>NC_073634.1:64320000-66720000 GCF_029407905.1 Bubalus kerabau
CTTTTGAACAAATTCCTAATATTAACTTGTAACTGTTTGTTTTGTATAAATTAGTGCCACATAGTTTTAACTATTGAAAGTGTGAAGAGTCTTAAAGGTCATCTAGTCTAGAACCAAAGTAAGAGATTGGCAAGGAACTGTTCTTTTCTGAGTCTCAGTCCAACATGTTTCCCTTCTCCTAAGCCATGCTGTTTGTTATACAATTCATTTTTAAGTAAATGTTTAGAGAAAAACAATGTAGATTGCCATAATATATACACAGTTTAAATGAATCCCTAATATGAATCTCTTAAATAACCTAAAAGTCATATTCTACTTAGCTCATGTAGAGTAAACCTTTTGTAGTTTAGACTCTGAATGCTAGAGGATGTAAAATATTCGCTATAGTAAAAATACATATTTTTAAAGATTCCTATTAGTAAAAATTAACACATTTTAATGTAGTAAAGTGACACTGATTTTGTGATACTAAAATACATTTCTTAGGTTCCAGTGGCTTTAAGTTTTTTTAAATAGATAACTACATATTATAAAGTAATATTGGAAATAACTGCATTATTCTTGGGCCATGGACATTATAGGTTTATTGCAGTGTGCTTTAAAATCCTTAGTAAGGATTCTATCTTGATTCTTTTTACTTATCTTTCAAACTACATATGTACACAGCCCTTATTTAGCTTGGTAGAGTAACAAAAATTCTAGAACGTTTCATTGTATCAGTATGCAAATGTATTTACATAGGAGTAAGTCTAGGTTTCCTTAAAGAGGGCAACAGAATTGAAAACTGAGGCCAACAAATAAATGAAAGTTTCTCTAAATCCATTGGATAATAGAGGTGGTGTTAAGGCTAACCATAGTGTTGAACTAAACAGAGGGATTACTCCTGGGTTTTGCATCAGTTGTTTTCTGCAGGGTGGCCTCACTTGTCAAAAAAAAAAAAAAGTTTAACGGGCAAACATTCACATAGGCACACTGAGAAAAGAAGTATGCTTAATTCCATCAAAGGTTTAAAAAAATCAATCATTAATTTATTCTAACTACAATTGTTAGTCATTTGTGAAAAGCATCTGGCCTTTAAATCTTAGGAACCCAAACACAAGTACAATGTGAACACTTGTGAAGAAGCTTCAAATTTGTCATAAGGTAAAAAAAGCTATGCTAGCGTGTGCGTATCTGAATCTAACTATACAACTGCGTTTGTTTATTCATAATGCCCTAACTCCACTTCATTTTTTTGAAAATGTTATAAATGCAAACGTAATATGCTTTAAAAATCAGAAAATCATTCACTGGCAGCTTTAAAGAGCTCAGCTTTTTTACGTTTTTTTCATGGTTGTTTAAAAGGTGGTATTTCAGCAATCTTGGTATTACAAGTCAGAAATGGTTTCTAATGAAGTCTAAATTCAAGATAGAATATATATTTTCAAAATAGTTTCAGGAGAAATATACCCTATTTTCCATATGGCTAAGTAATTGTTAAGATATTTGTTTTAAAGCAGGACTTAGATACTCCTGACTGCTCTCTAATTTGATATAGCTAGTCCAAATGATTTTATTCAAGAAAGTTTGGTAGAAGAATTCAGTGAAGTAGATAAATATTAATAATTTTTGCAGCTATATTCATATTGCAAAGTATAGAACTAATTCAGTCATTTTTACTGTAGTAACATTCATTTTTGAACAGTTTTAAAGCTACCAGTAGAACAGCTTAATGTTGGGATTCATTTAAATATTAAACTAGAAGTTACTCAAGTTTCATGTTATAATAATATATATGTAAATAGGTTCACACTATAATCACAAAATTATATGTAATTTTTTTCTGTTTTTGTTTATTTTAAGAATGACTTTTAAATTATAGAACGCCTAAAAAAAACCTAAAGGAGTGAAAATTAGAGCTTAAATGAGAAATAAAGAAAAAGTTGTATCATTTTAACTACATGTTCTGTAATATAAGATGAATAGTTAATATATAAAATCTACCCCCCACAACAACATATCACATAGTCTAGCAGTTTCTTACTGTAAATGGAATATAATGAAATGCTGCTGTCAGAGGCTTCATATAGAAATGATCCATACTCTTAATATGTACTACTTTTATCAGATTACTCATATACTGTATTGCATACAGCATTGCTCTTTAGCTTCCCCTGTGTTTTTAGTAATTAGAAATAAAGAAAAACTATGAATACTCATAAATAAGGTTTGATTCTAAGCAAAATAACAATAATAAACAAGCACATTTTTTACCATAGAAAAAAATTGGTTACTAATCTTCAGTTTAGACATTTAGCTCACTTAATGCCATAAATATATTATTGTTACAAGATGACTGTTTCTAAAATGTATATTGAAAATAAATCTAAAAATTTCTATGCCATAGTAGAATTCATGTGTAAACTTTGTTTGGTCCTCATTTCAGAGACATTGATGTCCAAAGTACTGTTAGGATACTAGAGATGAGAGGAAAATCACTTAAAACCGCTTGTGAAATATAATGTTTGAAATGGTTCTTTGAGAATGTGCAGATTATGCTTACATAGGGAATCCTTCCAGCTCTCTGGGAAAATGAGCTGTTGACATTCTTTTGGGTCATCATCCAAGATAGGAGGGCAACCACAAGGATTTAGCAGATAAATTCATCCCCAAAGACCTTTATCCATTTCATTGCAACTTGGAAACATTCATGTTGAATAGTAGCATTAATGTAGCCCATTTAGCTCTTCAAAGTGAGCCTTATGTTTAAAAAAAAAAAAAGGAAAAGAAAAAGAAGACGATGAAGAAAATAAAACGACTAGGGTAATAACTTATTTAAGTCTTCTAAGAGGTAGTCTTTATTTATATAAATTCTAAAATACAAACTACTTGTTTTCCTTTATTTTCAAAAATATAACTAAGGTCTATTATAGTAAGCGGTAAGCTTTTGAATTTTAACTCACTTTTATCAATCCTGTATGTTGCTTGTTAACTGTTTATGACAAAAAGCAGAAAAGAAATTAATGTTTTAATGTTGTGGTCTGAAATGAATGACATTTTTGAAAGACTGAAAATTATGTCATTCAGATTCTTTTTCTGACTGTTTATGGACTTTATGATTCAGGCAAAAGAGAAAGACAAAGCTGTGCTAAATGTATTGAGGGGTGCACTAAGATTTACACACATGTCCTTTCTAATAAATGGTGAAAAAAAACTTTTTGACTCAAACTGGAATGATACTATATAGGGTTCAATGTGCAGGAAAGGTTCCCACAATGCATTGTACAAACCTAGGGCTAACAAATACCCTGCTGCTTTGAAACCCCCCCAAAAGACAAAAGCACAATGAAATAGAAAGCTTACCACCGGTAGCTTTCAAAACGACAAACTAGGCAAACTATACATCTCCACCACTCCAATTTTGTCAGAATGCTAATGAGCTTGCTCTGATCTTTACTCGGCTTCCCGTGTTTTCTACATCTTCAAGGACCACATGGCGCTAGCAAAATAAAGACAACTAAATGAGAATTTCGAATGCTTTTTGTGTTAGGACCTGGTGCTTTTCAGTGGACGCGCTCGTTGAATATTCTTAACTTAAAAGAGTACAACAGGGGGTTGGGTATGAACTTTTTAACAGGAGGAAATTTGTACAAAAGTAAATTAGTGAGATGTGGAAAATATGAGAAAAATTTCTGATTAATTTCCACTCCATAATATCAATGACACCTTCAGCCCCACTCATACTCTTCTAACAAGAGATGCTGATAAAAGATGAATGATTCTGTGTTGTTCACAGTGAATGTTTAGTGGTTTTTTAATAGCAGCATTCTACATAAAAGGCACCAGGAAGTACTCCGCATTAGCAGTTGAGATCACTAGTTAATAGGATGATGTCTTTTAGCTTTTGTCACAAGATTATTAGAAAGGATGGGTTTCTGTTCTCATCGTTGCATAGTTTGGAGTGCCTGTTGAGTACAAGTGCTAAAATACAGGTTTCTCAGTATTGTTTCACATGTAAAGCAAAAAGCCTTTCAATGCAACACCTTTTTCCTTTTTTACCAGGTGATTTTGTTATTGATCTCTAATCTGCCCCTTTAGCTGTATTAAATGCTTGAAGTGTTCTGCTTTTCACTCTAGCCTTGTTGCTAGCTATTTATGTCTATAAATTCATTAACATTAAAACAGGGTCTATGTAGACCATTTGATTCTGTGATTTAGAAAGTGGCAGATGATGTAGTTTTCATGGCCTAGAGTACAGAAAACAACATAAAGTTAAGATTGCCTCAGTGAATACTGTAAAAAATGTCTTCTTTGATTAAAAAAAACCTATTTTATGATATTTAAATTATGTGTTTGTAAGGAACATACTTTTTACTAGCTTTATCTCTTTTCTCTAGCAGTCACTGTACATTTACTAGGAGATTGGGAATAGTCAACTCCATGCCTTACCATACCCATATCTAGAAAGGGAAATGAAAACTGAAACTGGGTATATTTTTATATGTAAAGATATCTGAATTTAGAGTTAAACTGATTCTGCACAGCTCATTAATAATCAGGAGGGGAAGGGAAGGAAGTCTAATATAGTAACACTTTTCAGGTTTTGTGTGGAGAAATGTTTTGGCAATGTTTCTCAATATTTAACACATGTATTTCTGATATTTCTATATACTATTCTTTAAATTTTTCTCTTATCCTGAAAAATTATACTTTTGTATACTGAATTTTGTTCATATGGCTTAAGACATTATAATTTATTCACACAGCAAAATGAAAGAAAGGAACCCTATGGTAATAGAAATAACCTGGACAGTCATAGTTGATAAAGTTGGCAAGAAATAGAAACTATCTTCTAATTACAATGGAAATTTTAGAAGTTTTTTTAATATCTATTTATATGTCCTCTATCATCTAGTATGATATTTCTGTGCTTCTTACAAGTATGGATGGGAGATAGTATTCATGTAATAAAATGTCTCCATTATGTAGAAATAGTTTTTTAGTAGTGTAATATATCTATTTTCGTATAAGTTATAATGAGAAAAGAGGCCATGTCATTAAAAATAGACATTAAATTAAGTGAGGTATCTATTTTGGCATTTTACTTACAAAACTTTAAAAAAATTAAGAACTGTAGATTCCTCATTGAAGAAATTTTTTACTATATTACATACCATGGTGAAATAGAAAATGAAGTTTTTATTTTATTAGAGTGTTTCCATTTGATTTCTATAGACATAAACATGAAATAGACAAGATTATAAGATTTCTCTGCAAAGGAACTTTCATAAGTAAAAACAAATTAAGTGAATTTGGTGCTATAAAGTAAATAAAATGATCTCTAAAGTTCCAAGATAGTATAGACTTAGTTATTGTTCTGTGATAAAATATACATGAAAATTCCTAGGGTATTAAATCTGTGTTGTAATCAAGAAGCCAGTAAAAAAAATTAACATTTTATGTCTTAAAATTTTCTACAAAGTGACTGTTTAACACAATTTCTGAAGGCAATGAGCCACATCCTTTGATAGACTCTTAAGAGTTGATAGAATCCATTACTTTTTGGAAGTAAAATGTTAACATACTTTTGGTAAATGTGGTGTCTGTTTTGTGTGTCTGTGTGTTTTTAGCTGTGTCAAGATTTTAGTTACTCCAAGAATGCAAAATAATATAAAATCACTTTCTAATTGCAAGAAATAATAGTTTCATGCAATTATTTTCTAATCCAACATTCAGAAAAATTAAAGGCATTAAAAACCGTGTCGAACAATTGATTCTGTCACATCCTTGACTAGCAGAGTCATAGCCAGGTGGAAGAACAGTGAGCCAGGGCCCAGTTCCCCAAAGTCTCCACGTGAACCTTCTCTCCAGTGCTCCTGTCCATTAGGTACCAAAGCCCATCTGTCCTCCATTACTGTATCATGACTACAGGAGAGGCTTTTCTTCTATTCTTAGTCCTCAGCATACCTTCACCTGAAAACATTAGGCTCAACCCCACCAGTGGAGAGTTGGGACCCTGACAGGGAGAAGGATAGCCAGAATCCCATTCTACTGTGCTGCATTCATTCCTGCTCACTAACCCAGCTTCATAACTATGAACTTCAGTTCCCACTTTAATAGAATGAGGCTTTAATACAGCTTGAAAAATAAAAATTGGAGGAAAGAACCTAATTTTAATTCCCATACAGGGTGAAATTTGTAATCCTTTATGTCTTGTGATTTTCATTCATTCATTCAACAAATATTTTTTTGAGCCTTATTATACCTCAGGCACTATACATTGAATATAAAAGCTTAACCCTGGTTAGTGAAGTGAATATAATTAGTTAAAATTTTCTCACACCGAGCCAAAGTTGATATAGTGTGGCAGCCCAAGAGGATTGTGAGAATTAAATTAGATACCTTATATCAATCATTTTTACAGTGCCTGGTACATATACAGAGTTCAATAAATGTCAGCTATTATTATTTATATGATTCCTTTAATACCTAAGTTTGTCAAAGTCTCCTTTGAAATAAAAAATACCAAAAGATGAAAAGCACAAATATTTTAAGAATATTACCATCAAACACTAAATGAAATATTTATAATTTTTGCACATTTATACATTTTATTTATTATTATGTATTACATGTACTGGAATATTCCTTTGATTATTGAAAAAGATCGATCATGAATAAAATACAATGTAAAGAAAATAGTAAAGTTTGCTTTCAAGTGAAAGTTTACGTTTTAAGGTGCTTACCTTGCTTTTGCCCTTTACTTTTCTATATCTTCCATTTTAAAAATTGGTAATATTCCTAAACACTTTTCTTTCTACAGTTTTTTTCCTTATGTAGTTACAAGAAAAATTAAAACAGTTGTACTTTCAGAATTTTTTTACTCTTAAAATTTGTTCAACTAATCCAAACATCTTTAATATCTGGTTCTATCTGCTTTCATTATTTGTATTATTTAAAGAAGGAAACTATATAAATTATATTTAGTAGTAGTAGCACACACCCGTGGTTGAATCATTCTAGTGCATGCAATAGATACTGGATCCTAGGATTTCTAGAAAGGAATCTCAATTCAGAATGTTAAGAACCCCCTAAGGTTCTCATTTCTAACATTTGTTTCTTTTCTCCTTGGCACACACTATATGTCCCAGCTTTTTACTATATATATATATATATATATATATATATATACACATACAGTCTGAAGGTGACTTTTTTATCTGCTGACTCATGTTTGTTCATTTATCGAGAGGAACAAATGTATATAATATCTGCTAGTGATATTTAGAAAGTATTTTCCACTACTAGAAATTTTGAATTGGAAATATAAAATATAATTTTTGAACCTAAAGAAGTATCACATCACCATAATTTTCAATTTGGAACATGTCTATTGCCTAAAGTGAGGTACATCCTTATTCTAGACTGCAATAAAATTTTTTAACACTTAAAAAGTAGAAATTCCAGGAAAATGTGTTTTTCTCAGCAACTATCTATGAAACAAAATTTAGGCATTTGAACTGATTTGGCAGCAGCATGTTTTTTTTCTGAATGTGAAATTAAATTTGTGTAATGTCATGCCAATGCTAAAATAACATCTTATACATGGAATATCATCATTTCTTTAAAAAAAAAAAAAAAGGATCAGTGCCTTATTTTTGAAAGGACTAAGACAGTGGTTCTCAAACTTTTATCTGCATTTAGAAAAACACCTGAGGAGTTTGTGTAAACTACAGAGCCCAGGCCCTGCCTAACCAATTCTGATTCAGGGGATCAATCTGTGGTGAGCCCATATTCCAGGAATTCTAATACAGGTGATCTGCAGAGCACATTTTAAGAAACAAGGGGCTAAGATGTGCTAAGCTCACAGTGTTACAAGTGCTAAAGGAAGTAACGCAACAACATAGGGATTTCAGAGCCACAGACATGAAAACCAGCAAGATGCCAGCTAGAATCTGGGTGGTGTTGGACAAGTTACTTATCCTCTCTGAGTCCATATTTCTTCTGTTAATTTTTTCTTTTAAAGACCAATGAAACCTATTTTAGAAGGTTATTGGAGTCTAAAATATATTACTACAGATGTAGATAAAAATTACATAAGAGTCCTTATTTTTTTAGCACAGAGCCTGTCAGAGGGTTAGCACTCAATATGAAAGTAGCTGCTACCATCACTCATGGTTTTGTTATTTACTATTGTTTCTACCTTTACTTTAAGATTTTCCGTTGCTTTTAAGTAATATGCTTGTCCCTCATTCTATTATAACTCTTTTCTTCCCTCAAAACACACACTTATGCATGCATGTGCATGTTCTTTCTCCCAAGAAATGCCTGAAGAACTGGTTTGGCAGTTTGGCATAAGAATGGAAAGTTGTTGGGTTTTTTCTTGTTGTTGTTGTTGTTTTTAGTCTTTGTCTTATATATAAAAATTAACTGATGAAATTTCTGTGAACATTCTCACAACTAAATAAATAGGAGAGAGCCTTAGGAATTTTGCTATTCCCCCAACCCATATAAATTTCACTGAATTGATATACTAGTTATATAGTTTTGTGAAGTACATACAGAAATAAACAACTTAAGTGTTGTATTTGAGAAATTTGTTTTAGGACATCCTTGTAAGAACCAACTTTGTAAATGCATGTTCGGCTTTACTGTTTCATCTTGATGCTATCCTAAGAAGTTTAACCAAAATTTCATAATTTGATTTAACAGAGAATGACATCAGAAATGGGTAGGCATATGTGAATTGCCTCCCCACTCCAGAGTCAAAATCAAGGTAGTTTATTGAAGGATATAAGCTCTGCTCCAACACCATTCTTCTCACCTTTCCAGATGGAAACATTTTTCTCAAAAAATACAGATGTTCATGTCCAGAGACAACTAGATACATACTGTTTCTTATTAAGTCTCCTCTCTTCTTTGAAATAGAAATATCTAATTGAATAGCAGTGAACATAACTTTTATTGTTGTGCAGACTTCCCAGAGTTCTGCTTTCAAATCATTGTTCATTCCATAGTAGAGACATTTCCAGTTCTTCTAGTGGATTGTAAATTATTATGTTTTTTTTTGTTGTTTGTTTGTTTTTAGCTTTTAGTTATGCTTTTAACATTCTTCATAGGCCTCTAGGTACATCACATAAGAAAACTAAACATATAGTCATTGCATCTGTTCCCTGTTCCCACATGTCACTTCTAAGCTGGAATGTAAAAGGCAGTCATCCACTCAGAGGAAGTATTTCCTCAGGAAAAGCTTATAATAGAAATTAAGGAAAAACCATTGAGCTGATATATGTTTTTAAAATTAAATTAGATATTTTGAAATGCTTCATATTACTGATTAATTTGTAATGCTTATTGCTGAATAGTTTTTTGTTTTTTTTTTTTTCTGTAAAGGTTTTCTGTTTTTGTTTTAATGCAGGGGGATTTGGATGAATGTTGTAGGAAGAGGAAGATTAACCAAAATTGTAGTTATTTTTATAGCTTCATAACCTGAAAGGATAAAGTTTGGTACACATATGTATATATAAACAGTTATTTTTCTGACAGAGGACAATAGATATTACTATCAAAATAAGAGTATATGAATTAGTTTTCCCCTTTGTTTTTATGCTGATGACATTGAGTGGGAGATGATAATGTGAATTCACAGCACACAGAGTTATGAAGACCCAACTTGTGAGTGTCCTCTGCATTTACTGACTGGTTATATACTTTACCCACCCAAAGTCACCCAACCCCACTCCCCCAGTGCCTATTCACTCTGAATTAATAGCACCACTTGGTGGCCAAAGCTAGGAACTGAGTTAAGTGCCAACATTTCTTCCCCACCAGCATATTATCCTCCATTAGACACTTCTGAGCTGGCCTTGGTCATCACTGTATTTGTTATGCTCTCAAAGACTCTAGTTCTTCAAGGAAAGTTAAAAATGTAAGTCAAGGACATTACTTATGCTGATACTTTTTAATTAAAAAGTAAGTTTTTTCTAAATTTCATTGATTTAAAAAAATAGAAATAGTTTTTTATATAGGAGGTAAGAATAACCTACCACATAAATAATCAAAATAGTCATAAAAATTTTAATTTCTCATGAGGATAAAATGAAAGGGAGCCCAAAATTTAAAACTTTTAATACTATTTGTTTTTAAAATACTGCATATTTTGAATCTAAGTAAAAGTTTAAAGGAAATTATATTGAACATTGCAAAATTGTCAATGTAGACTAAGTAGCAGTTTTGCTAAATTTTGAAATATATAATATTAACAGGCACATCATAAGAGCTAAATAGATTTGGAATTGACCATGATTTTGGGTGGGAATGTAGATTGTGTTTTCGATGTGATTGGTCTGACCTTTTTTAAATGAGCTATAGCTTCTCTGGTAGCTCAGCTATTAAAGAACCCACCTGCAATGCAGGAGACCCCTGTTCGATTCCTAGGTTGAGAAAATCCCCTGGAGAAGGGATAGGCTACCCACTTCAGTATTCTTGGGCTTCCCTGATGGCTCAGACAGTAAAGAATCCACGTGCATTGCAGGACATGTGGGTTCAATCCCTGGGTTGGAAGGATCCCATGGTGGAGGTCATGGCAACCCACTTCAGTATTCTTGCCTGGAAATCCCCATGGACAGAGGAGCCTCGCGGGCTACAGTCCACGGGGTCGCAAAGAGTCGGACACAACTGAGCAACTAAGCACACAGAACAGCTTTGAAGCAAAGAGAGAGGATATACAACACAACAGAAGGACATATAAGTGGCTGCTAGAGCTTGGCCCATATGATTTATGCCAGAATCTGAGAGGGAGTATTGGGGAACATGATGTTCTTCAGTCTGATGGGTATCTAGGGAATTCCCTGGCAGACCAGCAGTTAGGACTCTGTGCTCTCACTGCTAAGGGCCCAGGTTCAATCCCTGGTTGGAGAGCTAAAATCCCACAAGCCACATGGCACAGCCCAAAAATAAATGAAGGATATTTTTAAATGTGTATCATGATAAAGGGTAAGTTGAACATGTCCTTAAAATTAAGTTGAGAAATCTGAAAATAATTTTATCTTTAGTAAGTCTAGAGATTCTGAGTCACATGTTAGATTTTTATTTTCTCTGAATTTCTGATTGAAGGAACTGCTATTAGCAAGAGAACTTTGGGGATAGACTTAACAGAGCATGTGTAACCTTGGAAAGGGGACTGTTTCCTGGAGAATTTGCATTTGAGTAGCTCTTTTAAGAAAAGAAAAATGAATAATGGATAGTTGCTAGGCTTCCATACTTAAGGGGAATGAAAAAATATGGAATGATGATAGGATGCAGTTTGGTTGATTGGTCCAGTAAAATAGATTACTAAAGACATTAGACATGTCATGTTCAATGGAACATCTTAAGACTTGCACCAATTTCCCCAGTATGTTTACCTCTGTGAGTAGGCCTATCTGATTACACAGGCAGTCAGAAAAACTGTGAGACTCTGCCAGGAACAATCACCATGCCTTACTCCAGCCAATAATCATAGGTATGTCAGATAGTCAGGGAAGATCCTGAAGTTTGAAGAATGTGAATCCTTACTGGTGGGTGTGTGTGTGGGTGTGTGGGTGTGGAGAGAGAGAGAGAGTATAGCAACCACCATTATACTACTATATATAGCATTTATTGTAGGCCAGGCACTATTCTAAGTACTTTATATTTATTAACTCACTTAATCTTAACAAAATCCTATGAAGTAGGTTTATTATCTCCGCTTTACAAATGAAGAAACTAGGCATAGGGATCTTAAGTAATTTACCTAAATTTCCACAGCTCTTAAAGAGCAGAGCTGGAACTTGAATACATCCTGATAATCTAGTGGTAGGCAGAGTATTCTTGTCTGACCATTTTCACTGAAGGATGTCTCAAAGGCTCAAATGAAATCAGAGTAGTTTGTAGTTGCCCAAGAAGGTACATGGGTCTATCCCTGGGAGCCCCTGTTTTTTGAAGACATCATATCCGTTCAGTTCAGTCCAGTCGCTCAGTCGTGTCCGACTCTTTGTGACCCCATGAATCCCAGCGCACCAGGCCTCCCTGTCCATCACCAACTCCCGGAGTTTACTCAAACTCATGTCCGTTGAGTCGGTAATACCATCCAACCATCTCATCCTCTGTCGTCCCCTTCTCCTCCTGCCCCCAATCCCTCCCAGCATCAGAGTCTTTTCCAATGAGTCAACTCTTCGCATGAGGTGGCCAAAGTACTGGAGTCTCAGCTTTAGCATCAGTCCTTTGAATGAACACCCAGGACCGATCTCCTTTAGAATGGACTGGTTGGATCTCCTTGCAGTCCAAGGGACTCTCAAGAATCTTCTCCAACACCACAGTTCAAAAGCATCAATTCTCTGGCACTCAGCTTTCTTCACAGTCCCACTCTCGCATCCATACATGACCACTGGAAAAACTATAGCCTTGACTTAGACGGACCTTTGTCGGCAAAGTAATGTCTCTGCTTTTGAATATGCTATCTAGGTCATAACTTTCCTTCCAAGGAGTAAGCTTCTTTTAATTTCATGGCTGCAATCACCATCTGCAGTGATTTTGGAGCCCCCCCAAAAAAAGCCTGACACTGCTTCCACTGTTTCCCCATCTACTTCCCATGAAGTGATGGGACCAGATGCCATGATCTTAGGTTTCTGAATATTGAGCTTTAAGCCAACTTTTTCACTCTCCTCTTTCACTTTCATCAAGAGTCTCTTTAGCTCCTCTTCACTTTCTGCCATAAGGGTGGTGTCATCTGCATGTCTGAGGTTATTGATATTTCTCCCGGCAGTCTTGATTCCAGCTTGTGCTTCTTTCAGCCCAGCGTTTCTCATATACCAACCTATAATTCAGGGATCGTATGGACATACCTGCATAGGAAGAAAAGCTGAATCCCCTTGATACTCCTCGATGACTGCTCTGAGGTCACAGGAAGAATAAACAAAATAGCCTCTACTAATGGGTGAACTTGTTTGTTTGTCAGAGGTTTAATTAAAGGTTTGCTTTTTGTTTGGGGGTTTTGTTTTGTTTTTTTCTGCTTTGCATATCAGAGTCATTCTGAAGACTTGTCAGGGTTGACCTGAATTCTAAATAAAAGGCCTATTCTGATTAGACTTGTTTACCTACGAGTGTCAAGTAGAGTGGCTGAGAACAGTGGTTCACAAAACAGACTGCCTGGATTTGAGGCCTAAGTTCTTCCACTAACTAGCTCTATTACTTTAGGTAAGTTATATTAATATAACTCATTAAATATTTGATGCTATTATCATAATCATCACTATGATTATTATCCCCGGCCTATGAGAAGGTTATTGGTTGTCAGTCATCTGGTGAGGGAGATACAGGACATAGAGCATCCTTGAGACAATTTTCTTTCCAAGGCTTCAGGAAGCAGTGCTGTGGACACAAGTCTATCATAAGTGTCTCTGTGTTTGTGAAGAGAATGGCTCCACTGGGAAGGCTGAAGGGCATTCGATGAGGTAGCATAATGCTGAAACTCAAAGTAGTCACCTGGTCTGGTGTTGAAAAACACCATTTGTTACATTTGATTCGAAGTGTCATGTAATTGTCGAACCCCTGTGCAGGTTGAAAGACTGCTGGAGATGGCTCTGCAGTGTCCTGTTTTAATTAGGCATCTCTGTTTAAAGAATAAATGTGGACATAGGCTAGGAGGGGATAGGCCTAATTTCCTTTAGCTCTCCCTCACTGAATCAAGGTTTTTAAGAAGGTCCATAAGAAAGGATATACCCTAGTGTTGCTTGGTTACCTGAACCCAAGCATGATCAAACAAGGTGTAGAGAAGAAGTTACTGTGGTTGAACTCATCATCCCTTACTGGAAACTGGAGGCTCTGATGACACCTTGCTATGATTTTTTTAAGGACATTTCAGGACTAAGCAACATGGGGTTACCTAAAAGAGTAGCTGATTGGCTGCATAATACATCTTGAGAAAAACTCGGTTAGAAGCTATTTGGAGCATATCTACCTGATTTGTCCTTCTATATTTTAAACATTGAATATATTTTCCACACTTTCAACAGAATCAGATCTCATTCTTACCTGGCATTTAGTAAATCATCTTTTTTATTGATATTGCCAATTTTGTAAGCGGATTTAACAATGCTGTGTTTTTAAGATCAAAATATCTTCCTATAAAAATGATGAAAACTTACTGTCTCTGAAGCTTTTTTGCTCTATAAACATTTGGTTTTTCTTGTTAGGGGATTTCTTTTATTAAATTTATATTAATTTGTACTTCAAATTGTCATTTTGTCCTTTATTTTAATAACTAGTAAACTTTTAGGTGTATCCTATTAATCTATAATTTTCAATCTTAAAACTTAACCTCTTTCACTTTTGATTATTAAGTAGTATTTCATAATCTACTTTGTTCTTGAATCTCTAAAATCCATTGCAAATAACTAGACTGTCATTACCTGAAGCATAGCCACGTTACTCTATCATCATAGCTATGACGATCTTGTATGCAGCTGTAACACTGCAGAGCCAAAAGGGCATTCACTTTTGTTTTTCCAGCTGCAGAGATGAGTTTGTACTGATTCACTCACGTTTTTCACCTATCTCACTTATGACCAATGACATGCTAATTATACTAACTATGGACTTCCTTATGACTTATGAATGTTTAAAATATAATTTGTGTCACGGAGATGTTTAAAAATTCATGCTCACTCCGGCTGTCCCTAATTATGTATCTGTCTCCATACTAGACTATCTACCCTTTTGAAGGCAGGGACCATACCTTGGTCATCTTCCTATGTCCAGTTGTCAGCTCAGTGCTGCCTTGCCATTATCATCCTCTTCCTCATCGTCATCACAGCTAGCATTTTTAGTCTTGGGCACTGTGCTAAGGACTTCACATGGATTTTCTCATTTAATTCCTCCATCAACCATGAGGTAAGTAATGTGATTATGCTTATAGAGAGGGAGACTGAGGTTTGGAGAGATTAATTAGTCTAAGATCAAGGGACTCCCAAGTCTTTTTTTTTTAAACGAACTGGAAGAAAAGCCACTTAGGATACAAACTCAATGTTTATTTTCTTTGCATCTTATTCAGAATGACAGACCTAACCAGCCAGAGAAACTATAGATGGTATACATTTATAAAGTATACTTAGCCCTACCAGAATTTATATTCTTATCCACGGGAGTTTCTCAGGATTAATGTAAGCATTCATAAAGGTAGTCTACAGTTTATAAGAAGTCTTTATTAATAAAGTTCATCTTTATTAATGAGTCAAGTGCTTTTCCATAAAGTTCTTAAATCATGGATTGAGTTCCCATACCACTCCATAAAAAACTATATGTCCAAATAACCTTAAAAAAGATGAACCTCCCAGTGAGAAGGTCTCCCCCAGAGATTTTGACTTACTTGAATATATTAAACTTTAATAATATCTCTTACAACATTTATCTATATATGCATATCTTTATTTTTTATAATTTATTTATTTGTGGCTGTGCTGGGTCTTTGTTGCTGCGTGAGCTCTTCTCTATTGCGGCAAGCAGAAGCTACTCTCTAGTTGTGGTGCAGGGGTTTCTTACTGTGGTGGTTCCTCTTTTTGTGGAACATGGGCTCTACAGTGCACACGCTTCAGTAATTGGGACACATGGGCTCAGTTGTGGTTCCCAGTCTCTATAGCATAGGCTCAATAGTTGTGGCACATTGGGCTTAGCTGCTCCGCAGTATGTGGGATCTTCCCGGCTCAGGATGGAACTTGTGTCTCCTGCATTGGCAGGCAGATTCTTTACCGCTGAGCTACCAAGGAAGCCCCTATATATGTATTTAAAATCATATCTTAGAATGCATCTAGAAATAATGTTGGGACTTCCCCGGTGGTCCAGTGGTTAAGAATCTGCACTTCCAATGCAGTGGGTGCAGGTTTGATCCCTGATTGAGGAACTGGGATCCCACTTGCCAAGCTGTGCAGCCAAATGATAAAAATTTAAAAAACAATTTTTTAATGAAAAAATTGAAGTATTGTTTCTTTCACTTCCACTTTTCCAGAAATAATTTTATTCAACTCTTCATGCTCATCTTTAACATTAATATCTCTGTCACTTCTAGGACTACTCTTTAAGTCATTTCCATGACATGACTGCACGAAGGCTCTAGGAGAGGGAGGAAGTAAAGAGACTGCCAGGTGCAGGCCAAACAAAGGTGGGGGCTTCAAGAGAGGGGAGTTATAGCAGGGGAAGCTATCTTTCTGTAAGTGTGGCTCACAGTTTAAGTTTTCCTCTTACTGGAGGATGCCCAGTTGATCTCCAAGTAGACAGTAGTCTGTTTGGTTGAATGATGTGTATAAAAGTGACTCACTGTATTTTTTCTGATTTTACAGAATATGTTAAATGCACATTGAAAAATAAATATAGTTTCCGAGCTCTGTTTTGAGTGTTTTGAAAGTGAAAGTGTTAGTCAGTCAATCATTTGTGTCCAATTCTTTGCAACCTCGTGGACTTTAGCCTGCCAGGCTCCTCTGTCCGTGGAATTCTCCAGGCAAGAATACTGGAGTGGGTTGCCATTTCCTCCTCCAGGGGATCTTCCCAACCCAGGGATCGAACCACATTGCAGATTTCCTCACATTGCAGGCAGAGTCTTTACTATCTAGGCCACCAGGGGAGTGTTTTGAATTTAGCCTAGTGCATATTTGTTGATAGTCAAGATGGTCATGCTTTATCTGAAATGTGGGTCATGCTAATACTTTTAAAGGCTCTTAGCACTGAAGTTATGGAAGCAACTCCATCCCACATGTAATTTTTAAAAAAATACTAAACTGTAAATAAATACAAACAATTTTATCAATTATGACTTTTTCCATGATGATTATTTTCATGCTTTTAGTTTATCTTTTTTACTATCTTAAGTGTGTGCTTACTTTACCTTTTGAGAAATTGAGCACTGATTTTTGGCATAGCAAGGCTATTCAGACTCTACCAAGAACTTGGCACAAAAAGATTGTTATTAATTTCTGGACTTTAGAAGTAGCTTTTTCTTTTGTATAAGTCTATGATGGAAGAGATTCAGTGAACTTGTCTATACCTCCCCATGCATAGGTAGGTGCATAGATGTCTGTCAAATTTATCTGTAGAGAGAGATTGCCCTGAATCTCTCCTCACACTTCATTTTATCAAATGAGCAAATGAAAGATGTGTTTGAGAGAATGAATTAGTTTTTATTTTACTTCAACAAAAGACAGGATTTTCATCAAAGTTTATATTATTAATACTATAACAAATATATCAAGCTGAGCAAATTGTTTTAAGACAATTACTGCTGAAGACATCAATAAGGATTATGGTTCTTCATTTATGTTGATTGCTGTTTGAGGATATTCTTACTGTAGAAACACTTATCAACTGTTTGCTTACATAATAAAATTTGTTTTCATAATAAAGCTCTGTTTCCTAAGTTTAAAATATTTTCTAAACTAGGGCACTGGAGTCCTATCGTAATATTGGCTTTGGAGTTCATGTGTCCATGTCCCTATATAACTGCAGTAAATTAATCTTTCTCATTCATTAAGTAAATCTACCAGACTTTATCTTTTTTGTTATTAAAATGTTTCTCTGGTACCAGTTAGTTGGACACATTCATGTGTATCTCTATTGTAATATATTAAATCTTTCAGAGGTCATCATACTCAGGTAATCATAACATAGGGATAATTAGTAATGGCAACTTTTTTGTTTTTAATGTTTGATTTGGCTTTGCTACATTTTGTCCTTTAAGGGCCACATGTGATCACTAGTCAGCCATCTCCACTATGGAGCTATGGCAAGATTTCAGCATTCTTTAATGTTTTCATGGTAGAAAACCGTGAATTTGTATGTATGTTCAATAGCACCTTCATCTTTATGTTTTCATTTTCTCCTGTTGAATTAATCTTCTGTTCAGTTAAAATTGTGTTGTTCCTTATTTTGCATTTATATAAGAATTCATTGTCTGAAAATATATCTAAATAGATAATAAGCTTATGGTGAAAGATTAATTAGGAAAGATTAACTAGTAGACAGTTTTATAAATATAATTCATAATTTTAAGGCTTTACCATCATTTTCCTTTTGTTCATTTTAAAATTTACATTGAAAATGCTGCTTTTGAAAAAGCAAATGAGAACTATATACACATTCCTGGGTGAAGGAATGAATTTTTAAGTGGAATTAAATCTTTTAATCATTTTGGGAGGGAGGAGATGGAATATAAAGGTAGATGTTAACATTTTATTAAGTATTTGTACTACATGTAGTGCTGTATTATTCTGCTTTGTATTAAGTAGGTTTTATTAACTATGTGATAGGAAGAATTATTTGAAGTCATATTTACATGTGACTTTTCCTACTATTATTATGCTTCATTATTTAGTAATTTTTATAAATCATACTCTGGCTATCATAATTAAAAAGAGAAAACTGACAATAAATAGATTGTGATGTCAGAAAGATGTTACATTCCAGGAGGCAGAATAAAAACCAGAATTCTTTAAGGAAATAAAGGAGAAAAAAATTACCAGATAAAGGAGAAAAAAATTACCAGAGACAGTATTAATTAGTCAATACTTTAAAAGGTTAAGGTGATATTTTATTGATAGTATATTTATAATAGATATGAGGCACTCTGCTTTAAAATATAGTATAACAACCCAGCCATGCTTTCACATTTTAGTAACTGTACTGAACTGTAGAATTTTGTCATTTTTTAAGTTTCAAAATGGTCTTCAGTAGTATAGATCTTGAATTTTTCAGTTCATGAAACTGAAAAAAATATTTAAATTTCAGCTTTGGCTCTAAGGTGATAAAAATGTAGTTGTGATTACAAATTAAAGATAATTTTGAAAGCAAGATAATTAACTTGGTGAGTTTAAACAAGATAAAATGATTTATGGCCATTTTATAAAATAATGACAATCTTCATTTTAAGCTACAATGTAAAGTGCTTTATTCTGAGATTATGTATTGTGGCAGAAGCTAAAACTGCCTTTTTTCTAACAGTGCCAGAATACAACCTCTTTTTCTTTTTGCACTAACAAGACTGCTTTACCACCACAGCCCACTCTAAGTAATTAAATCAATCCTTTGTACTTACCGTATTCTCCTCTAGTGACGGTACTAGATCTGATTATATGCTTCATGCATATTCAAAGTACCGCACTGACAGCTCTTTAATGAGCTCTTACTTAATCAGTATGAACAATGTTCATCTTGTTCTTTTTTTTCCTCATGCATTAGAGCTAGGAACAGTTGGGAAAAATGAAACATCCAGCATTCATTTGAAAAATATATTGTACTTTGAAAAGTGTCTAAGCTGAGGAAGTTGCATTCTGCCCTTTAAAAGTCTGATGGACAAATTGGATTACTAGTATTGGATTAAATAACAAATGGTTGGAGGAGAAATGAGAAAAGCTCACTGTGATCACAGGCTTTAATATTTTTTGTTACTTATAAAGCTAAAGGGGTCTTTAACCAGTTATTAAAGTCAGGATTAATTTGTAATGGTTCAACTTACTGCCTTTTAAAAGCTTTTTAAATTTAAAAAATTTTAAATCCCTAAAAACAATAGTATGATGATGTATTAGAAGAAAATTTAATTTTTTTATTACTAGGCTAAGTATAGATTTCCATCATTGTGTACTATCTCAGATAAGGAGTTAGTGATGATTTAATCTCAAATATGTTTTTCAGTTAATTTATATAATCTAGGTAGCACTGAATAATAAATCTTTAAATATGTGTTATTGTTTGGCTTATTCCCTTTTGAAACATGAGACTCTGCTCACTTCCTAATAATTAGGGAAGGTGCATCTTTTATTCTTATCTAGAAATCATAGGCATGAGTTAAACTGAAAATAACACAGTAGTACCACATCAATATTGTTGTTCTCAAGGAAGCAGTCTTCCATTGAAGAAAATGATGCTAATTTAAGAGAAGGCTAGATGCTTCTAGTATTATTGCCTGAAAGCCTGAATTACAGGTTTAGGTTAAATTCAAAACAAAGTTTTAATATGTGTATATTTTTAGAAACCACTGAGGTTATGAACACAAAAATTAAGTCTTTAATCAGAAAACAAAATATCATAAAAACAGCACCTATTAATATTGCACACATGTGTCATTTCACTGATCAAAAAGGCCTTCACCAGGGTACAATTGGCCTTTTTCCAAATTGCAAGCTTTTTCTCAGCTTTTTCTTTTTACTCTTTCTTCTTTTGTTGCTACCCAGGGATTTGTGCCTATCGCAGCCTATATCACATGACCAGTGTCAAGACATCACATGGTCCAAAGTGAATACAAAACCAGTTACCCTAAAAGAGAGATTAAAAATGCTGTAAAACAATAAAGACTTTTGTTCATACTCTAAAAGAATCTATCCCCGGTCTGCTTCATATCATAAAGTTTAATGGACTTTAATTTAATGAAAGCACCTATCTCTCACTCTTTTACAGACATCTGTTTTATAGGGATGCTCTGAAATACATGTTTAATCTTGCACACAGATCAGCTCTTTATATTCTATTTTCATTCTAAAACTTTCTTCAAATTTCTGTTAATGTGAAAATAGTTAATTATGTCACATCCATAATTTATGCAAGTATTACAAAAATGAAGTAGATCTTTGAACAACATGACAACAACAAATCAAGGGCCCTTATGTTAAAGGAAAAAAACCTGTATGTGTCCAGACATGGTATATACCTGTGTGTTAGACATAGCTACCTATGTGGTCTGGAAGAAGATATGCTAAACTGTAATAGTACTTCTGGAGAAGGGAGGTAGATAGGCAAATTAGAGAGGGTGGGGTTGGTGAAAGAGGACTTGACTTTTACCTCAATTATGTCTCTGTATTGCTTGAATGTTTTTTAATGGACTGTGTAGTGTGTTTGAAAGTTAAAAGAAAATATCTAAAGAAGAAAATAAAACTTAGGAAATTGACTAGGATATTTAGTCTTAGCCTGGGATATTTAATTTTTTTGTTAGATATTTAAGTTAACCCTATGAATCTATCTAGAAGTTGGACTGAAGTATTAAACAATGGCCTAGCAAAACAATAAACCAATCATGGATGAAATTCAGAAGAAAACAAAGTCAAAGAATTATAAATTTGACTGGATACAATTTGAAGGCAGTTTAAAGGAAGAAGGTGGGGTATTAATATTTTTCTCAAGTATGATTGTGGCCTACTTCTATATGAATAGTACCAAATATATGCTATATATTATAATCTTTTTGAGGGGAGGAGTAGTATAGATGATGGAATGACTGTTAGGGAAAATGAATTTTAAATGTGTAGTCAGTAAATTTATAACCTGACATTTAACGTCATCTCTCTGCTTAAATGTTTTCTCATTTACTGAAGATTATTATGTTCTTTTTTCACAGATAGATGTAAGTATTTTTGTAGCCTGGTCATTTACAATATATTTAAAATAATTTGCAAGTGTTCACCATATTAGGGATGATGAGTTCTGGAAATGTATATGCATGTATATATCTTTAGTTTACTTTAGGGGAGGAAAATAAGAAAAAAAGCAAGTCATTACAGGTAGAAGCTCTCACAAAATCTCTTGACTTCTCTGATCTTCCTGCTAGTCTTGTAATTCTCATAATGATTTTTTAATGTGGTTTTTAATTAATTAATATAGTTTTATCATAACCATATGTCTGTTAGCTTCATGAGTTCCTCATTGAAATATAATAACAAGTCAACCTCTGGGGAGGATTTAAAAGTTGGAACACTTTTTTTTTTAATGTACATTAGTATGATCTGTAGATATGTTCAGGGGACTGAAATATACATGCTGAATAATACCTCCTTTAGAGATTGGTTTATGAATTTTAAAATACTGATTCCTTTCTTCAGACCTTAATCTTATATATAAACTTATAAACAGTTTAATTTGCACTATTGGGTTAGCTAAAATATGTTTCATGTCAAAAAAAAAACACAAGACTTATGCTGAACTATTATTTGGCTTGTAAAATAGAAAAAACAGTAATTCTTCTTAAATTATAGGAAGGAACACAGAAGAAGAAGAAGCTATGATGCAGGAGTGGTTTATGTTAGTTAATAAGAAAAATGCCTTAATAAGAAGAATGAACCAGCTCTCTCTCCTGTAAGTACTTCTCACTGCTTGTTTTTCCTACGACATTGAGGAGTCTTAGACTTTCTATCATTGTCTTTCTTGGGATTTCATATTTATTAGGCTTAATTTTTTTCTTTCTTTAGAAATTATATTTTCTATAAAAATAAAATATAAAATACTACATAACCAGTTTTTATTTGAAGAGTAAGAATTTTAAAATAGAGTATTAGATACTGAAAAAATGTATGTATTATACTGAAAACCAAGTAATGTAAATAATTTTGGGGTTTAAGAAATCACTTGTGCACAAAAAAGGATGTTTGGTTTATATTAAGGAGAAAAAGAAATAAAACTGAAGTTTATTTAACATCAAATTTTCAGTTAAAAATTAAATAATTCTTAATAAGGACAAAAGTACCTTTGTACTCTGCAGATAATGTTACCCTAAATTTTGGGATAAAAGATTAATAATTTACACAGAAGTGACCTTTTATGACTCCAAGAATTACAGTAAAATGGAGACTAAACCAAATGTAAGCATTCTCAAGTCTTTAGCATTTAGTTCGCATAGGACTTAATGCTTGTCCCTTTTTCTCACTAGCAGTATTCTTATATTATGCCACCTAGTGTGGGAAGAAACATGTTTACATTTTTTTAGTGAAAACCTCTATATTTTTGTCATTTCTGCAACGCCTTAATAAAAGAATTATGAAGCGCAGAATTAATTTATCCTGATTTTTTTTATTGTCTCTATATTAAATTTGCACTGCTAGTACTTTCATGTTTCTCGTACTCTTTTCACATGGAGTTCTAGACAAAAAGGTGTTTATTGACAGTTATGAAAAATATTTTATGAAATAGCTTTATACCTGGCACTTAAGACAAAAAGCATTGAAGAATGAGATTACTTATCCACAGATTAAAATATACTTTTGTACAACTCAAAATTGAAGGAGAAAAATAATACCACGAGTAAGTATTCAACCTGAGGAAGGTTTTAGGTTTGTGTATCATTTGTTTTGAGTAGCTTAAAGTTAAAGAGAAAAGTCAGTTATGAGTCCTAAAATCAATGTAACCTAAAGGTTTTTTTTAAGTGTTTAATGATTTAGTAATTAGCATATTGATGAACTTTTGCAACTTGCCTAGGGAAAAAGAACATGATTTAGAACGAAGGTATGAGCTGCTGAATCGGGAATTGCGGGCAATGCTAGCCATTGAAGGTAAGAGACGCCATGGCCCAGTGAGGTGTGTAAAGTGTCAGTTGTCAAAGAGATTTAAAGAGTGTAATATACTTCGGTCTCACTAGGTGTGGTCTGACTAGGAACTACAGGAGTTCCAAATAAATGTCTTAGATTCAGAAACCATTAGTCATGTAAAACCTTAGGACCCTAATTCAGATCATCATTTGGTTTACTATTAAACATAAAATTGTAAGCTTAAAAGTCCATTAAATAGAAAATGTAAGTAGTTAAATGATTTCATTTTATGTGTAAGTTAAAGTTGCTTCCACTGCAGAGGTTTGAGAAAGATTTATCATTTTGATTTTTCACATTCAGATTCTAAATTTTACCTTAATATTTAACTGATGTCCATATAAATATGTCACTGTCCAGTCTGCTATAGCTCTTAAGATTCCAACTCTTATTAATAGTCAAGCAAAGATTCAGGCATATGAGATAAATTCAACACTTTCACACATTATATAAACTTTTAAATGAATAACATATATAGTAATCCTAAGGATGGTTCATAATATCAATAAACATCAGCTGGCTTAACTATGGCATTTATTATATATGGTTTTTTTTTTAATTCTTTGGTATTTTAGAATTCTGTTCTCCTTATACCTCTTAGTTGAAGATGTCTTATAGTTCAAAGATGTCTGCTTAAGAGCTAATCCTTTGGGCTCTGTAAAATGGACCTTTTGTCTAATCAATGCAAATTGATTTTCCTATTCTATATTGACCTCTTAACCCACTGACTGTCCATGGTAATTTCTTTCTTCACCTGATAAGGTACCTGATCTATAAGAAGTCAATTATAATTAGTTCGGAAACTAGAAATTTAAGTTCGTAAGAGAAAGTCAAATGAAACCATGTATTTTTAAAATAGTTTAATTAATATTGTTATTAAATAAAACACATACTGTTTATCTAAATACTATCTTCTACATTTATAGAAGCTTTATTTTTATTTTTATATTCCTAATATCATTTGATAAATATGACATTTGTATATCCTAATTTAGAAATTAGATTTACTTTATTCAAAAGGCTTCAGATAACTAATTTTCTTCAAGTGGCTGTCAAATTACACCACTAATGACTATAAAATTTGTCAAAATTATTTAAGAAGTTCCGTGAAACTTGCCATTGAAATAAAATGCACAAATATACTAAATGGTATTTTTCCTCTTGATATAATTTTTGTTGTGGTGGTATAGTCTTAGATTGGAAAGCTTAACAGTCATTTGAAAAGTAGGTATAGCAAATTCTATTTATATGTTATTTATATGTATAATATAAAATATATGTGTATATAGTATGTATAATGTATGTATAACTCTTATAGTTTATTCTTTATAGATTCATTATGCTCAATACAGAATATTACAATTTTTTAAAATTTACTCTCTCATGTATAGTAAGTTAAATCATCCCTAAGATGCAGCTTGATACAATACAGTTGACTTTTAAGGCAGATCCTGCTTCTATCCCCAAACCACTATTATTACCATATAGTACCATCTTTAAGGAGGGCCATGATACATATAAAAACATCCCAGTTTCATTGGCAACCTATCCCTATGTAGTAGACCTTCAATCTTAATTAAATAATCTAAAATTTTTCTGCCTGATCCTCTTGTACACATGGAAGAACAGTAGAAAGTATTTTTGAAAAAGAGGGAAAAAAAGAATGTTTTTCTTTCAGATACCTTTAATGCAATTGTTACTTTTTTGAGGATCTGTTCTGTTTTATTTTTTTAATTAATGCTATTGTCCCATATCTGATTGTGCCTTAAATCTCTCAGCCAGTTTCTGTTGTTGGTTGACAGGAAAAAGAGGCTTGAGGAAAGAAACAGCCTGTTGATTACAAATAAAGACACTTTCTCAGAGAAAGGCCTGCCCCACTAGCCTGGGCAATATGTGGCTTGGGCTGTCCTAGAGAAATACTGGTCATCATGAGTATCAGTTCTTTGAAGACAGTGTCCTCTGAGCCAGCCCTTAGAATGGACACACATGCAGTTCAGTAGTCTTTTGGAGCATTAAATCACTGCAGAAAAACACATGAACAGGCAACACTGATTGGTTTTGTTTTGCTTTCCTTTGTTTTAAAGTTCCTTTCTCTTTTCTTTCCCATCTCTTCTTCTTAGTAGCCATGAGATATTTTTCATAATAAATAAACTAAAATATTTCCAAATAAATCTGCTAGTGAAACCATTCACCAGGAGAAAGCACAGAATATTAATAGCCATAGCACAATGAAAGAAATATTAACAGCTTGGTTTGAGAGCAAAATAATAATAATAACATTCAATATATCCATTCTTCTGAGAATCCGTAATCACTTTGGCCTTTTTTTACCTTTTTCTTTTCCCCTGAGGTGTTTTCATTGCAGGAGTTTCACTCTACTGAGCTAAATTGCAGGATCCTTTAAGCTAACAAACATCTTTCATATACTTTCCTATAGTTTTTTTGTTCCAGATTATTTAATGCCCCCTCAGGAAAGATAGATTCATTTCTGCACACATTGGGGTGGGCTTTTGGAAAGTGGTGTGTTCATTTTCTGCACAAGAAATGGATCTTCTCTAGGATTTTGTACATCTTGATTTATTCTTGGCTTAGAGTTTGAAGTGGGTGCTCTTCTAAAGGGATTTATGCATAGGTTCACTATTTTTGTAGTTATGGCTTATATGATAAGCTTTTTATATTTAAAATCAATATGTAATCCTGTGGAGGAGCTTATCCCCTAAAACCCCATTTGTAAATCTATTTTAGCTTTGTTACACAGCACAGCCACAGTCTTCCATAGATTGATTAGGTACAGCGGTAGAATCCTATCAAATGGCCTGCTCTGATGATGATGCAAACTCTTTCAGGATTGCTAGTTGACTGGAACTAAAGATAAGACTTGACTGCAATCCCCCAATGTGCTCTTTACAAAACTAGTGTTAATTTTCATCAAAGTGCCAGGCTTATTTATAGTGGCAAGGTTGAAGGTTTACTACAAGAACTTTAGGTCCTTTCTATTAAAGTGTTTATAGGTATTTCTTTGCCTTTTTTCCAAGGTAATTATCAACTTCAGCAAATAAACTGAATCAGGGAATGAATAATTGGCCCTATATATAAAAAAAGAGTTTTTTGAATTAACGAAACAGCTCAGTGCAGATAGACATAAACAGAATCTCTTTATTTCAACACTTTGGCTCAAATGCAGCATCAAAACTTAATCCTATTTGTTGTGAGAGGATATGGCTTTTGTAGCAAAAGTACACTGGAATCTTTAAATTAATCAGAACCCACATTGTAGTCTGTCCAAGCCAAAGTCAGTGCATCTGGCTAGCTGTTATAGGTGAGTAATCCTTTCTTAAAATGTATAACAGGTAACACATAAACTTACATTCAGGCTTTAAAAACATGACATTATGTCTAGGTGAAGCTATTTAAAGGGGGATTTAAATTTTTTTTATTTAGGCCTTGAATATACAAATGTGAATCTTGATCAGTTTGAAAGGTGTTATTAAATTTTTTTTAATTCATCAAAACTTAACTTCTCAAATTACCATTGTGTATAAATTTACTTCTGTGAGAAAGCAAACCCAAAGTAAAAGTAGTTTTGCTGGTGTAGAATCTACTCACTGCACATAGCTTTTTTTCCCCCACAATTTGACTAATTATTTGTAGATAGATATTCATGTGGTAATGACAGATTTAATATGAAAAATCCTATAAATTTATGCTGAAATATTTAAAATTTAATGTCAGTTAAATTTGTAAGATGATGAAAATTACCTAAATATTCATAACTTAAAAAAATGTTTTTGTTACAGTTATGGGAAATGTCATTATTGAGCTAGGAGAAGATTAAGATTTTTTAAACTATTCAATACTTAAGGGACTAAAAATACAAAATTTTCTCTCTTATCCATATTGTTAAAACCTTATTTTAAAAAAAAATTAATTTTTGATATTTCTAATTATTAAAACCTTAAAAGTGGCTGGCCAAGTATAGAGAAGGAATAAGTTAATTAAGATTATGTGTCATTAAAATTATTTTCTTAGTTTAAAAAATTTTATAATTATCAACTTAATTATATGTCTTGAGTTTATGGTGGAGAAATTTTATTTCCCAGTATTAAAGCTCATCAAAATGTTTTGGAAGTAAAGAATTATAAATTAAACTTGTAATCAGAATGATTTCTTGAGGTCAGAAATGGAAAAATTAATATTTATCAAAGTTGGTAATCTTAATAATTATAAATTTAGTTACAAATCTTTTTCAAATTTAGCAGGTTTTTCTCAGAGTTAATACTTCTAGAACTATAGTTACCTGAAATCAGACCAGATGACCTTTAAGATCTTTCCAACCTGGAGAGTCTATTAATTTATCTCCTGTAGTAGAATGAAACTGATTAAGAACAAGAACCAGATTAGAAAATTGTCCAGCATTCCTGACCTCAGTTGCATTTAAATCTAAGGAATAAAATTGTGATAGATATGGCTTTTCTTCAGTTTTGGTGTTTCATTATTATTTTTTAAATTCTTACATTCAGAAAAAAGCTTTCCATAGAAATAGTTTCTTTATTTCTCTCTATGCAATTGAACACTTCTTTTTAAAATAAGAATGTAATGTGACCAATTATTTAATGTACCTATTTGTGTGATGTTTTGTATCAAATGAGGATAATTAATATATAGCATGTTTAATATATATGTGTGTATGTATTTGAGCTTATAGTGATAGAAATAGTGATAAAATAGAATATTCTAGTTTTTTGCTGCTATTCTAACCTTTATTGCACGATGATGCATCTAATTTTTTAATTTGTAAATACGAGATAGAATTCCCTCTAGCTCCATTTGCTTTCATAAAGCTGCTGAGCAGTTTGCTGTCTTGAATAAATTTTGCTTTGAAGGGGGTCGGGGGGGGGATTTGAACCAGCACATTCTTGTGCGGTTTGTGAAGATTCACATGGTAACCAGCGGTGTGCATTGTTAGGTTTATCTGAATAAGCACCAGCCATGTGAGTTTTAACATGATTGCCCAGGGCAATGGAGAGAGAAGAGAGAGAAACCAGAAAGGACTGCACTCCTCTGTTTTTTGGAAAGTGCATTTGCTGGGGGAGGGAGCTACAGGAGTCAGTGGCCAGGGTATTTCCCCCACCTCCCCCCCAAGCTGGTGTCCTGTTTCCCTTTAGGTCCTCATTTGTTCGGCTATCTGCCTCATCATCTACTTCTTCTTTTCATTGTTTACCTTCCTAATGAGGGAGGCGGGGTAGACTGGAGGTTGATTGACAGCTACAAGCCCTCGCAGTCTGGCCAGAGAGCAGTTGGCTTTGGTTTCAAAAGTGCTTTAAATGTTCGATTTGGTCCTGTTTTATTAAACGAAACTGCTGCTCATCTTAAGGAAATTATCAGACCAGCAAAGATTAGGAAATATATTATTGGGGCCTAAAATCTTCAAAAAACTGCCCCTACACATGGAAAGAGCACGGCCCATCGGATTTTCCAACCTTAACATGGGGTTTCAAAAATAAGTATGTAATTTTTCCTTTGCAAAAGTGCTTTGATTTGAAGCCACGCAGCAAACCTCTCCAAAAGAAAACTGGCTGTGATGCGATCGAGAGCTGCAGTGTAATATTGCAGAGCAAATTTATTTTTTACTTCAAAGAAAAATGCTAATTAGCCGATTCACTACTTTTAAAGTTATTGTGAAGCATATGGCGCCCAGTGTGAGATACATCCAACTGCTAAAATAGAGCGGAGAGGAAATTAGCGAAGAATGGGCTGTATGGAGTGAGCTTCGGGGTGGGGGAGGAGGATAGGTTCTCAGGCAGACTCTCTAGCCTTTTCAGGAGGATTTTATCGCCCATCTCTGCTTCCCGCCTCCTCATTTACCCACATCCCCCACCACCAACCCTCCGGCTGACCTCTTCTGGGCCTCCAGCTCTCCCTCCCCCACTTTGGCCGAAATCAGGTGCGCACCTCCGGCTGGCCACCGGCGCACACCTGGTCTCGTGAAGGCTTCAACCCGGCCATAGCAGTCTCTTATCTACGGAAAATACTTAGAAAGTAGGGTTTTAAGGGTGAAATCCTCACCACGACGGCCAAACTCCCCGTGAAACACTACTAGCTAGTGGCTCTGTGATATGTTTTGCAGAGAAATAAAAGGGAACTGGAAAAGGCGGGAAGGGGAGGGTAAGGTGGGTAAGGAGCCTCCTGTCCTCTGCAGACTGGCAGAAGACCGAGGCCCAGAAGCGACGCGAGCAACTCCTCCTGGATGAACTGGTGGCCCTAGTGGACAAGCGCGACGCGCTCGTCAGGGACTTGGACGCGCAGGAGAAGCAGTAAGTGGGTGGTGGGGTCGGGGATTTCTATCCAGAGGTCTCCAGTGGACCCGGGCAGCCTCTCCCTGGCCCCGCAGGCCCAGTTCTCTCTGGGGCTTGGAATTCGGAGCGAGAGGGGAGTGCCGCTCTGCCCTCCACGAAGAAAAATAATTTGGTTTCCTGTTTGATTTCCAGGGCCGAAGAAGAAGATGAACATTTGGAGCGAACTCTGGAACAAAACAAAGGCAAGATGGCCAAGAAAGAAGAGAAATGTGTCCTTCAGTAGAAACCGGACCAGAATCCTGACCAACATTTTATTAGCCTTGGGTTCCCCAGACCATAAAAAAAAAATTCATTCTCGTTGATTTAAAACTTTTAACATTTTGTTTGACTGGATTGTACTTCTTTACCACCACCACCCCTTTTCCTCCCTCCTTTCCAGATTTTGTACAGAACTCCAAAATAGCTTTGTTTAAGGGTTTTTTTGGTGTGAATTAATCATTTCCTTGAAATCATGTGAAGTAGATTTGCACAGACATCTTGTGAGTGATTGGTATTGGGAGTGTTCAAGAAACTGTTCAAAGAAAGAAAACTCTTCCCTCATTATTTTCCCTCATTTTTTGATGGAGGAACATTTTAAAACATTTTTGTTGTTGTTGTTGTTGTTAATAGCATAATGAGGGGTGGGAGGGGGCTTAAGAGGGAGGGATAAAGAAAATGTCATAAATGATTTTTTTCCAGTCCTGCCATATGTAACACTGAGTCTGTTACCTAAATTTTATAGTTAGATCATATTCAATTTACTTATTAAACTGTGTTCTGTTTACCAGTGGGATTTTCTGCAGTTGTTTTACATTTCACTGTAAAGATAATAGGAGTACTTCTCTCTGCTTTCTTCAGAGGGTGGCCTTTTAACGTAGCCTGAGACAAGTCCTGTGATTTGAAGGTGAGCAGTAAGAATGGGACTAATTGACATGCATCAGTTTACAAAGATAGTCTTATCATCTGAGAATGCACCATCTTTTTCTCTGGATAATTATTTATTACATCTAGCTTGGTTCCCACATTTTGTTGGGTCTCAAAATTGGCTCAAGAATGCTGTTATTATTTATTCTGTATTGATAAAATCTGTCTTGCCATTATTGAGTAAATCCAATTAATATTTTCTTCTCTAGCATAGCACTGTCATTTTTTGTGAAAATGGTTATCTGTTTATTTATTACAATACTGAGTCATATATAAATTTTCAATAAAAGCAGAAACTTTCTTACCTTAAACACTGCTGCTGCTTCTTTGTAATGAAAACTTGACATTGGGTTGAGAGAAGTTTTTGTATTCATAGGACTTTTCATGTGGAAAAAAAATGGTCCTCTTGAATGCAGGGCAGAATACTGGGCTGTATTTGGATCTGAATAAGTTTACACCACCCCCAAAGGGGCCCTGCTGACACACCAATGTGAATTGAAAAGCAGTTGGTCACATTTTCTTAAGCTGTGTAAACTAGCATGTTTTAAAGGGTCATCTCTGTTAAAGATTTGAGGAAATTTGTGAATCCACAGCACTGAAAAAAAAAAAAAAAGCTAATATGTTGTAATTTGCAGTTGTTATAATTTTGCACTCATATGAGGAATAACTATGACTTCTGATAACCCTCCAGACTGTAGGTGCTGAAATGAAAGGAAGAGGGGTTATTGTTGGAGGGGAGGAGGAGGGTGTGTGCAGGTTTGTGTGTATGAGATGAGGGAAAGGGAACTTTCAACAAGAAGTTCTAAGCTACAGAAAAAAACCTGGCGATTTTATGGTAGTTTCCATTACTCTACCAGGGTGACTGAAACAAAGCTCGTTCAACAAGCCTGGAGACAGAGAAAACAGTCCACTACCATTTATACGTTAGCCTCGATCATAATGCATACATATACATACAGATATTTATACCAATACACACAAATTCCTTTCAAAAAGTATGCCGCCGGCAGTCTCAAAGTGATAAAAATCATCCTAAGGTAGAATTTCATGACAAGAATTTAAGGAAGTTACTGCAAAGTTACCAGAACTAAATGAAATCGGGTATTTGCCCTCTTCATTTGAGCAGGAGAACAGAAAAAGCTACGCTCCCTGAGGGAAGAAGCTCTCAGAGCCCGGCTCTAACCCTAGGGAAACCGACAGAAGGAAACCTCCAGCCCGGAGGAGCCTGGGACTTGGGCGACCGGCGTCACCCACTCCATTTACACAGGATTCGAATTCCGGGAACCTTCCCTCCCGCGGAGCCCCGCCGAGAGGGGGCTCCCCTAAACCGCTCCCGACCTGCCAAGGGATAAACCTTCGCTAGCCCCAGACTTGCTGCCCCTCTCCCTGCCCCTCCTGCCTCAGCCCCGAGCCTCGCGGGGTTTCCATTCGGGCTGCTTTGTGGTGGCCGCACGCCCCGCAGCGGCCCCCGGGGAGCGGCACGGTCGGGCCCGTGGCGAAGGCGCCGCGTCCGGATTTCGTCGCGTGGTGCCCAAAGTCTTGCCTCCCGGGCGCAGGCGCGAGCCCAGCACGCCCAGAGGCCGTGGACCCGAAAGCCTGCGCGGCTGCAAAAGAAGCTGTGGGCCGGGGGATCGCCAAGGTGGAGGAGGAGGAGTGTTGGCAGCGGGCTGGCTTGGGCACAGCCCCGCGGGCCGGTGCAGAACTTCCGCCCCTGGCCGGGATCCCACGGCCCCGGAGCCAAACCCCTCCCCCGTCCCAAGTGTCCTCCAGAGTCTGGCCCAGCCTCGAGGTCACCTGGATGCTAAAGCCAGGGCCCAGCTCCCACGCCCCCTCCTCGGCCCGGGGGCCTTGAGCTGAATCCACCGGCTATCCCCAGACAAGGGCCCCCTCTTCCCCTCCCCGAGCTGCGGCCGTTGCTGGAACGGTCGAGGCTTCAGGCCCAGCGTCTCCCACCTGGATATTTGCCTAGCGACGTGCTGCCTGAGTCCTTTCCGCCGCATACAAGAAACTTTCATCTCAATCTCCCCCTTTTCACTCTCCTCCCTCTCCCCTCTCCTCTCTCTCTTTTTCTTCTCTTAATCCCGGGGTTTTACGGGTTGAGCATTAAGAAAATTCGCCTGCAATTTGGGATTAGATAAATACTCTCATGGGGGGGGGGGGGCGGAATTGTGCTACTTGATACCTCCCAACTTCCCCGAGATCGCGGCCGCATCTGGAACCGAGAGAGCCTGGCCCGCGTGGAGGGCCCTGGGGACCGCCAGAGCACATTCCAGCGCGCACAGCAGCCCCACCTTGCCGGACCTCGGCCCAGCGCCGCCGCTGCAGGCGAAAAGGGGCCGGGAGGAGGCGGGAGGACGAGGGTTTGGGAGACCCGGCACGCACCGAAGCTTGAGAGGACTAACTCAGGCACACAGCGCGCAGGCCCCGGCCGGGATAGCGCCGGGATAGAGGCGCGGAGCCGCAGAAGCTCAGGGGAGTGTGCCCAGCGTGCCGGCCAACTCTCCCCGGCAAACTAGTGCGCTCCAGTCAGCGCTTTCCCCCAGAACCGAAGGCGGGGGCTATATTTCGTTTCTTGCTTTAAATCTGCGCATCTCGGGGGCTCGGAGCCCAGGGTCTCCCGAACTATTCCCCCGCGGGGGCCTGCGCGAGCCTAGGGTGTGTCCCCACTCGAGTCAGCGCTGCGCTCTGCGCAGTTTCTTTTCCTGTTAAGGCTTTATCTTGTTCGTGTTTTTCCTTTTCCCTCGTTCTTTTATTGTTTTTGCTCTCTCTTTCTCTTGCTTTTGTGAATGGGTCGCGGTGTCTTTGTTCTGGAGAGAAGCGCCCGTGTCGCTGACTTTTGTGAACCAGAAAGGGATCTTGTAAAACCTTTTCTCCTTCATACTCCCCCCCGCCCCACACCCCTCCTCTTTTGCCCCTTTGATTAGATGTTCCTTCATCGTCAAAAAAAAAAAAAAATGTAATTTCGTTAGTCTGGCGGCCACTTTCTTTGAACATTAGCTCGCTTTCAGCTCCAACTTCAATTAGAAGGAGTTGATTTTGAGAGATCAACAAAAGAACCGACCAAAGCCTTATTAAAGGTCCTAAGAAGATCTCCCGGGTTCTTTGAGAAGCAGTTAAGGAAACTGTGCCCTCCATCATATTCTGTTACCGTATTTTATTCGGACTCCAAAGGAAAGTGTCGCTTGGGGGAGGGGAAGCACTTTGATGAGCGGCGGCCGCGGCCCCTTTTCACTCAGCGGGCTCCCCCGTCCTTCTCCGCCACCTCCTCGCCCCGCGCCCGGTGCGCTCTCGGTGCCCTACCCCGCGGCCCCGCAGCGCTGGCGCTCCCCACCGCGAAGCGCCCGGCAGCTCCTAGACTCTCCCTCACACTTACTCCGGTTCAAACTTTTCACTCCGCCTGTTGAGGTGGAGGGGAGGGGGCGGGGGGAGATTAAGAAGAAGCGGTAGGAATTCCTCGAAAGGGGGTAAGTAAAGTCGGCCTAATATTCAGGAGGAGGTGCCATTTAAAAGAATTGCCTTACTCAGTGTTGGGGCGCAAACACTTTTTTTGCGCTTTGAAAAGTCCACCCAGGTAGATGTGTTTTGAGAAGTTTGTTCGACTGGGAAATGGGCTTCGCCAGTACGAACTATCCGGGGAGATCGCTCAAGGAGGCTCCGGCGGCATGAAGAAAGGAAATTGAGGGCAGGGTCTGTGGCCACGTTTTCCACCAGACTGTCCCTAGTAAAAGGAGCCAGTGTGAAAGACAAAGTTTTCTATCCAAACCTTTCGATTCAGAAGTACAGTGTATGTGTAAAGGGGTGGGGACGCTGGGAGCCGACATTTCAAAAGAAGCTTTCACGATTTGCAAACACCTATCGTGGGGACTGGGAACTCCAAGAGACGTCGAAGAGCAGGTAAGTGGCCGTGCCTCCCCTGCGGGTGCCGCTCAAGGGCACTGGAGTCCTGAGTCGCCGAGGCGGGATCTGCGCACTCGGGACTGCTCCCGCGCTCAGCAAAGTAGCCCGGACAGCACGAGTCGCCCGCCGCGTGGGTCTGCGGGTGGTGGCCCGGTGCATGAAGACTCTGGGGCCCGCTGCGTCGGGAGAGGGGGCCGGAGGCCCGTTCCCCTCCAGCCCGCAGCTCCCGGCTCCTCGCGCCCATCGGGTGGCGTGCCAGAGAGCGAGGGAACCGGTTCTCCAGCACCTCGCCTCCTCTCTGCCACTCCCTCCAGGGCGCCAAAAGGGCGAGAGAAGGGCGGGGAGCCCCGGGGCGGCCTCAGGGCCAGCGTTTCCCTCCGCGGCCCGGGCTACCGCGCGGCTCTCGCCTTGCCTGTCTTGCTCTGCGCTGCGTTTGCCAGTCTAGCCCCGGAGTTAGCGCGCGACCGGGGCGGGGCGGGCGGGCGGTGAGGGCGGGGTGCAGGGGGCGGGGGAGGGCGGGGGAGCGCGGAGGTAACCCCCGGCTCGTGCTGCCATTGCCCGGCTCCCTGTCACTCAGCCCGCGCGGGGCCGGGGATTGGCAGCCTAGCCCCGTTACGCACTCACCTCGCGTTCACATACCCGGGGAGGGCAGTAGAAAGGTGATCAATCTTCATCAGGCTACATTTCCAATCACCTAAACACCCCGGCGAGACAAGCCACTCCGACAAGGTAACTCGCTTGATTTATTTAGTTTGCAAAGTGCCTCTGCAGGACTTCCCCAGCCCCCACCGCCTCCACGCTGCACGGAGTGCCACGGCAACCTCGAGCCACCTCCCAGCTCTGCCCCTCTCACCCCCACCTTGTCCTTGCGGCCCCCTCGGTGCGGTCCCGGGCGAGGCACTGTGTAGGGAGCGTGTGGGGCTTTGCAAACAAAGTGTCTATGCAATAAAGTGAAACCTGGAGAGACACGCACAAAGCCACTAGAAAGAAAGAGAAAGGGAGGAGGGAAATTGGAGAAAGAAAGAAATCCGGCGGGTCCCTGACCCACCGCCCGGCCCCGCGGGTAATTCCTGTGCCGCTCTGTTTTGCAGGTTGGCCTCCCAGAGGGTCTGTGTGAGGGCGTGAGGTAGATGGTGAGCGGCCCCGGCAGCTGAGGGCAGGTAAGGAGAAAGCCGCTGGTCGCCCGGGACTCTGGGAACGCTTCGGTGGCTCTTGCCTCCCCTTCCTCAAACGGGTCCCCTCTTCCCCGGTCCCTGGCATGGGGGGGGGGGGTGGGGGGCGGGGCTGGGAAGCCACCTGGCTCCCCTCTTGCTGAGCCGAGGACCCCGGAGCTCCGCTGCGGCCCCGCACCCCTCCCCCGCCTCCTCCGAAGTAACCCAGCTGAAGTGCTAAGTTTGAAGAAAGTCTTTGAAAACTCACATTGCAGTCTAGCAGAGTCGCCACAGCTGAGTCCCATTCTCCCTTGGGCCCGGCTCTTTCCCTTTTGTCGCCTTCCCTGCAAACCGACTTCTCCCGGCCCAGGCCGTGGGTCCCTGGGGAGAGGAGCGGGCGACTTCTCTAGCTCTTAACTTCTTTCTTTCCCTGAACTCTTCTAGCCCGGGTCCCAGGTCTGCTTTAAGTTCCTGTGAAGCGGGCTAAAGCGACAGGTCCCCTGGGGTCTCCGTCCCACTCTTCCAGCGCTACTTCCTGGTTCCTGATTGTAGCACCTCGGTTTGGGGGACTTGGGGAAGCCAGGTGTCGACCTTCCTGCCCGGGGCAGCGCGAGCTACGCCGCAGAGGCCTAGTTCTCTAGTCTGGATCGGGTCCTGGGGCGCCGGTTCAGCTAGTAGGATAAGCGGGAAGCGCACCAGACCTACTGCACTGAGGCTTCCCAAATCCACCAGACCCTTGGGGCGCTGGTCAGGTCACCTTTCGACCCCGGCCAGGACCCCATTGTCCGCAGCCAGGACCGGCTTGCTCTGGGGAAGCATGGCCTGCGGCTGTGGCGAGGTGCGGGTGATCTCGGGCGGCCTGTTTGAACTAACACCTGTACGATGGCGCCTTCTGGTCACCTCGGCCGGACCTGGGCTCGAATCGGTGGTCGAAGTGTGGGTGGGATTCCGGGTAAGCAATCTCTCAGCGGCCAGGCACCGAGAGGTAAACCGGAAGAGCGGCTGTGGTCTCTAGGGCCTGGACCCAGCCCCGGAGACTCTGGAAGGAGGTACTCTACTCAGTGGGCAATGCGTCCTGGAGAGGCCCAGGTGCCGCGAGCCCTCCGCAGTGCCTTACCTTGACTCTCTAGAGTCTACCTGTCTGTTCCACTTTCAAAAACATTTGAAACAAAATGAAACAACCCCTCATGCTCTGGGTCTCCTGCCGCCTTGAGGTCGAGGGGATGTTTGCTTGTGTGGTGTGATGCCTTCTCCCACCCGAACAGATTTTTGCCTAGTCTTGGGACCTAGCACACTCTGCGGTTTGGGCTCTGACCTCCCAAGTTTGCCCCTGATTTTAACCTCTCCTCACTCCTAGCGTCGCCCTACGAGTGTCTGGCCCATTCCAAGCCCGAAAAGAGGTGATAATGATCCAGAAATTTTACTTTTCAAAGAAGCTGTGGTCTTTGGGCTAAGGCCTTATAGAGCCGAGTTTTGCACAGATCCATAGCCTGCGTCACCTCCCCATCCTGTACTCCTTCCTCCGGCAAGACCAGGAAGCCGTGATGTCTTGGAATGACGGTTTCGGTGTGTCTTATGTTTCCATAGGCCGGGCCCCCAGAAGCCACAGAGATTGAAGGACTGCGCAGTGGGAGCCCCGCACTGCGCCTGGCCCCCGGCCCCCTGGATCCGTCGGGGCGCCTCCACCCAGCTGTTAGCATGATGTCTTACCTCAAACAACCCCCATATGGTATGAATGGGCTCGGTCTAGCCGGGCCAGCCATGGACCTCCTACACCCCTCCGTGGGCTATCCGGGTGAGCATCGACCCCCACACCCTCCTCCCTTAGAAATCTGGGGAATCCCCAGCCTCTGGGTTTGAGCACAAATTTTGTCCCAGATTAGGCCCAGGGAACCGGTTGCCTAGTCTCTACATTGCAGGGCGCGCTGACTCGGAGGGCAGATCCTGGTCGGGAAGTGGGGCCGGGGTGGATAAGACGTGAGACGTGAGCCCTCAAGCCCGGCCACACTGGCAACTTCTCCCCAGTTGTCATCCCACCGCCAGCACAGGGTGCATTTACCCACAGAATCGTTTTCCATGGGTGGGGTGTGTGTGTGAGAGAGAGATCGAAAGAATCTATGCCTTTCCTCCTCAACACTGAACGAGGAATATGGACACTCGCTTAGCCCTGACAGGAAAGGCCGAGCTTGCCTTATGCAAAGCGACTGGCTGAGGTAAGGCAGAGGGATTCTCCCTCCATAGTTAAATTGTCCTCTAGATGGGTGGCCTGCACCAACTTCTGCACTGTTGATGTGGACGACTTGAGCCAAATCCTGGCCTTCTTGTCTAGGTTCCTTTTCTTCACCTCCATTCATTACCTCGGAAAGTGTTTTCCAGGACATGTTTCGGCACACCCCTTCCCCACCCTCCAGTCAGGGAGAGTATTGGCAGGGCGGGGGCAGCGAAGGAAGCAAGATTGTATAACTTCTCTTCCTTTCTTAACCTCTGAGAGGCAGGGAAGGGGGCAGCCCTGGAGTGTCGGAGACAATCAGGAGTGTAGGTGTGCCGATCAGGCACACCTGCAGTTTCTCCCACCTGTGGCCTGTCAAGCTCGCCTCCCTGGGGAGTTCTTTTTTTTTGCTCGGAGCTCGGCTTTCTTTTGCAACGACCTGGTCCAGGGCCTGCCAGGGTCCTGTCCGTATCCTCTAGCGCGAGTCCGCTTGGCCACCACTGACCCGACGCTTCCCCGCGTTTCCCTTCAGCCACCCCGCGGAAGCAGCGACGCGAGCGCACCACCTTCACGCGCTCTCAACTGGACGTGCTCGAGGCGCTCTTCGCCAAGACTCGCTACCCAGACATCTTCATGCGCGAGGAGGTGGCGCTCAAGATCAACCTGCCAGAGTCCAGAGTTCAGGTGCGCGCGCGGGGGGTTTCCAGGGTCCGGGGAGGGGTGCTGGGGCTGGCTAGAGAGGGCCCGGTTGAGAAGTGGTCTGGTGTGGGGGCGGGCTTACAGGCTGGGCAGCCCCTCTCAGACTCCCCCTAGCGCTGGGCCCGGGCCTGGCAGAGGGGCCAAAATTAAAGGAACTAGCTTAGAGCCCTGAATTGGGCCGTTGGCCCCGGGGCGCCTCTCCGAAGTCTCTTTTAGGATTGCAGGAGGCCAAGCCCGACACTTGTCCCCTGCCTCTTCGGCCACCCCAGGGCTTGGCAGTTTCCTACCGGGTCTTGAATTCTGCCTCCGCCCTGGCCTTGCATCCCGGGAATCCTGGAAATGAAAGAGTGGGGCTTGGCCAAAGCCTGGTCCCCTGTCTGGAAGTGTGCCCCACGGGTGGCGGCAGTGTGATTAGACCTTTTTCTTTGCTCTGAGAGGATGCTGAACGCAAAATCTGGCTACCAGCTTTGCTGTTTCTGGGTTTGTGTGTGTGATGAAAGGGCCCGGAAAATACTGATCGGATCATAACTCAGAACTCTTCTCAAAGGCCTTTTATCTTGCCATTTTCCTCCCAGAGGCTCGAGAGAACAGGAATGCCATGTCTTGTACCCGGGCCTTCCAAGAGGAGTGAGAACTTTATGACTGTCTTATTTGGTTCCCCACTTGGAGCCAAGAAGTTCAACGACATTCTGTTCAGACTTCATTCCGTAGTCCCCCTCTAATTCAGCTTCCTGCTCCCACCCAAATTCTCTGCCGGCCCAGCACCAGGGCTCCGTGGGGCAGAGTGGTTCCGGCTTAGACTTGGTGACTGTCCCCCATTCCGCGGCGTGCTCTGTGCCTCGCCGCAGTTTCCCGAGCTCTATTCACATAAGACAGGGCCTCCATGCATTCACAGGTCTGTTGGGAAGCGGCCAACAGCAGCAGTTTAGAGATGGCTGAACTTTTGGCTGGACAGACACAAATGTTCCGCCCTCCGACAGAGTTGAGCTGGGGGTGGGGGTGGGGAGGTGCACATCCCTACTTTGCCAGAGGAGGGTCTTTGAGCAGAAGGACGAGGGAGGGTGGAGCAGCGAATGCAGGGTCTGGCCGGGCCGGAGATGGGGAAGGGTGGAGGCGTCGATCGGAGAGGGATGCGGTTCCTAGGCCAGAGTCGGTCCAAGAGGCAGGGGAGTGGCAAGTTCTACTCGCCCCCTCACACGCTCTTCCCCACTCGGCCTGCCGCAGGTCTGGTTCAAGAACCGCCGCGCCAAATGCCGCCAGCAGCAGCAGAGCGGGAGTGGGACCAAGAGCCGCCCAGCAAAGAAAAAGTCGTCCCCGGTGCGGGAGAGCTCGGGCTCCGAAAGCAGCGGCCAGTTCACGCCGCCTGCTGTGTCCAGTTCCGCCTCGTCCTCCAGCTCCGCATCCAGCGCCTCAGCCAACCCCGCGGCGGCCGCGGCTGCAGGCCTGGGAGGGAACCCGGCGGTGGCGGTCCCGTCGTCGTTGAGTACACCTGCTGCTTCCTCCATCTGGAGTCCGGCCTCCATCTCGCCCGGCTCAGCGCCGGCTTCAGTGTCGATGCCCGAGCCTTTGGCTGCACCCAGCAACGCATCGTGTATGCAGCGCTCGGTAGCCGCAGGAGCCGCCTCGGCCGCAGCCTCCTATCCCATGTCCTACGGCCAGGGCGGCAGCTACGGCCAGGGCTACCCCGCGCCCTCCTCATCCTACTTTGGCGGCGTGGACTGCAGCTCGTATTTAGCGCCCATGCACTCGCACCACCACCCGCACCAGCTCAGCCCTATGGCACCCTCCTCCATGGCGAGCCACCATCACCACCATCCCCACGCACACCACCCGCTGAGCCAGTCCTCAGGCCACCACCACCACCACCATCACCACCACCACCAGGGCTACGGCGGCTCGGGGCTCGCCTTCAACTCTGCCGACTGCTTGGATTATAAGGAGCCTGGCGCTGCCGCCGCATCCTCTGCTTGGAAACTCAACTTCAACTCGCCTGACTGTCTGGACTATAAGGACCAAGCCTCATGGAGGTTTCAGGTCTTGTGAGCCCAGGAGTGGGAGGAAGAGGAGAAGAAACGCAACTACCTGCGCCCTCCGTGATCCCCGTCCTGTTGTTGCTGCTGCTGCACCGCCCGCCTTTGCCTCGGCTTCCCCAGACCCGAAATTTCATGCCCCCAAAAGATGCCCATTGCTGCACTGCCGCCCTCATCTTTGTGCCACTTGCTTGGGGGATGTGCAAACCCTACCCACCCCTTGGATGGGGGGACCGGTGCTTCGGCTTGGCCAACAAGTTCTATCCGGGAGAGCTGTGTGCTCCCCTCCTCAGCCCCCACCGAACTCCCAAGTCGCCCACTTCTAGTCTTTCTGGACAGCTACTATGTATGCACTTGCAGCCTTCGGAGGCTCTTCGCTCTGTCTTGCTGTTTGAGCCCTACACTTTAATTTATTCTTTCTGGACACTGGAGTCACTAACTGGCATGTGTCTGCCTGTTGGGAGTGTACCCACACTCTACTCCAAATCAAAACAACCACTAAGCGTTTCTCGCCTGCAGACTGCCACCCCTTCAGCTGCCCTCAGCCCAGCTCCCCGCCTGCAGGCCAGAGCCTCCTGGCGATTCCTCCTCTCCTGCGCGACGCGCTCGTGGGAGACCCAGGGGAGGAAGGTCCTTAGCCTCTCGCGCACAGCCCCGCCCTGCGTAGAACTGGCCCAGGCTTCCGCCTCGGCGGGAATGCTGTATATAGTCAGGTCCGTTCCAGGGACCACTTAAACTTTTTAGTTGCTGTTGGTTGAACTGAGCATATCTTGTCTTAGAGCCCAAGAAATAGATCTTTAAGATATATACAGCATATATATATATATACACACACATATATATAAAACAAAAGCAAAAAATATTTCCCTCTGTCCCCTTTCCTCTCTTTCTCAAACGATGGCGCGTTTACTTTTTCAGTTGTTGCAAAATTTCCCTGCCGTCTCACACCTTCTCCCTCTGTGTATTTATTAAAGAAAATCGTTTGGTTTTAGGAAGCTGCGCGCGGAGAATCCGGAGGGTCCTGGAGTCTGAAGGAAAGAGTCAAGTCAGGGCACAGGGGAGGGGTTTAGGCTGGGAGGGGGCACAGGACTGAGCCCTTCACCAGGTCTAAGCACAAGGTCGCAGTTCTGGTTTAGAGACCAAAACCAAAAGAAAGCAAAAAGATAAAAAATAGTATTATGGGGGGAAAAAAAAAAACAAAAACCCAGGCCCCCAAACCCAGGTTCAATTCCTCCGTCGGCTTCTCTCTCTTTAAACAACCCTGTTTTGTCTAGTGAGTTTTTAGTGCACCTTCATTCTCCGAAATCTACGGAGAGTCCACGCCTGTATATCAATTTTGGCTTTGGCCGTTTCGTCCAGTAGGTGGGAAAGTAATTTGTAAATTTGATTTGTCCGATGTGAAGATCGCAAATTACTTGTTGAAATGTAAGGCAGCCCTTTTCTCCCCCCCTTTATCTACATTATTTCCCGAAAATAAATGCAAATTAATGAACGGTTTGTCAGTGTTGCTCTTCTGCTTCCAGCCCAGGTCTTGGTCTTGGGTGGGTGGAGGGAACTAAAAAGAGGAAACCTCCGTGTTAATAACCCGCGTGTTAATAACCTATGTGAAGCTTCAGGCCAAAGAAACGCTCTCCTAGAGAGGGTCCCCCCTCCCACCCCCCGCGTCGGTCAGCCCGGCCTCTTTCCCCAGGCGTTTTGACCCCGTATCCCCTCTCGCCATCGCGGACAGAGACAGGTGTCAGGACTCAATTCCCAAAGCAATTCCTTTCTCTTCAGAGGCAGGAGCCTGGCACTGATTTCTTCACCCTAATTGCCGCCTGCACCAGAAAGAAGAGGGGGAGGGGAAGAGGGTCGGGAGGCGGGAAGGGATAGCTCTGTAATGCTCTCAGAGCTGAGCCAAAAAGGAAAAGAAAACAAAACGACAAAAAAAAAAAAAAAAAAAAAGATCCGTGTCTTGCATGTTGGCAACAGACAACCTTCCTTTCTGCTGAGCTGTCCCTAGTGGCTTCATGGCGGCTGGGGGAATCCGAGTCATCCCTTCCACGTGCTAAGATGTCCCTTTAAACCCTCAGGCCCTGCCAGAAGTAGCCAGACTATCTTTTTTCGTATTAAAACGCAAAAACAAAAATCTAGAAGAGTCGATAGGGACGCGTTTCACTTTGTCGGGGGAAGCGGACTTCTGGATTGCAGCAGGGGGTCGGAAGGAGGGTTCCACCTTCCCTGAGGAAGACAGGGGTAGAGGTGGGGGTGGGTTGGAATGATGCTCCAGAAGACCCAGAGTCCCGATCCTTTTTGGTCTGAAACCTCCTGGGCGTAAGGCCCAGAAGCTGCTCAACTTGTCCACAGGAGGGAAGGAAATAAGGAAACAACGAAAAGTTTCCTGAGAAGTGACCGACACACCCTATTCTTTTTATTCCGTGTGAGAACTGAGAGCACAACTTGAGGCCGGGTTTGAAGAACGACCCCTCCTCCGGGGTTCCATGCCGAGCTGTCTCATGGCTGCGAGACCCGGCTGGAGTGAAGCTTTCTCGGCCGCGTCCTCCCTCCGGACTCCGTAGGTTCCGGCTCGGGCGCACCACGCCTTCCTAGTCTGTAAATAAGCCCAGCAGCCCCCTACTCCGCAAAAGTCCGCAGGTGGGCGCAGCCGCGGCCTCGCTGAGCGTCACCCTGCGGCGCCGCCGGCGGAGGGAGATCCGGCGCGCAATCCCGCTATGCGCTGTGGCCCCTGGGGTGCGCGGCCCGCACGTGCCGGGGAGTCTGGGCCGGTGGCCGGAGCAAAGAGGCTTTTCGCTCTCGTTGCATGGGCTTGGGCTCCCGGGGGCAGGGTCTCCTTGCTCGACCGACCTGCCTGGCCTGCCCCAGTGCCGCCCTGGCTCACGCAGCCGCCACTAGGGCCGCTCCAGGCCTATGTTCTGGGCTGCCTGCGCCCGCAGCTCCTTGAGGCGGGTTCTGTGCGTCCCAGCAGTCCTCCTGACTTCGCGGTGGAATGAAACCAGGAGACGCGGCTCTGCACTCGCTTGGACAACTGTGTGACCTCCGGAACAAGGTACCCAACCCCCAGGGCCTCATTTTCGTCGCATTTATTATTTGGCCTCACTTTGTCGGGGACGGTTCAGAACCTCACACTTCGGGCCGAGGCTGCGGGCAGGCAGGTGAAACGCATCACAGTGGCCCCGACCACTCGGCGGCGTCTAGAAGCTTCGGCGCCTGCGTACTTAGGTAGACTGGGGACCAGCGGCAGGGCTCGTGGAGACCCGGCAGGAGTTCCCGCCCGGGTGACGAGGCCTCGAGAAGAGGCACGTGCTTCTCCCAGGGCTTCCCAGCCTATGCCGACGCCCGCGGCGCTGAGCGGAAACGAGGAGCGGGAAGGTGGTGGGGCACTTCAGGCCGCCGCAACGCGGAAGCTTGGGGGAGCAGGGAGGGTGCGTGGCCGCCGGAGGGTGTGTGGGTGGCTGGAAGGAGTTGGGGAGCCCACGCGGCCGCGAGTCCAGGCGGCGGCGGCGGGAATGCTGCAGGTTCCTCCCGGCCGGCCACCTGTTACTGGCAGGTTCTGTGAGAACCGCCCTCAGCTCGCCCTTCTTCTGAGGGAAGAGGTTTGTACTGTTTGCGTTTTGGTGTTCGTGACACAATAGAAGCAACTAGAATTGAAGCAATGGATGACGGTTAAGCAACTTCAGAACATTTAGTAACTTTAAGTGTTAAGACGTCAACAGTTTTGTTCCTTTGAGTGCTCAACGAAATCTTCGTGTTTTCTACTCATGGCTTATGTTCTCTGGTCAAATTTCGAAGGCAGTAAAGTCCGCTTTTCAGTGAACTTGTGTGAAGTGTTTTATGGCTAACGGATAGGTCATATTTGTGATTTTTAAATAAGTTTTAAAAATTCTTGAAACCTCAGGAGCACCGCGTTAATTTCCTGAAGCTTTGAAAAGATTCAGTGAAGTAACATCGTCTGTTGTAGAGCTTTTTATTATTTTATAGCTACTCAGCTACTGAGGGCATATGGAGACATTTCTCAACATTGTAAAAAAAAAAATTTTTTTTTTAAATTCTTAGAGCTATGGGGTATTAAACGTGAGAGGAAAAACAGGTAAAAAGGCGCTGAGTGTCAGCAAATTTATGTCTGGCACATTACAGAGACCAAAAAACCGAAAGGTTTCAATTTTTTTGTGTCAAAATCACTAGTTTTTTCATACATTTTGATCAAAATAGTTCTTAGATAAATTTTTTTTTTCCAGTTGTGAGAATGGTAAGTTCATTACTTTGGCAGAATATATGAATGTTATTGATGTCATTAGGCACCGACAGGCACGGAGGTTTTCTTTAGAGATACAGAAATAAAATGTATCTGATATATTAAATGTAGTTAATATATACATTATTGGTAAAGAAAATCTGTATCATTACTATTCAAGACCAAAAAAAAAAAAAAAATCACTTGGCTGCTGTTGCAGAATTAATTTAAGAACAGCATCAAGATAGATTTATAAAACTCCTTAATTGAAAACCTAACAAGTTCTCAACGAGTTATTCTGTGTTTTCCGTACTATCTCTCCCTTCCCCCATGCATTTTAATGTCGAAAATGAGAATGAAAAAAGCTCATTAGCTCATTAATTTTTAAAATTTTATTTTTAATTGGAGTAGCTCATTAACTTTAAGGAATATTTATATTCAATAGTACCTAAAATAAAAACCACCAACTAAAAAGTGAATGCTAAATAATAACAATGCATTGCTTATTCTGACAAGGAGAAAACATCTCTATTTAAGAAAGAATCTGTTTAATTAAATGTGTGAGTGTCTAGAATACACTTATTTGAAGAAGGGTTTTGTTTTTTTTTTGGTTGGGGATGGGGCTGTGTGTTGTAGATAGTTCCTGAAAAATCAACTTTACCTTAGTCATCCTATTGGTATTTATTGATACATGAAAAACGAATTGGATATTTTTGGTGGGAGAGGCAAACATGCGATTTTGACTTAGTAATTCTTTAATCATGCTTTTAATGAGTTGGATTTTTACCTTACTTTAGGTGCAGTCTTTCAAAAGTTTTTAAAAATCAAAAATATTTCCTGAAAAACTTGTTGTTTAGGTGAAATGGCAGTTATGAAAAATAGTAAAAGTTGAAACTGCTGTTAAATATATCCAGTTTTTTCTTAGAAAAAAAAATAAAGCAAACAAATGTATGGTGTGCTCACAAATGTATCACCTGATTATGAAACTTACACATTCATATTTCTGTAACCGTTACTTCAAAGATGGAGATAAGATTTAAAATATTTTGAAGTTTTTCTAATCAAATAGTACAATTAAATGACAACTTTCAAAATTTAAACATTGAAAATCTATTATGTTTCTAAAAATTATACCCCTCTTACTGGCTTTGAATAATTTGATTGGTGACTAATGAAATAAAAGACACAAAGTTCCATTCCACTCCAAGTGTCATAAATACTTTGTTTTTCGAAGGTTAATCTTATTAAACATCTTATAAATACTGTTTCAGGAAATTTTAAAAGTACTTTTAAAGTAGATTGTGAAATTATGATTTAAAGGATGAATCACAATTTTTCCGGGATGGAAGTGGAGTGTAAATAAGTCATAAGTAATTTTGACATTTGGGGTAAAGTTAATTAAAATGTAGGAATAAATGGTCTTTGATTCAACAACTTGGTGTCTAAAGAGCTTATAAAATATTTTTAGTACACAAATATTCTTATGTCTCTTCAAAACTTGAAATGCTTATAAAGATATACCATCATCTGTCATAGCTATTTAAATGCAGGAATCATACTTTCTTTTTAAAGTTTATTTTAAAAACTTTATTGTGAATTATACATACAAAAGAAAGTATAAAATGGGTTTATACAATTTAAAGAGGAAAATTTTAAAGGAACAAGAAGTTCTCAAATACTTTAAAAAGTATATTTGAGATAAATTCTAATATCAGTGTTTAAATTTGATGTAACATAGATTATGTCTGTTTATGTCCCAGGGATATTTCTAAATCCTTTAGTATAGTGCCTATTAATATATAAGGACATTTTTTAAGGCAGAAAAACAGTTAAAATCATAGGATGTAAAAGTTCTATAGGCCTTCGAAAAATCCATAGTGTTTCTTTATTCATAGAAAAATTGTGTTTTATATCGCCTTATATTTTATGACAAAGAGGCACCCAAAGAATATCTTCTTTTTGCTCAACAATGCGTATTTGACCTCATCCAAAGCTGTGGCTACAACTCTTGATTTCATTACTGGTGACCCTCAAATCCATATCTGTACCTCAGACCTCTCTGTTGGACTTCATATACCTGTACATACAGTGAAAAGAGGCCATAATATGATGTCTGGGTCTTGCTTCATAATAATAGAGGAAGAGAGGGAATGGTTGGAATATAAATTAAATAAGATTATTATGAGTTTTTAATTATTGAAGCTGAGTTGAGAATACATATAATTTCATTACACTCTATTTTTGTCTGTTTAATTTTTTCCATAATGAGAGATGAGTGAAAGTATTCATTTGTGGAAAGTGGTTTTTGCAGTATATTGAGGAAATTGAGTTCCCCATCTTTGGAGTCCCTACAGTATTGTTCACATATATTATTTTCTTTATCTGCTCTCAAGTCTTATACGGTTGGTTGGTGTGAAGCTTAGGGTGGTTTGATTATTTACTCAAGAACACATAGTTGGTAAGTGGCAGAACTTGGCAGAACTCAGTCTTCAGATTCCATGTTTGACTATAGGAGCTACCTAAAAATTTCAGTATGTTAACAATTAATTAAGGGAAAAAACCACACACCATATTACTTACAAATCAGATTGCCAGACTGATGTCAACGAAACGTGCTTTATCTAAGTTCAAGTTGTAAAATTTGAGTTTTGGTAACAAATTTATTTTCTAGGACATTGTTACATTTATCTTTCTGGGCATCTCTTCAATATCATTTAATGAGTGTTCAGAAATATATTAACAGAGCATTAAATGAAAAGACTAGTCATACCAGGTCTATCTCACCTTTTAATTTCTTACTAATACTTAATTTCTAAGTAATTTAAAAATTCTTTTACTGTTTGTTTCATGTTTATGAGTAGTGTTTTTTATTCTTCGCTGAGCCTTTCTTACTCCTCAGAAGGTTGCTTTGCTATGTTATAGGAGGTCTAATAAAGGGAAAGTTGTGTAAACCAGATATGGAATTGGGACTAGATTAATGACTCTGTAAATGAGGCTTCATTTGTTTGTAAACAGGTATTTGGAATCTTTTTTCTAACTATGCTAACGTCAGGTTTTTAAGTTTGTAGTTTAATTTTTAAAATCTCACTAAGCAAATCCTGTCTTTTTAGGGTAAAATTTATTTTTTCAGAGCTAACTCCGCAAATTAAAAAATGCTTAACAAGTTGGGGAATATAGATAGGATTACTTTATAGATATTGGTTTCCTTTTGTTAAAAAAAAAAAAAAAACCAAGTCTTGTTTAAACAGTATCATTATTTCTTCAGGTTTTAAAAACCATTCATCTCATGCTTCTATTCCTGCTACTGACCTCTTCAGTTTTCCTCTTATTTGATGTACAAAAGGAAAGCTTGTCTGTTTGTGCTTATTAATGTTTGGAGAAGAAAAAGCTAGCATCTCTTTTCTCCCTGTATTTCTTCGTGTGAGGCATGAACCATCATATACTCAGATCAGCACCTGATAATTCCTGCCTTCCTTTTTATTTGTATATTTTGGAATTGAGAGTCTCCCCCTGCCCTGAGATTGTATTCCACTCAATAATAGCTAAATCTTTTATTCCAAAAGGGATTAGAAGTCAGTGGGAGTCCGAGAGAGAGAGAGAGAGAGAGATAAGAGATAGGACTAAGTTTTCCTTTACTTGAAGTGCTTGCCGCTGCTGAAGATACATGGTAGGTCTGTTTGTTGAGTGAATGAAAGAATGAAGTCATCAGACTTGTAACAGATTTAAATGTTGTTTATCTAAGATACAGAGTTGCTTTTTATGTGGCATTCAGTTTAAGTGGATTCCATAGCATGTTTTCTTAATCTCCTTAATCATCTTTAGAATCAAGATCTTTTTGGTTACTTGTCACTCTTACATCCTTTGTTAGATGTAAAACCATTTCAAAATTTAGTTCATTAAATTTTAAGTTATGAAATATATTTTAAAGTCCTCAAAATGTATATGTATCTTTTATCATCAGTTGTCAACTTATTATGAAATCACCACACTAAGGTCAAGGAGTAGAGCATTATTGTGTGCATGCTCAGTTGTGGCCGACTCTGTGGCCAAGTGGACTGTAGCACGCCAGGCTCCTCTGTCTATGGGATTTCCCAGGCAAGAATACTGGAATGGGTTGCTATTTCCTTTTCCAAGGGATATTTCTGACCCAGTGATGTAACATGCATCTCCTGCATTGGCAGGTGAATTCTTTACCAGTGAGCCACCTGGGAAGCCCACAAAGCATTATTGGGACCACAGAAATCCCTGAGTATTCCTTGCCCATTACAATCACTTCAGTCTCTTCAGAGGTAACCGCTGTCTTATCATTTATAGTAATGGTTTTCTTGCATTTATTTCTCTTGTAAAAAATTGATCACCTGTACATGCATTCCTAACCGGTGTGTATTTGTTTTGAATTTTATATGAATAGAATTACTTTCTTAACTTGCTTTTTTCACTTAACCTTATGTTTATAAGGTTCATCCATGTCATTGTGTGTTTCTATAGATTGTTCACTTTTATTGCCTTATGCTGTATAGTAGTCCATGGTATGAATATACTATAATTTATTTAAACTTTTTACTTTATATTGGAGTATAGTTGATTAACAATGTTAGTTTCAGTTGTACAGAGAAGTGATTCAGTTATACATACAGATGACTTATTCTGTTGGTAGGTATTTGGGTTATTTCTAGTTTGGGAAAATTACAAGGATGCTGCTCTGAACATTCTTTTATGTGTATCCTGGTGCACATAAAGATGCAAATCTGTCAAGTACATCCTAGGAGGGAAATTTCCGAGCCATAAGGGATGCATATTTTCAACTTGACTTGATACTGGCACAGTTTTCCAAATTGGTTGTGTAAATTTTTATATTCTCAATAGTGTACGAAAATTGTGGTTACTCCATATCTTTGCCAAAGCTTAGTATTATTAGAATTTTAAAATTTTGTCAATTTGTTGGATGTGTAGTAATACACGTAATGGTTTTAATTTGTATTTTCTTGATTAGTGGTGAGATTGAGCCCCTGTTTTTATATTTGTTGTTTATTTGGATATTTTCCTTTGTGAAGTGCCTGTTCTTAAATTTCCTTCTTTTTCTTTTAGATTGTTTATCTTTTCTCTTTGATTTGTAAGAGCTCTTTACATATTCTGCATTCTGGTCCTTTGTCACTTATATGTATTGCGTATATTTTTCCCATTATGTGGATTGTCCTTTCTTTCTTAAGGTGTTTTTAAGTAGCTGAATGTATTCATCTTTTCCTTTATGATTGGTGCTTTTTGTGTGTCATGTTTAGGTAATCCTTTCTTACCTCATGATCATGAAAATATTCTTCCATATTTTCTTATAAATTATTTCTTTTAAAAGTTTTGTCATAGATATTTATCATCTTTTTTGTAGTATGCAGTATTTGGCAATAGTTCCTCTTCTTCCTTCTTGAAACTTCATCTGCTCACATGACTGCAAATGTCATTTTTATGTTGCTAATTCCAAAAATCTGTATTTTTGGTATTGACTATACTCATTAGCTGAGATCTTTATTTCCAACTGCCTCCTGGATCTTTCCACTTGAATGTCTTGCAAATATCTGCAAACGTATCAGTTCAGAGCTCATTTAAAAATCTTTATTGTTTTCTGTTTAATCATCATACAAGCCAAAATACATGGTGGAATCTTTGATTCTTCTTTTCTTACCTTCTCTCATCCAAATATCCATCATGTCCAAGTGATTCTGCTTCTGAAATGCATGTAAAATCGATTCATTCCCTTTTCTCCAGTTCCACAGTTACTGCTCAGAGTTCCACCTAGTCTGGTATAATACCTTTCTAATTGGTTTTCCTGCCTTCCTTCTATCCCCCTTTTCTAATCAGTCATTCACACTGCTGCAGAGTTTCTTCCTAAGACACAAATCACATCTCTTTCCTGCATTTGTGGCTCTTCGTTGCCTTAATTATAACAAAAAGTTCAAATTCCTTCACATGATTTCTACCATTACTCTGCAGGACTCTCATGTTTTAGCCACTCCAGGCTACTTATTGTTTCCCAAAGAAGCTATGTACTTTCATTGTGCTTTTTTTCATGTTGTTCCTTCCCTCTGCTTGGAATAGTCTTCCTTCCACCCATTCCCACTGGGAAAATCCTATTCCTTCTACCACCATTCCCAGAAAGAATTAATCCTTCCTGTCTCTGGGCTTCCCATAGCATTTTGTTTATACCATTATTGCAGTACTTATTGCTTTATACTTATTACTTTATATATCTGTCTCCTATGCTAGCCTATGAAGTTTTTGAAAACAGAGTACATTTTATTATATTAGAATCTAGTGGTGCCTGGTACAAAATAGTACTCAATAAATACTTGAGTTAAAGAATTTTGCTAACCTTAAAAAAGAAAATAGAAGCCTATGTATTGAATAAGAGTTGTGAGCAGGGGGACATGTTCGTGAAAGAGTACAATGGACTGTTTTATTTGAGTGGGTTCCAGCTGAAAATATTAGAATGTGTTGCTCTGGCTCAATGCTAACTGAAGGGGCAAAAATAATCTTGAACAAATAAAATTGAGTTTTCCTCATTTTTAAAAGGCCGACTTATGTTTCAAATGGGCTTAGAATATGAAGTTAAATTTATTTTTAAGAAGTAAGAAATTCACATTACTGCTGAAGAAATTTATCTATTTCAGAGACCACATTAATGACATAGTTTATTACTACAAGTTTTTGTAATACCAAATACATCTGTCTTGAAAATGCTTGCTTTTTACTCTTTAAGGTGCTGGTAAATCAGGACAATGACAGGTTAAGAGTTCTTGCCTGTACTAGTTCTGTAGACTCCCATAAAAATTAGAACTTCTGATGACTAGAGAACAAATATTTACCTAAGGTTTGCAGAGCATAAGCATAACACAATTGAGTTGAGACTAGGTAGTTTTTTACAGTTCATCTGGAGGAAGCAGAGTTAGTGTTCAATAACATTATATTTCTTTTCATGTTAACTAATTAGTGATATGAACATGATTATTTCAAATACAGAATGTTCTTAGTAGATAAGTTATAAGAGCGAATTGGTTTTTCATTAAAATATTTTATATTATTTATATCTGGAATTTTTATTAGAGTAAATCCTTAAGGAAGCATTGAAAAGTTTGTCTATTTGCAGGTAAGTTATCTTTTGATGATGAATTTATGGATTTTAAAATAAATCAGCTCCTAATCAAAAAAGCAACTTCCAGATAAATATGGTCAATTGAATACATGTGTTTATTTTCATGCTCTTGAAAACATATTAAAATGAAAATTATGGAGTAAAGAAATGCATGAATGCCCAAAGGACAAACAGAACTTGAGAGGAGATGTCAGGAGAATCTTGGAAGCTGGGATATAAGTAGGTGAGTGGTAGCTAACTTAGTAAACAAAGCTGAAGCCTTAGTCTGTGCAGCTGCCTTCCATCTGCCACACCTGAATAGCCTAGATAGCAAATGATGGATACCAATGGTTTCCAGACAGGTGGCCAGCATGAACTTGGTAGGGAACTAAAGCTCTGTCTTGGATGATCTGTTTTCAGTACATGTGTCTAAATTCTGAATCTAGGAATAACAGAACATTTGTAGCTGAAGTATGCTGCTGCTGCTGCTAAGTTGCTTCAGTCGTGTCTGACTCTGTGGGACCCCATAGAGGGCAGCCCACCAGGCTCCGCCGTCCCTGGAATTCCCCAGGCAAGAACACTGGAGTGGGTTGCCATTTCCTTCTCCAATGCATGAAAGTGAAAAGTGAAAGTGAAGTTGCTCAGTCTATGTAAGCATATATTATGAAGTATGAAGGAGTAGGATGATGGCATTTAAGAAGGACCTTCATTGGCTCTGTTAATTCAACAAGGATGTCATAATTCTAGATATTATACAACTATAATATCTAGAGCTACACAGTCCAGTATGGTACCCACTAGCCACATGTACCCTTTGAACTATTGGAATACAACTGATGTGGATGGAGATAGAATGTAAGTATGGGCGTCCCAGGTGGTGCTACTGGTAAAGAACCCCCCTGCCAATGTAGATGTAAGAGATGCCGATTTGATCCCAGGTCTGAAAGATCCCCTGGAGGAGGGCACAGCAACCCACTCCAGCATTCTTACCAGGAGCATCCCCGTGGACAGAGGAGCCTGGTGGGCTACAGCCCATAGGGTTGCATAGAGTAGGACATGACTGAAGCAACTTAGCACACATGTATGCAAGGGCATGATGTAAGTATTAGATTCACCCTGAGTTTCAAGACTCAGTATTTTAAACTATCTCATTAATAATTTATATTTTGTAGTTTGTAGAAATGTGTAAAATATATTGTGTTAAATCTATCAATAAAACATTTCACCTGTTTTCTGTGTGAATGCTAAACAATTTTAAATTACATTTGTGCTCCTATTATTTTTCATTCTTAGAGCTCTGAATAGAGGCACTGATTTAAGGGTGGCTAGTATTGTTTTCTGATCTGTTTACAGGGGACTTAGGCAATGCTGTGCAGCATCTTTCAGTAGCACCTGAAGTACTGCAGTGGATACCTTTGCCAAATAAAACAGAATAGTTTAAACCTATCAGTATATAAGTTGGTACAATTTGTAATTTTCTTGTTAATACCATTTACCTCTTCAGTACAATTCAATCCCTATAAATTCTCTGTGCCTGATTACTAAGTATGGCAAGAGACAACATGCAGGTAAGCCAACTGAAAATACCATAGTCTTGATTACCAATCGAGCCTTTGGTTCTCAAGATTTCTAGTTATATTTTCATGTTTTCCTAATCAACTCTTAACTTAGTCCTGATAGTGGCCATTTAAAGTGTCTTTCATTCTTCTCAAACCTCCTATCCTTTTTCCTAGATGACCTTACTTCTTGCTTCACTGAGAAAATGCTGTAGAAGGCATCAAAGAGACTGAGTTTCATATATATCTGTATATTTGCCACGCCTACAGCCTGAGTGCACTCATAGCACTGTCCAGTGCTAGGCACAGTGGTTCTTGTCTCCTGTCTCAAGATAATCTTTTTCTGTGTTGTGTATTGTATACGCTTCTGTTTCCTCAGAAGCCCCTGTTTTGGATTCTTCGGTTTTTTCTCCTTCTCTATTGGTTTCATCCCAGTAGTACTTAAACATGCTTTACCTCTGCCATCTAAAAACAAAATCCTCTCTTGAACTCTTGTCCTCCCATACCTACCACTAGATGCTCTTCTCTTTACCTGTTGAGCTTCTTGAAAAAATTTTCTATTTGTTATTTCCACTTTTCCACCTTCTATTCATCATTACAATACAGCTTCTGCTCCAGAGACTGCTTTTGCCAGAGTCACTAATAACTTATATGTTTGTGATCTGAGGGAACAGTTTTAAGTCTTAATCATAGTTAATCTCTCTGCAGCATTTGACAGTAGTAGTAATTTTCTCTTCTATGAAATACTTTTTCCTCTTGTTTTTTGTGATCCTCTATTCTTCTGGTTTTTATTCTAATGTCCCTTCTTCATAGTCTCCTTTAGGACTCCATCTTTCTGTATGGAGAGAATGTGCCTGAAGGTACATGAAAAAAAAGGAAGGCCTAGACATCCCAGCATAAATGTGAACCCAGACTTCTAGAAGTTCCTACCAAGATGACAGACCTGTGAGAGAGCCATCTTATATACTCCATGCCCTGGAAACTTCCAGATAATTTTAGCCTCAGTGACATCACATGAAGCTGTAGAACTGCCTAACTGAGCCCAATCCATCCACAGAATAATGAGATATAACAAAATGGTTGCTCTTTTAAACCCTAAACTTGTGGTTGTTTATCCCACAGTGGATAAAACCAAACCAGACCTTCTCTCTGTCCTGTTTACTACTCCAATCTCATCTCTCATAATTCACCTTTGGCACTCTAAGGTCCACTTTCAGTATGCTGCTTGAAGTTTTCTGAATGAACTCTGTTTCTAGACTTTTGCGTCCACTGTTAGCAATATTTTCTTTTTCAACTTACACCCTCCCCCTATCAAATTTCTAATCAGCTTTCAAGTTTTTAGTCAGATATCCATAAAACCCTGGGTGAATAAGTTAACTGCCTTGCTATGTCCTCTCATAGTATCAAATACTCTTACTGGCAGTATGATGGTTGAGAATATGTCAAGCAGTGTAATATTTTGCAAGTTATTTAGTCTTTTTAAGCTTCAGTTTATTCATCAGTAAAATGAGGATTATAATAATAGCAGTTACCTAGTTTGTTGGGTTCATGTAAGAGTACTCAAAAATTTTAGTAATCATTAATGTTACTAATGCATATTATCAGTGCCTTTTCATCAAAATCACTACAGATGGTGACTACAGCCATGAAATTAAAAGACGCTTACTCCTTGGAAGGAAAGTTATGACCAACCTAGATAGCATATTCAAAAGCAGAGGCATTACTTTGCCCACAAAGGTTCGTCTAGTCAAGACTATGGTTTTTCCTGTGGTCATGTATGGATGTGAGAGTTGGACTGTGAAGGCTGAGCGCCGAAGAATTGATGCTTTTGAAGTGTGGTGTTGGAGAAGACTCTTGAGAGTCCCTTGGACTGCAAGGAGATCCAACCAGTCCATTCTGAAGGAGATCAACCCTGGGATTTCTTTGGAGGGAATGATGCTAAAGCTGAAACTCCAATACTTTGGCCACCTCATGCGAAGAGTTGACTCATTGGAAAAGACCCTGATGCTGGGAGGGATTGGGGGCAGGAGGAGAAGGGGACGACAGAGGATGAGATGGCTGGATGGCATCACTGACTCTATGGACGTGAGTCTGGGTGAACTCCGGGAGTTGGTGATGGACAGGGAGGCCTGGCGTGCTGCGATTCGTGGGGTCGCAAAAAGTCAGACACAACTGAGCGACTGATCTGATCCGAACCTAACCAAGTGCTTGGCACATAATATGTGCTATATAAAATGTCAGTGACTGACTGAATGGATGAATGAATTCACATTCAATTTCAAGCTTAATTTTTGTTCTTTTTTGTTGTGGCAAAATGTATATAACATAAAATTTCCAGGTTAACTGTTTTTAACCATAGAATTCTGTGGCATTAGCCACATTCACAATGCTATGCATCAATCACCACCCAGATAGAAACTATGTATCATTAAACAAGGGCTTCCTGTTAATTCCTTCCTCCAGAGTCTGGTAACCTCTAGTATACTTTCTTTCTGTATGAATTTGCTTATTTAGGTATCTTATATAAGTAAAAACGTATGTCATTTTGTGACAGGCTTGTTTCACTTAGTATAATTCTTCAAGATTCTTTCATATTGTAGCGTGTGCCAAAATTTTCTTCCTTTTTAAGGATTAATATTCCATTGAATGTAGCCCATTTAATGGGTATCAGGAGTATTTTGTTATTTTTGATACTGTTATGAATGAAATTGCTTTCTTAATTTCTTTTTCAGATTGTTCATTGCTAGTGTGTAGAGATACAGCTGATTTTTATCTGTTGATTTTGTATCTTACAACTTTGTTGCATTTATTTCTTAGCTCTTAACAGTTTTGTGGATTCTTTAGAATTTTCTACCTAGAAGATCATTTAAACTACAAATAGACATAGTTTTATTTCTTCCTTTTAAATATGAAAGCCTTTTATTTTTCTTGCCTAATTGCTCTGGCTAGAGTTTATAGCACTGTGTTGAACAGAAATGGCAAAACGGGGCATCCTTGTCTTATTCTTGATTTTAAAGGAAACCAAGCATTTTTTTTCTGTAAAGGAAAATCTTCCACAAATAGAGAGCGGTCTTTCACATTTGGGAGATAATACCCATTAATTTGATTTGAATGAGGAAATACAACTGATTTTTAAGAACAAGAGGAAAAATGTGTGGGATGGAAAGAGTTGGGACAAAGCTAGGCTGAAGTTGGGATGATAGTAGGTATGGGAGAACATTACAAGGCATGACAAGATGTTCAAACAGAGGTGGAATCAGGAACATCCAAGAATCATCCCACCACTAAGAGGCAGGTCCCTAGCTGCCTTAGGGCTAGATCTGACCAAATGGACAGGACTCTAGGAGTTACTAGCAATTATAGTGAATGTTCATAAAATATAACAAATATTTTTATAAGTGAGGAATGAATGGGAAGTGAAAAATAGGTGTAGTTTATAATATAAAGTTCCCTGTATGTTTGGCTTCATTGGTATAGAGTCCATGTAATTATTCTCTGTAAGAGTGAAAAAAGGGCGCTACTAATGATCTTCTCTGAAAAGCAGGTGTGAATCGATTGTCCCAAGAAGGCTGGGACATAAGATATCTTATTTGTAGAGATCTTCTTATTCATAGATTACAGCAGTACTTCACACTTAATCTTAGGAATGCTTAGCCATCATCACACTTAATCTTAGGAACGCTTAGCCATGATGGCATATTGATTAATGTTTGTAAAGAAAAAAACACAACTGACTGCTAAAACAATCTAGAGGTGTGTTCATAAGGTTGAAAAAGTTAATGGAAATGGCTTCAGATTACAAATGAACATAGATAATAAAGGATAATTTACAAAGAATCTAGAGATTTTTGCTGCTGCTCCTGTATTATTACATATAACTAAATCTAGGCTCTAAGCTGGACTGCCCTTTAGGCAACATTTTTGTCTGTTACACTGAGTCAGAGTAATTCTTAGAATGATGTAACTTTCTGTGATGATTGATGATGGGTTTATAGCTCATTTATGCTTACTCTTATTTTCTGAAAGTTTATAATAGCATCTATGAGTCAGTTGCCTCACCTATATATGACAGAACCTGTTTTCTGTAAGTAGTATGTCTTCCTTTTGAAAAAACCTCCTTCATGAAAGGATGTATATGTTACTTAGGGACAGGGCTATAATCTTTGATATCAACTTAAAACTTTAGGAATTTATATCATAAATTAGTAAACTGTCATGACTCTGTGTCTATAGCCTTTCTTAAATCTTAAAAATAATTAGTTTATAATTTTCATTATAGTACATTATATATTTTTAACTATATACTAGATGTAGTTTTCTTAGTTTATATTTTCACATATGTTCAGACAGTAACTGGCATTTAGTTCTTTAACTATTTTAACTATTGCTTTGTTTCTTTCCTACCCTGTAAGTTCCATGAAAGCATATAGACCTGTGCCGCACCTCTTTTTACTTCAGTCTTATCAAGTACTAGGCATATAGTAAAAATTTATTGATAAATTATTATATCTTAAACATAGCATATTTTCCAAAATTTACCGTAACCACACTGCATTTGTTGTTTTGTTTAATCATAGTTTTGCCTGGTCATAAGTTGTCTTAATTTAAATTCTCGTCTTTAGGGAACTAAAGCTTACAGATCAATGGTTCTCAATCTCATAAGAAACATCCTTCTTTTAAAAATTAATGCTTTTTAGCATCCACTGTATTATCCTGAAATAAAATTTATAGACAATACAACCTATTTACACATCTAATATTGAAAGTATAATGTTTAAAACCATATTAAGGAGCAATAAAGAAAATGGATTTATAATATATTAGATTTCAGTATATAAGTGCTCAGGCATTAGTACACTGGAAATCCTGGGAAAGTAATCAGATGCTTGTATCAAAATGACTGTGAATTAGATAGCTATCCATGAAAACTGATAGAAGTGTATTATATTGATGTTTAAAATACCACAAGTGATGTTTCTTTTAGTATTGATTTCCTGCAATGGTAAACTGCTCTTGAAAAAATTCCAAACTTGGTATTCTTGAAACATTCAGCACATGTCAGTACCGTGCAAGAATGTATTATATTTCGTTAGCCAAAATTTTGTCCAATTTGTTCTATAACAAGATATTTGAACCCACATCCCCTGCATTGCAAGGCAGATTCTCAACCACTGGACCACCCTGGATCAAGTAATTATAAGTAAGTTTTTCCCTTATATAGCTATCAGGAATTGGAAGTTCTGGGAAAGTTCTTTGTTCTATAGAACTGTTACATTCGGGAATGTGAAGTCAAGTGGGCCTTAGAAAGCATCACTACAAACAAGGCTAGTGGAGGTGATGGAATTCCAGTTGAGCTATTTCAAATCCTAAAAGATGATGCTAAAAGTGAAAGTGCTGCACTCAGTATGCCAGCACATTTGGAAAACTCAGCAGTGGCCACAGGACTGGAAAAGGTCAGTTTTCATATTAATCCCAAAGAAAGGCAATGCCAAAGAATGCTCAAACTATTGCACAATTGCACTCATCTCACACATTAGCAAAGTAATGCTCAAAATTCCCCAAGCCAGGCTTGAGCAGTATGTGAACCGTGAATTTCCAGATGTTCAAGCTGGATTTAGAAAAGGCAGAGGAACCAGAGATCAAATTGCCAACATCCACTGGATCATGGAAAAAGCAAGAGAGTTCCAGAAAAACATTTATTTCTGCTTTACTGACTATGTCAAAGCCTTTGACTGTGTGGATTACAAAAAACTGGAAAATTCTTAGAGAATTTTTCTCTTCTCTTCAGGATTCAGAAAAAGAATACTGACCTGCCTCTTGAGAAACCCGTATGCAGGTCAGGAAGCAACAGTTAGAACTGGACATGGAACAACAGACTGGTTTCAAATAGGAAAAGGAGTACGTCAAGGCTGTATATTGTCACCCTGCTTATTTAACTTATATGCAGAGTACATCATGAGAAACTCTGGACTGAAAGAAACACAAGCTGGAATCAAGATTGCCGGGAGAAATATCAATAACCTCAGATATGCAGATGACACCACCCTTATGGCAGAAAGCAAAGAAGAACTAAAGAGTCTCTTAATGAAAGTGAAAGAGGAGAGTGAAAAAGTTGGCTTAAAGCTCAGCATTCAGAAAACTAAGATCATGGCATCTGGTCTCATCACTTCATGGCAAATAGATGGGGAAATAGTGGAAACAGTGGCTAACTTTGTTTTTGGGGGCTCCAAAATCACTGCAGATGGTGATTGCAGCCATGAAATTAAAAGACGCTTACTTCTTGGAAGAAAAGTTATGACCAACCTAGATAGCATATTCAAAAGCAGAGACATTACTTTGCCAACAAAGGTCTGTCTAGTCAAGGCTATGGTTTTTCCAGTAATCATCTGTGGATGTGAGAGTTGGACTATTAAGAAAGCTGAGCACTGAAGAACTGATGCTTTTGAACTGTGGTATTGGAGAAGACTCTTGAGAGTCCCTTGGACTGCAAGGAGATCCACCTAGTCCATACTAAAGATCAGTCCTGAATATTCACTGGAAGGATTGAAGCTGAAGCTCCAATACTTTGGCCACCTGATGGAAGAACTGATTCATTGGAATAAACCCTGATGCTGGGAAAGATTGAAGGTGGGAGGAGAAGGGGACGACAGAGGATGGGATGGTTGGATGGCATCACCAACTCAATGGACATGAGTTTGAGTAAACTCCAGGAGTTGGTGATGGACAGGGAGGCCTGGCGTGCTGCAGTCCATGGGGTTGCAAAAAGTTGTACACAACTGAGCAACTGAACTGAGCTGTCCTAATTCCTGCCCACTTGCTTGTTGCAATACCTCACCCATACCAATAATTAAAATAGCCAAAAATTGCCTCCCCCCAAAATTTTCAAAAATACTTTAAAATATTTTAATTTCCGTCAGTTAAAAAATACCCTTTCCTTAGAGGATTCTGCCCATGAAGAATAATGTTGAAAATAATTTTGGTTTTCAAATAAAATCAGCCTCCTCTAATAGTATTTTGTGATAGACTAGTTTTAGGCATGTTGATACCCGTGAGGGAAAAAATATGGTCAAGGCAAATAGTTTTCTTTTTCTCTGAGCTATATGAATTTTAATAGCCTTTAATGTGCTAATAGGTATTGTCAGTCTACCAGAGAAAGAGACAGTGTTCCCTTAACTGCTCTGTTTTGGAGTCCTTTTGAAATTGCAGAAATAGATTACTTAAAAAGTAGCCCCTTTAGGCGTATTAGGTCCTGTGGGTTGCACTTTGAAGATGAATGTCTGCAAAATGCTCTATTTATAGTGGGATGTAGGCAATCCTTGTTCACTTGGGAGAACTTTAAGAGTTGCATACATCTTCCCAGTGAGCCCTTCTGTTCTACCACAATATTATGGAACAGTTCAGTCTTGGATTGTGAAATTTAATAAGCCTAGGAAAAGTTATGAAAAATTCAGAAAAACTGTTAATGTGCAGTTGAATTTGATATCAACCTAAAAGTGGCAGGAAGATGAAGTGGCCAAAATTGGTCAAATAGGTGTTGACCTATTTCACCAAACTTGTCTCAGATCTGGCTACAAATTTCCTTTTGTTGGTAGTTTTTTAAAATTTATAAAGAGATTATGTGCAATTCGGAAAAGACAGGAAAAGACTATTTCAAACTGCCTTGCTGTCAAGGAATGTGTAGTAATGATACCAAAGTACCAGAGAAAATAAATGAATATGATAGAAGAAATAAAGACTCCAGTCTTTATCCCAATATCTGGAACACATCAACTTTGATCATTAATAGAAAAAACATGACTGGATCAGAAACACTACACAGTTGAGTTCACTTTACCTCTCCATCTCAACTACCTCCACATCCTTAGCTAGAGCACATACATAGACTAATATGTTTAGCAGCACATCAGTAGTTCCAGAGAGTGGAGAAAGAAGGAATAATCAGCAAATACTTCAGATGATCCAAGTTAACTGGTTTCTTTTGTAATTGAACTGAACATGCTGAGAAACATGAATTAGAAAATATTTTCCCACATTCTATTATTGACTGCAGCCATGAAATTAAAAGACGCTTACTCCTTGGAAGGAAAGTTATGACCAACCTAGATAGCATATTCAAAAGCAGAGACATTACTTTGCCCACAAAGGTTCGTCTAGTCAAGGCTATGGTTTTTCCTGTGGTCATGTATAGATGTGAGAGTTGGACTGTGAAGAAGGCTGAGTGCCGAAGAATTGATGCTTTTGAACCGTGGTGTTGAGTCCCTTGGACTGCAAGGAGATCCAACCAGTCCATTCTGAAGGAGATCAGCCCTGGGATTTCTTTGGAGGGAATGATACTAAAGCTGAAACTCCAGTACTTTGGCTACCTCATGCGAATATGGACTCATTGGAAAAGACTCTGATGCTGGGAGGGATTGGGGGCAGGAGAAGAAGGGGACAACAGAGGATGAGATGGCTGGATGGCATCACTGACTTGAAGGACATGAGTCTGAGTGAACTCCTGGAGTTGGTGATGGACAGGGAGGCCTGACCTGCTGCGTTCATGGGGTCGCAAAGAGTCGGACACAACTGAGTGACTGATCTGATCTGATCTGATTATTGATAAGACCTTACTTTAGCTTGTTACAGGGAGATGCTAATCTTTGAGGGAAAAGGTGGCTGACTTTATGGTGGAGAACTTTCATCCTAAAGGAAGGGGTTGGTTATCATGATCATATGCAAATTTTCAGGGAGAAAAGGAAACAGTGACTATGGCAACTCCATGCCCTCCATTCAGAAGCAGCATTACCTGGTGAATTTGACAAAAGTAGTGTTGTCATTTTCCACACTAAATTGTTTGGAATCTTTGTCAATTAAAAATAGCTGCAGATAAGATAGTAGGTACTTCCAAAAGTGCTTTTACTTTTAAAGCATCAGTATCTAAACTAGAAATCATATTTCCTAATGTTGTAAGTGTAGCAAAAGCTGCCTTTTCTAAGTACAGAAAACTCCTTGCTACTGTGAAACTCTGACCATCGGTGAGTAATAATCACAACACCAATAAGATGATTTAAAAAACCCTTGAAGTTTACCAAAATCAAATGCTGGTAAACCAGTGCATGAGGACTTCAGGCTGATAGTCTCAGGCTCCATCCTGATGGGTTCAGACAAGTCATGAATTGTCTCTCTTAGTATAGCAAAGTAGGCAACTCTATCAAATGTTAATGACACAGGACCCTGATTTGCTATTCTGGGACCTGCAAAGGGGAGCACAGGATTCGAGTTTTCCTAAAGGCAGTTGTCAGGGAGTGCCACCTGTGCAACCAGGAAAGAAAATGAAAGCACATTTCATTAAGTAGCTCATTGCTTCTCTCACCAAAAAGAGTTGGGGCATCTTAGTTTTCTTAAGGCAACACAGGAGAGGAGTCCAAAGAGAAACAAGATGATCAACAAGAAGATGCTCAGGTGGTTGAAGGAATATTCTAAAACCTCAGTTCTGTTTTGTTAGAACTAGCAGTGGGGATGAAGATCTGGCATAATGTCCCATCAGGCCAGATGACCCATAATCCTCTCTCCTAAACCACCGCAGTAATTTCCTTACTCCTCCCTGTGCAAAAGGGGACAATTAAGTGGTCAGTCACAGTGGACTTCCCTAGTGGCTCAGTGGGTAAAGCGTCTGCCTACAATGCGGGAGACCCGGGTTCGATCCCTGGGTCAGGAAGATCCCCTGGAGAAGGAAATGGCAACCCACTCCAGTACACTTGCCTGGAAAATCCCATGGACTGAGAAGCCTGGTAGGCTACAGTCCATGGGGTCTCAAAGAGGCGGACATGACTGAGCGACCTTCCCTTCCCAGAGTGGACAAACTATTTATGATTACACAGAGAGGTACCTGGCAATTTATAATGAAACACTGCCTGAAAAAGCAATCCTTGCTCCTCTGTCAGCAACAAAGTTCCTCTACTTAAGGAGAACCAGGAGAAGTGTTTTGTTTGCCAGTTCACAAAGTCACTGCCCAACTACCGATATGTAGTAACTACATATAAAAAGAAAACATTTCAAAGAAAAAGAGTAAGATCAGAGGTATCATTTGTCACTTATAAAGGCAAGAATATGGACATACAGTTATCAGGCAATCTGCCCCATTATTTTCTCCCAGGTTAACAAAGCTATAAAGTAGGGAGGAAGAAGTAGTAGATGCTAGCTATAAAAATTCCTGCATGTCTGTAAAATCCAAAGGCTGGCAACTAAGACAAATGATTTTAGGATATTTTCTTTCAATATTGTTACCTAAGTATTCACTTCTAAATAAGAAGGGAAAAAGTTTTAGGGATTTTTCTTGACCCTATAGGAAAATTCCAATAAAGTGAAAAACTTGAGGTTTGGGGTCTTTTTTTTTCTATAATTTTATTTATTTTATTTTTTGTCTGTGCTTAGTCTTTATTGCTACACAGGCTTTTCTCTTATTTGTAGAGAGTAGGGGCTACTCTAGTTGCAGTGTGCAGACTTCTCATTGTGATGGTTTCTCTTGTTGCAGAGTGCATTCTCTGGGGTGCATGGGCTTCAGCAGTTGTGGCTTGTGGGCTTGGTAGTTGCAATTCCCAGGCTTTGGAGTATAGGCTCAGTAGTTGTGGTGCATGGGCTTAGTTGTCTGTGGCATGTGGGATCTTCCTGGATCAGGGATCCAACCTGAGCCTCCTGCTTTGGCAGGCAGATTCTTTTATCACTGAGCCATGAGGCAAGCCCTGTTTGTTTATTTTTAAAGAATTTTAGTGAAAAATATATATGTTTGTATCAACCATGTTCATTCGATGTCTAGGAAGCCACCTGTCTTGGGAAACTTAATCTCAGAGCTTCTTCGAAATAAAACATCAAATTAAAATATATATATATGTAGTCCATTTAATGTGATGGCAGTCCTGGGTGTTCTTTGGAAGGAATGATGCTAAAGCTGAAACTCCAGTACTTTGGCCACCTCATGCAAAGAGTTGACTCATTGGAAAAGACTCTGATGCTGGGAGGGATTGGGGGCAGGAGGAGAAGGGGACGACAGAGGATGAGATGGCTGGATGGCATCACGGACTCCATGGACGTGAGTTTGAGTGAACTCTGGGAGTTGGTGATGGACAGGGAGGCCTGGCATGCTGTGATTCATGGGGTTGCAAAGAGTCGGACATAACTGAGCGACTGAACTGAACTGACAAAGCTATACTTAATCCCTACTCTCACACTTCCCTTTCTGTTTGTTTTGATCATTATGCTCTGGTCACTCTGACTTTCATGCTGTTTTTTAAAATATATCAGGCACACATCTGTCTCAGGCTCATTGTATTGGGTGTTCTGTATTACAGAATATTGTCTAGATATTCACAGATGTCACTTTCTCTCCTCCTGCAAGTCTGTGCTCAAATGTCATCTCATTGAAGCCCACCCTGATCACCCTTCTTAAAATTGCCATATCCCCTACCTTAATACTCTTATCTTGCTCTATTTTTCCCTTAGCACTTATCATCCAATCTACTATATAATTTACTTGTAACATATATTATCTCCCCTTTCCCTCCCAATTAGACTGTATCCATAGATATTTTAATATGTTTTATTAATTGATGCAACCTCAGAACAAGGTCTGGTATAGAATAAGTACTTAGTAAATATTTCTTGAGTGAATAATTAAATGAATGGACTCCTCTTCATTTCTTCAGAGGTTTTCTGACATCTGCAGCAAGTGGTTTTGAAGAATCTTAGTGTGTTGTCGTCAGACAATGGCCCTAAGTAAGTAGTGGATAGATCCTGGTTTATCTGAGTGACAGTACAATCAGTCCATTTTTGACTGAGTGACTTCACTGTGGTAATTCCTGAATTCATATATATGTAAGACAAGATTTGATTTTTTTGGTTTAGCTTCTTCTTTTTGGAAAACTTTGGATATAAACTAAAATGGAGAAATATAGTGAACCCTTATGCACCCTCTTAAAAAGTAAAAGTTTTTTTTTAGGTCAGTGGGATTATGGTTAATACTTAGTTTTCTCTCCTTAACAAGAGTGTCTTTACAATTACTAGTAAGAGAGAAAAGTGTTTTGTAATTGAGGGTTTCCTACTTGTCTGTGGCATATAAGATGACCAAGTAAGTCAGTGATGCATGAGAAGGGTAAATTTTGTTGTACAAATGGCTGAAGAAGAACTGGATAAAACACTTTGTTCACAGCAAATGAGTGTGATTTTTATCTGAAAGCTTATTTTTTGAAGCACAAATTCTCTCTTTGCCATGGGGTTACTTCATACAGTCTGAAAAGGCATGACTAAAGTCAGAATGTTTCATTTGCTGTAAATTATTACAGTCCGTAAAATCTGTGGAATTTTTTTAGACTGGGAGCAGAAGGGAAAGCAAACAATTTGTGTAACTATCAAAATTTGTGCATTATTAAGACAAATTATTTTAAAGTTAATTAGAATTTCCTAGTAATATTTCTCATACATGAAATTTTAATATTAGTCTATTAAATGTAATTATAATAATTTTTATACCTTGCCAGTTATGAAGGCATAATAAAAACATTAGCCATTTGCTGTTACTAAATTATAGTCCATGTTAAGGAACACATTCTGCCTAGAAACATTTGAAAGTTTTTAAGTGCTGACTAGGAAATTTTAAAATGTTATATATTATTTTAAAAAGATTTTCTTGACAGACAAATCAGCATCTCTGCCAGTTTTTGCATCATTATTTTTGGCAGGATAATAAGCTGTAATGCCAGGATTCAGATATATGGTAGTTGGAACTATAGACGATCCAAAAATTCATTCTCAAACTGTGATATATCTCACACCCATAGGAAGTTGGGTGTGGATTACAAATAATTAGGTATATACATGATTTTAAAACTACCCAAATAAAGATAAGTGGTTTCTAGTAAGTTGATGAGAACTTTTGAACTATTATGACTTTGATTATGTATTTTGATTTAATAGATTTTCAGAGCCTTATCATTCTTAGGCTTTGGCAGTACATAGTGGTAAATACACAATGATGCTCAGTATTTCTTCCGAGGAAAGGCAGAACTTTAAACAGTTTCTGATGTGTCTTTTGCTTGAGGGAGCAGTGGAAATTACTGAAGGAGGGGTTAACGGATGGAGTATAATGTATGGGGAGCTTTTGCTTTAGGATTCTGAGTGAAGAGGTGAGGAAGGTGAAATCTTGTGTATTGCCTGCTAAATGTATTCCCTGGAGTATGGATTGTGTAGACAGTTTTCTCCTACAGTGTGTATATGAAGTTATCAGAGACTGGTAAGTAGAGATGAGCTCTAGAACTCAGAAGAGATTTCTATTCCCTAATGACTGTAAGAAGTGAAGTTGCTCAGTCGTATCCGACTCTTTGCGACCCCATGGACTGTAGCCTACCAGGTTCCACCATCCATGGGATTTTCCAGGCAAGAATACTGGAGTGGGTTGCCATTTCCTTCTCCAGGAGATCTTCCCGACCCAGGGATTGAACCCGGGTCTCTCACATTGTAGGCAGACGCTTTACTGTCTGAGCCACCAGGGAAGTCGACTGTAGGAAAGTAGAAAGCAAAAATCTAAATAGACATCCCTTCAAATATTTGTTAAACATATAATTTATTGAAAGTAGAAAGATACTGATGTTCTCATAAAAGAAAGCTACATCATTTATTATGGTCATAAGAAAAGATTTACCACATGCAAAGAACATAGCTTAATATTTTTTTAAAAAGTCTATTGTATGGGGAGGGAGGAGGGAGGAGGGTTCAGGATGGGGAACACATGTATACCTGTGGCGGATTCGTTTTGATATTTGGCAAAACTAATACAGTTATGTAAACTTTAAAAATAAAGTAAAAAAAAAGTCTATTGTATTCCTGTCACAACTAGATAGCCTTATTCACACCCATTAAAGATTGAGTGACCCATAAAGCCCTACTTGATCTGACTTCTCCCTGACTTTCTACTATCATCTTCTATAATTTATTTTCTTGCTCATTATTTATTCCAGTCACAGAGAAGTATTTTTTCCTGTTCTTCAAAGACCAAGCTTGTTTCTACTTTGGAAGTTGCTGTTATTCCCTCTGCTTAGAATAGTCTGTTTCCCCCATACCCTATTTTTGCATGGTTGGAATTTTTTTTTTTTATTCTTTAGGTCTTTTGTACCTCAGTGTGGCCTTCTCTTACTTTCAGTCTGTGTTAGCAGCCTCTCTAGCCAAGTCTTCTCTATCATATCATCCTTTTAAAAAATGGCATTTATTATTATATGTTATGTTTTTAAAAATATTATTTACTATGATATATTATCTTTGTTTATTTGTTTATTATCTGCTTCTGCTAAAATTTAAATCCCCAAGAGCAGGGACTTTGTTTGTCTTGTTTCCCAGAACAGTACTTGGCACATAATTGGTGCTCAGTAATATTCTTGAATAAACAATTAAAGTGGAAAAGTCTTCTCCAAAATATATTTTAAAGTTACTTTTCTGGTTTTCATGTTGACAGAACTCTTCTCATTTTTCTATATTTTGGTTCTTTATTCAGTTTTCTTATGCTGTTTTCTGAACAAGACAGCTTCCTGTGAGGCATATTAAATGTTTCAAATTTGGTTAAAAAATAAATTAGTTGTTCCTGGCAAATAGCACTATTCAGTGCATGGTTTAATTTCAGTTTTTATGTAGGTTCTGTCAGTTTCAAGTGCCTGTTAGCCATCTGGATCAAGGGTTGGTAGTGTAACCTTCAGTAGCACTGTACAATCTAATAAATAGATACAATTTGCAAAAATATTTGGTGGAGGTAGATTGGTGCTGGAAAGAAGTATTTAATTTTTTTATCTCAAATGCTGTACAGGTTGGTAGGTTAGACACCAGTGCATATTTGCCTGGTTATAAGAAATTGTTCTGAATGGTCCCTTATTATCAGTTTCTTCCAGTGATTTGTATAGTGCTTCTTGTAGACTGGCACTCAGGCAGCTGTTTAGTCAGTTCATTTCAGTTGCTCAGTCGTGTCCAACTCTTTGTGATCCCATGAACTGCGGCACGCCAGGCCTCCCTGTCCATCACCAACTCTGAGAGTTTACCCAAACTCATATCCATTGAGTTGGTAATTACATCTAACCATCTCATCCTCTGTTGTCCCCTTCTCCTCCTGCCTTCAATTTTCCCCAACATCAGGGTCTTTTCAAATGAGTCAGCTCTTCGCATGAGGTGGCCAAAGTACTGGAGTTTCAGCTTCAGCATCAGTCCTTCCAAGGAACACCCAGGGCTGATCTCCTCTAGGATGGACTGGTTGGATCTCCTTGAAGTCCAAGGGACTCTCAAGAGCCTTCTCCAACACCACAGTTCAAAAGCATCAATTCTTTGGCACTCAGCTTTCTTCACAGTCCAACTCTCACATCCATACATGACCACTGGAAAAACCATAGCCTTGACTAGATGGAGTTCCGAAGAATAGCAAGAAGAGATAAGAAAGCCTTCCTCAGTGATCAATGCAAAGAAATAGAGGAAAACAACAGAATGGGAAAGACTAGAAACCTCTTCAAGAAAATTAGAGATACCAAGGGAACATTTCATGCAAAGATGGGCTCGATAAAGGACAGAAATGGTATGGACCTAACAGAAGCAGAAGATATTAAGAAGAGGTGGCAAGAATACACAGAAGAACTGTACAAAAAAGATCTTCATGACCAAGATAATCACGATGGTATGATCACTCACCTAGAGCCAGACATCCTGGAATGTGAAGTCAAGTGGGCCTTAGAAAGCATCACTACAAACAAAGCTAATGGAGGTGATGGAATTCCAGTTGAGCTATTTCAAATCCTGAAAGATGATGCTGTGAAAGTGCTGCACTCAATATGCCTGCAAATGTGGGAAACTCAGCAGTGGCTACAGGACTGGAAAAGGTCAGTTTTCATTCCAATCCCAAAGAAAGGCAATGCCAAAGAATGCTCAAACTACCGCACAATTGCACTCACCTCACATGCTTTAGGTGTAAGGTTAGGTTATTTGAGATTTTTCTTTTTTCCTGAGATAAGATTGTATTGCTATAAACTTCCTTCTTAGAACTGGTTTTGATGCATCCCATAGATTTTGGATTATTTTGCTTTCATTTTGTCGTTAGATATTTTTTGATTTCCTCTTTGATTTCTTCTGTGATCCATTGGTTATTTTTTTTAATTTATTTTAATTGGAGGCTAATTACTTTACAATATTGTGATGGTTTTTGCCATACATTCACATGAATCAGCCATGGGTGTACATGTGTTCCGCATCCTGACCCTCCCTCCCGCCTCCCTCCCTGTCCCATCCCTCAGGGTCATCCCAGTGCACCAGCCCTGAGCACCCTGTTTCATGCATCGAACCTGGACTGGTGATCTATTTCACATATGATATTATACATGTTTCAATGCTATTCTCTCAAATCATCCCACGCTCGCCTTCTCCCACAGAGTCCAAAAGTCTGTTCTTTACATCTGTGTCTGTTTTGCTGTCTTGCATATAGGGTCATCATTATCATCTTTCTAAATTTCATATATATGCATTAATATACTGTATTGGTGTTTTTCTTTCTGACTTAACTTGGCTCTGTATAATATGCTACAGTTTCATCCACCTCATTAGAACTGATTCAAATGCATTCTCTGTAATAGCTGAGTAATATTCCATGTGTTCACGTACCACTGCTTTCTTATCCATTTGTCTGCCGATGGACAGAAAATAATAGCAAATGACAAAGAATTAATCTAAAAAATATACAAGCAACTCCTGCAGCTCAATTCCAGAAAAATAAGTGACCCAATCCATTGGTTATTTAGTAGCATATTGTTTAGCCTCCATGTGTTTCTGTTTTTATAGTTTTCTTTTCATAGCATTGTGATCTGAAAAGATTTCTGATATGATTTCAGATTTCTTAAATTTACCAGTGCTCACCTTGTGGCCCAGCATGTCAATCCTGGAGACTATTCTGTGTGCACTTGAGAAGAATGTGTTTTCTGCTGCTTTTGGTTGAAATGTTCTTTAAATATGAGTCTGGTCTAGTGTGTCTAATGCTTTTAAAATAACAATTTGGTCGAAGTCCTTTTGGTCTAATGTGTCATTTAAGACCTGTGTTTCCTTATAGATTTTCTATCTGGATGATCTGTCCATTGATATAAGTGGAGTGGTAAAGTTCCCCACAATTTTTGTGTTACCATTGATTTCTCCTTTTATGGCTGTTTGCATTTGTCTAATACATTGAGGTGCTCTTGTGTTGGGTATGTATATATTTACAATTATATCTTCTTCTTGGATTGATCCTTTGATCATTATATAGTATTCTTCTTTGTCTCTTATAACAGTCTTTCTTTGAAAGTCTGTTTTGCCAGATATGAATGTTACTACTTCAGCTTTCTTTTGATTTCATTTGCATGGGCTACCTTCTACAGCCTCTCATTTTCAGTCTGTATGTGTCCCTGGGTCTGAGGTGGGTATCTTGTAGACAGCATATATATATATATATATATATATATATATATATATATATATATATATGTATGTGTGTGTGTGTGTGTATATATTTATTTATATATATAAAATATGTGTGGTGCTGCAGCGGTGAGCGGCCCAGAGGATATACCCCATGTCCAAGGTAAGAGAAATCCCAGTAAGACAGTAGGTGATGAGAGAGGGCATCAGAGGGCAGAGAGACTGAAACCACAATCACAGAAAACTAGCCAATATGATCACATGGAGCACAGCCTTGTCTAACTCAGTGAAACTAAGCCATGCCATGTAGGGCCACCCAAGACAGATGGGTCATGATGGAGAGTTCTGACAAAATGTGGCCCACTGGAGAAGGGAATGGCAAATCAATTCACTATTCTTGCCTTGAGCACCCCATGAGCAGTATGCAAAGGCAAAAAGATAGGACACTGAAAGATGAACTACCCAGGTCAGTAAGTGCCCAATATGCTACTGGAGATCAGTGAAGAAATAACTCCAGAAAGAATGAAGGGATGGCGCCAAAGCAAAAACAGTACCCAGTTGTGGATGTGACTGGTGATAGAAGCAAGGTCCAATGCTATAAAGAGCAATACTACATAGGAACCTGGAATGTTAGGTCCATGAATCAAGGCAAATTGGAAGTGGTCAAACAGGAGATAGCAAGAGTGAACATTGACATTCTAGGAATCAGCAAACTAAAATGGACTTGAATGGGTGAATTTAATTCAGACGACCATTATATCTACTACTGTGGGCAGGAATCCCTTAGAAGAAATGGAGTAGCCATTATGGTCAACAAAAGGGTCCAAAATGCAGTACTTGGATGCAATCTCAAAAATGACAGAATGATCTCTGTTTGTTTCCAAGGCAAATCATTTAATATCATGGTAATCCAAGTCTGTGCCCCAACCAGTAACACTGAAGAAACTCGAACAGTTCTATGAAGACCTACAAGACCTTTCAGAACTAACAGCCAAAAAATGATGTCTTTTTCATTCTAGGGGACTGAAATGCAAAAGTAGGAAGTCAGGAAACACCTGGAATAACACGGAAAATTTGGCCTTGGAGTACAGAATGAACCAGGGCAAGGGCTAATAGAGTTTTGGCAAGAAAATGCACTGGTCATAGCAAACACCCTGTTACAACAAAAGAGAAGACTCGACACATGGACATCACCAGATGGCCAACACTGAAATCAGATTGATTATATACTTTGCAGCCAAAGATGGAAAAGCTCTATACCGTCAGCAAAAACAAGACCTGGGGCTGACTGTGACTCAGATCATGAATTCCTTATTGCCAAATTCAGACTTAAATTGAAGAAAGTGGGGGAAATCACTAGACCATTCAGGTATGACCTAAATCAAATCCCTTATGATTATACAGTGGAAGTGAGAAATAGATTTAAGGGACTAGATCTGATAGAGTGCCTGGTGAACTATGGATGAAGGTTCGTGACCTTGTATAGGAGGGTCATTGTATAGGAGACAGCGATCAAGACCATCCCCAAGAAAAAGAAATGAAAAAAGCAAAATGGCTGTGTGAGGAGGCCTTGAAATAGCCGTGAAAAGAAGAGAAGTGAAAAGCAAAGGAGAAAAGGAAAGATATACCCATTTGAATGCAGAGTTCCAAAGAATAGCAAGGAGAGATAATAAAGCCTTCTTCAGTGATCAGTGCAAAGAAATAGAGGAAAACAATAAAATGGGAAAGATTAGAGATCTCTTCAAGAAAATTAGAGATAACCAAGGGAACATTTCATGGAAAGATGGGCTCAATAAAAGATAGAAATGGTATGTACCTAACAGAAGCAGAAGATATTAAGAAGAGGTGGCAAGAATACACAGAAGTAACTGTACAAAAAATATCTTTATGACCCAGATAATCACGATGGTGTGACCACTCACCTAAAGACGACATCCTGGAATGTGAAGTCAAGTGGGCCTTAGGAAGAATCAGTATGAACAAAGCTAGTGGAGATGATGGAATCCAGTTGAGCTATTTCAAATCCTAAAAGAAGATGCTGTGAAAGTGGTGTACTCAATATGCCAGCAAATTTGGAAAACTCAGCCATGGCCACAGGACTGGAAAAGGTCAGTTTGCATTCCAGTCCCAAAGAAAGGCAATGCCAAAGAATGCTCAAACTACTGCACAATGCACTCATCTCACACACTAGCAAAGTAATGCTCAAAATTCTCCAAGCCAGGCTTCAGCAATATGTGAACCATGAACTTCCAGATGTTCAAGCTGGTTTTAGAAAAGGCAGAGGAACCAGAGATCAAATTCCCAACATCCGCTGGATCATCGAAAAAGCAAGTGAGTTCCCGAATAACATCTATTTCTGCTTTATTGACTATGCCAAAGCCTTTGGCTGTGTGGATCACAATAAACTGTGGAAAATTTTGAAGGAGATGGGAATACCAGACCACCTGACCTGCCTCCTGAGACATCTGTATGCAGGTCAGGAAGCAACAGTTAGAACTGGACATGGAACAACAGACTGGTTCCAAATAGGAAAAGGGGGTACATCACGGCTGTATATTGTCATCCTGCTTATTAAACTTACATGCAGAGTACATCATGAGAAACGTTGGGCTGGATGAAGCACAAGCTGGAATCAAGATTGCCGGGAGAAATATCAATAACCTCAGATATGCAGATGACACCACCCTTATGGGAGAAAGTGAAGAGGAACTAAAGAGCCTCTTGATGAAAGTGAAAGAGGAGAGTGGAAAAAGTTGGCTTAAAGCTCAACATTCAGAAAACTAAGATCATGGCATCTGGTCTCATTACTTCATGGCAAATAGGTGGGGAAACATTGGAAACAGTGTCAGACACTATTTTTTTGGGCTCCAAAATCACTGCAGATGGTGACTGCAGCCATGAAAGAAAAAGACACTTACTCCTTAGAAGGAAAGTTATGACCAACCTAGATAGCATGTTCAACAGCAGAAGCATTACTTTGCCAACAAAGGTCTGTCTAGTCAAAGCCATTGTTTTTCCAGTAGTCATGTATGGATGTGAGAGTTGGACTATAAAGAAAGCTGAGTGCCAAAGAATTGATGCGTTTGAACTGTGGTGTTGAAGACGACTCTTGAGAGTCCCTTGGACTGCAAGGAGATCCAACCAGCTCATCCTAAAAGGAGATCAGTCCTGGGTATTCATTGGAAGGGCTCATGTTGAAGCTGAAACTCCAGTACTTTGGCTACCTCACGGGAAGAGCTAACTCATTTGAAAAGATCCTGATGCGGGGAAGGATTGAGGGCCGGTGGAGAAGGGGATGACAGAGGAGGAGATGGTTGGATGGCATCACCGACTCAATGGACATGAGTTTGGGTAAACTCTGTGAGTTGGTGATGGACAGGAAGTTCTGGCGTGCTGCAGTCCATGGGGTCACAGAATTGGCCAGACTGAGCGACTGAACTGAACTGACGTGTGTGTGTGTGTGTGTATGTATAGTTTTTGTATCCATCCAGCTAGTCTATATTTTTTCATTGGTGCATTTAAGCTATTTGCATTTTAGGTAATTATAGATATGTATATTCCTATTGCTATTTTTTTTTTAACTCTTTTGGGTTTGTTTTTGTAGGTCTTTTGTCTTTTCTTCCTCCTTTGTTCTCTTGTGGTTTGCCAGTCATCTTTAGTGTTGTATTTGGATTGCTTTTGTGTGTGTGTGTGTGTGTGTGTGTGTGTGTGCATGCGTTATCTATTGTAGTTTTTTGGGTTTGCTATTCCCTTGAATTTTGATACAACAACATGTTATATATGTACAAGGTTTTTTGTGTTTTTTGTTTGTTTGTTTGTTTGTTTTTAAGTTGCTGATCTCTTTCCCACCTAAAGAGTTCTTTTAGCATTTGTTGCGAAGCTGGTCTGGTGGTATTGAATTCTCTTAGCTGTCTGAATGAGAGTCTTGCTAAGTAGAGTATTCTTGGTTATAGGTTCTTCTTCGCTTTCATCACTTTAGATATATCATGGCACTCCCTTCTGGCTTGGAAAGTTTCTTCTGGGAAATCAGATGATAACCTTATGGGAGTACCCTTGTAGGTTGTTTGTCAGTTTTCCTTGTCCTTTTAATATTTTTTCTTTGTCTTTAATTTTTGTAATTTTGATTGCTATGTATCTTGGTATGTTCCTCATTGGATTTATCCTGCCTGGGACTCTGTGCTTCCTGGACTTGATTGACTGTTTCATTTCCCATGTTAGGCAAGTTTTCAGCTATTTCCTCTCTTTAAAGACCTTCTTGGGCCCTTTCTCTCTCTGTTCTTCTCCTATAATATGAATGTTTGTGCATTTAATGTTGTTTCAGTGGTCTCTTAGACTGTCTTCATTTCATTTAATTCTTTTTTCTTTGTTCTGCAGCAGTGATTTCCACCATTCTGTATTCCAGGTCACTTATCCATTCTTCTGCCTCAGCTATTCTGCTATTGGTTTATTCTAGTGTATTTTTCATTTCAGTTATTGTATTACTCGTCTATGTTCTTTGATTCCTCTATGTCTTTGTTAAACATTTCTTGCATCTTCTCAATCTTTGCCTCCATTATTTTTCTGAGATCCTGATCATCTTCACTATCATCATTCTGAATTCTTTTTCTGGAAGGTTGTCTATCTCTACATGATTTACTTGTTATAGGGGAATTTTATTTTGGGCCTTCATCCAGGACATAATTCTCTACCTTTTCATTTTGTTTAACTTTCTGTAATTGTGGTTTTTATTCTGGATGTTGTGGGATTGTAGTTATTGCTTCTGCTGTCTGCATTCTGGTGGATGAGGCTACCTAAGAAGCTTGTAGAAGCCTGATGGAAGGGAGTGGTGGTGGGTAGAGTGAGCCTTGATCCGCTGGGCAGGGACATCCTCATACAACTTCAGCATTCTTTTCTGCTAATGGATGGGGCTGTGATCCTTCCCTGTTAGTTTTTGGCCTGAGTTGACCCAGCCCTGGAGCCTACAGGTTCTATGGTGGAGCTAATGGTAGTCTCCAGGAGGGCTCAAACCAATGGGTACTTCCTAGAACTGCTGCTTCTAGTGCCCTTATCCCTGCAGTGAGGCATAGAAGCCCCACGCCTCTGCAGGAGACCCTCCAACACCAGCAGTAGTTTTGTTTCAGTCTCCTGTGGGGTCACTGCTCCTTTCTCCTGGGTCCTTGTGGGTAGAAGATTTTGTGTGTGCTCTTCAAGAGTGGAATATGTTTCCCCCAGTCCTGTGAAAGTCCTACAGTCAAATGTGACTGGCCTTAAAAGTCAGATTCCTTTAGGATTGCTAGTCCTCTTGCTGGACCCCAAGGCTGGGAAGCCTGATGTGGGGCTAAGGACTTTCACAACAGTGGGAGAACTGTGGTATAATTGTTCTGAAGTTTGTGGTTTGCCAACCTGGCAGGTATGGGATACGATTTTATCATGATTGCGCCCCTCCTACTGTCTCACTGAAACTTCTCCTTTGACTTTGGATATGGAATATCTTTTTTGGTGGGTTACAGCATCTTCCTATTATTGGCTGTTCAGCAGTTAGTTGTGATTTTGGTGCTCTCACAGGAGGAGGTGAGTGCATGTCCTTCTACTCCACCTTCTTGAATTAACTTTCTGTATCTATATTTTATCTTCAGTTCCGTTCAGTCGCTCAGTCGTGTCTGACTCTTTGCGACCCCATGAACGCAGCACACCAGGCCTCCCTGTCCATCACCAACTCCCAGAGTTCACTCAGACTCACATCCATCAAGTCAGTGATGCCATCCAGCCATCTCATCCTTTGTCATCCCCTTCTCCTCCTGCCCCCAATCCCTCCCAGCATCAGAGTCTTTTCCAATGAGTCAACTCTTTGCATGAGGTGGCCAAAGTACTGGAGTTTCAGCTTTAGCATCATTTCTTCCAAAGAAATCCCAGGGCTGATCTCCTTCAGAATGGACTGGTTGGATCTCCTTGCAGTCCAAGGGACTCTCAAGAGTCTTCTCCAACACCACAGTTCAAAAGCATCAATTCTTCGGCGCTCAGCCTTCTTCACAGTCCAACTCTCACATCCATACATGACCACAGGAAAAGCCATAGCCTTGACTTAGACGGACCTTTGTTGGCAAAGTAATGTCTCTGCTTTTGAATATGCTATCTAGGTTGGTCATAACTTTCCCTCCAAGGAGTAAGCGTCTTTTAATTTCATGGCTGCAGTCACCATCTGCAGTGACTTTGGAGCCCCAAAAAATAAAGTCTGACACTTTTTCCACTGTTTCCCCATCTGTTTCCCATAAAGTGATGGGACCAGATGCCATGATCTTTGTTTTCTGAATGTTGAGTCTTAAGCCAACTTTTTCACTCTCCTCTTTCACCTTCAAGAGGCTCTTTAGTTCCTCTTCACTTTCTGCCATAAGGGTGGTGTCATCTGCATATCTGAGGTTATTGATATTTCTCCCGGCAATCTTGATTCCAGCTTGTGCTTCTTCCAGCCCAGCGTTTCTCATGATGTACTCTACTTACCATTTAAATTTTTATGTTTTAGCATAAACTGTGGTCTTCTCACAGAGGACTTGAGAACAGTACTGAACTTTTCTACCAGTCTCTCATCTTGTTGTAGAAGACAGTGTCAAATGAACAGGAAGATACTGTAGGTCAGAAATTTGTGTTTTGTATTTCTAGTTAATGATCGTTAACTAGAAAATCTGGAGAAATTATTGCAATCTTGACAAAGCCATATTTTTCTCAATGTAATGTTTTCTTTAAAAAGTCAATTTTTGGTTATTGTGGTAAAGATAGGAATAGTATAAGAAAATTTGCTGGTAATTTTACATCTCTTTTTATTATGAACCAATAATACGGTTCAGGTACTGCATATTAATAAAATTTTTCCAGAAAATACTGAAAATCTAATTTGGGTTTTGCCTTCTTGCTTTATCATACTTTCTGGTAGTGGTACAGATGAAGAGGAATTAGAAAAAGTCTGAAGTATAAAAGGTTCAATCTAATTAGCTTTTAATGGGCTTCCCTGATTGCTCAGTTGGTAAAGAATCTGCCTGCAATGCAGGAGAGCCAGGTTCAATTCCTGGCTCTGGAAGATCCTCTAGAGATGGAAATGACAACCCACCCAGTATTCTCTCCTGGAGAATCCCATGGACAGAGGAGCCTGGCGGGCTACAGTCCGTGGGATTGCAAGAGTCAGATACGACTTAGCGACTAAAGTGAAGTATCCAACATGGTGTCCAACTTTTTGCGACACCATGGAGTGTAGCCCACCAGGCTCCTCCATCCATGGGATTTTACAGGCAAGTGTACTGAAGTGGGTTGCCATTTTCTTCTCCAGGGGATCTTCCTGAGCCAGGGATTGAACCCGGGTGTCCCACATTACAGGCAGACGCTTTATCATCTGAGCCACCAGGGAAGGTGGTTTAGTTTAGTGACTAAACCACCATCAATTAACTTTTAACTCTAAGATTTAAATATGTAACACATCTCATGTACAATATTTGAAAAATATGTTGATTAGTAATAGACATTTACAGTTGTGAAATATGTGCCATCTCCTAATGAATGGGGATCAACAACTGTTAAGGGTCTCATATTTTTACCGTAGTTGCAAGCCAACAAGTTATCAAACTACAGTTTCATGCTGGTAGAAAACGTGAGACTCCTGGATCAGAGACTTTTGAAAGAGAGAATATTACTTACAGCAATAGTTGCTAGAGCATCAACATTTTTGTGTAGAGTGGGCATTTATTTCCTGAGTCCCATTCGTGCAAAGTGATGTTAAGAGGGGAATGTGACCACTTGGATTCTCACTGGGCTGTGTAAAGGATAGTAACTCTGAGCTTAGAAACTCAAACCTTTTACAACAGAGTAAACATATTGCCCAGAGGAGATAGTATCTTGTTCCAAGGGGAGTCAGTGCCTGTGCCTCATTGTTAGTAATTCAAGAAAGCTATGGAAAATTGTCTTCCACCAGTGGGTCTGTGCTGAACATTTTGCTTAATACTTTTATTAATCATGCAAATTGTTAATATAAACAGTATCATAAGAGGAAATATTTAAAACACCTGGGAGAGCCATGTTTAAATATTCTACTTCAAAGCACCTAATGTACAATTTAAGAAACTTCAGAAATTTTACAGTATTGAAAATAAAGTATTTTACTTAGGATGATTTGCCGTTTTGCTGCATGTTTTTGAAATTAATGAAACTTTGAAAATACTTTGATTTTAAATGTTTTAACTAATTCATATCTCTCCTCTTTTTATCCATATAGTGAGATCTTAATCTGTATGATGCCATGAAAAGGTTTAGATGTGAAAAATTTGGGTATTTTTAAAATAAAAAAACATTAATTATTTACACCAAACTGAAGTGAACCATTCTGTGAAAGCCACCATCTCCAATTTCCTGAAAGTAAACAAAAATACAAAAATAATTAAAACCATATTTAATCAGAGTAAAAGATAATGGATAGCTATATAAATTATAATTAATATTTATATCTTTAATGTAAATCACATTTATATTGATTAATATAGATATATTAATACAAACTTATATAATGTATTCTTTAGCACTTAATTTAAATATTTGCAAACAGTGAAACAAAATAAAGTTTAAAATGAATCATGTAACTGTGTATTGATCTTACTTTTAAAATTTTGATACAGGGTTCATAAAAATCAGTAAAGAGAAATAATATATGAAGCATAAAATGATAACGAAGGAAAGACAAATCATTAACTGAAATTTGGAAGCATCTGAAGGCTCCTAAAATGTTACAAACTCTGGGTTTTCATTTGTGATTTCATCTGTTTGATTTTACAATACTATCTGTTCTAAAAGGTGTTCCATGTAGCATATGTTTGTTAATTTTGATGTTTATATGAGTATTTAATAGTCACTCTTGGGGTGATGATTCATAGAAAAGATCATGAGTCTATAAGGCTTTATAAAATTGTATGAGGCTACACAGAGATACTAACAAGAATCGCATCCATTTCCTATTTCTTATTCTTACTTTCTTTCACATCTCCCCACTAAACCTATAAAGTACCAAAAAACAACAAAAAAAAGGATTTTATGATAGGATTCTGAAACTGGAGAATGTTTGAATGTAAGACTAAATGTGAGTGATTTTATTTGAAAAAACAATATGGTGGAGACATTTTTGAAAGTTTGGGAATAACCTCAGTTCAGTCGCTCATTCGTGTCCAACTCTTTGTGACCCCACAGACTGCAGCATGCCAGGCCTCTCTGTCCATCACCAACTCCCAGAGTTTACCCAAACTCATGTCTGTTGAGTCGGTGATGCCATCCAACCATCTCATCCTCTGTCGTCCCCTTCTCCTCTGGCCCTCAATCCTTCCCCGCATCAGGGTCTTTTCAAATGAGTTAGCTCTTCCCATGAGGTAGCCAAAGTACTGGAGTTTCAGCTTCAACATGAGCCCTTCCAATGAATACCCAGGACTGATCTCCTTTTAGGATGAACTGGTTGGATCTCCTTGCAGTCCAAGGGACTCTCAAGAGTCGTCTTCAACACCACAGTTCAAAAGCATCAATTCTTCAGCGCTCAGCTTTCTTTATAGTCCAACTCTCACATCCATACATGACTATTGAAAAAATCATAGCCTTGACTAGACAGACCTTTGTTGACAAAGTAATGTCTCTGCTTTTTAACATGCTGTGTAGGTTGGTCATAACTTTCCTTCCAAGGAGTAAGCGTCTTTTTATTTCATGGCTGCAGTCACCATCTGCAGTGATTTTGGAGCCCAGAAAAATAAAGTCAGCCACTGTTTCCACTGTTTCCCCACCTATTTGCCATGAAGTGATGAGACCAGATGCCATGATCTTAGTTTTCTGAATGCTGAGCTTTAAGCCAACTTTTTCACTCTCCTCTTTCACTTTCATCAAGAGGCTCTTTAGTTCCTCTTCACTTTCTGCCATAAGGGTGGTGTCATCTGCATATCTGAGGTTGTTGATATTTCTCCCGGCAATCTTGATTCCAGCTTGTGTTTCTTTCAGTCCAGTGTTTCTCAGGATGTACTCTGCATATAAGTTAAATAAGTAGGATGACAATATTCAGCCTTGACGTACTCCTTTTCCTATTTGGAACCAGTCCGTTGTTCCATGTCCAGTTCTAACTGTTGCTTCCTGACCTGCATACAGGTTTCTCAAGAGGCAGGTCAGGTGGTCTGGTAGTCCCATCTCTTTCAGAATTTTCCACAGTTTATTGTGATCCACACAGTCAAAAGCTTTGGCACAGTCAATAAAGCAGAAATAGATGTTTTTCAGGAACTCGCTTGCTTTTTCGATGATCCAGTGGATGTTGGGAATTTGATCTCTGGTTCCTCTGCCTTTTCTAAAACCAGCTTGAACATCTGGAAGTTCATGGTTCACATATTGTTGAAGCCTGGCTTGGAGAATTTTGAGCATCACTTTGCTAGTGTGTAAGATGAGTGCGATTGTGTGGTAGTTTGAGCATTCTTTGGCATTGCCTTTCTTTGCGATTGGAATGCAAACGGACCTTTTCCAGTCCCGTGGCCATTGCTGAGTTTTCCAAATTTGCTAGCATATTGAGTGCAGCACTTTCACATCATCATCTTTCAGGATTTGAAATAGCTCAACTGGAATTCCATCACCTGCACTAGCTTTGTCCGTAGTGATGCTTCCTAAGGACCACCTGACTTCACATTCCAGGATGTTTGGCTTTAGGTGAGTGATCGTGAAGATCTATCTGGGTCGTGAAGATATTTTTTGTACAGGGAATAAGCTAATCAGAGTAGAAATGATAAAGGGGTCATTATTGGAGACATTTGTCTTATTAAAAATTATTTAAAATTTGATTTCTTAAGCTATATCTTAAAAGTTCTTTTTACTAAGAGTAACCTTTTGGAACGTCATTGCCTCATAGTATTTTAAGTAGTCGTACCTCAAAGAAAACAGGTGTAGTGCTGGAAATAAGGGAAACTTGTATCTGTGCATGTGCCTGTGGATCCTGATTTACACATGAACACACACACATACAACCACACACACACACATACATATACATGCACCAACCTGGAAGAACAAGTAACAAGAAGAATGAGTAATTTAATATTGCCTAGGGCTTGTGTGTGTGCTGGCAAGTTTTGGGGTTTTAGATAGCTTTAAATTAAAATAATTATAAACACTGACTTTTTTAAAAACATTAAACTCCATTTCCTGTTTTATAAGTTATCATTCAAAGTCTATTTTCTATACCGTTAGAATGGTCAAGAAACCTGGATTTAGCTCTTAGTGTTGTTCAGTAACTGGCTGAGATCCTAGGTAAATTATTTTATTTTCCTAATGTATGGTTATAATTGTTGCTGGAAGGCAAGATTTTGCATACTCAAGAAGAATTATCTGGTTCAGCCATATTCTTGATTTTCTATGGTGCCTTTTATCTAAGCCTTAAAGCCTGTCTTATGTTAGTTAGATTACATCTGACTCTTTTGCAACCCCATAGACTATAGCCTGCCAGTCCATAGGATTTGTCTGTGGGATTTCCAAGGCAGGAATACTGGCATTGGTTGCCATTTCTTTCTCCAGGGTATCTTCATGATCCAGGGATTGAACCCATGCCTCCTGTATTACAGGCAGATTCTTCACCAACTGAGCCACCAGGAAAGCCTTTAAAAAGTAAAAATCATAGAATTAATTTCTCAGTGATCTCCCAGAATTTAATTTTTTTTTCCTTTGAATGAGTTCCTTTAAAATACATCCTATTTTTAAAATACTGACTTCTGGATGTTTCCAAGGTTTCCATGACTGTGTGTTATCATGTTAAATAACCTTGTCTTGTACTCTGTTTACATTAGACTATTTCAATGAGTAATACAGTAATGTATTTTGTATCCTCATTATATAATCATTATTAAAGATAAAGTATATCCATTAAATAAAATTTGGAACACAGAAATGTACCAAAAATTACCCACATTTTTACCAGTCATATGAAACTATGGTTTAATATGTATTTGCGTTCCCATCACTTTTTCCACATGTTTTATTTATATTTTTTAAACACAACTGAAAGCATATTGTTTGGTTTGCGGGCTTTGTGGCCTCACTTTGAACGCTTCTCAGTGCTCCCAGAAAGTCTGTATTTTCAGTGGCTAAATTTTATTCCATTAATAACTATAGTTTACTTAACCATTCATTTTGTTTAAATTTGTATTGTTCCCAATTTCTTCTTTTTTATAAATAACCCTATGACTGACATTCTTAGGCATGAAATTTTTTCTCTTTAGGATTATTCGCTTGGTATAGAGCTGTAGAAAGGCTTCCCTAGTGGCTCAGGGGTCAAGAATCTACATGTAGTACAGGAGATGCAAGTTCAATTCCTGGGTTGGCAAGATTCCCCCAGAGAAGGAAATGTCAACCTAGTCCAGTATTCTTGCCTGGAAATCCCTTGGATAGAGAAGCCTGTTGGGCTGCAGTTTATGGGGGTTGCAAAAGAGTCAGACATGACTTAGCGACTAAGCAACAACAACAATAGAGCTGTAGAAATAGAATTTTTGTACTGAAGTTTATCAAATTTAGGCTTCTGGATAAGCACTTTAGAACTGGTAGTTTTGCTTTGTTTCTTTCCTAGTTTGAAGGGAAGTGATTTTGTTTGGTAACAGGAAGTCATGGTTTCAGTGGACACTGATCTTCATTTATTTTGTGCTGAAATCGTGTTTAGCCTCGACTGAATGCTACATGTTAATTCTTGTAATAAGTTATTTCAGCAACAGGGTTTTCCCCAGTCTCTCATTTGATTTCTTCATATTCTGAGCCACACCCTGTTGCTGTTACCTAATGTTGAGTTATACCCAATCACTTTCTTTAAAATGTACACAGACTTTTGTAAGCAAATTCTACAGGCAACTTAAGGTTTGCTTTGCTACAAACTACATTTTGACATGTTGCTGATTTAACTAATACAAATAAATATCTTTTTTAAAAATATGCTAAGTGATCATCTCATTATTTTATGTTCAGTTTCCCATGTGTTACTAATGGTCTCTCATGAAGTTTCTGATTTGGCTCAACAGTAATTAAATCCCAGAAGCATACTATTTTAGAGACAGAAGATACTTTGAAGTTTTCTAATCTGAAATTCTTTCATTTTACAGTTGAGAAAACTGAGATTCACATGGGATAAGTGTTTTGGCCAGAGTCATTCATTTAGTGGCAGAGTTGGGATTAGAATTAAGTCCTTATTTCTCTGTGAAATGCTGTACCCACTTCTTATGTACTAACAACATGTATTCCACAGGCTGCTTTATGACTGATTTTTATGGTTGCCTATTCCTGTCATTTAAAGGATGCCATAGTTCACCTTTGCACAACAGGAGACACTTTGCTGATAAAGTTGTCAAGTTATTCAAGTTTCGCTGTTGAATATTAACTCTTATTTTTTGCATATTTGGTATCATATAGCAATTTCTTCTTAATCAGTATTCCAGAGTTTTGGTACTTGATGTCCTTTCTAGAAAATGAAATCTTGCTGACTACAGTCTAGCACTTGCCAAATGCTGGCTTGAGGCTTCTGGTACTTAGACAGGTTTGTAGATAAGCAAACTAACTTTCTAACCACCTCTGTGTTAAGTAAACCATCAGAAAGGAATGTACTTAGGACATGTCATCTCACATTTCCATAGAATTGCCTTCACTGAATAGTAATTCATTATAATTCCTTCAGCATTTATAGAAGATATAATAAAATATCATGTGAATAGGATTTTTGTCTTTTTCAAAACCCTACTTGAAAATATGCTTAGTTTGTTTTTCAGTTTTCTAACACAATTCTTGAGTATGAAATCCAGGGCTATAAAAATGTTTTATCCAGTTTGTGTAATTTAGAAAATTAAGTCGATAAAAACAATAATAATGAGCAGTGTTTAGGAGTTAATAAAATCCTTTCACATTACCCAATTTAACATAATCCTGTGATATTATTAAGTACAACTATTTCCATTTTACAAATTTGGAAATAGGTGATAAAGAAATGTGTGACCAGAGAAGAATGGCTAAGGTGGCAGAAGGGAAAGACTCTGAGCTCACTTCCTCTTATGGGCACACCAGGATTACAACTATTTACAGAAAAGCTATTGATGAAAAAGACTAGAACCTACTAGATCTTCTACAACTACAGATATAAAGAAAGCACCACCACAGGATGGACAGGAGAAATGGAGTCACAGTATACAGTGAGGTTCTCTATTCCTGAGTGGGTAACCCATGAACAGGAGAAAATTATTAATGCAGACATTTTTCTCAAAGGGGCAAGAGGTCTGATCCCCATATTGGACTCCTCTGCCCAAGAATTTTGTGCCAAGAAGACAAGTCCCACAATGTTTGGCTTTGAAGGCCAGCAGGGCTTACTTTCAGGAGATCAAAACGCAGATAGAGACTCTGCTTTTAAAAGGTGCACATAAAATCTCACATGCTTTAGTACCCAAGGCAGAAGCAGTAATTTAAAAGGAACCTGGATCAGACCAACCTGGTGATCTTAAGAGAGTCTTCCACAGAGACAAGAAACAACTGGAGCTTATCCTGGGGACACAGAAACTGGTGGCAGCCATTTTGGGGATCTTATTCTACCACATGTGGTTTCCCTGGTGGCTCAGCAGTGAAGATCTGCATGCAAAGAGGAGATGAGGGTTTGATCCCTAGGTCTGGAAGATCCCCTGGAAATGGCAACTCACTCCATTCTTGCCTGGGAAATCCCATGGACAGAGGAGCCTGGAGTGCTACAGTCCATGGGGCACAAGAGTCAGACACAACTTAGCAACTAAACAACAGCAGCAGTCTACCACATGGACACTGGTGCTGGCAAGCTCCATTTTTGAATCTTCCCTCTAGCTTATTAGTGCCAGGACCCAACCTGACCTCCGCCCAACAGCCTGAAGGACCAGTGATAATAGTGATGCTTCAGGCCAAGCAACTAAACTATAGGGACACAGCGCCACCCACCAGCAGACAGACCGAGTTAAGACCCCGGGGGCCCACAACTGCTCCTGGACATGGCTCTGTCCACCAGAAGGCCCAGGACTCAGCCCCATACAGCACTGTGTAGGCACTAGATCCAGGGCCCTGTAGCCAGAGATCTTGGGAACCAGCCTTATCTGCTAAGTCGCTTCAGTTGTGTCCGACTCTGTGCGACCCCAGAGACAACAGCCTACCAGGCTCCCCCGTCCCTGGGATTCTCCAGGCAAGAACACTGGAGTAGCCAGAGATCTTGGGAACCAGCCTTATCTACCAGCATGCAAACACTAGCCCCAGGACAGTGACAGCCATGCAGCCTGTGGAACCAGTCTTCCCCCCAGCAGGGCAGCACCAGCCCCAGGCTCCACCCACTGGCAGGCCAACACAAGTTTTCAGACACCCTGGACACTGCAGCCAGCTGTTAGGAATAGGCCCCAGCCACCAGCAACCTGATATCAACTCAGACTGCTGGGCTCTGCAGCCACTCTAGGATTTTGCTCAGCAAACTAGTGGGTGGGCCCACTAGCCAGGACATGGCTTCATCCACTAGTGGGTGGGCACCGGACCCAGGATTTTCTGGACCCAGACTCCATCCTCCAGTGAGCTAGTACTAGTCCTGGGGCTTCCTACAGTTTCATAGCTAGCTGCTTTGTGATAGAACTGTGCCAACCAGTTGTTGGCAGGCTCCACACAAAGTAGGGTTTAGCAATCAACTGGACCAGGGATCAACCATCCCTACCAGACCACTCACATTAGTCAGCCCACTACAATGGGATGGACCATACAGCTCATGTAGTAAACACCCAGAGAGAGGGAGGGGGGGGGGGAGAGGGAGGGAGAGGGAGGGGGGGAGAGAGAGAGAGAGAGAGAGAGAGAGTGTGTGTGTGTGTGTGTGTAGTATATATATCTCTGGTGAAAAGAGGAAAGTGCATTCTGGGATACATAGGACATCTACAAAAGGCCACTTCTTCAAGGAAAGTAAATGTAACCTATCAGAAACAGAAATAAAACAACAAATTAGGCAAAATGAGGCAACAGAGGAACATGTTTGAAAGGAAGAAATAAGATAAAACCCCAAGAGGAACTAAGTGGAGATAGGCAATCTTTTGAAGAAAGAGTTCAGTGTAATGATAAAAAATTATCATATTTGTTATGATCAAATAACTTGAGAGAAAAATGGACACACAGAGTCAGAAGTCAGAGTTGGAAAATATGAAGAACAACCAAAAAAAGATGACAAATACAATAAATGATATGAAAAATGCACTAGAAGGAATCAACAGTAGACTAAATTATACAGAGGAACAAATCAGCAAGCTGAAAGACAGAATAGTGGAAACCAATGACACTGGACAGAAAAAGAGAAGAATGAAAAGAAATGAGGACAGTTTAAGAGACCTCTGAGCAACATCAAGCATACTAATATTTGAATTATCAGAGTCCCAGAAGCAGAGAACTTATTCGAAGACTGGAAAACCCATAGCTTTGACTATATGGACCTTTGTCAGCTAAGTGATATCTCTACCCTTTAATATGCTGTCTAGGTTTGTCATAGCTTTCCCTCCACGGAGCAACTGTCTTAATTTCATAGCAGCAGTCATCTGAAGTGATTTTGGAGCCCAAGAAAAGAGTCAGTCACTGCATCCATATTCTCCCCTTGTGTTTGCCAAGGAGTGATAGGACCAGATGCCACAATCTTAGTTTTTTGAATGTTGAATTTCAAGCCAGCTTTTTCACTCTCCTCTTTGACTGTCATCAAGAGGCCCTTTAGTTCCTCTTTACTTTCTGCCATTAGAGTGGTGTCATCTGCATATCTGAGGTGATTGATATTTCCCCCAACAATCTTGATTCCAACTTGTGATTCATCCAACCTGGCATTTCTCATGATGTACTCTGCATTCAGTTTATTAATAAATAAACAGGGTGATGATATATAGTCTTGTCCTACTCCTTTCTTAATTTGGAACCTGTCATTTGTTTCACATATGGTTCTGACTGTTGCTTCTTGACCTGCATATACATTTCTCAGGAGACAGGTAAGGTGGTCTGGTCCTCTCATCTCTTTAAGGATTTTTTGGCATTGCCCTTTTTTGGGATTGGAATGAAAACTGATCTTTTCCAGTCCTGTGGCCACTGTTGAGTTTTCCAAATTTGCTGACATACTGAATGTAGCACTTCAACAGCAGCATCTTTTAGGATTTTAAATAGCTCAGCTGGAATTCTGTCACCTCCATTAGCTTTGTAGTAATGCTTCCTAAAGGTCCACTTGACTTCCCATTCCAGAATATTTGCCTCTGGTTGACTGACCACACCACTGTGATTATTAAGGCTTTTTTGTATAGTTCTGTATATTCTTGCCATTTTTTCTTAATCTCTTCTGCTTCTGTTAGGTCCTTACCGTTTCTTTCCTTTTTCATGTCCATCCTTGCATGAAATGTTCCCTTGATATCTCCAGGTTTCTTGAGGAGATCTCTGCTCTTTTCCATTCTATTGTTTTCCTTTGCTTCTTTTTTTTTAATTTTTTTAAAATTCTATTTCATATTATTTTTTATTCTTTGCATTGTTCTTTTAAGAAGGGCTTTTTATCTCTTGACCTCATGGACTATAGCTTTCCAGGCTCCTCTGAGAATTCTCCAGGCAAGGATACTGGAGTGGGTAGCCATTCCCTTCTCCAGGGGATCTTCCAAACCCAGGGATCAAACCCAGGTCCCCTGCATTGCAGTCAGATTCTTTACCATTTGAGCCACCAGGGAAGCCCTTTTTAATATCTCCTTGCTATTCTCTGGAACTCTGCATTCAGTTGGGTATATCTTTCCCTCTCTCTCTTGCCTTTCATTTCTCTCAGCTATTTATAAAGCCTCCTCAACCACTTTGCCTTCTTGCATTTCTTTTTTTTTTGGGATGGTTTTGGTCACTGCCTCCTGTACAGTGTTATGAACTTATGTCCATAGTCTTCAGGCACTCTGTCTGCTAGGTCTAATCCCTTGAATCTAATTGTCACCTCCACTGTATAATCATAAGGAATTTCATTTAGGTCATACCTGAATGGCTTAACGTTTTTCCTTTCTTCAAATTAAGCCTGAATTTTGCATTTAGGAGCTCATGATCTGAGCCACAGACAGCTCCACATCTTGTTTTCACTGACTGTATAGAACTTTTCTATCTTTTGTTGCAAAGAATATTGTTGTTGCTCAGTCCCTAACTTGTGTCTGACTCTTTGTGACCCCATTCACTGCAGCACACCAGGTTTCCCTGTTCTTCACTATCTCCCAGAGTTCGCTCAAACTCATATACATTGAGGTGGTGATGCCATCCAACCATCTCATCCTGTCATCCCCTTCTCCTCCTGCTCTCAGTATTTCCCAGCATTTAGGGTCTTTTCCAAGGAGTTGGCTCTTTGAAATCAAGTGGCCAAAGGATTGGCACTTCAACTTCAGTCCTTCCAGAGAACATAATCAGCTTGATTTCAGTGTTGACCATCTGATGATGTTCATGTGTAGAATTCTCTTGTTGAAAGAGTGTTTGCCATGACCAGTGTGTTCTTTTGACAAAACTGTTAGCCTTTGCCCTGCTTCATTTTGTACTCCAAATTCAAACTTGCCTGTTATTCTGAATATCTCTTGATTTCCTACTTTTGCATTCCAATCCTCTTTGATGAAAAGGACATCTTTTTTTGGTGTTAATTCTAGAAGGTTTTATAGCTCTTCACAGAACCAATCAGCTTCATGATCTTCAGTATCAGTGGCTGGGGTACAGATTTGGATTACTATGGTGTTGAATGATTTGCCTTGGAAACAAACTGAGATCTTTCTACCATTTTTGAGGTTGCATTTGAGACTGTTTTGTTGACTATGAGGGCTACTCCGTTTCTTTTAAGGGATTCTTGCCCACAGTAGAAGATACAATGGTCATCTAAAATTTGCCCATTCCCATCCATTTTAGTTCACTGATTCCTAAGATATAGATGTTCAGTCTTGCCATGTCTTGCTTGACTACATCCAATTTACTTTGATTCGTGAACTTAACATTCCAGGTTCCTATGCAATATTGTTCTTTACAGCATCGGACTTGACTTCTACCCCACACACATCTGCAGTTCAGTGTTGTTTCTTCTTTTGCCTTGTCATTTCCTTCTTTCTGGAGCTATTAGTAATTGCTCTCTGCTCTTCCCTAGTGGCATATTGGACACCTTCAGACCAGGGAGGAGCTCATCTTCTGGTGTTATATCTTTTGCCTTTTCATACTGTTAATGGGTTTCTCCAGGCAAGAATATTGGAGTGGGTTGTTACTTTTTCTTCCAGTGGACTGTGTTTTGTCAGAACTCTTCACTGTGACCTGTCCATCTTGGGTGCCCCTACATGGCATGGTTCATAGATTAATTGAGTTACACAAGCCCTATTTTCCATGACCAGGCTGTAATCCTTGAACAAAACAGAATTAAATACCTGCTGTTAATAAGATAGTGAACAAAAAATGGACACGAATACTGAATTTAAGAAACAGTCTATGGCAGAGACAGTTAAACCAAAAGGGATAATAAAAAGTGATCTTTATGGTATATAGAAGAAACAAAGGATGCTGTAGAACTACATAGAAGGAACAACTATCTAGTCTGTCAGTGGCTTGCAGGAGCAGGATGTATCGGTCTGAAGCTTGGGATGAAGCTTGTGCTGAGGATACCAATTAATGTCTTTCTGCTGCTCATTCCTGAGAACTGATCAAAATGTCGAGAGATAATACATAGAATTTAAAGATGAAAAGGCTAGAGGCAAGTAAAAAGATTCACACAAGGAGATAAGATGAAATAAGGTAGAAAAACTAGTGGAGTGTGGTATGATGGAAGTTAAATATTTCAAGGTCAAGAGCAGAGTCAAGAGTGTTAAATAGTATAGAGATCTGTGATGAGTTAAATACTAAGTTTTTCTGTTGGGTTTAGCAGTTTAAAGGTCATTGGTGATTAAGTAGAAGCAGTTTCAGTGAAGCGGTGTTTAGTTAAAACAACGTTAATCTTTAGGAGCTAAGATTTTTTAATTTTATTTTAATTGAAGGATAATTGCTTTACAAAATTTTGTTTTCTGACAAGTATCTGCATGAATTAGCCATAGGTATACATATGTCCCCTCCCTCTTGAACCTCCCTCCCATCTCCCTCCCCATCCCACCCCTCTAGATTGTTACAGAGCCCCTATTTGAGTTCCCTGAGTCATTGGCTATCTATTTTACATATGGTGGTGTAAGTTTCCATGTTACTCTCTCCATATATCTTACTGTCTCCTTCCTACCCTCCACTCTGTGTTCATAAGTCTGTTCTCTATGTCTGTTTCTCCATTGCTGCCCTGCAAATAAGTTCATCAGTACCATCTTTCTAGATGGCGTATATATGTGTGTTGCTATAAGATATTGGTATTTCTCTTTCTGACTTACTTCACTCTGTATAGTAGTCTCTAGGTTCATCCATCTCATTAGAACTGATACAAATGTAATCCTTTTTATAGCTGAGTAATATTCCATTTTATATATGTACCACAGCTTCTCTATCCATTCATCTTTTGATGGACATCTAGGTTGCTTCCGTGTTCTAGCTATTGTAAACAGTGCTGCAGGGAGCATTTGGGTACATGTGTCTGTTTCAGTTTTGGTTTCCTCAGGGTATATGTATATGCCTAGTAGTGGGATTGTTGGGTCATATGGTGGTTTTATTCTTAGTTTTTTAAGGAATCACCATACTGTCTTCCACAGTGGCTGTATCAATTTACATTCCCGCCAATAGTGCAAGAGGGTTCCCTTTTCTCCACACCCTCTCCGGGATTCATTGTTTGTATAACTTTTGTTGATGGCCATTCTGACTGGTGTGAGGTGGTACCTCATTGCAGATTTTTTAATTTGTCATTTTTTTTTTTTTGGTCTTAAAAAAATTTATTTATTTTTAATTGAAGGATAAATGATTTACAGTATTGCATTGATTTCAAGCAAACATCAACATGAAACAGCCATTGGTCTACCCATGTTCCCTCCTACTTGAAAGCTTTAGGAGCTAAGATTTTTAATATAAGAAAAAAAGAGCTACAAGGATAAAAACAGAAATAAATGAATAAAACCATCTTCACCTTATTTTAAAATTGGAAATATTAGTTAAAACTCATGTTTATGTCCTTTTAAAATATGTATTTATGGTCACTGAAAATTCTAAAAAGCTGTAAATCTAGAGAAATTGTAGAAATGGAGAAATGGTAGATTCCAAGTTTAAGGCAGGAAATATATGAGTCAGGTACATGTTGCACCATAAAAGTAAGACAGCTGCCAAAGCCTAATTGGGTAATATCAAAAGGAGAAAGGAGATGACATGAGGGAAACAATTGGAGAATCAACACTGATAATGACTACAGGAGACTGGAATATATCAAACATCTAAAATTCATAGGTTCTTAAAGGTTTTTCACACACACATACTCACACACACACAGTCTCTTTCTCTCATTGGATGTGTGCAGGTTGCTAGGGCATCAATTCATGACTCTACACAAGGGGATGGCAGGCTATAGCTATGTCACCAGTGCACCTCTTTTTGTTGTAAGGCCTGTGAGGCAAGAATAGTTTTTACATTTTAAATAATTGGTAAAAAAATCAAAAGAATATTTCATAATATGAATATTACATGAAATTCAAATTTTCAGTGTTCATAAAGTTTTATTGGCACATAGACATCTTTATTCATTTAAGTATTGTCTGTGGTGGCTTAGTTTATGTAATTACAGAGTTGAATTGTTGTGGCAGAGACCACACGGTCTGCAAAGCCTAAAATATTTACTGTCTGGCCTGCTACATGGAAAAAGCTTGTTGATCTCTGCTCTTAACATTAATAAATAAAAGGAAAGAATCAAGCATTTATGCTGGCTTTTGTAAACTTCCTTTCATGGAAAGGAAACAGTTGATGAAGGACTTTTTTTTTTAACAGAAAAATTGCAAGTAATAAATACAGATGAAATGACAGACTTAGAAAATCCCTATTTTTGAAACGTCCCATGAAAAAACTTTTAGGCGGTGTTCACCAGTGTATTTTAAAACCAAGTAAAAGTTTGATGGGGGATTTTTAAGTGGAGGAATTAGATACCATTTGAATGTACTGGTCAATCATAGTATCACTAAATGTTGAGGCAATCAAATACTCATGTACCTCATGATGTAAAAAGTTGGCTAGAAAGCTGCACTTCACTCAAGAAAATGAATCAAAAATACAGGAAATAATAGGGGAAAGAACAATTTAAATGGATAATCTATCAACAAAACCCAAAATATGAGGCATTATGTAGAATAAATAACCTGGTTTTGCTAAGGAGTGAACTATGTAAATGGATTAGATATAATTTTAAAAGGCAAAACTTTAATAACAGAATATCTATAACATTAGGAGGAGGGATAGACATCTTAAACAAGACATTAAAAAATCTACCATAAAGTAAACGTTGGTATATTCTTATCTTTAATGTGTTTGATTTTCTTTTTAACAACCATAAAGACAGGGACAAGGCAAGAAACAAAAAGGGAGAAGTTACTTAACAAAGGATTAGTTGCAGAATATATAAAGAACTCCTCCAAATCAGTGAGAATAGGGCAAAAAACCCAATAAAAATGAGTGAAAGATAGGAATAGGTGTTTCTAGAAAGAAAGAACACAAATGACCAGAAACATATGAATGCATGTTTAACCTTATTATTAATTACATAAATCCAAATTAGAATTTCAACAAGAAACTATATCACAGATACTAGGAATGGCAAAAATTTTGAAATATGAATATTCAGTCTTAAGTGTTAGGTTGTAGAGCAGTGTATTCTTTTATACTTCACTAATGGAAATAAAAATTGGTAAAACTATTTTGGGAAAAATTTGGAATTCTTTTTTTTTTTTTTTTGAAAGTACTTAAAATTTATCTATTTATTTTTAATTGGAGGCTACTTACAATATTGTAGTGGGTTTTGCTATACATTGACATGAATCAGCCATGGGTGTACATGTGTTCCCTATCCTGAACCCCCCTCCCACCTCCCTCCTCATGCCATCCCTCAGGGTCATCCTGGTGCACCAGCCCTGAGCACCTTGTCTCATGCATCAAACCTGGACTGGCGATCTATCTCACATATGATAATATACATGTTTCAATGCTATTCTCTAAAATCATCCCACCCTCGCCCTCTCCCACAGAGTCCAAAAGACTGTTCTATACATCAGTGTCTCTTTTGCTGTCTCACATATAGGGTCATTGTTACCACCTTTCTAAATTCTATATATATGCGTTAGTATACCGTGTTGGTGTTTTTCATTCTGACTGACTTCGTTCTGTATAATAGGCTCCAGTTTCATCCACCTCATTAGAACTGATTCAAATGTATTCTTTTTAATGGCTAAGTAATATTTCATTGTGTATATGTACCACAGCTTTCTTACTCATTCATCTGCTGATGGACATCTAGGTTGCTTCCATGCTCTAGCTATTATAAACAGTGCTGCGATGAACAATGGGGTACACGTGTCTCTTTCAATTCTGGTTTCCTTGGTGTGTATGCCCACTAGTGGGATTGCTAGGTCATATGGCAGTTCTATTTCCAGTTTTTTAAGGAATCCACACTGTTCTCCATAGTGGCTGTACTAGTTTGCATTCCCACCAACAGTGTAAGAGGGTTCCCTTTTCTCCACACCCTCTCCAGCATTTATTGCTTGTAGACATTTGGATAGCAGCCATTCTGACCGGCGTGAGATGGTACCTCATTGTAGTTTTGATTTTCATTTCTCTGATAATGAGTGATGTTGAGCATCTTTTCATGTGTTTGTTAGCCGTCTGTATGTCTTCTTTGAATAAATTTCTGTTTAGTTCTTTGGCCCATTTTTTTGATTGGGTCATTTATTTTTCTGGAATTGAGCTGCAGGAGTTGCTTGTATATATTTGAGATTAGTTGTTTGTCAGTTGCTTCATTTGCTGTTATTTTCTCCCCTTCTGAAGGCTATCTTTTCACCTTGCCTATAGTTTCCTTCATTGTGCAAAAGCTTTTAAGTTTAATTAGGTCCCATTTGTTTAATTTTGCTTTTATTTCCATTACTCTGGGAGGTGGGTCATAGAGGATCCTTCTGTGATTTATGTCAGTGTTTTGCCTATGTTTTCCTTTAGAAGTTTTATAGTTTCTGGTCTTACATTTAGATCTTCAATCCATTTTCAGTTTATTTTTGTGTATGGTGTTAGAAAGTGTTCTAGTTTCATTCTTTTACAAGTGGATGACCAGTTTTCCCAGCACCACTTGTTAAATAGATTGTCGTTTCTCCACTGTATATTCTTGCCTCCTTTGTCAAAGATAAGGTGTCCATAGGTGCGTGGGTTTATCTCTGGGCTTTGTATTTTGTTCCATTGATCTGTATTTCTGTTTTTGTGCCAGTACCATACTGTCTTGATGACTGTAGCTTTATAGTATAGCCTGAAGTCAGGCAGGTTGATTCCTCCAGTTCCATTCTTCTTTCTCAAGATTTCTTTGGCTATTTGAGTTTTTTTTTGTATTTCCATACAAATTGTGAAATTATTTGTTCTAGTTCTGTGAAAAATACCATTGGTAGCTTGATAGGGATTGCATTGAATTTATAGATTGCTTTGGGTAGTATACTCATTTTCACTATATTGATTCTTCCAATCCATGAACATGGTGTATTTTTCCGTCTATTAATGTCCTCTCTGATTTCTTTCATCAGTGTTTTATAGTTTTCTATATATAGGTCTTTTGTTCCTTTCAGTTTAGTTCAGTTCAGTCGCTCAGTCATGTCCAACTTTTTGCGACCCCATGAATCACAGCACGCCAGGCCTCCCTGTCCATCACCAACTCCCAGAGTTCACTCAGACTCACGTCCATCGAGTCAGTGATGCCATCCAGCCATCTCATCCTCTGTCGTTCCCTTCTCCTCCTGCCCCCAATCCCTCCCAGCATCAAGTATTTTATTCTTTTTGTTGCAGTGGTGAATGGGATTGTTTCCTTAATTTCTCTTTCTGTTTTCTCATTGTTAGTGTATAGGAATGCAAAGGATTTTTGTGTGTTAATTTTATATACTGCAACTTTATTCTATTCATTGATTAGCTCTAGTAATTTTCTGGTGGTCTTTAGGGTTTTCTATGTAGAGGATCATGTCATCTGCAAACAGAGTTTTACTTCTTTTCCAATCTGGATTCCTTTTATTTCTTTTTCTTCTCTGATTGCTATGGCCAAAACTTCCAAAACTATGTTGAATAGTAGTGGTGAGAGTGGGCACCCTTGTCTCGTTCCTGACTTTAGGGGAAATGCTTTCAGTTTTTCACCATTGAGAATAATGTTTGCTGTGGGTTCAACCAGTCCATCCTAAAGGAGATCAGTCCTGGGTGTTCATTGGAAGGACTGATGTTGAAGCTGAAACTCCAATACTTTGGCCATCTGATGTGAAGAGCTGACTCATTGGAAAAGACCCTGATGCTAGGAAAGATTGAGGACAGGAGGAGAAGGGGATGACAGAGGATGAGATGGTTGGATGGTATCACCAACTCGATGGACATGGATTTGGGTGGACTCCAGGAGTTGGTGATGGACAGGGAGGCCTGGTGTGCTGCGGTTCATGGGGTCACAAAGAGTCGGACACGACTGAGCGACTGAACTGAACTGTCATATATAGCTTTTATTATGTTATGTTCCTTCTATTCCTGATTTCTGGATGGTTTTCATCATAAATGGATGTTAAATTTTGTCAAAGGCTTTCTCTGCATCTATTGAGATAATCATACGGTTTTTATCTTTCAATTTGTTAATGTGGTGTATTACATTGATTCATTTGCAGATATTAAAGAATCCATGCATCCCTGGGATAAAGCCCACTTGGTCATGATGTGTATGATATTTTTAATATGTTGTTGGATTTTGTTTGCTAGGATTTTGTTAAGGATTTTTGCATTTATGTTCATCAGTGATATTGGCCTGTAGTTTTCTTTTTTTGTGGCATCTTTGTCTGGTTTTGGTAATAGGGTGATGAGTTTGGAAGTTTACCTTCTTCTGCAGTTTTCTGGAAGAGTTTGAGTAGGATAGGTGTTAGCTTTTCTCTGAATTTTTGATAGAATTCAGCTGTGACGCCATCTGGTCCTGGGCTTTTGTTTGCTGGAAGACTTCTGATTACAATTTTGATTTCTGTGCTTGTGATGGGTCTGTTAAGATTTTCTATTTCTTCCTGGTTCAGTTTTGGAAAGTTATACTTTTCTAAGAATTTGTCCATTTCTTCCAAGTTTTCCATTTTATTGGCATATAGTTGCTGATAGTAGTCTCTTATGATCCTTTGTATTTCTGTTTGTTGTGATTTCTCCATTTTCATTTCTAATTTTGTTGATTTGATTCTTCTCCCTTTGTTTCTTGATGAGTCTGGATAATGGTTTGTCAATTTTATTTATCTTCTCAAAGAATCAGCTTTTAATTTTGTTGATTTTTGCTATGGTCTCTTGTTTCTTTTGCATTTATTTCTGCCCTAATTTTTAAGATTTCTTTTCTTCTACTGACCCTGGGGTTCTTCATTTCTTCCTTTTCTACTTGCTTTAGGTGTAGAATTAGGTTATTTATTTGACTTTTTTCTTGTTTCTTGAGATAAGCCTGTATTGCTATGAACCTTCCCTTTAGCACTGCTTTTACAGTTTCCCATAGGTTTTGGGTTGTTGTGTTTTCATTTTCATTCATTTCTATGCATATTTTGATTTCTTTTTTGATTTCTGCTGTGATTTGTTGGTTAGTCAGAAGCGTGTTGTTAGCCTCCATGTATTGGAATTTTTAATAGTTTTTTTCCTGTACTTGACATCTAATCTTACTGCCTTGTGATCAGAAAAGATGCTTGGAATGATTTCAGTTTTTTGAATTTACCAAGGGTAGATTTATGGCCCAGGCTGTGATCTATCCTAGAGAAGGTTCTATATGCACTTGAGAAAAAGGTGGAATTCACTGTTTTGGGGTGAAATGTCCTATACATATGAATTAGGTCTAACTGGTCCATTGTATCATTTAAAGTTTGTGTTTCCTTGCGAATTTTCTGTTTAGTTGATGTATCCATAGGTGTGAGTAGGGTATTAAAGTCTCCCGCTGCTTCTGCTGCTAAGTCACTTCAGTTGTGTCCGACTCTCTGCGACCCCATAGACGGCAGCCCACCAGGCTCTCTCGTCTCTGGGATTCTCCAGGCAAGAACACTGGAGTGGGTTGCCATTTCCTTCTCCAGTGCATGAAAGTGAAAAGTGAAAGTTAAGTCGCTCAGTCGTGTTTGACTCTCAGTGACCCCATGGACTGTAGCCTTCCTGGCTCCTCCGTCCATGGGATTTTTCAGGCAAGAGTACTGGAGTGGGGTGCCATTGCCTTCTCCAAGTCTCCCGCTATTATTGTGTTATTTTTAATTTCCCCTTTCATACTTGTTAGCATTTGTCTTACATATTGCAGTGCTCCTATGTTGGGTGCATATATATTTATTATTGTTATATCTTCTTCTTGGAGTGATCCTTTGATCATTATGTAGTGTCCTCCTTTGTCTCTTTTCACAGCCTTTATTTCAAAGTCTATTTTATCTGATATGAGTATTGCCACTCCTGCTTTCTTTTGGTCTCCATTTGTGTGAAATATCTTTTCCAGTCCTTCACTTTCAGTCGGTATGTGTCCCTTGTTTTGACGTGGGTCTCTTGTAGACAGCATATATAGGAGTCTTGTTTTGGATCCATTCAGCCAGTCTTTGTCTTTTGGTTGAGGCATTCAACCCACTTACATTTAAGGTAATTATTGATAAGTATGGTCCCATTGCCATTTACTTTGTTGTTTTGGGTTCAAGTTTATACACCTTTTCTGTGTTTCCTGTCTAGAGAAGATCCTTCAGTGTTTGTTGGAGAGCTGGTTTGGTGGTGCTGAATTCTCTCAGCTTTTGCTTGTCTGTAAAGCTTTTGATTTCTCCTTCATATTTGAATGAGATCCTTGCTGGGTACAGTAATCTGGGTTGTAGATTTTTCTCTTTCATCACTTTAAGTATGTCCTGCCATTCCCTTCTGGCCTGAAGAGTTTCAATTGAAAGATCAGCTGTTACCCTTATGGGAATCCCCTTGTGTGTTATTTGTTGTTTTTTCATTGTTGCTTTTAATATTTGTTCTTTGTGTTTGATCTTTGTTAATTTGATTAATATGTGTCTTGGGGTGTTTCGCCTTGGGTTTATCCTGTTTGGGACTCTCTTGGTTTCTTGGACCTGGGTGACTATTTCCTTCCCCCTTTTAGGGAAGCTTTCAACTATTATCTCCTCAAGTATTTTCTCATGGCCTTTCTTTTCGTCTTCTTCTTTTGGGATTCCTATAATTCGAATGTTAGGGTGTTTAACATTGTCCCAGAGGTCTCTGAGGTTGTCCTCATTTCTTTTAATTCTTTTCTCCTCTCTGCTTCACTCATTGCCACCATTCTATCTTCTACTTCACTTATCCTATCTTCTGCCTCAGTTATTCTACTGTTGGTTCTCTCCAGAGTGTTTTTAATCTCGTTTGTTGCATTATTCATTATTGATTGACTCCTTTTTATTTCTTCTAGGTCCTTGTTAAACATTTCTTGCATCTTCTCAATCCTTGTCTCCAGGCTATTTATCTGTAACTCCATTTTGTTTTCAATATTTTGGATCATTTTTTACTATCATTATTCTGAATTCTTTTTCAGGTAGACTCCCTATCTCCTCCTCTTTTGTTTGGTTTGGTGGGCATTTATCATGTTCCTTTACCTGCTGAATATTTCTCTGCCTTAGATTGCTGTTTAGATTGCTGTGTTTGGGGTGGCCTTTCTGTATTCTGGCAGTTTGTGGTTCCTCTTTATTGTGGAGGTTCCTCCCTGTGGGTGGGGTTGGACGAGTGGCTTGTCAAGGTTTCCTGGTTAGGGAAGCTTGGGTTGGTGTTCTGGTAGGTGGAGCTGGATTTCTTCTCTCTGGAGTGCAATAAAGTGTCCAGTAGTGAGTTTTAGGATGTCTGTGAGATTGTTGTGACTTTGGGAAGCCTATATATTAAAGCTCAGGGCTGTGTTCCTGTGTTGCTGGAGAATTTACATGGTATGTTTTGCTCTGGAGCTTGTTGGCCCTTGGGTGGAGCTTTGTTTCAGTGTAGGTATGGAGGCTTTGGGATGAACTCTTATCGATTAATGTTCCTTGGAGTCAGGAGTTCTCTGGTGTTCTCAGGTTTTGAACTTAAGCCTCCTGCCTCTGGTTTTCAGTCTTATTCTTACAGTAGCCTCAAGACTTCTCCATCCATACATCAAGCACTAATGATAAAACATCTAGGTTAATGGAGAAAAGATTCTCCAAAATGAGAGACACCCAGAAAGGTTCACTGAGTTACATGGAGAAGAGAAGAGGGAGGAAGGAGATAGAGGTGAGCGGGAGGAGAAGAGGGGGGGTCAGAGGGAGAGAGACAGATATAGCCAGTAATCAGTTACCTTTATGTTCTCCACCCAAAGAGATTCACAGAGTTGGCTAGAGAAGAGAAGCGGGGGAGGAGATAGAGGTGACCTAGGGGAGAAAAAAGAGAGGCAAAAGAGGGAGAGGGCAATCAAGCCAGTAATCACACTCCTAAGTAAAAATGGGTACTGAAGATTGGTTTCTTAAAGGTACAAAATTGATAACAAGTACCAAAAAGCAAAGATTAAAAATCTAGAGTTTAGACTCTCAAAAATACAATATTAAAAAAAAAATCACAACGATTATAAAAAATATATATGAAGTTTGCTTTAAAAATATGGTCTTTTTTTTTTGCAAGGTAATTGTAGGTTATAAAAATGAAAATTAAAGGAGTAATGAGCTGTTTCAAATCCCGAAAGATGATGCTGTGAAAGTGCTGCACTCAATATGCCAGCCAGTTTGGAAAACTCAGCAGTGGCCACAGGACTGGAAAGTCAGTTTTCATTCCAATCCCAAAGAAAGGCAATGCCAAAGAATGCTCAAACTACCGCACAATTGCAGTCATTTCAGATGCTAGTAAAGTAATGCTCAAAATTCTCCAAGCCAGGCTTTAGGAGAACATGTACTGTGAACTTCCAGATGTTCAAGCTGGTTTTAGAAAAGGCAGAGGAACCACAGATCAGATTGCCAACATCCACTGGATCATGGAAAAAGCAAGAGAGTCCCAGAAAAACATCTATTTCTGCTCTATTGACTATGCCAAAGCCTTTGACTGTGTGGATCACAATAAACTGTGGAAAATTCTGAAAGAGATGGGAATACCAGACCACCTCATCTGCCTCTTGAGAAATCTGGTTGCAGGTCAGGAAGCAATAGTTAGAACTGGACATGAAACAACAGACTGTTTCCAAATAGGAAAAGGGGTATATCACGGCTGTATATTGTCACCCTGCTTATTTAACTTATATGCAGAGTACATCATGAGAAACGCTGGGCTGGAAGAAGCACAAGCTGGAATCAAGATTGCCGGGAGAAATATCAATAACCTCAGATATGCAGATGACACCACCCTTATGGCAGAAAGCAAAGAAGAACTAAAGAGCCTCTTGATGAAAGTGAAAGAGGAGAGTGAAAAAGTTGGCTTAAAGCTCAACATTCAGAAAACTAAGATCATGGCATCCGGTCCCATCACTTCATGGCAAATAGATGGGGAAACATTGGAAACAGCATCAGACTTTATTTTTTTGGGCTCCATAATCACTGCAGATGGTGACTGCAGCCATGAAATAAAAAGACAGTTACTCTTGGAAGGAAAGTTATGACCAACCTAGATAGCGTATTGAAAAGCAGAGATATTACTTTGGCAACAAAGGTCTGTCTAGTCAAGGCTATGGCTTTTCCTGTGGTCATGTATGGATGTGAGAGTTGGACTGTGAAGAAAGCTGAGCACCAAAGAATTGATGCTTTTGAACTGTGGTGTTGGAGAAGACTCTTGAGAGTCCCTTGGACTACAAGGAGATCCATCCACCCAGTCCATCCTAAAGGAGATCAGTCCTGGGTGTTCATATGGACTGATGCTGAAGCTGAAACTCCAGTACTTTGGCCACCTCATGCGAAGAGTTGACTCTTTGGAAAAGACTCTGATGCTGGGAGGGATTGGGGACAGGAGGAGAAGGGGACAACAGAGGATGAGATGGCTGGATGGCATCACTGACTCGATCGATGTGAGTCTGAGTGAACTCTGGGAGTTGGTGATGGACAGGGAGGCCTGGTGTGCTGTGATTCATGGGGTCGCAAAGAGTCGGACATGACTGAGCAACTGAACTGAGAGGACTTCAAAATTTAAAAAAAAATGATTTTTTAATGATAATAGTAAAAATATATCTAGGAATTTCTCTGGACCTTTGGCAGACAGTGTGGTGTCAGTTCAGTTTCAGATAGTTCCTTATTCCAGCTTACACTTCTCAAGATCTATAGGCCCATTCCAATGTAGTCGGTGCCAACTACAGGGTTTTAATCTGTTGCACCTGTCACTTCCAAAGTGGTTCCCTCTGTTTATTTTGACTTCTGTTTGCAAGTCTCTTCGGTGTCTAATTTCTGCCCTGACACCAGGGGCCGAAGGTGGTCACTTATTTAGGCTCATTTGTTCAGTCGTGCTATGGGGAGGGAGGAACACTGCAAACAAATATCACTGGTGTGTGGGGGGAGTGCTCGAAGTGTCTCAGCCACACTGGGTTTGCCCCTGCTCGCAGAGTATGTGCTTTCCCAATCTACACTGCTCAGGCTTCAGGTTGCTCTTCAGGGGAGCTATCTAGAGTGGGCCCTGGGTTGCATGCACTTCCCAGGTCTAAGCTGGCCGGGTTCAGGTTCTCAGGTACTTGACAAAAGCGCAGACTTGGTTGCGCCCGCATTTTGTGCCCTTCCTTCCCAGGTCTGAGTAACTAAGGCGACCAGGTGCTTGGCGAGCGCACTCTCCTTAGGTGTGATGCGTCTTTATCACCTCCCCCATCCCAGCTGCTGGGTTTCCTGCAGTGGGAATGCTGTCTCAGGTGTGCTGTGTGTCTGTTCTGGGGAGCTGATCTCTTGGCTGACCCTCCTGGCGTTTGTCATCTGTCCAGGATCCCGGAAAGACTTGGTTGGCAACTGGGAGCCTGCTCACAATTTGGTAAAGGATGCCATCTCTGGGGCTGAGTTTGCCCCTTTACAGCTCTGGCTGCAGCTCCCCCTGCTCCCTGCTTCCAGCGGGGGATGATGGGCCTGTCCGCTGCCAGCTCTCCTCTGGTATTCACTAAGTCCTTTGTTCTGTGAGTAGCCCAGCAGTGCCTTGCTGCTGCTGCTAAGTCACTTCAGTCGTGTCCAACTCTGTGCGACCCCATAGACGGCAGCCCACCAGGCTCCCCCGTTCCTGGGATTCTCCAGGCAAGAATACTGGAGTGGGTTGCCATTTCCTTCTCCAATGCATGAAAGTGAAAAGTGAAAATGAAGTCGCTCAGTCGTGTCCGACTCTTAGTGACCCCAGGGACTGTAGCCCACCAGGCTCCTCCATCCATGGGATTTTCCAGGTGAGAGTACTGGAGTGGGATGCCATTGCCTTCTCCAAGTAGTGCCTTAGGTTAGGGCTTTTCACCAAAAAGTTCTCTCTCTCTCTCTCTGGCTATCCCACAGTTTGGGTTGCTATCTCAGGTTAGCTCCCTCAGATTGCCCTCAGGGCATTCAGTCCTGATCCTTACCCTAAGCAGTGCAGCCCGTACCTCCCTGTTCAGGCCTTCCTTGCTGGTGGATGCAAGAGTCTGGGCTACTTCTCTGCTAGGAGTTACCATTAGGCACGTAATCTATGGGATTTATTGATTTATTTATTTATTTTTCCTCCCAGTTGTGTTGCCTTCTGAGATTCCAAAACTCCCACAGACCCGCTGGTGAGAAGGTTTCCTGGTGTTTGGAAACTTCTCCTCTTTTATGACTCCCTCCCTGGGATGGATCTCTGTCCCTAACTCTTTTGTCTCTCTTTTTATCTTCTGTATTTTGTCCTACCTCCTTTCCAAGCTAACAGGCTGCCTTTCTGGGTGCCTGGTGTCCTCTGCCAGCATTCAGAAGTTGTTGTGGAATTTGCTCAGCATTCAAATGTTCTTTTGATGAATTTGTGGGGGAGAAAATCGTTTCCCCATCCTATTCCTCTGCCATCTTAGGAGCACTCCTGGAATTATTTCTTAAAATTTTAGATGTGCATTGCCTGTGACCAGAAATTGTATTCTTGGGTATATACCCTAGAAGTATGTAGAAAAATGTTCATAGCAGCACTGTTTGTAATAGAAAAAGCTTGAAACTAACTAGATGTCCATCAGTAGTAGAATAGATGAATAAATTATGATATTCACTCAGTGAAATACAATAGGCAGTGGAAATGAATAAACTTACACATCAGCTTGAATATTTTTCCAAAACATAGGATTTGAGTGAAAAAAGCATGTAACATGAGGAATGAACTATGTATTTGTTTATATTAAATTTAAGAACAGGTAAGACTATGTTTTTTAGGGATGTAGCCACATACAGGAAAATCATAAAGACAAGCAAGAGGATGATTAACATAAAATTTAGGACTGTGAGACTAGGTAAAGGGATAGGAATGTATTTGGGGAGGAGCATCCAGGAAGCTTAAAAAGTTTGGGTAATATTAACGATTAACTCTGGATAGTGAAATTTTAGGTGATTTTCATTTTCTTAACTTTCTGACTTCCCATATTTCTGTATTGTGGTTTTTGCAGAGGCCGTGTTCTGTAGGGGTTTCTCTAGAGCAGTGGTTCTCAACTGGAGGTGATTTTGGCATTCTCCTCCATCAAGGAGGCACTTGGTTATCTCTGGAGATGTTATTTGAATGTCATGACTGAGGTGGGGGAGCTAGCAGCATCTACTAAGTAAGGCTAGGGATGTTGCTAATGTTTAATCCTATAGTGCACTGGATAGCACCCTTAAAGCAATGAATTATTGGGCCCAACATATCAATAGCTCTAAGTTTGAGAAACCCTGGTTTAGAGCCAGACTTAAGAATTGAATTTCAAGCTGTACACCTCACAAGTTGTGTGACTGTGAAAGTTACTTAATCTCTCTGTCTGTTTTCTTGTCTGTAAAATAGGGCTAGTAATAGAATCTACCTTATAGGGTTGTGAGAATTAACTGCATTAGAACATTTAAAGTACTGAGACCAGTACCAGTCATGTACTAGACACTTGATAAACATTAGCATTAATTATTTGATTTAAAAATTTTATTTCTTATTGAATATATTCAATATTTTCTTATTGAATATATTCAATATACTTATTGAATATATATAAGAATATATATTTCTTATTGAATATATTAAATATATTCTTATTGAATATATATAGAATATATTCAAATGTAAAGTTGATAGTTGATAAATTATACAAAGAGAAACACACAAAATTATAGAGACACACACATCCTCCTTTAAAATGCAGCACATGAAAATTTTGAATGAAGGCCTTTGCAAGCAATAATGACAGGATATTAGGATCTGTGTTTTATCTGTACTTAATAATAATTCGTAAATAAGAAACCACAGGGCTGACCATAAAATGTATGTGAGTTACCTGAACATAAACTATACTAATATCTGAATTCAAAGATGTGTGGCCTAACGATTTGGTTATGATAATCATCCTATACTTTAGTAAACAATCTGATGTTTCTATTATTCTATATAGCAGCCTTTCCAGAAAGATTCTTGGAAAGTCAGTTTCTTGGTTGGATCTCAGGATCTTATCTCATACAGACTTGTATATCAAGTGAATGTGTTTTAAAATTTTGATAGGTTGTAGCTTTTTGCTTTAAGAGTTAGTGTTCTAAAAAATAAATTACTTAAAAATATATAAAATTTATGATTAAATTTCTTTAAGCTTTAGCAAACTAAGTTCAGATTATTATGCATGCACATTCAACAGTAATATGGACATTTCCCTCCAAGCAGTTATTATATTTTCAATATAGATATGTTCATAAAGTAGATTAAAATAATGATGTTAATAATGACTTATCATTAGTATAGTTCCATATAATTAACAAAATCCTAACACATAACATGGTCACAACAGAGCTTCACAAAAATCTTTTGGGGTATTTGGAATTATCTGTATTTTACAGATGAAGTAGTTGAGACTTAACAGATATTTATTTTTCCAAAGTTATGATTGTAATAATTGTGAACTATCATTCAAACTCAAATCTTATAATGAATCAGTTACTATGATAATCTACTTTGTGCTTTTAATAAAACTATGAAGCTTTCTCTGACTTATACATAACCTTTTTGGAATTGATATAGCAGGGCACTGATTTTTCCTCTCAAAATGACCTTAGTTGTGATATCAGCAACAGAACATGGAGAGGGACCCCACATGCATTACCTCTAAAACTTACCCATAAATGTGATAAAAGTGAATTTGATAGCTTCATAATTATTATAAACCCTTTATTTTTAAAAGTTTAATTTTGGATAATTGAAAATACACACCAAACTAGAGAGAATGGTATATATAAACTACTATATTAAGCATCCAGAGAAGGCAATGGTACCCCACTCCAGTACTCTTGCCTGGAAAATCCCAAGGACAGAGGAGCCTGGTAGGCTGCAATCCATGGGGTCGCTAAGAGTCGGACACAACTGAACGACTTCCCTTTCACTTTTCACTTTCATGCATTGGAGAAGGAAATGGCAACCCACTCCAGTGTTCTTGCCTGGAGAATCCGAGGAACGGGGGAGCCTGGTGGGCCGCCATCTATGGGGTTGCACAGAGTCAGACACGACTGAAGCGACTTAGCAGCAGTAGCAGCAGAAGCAGCATACTAAGCATCACCCACCTTCATCAATCATCAACTCATGACTTTAAGTCATATATATCTCTATTATTTTCTCCACACTGGATTCAGTCAGTTCAATTCAGTTCAGTTGCTGAGTCGTGTCTGACTCGTTGCAACCTCATAAACTGCAGTACGCTAGGCCTCCCTGTCCACCACCAAGTCCAGGAGTCCACCCAAACCCATGTCTATTGAGTCGGTGATGCCATCCAACCATCTCATCCTCTGTCGTCCCCTTCTCCTCCTGCCCTCAATCTTTCCCAGCATCAGGGTCTTTTCCAATGAGTCAGCTCTTCGCACCAGGTGGCCAAAGTATTGGAGTTTCAGCTTCAACATCAGTCCTTCCAATGAACACCCAGGACTGACCTCCTTTAGGATGAACTGGTTGGATCTCCTTGCAGTCCAAGGGACTCTCAAGAGTCTTCTCCAACACCACAGTTCAAAAGCATCAATTCTTCAGCACTCAGCTTTCTTTATAGTCCAACTCTCACATCCATACATGACCACTGGAAAACCATAGCCTTGACTAGACGGACCTTTGTTGACAAAGTAATGTCTCTGCTTTTTAATATGCTGTCTAGGTTGGTCATAACTTTCCTTCCAAGGACTAAGCGTCTTTTAATTTCATGGCTGCAATCACCATCTGCAGTAATTTTGGAGCCCCCAAAAATAAAGTCAGCCACTGTTTCCCCATCTATTTGCCATGAAATGATGGGACCAGATGCCATGATCTTAGTTTTCTGAATGTTGAGCTTTAAGCCAACTTTTTCACTCTCCTCTTTCATTTTCATCAAGAGGCTCTTTAGTTCTTCTTCACTTTCTGCCATAAGGGTGGTGTCATCTGCATATCTGAGGTTATTGAGATTTCTCCCAGCAGTCTTGATTCCAGCTTGTGCTTCCTCCAGCCCAGAATTTCTCATGATGTACTTTGCATATAAGTTACCACACTGGATTATTTTGAGGCAAATTTCAGTTATATCATTTCTTTTGTACATAGTTCATTATGCAAATTTTGTTTTTCAAAAATTTTAATTTTGAAATACTGAAAATCTGAATCATTTTATACAAAGATGTTTCCAACTAATGTATTCCAGTAGGTATCTATTCATGAATTAAAATAATCACATATAGTATGCTTTTCTTTTGGAATTTAGATGTCTAAGAAACAGTAAGAGAAAGTTTTTTTTGCCTGTTCCATGCAGTCTTCTCTTATTTCTCTTTTTAAAATAAAAGATCACAACATTATCTTAAAATCCAATAAAGACTTCAATAAAAATTTGAGAATCTTTTAATATCCTCATTAAAAAGAGAAATACTTTAATAATAACTTAAAACAGTTAAATAGCCATGACATAAAACTAGAGAAAGCAGTAAACAAACTTCAGAAGAGTATGAATTTCCTTCATTATTATGGCTGAATAATATTCCATTGTGTGTGTGTATATCATATTTTTTTATCCAGTCATCACTAATGGATGCGTAGATTGGTTTCATGTGTTGGGTACTGTAAATAATGTTGCAGCAAACATGGAAGGTACAAATATCTTTTTGAGTTAGTGCTTTTGTTTTCTTCTGATAAATACCCAGAAATGGAATTACAGGATCATCTGGTAATTCTAGTTTTAATTTTCTGAGGAAACTCCATACTGGTTTCCATAATGGTTGTACCAATTTATATTCACACCAACAAGACAAGAGGGTTTATTTTTCTCCACATTTATGACCAACACTTGTTATTTCCTGTCTTTTTGATGATACACGTTCTGATAGGTGTGAGGTGATAACTCATTGTTTTAATTTGCATTTCCCAAATTCAGACTGAAATTGAAGAAAGTAGGGAAAACCACTAGACCATTCAGGTATAACCTAAATCAAATCCCCTATGATTATACAATGGAAGTGAGAAATAGATTTAAGGGCCTACATCTGATAGATAGAGTGCCTGATGAACTATGCAATGAGGTTCGTGACATTGTACAGGAGACAGGGATCAAGACCATCCCCATGGAAAAGAAATGGAAAAAAGCAAAATGGCTGTCTGGGGAGGCCTTACAAATAGCTGTGAAAAGAAGAGAAGCGAAAAGCAAAGGAGAAAAGGAAAGATATAAGCATCTGAATGCAGAGTTCCAAAGAATAATAGCAAGAAGAGATAAGAAAGCCTTCCTCAGTGATCAATGAAAAGAAATAGAGGAAAACAACAGAATGAGAAAGACTAGAGATCTCCTCAAGAAAATTAGAGATACCAAGGGAACATTTAATGCAAAGATGGGCTCGATGAAGGACAGAAATGGTATGGACCTAACAGAAGCAGAAGATATCAAGAAGAGGTGGCAAGAATACACAGAACTGTACAAAAAAGATCTTCACGACCAAGATAATCATGATGGTGTGATCACTGACCTAGAGCCAGACATCCTGGAATGTGAAGTCAAATGGGCCTTAGAAAACATCACTAAAAACAAAGCTAGTGGAGGTGATGGAATTCCAATTGAGCTATTTAAATCCTGAAAGATGATGCTGTGTAAGTGCTGCGCTCAATATGCCAGCAAATTGTATATTCTTGCCTCCTTTGTCAAAGATAAGGTGTCCATATGTGCGTGGATTTATCTCTGGGCTTTCTATTTTGTTCCATTGATCTATATTTCTGTCTTTGTGCCAGTACCATACTGTCTTGAGTTGCCAGTCCAGGTTTGATGCACGATACTGGATGCTTGGGGCTGGTGCACTGGGACGACCCAGAGGGATGGAATGGCGAGGGAGGAGGGAGGAGGGAGGAGGGTTCAGGATGGGGAACACATGTATACCTGTGGCGGATTCATTTTGATATTTGGCAAAACTAATACAATTATGTAAAGTTTAAAAATAAAATAAAATTAAAAAAAAATATGCCAGAAAATTCGGAAAACTCAGCCATGGCCATAGGACTGGAAAATGTCCGCTTTCATTCTGATCCCAAAGAAAGGCAATGCCAAAGAATGCTCAAACTACCACACAATTGCACTCATCTCACATGCTAGTAAAGTAATGCTCAAAATTCTCCAAGCCAGGCTTCAGCAATATGTGAACTGTGAACTTCCTGATGTTCAAGCTGGTTTTAGAAAAGGCAGAGGAAGCAGAGATCAAATACCAGACTACCTGACCTGCCTCTTGAGAAACCTGTATGCAGGTCAGGAAGCAACAGTTAGAACTGGACATGGAACAACAGACTGGTTCCAAATAGGAAAAAGAGTACATCAAGGCTGTATATTGTCACCCTGCTTATTTAACTTATAATCAGAGTTCAGTTCAGTTCAGTCGCTCAGTAGTGTCCGACTCTTTGCGACCCCATGAATCGCAGCACTCCAGGCTGCATATCTACATCATGAGAAACTCTGGACTGGAATAAACACAAGCTGGAATCAAGATTGCTGGGAGAAATATCAATAACCTCAGATATGCAGATGATACCACCTTTATGGCAGAAAGTGAGGAGGAACTAAAAAGCCTCTTGATGAAAGTGAAAGTAGAGAGTGAAAAAGTTGGTTTAAAGCTCAATATTCAGAAAATGAAGATCATGGCATCCGGTCCCATCACTTCATGGGAAATAGATGGGGAAACAGTGGAAACAGTGTCAGACCTTATTTTTCTGGGCTCCAAAATCACTGCAGATGGTGACTGCAGCCATGAAATTAAAAGACGCTTACTCCTTGGAAGGAAAGTTATGACCAACCTAGATAGCATATTCAAAAGCAGAGACATTACTTTGTCAACAAAGGTCCATCTAGTCAAGGCTATGGTTTTTCCTGTGGTCATGTATGGATGTGAGAGTTGGACTGTGAAGAAGGCTGAGCGCTGAAGAATTGATGCTTTTGAACTGTGGTGTTGGAGAAGACCCTTGAGAGTCCCTTGGACTGCAAGGAGATCCAACCCATCCATTCTGAAGGAGATCAGCCCTGGGATTTCTTTGGAAGGAATGATGCTAAAGCTGAAACTCCAGTACTTTGGCCACCTCATGCGAAGACTTGACTCATTGGAAAAGACTCTGATGCTGGGAGGGATTGGGGACAGGAGGAGAAGGAGACGACAGAGGATGAGGTGGTCTGGTATTCCCATCTCTTTCAGAATTTTCCACAGTTTATTGTGATCCACAGTCAAAGGCTTTGGCATAGTCAATAAAGCAGAAATAGATGTTTTTCTGGAACTCTCTTGCTTTTTCCATGATCCAGCGGATGTTGGCAATTTGATCTCTGGTTCCTCTGCCTTTTCTAAAACCAGCTTGAGCATCTGGAAGTTCACGGTTCATATATTGCTGAAGCCTGGCTTGAAGAATTTTGAGCATTACCTTACTAGCGTGTGAGATGAGTGCAATTGTGTGGTAGTTTGCGCATTCTTTGGCATTGCCTTTCTTTGGGATTGGAATGAAAACTGACCTTTTCCAGTTCTGTGGCCACTGCTGAGTTTTCCAAATTTGCTGGCATATTGAGTGCAGCACTTTCACAGCATCATCTTTCAGGATTTGAAATAGCTCAACAGGAATTCTATCACCTCCACTTGCTTTGTTCCTCGTGATGCTTTCTAAGGCCCACTTGACTTCACATTCCGGGATGTCTGGCTCTAGGTCAGTGATCACACCATCGTGATTATCTTGGTCGTGAAGATGTTTTTTTGTACAGTTCTTCTGTGTATTCTTGCCACCTCTTCTTAATATCTTCTGCTTCTGTTAGGTCCATACTATTTCTGTCCTTCATCGAGCACATCTTTGCATGAAATATTCCCTAGGTATCTCTAATTTTCTTGAAGAGGTTTCTAGTCTTTCCCATTCTGTTGTTTTCCTCTGTTTCTTTTCATTGATCACTGAGGAAGGCTTTCTTATCTCTTCTTGCTATTCTTTGGAACTCTGCATTCAGATGCTTATACCTTTCCTTTTCTCCTTTGCTTTTCACTTCTCTTCTTTTCACAGCTATTTGTAAGGCCTCCCCAGACAGCCATTTTGCTTTTTTCCATTTCTTTTCCATGGGGATGGTCTTGATCCCTGTCTCCTGTACAATGTCACGAACCTCATTCCATAATTCATCAGGCACTCTATCAGATCTAGGCCCTTAAATCTATTTCTCACTTCCACTGTATAATCATAGGGGATTTGATTTAGGTCATACCTGAATGGTCTAGTGGTTTTCCCTACTTTCCTCAATTTGACTTTGAATTTGATAATAAGGAGATCATGATCTGAGCCACAGTCAGCTCCTGGTCTTGTTTTTGTTGACTGTATAGAGCTTCTCCATCTTTGGCTGCAAAGAATATAATCAATTTGGTTTTGGTGTTGACCATCTGGTGATGTCCATGTGTAGAGTCTTCTCTTGTGTTGTTGGAAGAGGGTGTTTGTTATGAGCAGTGCATTTTCTTGGCAAAACTCTGTTAGTCTTTGCCTTGCTGCATTTTGTATTCCAAGGCCAAATTTGCCTGTTACTCCAGGTGTTTCTTGACTTCCTACTTTTGCATTCCAGTCCCCTATAATGAAAAGGACATCTCTTTTGGGTGTTAGTTCTAAAAGGTCTTGTAGGTCTTCATAGAACCGTTCAACTTCAGCTTCTTCAGTGTTACTGGTTTGGGCATAGACTTGGATTACTGTGATATTGAATGGCTAGCCTTGGAAATGAACAGAGATCATTTTGTCGTTTTTGAGATTGCATCCAAGTACTGAATTTCAGACTCGTTTGTTGACCATGATGGCTACTCCATTTCTTCTGAGGGATTCTGCCTGCTGTAGTAGATATAATGGTCATCTGAGTTAAATTCACCCATTCCAGTCTTTTTTAGTTTGCTGATTCCTAGACTGTCGACATTGACTCTTGCCATCTCTTGTTTGACCACTTCCAATTTGCCTTGATTCATGGACCTGAAATTCCAGGTTCCTATGCAATATGGCTCTTTACAGCATCAGACCTTGCTTCTATCACCAGTCACATCCACAGCTGAGTATTGTTTTTGCTTTGGCTCCATCACTTCATTCTTTCTGGAGTTATTTCTCCACTGATCTCCAGTAGCATATTGGGCAACTACCGACCTGGGGAGTTCCTCTTTCAGTATCCTATCATTTTGCCTTTTCATACTGTTCATGGGGTTCTCAAGGCAAGAATACTGAAGTGGTTTGCCATTCCATTCTCCAGTGGACCACATTCTGTTAGACCTCTCCACCATGACCTGCCCATCTTGGGTGGCATGGCTTAGTGTCATTGAGTTAGACAAAGATTGACTAGTTTTCTGTGAATATGGTTTCAGTTTGTCTGCCCTCTGATGCCCTCTTGCAACACCTGCTGTCTTACTTGGGTTTCTCTTACCTTGGGTGGGGGATATCTCTTCATGGCTGCTCCAGCAAAGTGCAGCTGCTGCTCCTTACCTTGGGCGAGGGTTATCTCCTCACCGCCGCCCCTTCTGACCTTCAACGTGGGATAGCTCCTCTAGGCCCTCTTGCGTCTGCGCAGCCACTGCTCCTTGGACATGGGGTTGGTCCTCCCGGCTGCTGCCCCGGCCTCGGGTTTCGGATAGCTCCTCCGGGCCGCCACCCCTGGCCTCTGGCATGGGGGCCTGGGTAGGTCCTCCCGGGCGCTACCCCTGACCTTGGACGTGGGGTAGCTCCTCCCGGCCGCCACCCCTGAGCTTGGACTTGGGTAGCTCTTCTCGTCCGTTCCTGTGCCATCGCAGCCTGGCACTCTAAGCCGCTGCCCCTGACCTCGGACGTGTGGTAACTTGTCCATATTCAGTAAATGTTTAATCCAATTTTCTGCTGATGGGTGGGGCTGTGTTCCTTCCCAGTAGTTTGGCCTTAGGCCAAAGTATGGTAGGGGTAATGGCAGTAATGGCAATCTCCTTCAAAAGGACTCCAAAGACCATTATAGTCAGTGGGCTAATGGCAACCTCCTCCAAGAGGGCTTATGCCAGCACGCTGTGCCTCCCAGGACTTCTGCTGCCACTGCTGACCCACACTTTTGCAGGAGACCCTCAAATACTCACCGGAAGGTCTGGCTCAGTCTGTTATGGAGGTCACTGCTTCTTTCCCCTGAGTCCTGGTGCACAGCAGGTTTTGTTTGTGCCCTCCAAGAGTCTCTGGCGGGTATGGGGTTTGATTTTAATATGATAGTGACTGTCCTACTGTCTAAATGTGGCTTCTCCTCTGTCTTTGGATGTGGGGTATCTTTTTTTATTTGGTGGGTTCCAACATCTTCCTGTTGATGGTTTATCAGCTAGTGTGATTTTGATGTTCTTGCAGGAGAAGATAAGAGTATGTCCTTCTACTCTACCATTTTAAGCTAGCATTCAGGTACGACATAAATAAAATCCCTTATGATTATGCACTGAAAGTGAAAGTGAAGTCACTCAGTCGTGTCCAACTCTTTGTGACGTGGTGGACTGTAGCATACCAGGCTTCTCCACCCATCAGATTCTCTAAGCAAGAGTGGGTTGCAATTTCCTTCTCCTAGGGACCTTCCCGATGCAGGGATCAAACCCAGTCTCCCACATTGCAGGCAGATGCTTAACCTCTGAGCCACCAGGGAACCTCCTGATTATACAATGGAAGTCACAAATAGACTCAAGAGAGTATATCTGTTACAAGTGCCTGAAGAACTATGGAGGGAGGTTCATAATACTGTACAGGAAGTGGTGACTAAAACTGTCTGAAAGAAAAAGAAATTCAAGAAGGCAAAATGGTTGTCTGGGGAGGCTTACAAATAGCAAAGAAGAAGAGCAAAAGGCAAAGGAGAAAGGGAAAAGTATACCCAAGTGAATGCAGAGTTTAAAGAACAGCAAGGAGAGAAAGCCTTCTTAAGTGCACAATGCAAAGAATTAAAGGAAAGCAATAAAATAGGGAAAGACTAGAGATCTCTTCAAGAAAATTGGAGATACCAAGGGAACATTTCATGAAAACATGGAAAGGACAGAAATGGCAAGGACCTAAGAGAAGCCAAAGACATTAAGAAGAAGTGGCAGGAACATACAGAAGAACGATACAAAAAAGGTCTTAATGACCAGGATAACCATGATAATGTGGTCACTCACCTAGAGTCAGGCATCATGGAGTGTGAAGTCAAGAGGGCCTTAGGAAGCATTGTACAAACAAAGCTAGTGAAGGTGATGGAATTCCAGCTGAGCAATTTAAAACCCTAAAAGATAATGCTGTTAAAGTGCTGCAGTCTAAATGCCAGAAAATTTGGAAAACTCAGCAGTAGCCACCAGACTCGAAAAGGTTAGTTTCATTCCAATCCCAAAGAAGAGCAATGCCAAAGAATGTTTAACCCACCAGACAATTGCACTCATTTCACCTGCTAGCATGATCATGCTTAAAATCCTTCAAGCTAGGCTTCAGTAGTACATGAACCAAAAAATTCCAGATGTACAAGCTGGAAAAGGCAAGGGAACCAGAGATCAAATTGTCAACATCCGTTGGGTCACAGAAAAAGCAAGAAAATTCCAGAGAAAAGCATCTAACGTCTGCATTGATGACACTAAAGCCTTTGACTGTGTGGATCACAACAAACTGTGGAATATTCTTAAAGAGTTGGGAATACCCATCCACCTTACCTGCCTCCTGAAAAACCTATATTCAGGTCAAGAAGCACAAGTTAGAACCAGATGTGGAAAAATGGACTGGTTCAAAATTAGGAAAGGAATATGTCAAGCCTGTATATTGTCACCTTGCTTATTTAACTCATATGCAGAGTACATCATGAGATACGCCAGACTGGATGAACCACAAGTGGAATCAAGATTATTGGGAGAAATGTCAACAATTTCAGATATGCAGATGGTAACACTCTAATGTCAGAAAGCAAAGAGGAGCTAAAGAGCCTCTTGTTGAAGGTGAAAGAGGAAAGTGAAAAAGCTGGCTTAAAAGTCAACATTCAAAAAACTGAGATCATGGCATCCTGTCCCATCCCTTAATGGCAAACAGATGAAAAACAGTGGAAACAGTGTCAGACTTTATTTTCTTAGGCTCCAAAATCACTGCAGATGGTAATTGGGGCCATGAAATTAAAAGATGCTTGCTCCTTGGAAGAAAAGCTATGACAAACCTAGACAGTGTATTAAAAAGCAGAGACTTTGCCAACAACTTTGCCAACAAAGGTCTGTACAGTCAAAGCTATGGGTTTTCCACTAGTCATGTATGGATATGAGAGTTGGATCATAAAGATGTCTGAGTGCCAAAGAATTGTTGCTTTCAAACTGTAGTGTTGGAGAAGACTCTTGAGAGTGCCTTGGACTGCAAGGAGATCCAATCAGTCCATCCTAAAGGAGATCAGTCCTGAATATTTGTTGGAAGGACTGATGCTGAAGCTGAAACTCCAATACTTTGGCCCCCTGAAGCAAAGAATTGACTCATTGGAAAAGACCTGCTGCCGTGAATGATTGAAGGCAGGAGGAGAAGGGGAAGACAGAGAATGAGATGGTTGGATGGCATCACTGACTCAATGGACCTTAGTTTTTGCAAACTCTGGGAAATAGTGAAGGACAGGGGGAGCCTGGCGTGCTTCAGTGCATGGGGTCTCAAAGAGTTGGACATAGCAACTGAAGGACAAAAATAATCCACTTGTATTTAAAGTGATTATTGATAGGAAGGGAGTTCCTATTACCACTTTGTTAATTGCTTTTGTCTTTTTTTTTAAAATATATTTCTCTTGTTTTGTCCTCTGCTCACCTTTCTTTATTGTTTGATGATTTTTTTTTTTTTTTTTTTTTTTTTTTTTTTTGTAGCATGCTTTGGTCTGTTCTCTTTATCCTTGGGAAACTGTTATACTTTTTAAAAAGCTGCTACTGGGGTCACATCAAACATTTTATAACCCTTTACTCCTTCCCTCATAAACACAATTTACGAATTCATGCTAGATTTTACTTCTCTCTGTATTGTGTTTCCATGAACACATTTCAGTGGTTTAGTTATTTTTGCTATTTTTGTCTCTATAGACTAGTGTTATAAGTGATTTATGTGCCATAATTACAGTATTGTGTTTTTCTTTATATTTCCTTTAGCAATGAGTTATATTTTCATGTTATTGTCTAGCATTTTGTTTGTTTCAATTTAAACTCCTTTTAGCACTTCTGGCAAGGCAGATCAAGTACTGATGATCTCCCTCAGCATTTCTGTGTCTGGGAAAGTCTTTCTTTCTCCTCCTTTCTTAAAGAGAAGAAATTTTGCCAGGTGTAAAGTATTCTTGTTTGAAAGTTTTTCCTTTAAAGTTTTGAATATATCATCCCACTTGCTTCTGACCTACAAAGTTTCTGCTAAGAAATCTACCAATAGTCTATGTGCTTTTCCTTGCATATTTTAATGTGACAAGTCACTTTTGTCTCACTGCTGTGAAAATTCTCTCTTTGCATTGGATTTTTGACAGTTGTAATCTGTCTCAGAAAGATCCCTTTGGGTTCAACCTATTTGTGGACTTTGGGGCCTCACAAATCTGGATGTCCATTTCCCTCTCTAGATTTCTGATGTTTCAACCATTATTTCTTTAAATACGCTTTTGGCTTTTCTCTTTCTTTCTGTCTGTCCTCCTGAGACTCCCAAAATGCTATTGGTTCCTTATTGGTATACCATAAATTCCATAGACTTTATTTTTTTTTTTATGTTTTGTTGTTCCTCTCAATGAATAAATAGCTTCAAATTATAGGTCCCATTTTTCTTTTTCTTTCTAAAATGGTTTCTATTTCTTTATTAACATCTCATTTTATTTATATATTATTTTTCTGATTGTCTTTAGTTTTCTATCTGATGTATCCTCTTTTACCTCATTGAGCTGCTTTATGACAATTTAAAAAATATTCTTTGTCAAGCCATTCATCTATATACATTTCTTTAGGGTTGGTTCAGTTCAGTTCAGTTGCTAATTTGTGTCCGACTCTTTGTGACCCTATGGACTGCTGCACTCCAGGTTTCCCTGTCCTCCACCATCTCCAGGAGATTGCTCAAACTCATGTCCATTGAGTTGGTGATGCCCAAATGTCCTCTGTCATCCCCTCCTCCTGCCTTCTGTCTTTCCAAGCATCAGGGTCTTTTCCAATGAGTCAGCTCTTCACATCAGGTGGCCAAAGTATTGGAGCTTCAGTTTCAGCATCAGTCCTTCCAATGATATTCAGGGTTGATTTCTTTTAGGTTTGTATCTCCTTGCTGTCCAAGGGGACTTTCAAGAGTCTTCTCCAACACCATAGTTTCAAAGCATCAATTCGTCAGTGCTCAGCCTTCTTTATGGTCCAGCTCTCACATCCATACATGACTACTGGAAAAACCATAGCTTTGACTATCTAGACCTTTGATTATCTAGACCTTTGTTGGCAAAGTATTTGTCTCTGCTTTTTAATAAGCTGTCTAGGTTGGTCATAGCTTTTCTTCCAAGGAGCAAGCATCTTTTAATTTCATGGCCCCAGTCACCATCTGCAGTGATTTTGGAGCCCAAGATAATAAAATCTGTCACTGTTTCCATTGTTTTCCCATCTGTTTGCCTTGAAATGATGGGACTGGATGCCATGATATTAGTTTTTCGAATGTTCAGTATTAAGCCAGCTTTTTCACTCTCCTCTTTCACCTTCCTTGAGAGGATCTTTAGTTCCTCTTCACTTTCAGCCATAAGAGTGGTGTCATCTGCACATCTGAGGTTACTGATATTTCTCCTGGCAGTCTTGATTCCAGCTTGTGCCTCATCCAGCCCAGCATTTCACATGATGTACTCTGCATATAACTTAAATAGGCAGGGTGACAGTATACAGCCTTGATGTACTCCTTTCCCAGTTTTGAATCAGTCCATTTTTCTACGTCTGGTTCTGACTGTTGCTCTTTGACCAGCATGTAGGTTTCTCGGGAGGCAGGTAAGGTGGTCTGGTTTTCCCATCTCTTTGAAAATTTTCCACAATTTGTGGTGATCCACACAACAGCTTTAGTGTAGTCAATGAAGCAGAAGTAGATGTTTTTCTGGAATTTTCTTGCTTTTTCTGTGATCCAGCAAATGTTGGCAATTTGATCTCTGGTTCCCCAGCTTTTTCTAAATCCGGCTTGTACATCTGGAATTTCTTGGTTCTTGTAATGTTGAAGCCTAGCTTGGAGAATTTTTAAGCATGATCTTGCTAGCATGTGAAATGAGTGCAAGTGTGTGGTCACTTGAACGTTCTTTGGCATTGCTCTTCTTTGGGATTGGAATGAAACTGACCTTTTTGAATCTGGTGGCTACTGCTGAGTTTTCCAAATTTTCTGGCATATAGACTGCAGCACTTTAACAACCTGATCTTTTAGGAGTTTAAATAACTCAGCTGAAATTCTATTACCTCCACTAGTTTTGTTCCTAATGATGCTTCCTAACTTAGCCCATTTAACTTCACACTCCCAAGACGTCTGGCTCTAGATGAGTGATCACACCATCATGGTTATTTGGATCATGAAAATCTTTTTTGTATAGTTCTTCTGTGTGTTCCTCCCACCTCCTCTTAATATCTTCTGTTTCTGTTAGGTCCATACTGTTTCTTTCCTTTATTATGCCTGTCTTTGTATGAAATGTTCTCTTGGTGTCTGTAATTTTCTTGAAGAGAGCTCTAGTCTTTTCCATTCTATTGTTTTCCTTTATTGTTTGCATCTATTCATGGGTGGTTGCCCAATCAGTTTCTCTGGGGGAATGAGGGCTAGAGGAACCTCCTATTCTGCCATCTTGCTAGTAGCCATCAATTTGTAAGTTCAGCTTTTTTTGCTGGCCTTTGAATACTATTACCTCTACACATTTTTTCAAATCAACATGAAAGCAGAGAAAAAAAATCCCGTATATTTCTGAAGACAGAATCATGTATATCTGCAGCCATTAATGCCAAAAGAATCACTTCGAATTGTTTATTCAACTTCCCATCCTTTATATGAATCATTCCATTGAAATTTTGATTTCATGTTAAGAACAGCTGAAGAGTTGAAGTGACAGTGTTTTGGGTCAGAGTTGGAATCATATTAGTACATCTGCTTTGTAACATGGAGTTGGTAGGCCTCCGTTTATGGGGGGGAAAAAAGTAACTGCTGTATTCTTGGCACTATGCAATACTTAACACTTCTTTTTCTCTCTTCACCATCTCTCAGATGCTGAAGTTGGTGTCATGTATTCCTTCCTTGGTCTCTTTAGAAAAAAGAACTTCACAGAAAGCCTCTTAACTTGACATGCCTATCTCGCCTTCTTTATCTTCCTTTCTTCCAAATTTTTCATTTCACAGTTTCTCTTAGTTCAGCAGAATCGGCCCATTCTCAGATGTAAAGGTATGAAAATGAGTAGCCCAAACTTACATTCATCTTTAGGGAACTGTGAAGGGGACATAGTGAGAACATGCAAATATTTTAGTCCCTTCACAGGCAGCCATCTATGTATTATCTGTGTTTTCTGTTTTCATAATTTTGTATGCATGGTCAAATTCTACTTATTTTTGAAGGATACCAGCTCAGCTGAACATCTTGGCTGAAGGTGAATTCTGTTAGTTCTTCATGAATTTTTGGGTACTACTTTTAGGAAGTGTATTGCATGGCTGCCTTTCATTATAGTACGTACTGTTCTTATCTTCTTGTTACTGAATTGGGTAAGAATCATGCCGTTTTTCTCAGTGACTTTCAAACTCTGACTTTTCCAAGTGTAATCTTCAGGCCAGTACCATGAACATCACTTGAAAGCTTGTTAGAAACTAAGAATCATGAGCTATACCCCAGATCTATTGAATGAGAATCAGCATTTTAACAGAATCCCCAGATTTATTTGTGTGCTTATTAAAATTAAGCCTTTGTTATAATCAAATGGCTTGGTATTTTACATTATACCAGCCAAGAGCAGTGTTACAAGACATCAACTAAAAATACTCAGGATTTTCTTGTTTTTATGCATTTTCTGAAAGCTCTTGCCAGCTATGACACTGTTTTTCTATTACACTTTGCACACTTTGTGTACCTTGGATATCATTATCTTCATTATGGGTCTTAGCCATCAAAGATCCAGCACAGATGTCTTTTTCAAGTTCATTCCTTCTGTCAAATACTTGTCTATTGTGTATAGGTTTTTTTAGTTGGAAAAAGAATGAAAAAGGAAATCATAGGGTTAAATGTTATACATTTTAAATATTTTCAAATTTAACAGTTTTTAAAAAATGTAATGAAAAAAATTTCATTGGAAACTTTCAACTATATAATTTAAATAACATAATATTAAAAATATTAACTGTTTTTAACTTTCTCACCATTAAACATTTTACAGCACATTTTGAAGAGCAATTAAATTCAACATTAACATATAAATGAAATATTTCACATTTACAGTTTGCAAAAACAGCAATCATGGAAACAAAATGTGATGCTCTGAATTATTCCTGGCTCTTACAAAATTAGAATGAATGGTAAAAGTTTCCTGTTAAATAAATTATGTTTTTCTAATTTTGATAGTAATTTCTAATTTTACATGTAGAAAAAGAAACAAATTTAACAGAACATTAAAAAACAGAAAAAGAACATTAACATAATCCAAATATCCCGCATTCTTATCTGGATAGTTAGCTGCTATATTTATTATTATGCATCTTTTTTAAAAAGTTGAGTCTATATTGTCTTATGAAGTTTCAGTTAACTCTCCTATATACATAATAAGTCTTTGGGTTTAAAATTTTTATTATATGTTACTATACATTAAAATGAACTTTTATAGATATAGATTCTATGGATTTTAGCAGATGTATAGATTCATGTTATTACCACCACAGAATACAGAATGGTTTCATCATGACCAAAAAATTCCCTCAAGACTTTATAGTCACATCCTTCCTTAGCAGTACTCCTGGCAACTGCTTCTCACCATGACTGTAGTTTTGACTTTAGGAATGTCATATAATTGAAATTATACATATAAAGTTCTATGGCTGGCTTCTGTTGCTCAGCATATTGCTGTTGATCTTCATTCAAGATATTATGTATATAAATAGTTTGTTACATTATATTGCTGAGAAATATTCCATTTTATAGATGTACCAGTTTGTTTTTTCACCTGTTTAAGGATATTTGTTTTCCCAGGTTTTGGCAATTGTAAGTAAAATGGCTATCGACAGTTCATCTACAGGTTTTTGTGTGACATAAGTTTTCATTTCTCTAGGGTACATAGTCAAGAATAGTATTGTTGGCTCATGCTAAATGTATTTATGTAGTTCTTTTTTGGGGAGTAGGGAGCCACATGGCTTGTGGGATCTTCGTTACCTGGAACAGGGTTTAAACTTGGGCCCCCTGCAGTGAAAGTGCAGAGTCCTAACCACTGGACTGCCATGGAATTCCTTAAATATATTTTTGCTTTATAGGAAACTGTTAAACTGTTTCCCAGGATGGCTGTACCATTTTTGTATTTTCATCAGCAAGGAATGAGTTCTCGAGTTGCTCTGCATCTTAACCAGTGCTTACTATTGTCAGTATGTTTTTAATTACAGATATTCTAATAGGTGTGTAGGGGTATATAATCATGGTTTTAATTTTGCACTTTATTCATGGCTAGTCATATTGAATATTTTTTCATGTGCTATTTGCCATTTGTATATCTCCTTATTAAAGTATCTGTTCAAGTCAAACCTTTTACCCATTTTAATTGAGTTGCTTTCTTGTTGAGTTTTGGGTTTTTAAAAAAATATATTCTGGATATACGTTCAGTGTCTGTCGTGTGATTTGAAAATATTTTCTCCAAGCAAGTAGCTTGTCTTCTCAGTGCTTTTAACAGTGTCCTTTGACGAGCAAAAGTTGATGAAGTCCAGCTTATCAGTTGTTTAAAATTATGACTTGTGCTTTCAGCATCAGATCTGAGAATTCTTTGACTGTTTTCAGATCATGAAGATTTCCTCCTACATTTTCTTCTAGAATTTTTGTACTTTTACATTTTATATTTAGATATGATCCAATTTGAGTTAATTTTTGAATAAACTGTGAGGTTTAGTTTAGGGCTCATGGTTCTTACACATTGTTTCCAGTTGTTTAAATACCATTTATTGAAGAGTATCCTTTGTTCATTGAATTGTCTTTATACTTCTGTTGAAGATCAGTTGGGCATATTCGTATGAGTCTACTTCTGAGTTCTCTGTTTTGTTTCATTAATCTATGTCTATCCTTTTGATAACACCATACTTTCTTAATTAGTTTAGCTTTAGAGCAGGAAGTGGCAAACAACAATCCATAGCCAAATCCAGCCCATACCTAGTTTTATAAATATAATTTTATTGAAACAGTCATTCATTTACATATTGTCAATGGTTGTTTTCTCTTTACAGTTCAGCCTTTTGTAGCTGTGACAGGGACTGTATGACCTGCAAAACCCAAAATATTTACTAACTGGCCCTTCATAGAAAATATTTGCTGCCTCCTGCTTTAAAAGACTTATGATCATGTATGGTTCTTCCAACATTATTTCCCCCTTTAAAAATTACTTTTCCTGTTCTGATTTCTTTGTCTTTCTCTATGAATTTTGTAATCACCTTGCTGGTGTCTACAAAAACCCTTTTTGGGATTTTGATTAGACTTGTGTTAAATCTTTAGATCAGTCAGAAGACCACTGACATCTTCACTATATTGAGTTTTTCAGTCCATAAACCAGGTGAGTGTATCCATTTGTTTTGATCTTTTATGATTACTTTAAATAGTATTTTATAGTTCTTGGCATACAGATTCTGTTCAAGTTTTGTTAGATGTATTCCAGAGTAACTTCTAGATTAATATATTTTGGAGCTATTGTAAACTTTAAAAAATTTGACTTCCAATTGTACATTACTTTTATATGGGAATACAATAGACTTTTATGTGTTGGCTGTATATTCTGTGATTTTGTTAAACTCACTTGTTAGCTGTAGTTTTTGGTAGATAATCTTGGGATTTTCTACATAGATAACCATGTTTTTTGCAAATAGGGGTGGTTTTACGTCTTTCACAAGCTGTATGTTTCTTTCTTATCTTATTACATTGGCTAAGACTTTTAGCACAGTGATGTATATGAATGGTGAGAGTGGACATCTTTGCTATTTTCCAAGCTGTGTAGTTTTGTTTTTGTAGCTTTTCTGTATAGATTTAGAAAGTCTCTTGTTTTGTTTTGTTTCTGAATTTTAGAAAATCCTAAATGGATATTAAATCTGGTCAAATGCTCTTTTTGCACAGGTTGATCTGATGTATCAGATTTTGTTGTTTGAACTTTTAATATAGTAGATTTCACTGATTTTTCAAAATTGAATGAGCTTTTCATTTCCAAGGTACACTACCCATGTTTGTGTTGTATTTTTTTTTAATACATTACTGAATTATATTTCTTAGAAGTTTTGCTTCTATATTTATGCGGGGTACTAATATAAAGTAGGTTTTTTGTTTGTTTTGGTACTCTGGGTAATAGTAGCTTTAGAAACTAAGTTGGGACAAGTTTTTTTTTTCCTTCAGTTTTATTTATTTATTTTACTTTACAATATTGTATTGGTTTTGCCATACATTGACATGAATCTGCTATGGATGTACATGTGTTCCCCATCCTGAACCCCCCTTCCACCTCCCTCCCCATCCCATCCCTCTGGGTCATCTCAGTGCACCAGCCCCAAGCATCCTGTACCATACATTGAACCTGGACTGGTGATTCATTTCACATGTGATAATTTACATGTTTCAATGCCATTCTCCCATATCATCCTGCCCTCTCCCTCTCCCACAGAGTCACAGATGTATAGAACAGTCTTTTGGGACAAGTTTTTTAATTTTTATTTTCTGATAGAGTTTGTGCACAATTGATCATTTTTTTCCCCCTCTCAAAATTTGATAGAGTTCACCAATGAGACTGTCTGGACCTTGATGTATCTTTTTTGGAGTTTTCTTTTTCTTAACTATAAAGTCAGTTTTTAAAATAGCCTTAGGAGTATTAAGATTATCTTCTTCATCTTCAGCAAGCTTGGTAACTTGTGGTTTTTAAATAATTAGTCTGTTCGAACTATGTTATCAAATTTATATGCGTAGAGTGGTTCACAACATTATTATCTATTTAATGTCTGAGGTCTATTAAGATATCCTTTCTTTCCTGATAATGAGTACCTATGTCTTCTCTCTTTTGTTGTCAGTCTCAACAGATTTTTTTTTAAATTTATTTAATTGGAGGCGAATTACGTTACAATATTGTATTGGTTTTGCCATACATCAACATGAATCCGCCATGGGTGTACACATGTTCCCAATCCTGAACCCCCCTCCCACCACCCTCCCATACCATCCCTCTGGGTCATCCCAGTGCACCAGCCCCAAGCATCCTGTATCCTGCATCGAACCTGGACTGGTGATTCGTTTCTTATATGATATTTTACATGTTTCAATGCCATTCTCCCAAATCATCCCACCCTCTCCCTCTCCCACAGAGTCCAAAAGACTGTTCTACACATCTGTGTCTTTTTTGCTGTCTCGCATACAGGGTTATCATTACTATCTTTCTAAATTCCATATATATGCGTTAGTATACTGTATTGGTATTTTTCTTTCTGGCTTACTTCACTCTGTGTAATAGGCTCGAGTTTCATCCACCTCATTAGAACTGATTCAAATGTATTCTTTTTAATGGCTGAGTAATACTCCATTGTGTATAAGTACCATAGCTTTCTTATCCATTCATCTGCTGATAGACATCTAGGTTGCTTCCATGTCCTGGCTATTATAAACAGTGCTGCGATGAACATTGGGGTACATGTGTCTCTTTCAATTCTGGTTTCCTCTGTGTGTATGCCCAGCAGTGGGATTGCTGGGTCATATGGCGGTTCTATTTCCAGTTTTTTAAGGAATCTCCACACTGTTCTCCATAGTGGCTGTACTAGTTTGCATTCCCACCAACAGTGTAAGAGGGTTCCCTTTTCTCCACACCCTCTCCAGCATTTATTGCTTGTAGACTTTTGGATCGCAGCCATTCTGACTGGTGTGAAATGGTACCTCATTGTGGTTTTGATTTGCATTTCTCTGATAATGAGTGATGTTGAGCATCTTTTCATGTGTTTGTTAACCATCTGCATGTCTTCTTTGGAGAAACATCTATTTAGTTCTTTGGCCCATTTTTTGATTGGGTCGTTTATTTTTCTGGAATTGAGCTGCAGGAGTTGCTTGTATATTTTGGAGATTAGTTGTGTGTAGTTGTTTCATTTGCTATTATTTTCTCCCATTCTGAAGGCTATATTTTCACCTTGCTTATAGTTTCCTTTGTTGTGCAGAAGCTTTTAAGTTTAATTAGGTCCCATTGGTTTATTTTTGCTTTTATTTCCAATATTCTGGGAGGTGGGTCTTAGAGGATCCTGCTGTGATGTATGTCGGAGAGTGTTTTGCCTATGTTCTCCTCTAGGAGTTTTATAGTTTCTGGTCTTACATTTAGATCTTTAATTCATTTTTAGTTTATTTTTGTGTATGGTGTTAGAAAGTGTTCTAGTTTCATTCTTTTACAAGTGGTTGACCAGTTTTCCCAGCACCACTTGTTAAAGAGATTGTCTTTTCTCCACTGTATATTCTTGCCTCCTTTGTCAAAGATAAGGTGTCCATAGGTGTGTGGGTTTATCTCTGGGCTTTCTATTTTGTTCCATTGATCTGTATTTTTGTCTTTGTGCCAGTACCATACCGTCTTGATGACTGTGGCTTTGTAGTAGAGCCTGAAGTCAGGCAGGCTGATTCCTCCAGTTCCATTCTTCTTTCTCAAGATTGCTTTGGCTATTCGAGGTTTTTTGTATTTCCATACAAATTGTGAAATTATTTGTTCTAGCTCTGTGAAGAATACCGTTGGTAGCTTGATAGGGATTGCATTGAATCTATAGATTGCTTTGGGTAGTATACTCATTTTCACTATATTGATTCTTCTGATCCATGAGCACGGTATATTTCTCCATCTATTAGTGTCCTCTTTGATTTCTTTCACCAGTGTTTTACAGTTTTCTATATATAGGTCTTTAGTTTCTTTAGGTAGATATATTCTTAAGTATTTTATTCTCTTCGTTGCAATGGTGAATGGAATTGTTTCCTTAATTTTTCTTTCTATTTTCTCATTATTAGTGTATAGGAATGCAAGGGATTTCTGTGTGTTGATTTTATATCCTGCAACTTTACTATATTTATTGATTACCTCTAGTAATTATCTGGTGGCGTCTTTAGGGTTTTCTATGTAGAGGGTCATGTCATCTGCAAACAGTGAGAGTTTTACTTCTTCTTTTCCAATTTGGATTCCTTTTATTTCTTTTTCTGCTCTGATTGCTGTGGCCAAAACTTCCAGAACTATGTTGAATAGTAGTGGTGAGAGTGGGCACCTTTGTCTTGTTCCTGACTTTAGGGGAAATGCTTTCTATTTTTCACCATTGAGGATAATGTTTTCTGTGGGTTTGTCATATATAGCTTTTATTATGTTGAGGTATGTTCCTTCTATTCCTGCTCTCTGGAGAGTTTTGTTTTTTTTTATCATAAATAGATGTTGAGTTTTGTCAAAGGCTTTCTCTGCATCTATTGAGATAATCATATGGCTTTTATTTTTCAATTTGTTAATGTGGTGTATTACATTGATTTGCGGGTATTGAAGAATCCTTGCATCCCTGGGATAAAGCCCACTTGGTCATGGTGTATGATTTTTTTAATGTGTTGTGGATTCTGATTGCTAGAATTTTGTTAAGGATTTTTGCATCTATGTTCATCAGTGATATTGGCCTGTAGTTTTCTTTTTTGTGTGGCATCTTTGTCAGGTTTTGGTATTAGGGTGATGGTGGCCTCATAGAATGAGTTTGGAAGTTTACCTTCCTCTGCAATTTTCTGAAAGAGTTTGAGTGGGATAGGTGTCAGCTCTTCTCTAAATTTTTGGTAGAATTCAGCTGTGAAGCCATCTGGACCTGAGCTTTTGTTTGCTGAAAGATTTCTGATTACAGTTTCAATTTCCGTGTTTGTGTTGGGTCTGTTAATATTTTCTATTTCTTCCTGGTCCAGTTTTGGAAAGTTGTACTTTTCTAAGAATTTGTCCATTTCTTCCACGTTGTCAATTTTATGGGCATGTAATTGCTGATAGTAGTCTCCTATGATCCTTTGTTTTCTGTGTTGTCTATTGTGATCTCTCCGTTTTCATTTCTAATTTTATTGTTTTGATTTTTCTCTCTTTGTTTCTTGATGAGTCTGGCTAATGGTTTGTCAATTTTATTTATCCTTTCAAAGAACCAGCTTTTGGCTTTGTTGATTTTTGCTGTGGTCTCCTTTGTTTCTTTTGCATTTATTTCTGCCCTAATTTTTAAGATTTCTTTCCTTCTACTAACCCTGGGGTTCTTCATTTCTTCCGTTTCTAGTTGCTTTAGGTATAGAGTTAGGTTATTTATTTGACTTTTTTCTTGTTTTTTGAGGTATGCCTGTATTGCTATGAACTTTCCCCTTAGCACTGCTTTTACAGTGTCCCACAGGTTTTGGGTTGTTGTTTTTTCATTTTCATTCGTTTCTATGCATATTTTGATTTCTCCTGTGATTTGTTGGTTATTCAGAAGCATGTTGTTCAGCCTCCATATGTTGACATTTTTAATAGTTTTTCTACTGTAATTGAGATCTAATCTTACTACCTTGTGGTCAGAAAAGATGCTTGGAATGATTTCAATTTTTTTGAATTTACCAAGGCTAGCTTTATGGCCCAGGATGTGATCGATCCTGGAGAAGGTTCCGTGTGCACTTGAGAAAAAGGTGAAATTCATTGTTTTGGGGTGAAATGTCCTATAGATATCAATTAGGTCTAACTGGTCTATTGTATCGTTTAACGTTTGTGTTTCCTTGTTAATTTTCTGTTTCATTGATCTATCCATAGGTGTGAGTGGGGTATTAAAGTCTCCCACTATTATTGTGTTATTGTTAATTTCCCCTTTCATACTTCTTAGCATTTGTCTTACATATTGTGGTGCTCCTATGTTGGGTGCATATATATTTATAATTGTTATATCTTCTTCTTGCATTGCTCCTTTGATCATTATGTAGTGTCCTTCTTGTCTCTTTTCACAGCCTTTGTTTTAAAGTCTATTTTATCTGATATGAGTATTGCTACTCCTGCTTTCTTTTGGTCTCTATTTGCATGAATATCTTTTTCTAGCCCTTCACTTTCAGTCTGTATGTGTCCCTTGTTTTGAGGTGGGTCTCTTGTAGACAACATAGATAAGGGTCTTGTTTTTGTATCCATTCAGCCAGTCTTTGTCTTTTGGTTGGGGCATTCAACCCATTTACGTTTAAGGTAATTTTTGATAAATATGATCCCATTGCCATTTACTTTATTGTTTTGGGTTCAAGTTTATACACCCTTTTTGTGTTTCCTGTCTAGAGAATATCCTTTTGCATTTGTTGGAGAGCTGATTTGATGGTGCTGAATTCTCTCAGCTTTTGCTTGTCTGTAAAGCTTTTGATTTCTCCTTCATATTTGAATGAGATCCTTGCTGGGTACAGTAATCTGGGCTGTAGGTTATTTTCTTTCATCACTTTATGTCTTGCCATTCCCTCCTGGCTTGAAGAGTTTCTTTTGAAAGGTCAGCTGTTATCCTTATGGGAATCCCCTTATGTGTTATTTGTTGTTTTTCCCTTACTGCTTTTAATATTTGTTCTCTGTGTTTGATCTTTGTTGATTTGATTAATATGTGTCTTGGGGTGTTGTGCCTTGGGTTTATCCTGTTTGGGACTCTCTGGGTTTCTTGGACTTGGGTGATTATTTCCTTCCCCATTTTAGGGAAGTTTTCAACTATTATCTCCTCAAGTATTTTCTCATGGTCTTTCTTTTTGTCTTCTTCTTCTGGGACTCCTATGATTTGAATGTTGGAGTGTTTAATATTGTCCTGGAGGTCTCTGAGATTGTCCTCATTTCTGTTAATTCATTTTTCTTTTTTCCTCTCTGATTCATTTATTTCTACCATTCTATCTTCTACTTCACTAATCCTATCTTCTGCCTCTGTTATTCTACTATTTGTTGCCTCCAGAGAATTTTTGATCTCATATATTGCATTATTCATTATATATTGACTCTTTTATTTCTTCTAGGCCCTTGTTAAACCTTTCTTGCATCTTCTCAATCCTTGTCTCCAGGCTATTTATCTGTGATTCCATTTTTATTTCAAGATTTTGGGTCATTTTCACTTTCATTATTCAGAATTCTTTATCATGTAGATTCCCTATTTCTTCCTCTTTTGTTTGGTTTGGTGGGCATTCATCCTGTTCCTTTACCTGCTGGGTATTCCTCTGTCTCATCATCTTGTTTATATTGTTGCGTTTGGGGTGTCCTTTCTGTATTCTGGCAGTTTGTGGAGTTCTCTTTATTGTGGAGTTTCCTCGCTTTGGGTGGGGTTGTATCAGAGGCTTATCAAGGTTTCTTGGTTAGGGAAGCTTGTGTAAGTGTTCTGGTGGGTGGAGTTGTATTTATTCTCTCTGGAGTGCAATGAAGCATCCAGTAATGAGTTATGAGATGTCAGTGGTTTTAGAGTAACTTTGGGCAGCCTGTATAGTGAAGCTCAGGGCTGTGTTTCTGTGTTGCTGGAGAATTTGCGTGGTATGTCTTGCTCTGGAACTTGTTGGCCCTTGGGTGGTGCTTGGTTTCAGTGTAGGTATGGAGGCGTTTGATGAGCTCCTGTCGATTAATGTTCCCTGGAGTCAGGAGTTCTCTGGTGTTCTCAGGATTTGGACTTAAGTCTCCTGCTTCTGATTTTCAGTCTTATTTTTACAGTAGTCTCAAGACTTCTCCTTCTATACAGCACGGTTGATAAAACATCTAGGTTAAAGACGAAAAGTTTCTCCACAGTGAGGGACACCCAGAGAGGTTCATAGAGTTACATGGAGAAGAGAAGAGGGAGGAGGGAGTTAGAGGTGACCTAAATGAGATGAGGTGGAATCAAAAGAGGAGAGAGCAAGCTAGCCAGTAATCACTTCCTTAAGCGCACTCCACAGTCTGGACCGTTCAGAGATGTTCACGGTGTTATACAGAGAAGAGAAGAGGGAGGAAGGAGACAGAGGTGGCCAGGAGGATAAAATGGGGGAATGAAAAGGAGAGAGATCCAGCCAGTAATCAGTTCCCTAAGTGTTCTCCACTGTCTGGAACACACAGAGATTCACAGAGTTGGGTAGAGAAGAGAAGGGGGAGGGAGGAGGCAGAGGCGACCTGGTGGAGAAAAAGGAGAGTCCTAAGGAGGAGAGAGCAGTCAAGCTAGTAATCTCGCTCCCAAGTAAAAACGGGTACTGAACATTGGGTTCTTAAAGGTACAAAATTGATAACAAATGCCAAAAAGCAAAGATTAAAAACCTAGAGTTGAGGTTGGATTTTCAAAAAATACAATATTAAAGAAAAGAAGAAGAAAAAAAAGTCACAAAAATTATTAATATATATATATGAAGTTTGCTTTAAAAAATAGGGTCTTTTTTTGGAAAAGTAATAGTAGGTTATAAAATGAAAATTAAAGGAGTAATAGAGGACTTAAAAATTTTAAAAAGCGAAGAAAAAACGAAGAAGAAAAAGAATGATCTTAAAAATAGTAAAAAATATATCTAGGACTCTCTGGTGTTGCTGTGGGCAGTGTGGGGTTAGTTCATTTTCGGATAGTTCCTTGGTCTGGCTTATATTTCTCAAGATCTATAGGCCCCTTCATATGTAGTCTTTACTAACTACAGGGTTTTAAGTTATTGCGCTTGTCACTTCCAAGGCGGTACCCTCTGTTTTAGCTTCTTCTGTTTGCTGGTCTCTTCAGTGTCTTATTTGCCTTGACACAAGGGGGGTGGTGGTGGGCACTTTTTTTATGCTCACTTGTTCAGTCGCGCTGTGGGGAGGGAGGGACGCTGCAAACAAATAACACTGGCGTGTGCTTGCAGTGTCTCAGCCACACTGGGCCTGCCCTCGCTCACGGTGCCCATACCCTCCTTGCCCACACTGCTCAGGCTCTAGGTTGCTCCGCTGGGAACCATCCGAGGCCGCCCCTGGGCTGCATGCACCTCTCAGGTCTAAGCTGCTCAGGTTCAGGCACTCGGGTAGTCCTTAGGCGCAGACTCTGTTGGGCCTGCATTTTGTGCCCTTCCCAAGTCCAAGCAGCTCAGGTGATGAGGTGTTTGGCGAGCACAGTCGCTGCGACTTATCACCTCTCCCGTCCCTGCTGCTCGGTTTTCTGGGTATACAACTGGCGTACCTTCTCAGGCAGATGATGACTGTCCAGAACCCCAAGAAGTCTTAGTTAGCAAAGAAGCCTGCTTGCAGTTTGGTAGATAATGTCTCTCTGAAAAAAAAAAAAAAAAAAAAAGATAATGTCTCTCTGGGACTGCAGTTGCCCCCTTCCGGCTCTGGCTGCCTGTCACCGGAGGGGAAGGTCTGCAGCTGGCTAATTCTGTTCAGTCCTTTGTTCTGTGCACGGTCCTGGCGGTGTCTTAGGGCTTTTCGCGTGGTAGCTATCCCACAGTCTGGTTTTCTAGCCCAAGTTAGTTCGCTCTGATTACCCTCATGGTATTCAGGCCCGATCCTTACTCTAGGCAATGCAGCCCGCGCCTCCCTGCCCAGCCCATGCTTGCTAGTGGGGGATACAGGCGTTTGAGCTGGTTCTCTGCTGGGGGAGTTACCATTGGGCTGGTAATCTGTGGGTTTTAATTATTTATTTATTTTTCCTCCCTGTTATGTTGCTCTCTGTGCTTCCAAGGCTCACCACAGACTCGGCAGTGAGAGTGTTTCCTGGTGTTTGGAAACTTCTCTTTTTTTAAGACTCCCTTCCTGAGACGGAGCTCTGTCCCTGCCTCTTTTGTCTCTTTTTTGTCTTTTATATTTTTTCCTAACTCTTTTCGAAGACAATGGGCCTGATGTCCTTTGCTGGCATTCAGAAGTTGTTTTGTGGAATTTACTCAGCGTTTAAATGTTCTTTTGATGAATTTGTGGAGGAGAAAGTGGTCTCCCCGTCTTATTCCTCTGCCATCTTAGGACCGCCTCTGACCAGAATTTTATAAATTTTATTGATCTTTTCAAACAATAACTTTTGACCTCATTGATTTTCTTTGTTTTTCTATTTTCAGTTTCAATGATATATGCTCTTATGTTTACTATTTCTTTTCTTCTGCTTGTTTTGAGTTTATTTTGATCTTTTCCCCTCTAGTTTCTTAAGGTGGTAGCTCAGACTGTTCATCAAGACATTCTTAAAATAAGCATTTAGTGGAATAAAATTTCCACTAAGCACTGTTTTAAGTTATATCCCACAAATTTTGATATGTTGTATTTTGATATTTTTCAGTTTATATTATGTTATGATTTCCTTGAGACTGCCTCAGTTCATTGGAGACAGATTAAACTGAAGAGAAAATGAAAATATTCATTTTGTTCTTTAGCTTCCCTTATCTTTTTTATATTACTTTCATCTGCATTCTTAAACATAGCTAGAGATGCAGTGAAATCCTGTAAACATCTTTAGGTTGTCAGATTGCTGATACCCTTTCATGTTTATGTTTTAAAAGAGCTTAATATTGTCTGTTTTTGGAAATATGCTTAAAATTAGCCAGTTTTAGCCCTATATTGAGTCTTAGAAAAAGACTTTTTAGTTTCTAGTTTTATGGCAGCAGACACTTAGTAGGGATTATATGAACTTAACTAGTTCTATCTAATATACAATTAGCTACCTTAATAGCCGAACACATTACAGATGTTCAGTATATTCTACATTTATTTCAGTTTAAGATGCAGAAATGGACTTCATAGATATATGCCATATGTTCTTCTCTTATGCCAAGATAACAGGAATCAAAAGACTGAGATGAATAAACAAGGTCAACTTAGACTGAGCCAAATTAGACAACAGAATAATTGTCAGATTTTCTGTTGGCAGGGACAGTTTGTTTTGAGCCAATCTTCATGAATTATAGGCTGTAAATTTGTCTTTTTCTGGAAAGTCTACCACCAGGGATTCTGTTGACAATTATCTTTGTTTTGTAAACACTGAAGATTTTCATCAATTATATTGTTTATAGGCACACATAAGGATTCTGAATAGATGGCCATTTTTTTTTTTTTGGTTCCAAGTTAAAGAAAACTGCTTATATATGAAAACACCAAAACAAAATATAATAACTTTTAACAGGATAGTATTTCATTTGGAGTTTCTTAAATATGAATTCAGATATAACAAAGCAAGAAACTAACCAACATTATAATAAATTTATGACAGTAAATATCACAGTAGATAAATTTGCTATAAATACAAAGTTTATTTGCTCTACAATAAAGAATTTTAGACATCAGAGGGGATTATTTAGTACAAATGAAAAATTGAAGCAACTAGAGAAGTTGACTACTTGAAATAAAATAACTAGGACAATACCAAATATGAAGTATCTTTAGTTTAGTCCTAGGATCATTTATTTTGCTTATCATTGCTTTTCTCACACTGTGTGGATTTTTTTCCTTCTAAATTGTTTTTTCTTTGAGTTGTGTAACTTTAAAAATTGCTGATCAAAAATATGAAAAACGAGCTATTTGAATAATGGTTGTCTTAGCCACATCAAAAATGTGAAAACCAACTTTTTGAATAAGGTGTGAAGTCTCAGTCAATTCACATAATGGTGGTATTTTTTAGAAACTCATTTATACCAAAGTGTTGTAACTATTTTACATTTGAAAGCGTTTGATTCTTTTGTATATCTAAAATGTCTACTTTATACACTTAATACCAGCCACGTATTCTTATATCCTATAGATTTTCTTGAATTATAAACATAATCCTTTTATTTATTAAGTATATATCTATTGAGCATCTGTTGCATGTCAGGCATTTTTTTTTTTTTTTTGAGTTATAAAGAACCAGCTAAAAAGTATCTTTATTTCCTTGTAAAACTCTAATAAATAATGGGAAATTGAGAAATGTATTACACTGAATCCTAACTCTAGGCTGGATTGGAGTAAGTTTGGCTTCTGTAGATAACCTCCATCTCTTCTTCATTCTCTTGCTGCTACCAGGCCCTTTTCAAAGTCCTGGAGGATGAAGCAGTGCGTAATAAATGAAGAAAAGGCAAACATCTCTACTCTCAGTTTACATGCCAGGAAGTTTGTTTGTAAACTCAAATGCAGTACAGTCTATTAAAAACCAGTTGTCAGTTGGTTTCTATGTTACATTTAGTTCAAATTAATTTGGTTTATTAATTTTGCCATAGGTTACCCAAAAATTAAAATTTTGTTCAGTGATTTGTAAGTATGTGAAGAATGAGAATAGTATATGGGAAAGATTTACAATTAAGAAAACACATATGGTTCATTCATGGATTGTCAAGAGTCAAAGTGTTAGTTGCTCAGTTGTGTTCGACTCTTTGCAACCCCGTGGACTGTGGCCTGCCAGGCCCCCTTGTCCTTGGGATTCTCCAAGGTAAGAATACTGGAGTGGGTTGCCATTTCCTTCTCCAGGGGGTCTTTTTGACCCAGGGATTGAACCCGGGTCTCCTACACTGCAGGCGGATTCTTTACCACCTGAGCCACCAGGGAAGCCCATTCATGGACTGAACATTTGTTAAATGCTCACTCTGTGACTGGTAATGGGTGAGATGCTGTGGAGACAACAGTGAGCAAAAACAGTTTTAACCACTGGTGAGTAGGTCCAGGCTGTGGGACATGCTGCCTTGCTGTTCTTTCTGCTTCTCTCTCTTTTAGAGATTGAGACATTACCAAGCTCTTATAGGACTTTCTTTTTTCTTGTCTCTGGTTAAACTTGCTTTGTCTATTGAGAGAGAAGTGACAACAAAAATTTTAATTATCTTTGGGAAGCTAAACTTCCCAAACTAATGTTCAAATTAAGTCCTCAGCCATAGTATAGAGATGGTGAAGTGTGAAAACAGACCTCACATCAAAACTTCCCCTGATTTCAAGGCAGCTTTCCCTATCAGTTCAGCACAATCAAAACGATCTATTAAAAATATAGACCACATCCTAACACTTTGTATCAGTTTTTTCTTCTACCGTAACAAATTACCACAAATTTAGTGACTTAAACAGGGTACATTCCTTTCTGGAGGTTCTGGAGGAGAATGTTTCTTTGCTTTTTGAATTCTTGCTTTCCTTGGTGTTATAGTCTTCTTTGTACACTTTTTTTTTTCCTTCGTACACTTTTCAAAGCTTGTAGTAGCAGGTTGAGTCTTTTTACTGTGAATCACTCTGATAGTGTCTCTTCTGCCTCCTCCTTCCACATTTAAGGACCCTCTTCCACATTTAAGGATTACATTAGGCCCATCTGGATAATCCAGGATAATCTCCCTATTTTAAATATAGTCAGATAATTAGCAACCTTAATTCCATCTACTACCTCAGTTCCCCTTTGCCATGTAATAAAACATATTCTCAAAATCTGAGGATCAAGATGTGAATGTCTTTGAGAGACCATTATTCTATCATTCACTCAGATGTCCTGTAGTGGCTTCTCACTGCAATCAGAACAAAGATCATACAGCATAGCATGGCCTACAGAGGCCCTAACTAATTTATCACACCTTTACAGTTTGACTCTATATATTGACTGCCTTTACATATTGACTCTTTGTCACTCAAACCTCCCAAATTAGTTCCCACCCAAAGGCTTTGCATGTACAATTTCCTATCCCAGGAATGCTCTGTCAGTTCACCATATCTTTGTATAGATGACTCCTTGTCATCAAGATCTTAACTCAGATATTACCTTCTCAGTGCATATGATACTTCTCTGATTACCAAGTCTTTGTATTTTTTCCTAATATTGAGTTAGAAAAAGTTTGTTTGGGTTTTTCCATAAGATGTTAGGAAGAACCCAAACCAACTTTTTGGTCAGCCCAATACTTATCATTAATTGAATGATTTTTACTTATATATTTTTGCTTCTTATATATATCATTTTTCTTCCTTCTTCCATGCACCTGAGTGAGAACTCTTTAAGAGAGCAGTGGTCCTACTGTGTGCCAATTATGCATCCTGAATTTTTTTCAGTGTTCTCATAGATATTTCTGTGGGCTCATTTTTTATGTGAACTTTAGTATCAATTTGTCTAACTTCATAAGAGTATGTTGAGATTTTTACTGGGATTACATTAAACTTATAAGTTAATTTAGAAAGAACAGACATCTTTATAATATTGAGTCATCCCATCCAAGAAGAGGGGTTATTTTTTCATTTGTTCAAGGCTACTTGTATATCTTTCAGAGTGCTTTTAAGTTTCCCTCATATAGATTTTGCATATTTGTTGACCAATTTATTACTAAATTTTTAATCTTTGTTGAATTCATAAATGGGATTTTAATCAGCCATTCTCTAGCTGGTTATTGTTTGTGTATATGAAAGCTATTGATTCCTGCATGTTAATTTTATATTCCTTACTGAATTTTGTTTTTGAGGCAAGGAGTACATCTTTATTTGGGAAGCCAGCAGCCTGAGAAGTTGGCAGACTAATGTCTTAAAATAACCATCTTCTCCTTACTGAATTTTAAAAATACTTTATTATTGATTCCTTAGGGCATCTCAGTTATATTTTCATTTCATTGCCAACAGAGAGAGTTTTATTTCCTTACTAATTCTTATGTATCTAGTTTGCAAACTGGCAAACATTTTCAGCAAAGGGCCAGACAGTATGTATTGGACTGGCCAAAGGGTTTGTTCAGGTTTTTCCATAACATCCTATGGAAAAACCAAATGAACTTGTTGGCCAACTCAGTACTTTAGGTGTTGAGCCGTATAGTTTCAACTACAAAGTCATGGACAGTAAATAAATTAATAGGTGTGACTGTGTTCTAGCAAAACTTTATTTACAAAAATAGGCAGCAGGTTTGGATTTGGCCTGTAGGCTATAGTTTGCCAAGTGTTGCTCTAGCTGACTTACCTAATGATACTGGCTTAATACCTCTGGTACAGTTTTGATTCATACAGAGGTATTGGGCATTTTGGCCTTGTTTCTGATCTTAGTGGAAATGACCTTAGTTTTTACCAGTTAAATAAGATACTGGCATTAGGACTAAGTATATATATATTAGTATTATGTGTATAATGTATACTAATGTATATGTATTATCTTGTTAAGACTATATCCCTCAATTGCTATTTTTTAGAAATGGGGGGTGAATTTTGTCAAAGAATTTTTTATAGCATCTAAAAGAGATAAATCTTATGATTTTTATTGACCCTAGATCTTAGATCTATTAATATGATGTATGATATTAATGGATTTGGTATCATTCAATCAATCTTGTATTCTCAGGATAGATTCAGGTGTTGAACTTTGCTAATATTTTGTTTAATAGGAATTTAAATTTTAATTTTGACATTGATATTTATGAATGATATTGCTTTATAGTTTTCTTTTTCTGTACTTCAGAAAGTTTCCTTTATTTTTAACAAATTGGGAAAATTTGTAGAACACTGAGAATATCTTGGTAGAATTATCCTATCAAACCATCTGTGCTTGTTGCTCTGTGTGTGTGTACGCGCATGTGCACACTCAGTTACTAAGTTGTGTCTGACTCTTTGCAATATCATGGTCTGCAGCCTGCCAGGCTCCTCTGTCTGTGGGATTTCCCAGGCAAGAATACTGGAGTGGGTTGCCATTGAACCCATGGAGTAGGATTGCTAGATCCTATAGTAGCTCTATTTTCAGCTTTTTAAGGCACCTCCGTACTGTTTTCCATAGCAGCTATACCAGTGTGCATTCCGACCAACAGTGCAGGAGGGTTCTTTTTTCTCCATACCTTCTCCAGAATTTACTGTTTGTAGATTTTTTGATGATGGCCATTCTGACTGTGAGGTGATAACCTCATTGTAGTTTTGATTTGCATTTCTGTAATAATGAGTGATGCTGAGCATGTTTTCATGTGCTTTTTAACCATCTGCATGTCTTCTTTGGAGAAATGTGTATTTAGATTTTCCACCCATTTTTCTATTGGGTTGTTCTGTTCTTTTGATATTGAGCTGCATAAGCTGTTTGTATATCTTGGAGATTAATCCCTTATAAGTTTCTTGCTTTGCAGATATTTTCTCTCATCCTGAAGGTTTTCTTTTCATCTTATTTATAATTTCCTTTTCTGTGAAAAAGCTTACAATAGGCCTCATTTGTTTATTTTTGTTTTTATTTCCATTAATCTGGGAGGTGGATCAAAAAATATCTTGCTGCAGTTTATGTCCAATTCTGCCTATGTTTTCCTCTAAAAATTTTGTAGTGTCTGGCATTCCATTTAGGTCTTTAATCCAGTTTGAGTTTATTTTTGTGTATGGTATTAGGGTATGTTCTAATTTCATTGATTTACATGTCACTGTCCAACTCTTCCAGCACCACTTGCTGAAGAGACTGTCTTTCCCCATTATAGTCCTGCCTTCTTTGTTGTAGACTAATTGGCTATAGTTGTGTGGGTTTATCTCTGGGCTTTATACCCTGTTCCATTGATCTATATTTCTGTTTTTGTGGCAGTGGCATACTTTCTGGATGAATGTAGCTTTGTAGTATAGCCTGAGGGAGACTGATTTCTCCAGCTCTGTTTTTCTTTCTCGAGATTGCTTTGGTTATTTGTGGCCTTTTGTGTTTCCATACAAATTTTAATTTTTTTTTTGTTCTAGTTCTGTGAAAAATGCCATTGGTAATTTCACAGGGATTGAATTGAATCTTTAGATTGCTTTGCATAGTATGTCATTTTTTCAATATTAATTCTTCCTACCCAAGAGCATGTTATATCTCTCCATGTTTGTGTCATCCTTTATTTCTTTCATCAGTATCTTATAGTTTTCTGAGTATAGATCTTTTGCCTCCTTAGGTAGGTTTATTCCTAGGTATTTTTTCTTTTTGTTTCAATTGTAAATAGGATTATTGCCTTAATTTCTCTTTATGATCTTTTGATGTTAGTGTATAATAATACAAAATATTCTTGTATATTAATTTTGTATCTTTCAATTTTACCAAATTCATTGATGAGCTCTAGTAGTTTTCTGGTCGCATCTTTAGGATTTTCTATGTATGTATAATGTCATCTGCAAACAGTGACAGTTTTACTACTTCTTTTCCAATTTGCATTCCTTTCATTTCTTTTTCTTCTCTGACTGCCATGTTTAGGTCTTCCAAAACTGTGTTGAATAATAGTGATGAGAGTGGACATCCTTGTTTTGTTCCTTATCTGAGAGGAAATGCTTTCAGTTTTTAACTATGGAAAATGATGTTTGCATGGATTTGTGTATATTGTCTTTATTATGTTGAGGTAGGTTCCCTCTATGCCCACTTTTTGGAGAGTTTTTATCATATGTAAGTTATGTGATTTCTTTACCAGCTGGTCTTGAAGATTATTAAAAAAGTAATCTTCAAAATATAAGATTTTTGTTGGGAAGTATCTTAGAGCTGATTGTTCTAAGATAATTTTTGTCAGGAATCTGGTAGAATCTTCTAATATGTAGATCCAAGTGTTTTTTTTGTTTTTTTTTTTTTAATCTGAAATATTTTCCTGGCTTATAGTTTTAAATATTAATTCTGTTCCACTGTCTTAGTTTTCTTTTTCAAGGAATCAAAATATGTAAGTGCTGTTGCTATTTTGCTTTATCTCCCACTGCATTACTTTCTCCTTGACTTCTAAAAAATTTCTTTACTTCCTTTTTATTCTCTTGTTTTCTGCCATTTTTAGTGCATTTTATTTAATTTGAATTTATTCATTGGAGTGCCTTGAGTTTATTTTTCATTTCTCAAATAATATCTTTTCCTTCCTTTTCTTTCTTGAGTTCAACTGAACTTACACTCTACTGTCCTGCTGTCTCCTCTCTTCCTCTCCTTCTTAGTTTATGTCTTTTTAATCCAGTGGGTTTCCATGTACTTAGTTGCTTGATTGAGTGTATTTAATTCTGCTTGCAATGCTGCTGTATGATTTTCTTCTATTTCATGGTTGTTTTGAGGGAGAGAATTTTCCTCAATTAATGCGTATTGATTTTCATTTTCTGTTCCTTTAAAGTAACTCTGTGTGGAATTGTTTTATTTTCTTCCTGTTTTTGTTGTGTTGGGTATATTTTGTGAAATTCTGGTTCAGTAGTGCCCTCAGTATAGCCAAATCTAGGGAAGGTGTAAGGATAGATGTAGTAACTGGTAAAAATTTAATGGCAAATCCAGATTTAATTTGCTTAAAGGCAAAAGCTTTACATTTATACGGTGAACTGATTTTTGACAAAATTGTGAAGGCAATTCAGAGGGTGAAAGAAGTCTTTTCCACAAATGGTGCTAGGGAAATTTGATTTCTGTGTAGGAAGCCATGAAGTTAGATTTTTATATCACATAATATGTGAAAATTAACTCAAAATGGACTTAACATGTAAGAACTAAAACTGTAGAACTTCTGGAACCAAACATAAGGGAAAATTTGGGGGTCCTTAGGTTATAAAAATATTTCTCATCTATAACATGAAAGACACAATTGATAAAAGGAAAAAATAGCTAATTGGGCTTCACTAAAATTTGAAACTTTTGTACTTCAAAAGCCATTGTTAAGAAAATGAAAGGGCAAGCCAAAGACTGGGAGAAAATATTTGCAAATCACTTATCTGATAAAGGACTTACATTCAGACTATATAAAGAAATTGTATAGTTCAGTAATGAGACAACCCAGTGAAAAATGCGTATATGTTTTTTATAAGTATTTCACCAGAGAAGCTGTACTAATGGCTAATAACTACATGAAAGTGTTCAGAATCATTGGTCATTAGGGTAAGTTCAGTTCAGTTCAGCCACTCAGTCATGTCCGACTCTTTGCGACCCCATGAACTGCAGCACACCAGGCTTCCCTGTCCATCACCAACTCTCAGAGCTTACTCAAACTCATGTCCATTGAGTTGGTGATCTAATCCTCTGTCGTCCCCTTCCCCTCCTGACTTCAGTATTTCCCAGCATCAAGGTCTTATCCATTGAGTCAGTTCTTTGCATCAGTTAGCCAAAGTATTGGAGTTTCAGCTTCAGCATCAGTCCTTGCAATGAATATTCAGGACTGATCCTTTAGGTTGGACTGGTTGGATCTCCTTGGAGTCAAAGGGACTCTCAAGAGTTTTCTCCAACACCACAGTTCAAAAGCATCTATTGTTTGGTGCTCAGCTTTCTTTATAGTCCAGCTCTCACATCCATACATGACTACTGGAAAAATGAGAGAGCTGATCCTTAGGCAGGTTGATAAGGAGTCCAGGGCCCTCAAGGAGGAAGGGGTCCAGGGCCCTTGAGAAGGAGAAAGGGGTCCTGGGCTCTCCAGGAGGAGAAAAGGACAGTTTTTTCCCCTACATTCCTTCCTCTTAGTCACATAAAAGGTTTTTTCTTTAAGCTCAGAGGTAATGGCTCAAGGGTATGTTTTTCCTTAAGCTCTGTATTATGTAACAGCAGTCTATCTTGCTTGAAGATATGTTTCTCCTTAACAGGAACCTCCTGACTAATCCTGTTATCTTAAAACAAATGTTGTGGGAGTGGGTCTGGTAAGACCTTTCTATTAGTTCTAATCTTGTTAACTTAAGATGTATGTTGTGGGAGTGGGTCTGGTAAAAGTATATTAAGGCCTTGATAAGACTAGTGAGTGGGGGCATCCTCCATCCGCCTTCTGATGTCTATGTCAGAAGTTTTCTCTGTCCCTTTTTATACTCTAATAAAACTCTGCTACACAAAAAGCTCTTGAGTAATGAAGCCTGGTCCCTTGTCCCAAAGCTAAATCTTCTTCAGATATCATGAATCTGACATGGTTTACCTTAAGCTATTAGTAATGCAATTAAAATCATAACCAGATATAACTCTGCTGCTGCTGCTGCTAAGTCGCTTCAGTCGTGTCCGACTCTGTGCGACCCCATAGATGGCAGCCCACCAGGCTCCCCCGTCCTTGGGATTCTACAGGCAAGAACACTGGAGTGGGTTGCCATTTCCTTCTCCAATGCATGAAAGTGAAAAGTGAAAATGAAGTCGCTCAGTCGTATCCGACTGTTAGCGACCCCATGGACTGCAGCCTACCAGGCTCCTCTGTCCATGGGATTCTCCAGGCGAGAGTACTGGAGTGGGGTGCCATCGCCTTCTCCAGGATACAACTCTATGCCCAATAAAATGGTTCTAATCAAGAAAGTTGACAGTACCAATCTTAAGTGAGAATCTGGAGAAACTGAAACGCTAATACATTTCTGTTTGGTATTTAAAATGTTATAGCCACTTTGGAAAAACAATCTGGCAGTTTCTTGAAGCTAAGATTAAATATAAACTTAATAACAGTGAAAGTGAAAGTGAAGTCGCTCAGTTGTGTCCAACTCTTTGCAACCCCATAGACTGTAGCCTACCAGGCTCCTCTGTCCATGGGATTTTCCAAGCAATGGTACTGGAGCGGATTGCCATTTCCTTCTGTTAGGTAGGTAGAATAGGGAAAAGGAGTCCAAAATGGCGGTGGCTAGAAGACAAGGAAGGTCAAAGGAAGGGCCGAGGACCAGAGTGAAGACTTCAGGCAGAACAAACAGCACTCTTGGCTAAGCCCAGTTTGCATAGGGCAGGCCCAGGTGGAGGAAAAACATATAAAAGGAGGAGCCAAAGCGCTTTCTCATGGACTCTCTCTCCCGCGTGCGTGCGCGCGCTCTTTTCTTTCTTTCTCTCTCTTTCTCTCCTGCTATCTTCTAAATAAAATAGATCTGTAACACCGATTTACCTAAGAGCTGTAGCATGGTTTGTCCAAGACCCGAGAGCTGTGACACGCCGAGGGCTTTAATGTCCGTTGCTCCAAATCTTTGTTGTGACGAGACAAAGAACCGAGGAACATACGCTTGCGTGACATCTATGGTGCCGTGACTTGGATATAACCTGGCTGAAACAACCTCTGCATGGAAGAGGCCAAGCACAACAGGAGCCCAACTCAGCGAAGTTCCCGTGCTAGAAGCAGAAGGCGACGAAACCCAGCGCAGGGGAAGGCCCATCGTGCTGGAAACCGGGACAACTAAAAACGAACTCAGAAGAAAGCTCATGCACCCCAGTCTCAGATTCCAGAAGACCTCCAGTTAAGGTAAGAGGTCCTCGCTCCTATGGCTGGAGGGACCTTTACAATCTCTCCTTTCTTGTTTCCTCGAACCTCCTGAGACAGGCGGGCGGCAGGGGGCACAATTGAGGGACTCTGGAGAGGCTACTCCTCAGCATGTCCTAAAGGTGCTATCTGCTGAGCCCCAGTAGCTGTTACCCAAGCCGGTGGGGGTTCTTCTGTCCTTTCTCTTCTCTGTGCCAAAGGTCAGACCAATGAAACTGTGAGCACCGGTCAGATATTTAGCAAATTTTCCGGCGGGCTATGAAGGGGATTCCTTGGCACATTTTCTCCACTGCTTTTTCCTCCTGTCCTTCAGCTCTCTCCCAGGACTCAAGCCCAGCCAAAACTAATGAAACTCAGGCTCTGAAGTCTCATTGCAAAAATTCATTGAGAGACAAAGGTAAGAGGTAGATTTGTTAGGATCCAGAGAGAAGCCACCCTTCAGGGTGTGAACCATTGCTGAGGGCAAGGGCTTTGGCCATGGTATTAGGCCTGGCTAGGTTTTGTGAGGGGATGAAATTCATATACTAATGAGAGAGAGGATCATCCCATCCATTGGGGAACCACCCACTCCTCCCTCTTTTGACTTTGTGCCTTGGAGCTGTCCTGCCACCTCTGGGTATGTCTGTTGGCTTATAGATTGGGGATTAAGGTTTACTTGAATTTGACTTGTCATCTTGGACCCAATTGATTTTAATTGGTTTACATTATACCCTTGTGCTATGTCATTCTTTCAAAGGTTGTGCTCTGCCCCCTTCCCTCCTGTTTCATGCTCTTTTCCTGAGCCCTATCCAGACCCACAAGGCTGCCTCTACAATCTTCTGGAGAGACAACCAGAAAATAGTTGGCCTTGGGAGGGAAATACTCTATAATATCCAACCCCCTAATCCTACCCAATACTGGTCACACCGGAAATCTTGGGGATGCCCAAACTCCAGTCCGGGGGGTCCCAGGAGGTCATCACGCCTTCACCTACTAGGGATCGGTCTTTGAAAGGTTGCCACGCCTCAGCCTGTTTGGGGATCCTCTAGTCCCAGGGGTCCCAGGAGGTTGTCACGCCTCGACTTGCCCAGGGACCCAATCCTCGGGAGACCGTCACGCCTCTACCTACCCGGGGATTCAATCTCTAGGAGGCTGTCACACCTCAGCCTGCCTGGGGATCTGCACCCTGACCCGGGGACGCCTGGCTCTCAGGTTGCAACAATTCTGGGTAGGATAAGCTTCAGAAAGACTCACCCTTAAGGAAATCGAAAGAGGTCTTTTTCTTTTCTCCCTGTCATGACTGTCTTTCAGATGGGAAATAACCAATCCACTTCCCAGCAGACGCCCTTGAAATGTATCCTTGATAACTGGAAGCTATTCGACCCTCTAGCTCTAAGGAGAAGTTGTTTGAAATTCTTTTGTGCCACTGCGTGGCCACAGTATCCACTGGGGGACGAGGAACACTGGCCTGAGGATGGAACTTTAAATTACAATACCACCCTGCAATTAGAATTATTCTGCAAAAGACAAGGGAAATGGACAGAGATCCCCTAAGTCCAAATTTTCTTCCAACTAAGAAATATGAAGGAACTCTGTCTTAAGTATGGGATTGTAGTACGCCCTAAAAGTGAGCCCACTAGGCAAATAGTGTTAGGCACAGGCAACCAAGAAAAGGAACCCCCTCGTGAAGGCTCACCTCCCACAGCTCCCGAGTTGCCTGGTGCTCCTTCCTCGTACCCAAACGTGCCCCCATATCCGGGAGCACCTCCTCCACAAAAGCCAGCTCAAGTATGTCCCTTAGTTGATACTGGAGGAGAATTCGGACCAACCCGGGTCCATAAGCCCTTCTCCCTCTTAGAACTAAGGCACATCAAACAAGACCTGGGAAGCTATACAGATGACCCAAGCAAATATATAGATACATTCCAACATATTACCTTGGCCTTTGACTTGACATGGAAAGACATCATGGTCATATTTAGTCAAACTTTATCTGATCCTGAACATACCAGGATCTTAAAGGAAGCCCGGAGGTATGCAACAGGGCTTCACATGTCAAGTGATAAATACCCAGTAGGGGAAACTGCAGTCCCCTCCTCCGATCCTAATTGGAATTATAATGACCCTGAGCACATCTGGGAAAGAGATCATTTTCTAATCTGTGTGAAGGCAGGACTGAAAGCAGCCCAACAAAAAGTAATTAGCTATGCCCGGGTCTCAGCAATAACTCAGGAGCCCAATGAGAACCCCATCGCCTTTCTGGAGAGGCTAAAAGAGGCACTCCAAAAGTTTACCAACCTGGACTTAGACTCTTACGAGGGACAGGTGATTTTAAAGGACAAATTCCTGTCCCAATGTGCATCAGATATCAGAATTAAGTTACAGCAGCTACAACAGCAGGACCCTGCTGCCTCTTTAGATGAGATGGTCCAGACAGCCACCAATACCTTTTATAACAGAACAGGAGAAGGAGGCCAAGGCCCAGGAGAAGGAGAGAAAGAAAGAGACAAGGCATGCCCAGATGCTGGCCGCCCTCCAGAGAAGCCCTATGGCAAACCCCGAGTCCTTGAAGGACAAGGCACGAGACAGATGCCTGATCTGTAGACAGGCGGGGCATTGGGCCAAAGAGTTTTCAAACCTGACAAGTCTCCTAGAACATCTTGCCACAAATGCCATCAACTGGGACACTGGGCGGCACTCTGCCCTCGGGACCCAAGAGCCTCAAGGTCAAGCGCCAAGCCTACCCTCACGATGGTTCAAGAGGACTGAAGTGGCCCGCTCCAGCCAGCCCGCCTGTCACAGATAACCATCATGGGGCTGGAGCCAAGGGTGCAACTGGATGTGGCAGGTAGATCTGAGAATTTCTTGGTTGACACGGGGCTACCTACTCTGTCTTGATCTCCTACTCCGGAGCCTTCTCCTCCCAAACCTGTACCATTTTGGGTGCTACAGGAAAAGCAACTACTAAAAGATTCACCTGAGCACTTCTTTGTTGCTGGGATGGACAAATATTTTCCCACCAGTTTCTGGTGGTCCCTGAGTGTCCTACCCCCTTATTGGGAAGAGATATACTCACTAAACTGGGGACCACCCTTGTGATGGGAAGTTTTTCAGCCTCTAGAGCTCTACAGCTCCTGGTTACTACTGAAGAACCCATTACACCTTCAATAGAGAGGGACCAAAAACTATGGGAAGACAAAATTAACTCCCAGGTGCGGGACCAGGGGATTCCTGGACAAGCCCACTAAGCTGAACCGGTCATCATTGTCCTCCGAGATCCCACTCGGTTTCCTAACCAGAGACAATATCCTCTCAAAAGAGAGGCTCGGGAGGGACTACAGCCTTTAATAAATAAATTCCTTGCTTGTGGGCTATTGGTCCCCACCAGTTCGCCATGTAACACTCCAATCCTCTCAGTAAAGAAAAAAGATGGAACCTGGCGAATGGTTCAAGATCTCCAGATTATAAATGAAGCTGTAGTCCCCCTCCATCCCACAGTACCCAATCCCTATGTAATCTTGGGAGAAATCCCACCCAGTGCCAAGTGGTTTACAGTCTTGGATCTCAAAGATGCATTTTTTTTGCATACCACTGGCTAAAGAATCCCAATACCTTTTTGCCTTTGAGTGGGAGGCCCCAGGAGAAAAACACCAACAGATGACTTGGACAGTATTACCTCAGGGGTTCAGAGATAGCCGCCACCTGTTTGGACAGGCCCTTAGCCGGGATCTCCTAGATCTGGACCTGGGACCTAATGGGAAAATATTACATACATAGATGACCTACTAATCTGCTCTCCAGATGAGAAAAGTGCCCAAGAACATGCAATTCAGGTTCTAAACTTCTTGGCAGAAAGGGTATATAAAGTCTCCCGTGCTAAGGCACAGATGGTCGAGACAAAGGTCACTTACCTGGGAGTTCAGATTACATATGGGTCCAGGAGGCTGTCCTCTGATCGGGTACAAGGAATCCTCCAGTTGCCCTACCCCACGACTCAAACAATTGCGAGCTTTCCTGGGGCTAACTGGTTATTGTAGAATCTGGATACCCAACTATGATCTAATTGCCCAGCCCTTATATGAAAGCTTAAAGGGACGAGATGATTCAATCCCACTGATGTGGGGAACTTCTCAAAAGGAGGCAGAGGCTACACTAAAACAGGCCTTAACTCAGGCACCTGCCTTGAAGTTGCTAGACCCAGAAAAAGCATTCCAACTTTATGTCCATGAAAGAGAGGGAATAGCCTTGGGAGTGTTAACTCAAAGGTTGGGATCTGAGCCCCAGCCTGTAGCTTACTTATCCAAGAGGCTCGATCCAACTTCCCGAGGTTGGCCCCCCTGCCTTCGAAATCTTGCAGCTATTGCAATCATGATATAAGATGCTTTAAAACTCTCCTTTGGGGGAAAACTAACTATTTTTACCAGCCACCAAGTAAAACAACCCCTAAATGGGAGAGGCCATTTATGGATGTCTGATCAAAGAATCCTCAGATATCAAGTAATGCTGATGGAAAATCCAAGCCTCACTATATCCCCTTGTGAGGTTCTTAACCCAGCCACCCTCCTACCTACCCCTGAGGGCTCTCTCCCGTTTCACTCTTGTCTAGAAACCTTGGACCACTGGACAAAACCCCGAGAGGGATTGTCAGAAGATCCTCTGACAAAACCTGAGGAAATCTGGTACACTGATGGAAGCAGCTTTGTCTTGGATGGAAAAAGAAGAGCCGGGTATGCAGTAGTCACCAATTTTGAGACCATAGAGGCTAAGTCTCTGCCACCAGGTACTTCAGCCCAATTAGCTGAGCTCATAGCCCTGACTCGAGCTTTAGAGCTGGGAAAAGGAAAAAGAATAGCCATTTACACTGACTCCAAGTATGCCTTTCTGGTGCTACATGCACATGCAGCTGTTTGGAAAGAAAGAGGCCACTTGACCACCCGAGGGTCCCCAATCAAATATGGTGATCAGATTCTTCGACTCTTGCAGGCAGTCCATCTGCCTGCTGAGGTTTCAGTATCCCACTGTAAAGGACACCAAAAAGGGAACACGGAAGTGGCACGAGGGAACCAAGCAGCTGATCAGGCAGCTAGGAGAGCAGCATTACAGAACCATGACCTAAGAGGGATTGCCACCTTAGTTCCACAGACTAATTTGCCAGAAACTCCTTCATATACTGAAGGTGAGATTCTTAAAGCTAAGAGCGAGGGCTTTCAAGATCATATGGGGTGGTTCCAAAAGGAGGGACTCCTTTTTCTGCCTGGAAACCTCCAATGGAAGTTGGTTAACTCCTTACATGCCACTACTCATTTAGGAGAAAAGGCCCTCCAAAGATTACTAGAAAGGTCCTTCAGAGGAACAGGCCTCCAAACAACTATAAGACAGGTGGTCTCCTCTTGTCCCACTTGCCAATTAAACAACCTTCAAGGAGCTTGAAGACCCCAGCTGGCCCAGCCCGTCCATCGACGTGGGGCCTACGCAGGAGAGGACTGGCAGATGGACTTCACCCAGATGCCAGTTTCTCAAGGGTATAAATACCTATTAGTTATGATAGATACATTTACAGGATGGATTGAAGGCTTTCCCACCCAGACCGAGAAGGCTGAGGAGGTGGAAAAAAAACTGCTCCATGAAATCATTCCAAGATTTGGTCTGCCCAGGTCATTACAAAGTGACAGTGGGGCATCATTTACTTCTAAGGTCACCCAAGGAGTCTCGAAAGCATTGGGTATTACTTATTATCTCCATTGTGCCTGGAGGCCTCAATCTTCAGGAAAAGTAGAAAGAGCCAATCAGTTCTTAAAATCAGCGATAAAAAAGATAACCCAGGCGACCTCCCTGGGATGGAAGGAGGCTTTACCAATAGCTCTCCTCTGCACCCACATTGCCCCTAAGGAACAGGTTGGTCTTAGTCCTTATGAGATGCTATATGGGAGACCTTTTGTTTATGTCAATGACCTCTTCCTAGATCCAGAGGTTCAGACCCTGCAGTCTTATACCATGGCCATTGGGCAATTCCAACAGGATATACGCTTGTGGGGTATGAACCAGGACCCCAAAGATTCTAAAGAGTCACCACTATATGCTCCAGGAACTCAAGTCCTAATTAAAGTCTGGAAAGATGGGTCCCCAAAGGCTCAACTCCAGCCCACATGGAAGGGCCCCTACCCTGTAATACTTTCTACCCCCACAGCAGTCAAGGTACCAGGACATGACTCCTGGATTCACTACTCACGAGTCAAGCCATGGAAGAAAACAGAAGACACTCAATACACCTGTGAGCCCCTGGGAGATCTCAGATACCTATTCAGGACTACCAATGAGTGTCATTCTAATGATCACCCCCAAAATCTGGTTTCTGGGGATAAGATTTCTCAGGATAACTTTAAAAAGCCAACACAGCTTGACAAAGACTGTACTGCAAAATAGACAGGAGATAGATCTGATCCCTGAACAAGGAGGGACTTGAGCCATCCTGGCAATGTTATTTAAAATTGACCAATGTCCCTACTAGTCCTCATTATGCTATATTGATGATGCCTATGATTATTCCATGTACTGTCAATTGTCTAACCTGTTTTGTCTCTGCCCAGGTCAACCAGCTACAACATGCAGTGCCAGTTCAACAAAGATATAAAACTACAGCTGACCATGGAAAATAACACACACCCTTGGACACCGCTATAAGGACTCGTGAGGATTGAGACTAGCAAGAGGGAGAGGCCCAATACCCCTCGCCACCCCAGTTCAGCAGGAAGTAGCCAGAAAGACCTCGACACCCCTATTCCCAAAGAATTGGGCCTCCCATCTCTTGAGGGGGGAATGTTAGGTAGGTAGAATAGGGAAAAGGAGTCCAAAATGGTGGTGGCTAGAAGACAAGGAAGGTCAAAGGAAGGGCCGAGGACCAGAGTGAAGACTTCAGGCAGAACAAACAGCACTCCTGGCTAAGCCCAGTTTGCTTAGGGCAGGCCCAGGTGGAGGAAAAACATATAAAAGGAGGAGCCAAAGCGCTTTCTCATGGACTCTCTCTCCCGCGTGCGTGCGCTCTTTCCTTTCTCTCTCTCTCTCTCCTGCTATCTTCTAAATAAAATAGAGCTGTAACACTGATTTGCCTAAGAGCTGTAGCACGGTTTGTCCAAGACCCGAGAGCTGTGACATGCTGAGGGCTTTAATGTCTGTCGCTCCAAATCTTTGTTGTGACGAGACAAAGAACTGAGGAACATTCACTCGCGTGACACTTCTCCAGGGGATTTTCGCAACCCAGGGCTCAAACCTAGGTCTCCCACATTGTAGACAGATGCTTTACCGTCTGAGCCACCAGGGAAGTTGGAAAAACAATCTGGCAGTTTCTTGAAGCTAAGATTAAATATAAACTTAATAACAATATGATCCACCAATTCCACTCCACTAGATATAACCAAGGAAAATGAGAACAAATGTCCACGATGTATATGTGAATGTTTATTAGAAATATTATTCATGATAGTAGCGGCAAACTGAAAATACTTCAGATATTCATCAGTTGATGAGTAGACAAACAAAATGTTGTATATTTATAAAATGGAATACTGTTCGGCACCTTTAATGGAATAACTTACATGCTAAAACATGTATGAACCTCAGAAACAAAACTAAGTGAGAGAAGCCTAGCACAAGAGAGAACGTGTTGTATGACTGCATTTATCAGGCACTCTGTCTATCAGATCTAGGATTAGATCTGATAGAGTGCCTGAAGAACTATGGACAGAGGTTCCTGACACTGTATAGAAGACAGACTTCAAGACCATCCTCAAGAAAAAGAAATGCAGAAAAGCAAAATGGCTGTCCCAAGAGGCCTTACAAATAGCTGTGAAAAGAAGAGAAGCTAAAGGCAAAGAAGAAAAGGAAAGATATACCATTTGAATGCAGAGTTCCAAAGAATAGCAAGGAGAGATAAGAAAGCCTTCCTCGGTGATCAATGCAAAGAAATAGAGGAAAACAATAGAATGGGAAAGACTAGAGATCTTTTCAAAGTAATTAGAGATACCAAGGGAACATTTCATGAAAACATATGCACAGTAAAAGACAAAAATGGTATGGACCTAACAGAAGCAAAAGATATTAAGAAGAGGTGACAAGAATACACAAAAGTACTATACAAAAAAGATCTTCATGATCCAGATAATCATGATGGTGTGATCACTCACCTAGAGCCAGACATCCTGGAAAGCGAAGTCAAGTGGGCCTTAGGAAGCATCACTACGAACAAAGCTAGTGGAGGTGATGGAATTGCAGCTGAGCTATTTCAAATCCTAAAAGATGATGCTGTGAAAGTGCCACACTGAATATGCCAGCACATTAGGAAAACTTGGTAATGGCCATAGGACTGGAAAAGGTCAGTTTTCATTCCAATCCCAAAGAAAGGCAATGCCAAAGGATGCCCAATTGCAGTCATCTCACACACTAGCAAAGTAATGCTCAAAATTCTCCAAGTCAGGCTTCAACAGTACGTGAACTGTGAACTACCAGATGTTCAAGCTGGATTTAGAAAAGGCAGAGGAACCAGAGATCAAATTGGCAAAATCCATTGGATCATCAAAAAAGCAAGAGTGTTCTGGAAAAACGTCTATTTATGCCTTATTGACTATGCCAAAGGCTTTGACTGTGTGGATCACAATAAACTGTGGAAAATTCTTCAACAGATGGGAATACCAGACCACCTGACCTGCCTCTTGAGAAATCTGTTTGCAGGTCAGGAAGCAATAGTTAGAACTGGACATGGAATAACAGACTGGTTCCAAATACGGAAGGAGTACGTCAAGGCTATATATTGTCACCCTGCTTATTTTCTTATATGCAGAGTACATCATGAGAAACGCTGGGCTGGAGGAAGCACAAGCTGGAATCAAGATTGCTGGGAGAAATATCAATAACCTCAGATATGCAGATGACACCACCTTTATGGCAGAAAGCAAAGAAGAACTAAAGAGCCTCTTGGTGAAAGTGAAAGAGGAGAGTGAAAAAGTTGGCTTAAAGCTCAAAATTAAAAAGACTAAGATCATGGCATCTGGTCCCATCAGTTCATGGCAAATAGATGGGGAAACAGTGGAAACAGTGACAGACTTCATTTTTTTGGGCTCCAAAATCACTACAGATGGTGACTCCAGCCATGAAATTAGAAGATAGTTGCTCCTTGGAAGGAAAGTTATGACAAACCTAGAAATAGCATATTAAAAAGCAGAGACATTACTTTGCCAACAGAGGTCCATCTAGTCAAAGCTATGGTTTTTCCAGTAGTCATGTATGAATGTGAAAGTTGGACTATAAAGAAAGCTAAGCACCAAAGAACTGATGCTTTTGAAGTGTGGTGTTGGAGAAGATTCTTGAGAGTCCCTTTGACTGCAAGGAGATCCAACCAGTCCATCCTAAAGGAAATCAGTCCTAAATATTCCGTGGAAGGACTGATGCTGAAGCTGAAGCTACAATACTTTGGCCACCTAATGTGAAGAACTGATTCATTGGAAAAGACCCTGATGCTGGGAAAGATTGAAGGTGGGGGGAGAAGGGGATGACAGAGGATGAGATGGTTGGATGGCATCACCGACTCAATGGACATGAGTGTGAGTAAACTCCGGGAGTTGGTGGTGAACAGGGAAGCCTAGTGTGCTGCAGTCCATGAGGTCGCAAAGAGTCAGACATGATGAGTGACTAAACTGAACTGAGAGCCAGAAAGCAGACCACTGATTGATTCAGGGTAGATATGGGAGTGGAAATTGTTTGTAAATTGGCACAAGGAACCTATTTGTGGTGATGGAGATATTCTAAAACTATACTGTGGTAGCTGCACAACTTTATAAGCTTACCATGTATGGATGTGAGAGTTGGACTGTGAAGAAGGCTGAGTGCCGAAGAATTGATGCTTTTGAACTGTGGTGTTGGAGAAGACTCTTGAGAGTCCCTTGGACTGCAAGGAGATCCACCCAGACCATTCTGAAGGAGATCAGCCCTGGGATTTCTTTGGAAGGAGTGATGCTAAAGCTGAAACTCCAGTACTTTGGCCACCTCATGTGAAGAGTTGACTCATTGGAAAAGACTCTGATGCTGGGAGGGATTGTGGGCAGGAGGAGAAGGGGACGACAGAGGATGAGATGGCTGGATGGCATCACTGACTCGATGGATGTGGGTCTCAGTGAACTCCGGGAGTTGGTGATGGACAGAGAGGCCTGGCATGCTGCGATTCATGGGGTCGCAAAGAGTTGGACACGACTGAGCGACTGATCTGCTCTGATAAGCTTACCAAACATCACTTAATTGTATACTTAAAATGGGTGAATTTTATGGTACATATAAATTATGCCTTGGTAAAATAGTTTTCTAAAAAGTAAGTAAAGACGTGGGACTTCCAGGTGGCTGAAGATAATAGAGGCTGTCTTCGTTTTTCCTGCCCAGTACTTCCTCTATATGATACAGAGCGTAGGAAAGGGAGGGAGGATTGAACCTCACAAGAGAAGTGGAACTACATTAAAAGTATATGTTTGGACTAGCTTGAAGACAAAGAATGTCCAAATTTCAAAATAATTGTAAATAAAATGGGAAAAAATCCCAGTGCCTCATTTCTCCAACTCCTGGTGGCTTTGTAGATCAGTTATATAGTTGTAATTTGAGGCATTTTTCTCAAGGGTATTAAAAGTATATAGGTACAGTTGATAAATATGAAATATATATCATATTTCATGTATCACATATTATAGCTTATATTCACATATATAAAATATATATGTGAAATATGTGGCCTTGTCATAATTATTGTATATAATTGGAATCCTCAAGAGCAGGTGTACAAACTAAAGACAAAGAGCCAAATCCTGTCCACTACCTGTTTTGTGGGCTTCTCTGGTGACTCAACTGGTAAAGAATCCACCTGTGATGCAGGAGACCTGAGTTTGAACCCTAGGCTGGGAAGACTCCCTGAAGAAGGGAATGGCTACCCACTCCAGTATTCTGGCATGGAGAATTCCATGGGCTTTACAGTCCATGGGGTTGCAAAGAGTTGAACATGACTGAGTGAGTTTCACTTGCCTATTTTTGTAAATAAAGTTTTATTGTAACACAGCCACTCTCATTCATTTGTATATTGTCTGTGGCTGCATTCATACTACAGCGCCAGAGTTCAGTAGTTGCAAGAGTCTACATAGCCCACAAAGCCTATACTGTCTGGCCTTTTACACCAAAAGGTTTTTAACCTTAATTCAAAGCATTATCATTATTATAATTAATATTATGTTTATCATTATAAATAATACTATTACTTTGTCCAATGCTTTTTATTTCACTTGTATTCTTTCTTATTTTCTCAATAACCCAATGCAGCAAGCTGGATAGATATTAAATGATCATTTATCGTATTTCAAAAACAAACAGCAAGCTTGCATAAGTATGAACATATAGAATCCTAATGCAAAGTAAATATTCTAAGAATATTTTAATATTATAATGATACTAAAACTTAGCAAAAGAATACAAATAGAGTTTAATATAGTAATTTCATGTGTCCTGGAGTAACATTCATTCTAACAATGTACTTTTCATGTTCATTTCTGCCTTATCATGCCTGCTCTTCCATGAAAAAACTGCTGCAAAATCCTGTCCGTAAGAAAATGCATATTTTTTCCTTTGACATTTTGTAATTTGCTTGCTTAACTGTTAGTTTGCTTTTAAACAGAGAATATTTCAATTGTTTAATACTAAATACTTTTCCTATTTTATAGAGAAATATTCTCAGTTCAGCATAGCTTACTTGTCAGCAGAGACATTCTGTGTTCTTTGTTGAATAATATGTCTGTGGATTGAACAATAAGGAGGGAGGTTATCTGTAAATGTGTCTTCTCCATGAGGTGCTAAAGATAGGCCAATAAAATCTTCATTTAACATATCCCATTTGTCCAAAGGCCCCAGGAGTTTTGTTAAAAAAGAATTAAGATGTGAGTCAAATACAAATGTAATTTCTGAACTTGTTCATAAGCACAGATATAGGAAATTTTTCACATATCCCAATGAAACACACAATGGAAATCGTGTAGTCATGGTTCCCAACATGTGTTTTTCTTAGACTTAGCTCAGTCAGGGTAGTTTGATAACTGAATTTTTTTGAATTCAGATTTTAAAAATTCACTTATAACTTGTCATAGTGTTTCAGAATAACATTTTAGTAATCAAATATTCTATTTTTTGGTTGTTTACCAATTAACTAGAATATATTATTATATTGAAAACTTCTACAGAATTTTTTATTTTACTCTCTCAAATGTAGCACACAATTTGAAAACAGAAAGGAAAATCTATTTTCCAACATTTACACCTAATAAGAATTTTAAAATGTCTATAGAGAGTTTGCTGTTCCCACGTCATAGAAATGAATAGAAAACACTTTAATATTGGCAAATTTGATACAACATTGCTTGAAAAAAATCATTTGAAATATAATGAAGTGTGAAAAATATATCTTGAAACACATAAACCTTGTTATAAATTAACAACTCTTAGAACTATAGTGTATCTGTATATATTCTTTATTGAAAAAACTTTTAATTGTAAAAATAGTAAACACACAATTTTTACCATGTTGAGCATTTTTTAAGTGTACAGTTCAGTAGTATTAAGTATATTCACATTGTTGTGCAACAGATATCCAGATCTTGCAAAACTTATACTGAACATCTATTAAATACTCCCTATTTTTCCCTTCCTCCAGCACCATTTTACCTTGTTCCCTATAAATCTAACTGCTTAAAATGCATCATGTAAGTAGTATCATGCAGTATTTGTTATGTAACTGGCATATTTCAATTCGCATAATGTCCTCATGGATCATCCATACTGTAGCATGTGACAGGATTTTCTTCCTTTTTAAGGGTAGTATTCCACTGTATGTATATACCATATTTTGTTTATCCATGAATATGTGGGTTATATTTCCACTTCCTGGTTATTGTGAATAATGCTGCTATGAACATGGTGGGTCTGCAGATGTATTTTTGATACCCTGAATACAATTTCCTTGGCTATGTACATATGTAAGTGGGTTTGCTGGATCATGTGTAAGTTCTATATTTAATTTTTTTAGGAACTACCAAATAGTTTTCATTGTGGTTGCACCATTTTGCAATCCCACCAACAATGCACAAGGGTCACAAGGGTTTCAGTTTCTCTACATCCTTACCAACACTTGTTATCTTCTGGTTATTTTTAAAATTTCATAATATATATATATATATATTATTGAAGTATAGTTGACTTACAGTGTCTCCTTGCACATGTTTTCATCTGCTCAGCCAGTTTACTCTTTTGGTTGGTTCATTTAATACATTTACATTTAAGGTAATTATCATATAAGGTAATGATCTTTTGATTATTAATTTGATAATTTGATAATTATCAAAAGATCATATTACCATTTTCTTAATTGTTTTGGGTTTATTTTCTGTAGATCTTTTGCTTGTCTTGTGTTTCCTGCCTAGAGAAGTTCCTTTAGTATTTGTTGGAAAGCTGATTTGGTGTTGCTGAATTCTCTTAACTTTTGCCTGTCTGTAAACCTTTTGATTTCTCCATCAAATCTGAATGAGAGTCTTGCTGGATAGAGTATTCTTGGTTATATAGGTTCTTCCCTTTCATCACTTTAAGTATATCATGCTATTCCCTTCAGGCTTATAGCGTTTATGTTGAGAAATCAGTTGATAACCTGATAGGAGTTCCCTTGTATGTTATTTGTCATTTTTCCCTTGTTGCTTTTAGTATTTTTCAGCTCAGTTCAGTCGCTCAGTTGTGTTCAACTCTTTGTGACCCAATAAACTGCAGCACTCTAGGCTTCCCTGTCCATTCCAACTCCTGGAGCTTACTCAAACTCATATCCGTCAAATCGGTGATGCCATCCAACCACCTCATCCTCCGTCGTCCCCTTCTCCACCTGCCTTTAATCTTTCCCAGCATCAGGGTCTTTTCAAATGAGTCAGTTCTTTGCATCAGGTAGCCAAAGTATTGGAGTTTCAGCTTCAACATCAGTCCTTCCAATGAATATTCAGGACTGATTTTCTTTAAGATTGAATGGTTTGATCTCCTTGCAGTCCAAGGGATTCTCAAGAGTCTTCTCCAACACTGCAGTTGAAAAGCATCAATTCTTTGGTATTCAGCTTTCTTTATGGTCCTATTTTCACATCCATACATTCCTACTGGAAAAACCATAGCTTTGACTAGATGTTGGCAAAGTAATATCCCTGCTTTTTAATATACTATCTAGGTTTGTCAGGGGGCTTCCCTGGTGGCTCAGTGGGTAAAGTCAGCCTGCAGTGCAAGAGAACCGTGTTCCATCCCTGGCTTGGGAAGATCCCCTGGAGAAGGAAATGGCAACCTGCTCCAGTATTCTTGCCTGGAGAATTCCATGGACAGAGGAGCCTGGTGGGCTACAGTCCATGGGGTCACAAAGAGTCAGACGTGACTGAGTGACTAACACTAGGTTTGTTATAGCTTTTCTTCCAAGGAGCAAGCATCTTTTAATTTCATGGTAGCAGCAACCATCTGCAGTGATTTTGGAGCCCAAGAAAATAAAGTTTCTGTTTCCATTGTTTTCCCATCTATTTGCCATGAAGTTGTGGAACCGGTAGCCATGATCTTATTCTTTTAAATGTTCAGTTTTAAGCTAGCTTTTTCACTCTCCTCTTTCACATTCATCAAGAGGATTTTTAGTTCCTCCTCGCTTTCTGCCATAAGGGTGGTGTCATCTGCATATCTAAGGTTATTGATATTTCTCTTGGCAATCTTGATTCCAGCTTGTGAGTCATCCAGGCCAGTATCTCACATGATGTACTCTGCATATAAGGTAAATAAGCAGGGTGACAACATACAGCCTTGACGTATTCCTTCCCAACTTGGAACCTGTCTGTTGTTCCATGTCTGGTTCTATCTGTTGTTTCTTGACCTACAGACAGATTTCTCAGGGGGCAGGTCAGGTGGTCTGGCATTCCCATCTCTTTAAGAATCTTCCACATTTTGTTGTGATCCATACAGTCAAAGGCTTTGGCATAGTCAATAAAGCAGAAGTAGATGTTTTTCTGGAATTTTCTTGCTTTTTCTGTGATGCAACAGATTTTGGCAGTTTGATCTCTGGTTCCTCCACCTTTTCTAAATCCAGCTTGAACACATGGAGGTTCTTGGTTCATTTACTATTGAAGCCTGGCTTGGAGAATTTTGAGCATTACTTTGCTAGCTTGTGATATGACTGCAATTGTATGGTAGTTAGAACATTTTTTGGCATTGCCTTTCTTTGGAATTGGAACGAAAACTGATCTTTTCCAGTCCTGTGGCCACTGCTGAGTTTTCCAAGTGTGCTGACATATTGAATGCAGCACTTTCACAGCATTATCTTTGACGATTCGAATACCTGGAATCCCATCACCTCCACTAGCTTTATTTGTAGTGATCCTTCCTAGGCCCACTTGACTTTGCATTCCAGGATATCTGGCTCTAGGTGAGTGATCACAGCATCATGGTTATTTGGGTTATTATGCTCTTTTTTGTATAGTTCTGTGTATTCTTGCCACCTCTTCTTAATATCTTTTGCTTCTGGTATGTCCATACCGTTTCTGTCCTTTATTGTGCCCATCTTTCATGAAATGTTCCCTTGGTATCTCTAGTTACCTTGAAGAGATCTCTAGTCTTTCCCATTCTATTGTTTTCCTCTGTTTCTTTGCATGGATCACTTAGGAAGGCTTTCTTATCTTTCCTTCCTATTCTTTGGAACTCTGCATTCAGATGGATATAAATTTCCTTTTCTCCTTTGCCTTTCACCTTTCTTCTTTTCTCAGCTATTTGTAAGGCCTCCTCAGACAACCATTTTGCATTTCTTTTTCTTTGGGATGGTTTTGTTAATGGCCTCCTATACAGTGTTACAAACCTCAGTCCATAGTTCTTCAGGCACTCTGTGTATCAGATCGAAACCCTTAAATCTGTTTGTCACTTCCACTGTATAATGGTAAGTGATTTGATTTAGTATTTTATCCTCATCTTTAATTGTTGTCAGTTTGATTGCTATGTGTCTTGGTGCAGTCCTCTTTGGGGTTATCCTGCCCGGCACTCTCTGTGTCTCCTGGACTTGGTTGAATATTTCCTTTCCCATGTTAGGAAAGTTTTCACCTATTATCTCTTCAAATATTTTCTCAGGTCCTTCTCTCTTTCTTCTCCTTCTGGGACCACTATAATGCAAATGCTGGTATGTTTAATATTGTCCCAGAGGTCTCTTATGCTGTCTTCAGTTTTTTTCTATTTTCTATTCTGCTACAGTGATTTCCGCCATTCTGTCCTCTAGGTCATTTATCTGTTCTTTTCCTCAGTTAACTGCTATTGATTCCTTCCAGTGTATTATTCAGACCTTTTGTTGACCATGATGGCTACTCCACTTCTTCTAAGGGATTCCTGCCCGCAGTAGTAGATATAATGGTCATCTGAGTTAAATTCACCCATTTCAGTCCATTTAAGTTCTCTGATTCCTAGAATGTCGACGTTCACTCTTGCCATCTCTTGTTTGACCACTTCCAATTTGCCTTGATTCATGCATCTGATATTCCAGGTTCCTATGCAATATTGCTCTGTACAGCATTGGACCATGCTTCTATCACCAGTCACATCCACAAGTGGGTATTGTTTTTGCTTTGGCGCCATCCCTTCATTCTTTCTGGAGTTATTTCTCCACTGATCTCCAGTAGCATATTGGGCACCTACTGACCTGGGGAGTTCCTCTTTCAGTATCCTATCATTTTGCCTTTTCATACTGTTCATGGGGTTCTCAAGAATGATCTCTGTTCGTTTCCAAGGCAAACCATTCACTATCACAGTAATCCAAGTCTGTGTGCCAACCAGTAACGCTGAAGAAGCTGAAGTTGAATGGTTCTATGAAGACCTACAAGACCTTTTAGAACTAACACCCAAAAAAGATGTCCTTTTCATTATAGGGGACTGGAATGCAAAAGTAGGAAGTCAAGAAACACCTGGAGTAACAGGCAAATTTGGCCTTGGAATACGGAATGAAGCAGGGCAAAGACTAATAGAGTTTTGCCAAGAAAATGCACTGGTCATAGCAAACACCCTCTTCCAACAACACAAGAGAAGACTCTTACACATGGACATCACCAGATGGTCAACCCCGAAATCAGATTGATTATATTCTTTGCAGCCAAAGATGGAGAAGCTCTATACAGTCAACCAAAACAAGACCAGGAGCTGACTGTGGCTCAGATCATGAACTCCTTCTTGCCAAATTCAGACTTAAATTGAAGAAAGTGGGGAAAACCACTAGACCATTCAGGTATGACCTAAATCATATCCCTCATGATTATACAGTGGAAGTAAGAAATAGATTTAATGGACTAGATCTGATCGAGTTCCTGATGAACTATGGACGGAGGTTCATGACATTGTCCAGGAGACAGTGATCAAGACCATCCCCATGGAAAATAAATGCAAAGAAGCAAAATGGCTGCCTGGGGAGGCCTTACAAATAGCTGTGAAAAGAAGAGAAGTGAAAAGCAAGGAGAAAAGGGAAGATATAAGCATCTGAGTGCAGAGTTCCAAAGAATAGTAAGAAGAGATAAGAAAGCCTTCCTCAGTGATCAGTGCAAAGAAATAGAGGAAAACAACAGAATGGGAAAGACTAGAGATCTCTTCAAGAAAATTAGAGATACCAAGGGAACATTTCATGCAAAGATGGGCTTGATAAAGGACAGAAATGGTATGGACCTAACAGAGGCAGAAGATATTAAGAAGAGGTGGCAGGAATACACAGAAGAACTATACAAAAAAGATCTTCATGACCAAGATAATCACGATGGTGTGATCATTGACCTAGAGCCAGACATCCTGGAATGTGAAGTCAAGTGGGCCTTAGAAAGCATCACTACGAACACAGCTAGTGGAGGTGATGGAATTTCAGTTGAGCTATTTCAATCCAGGAAGATGATGCTGTGAAAGTGCTGCACTGAATATGCCAGCCAATTTGGAAAACTCAGCAGTGGCCATAGGATTGGAAAAGGTCAGTTTTCATTCCAATCCCAAAGAAAGGCAAAGCCAAAGAATGCTCAAATTACCGCACAATTTCAGTCATCTCACATGCTACTTAAGTAATGCTCAAAATTCTCCAAGCCAGGCTTCAGCAATACATGAACTGTGAACTTCCAGATGTTCAAGCTGGATTTAGAAAAGGCAGAGGAACCAGAGATCAAATCGTCAGCATCTGCTGGATCATTGAAAAAGCAAGTGAGTTCCCGAAAAACATCTATTTCTGCTTTATTGACTATGCCAAAGCCTTTGACTGTATGGATCACAATAGACTGTGGAAAATTCTGAAAGAGATTGGAATACTGGACCACCTGACCTGCCTCTTGAGAAACCTATATGCAGGTCAGGAAGCAACAGTTAGAACTGGACATGGAACAACAGACTGGTTCCAAATAGGAAAAGGAGTATGTTGAGGCTGTATATTGTCACCCTGCTTATTTAACCTATATGCAGTGTACATCATGAGAAATGCTGGGCTGGAAGAAGCACAAGCTGGAATCAAGATTGCAGAGAGAAATATCAATAACCTCAGATATGCAGATGACACCACCCTTATGGCAGAAAGTGAAGAGGAACAAAAAAGCTTCTTGATGAAAGTGAAAGAGGAGAGTGAAAAAGTTGGCTTAAAGCACCACATTCAGAAAACAAAGATCATGGCATCTGGTCCCATCACTTCATGGCAAATAGATGGGGAAACAGTGGAAACAGTGGCTGACTTTATTTTGGGGGGCTCCAAAATCAGTGCAGATGGTGACGACAGCCATGTAATTAAAAGACACTTAGTCCTTGGAAGGAAAGTTATGACCAACCTAGATAGCATATTCAAAAGCAGAGACATTACTTTGCCAACAAAGGTCCGTCTAGTCAAGGCTATGGTTTTTCCTGTGGTGATGTATGGATGTGAGAGTTGAACTGTGAAGAAGGCTGAGCACTGAAGATTTGATGATTTTGAACTGTGGTGCTGGAGAAGACTCTTGAGAGTCCCTTGGACTGCAAGGAGATCCAACCAGTCCATTCTAAAGGAGATCAGTCCTGGGTGTTCTTTGGAAAGAATGATGCTAAAGCTGAAACTCCAATACTTTGGCCACCTCATGCGAAAAGTTGACTCATTGGAAAAGACTCTGATGCTGGGAGGGATTGGGGGCAGGAGGAGAAGGGGACAACAGAGGATGAGATGGCTGGATGCCTTCACTGACTCGATGGATATGAGTTTGAGTGAACTCCGGGAGTTGGTGATGGACAGGGAGGCCTGGCATGCTGCGATTCATGGGGTCGCAAAGAGTTGGACACGACTGAGTGACTGAACTGAACTGAATAGTTACATAATCACAACAACAAAAGATGTTTATAAATGTTCTTAATTAATAGAGAAAAAAATCATAATTATAATTGCAAGCCATAATAGAAACATTATTAACCTAACAATATAAAATAATTACATACAGTCTGGGAGATAAAGTAGAGTGATGTAGTAAGTGGAAGTGCACACATGCATGTGTTTTCATGCACCTAGCCTGTCTATTTCTTTTGGTTGGTGCATTTAATTCACTTACTTTTAAAGTAGTTATCGATATGTATGATCTTATTCAGTTCGATTCAGTTGCTCAGTGGTGTCTGACTCTTTGCGACCCCATGAACAGCAGCATGCCAGGCCTCCCTGTCCATCACCAACTCCCAGAGTCCACCCAAACCCATGTCCATTGAGTTGGTAATGCCATCGAACCATCTCATCCTCTGTCGTCCCCTTCTCCTGTCCTGAATCTTTCCCAGTGTCAGGGTCATTTCAAATGAGTCAGCTCTTCACATCAGGTGGCCAAAGTATTGGAGTTTCAGCTTCAACATCAGTCCTTCCAATGAACACCCAGGACTGACCTCCTTTAGGATGAACTGGTTGGATCTCCTTGCAGTCCAAGGGACTCTCAAGAGTCTTCTCCAACACCACAGTTCAGAAGCATCATTTCTTCGGTGCTTAGCTTTCTTTATAGTCCAACTCACATCCATTCATGACTACTGGAAAAACCATAGCCTTGACTAGACGGACCTTTGTTGGCAAAGTAATGTCTCTGCTTTTTAATATGCCGTCTAGGTTGGTCATAACTTGCCTTCCAAGGAGTTAGCGTCTTTTAATTTCATGGCTGCAGTCACCATCTGCAGTGATTTTGGAGCCCAAAAAAATAGTCAGCCACTGTTTCCCCATCTATTTGCCATAAAGTGATGGGACCAGATGCCATGATCTTTGTTTTCTGAATGTCAAGCTTTAAGCCAACTTTTTCACTCTCTTTCACTTTCATCAAGAAGCTCTTTAGTTCCTCTTCACTTTCTGCCATAAGGGTGGTGTCATCTGCATATCTTAGGTTATTGGTATTTCTCCCAGCAATCTTGATTCCACCTTGTACTTCTTCCAGCCCAGCATTTCTCATGATGTAGTCTGCATATATAAGTTAAAGAAGCAGGGTGACAATATACAGCCTTGATGTACTTCTTTTCCTATTTGTATCCAGTCTGTTGTTCCATGTCCAGTTTTAACTGTTGCTTCCTGACCTGCATACAGGTTTCTCAAGAGGCAGGTCAGGTGGTCTGGTATTCCCATCTCTTTCAGAATTTTCCAGTTTATTGTGATCCACACAGTCAAAGGCTTTGGCATAGTCAATAAAGCAGAAATAGATATTTTTCTGGAACTCTCTTGCTTTTTTGACAATCCAATGGATGTTGGCAATTTGATCCCTGGTTCCTCTGCTTTTTCTAAAACCAGCTTGAAAATCTGGAAGTTCATAGTTCACGTGATCCTGTTACCATTTTCTTAATTGTTTTGGGTTTATTTTTTGTAGGTCCTTTCCTTCTCTTGTGTTTCTTGTGTAGAGAAATTCCTTTAACATTTATTGGAGAGCTGGTTTGGTGGTGCTGAATTCTCTTATCTTTTGGTTGTCTGTAAAGATTTGATTTCTCTGTCAAATCTGAACAAAAGTCTTGCTGGATAGAGTATGCTTGGTTGTAGGGTCTTCCCTTTTGTTATTTTAAATAGAATGTGCCATTCTTTCTGGCTGGCAGCGTTTCTGTCAAGAAATCAGCTGATAACCTTATGGGAGTTTCCTTGTATTTTATTTGTTGTTTTCCCCTTGTTGCTTTTAATATTTTATCTTTGCCTTTAATTTTTGTCAGTTTGATTTCTATGTGTCCTGGTGTATTTCTCCATGGGTTTATCCTTCCTGAGATTCTGCTACCTGAACTTGGTTGACCTTTTCCTTTTCCATGTTTGGGAAGTTTTCAGCTATTACATCTTCAAATATTTTCTTGGGTCCTTTCTCTCTCTTTCTCTCCCCTCCTGTGACCCCTATAATATGAATGTTGGTGAGTTGTCCTAGAGGACTCTTAGGCTGTCTTCATTTTTTTTTCTTTTTCCTATATTTTGTTTTGCAGCAGTGATTTCTAACATTCTGTCTTCCAGGTCACTTATCTATTCTGCCTGTTTCTCTGCTTTATTCTTTCTAATGTATTTCATCTCTGTTCATTTGTTCTTTAGTTCTTCTAGGTCTTTGGCAAACATTTCTTGTAACTTCTCCATTCTTTTTCTGAGATCGTGGATTATCATCAGTATCATTATTCTGACTTCTCCTTCTGGAAGATTGCCTATCACTTTGTTTATTAATAGTTGTTTTTCTAGGGTTTTATCTTGTCCTATCATCTGGGATATAATCCTCTGCACTTTCATTTTGATTAACTTTCCATGATGTAACTTTTGTTCTGGTAGCTGAGGGATTGTAGTGCTTCTTATTTCTTCCATTTAACCTTTGGTGGATCAGGCAAAGAGGCTTCTTTAAGCTTCCTGATGGAGGGAGTGGCAGTGGGAAAAACTGTGTCTTACTCTGGTGGGCAGAGCCATGCTCAGTGAACCTGTAATCCAATTGTCTACTGATGGGGGAAGTTATGCTCCTTTCTTGTTAGTTGTTTGGTCTGCAACCCAGCTCTGGGGTCTACAGGCTCTATGATAAGGTTAATGGCAACCTCCAAGGGGGCTTACAGCAAGGGCACCTCCTAGGATCGCTGCTGCCAGTGCCCCTATCCCCTCAGCAAGCTACTGCCAACCAACGCCTCCACAAGATACCATCCAACACTGGCAGGTGGTCTGGTTAAGTTTCCTGTGGGGTCATTGCTCCTTTCCCCTGGGTCCTGGTGTGCGCAAGATTTTGTTTGTGCCCTTTAAGAGTGGAGTCTCTGTTTGCCCTAGTCCTGTGAAAGTACTACAATCAAATCCCACTAATCTTCAAAATCAGATTCCCTGGGGATTCCTAGTCCCTTTGCCAAATCCCCAGTCTGGGAAGCCTGACATGGGGCTCAGAACTTTCACAATAGTGGGATATCTCCTTTGTGTTATTGTTCTCCAGTTTTCAGGTTGTCCACCAGGCAGGTATGGGATTTTATTTTATTGTCATTGTGCCCTGTCTACCATCTTGTTGCAGTTTTTTTGTCTTTGGATGTGGGGTATATTTTTTTGGAGTGTTTCATCATCTTCCTGTTGATGGCTGTACAGCAGCTGGTTGTGATTTCAGTGCTCTCACACAAGATGAACACACATCTTCTACTCCAACATCTTGAACCAATCTCTCAATAGCTCAATATTTTAAATACGTTGTATTGAATATTTATCGAGATATGTTCATGAGATTGAGTAGGCTTGCAGAGTTTGTGAACTAAGCTTTAAAAGAATGTACTTTAGAGCTTCCTGGGAGGTTCAGTGGTAAATAATCTGCCTGCCAATGCAGGAGACACGAGTTTGATTCCTAGCTAAGGAAGATCCTACTAATGCCCATTTGCCACAAATACTGAGCCTCTCATTGTGGTTTTGATTTGTATTTCCCAGATGATACTCTGAACACCTTTTCATGTACCTGTTCAGTTCAGTCGCTCAGTCGTGTCCTACTCGTTGTTACCCCATGAATCACAGCACACCAGGCCTCCCTGTCCATCACCAACTCCCAGAGTTTAACCAAACTCATGTCCATTGAGTCGGTGATGCCATCCAGCCATCTCATCCTCTGTTGTCCCCTTCTCCTCCTGCCCCAATCCCTCCCAGCATCAGAGTCTTTTCCAATGAGTCAACTCTTCCCATGAGGTGGCCAAAGTATTGGAGTTTCAGCTTCAGCATCAGTCTTGGAAACAAACAGAGATCATTCTGTCGTTTTTGAGATTGCATCCAAGTATTGCATTTCGGACTCTTTTGTTGACCATGATGGCTACTCCATTTCTTCTAAGGGATTCCTACCCACAGTAGTAGATATAGTGGTCATCTGAGTTAAATTCACCCATTCTAGTCCATTTTAGTTCACTGATTCCTAGAATATCGACATTCACTCTTGCCATCTCTTGTTTGACCACTTCCAATTTGCCTTGATTCATGGACCTAACATTCCAGGTTCCTATGCAGTATTGCTCTTTACAGCATTGGACCTTGCTTCTATCACCAGTCACATCCACAACTGGGTACTGTTTTTGCTTTGGCGCCATCCCTTCATTCTTTCTGGAGTTATTTCTCCACTGATCTCCAGTAGCATATTGGGCACCTACTGACCTGGGGAGTTCCTCTTTCAGTATCCTATCATTTTGCCTTTTCATACTGTTCATGGGGTTCTCAAGGCAAGAATACTGAAGTGGTTTGCCATTCCCTTCTCCAGTGGACCACATTCTATCAGACCTCTCCACCATGACCCGTCCATCTTGGGTGGCCCCACACGGCATGGTTTAGTTTCATTGAGTTAGACAAGGCTGTGGTCCGTGTGATCAGATTAGCTAGTTTTCTGTGATTATGGTTTCAGTGTGTCTGCCCTCTAATGCCCTCTTGCAACACCTACCATCTTCTTGGGTTTTTCTTACCTTGGACGTGGGGTATTTCTTCACGGCTGCTCCAGCAAAGCGCAGCCGCTGCTCCTTACCTTGGACGAGGTCACCCCTCCTGACCTTGAACGTGGAGTAGCTCCTCTCAGTCCTCCTGTGTCCACGCAGCCACTGCTCCTTGGAAGTAGGATAGCTCCTCTTGGCCACTCCTGTGCCGTCGCAGCCTGGCGCTCTTGGTCGCCGCCCCTTACCTTGGGCATGGGGTAGCTCCTCTCGGCTGCGGTCCGTCGCAGCTGCCACGCTTCTGTGCATTCCGTCACATGTACCTGTTCAGTTCAGTCCAGTTGCTCAGTCGTGTCCAACTCTACGACCCCATGAATTGCAGCACGCCAGGCCTCCCTGTCCATCACCAACTCCTGAAGTTCACTCAAACTCACGTCCATCGAGTCCGTGATGCCATCCAGCCATCTCATCCTCTGTCGTCCCCTTCTCCTCCTGCCCCCAGTCCCTCCCAGCATCAGAGTCTTTTCCAATGAGTCAGCTCTTCGCGTGAGGTGGCCAAAGTATTGGAGTTTCAGCTTCAGCATCAGTCCCTCCAATGAACACCCAGGGCTGATCTCCTTTAGGATGGACTGGTTGGATCTCCTTGCAGTCCAAAGAACTCTCAAGAGTCTTCTCCAACACCACAGTTCAAAAGCATCAATTCTTCGGGGCTCAGCTTTCTTCACAGTCCAACTCTAACACCCATACATGACCACTGGAAAAACCATAGCCTTGACTAAATGGACCTTTGTTGGCAAAGTAATGTCTCTGCTTTTGAATATGCTATCTAGGTTGGTCATAACTTTCCTTCCAAGGAGTAAGCATTAGCCATCCATTAATCTTCTATGGGAAAATGTCTGTTCAGCTCCTCTGGCCATTTTTAAATCAAATCATGTGTCTTTTTGCTATTAAGTCATTGAAGTGCTCTTAAGTTACTGAGTTCTTTATATATTTTGGATACTAAGCTGTAATCAGATTTATGATTTGTAAACGTTTTCAAACTTTTTGTTGATGATTTCCTTCACTGATTTCTAATTTTATATGTTTTCACCTTTAAATTCGCTAGTTTTCAAAAGGCATTGAGTTCTCTCTTAGGGCCATAGTAAGTTCCTTCATGTTCCTAATTAGATGACAAGGCATTTGGCTACCTTGAGAGATTGTTAGTTACTTTCATCATTTACCAGAACTTCATTGTATTTCTTCTCTTTGACATTCAGAACACTAGGCAGAAATCGTACTGCATTAGCACTCAATATGGGCCTTTGTGAATACATGAAAATTTTAATACATTTTGTAGCTGCTGGTCATTTGTTCTAATCCACTTATATTTGGTGGTTCATGGGAATATGTTGTTACTAGATTTTGGTGTAGATAGATTTTGGGGTTTACTATCCTATTTGCTGTTTACGTTTTACAAGGAATTGCAAGGAGATTGCAATACGACACTGATGCCATCTTTTCAGAATCCTCTGGCAGCACTGATTTTTCATGAAAACTGAGAAAAACTCAAATATCTAGCAATAGAATACTAATTAAACAAATTATAGTATATCCATACAAATTAATAATATAGCTGTTTAATAAAAAGGGGTCAATCTAAATACACACGAAACTTTCCTAAATATTATTAAAAATTTTTTAAAGGAAATTTGTAAAATAAAGTAATACATGACCATATTTTGTTAAAATATGATAGGGGAAAAACTAGAAAAATATGTAAAATGTTAAGGTTTCTTTTATGGTAGGTGGGATTATACACAGCTTTTATTTTTCATAATTAAACATTTCATCAGTGTTTGAATTTTATGTAATGGACATGTATAATTAACATTTGTCATCAGAATGCTTAATACCTCACAATACTTAATACTCATCTAAAACAGGTAATTTAGGAAGTGGCCAAACTTACGTTCTTCTCCTGAAAGTTCATTAGCATAGGAAATCTTAGAATAAATGGAACTAGATTTTATACTGAAAAATGATGTTTTCTGTTTGGGACTGCTACAACAATAATGTGGTCTAAAGTCACTGGATTAGGTTCGTCTAGAAGAAATATTTTAAATGGCAATGTTACCATTTACTCATTCTGAAAACTGATTGATAGGATTTTAAAACATCTATGAAATACTTTGAATAAGATTTCAAAAAAATTTAAAAAAACCTCTGTGACATCCTTTTCTTTTGAAGCACTGAAATAATACATAAAGCAAGAACCCAAAAAATCCATTAGAACAAGGGTTGCTAAACTATGACCAGGCCCAATCTAGTCTGCTGCATTTTTTTCTGCAACCTGTGAAACTAAGAATGATTTTTCCATTTTCAGTGGTTGGAAGAAAGTCAATAGAAGAATACTTTGTTCAGTTCAGTTCAGTCGCTCAGTCGTGTCCGACTCTTTCGACCCCGTGAACCACAGCATGCCAGGCCTCCCTGTCCATCACCAACTCCTGGAGTCTACCCAAACCCATGTCCATCGAGTTGGTGATGCCATCCAACCCTCTCATCCTCTCTCATCCCCTTCTCCTCCTGCCCTCAATCTTTCCCAGCATCAGGGTCTTTTCAAATGAGTCAGCTCTTTGCATCAGGTGGCCAAAGTATTGGAGTTTCAGCTTTAGCATCAGTCCTTCCAATGAACACCCAGGACTGACCTTCTTTAGGATGGACTGGTTGGATCTCCTTGCAGTCCAAGGAGCTCTCAAAAGTCTTCTCCAACACCACACTTCAAAAGCATCAAATCTTTGGCACTCAGCTTTCTTCACAGCCCAACTCGCACATCTATACATGACCACTGGAAAAACCATAGCCTTGCCTAGGCGGACCTTTATTGGCAAAGTAATGTCTCTGCTTTTGAATATGCTATCTAGATTGGTCATAACTTTCCTTCCAAGGAGTAAGCATCTTGTAATTTCATGGCTGCAGTCACCATATGCAGTGATTTTGGAGCCCCCAAAAATAAGGTCTGACACTGTTTCCACTGTTTCCCCATCTATTTCCCATGAAGTGATGGGACCAGATGCCATGATCTTAGTTTTCTGAATGTTGAGTTTTAAGCCAACTTTTTCACTCTCCTCTTTCACTTTCATCAAGAGGCTTTTTAGTTCCTCTTCACTTTCTGCCATAAGGGTGGTGTCATTTGCATATCTGAGGTTATTGATCTTTCTCCCAGCAATCTTGATTCCAGCTTGTGCTTCTTCCAGCCCAGTGTTTCTCATGATGTACTCTGCATATAAGTTAAAGAAGCAGGCTGACAATATACAGCCTGACGTACGCCTTTCACTATTTGGAACCAGTCTGTTGTTCCATGTCCAGTTTTAACTGTTGCTTCCTGACCTGCATACAGGTTTCTCAAGAGGCAGGTCAGGTGGTCTGGTATTCCCATCTCTTTCAGAATTTTCCACAGTTTATTGTGATCCACACAGTCAAAGGCTTTGGCATAGTCAATAAAGCAGAAATAGATGTTTTTCTGAAACTCTGTTGCTTTTTTGATGATCCAGTGGAAGTTGGCAATTTGATCTCTGGTTCCTCTGCCTTTTCTAAAACCAGCTTGAACATCTGGAAGTTCACGGTTCATGTATCGCTGAAGTCTGGCTTGGAGAATTTCGAACATTAGTAGCGTGTGAGATGAGTGCAACTGTGCGGTAGTTTGAGCATTCTTTAGCATTGCCTTTCTTTGGGATTGGAATGAAAACTTACATGTAGACATTACAGGAAATTTATATTCAGGTGTCCATAAATAAAGTTTATTGGAACACACCCTTGATCTTTCATTTACACATTCTGTATGGCTGCTTTTGCACAATGTCAGATTAAGAGTTGAACTTTTGTGGCAGAAACTGTATGGTCCACAGATTCTAAAATATTTACCATCTGGACCTTTACAGATAATAATTTGCTAAGCTTTGCCTTAGAATACTTCATTAACTTAGAAAAGTGCGGTCCGTTAGAATTATAGGTTTTAAATCTCTCCAATTCTATTTTGGTTTAAAAAGAGTAATGAACAAAACAATTTGATCCTCAGTTAGTAGTTTTTTGTTTCATTCATGACTTAACATAAATTCTTGAGAGCAAAACGTAAAATAAAATATTTGAAATAGTTTTCTTTATCCTGAACTAAAATCCTATCTTACATCTGTCATGCTAGAGTAAAAGGGATGACTAACATCATTTTGTGTTGGGCCACATAATTAATGGACCAGTGCACACATTGATGAGTTTAGATGAAAAGTGACTGAAATTTGAACTGTTAGCTTTCCCTTTCTTGTTACTTCAAAACTAGTTTGGGCTTTAAACATCAGCTTAACAGGTGCTTATCTTTTCTTGTTGTCAGATAAATAGGCTTCCTAAGACATAGTTCTGTGGTTTGAAAAAGAAAAGCCCAAGATTCGTACAAATGAATCACAGATAAAGACTAGACTATTTCATGCCCCTAAAGATTGCATCCACCCATTGACACAGCCTTTGTATCCGTTCAGATACAGAAATTAGAACTGTCACCACCGAATACTAAGTTACTGAGTAATCACACAGAAAAGTTTTTACCTTAAATTTGAGCACTGACTAGAATTCAATTTGGTAATTCATGGTATGATCCCTGAGTCGGGAGGATTCCCTAGAGAAGGGAATGGCAACCCACTCCAATATCTTGCCTGGAAAATTCCATGAACAGAGAAGGCTGGTGTGCTACAGTCCTTGGGGTTGCAAAGAGTTGGATACAATTGAGTGACTAACAACACAACAAATTCATGGTACAAGTATTAAAACCTGTAATACTTAACCTAAAAGATATTTGAATTATTACCTTATTTAAGTTTAGACCACAAAAGTTATTTTGTTCGAAGTAAGATTTTGGTCAGCTTAGCAGGAGCAGATCATGAGGGATTTTCATTGACTTTATTGTGCTTTTATGTACAGTTTCTACTTTTTGATGAGTTCATATTTTATGAAGATTAATTTAATCATCTAAAATTCAGGATAGAATATTTATAATATTATTAAAACTGTAATACTCATTTTCCTTATTTCAGTCCAAAATTATGTAGTTGTTAGAAAAATATGTGTATATGTATTTGTTTCTGCATTTAATATTTTAATGTAACATTAGTCATTTCTCATAAGCTATACCATGCTTTAAAAGAGATTTCCCCATAGTTCTTTACAAAGATAGTAAAGGTCTCCAGTGAAACTTCTCATATTAATAGCAGTTTAAATTCTATATATATTAACAGTATATTTTAAAATACTGGTTAAAAACTGCCAACAATTAATAACTTCATCCTCAATCTGAAATAGTTGCTGAGCTATAATGAAGTTTGTTTTATCTAATTGTTATGTTTAAATATTCAATTTACATATGTACATAGTGCCATAAATATTCTTTGCCTTGCTCTTTATTGTTTGGACTTTTTATTTAGTTTTTTCCCAGATGGATGATTTTATGAGCCAAAACATAGGAGCACTTTCTGAATTTACCTTTAGGCATTAAGACAAAAGAAGTAGGGGTATTATAACCTGGCTTGTTTAAAACATCACCATGCTACTTTGAATGACAGTTTACAATTTACAAGTAGGGTGTGGCTAATAAAGTCACTGAAGCAGACATAAGCATAGGTTTTCCTTTATACACAGTTCTGGCCTGTCAATCATACCTCCTAAATGCTTTGTTGCACAGGCATGCCAATAACTAAAACCACATTTTATCATTTTGTACCCAAAGGCTTTAAAAGGCCGTGCAACCACATCAGTGTTTGAAAACCCAAGATTAAAGTGTAAGTCCTCAAGGAGAGACTTCCGTTTATCTAGAAGAGTAAAATTTCCTTGCAATTAAAATAATGTAGTATAAGAATTATAAATACTACATTTTAACAAAATTGTTAAAACTTGGTATTAAAGTGCTTGTTCTGACTTGCTTCCAGATTTTCTATAAAGCAACTTTTACACATCTAGAAAATATTAATATGAGTGACTTAAATATATTATGTGTATTATCTTCAGTGGTATAATGAATATTTATACATGTTAAGGCATGGTAAAAACAAAACAACAAAATGAGAAAAACCTATGGCTATGAATATGCTGACTCTGTCTCTTTCCCATGCTGCCCAAATATGGCATCCTTAGTAATTTTTTTTAATGTATTATCTATGTATATTCTATCTTTTGTGTAGTAATCTGGTACATAGTTTGAACTCAAGGAAATAGATTTCGGTGGCAGAAGCAGGGTTTATGCCAATAAAAGTTCTCTATATGTCTCAGTACTTTTTAGTTTTAGAAAATTGGTTCTTATTATAGCAGATTGGAACTTCTAGATGTTCAAGCTGGTTTAGAAAAGGCAGAGGAACCAGAGATCAAATTGCCAACATCCACTGGATCATCGAAATCACTTCATGGGAAACAGATGGGGAAACAGTGTCAGACTTTATTTTTTGGGGCTTCAAAATCACAGCAGATGGTGATTGCAGCCATGAAATTACAAGATGCTTACTCCTTGGAAGGAAAGTTATGACCAACCTAGATAGCATATTCAAAAGCAGAGACATTACTTTGCCAACAAAGGTCTGTCTAGTCAAGGCTATGGTTTTTCCAGTGGTCATGTATGGATGTGAGAGTTGGGCTGTGAAGAAAGCTGAGCCCCGAAGAATTGATGCTTTTGAACTGTGGTGTTGGAGAAGACTCTTGAGAGTCCTTTGGACTGCAAGGAGATCCAACCAGTCCATCCTAAAGAGGATCAGTCCTGGGTGTTCATTGGAAGGAGTGATACTGAAGCTGAAACTCCAATACTTTGGCCACCTCATGGGAAGAGTTGGCTCGTTGGAAAAGACCCTGATGCTGGGAGGGATTGGGGGCAGGAGGAGAAGGGGATGACAGAGGATGAGATGGGTGGATGGCATCACTGACTCGATGGACATGAGTCTGGGTGAACTCCAGGAGTTGGTGATGGACAGGGAGGCCTGGCATGCTGCGATTCATGGGGTCGGAAAGAGTTGGACACAACTGAGAGACTGAACTGAACTGAACTGATAGCAGATTGGAAAGCTGGACATGAGGTTTTTGGGAGCTTGTTAACTTCTTGAATTCCTTCTATGATTAGGGCATGGGATGAGAAAGTAACGATAGTTGTAAGGTGCAGCAAAAGAGTGGGTGAATCTGACTGAACATGCATAACAGTAAACTAAATGTGAGGTAGTTGACTGTAAGTATGACTCTGAAAGGCTCTAGAAATTTTTAGCTAAAATGAATAGATGGATGTGTCCTGGAGGAAAATGTTTTTTCCAGCTTTGATGATGTCTCCTGATGACTGTTGTTTTTTGTTTGCCATTTTAGAAAGTTTTCACTGCCTTACTAGGTTTCTAAGTCTGAAGTTCTCCCTAATTAGTGATTGATGAGAGTTTATAAAGTTATCTAGTACTGCAGAGGAAAAGCAGGTGTAGAAATCAAAATTACTATGTAGTAATATTCATCAAGTAGATGTGGTAAATTATTTACTGGTTAGTGCTGGACCTGTGTTTGAATTTTCTTTTAGATACTGAGCCAGGTATATTTGCAGATGACTTCTCCATTCCCTGGCCTGTAACTCTTACCTTTAGGGGCCTGTCTCTAAAAGATTCTTGATTAGGTTAGGCATTGCTATGTGTAGGCATCCAATTGTTTATTCCTATTGTCTCAGTTTACTAAATCAGTGGAAAATTTATTATTAGAACTCAGGCAAAGCTTTATACACTTTTTTTTTAAGGTTAATTAAGCAGGGCAATGAGGTTATAAAAATGCAAGATGAAATAATGTGTGAGTTCCAGAAGAGTTTAAATATTTTTGATGAGGGGGTTTGTCATCCTACTCTATGGTGGATCCTTTCCTATAGTTGCATGGAATATTGCTTAGGAGAATCATCTCCAGGCTCTTAAAGATGCATTGTTTGGTGTTGGTCAGGTGGGGTTACTCTTAAAAGCAATTCAGCTTTACCTGGACAGAAACTTATGTAAGCTGAAAATTAAGACTCAAAATCAAAATTATCCATATATATGATTATTCCTGATACATTATAAAGCATCAACCTTTGGAGTCTGGCTGAAGCATTGCATGGGTTTAAAGGGCCATCACAAGTTTTAGCTCAAGAGTATTTGGAAGACTTTTTCACGTACAGTTCTACCAGATAAGTCCAAATTGTTTATGACTCACACCATCAGAGCTATAAGGTATTGGCACAGTAGGAATTCCCCCACCCCCAACCCCCTTTAAAAAAAACAAGACAGTGGCTAAAATTGAAGATCTTATGTACCATGGCTGGAAATTGGGAATACAGGAACAAGAACTTTTGGCTTGGATAATAATTACATTGTTTGCCATGCTAAATAACAAGTCTTTTACTTGCAGTTATAACTGCAAGTATGATATGTAACTCTTTTTGTCTCCTGCTCTGAGGAGGCCAAGAGGAGGCAGCACATTTGGTCAGAATTCTACGAGTGGATAGAGCAGATGGTGCACATAGCTAGGTGGTTTTTAGACTATGCTTAAGGCCCTGCCTAGAGGTGAAGCTTGTAGCATTTGAGTCCTCAGTACAACACTGATATATAATTCTGCATTTATAGTGATTACATTTACATTGATTTTATATACATCTATAAGCTAGTTAACTAAAAAGCCTCTTGATAAAAGTAAAAGAGAAGAGTGAAAGAGTTGCCTTAAAGCTCAACATTCAGAAAACCAAGATCATGGCATCCGGTCCCATCACTTCATGGGAAATAGATGGGGAAACAGTGGAAACAGTGTCAGACTTTATTTTTTGGGGCTCCAAAATCACAGCAGATAGTGATTGCAGCCATGAAATTAAAAGATGCTTACTCCTTGGAAGGAAAGTTACGACCAACCTAGACAGCATATTCAAAAGCAGAGACATTACTTTGCCAACAAAGGTCCATCTAGTCAAGGCTATGGTTTTTCCAGTGGTCATGTATGGATGTTAGAGTTGGACTGTGAAGAAAGCTGAGCACTGAAGAACTGATGCTTTTGAAGTGTGGTGTTGGAGAAGACTCTTAAAAGTCCCTTGGACTGCAAGGAGATCCAACCAATCCATTCTAAAGGAGATCAGTCCTGGGTGTTCTTTGGAAGGACTGATGCTAAAGCTAAAACTCCAATACTTTGGCTACCTGATGCAATGAATTGACTCATTGGAAAAGACTGATGCTGGAAGGGATTGGGGACAGGAGGAGAAGGGGACGACAGAGGATGAGATGGGTGGATGGCATCACTGACTCGATGGACATGAGTTTGGGTGAACTCCGGGAGTTGGTGATGGACAGGGAGGCCTGGCGTGCTGCAATTCATGGGGTCATGAAGAGTCAGACACAACTGCGCGACAGAACTGAACTGACTGGTAAGCTAGTTAATACTTCATTATGCCTTTCAGTATAGAAGTGTCACAAGGACTTGAAAATAGTAAGACTACATTTATTTCTAATCTACATTAAAATTATAACACTGTGTTATCTTATTAAAATTATGTGTGATAGGTACATATTCATTATCTATGACTGATTACAGCAAAGGAAAACTGATGACATATATTTGTTTTAGAAGAGGAAAAGGTATAAAAATGTTAAGAACAGGTGATATACCTATAAAGCATAAAAAATGGGGAAGTAGCACAAGAAACCAATTGTCTACAAAATAGATAAATTCTTTCATTCTTTTAGTCCCTGATAGACAAAATGAGAATTAATTATATAAGTACTGAATAAATATTGTTGTGTTCAGTTTCTAAGTTGTGTCCAACTCTTTGCAACCTTATGGACTGCAAATCTTCTCACTACTTTATTGTTGCTGTTCAGTCCTTAACTCGTGTGCCACTCTTTGCAACCCTGTGGACTGCAGCATGCCAGGTTTCCCTGTTCTTCACTATCTTGTGGAGTTTGCTCAGACTCATGTCCATACAGTTGGTGGTGCCATCCAACCATCTCATCCTCTGTCACGTCCTTTTCCTCCTGCCTGCAATCCTTCGCAGCATCAGGGTCTTTTCCAGTGAGTAGGCTTTGCATATCAGGTGGCCAAAGTATTGCAGCTTCAGCATCAGTTCTTCCAATGAATATTCAGGGTTCATTTCCTAGAGGATTGACTTGTTTGACTTCCTTGCTGCTGTCCACAGGACTCTCAAGAGTCTTCTCTAGCACCACAATTTGAAAGCATCCCTTCTTTGGCACTCAGCCTTCCTTATGGTCCAACCCTCACATCATACATGACTGTTGGAAAAGTAATGTCTCTGCATTTTAATATGCTGTCTAGGTTTATCATAGCTTTCCTTCCAAGAGCAAGTGTCTTATTTTTTTTTAATATAAATTTATTTTAATTGGAGGTTAATTACTTTACAGTATTGTATTGGTTTTGCCATACATCAACATGAATCCGCCACAGGTATACACGTGTTCCCCATCCTGAACCCCCCTCCCACCTCCCTCCCCGTACCATCCCTCTGGGTCGTCTCAGTGCACCAGCCCCAAGCATCCAGTATCATGCATCGAACCTGGACTGGTAATTCGTTTCATATATGATATTATACATGTTCAATGCCATTCTCCCAAATCATCCCAACCTCGCATTCTCTCACAGAGTCCAAAAGACTGTTCTATACATCTGTGTATCTTTTGCTGTCTCGCATACAGGGTTATCATTACCATCTTTCTAAATTCCATATATATGTGTTAGTATACTGTATTGGCAGAGAAGGCGGTGGCACCCCACTCCAGTACTCTTGCCTGGAAAACCCCGTGGACGGAGGAGCCTGGTAGGCTGCACTCCATGGGGTCGCGAAGAGTCAGACACAACTGAGCGACTTCACTTTCACTTTTCACTTTCATGCCTTGGAGAAGGGAATGGCAACCCACTCCAGTGTTCTTGCCTGGAGATCCCAGGGACGGGGAAGCCTCGTGGGCTGCCGTCTATGGGGTCGCACAGAGTTGGACATGACTGAAGTGACTTAGCAGCAGCAGCAGCATACTGTATTGGTGTTTTTCTTTCTGGCTTACTTCACTTTGTATAATAGGCTCCAGTTTCATCCACCTCATTGGAACTGATTCAAATGTATTCTTTTTAATGGCTGAGTAATACTCCATTGTGTATATGTACCATAGCTTTCTTATCCATTCATCTGCTGATGGACATCTAGGTTGCTTCCATGTCCTGGCTATTATAAACAGTATTGTGATGAACATTGGAGTACACGTGTCTCTTTCCATTCTGGTTTGCTCAGTGTGTATGTCCAGCAGTGGGATTGCTGGGTCATAAAGCAGTTCTGTTTCCAGGTTTTTAAAGAATCTCCACACTGTTCTCCATAGTGGCTGTACTAGTTTGCATTCCCACCAACAGTGTAAGAGGGTTCCCTTTTCTCCACACCCTCTCCAGCATTTATTGCGTGTAGATTTTTGGATCGCAGCCATTCTGACTGGTGTGAAATGGTACCTCATTGTGGTTTTGATTTGCATTTCTCTGATAATGAGTGATGTTGAGCATCTTTTCATGCGTTTGTTAGCCATCTGTATGTCTTCTTTGGAGAAACGTCTATTTAGTTCTTTGGCCCATTTTTTGATTGGGTCGTTTATTTTTTCTGGAATTGAGCTGCAGGAGTTGCTTGTATATTTTGGAGATTAGTTGTGTGTCAGTTGCTTCATTTGCTATTATTTTCTCCCATTCTGAAGGCTGTCTTTTCACCTTGCTAATAGTTTCCTTTGTTGTGCAGAAGCTTTTAAGTTTAATTAGGTCCCATTTCTTTATTTTTGCTTTTATTTCCAGTCTTCTGGGAGGTGGTCATAGAGGATCCTGCTGTGATGTATGTCGGAGAGTGTTTTGCCTATGTTCTCCTCTAGGAGTTTTATAGTCTCTGGTCTTACATTTAGATCTTTAATCCATTTTGAGTTTATTTTTGTGTACGGTGTTAGAAAGTGTTCTAGTTTCATTCTTTTACAAGTGGTTGACCAGTTTTCCCAGCACTAAAAGTTAAAGAGATTGTCTTTTCTCCATTGTATATTCTTGCCTCCTTTGTGAAAGATAAAGGTGTGTGGATTTATCTCTGGGCTTTCTATTTTGTGTCATTGATCTGTATTTCTGTCTTTGTGCCAGTACCATACTGTCTTGATGACTGTGGCTTTGTAGTAGAGCCTGAAGTCAGGCAGGTTGATTCCTCCAGCTCCATTCTTCTTTCTCAAGATTGCTTTGGCTATTCGAGGTTTTTTGTATTTCCATACAAATTGTGAAATTATTTGTTCTAGCTCTGTGAAGAATACCGTTGGTAGCTTGATAGGGATTGCATTGAATCTATAGATTGCTTTGGGTAGTATACTCATTTTCACTATATTGATTCTTCCGATCCATGAACATGGTATATTTCTCCATCTATTAGTGTCCTCTTTGATTTCTTTCACCAGTGTTTTACAGTTTTCTATATATAGGTCTTTTGTTTCTTTAGGTAGACATATTCCTAAGTATTTTATTCTTCTTCGTTTGCAATGGTGAATGTAATTGTTTCCTTAATCTTTCTTTCTATTTTCTCATTATTAGTGTATAGGAATGCAAGGGATTTCTGTGTGTTGATTTTATATCCTGCAACTTTACTATATTCATTGATTAGCTCTAGTAATTTACTGGTGGAGTCCTTAGCGTTTTCTATGTAGAGGATCATATCATCTGCAAACAGTGAGAGTTTTACTTCTTCTTTTCCAATTTGGATTCCTTTTATTTCTTTTTCTGCTCTGATTGCTGGGGCCAAAACTTCCAAAACTATGTTGAATAGTAGTGGTGAGAGTGGACACCCTTGTCTTTTTCCTGACTTGAAGGGAAATGCTTTCAATTTTTCACCATTGAGGATAATGTTTTCTGTGGGTTTGTCATATATAGCTTTTATTATGTTGAGGTATGTTCCTTCTATTCCTGCTTTCTGGAGAGTTTTTAATCATAAATGGATGTTTAATTTTGTCAAAGGCTTTCTCTACATCTATTGAGATAATCATATGGCTTTTATTTTTCAATTTGTTAATGTGGTGTATTACATTGATTGATTTGCAGATATTGAAGAATCTTTGCATCCCTGAGATAAAGCCCACTTGGTCATGGTATATGATCTTTTTAATGTGTTGTTGGATTCTGATTGCTAGAATTTTGTTAAGGATTTTTACATCTATGTTCATCAGTGATACTGGCCTGTAGTTTTCTTTTTTTGTGGCATCTTTGTCAGGTTTTGGTATTAGGGTGATGGTGGCCTCATAGAACGAGTTTGGAAGTTTACCTTCCTCTGCAATTTTCTGGAAGAGTTTGAGTAGGATAGGTGTTAGCTCTTCTCTAAATTTTTGGTAGAATTCAGCTGTGAAGCTGTCTGGACCTGGGCTTTTGTTTGCTGAAAGATTTCTGATTACAGTTTCAATTTCTGTGTTTGTGTTGGGTCTGTTAAGATTTTCTATTTCTTTCTGGTCCAGTTTTGGAAAGTTGTACTTTTCTAAGGATTTGTCCATTTTTCCACGTTGTCCATTTTATTGGCATGTAACTGCTGATAGTAGTCTCTTATGATCCTTTGTATTTCTGTGTTGTCTGTTGTGATCTCTCCATTTTCATTTCTAATTTTACTGATTTGATTTTTCTCCCTTTGTTTCTTGATGAGTCTGGCTAATGGTTTCTCAAGTTTATTTATCCTTTCAAAGAACCAGCTTTGGCTTTGTTGATTTTTGCTATGGTCTCTTTTGTTTCTTTTGCATTTATTTCTGCCCTGATTTTTAAGATTTCTTTCCTTCTACTAACCCTGGGGTTCTTCATTTCTTCTGTTTCTAGTTGCTTTAGGTGCAGAGTTAGATTATTTATTTGACTTTTTTCTTGTTTCTTGAGGTATGCCTGTATTGCTATGAACTTTCCCCTTAGCACTGCTTTTACAGTGTCCCACAGGTTTTGGGTTGTTGTTTTTTCATTTTCATTCATTTCTATGCATATTTTGATTTCTTCTGTGATTTGTTGGTTATTCAGCAGCATGTTGTTCAGCCTCCATATGTTGGCATTTTTAATAGTTTTTCTCCTGTAATTGAGATCTAATCTTACTGCATTGTGGTCAGAAAAGATACTTGGAATGATTTCAATTTTTTTGAATTTACCAAGGCTAGCTTTATGGCCCAGTATGTGATCGATCCTGGAGAAGGTTCCGTGTGCACTTGAGAAAAAGGTGAAATTCATTGTTTTGGGGTGAAATGTCCTATAGATATCAGTTAGGTCTAACTGGTCTATTGTATCATTCAAAGTTTGTGTTTCCTTGTTAATTTTCTGTTTCGTTGATTTATCCATAAGTGTGAGTGGGGTAGTAAAGTCTCCCACTATTATTGTGTTATTGCTAATTTCCCCTTTCATACTTCTTAGCATTTGTCTTACATATTGTGGTGCTCCTATGTTGGGTGCATATATATTTATAATTGTTATATCTTCTTCTTTCATTGCTCCTTTGATCATTATGTAGTGTCCTTCTTTGTCTCTTTTCACAGCCTTTGTCTCTTTTCACAGCCTTTGTCTCTTTTCACAGCCTTTGTTTTAAAGTCTGTTTTATCTGTTATGAGTATTGCTGCTCCTGCTTTCTTTTGGTCTCTGTTTGCATGGAATATCTTTTTCCAGCCCTTCACTTTCAGTCTGTATGTGTCCCCTGTTTTGAGGTGGGTCTCTTGTAGACAACATATATAGGGGTCTTGTTTTTGTATCCATTCAGCCAGTCTTTGTCTTTTGGTTGGGGCATTCAACCCATTTACATTTAAGGTAATTATTGATAAGTATGATCCCGTTGCCATTTACTTTATTGTTTTGGGTTCGAGTTTATATACCCTTTTTGTGTTTCCTATCTAGAGAAGATCCTTTAGCATTTGTTGGAGAGCTCGTTTGGTGGTGCTGAATTTTCTCAGCTTTTGCTTGTCTGTAAAGCTTTTGATTTCTCCTTCAAATTTGAATGAGATCCTTGCTGGGTTCAGTTATCTGGGCTGTAGGTTATTTTCTTTCATCACTTTAAGTATGTCTTGCCGTTCCCTCCTGGCTTGAAGAGTTTCTATTGAAACATCAGGTATTATCCTTATGGGAATTTCTTGTGTGTTATTTGTTGTTTTTCCCTTGCTGCTTTTAATATTTGTTCTTTGTGTTTGATCTTTGTTAATTTGATTAATATGTGTCTTGGGGTGTTGCGCCTTGGGTTTATCCTGTTTGGGACTCTCTGGGTTTCTTGGACTTGGGTGATTATTTCCTTCCCCATTTTAGGGAAGTTTTCAACTATTATCTCCTCAAGTATTTTCTCATGGTCTTTCTTTCTGTCTTCTTCTTCTGGGACTCCTATGATTCGAATGTTGGGGCGTTTAACATAATCTCTGAGATTAACATAATCTCTGAGATTGTCCTCATTTCTTTTGTTTTTCTTTTTTCCTCTCTAATTCATTTATTTCTACCATTCTATCTTCTACTTCACTAATCCTATCTTCTGCCTCTGTTATTCTACTATTTGTTGCCTCCAGAGTGTTTTTGATCTCATTTATTGCATTATTCATTATATGTATTGACTTTTTTATTTCTTCTAGGTCCTTGTTAAACCTTTCTTGCATCTTCTCAATCCTTGTCTCCAGGCTATTTATCTGTGATTCCATTTTTATTTCAAGATTTTGGGTCATTTTCACTTTCATTATTCAGAATTCTTTATCATGTAGATTCCCTATTTCTTCCTCTGTGGTTTGGTTCGGTGGGCATTTATCCTGCTCCTTTACCTGCTGGGTATTCCTCTGTCTCTTCATCTTGTTTATATTGCTGAGTTTGGGGTATCCTTTCTGTATTCTGGCAGTTTGTGGAGTTCTCTTTATTGTGGAGTTTCCTGGCTGTGGGTGGGGTTGTACAGGTGGCTTGTCAAGGTTTCTTGGTTAGGGAAGCTTGTGTCAGTGTTCTGGTGGGTGGAGCTGTATTTCTTCTCTCTGGAGTGCAATGAAGTGTCCGGTAATGAGTTATGAGAAGTCAGTGGTTTTGGAGTAACTTTGGGCAGCCTGTATATTGGAGGTCAGGGCTGTGTTCCTGTGTTGCTCGAGAATTTTCATGGTATGTCTTGCTCTGGATCTTGTTTACCCTTGGGTGGTGCTTGATTTCAGTGTAGGTATGGAGGCTTTTGATGAGCTCATGTCGATCAGTGTTCCCTGGAGTTAGGAGTTCTCTGGTGTTCTCAGGATTTGGACTTAAACCTCCTGTTTCTGGTTTTCAGTCTTATTTTTACAGTAGTCTCAAGACTTCTCCTTCTATACAGCACGGTTGATAAAACATCTAGGTTAAAGACGAAAAGTTTCTCCACAGTGAGGGACACCCAGAGAGGTTCACAGAGTTACATGGAGAAGAGAAGAGGGAGGAGGGAGTTAGAGGTGACCTAAATGAGATGAGGTGGAATCAAAAGAGGAGAGAGCAAGCTAGCCAGTAATCATTTCCTTATGTGCACTCCACCACTGGACCACTCAGAGATGTTCACTGCGTTATACAGAGAAGAGAAGTGGGAGGAAGGAGACAGAGGTGGCTAGGGGGATAAAAGCGGGGAATCAAAAGGAGAGGGACAGATCCAGCCAGTAATCAGTTCCCTAAGTGTTCTCCACTGTCTAGAACACAGAGAAATTCACAGAGTTGGGTAGAGAAGAGAGTGGGTAGGGAGGAAACACAGGCGACTTGGTGGAGAAAAAGGAGAGTCCAAAGGGGAAGAGAGCAGTCAAGCCAGTAATCATGCTCCCAAGTAAAAATGGGTACTGAAGATTGGGTTCTTAAAGGTACAAAATTGATAACAAATACCAAAAAGCAAAGATTAAAAATCTAGACTAGAGTTTGGAATTTCAAAAATACAGTATTAAAGAAGAAAAAAAGAGAAAAAAAAGTCACAAAAATTATAAAATATATATATATATATATGAAGTTTGCTTTTAAAAAATAGGGTCTTTTTTTTTTTGGAAAGTAATGGTAGGTTATAAAAGTGAAAATTAAAGGAGTAATGGAGGACTTAAAAATTAAAAAAAAAGAAAAAGAATGATCATAAAAATAGTAAAAATATATCTAGGACTTTCTCTGGTGTTGTGGGTATTGTGGGGTCAGTTCATTTTCAGATAGTTCCTTGGCCTGGCTTATATTTCTCAAGATCTATAGGTCGCTTCCTATGTAGTCGGTACTAACGACAGGGTTTAGTACCGACTAAATATGTTTTAATAGATTAAAACCTTTTGCACCTGTCACTTCCAAGGCAGTTCCCTCTGTTTTAGCTTCTTCTGTTTGCTGGTCTCTTCAGTGTCTGATTTCCGCCCTGACACAAAGGGGGCAGTGGTGGACCCTTTTTTTAGGCTCACTTGTTCAGTCCTGCTGTAGGGAGGGAGGGACGCTGCAAACAAATAACACTGGCGTTTGCTCGCAGTGCCTCAGCCACACTGGGCCTGCCCCGGCTCACTGCATGTGTACCCTCCCTGCCCACACTGCTCAGGCTCTAGGTTGCTCCACTGTGAACCATTCGAGGCCAGCCCTGGGCTGCATGCACCTCCCAGGTCTAAGCTGCCTATGTTTAGGCACTTTGGTAGTCCTCAGAGGTGCAGACTCCATTGGGCCTGTGTTTTGTGCCGTTCCCAGGTCCGAGCAGCTCAGGTGATGAGGTGTTTGGCGAGCGAGGTTGCTGCGACTTACCGCCTCCCCCATCCCTGCTGCTTGGTTTTCTGGGTGTACAACCAGTGCACCTTCTCAGGCGAATGTTGACCGTCCAGAACCCCAAGAAGTGTTAGTTAGCAAAGAAGCCTGCTTACAGTTTTGTAGATAATGTCTCTCCGAGGCTGTGATTGCCCACTTCTGGCTCTGGCTGCCTGTCACCGGAGGGGTATGGTCTGCAGCCGGCTCTGTTCAGTCCTTTGTTCTGGGGGTGGGCCTGGCGGTGTCTAAGGTTAGGGCTGGCTTTTCGCGTGGTGGTTATCCCACAGTCTGGTTTGCTAGCCCAAGTTAGTTCCCTCAGATTGTGCTCAGGGCATTCAGGCCAGATCCTTACTCTAAGCAATGCAGCCCGCGCCTCTTTGCCCAGCCCCTGCTTGCTAGTGGCGGGTGCAGGCGTCTGTGCTGCTTCTCCGCTGGGGGAAGATACCGCTGGGCTCATGATCTGTGGGTTTTAATTATTTATTTATTTTTCCTCCCCGTTATGTTGCCCTGTGTGCTTCAAAGGCTTTCCACAGACTCAGCAGTGAGAGTGTTTCCTGGTGTTTGGAAACTTCTCTTTTTTTAAGACTCCCTTCCCAGGACGGAGCTCTGTCCCTACCTCTTTTGTCTCTTTTTTTGTCTTTTATACCTTTTCCTACCTCCTTTCTAAGAGAATGGGCTGCTTTTCTGGGTGCCTGATGTCCTCTGCCGGCATTCAGAAGTTGTTTTGTGGAATTTACTCAGAGTTTAAATGTTCTTTTGATGAATTTGTGGGAGAGAAAGTGGTCTCCCCGTCCTATTCTTCCGCCATCTTAGGACTGCCCCCCAGCAAGCGTCTTTTAATTTCATGGCTACACTCACCATCTGCAATGATTTTGGACCCCAAGAAAATAAAGTCAGTCACTGTTTCCACTTTTTTCCCACCTGTTTACCATGAAGTGATAGAACTGGATATATGAACTTAGTTTCTTGACTGTTGAGTTTTAGGCCAGCTTTTTCATTCTCCTCTTTCACCTTCATCAAGAGGCTATTTAATTTGTCTTCACTTTCTGCCATTAGGGTGGGGTCATCTGCATATCTGAGGTGATTGATTTTTCTCCCGGCATTCTTGATTCCAGCTTAAGTTTCATCCAGCTCTTCATTCACATGATGTAGACTGCATATAAATTAAATAAGAAGGGTCACAATATACAGCCTTGACGTACCCCTTTCACAATTTTGAACCAGTCTGTTGTTCCATGTCCAGTTCTAACTGTTTCTTCTTGACTGGCATACAGGTTTCTCAGGAGGCAGGTAAGGTGATCTGGTATTCTCATCTCTTGAAGAATTTTCCACAGTGTGTTGTGACTGAAGTACACAAAGGCTTTAACATAGTCAATGAAGCAGATGTTTTTCTGAAATTCTCTACCTTTTTCTATGATCCAATGGATATTAGCAGTTTGATTTCTGGTTTCTCTACCTTTTCTAAACCCAGCTTGTACATCTGGAAGTTCTTGGTTCAGACAGAGTTGAAACCTAGGTTGAAGAATTTTGAGCATTACCTTGCTAGCATGTGACATGAGCGCTGTTGTGTGATATTTGAGCATTCTTTGGCAATGCTCTTCTTTAGGATTGAAAAGAAAACTGAGCTTTCAAGTCCTGTAGCCACTGTTGCATTTTCTAAATTTGCTGGCACGTTGAGTATAGCATCATTTTTTAGGGTTTTAATTAACTCAATTAGCTTGCTTTTTTCATAGTAATGCTTCTTAAGGCCCATCCTTCATACTCCAGGATGTCTGGCTGTAGGTGAGTGATCACACCATCGTGGTTACCCAGGTCATTAAGACCTTTTTTGTACAATTCTTCTGAGGATTCCTGCCACCTGTTCTTTTTTTTTTTATTTTTAAACTTTACAATATTGTATTAGTTTTGCCAAATATTGAAATGAATCCGCCACAGGTATACCTGTGTTCCCCATCCTGAACCCTCTCCCCTTCTCCCTCTCCATACCCTCCCTCTGGGTTGTCCCAGTGCACCAGCCCCAAGCATCCAGTATCGTGCATCAAACCTGGACTGGCGACTCGTTTCATACATGATATTATACATGTTTCAATGCCATTCTCCCAAATCTCCCCACCCTCTCCCTCTCCCACCGAGTCCATAAGACTGATCTATACATCAGTGCCTCTTTTGCTGTCTCATACACAGGGTTATTGTTACCATCTTTCTAAATTCCATATATATGCGTTAGTGTACTGTATTGGTGTTTTTCTTTCTGGCTTACTTCACTCTGTATAGTAGGCTCCAGTTTCATCCACCTCATTAGAACTGATTCAAATGTGTTCTTTTTAATGGCTGAGTAGTACTCCATTGTGTATGTGTACCACTGCTTTCTTATCCATTCATCTGCTGATGGACACCTAGGTTGCTTCCATGTCCTGGCTATTATAAACAGTGCTGCGATGAACATTGGGGTACACGTGTCTCTTTCCCTTCTGGTTTCCTCAGTGTGTATGCCCAGCAGTGGGATTGCTGGATCATAAGGCAGTTCTATTTCCAGTTTTTTAAGGAATCTCCACACTGTTCTCCATAGTGGCTGTACTAGTTTGCATTCCTTCCCACCAACAGTGTAAGAGGGTTCCCTTTTCTCCACACCCTCTCCAGCATTTATTGCGTGTAGACTTCTGGATCGCAGCCATTCTGACTGGCGTGAAATGGTACCTCATTGTGGTTTTGATTTGCATTTCTCTGATAATGAGTGATGTTGAGCATCTTTTCATGTGTTTGTTAGCCATCTGTATGTCTTCTTTGGAGAAACGTCTATTCAGTTCTTTGGCCCATTTTTTGATTGGGTCATTTATTTTTCTGGAGTTGAGCTGTAGGAGTTGCTTGTATATTTTGGAGATTAGTTGTTTGTCAGTTGCTTCATTTGCTATTATTTTCTCCCATTCTGAAGGCTGCCTTTTCACCTTGCTAATAGTTTCCTTTGTTGTGCAGAAGCTTTTAAGTTTAATTAGGTCCCATCTGTTTGTTTTTGCTTTTATTTCCAATCTTCTGGGAGGTGGGTCATAGAGGATCCTGCTGTGATGTATGTCAGAGAGTGTTTTGCCTATGTTCTCCTCTAGGAGTTTGATAGTTTCTGGTCTTACGTTTAGATCTTTAATCCATTTTGAGTTTATTTTTGTGAATGGTGTTAGAAAGTGTTCTAGTTTCATTCTTTTACAAGTGGTTGACCAGTTTTCCCAGCACCACTTGTTAAAGAGATTGTCTTTAATCCATTGTATATTCTTACCTCCTTTGTCAAAGATAAGGTGTCCATATGTGTGTGGATTTATCTCTGGGCTTTCTATTTTGTTCCATTGATCAATATTTCTGTCTTTGTGCCAGTACCATACTGTCTTGATAACTGTGGCTTTGTAGTAGAGCCTGAAGTCAGGTAGGTTGATTCCTCCAGTTCCATTCTTCTTTCTCAAGATAGCTTTGGGGCTATTCGAGGTTTTTTGTATTTCCATACAAATTGTGAAATTATTTGTTCTAGCTCTGTGAAGAATACCGTTGGTAGCTTGATAGGGATTGCATTGAATCTATAGATTGCTTTGGGTAGTATACTCATTTTCACTATATTGATTCTTCCAATCCATGAACATGGTATATTTCTCCATCTGTTAGTGTCCTCTTTGATTTCTTTCACCAGTGTTTTATAGTTTTCTATATATAGGTCTTTAGTTTCTTTAGGTAGATATATTCCTAAGTATTTTATTCTTTCTGTTGCAATGGTGAATGGAATTGCTTCCTTAATTTCTCTTTCTCTTTTCTCATTATTAGTGTATAGGAAATTGCAGAGGAAGGTAAACTTCCAAACTCATTCTATGAGGCCACCATCACCCTAATACCAAAACCTGACAAAGATCCTACAAAAAAAGAAAACTACAGGCCAATATCACTGATGAACATAGATGCAAAAATCCTTAACAAAATTCTAGCAATAAGAATCCAACAACACATTAAAAAGATCATACACCAGGACCAAGTGGGCTTTACCCCAGGGATGCAAGGATTCTTCAATATCCGCAAATCAATCAATGTAATACACCACATTAACAAATTGAAAAATAAAAACCATATGATTATCTCAATAGATGCAGAGAAAGCCTTTGACAAAATTCAACATCCATTTATGATAAAAACTCTCCAGAAAGCAGGAATAGAAGGAGCATACCTCAACATAATAAAAGCTATATATGACAAACCCACAGAAAACATTATCCTCAATGGTGAAAAATTGAAAGCATTTCCTCTAAAGTCAGGTACAAGACAAGGGTGCCCACTTTCACCATTACTATTCAACATAGTTTTGGAAGTTTTGGCCACAGCACTCAGAGCAGAAAAAGAAATGAATCCAAATTGGAAAAGAAGAAGTAAAGCTCTCACTGTTTGCAGATGACATGATCCTCTACATAGAAAACCCTAAAGACTCCACCAGAAAATTACTAGAACTAATCAATGATTATAGTAAAGTTGCAGGATATAAAATCAACACACAGAAATCCCTTGCACACCTGTTCTTACGTTTTGTTCTTTTGTTTTTGTTAGGCCTGTACTGTTTCTGTCCTTTATTGTGCCCATCTTTCATGAAATGTTCCCTTGGTATCTAATTTCTTGAAGAGATCTCTAGTCTTTCCCATTCTATTGTTTTCTTCTATTTCTATGCATTGTTCACTAAGGCTTTCTTATCTCTCCTTACCATTCTTTGGAACTCTGCATTCAGATGGATATATCTTTCCTTTTCTCCTTTGCATTTCACTTCTCTTCTCTCAGCTATTTGTAAGGCCTCCTCAGAAAACCATCTTAGCTTTTGCATTTCTTTTTCTTGAGATGGTTTTGGTCGTTGCCTCCTGTACAGTGTTATGAACCTCTGTCCATAGTTCTTCAGGCACTCTATCAGATCTAATCCTTTGTATCTATTTGTCACTTCTTCTGTATAATCGTAAGGAATTTGATTCAGGTCATACCTGAATGGTCTAATGGTTATCCCTACTTTCTTCAATTCAAGTCTGAATTTTGTAGTAGGAGTCCGTGATCTGAGCCACAGTAAACTCCTGGTCTTATTTTTGCTGACTGTATAGAGCCTGCATTTTCAGCTACAAAGAATATAATCAATCTGATTTCAGTACTGACCATCTATCTGGTGATGTCCTTTTGTAGAGCCATTTCTTTGTTGGAAGAGGGTGTTTGCTATGACCAGTGCATTCTCTTGGCAGAATTATGTTAGCCTCTACACTGCTTCATTTTGTTCCAAGACCAAACTTGCCTGTTACTCCAGGTATCTGTTGATTTCATACTTTTGCATTCCAGTCCCCTAAGATGAAAAGGACAACTTTTTTTTTTTTTTTTGGTGTTCTAGAAGGTGCTTTAGATCTTCACAGTACCATTCAACTTCATTTTCTTTGGCATTAGTGGTAGGGGCATAGACTTGGATTACTGTGATATTGAATGGTTTGCCTTGGAAATGAACAGAGATCATTCTGTCATTTTTGGGATTGTACCCACTTACTGCATTTTGGACTCTTGTTGACTATGAGGGCTACTTTATTTCTTCTAAGGGATTCTTGCCCACTGTAGTATATATACTTTTGCAAAATGATCATTTGCAAAAAGCGTAGAGTGAGAAATGAGCATTAACATGATATATAATATAACCACATTTATTAAGAATATATTCCAATATCAAGCAGCAAATTTGAACAGTTCAAAAACCACAATTATGTTTGCACCAACCTAATATGTAGCTATCAAGGTTTCCTAACACTGCTTGTTGAGGAGAATGTCTTTTCTCCATTGTATATTCTTGCCTCTTTTGTTGTAGATTAATTGACCATATGTGGGTTTATTTTGGGGTTCTCTATTCTATTCCACTGAGCCAGATGTCTGTGTTTGTCCCAGTGCCATGCTGTTTTGATTACTGTAGCTTTGTAGTATAGTCTAAAGTCTAGATGGACTATGCTTCTACCTTTTTTCCTCCTCAGGATGCTTTTTCAATTTGAGGTCTTTTGTGCTTTCCTATAAATTTCAGGATTCTTTATTAAATAATAAATATTATTTTTTACTTTGATTTATAGGGCAGTAGTTGAGATGCAGACATAGAGAACAGATTTGTGGACATTGGTGTCTTGATAGGGATTGGTTAAATCTATAGATTGCTTGGGTAGTATGGACTTTTTAACAATATTAATACTTGAAATCCAAGAATGTGTATTTGGATATCATGTTCTGTGATATAAATCAAGTTCAACCGCTCGCTCTATTGTGTCATTTAGGATCTCCGTTGCCTTATTGATTTCTCTGCCTGAATGATTGGTCCATTGATGTCAGTGGAGTATTAAAGTTCCCCGCTATTATTGTGTTACTGTCAACTTCTCCCTTTATGACTGTTAGAAGAATCTCAAAATACTATGTTGGGTACATATATATTTACAATTTTTATATCTTCTTGGATTGATCCCTTGATCATTATGTAGTGTCCTTTTTGTGAAGCCATCTGGTCCTGGACTTTTGTTTGTTGGGATTTTTTGAAAATTTATTTTTAATTGGAGAATAATTGCTTCACAATTCTATGTTGGTTTCTGCTGCACATCAACCTGAATTAGCCACAGGTATACATATGTCGGGAGAAGGCAATGGCAACTCAATCCAGTATTCTTGCCTGGAAAATCCCATGGATGGAGGAGCCTGGTAGGCTGCAGTCCATGGGGTCGCTAAGGGTCGGACATGACTGAGCATCTTCACTTTCACTTTTCACTTTCATGCATTGGAGAAGGAAATGGCAACCCACTCCAGTGTTCCTGCCTGGAGAATCCCAGGGACGGGGGAGCCTGGTGGGCTGCTGTCTATGGGGTCACACAGAGTCAGACACGACTGAAGTGACTTAGCAGCAGTAGCAGCAGCATACATATGTCCATGGGTTCACAAAGAGTCAGACATGACTGAGCAACTTTCACATACAACCTTCCTCCCACCTCCCACCCAATCCCACTCCTCTAGGTTGTTACATAGCACTGAGTTGAGCTCCCTGCATCATACAGCAAATTCCTACTAGCTATCTATTTTACATATAGTAATATATATGTTTCAGTGCTATTCTCTCAGTTCATCTCATCCTCTCCTTCCTTCACTGTGTCCCCAAGTTTGTTCTTTGTGTCTGCGTCTCTATTGCTGCCATACAAATAGGTTCATCAGTACCATTTTTCTAGATTCCATATATATTTGTTAATATACAATACCTGTTTTTCTCTTTCTGACTTTGTTGTTGTACAGTTGCCAAGTATTTTCCAACTCTTTGCAACCGCATGGACTGCAACATGACAGGCCTCCCTGTCTCCCACCATCTCTTGGTGTTTGCCCAAGTTCATGTCCATTGAATCGGTGATACCATCTCATCCTCTGTTGCGCTCTTCTCCTCCTGCCTTCAATCTTTCCCAGCATCAGAGTCTTTTCCAGTGAGTCAGTTCTTCACATCAGGTGGCCAGAGTGTTGGAGCTTTGGCTTAGGCATCAGTCCTTCCAGTAAATATTCAGGGTTGATTTCCTTTACGATTGACTGGTTTGATCTCATTACTGTCCAAGGGACTCTCAAGAGTCTTCAGCACAACCATTCAAAAGCACCAGTTCTTTGGTGCTCTGCCTACTTTATGGTCCAACTCTCACATCTGTATATGATTATGTGAAAGACCATAGTTTTGACTATATGGACCTTTGTCAGCAAAGTGATGTCTTTGCTTTTTAATACACTAAGTTTGTCATAGCTTTCCTTCCAAGATGCAGTCATCTTCTAATTTCATGGCTGCAGTCACCATCTGCAATGATTTTAGAGCCCAAGAAGAGGAAATCTGTCACTGCTTCCCCCTTTCCCCCTTTTATTTACCATGAAGTGACGGGGCTGGATGCCATGATCTTAAGCTTTCTGAATGTTGAGTTTTAGGCCAGCTTTTTCATTCTCCTCTTTCACCTTCATCAAGAGGCTCTCTTTAGTTTGTCTTCATTTTCTCCCATTAGAGTGGTATCATCTGCATATTTGAGGTTGTTGATATTTCTCCCTGAAATCTTGATTCCAGAGTGTAATTCATCCAGTCTGGCATTCCACATGATGTGCTCTGCATATAAGTTAAATAAACAGGATGACAATATACAGCCTTATATTACTCCTTTCTCAATTTTGAACCAGTCAGTTGTTCCATATAATTTTCTGTTGCTTCTTGACCCGCATACAGGTTTCTCAGCAGACAGGTAAGATGATCTGGTATTCCCATCTCTTTGTTTTCCACAATTTGTTATGATTCACACAGTCTAAGGCTTTTGTGTAGTCAGTAGAACAGAAGTAAATGCATTTTTTGGAATTCCTTTGCTTTCTCTATGATCAAGTGAATGTTGGCAGTTTGATCTCTGGTTCCTTTGCCTTTTCTAAACACAGCTTGTCTATCTGGATGTTCTCAATTCAAGTACTGTTGAAGCCTAGCTTGAAGGATTTTGAGCATAACCTTACTAGCATGGGAAGTGAGTGCAATTGTCCTGTAGTTTGAACTTTCTTTTAGACTATCCTTCTTGGGAACTGGGATGAAGATTGACCTTTTCCAGTTCTGTGGCCATTGCTGCGTTTCTGTATTTGCTGATACATTGAGTGCAGCACTTTAATGGCATCATCTTTTGGGATTTGAAATAGCTCTATTGGAATTCCATCACCTCCACTAGGAGGTACTTTTTTTGGCAGCAGTGCTTCCTATGGCCCACTTGATTTCACAGTCCAGGATGTCTGGCTCTAGGTGAGTGACCACATCATGATGGTTATCTGGGTCATGAAAATCTTTTTTGTACAGTTCTTCTGTGTATTCTTGCCATCCCTTCTTGATCTCTTCTGCTTCTATTAGGTCTTTACCATTTCTGTCCTTTATTGTGCCCATCTTTGCATGAAATTTTTCTTTGATATCTCCAGTTTTCTTCAAGAGATCTCTAGTCTTTCCCCTTCTGCTGTTTTCCTCTCTTTCTTTGCATTGTTCATTGAAGAAGGCCTTGTTCCTTTTTCTAGTCTCTGGTACTCTGCATTCAGTTGGGTGTACCTTTCCTTTTCTCTGACTTATTTCACTCTGTAATTGGCTCTAGGTTCATCCACCTCACTAGAGCTGACTCAAAATCATTCCCTTTTATGGCTGAGTAATATTCCATTGTATATATCTACCACAACTTCTCTATCCATTCATCTGTCATGGATATCTAGGTTGCTTCCATGTCCTGGCTATTGTAGACAGTGGTGCAATGAACATTGGTTTACATGTGTCTTTTAGAATGGTCTTCTCAGGGTATATGCTTAGTAGGGGGATTGCTGGTTTGTATGGTAGTTTTGGGATTCCCTGGTAGCTCAGCTGGTAAAGAATCTGCCTGCACTACAGGAGATCTTGCTTCTATTCATGGTTTGGGAAGATCTGCTGGAGAAGGGATAGGCTACCCACTCCAGTGTTCTTGGGCTTCCCTTGTGGCTCAGCTGGTAAAGAATCCACCTGCAAAGCAGGAGTTCAGTTCAGTTCAGTCACTTAGTCATGTCTGACTTTTTGCAACCCCATGGACCACAGCACGCCAGGCCTCCCTGTCCATCACCAACTCCTGGAATTTACTCAAACTCATATCCATTGAGTTGGTGATGCCATCCAACCATCTCATCCTCTGTCTTCCCCTTCTCCTCCTGCCTTCAGTCTTTCCCAGCATCCGGGTCTTTTCAAATGAGTCAGCTCTTCACATCAGGTGGCTATTGGAGTTTCAGCTTCAACATCAATCCTTTCAATGAACACTCAGGACTGATCTCCTCCAGGATGGACTGGCTGGATCTCCTTGCAGTTCAAGGGACTCTCAAGAGTCTTCTCCAACACCACATTTCAAAAGCATCAATTCTTTGGTGCTCAGCTTTCTTTATAGTCCAACTCTCACATCCATACACGGCTATTGGAAAAACCATAGCCTTGATGAGATGGACCTTTGTTGACAAAGTAATGTCTGCTTTTTAATATGCTGTGTAGGTTGGTCATAACTTTCCTTCGAAGAAGTAAGCGTCTTGTAATTTCATGGCTGCAATCACCATCTGCAGTGATTTTGGAGCCCCCCAAAATAAAGTCAGCCAGTGTTTCCACTGTTTCCCCACCTATTTGCCATGAAGTGATAGGACTGGATGCCATGATCTTAGTTTTCTGAATGTTGAGCTTTAAGCCAACTTTTTCACTCTCCTCTTTCTCCTTTATCAAGAGGATCTTTAGTTCTTCTTCACTTTCTGCCATAAGGGCGGTGTCATCTGAGAGACCTGCGTTCAATCCCTGGGTTGGGAAGATTCCCTGGAGAAGGGAAAGGCTACCCATGGAGAATTCCATGGAGTATATATAGTTCATGGGGTTGCAAAGAGTTGGATATGACTGAGCGACTTTCACTTTATTTCATGGTAGTTTTATTCATAATTTTTTTTTCTTTTTTAAGAAATCTCCATCATGGCTATATCAATTTACGTTCCCACCAACAGTGCATATGTTGAAAAGCTGGTCTGGTGGTGTTTAGCTCTTAGTTTTTTCTTACCTGAGAAGCTTTTGATTTCTCCATCAAATCTGAATGAGAGCCTTGCCGAGTAGAGTATTCTTCGTTGTTGGTTCTTCCCTTTTATCACTTTAAATATGTTGTGCCACTTCCTTTTGGCCTGTAGAGTTTCTGCTGAAAAATCAGTGAATAACTCATGGGAGTTCCCTTGTATGTTATTTGTCAGTTTTCTCTTGTTGCATTAATATTTTATTTTTGTCTTTTTGTTTGATTACTATGTGTCTTATCATGTTCCTCCTTGGGATTATCCTGCCTGGTACTGTCTGTGTTTCCTGGACTTGGGTTGCTCTTTCTTTTCCTATGTTAGGGAAGTTTTCAGCAATTATCTCTTCAAATATTTTCTCGGGCCTGCGCTCTCTCTCTTGTCCTTCTGGGACCCTATAATAAACATTTAATGTTGCCCCATAGGTCTCTTAGACTGTCTTAATTCTTTATCCTGTGGCAGTGATTTCCACTATTCTGTCTTCATGTCACTTATCTGTTCTCTGCCTAACTTATTCTATTGATTCCTTCCAGTGTGTTTTTAATTTCAGTTATTTTATTGTTCATCTCTGCTTGTTTGGTTTTTAGTTCTTCTAGGTCTATGTTAAACATTTTAATGCATCTTCTCGATCCTTGTCCCCATTGTTTTTCCAGGATCCTGGATCATCTTCACAATCATTATTCTGAATTCTTTTTCCAGAAGGTTGCCTATTTTTACTTCACTTAGTTGTTTTTCTGGGGTTTTATTTTGTTGCTTCGTCTGGGACATACATGCTTGCCATTTAATTTTATCTAATTTTCTGTGGTTGTGGTTTCTGTTCTACAGGCTGCAGGATTGTAGCTTTTCTTGCTTCTCCTGTCTGCCCTGTGGTGAATCAGGCTATCTAAGAGGCTTGTGTAAGCTTCCTAATAGGAAGGACTGGTGGTGGGTGGAGGTGGGTCTTGTGCCTCTCTGATGGGCAGGGCTGTGCTCAGCAAAACTTTTAAATTGCTTCTCTGCTGATGGGTGGGGGGTATGTTCCTACCCTGTTGGTTGTCTGGCCTGCGAACCTACAGGCTGTTTGGTGGGGCAAATGACAGCCTCCAGGAGAACTCAAGCATCCCAGCATTGCTAGTGCCTGTATCCTTGTCTCCACGGTGCCCCAGCTGCCCCCCACCTCCACAAGAGACCCTTCAATACTAGCAGGTTGGTCTGGTCCAGTGTCTTAAGAGGTTAGTGCTTTTTTCCTCTGGGCCCTGGTGCACATGAGATTTTTTGTGTGCCCTCCAAGGGTGGAGTCTTTTTCCATCAGTCCTCCAGTCGAAGCCCCACTATCCTTCAAAGCTAGATTCTCTAGGGACTCGTCTACCTGCTCCCAGACCCCAAGGCTAGGAAGCCTGACATGGGGCTAAGAACTTTCACTCCTGTGTGATAACTTCTGTGGTATTCCTGTTTTCCAGTTTGTGGGTTGCTCACCAGGTGTGTATGGGATTTGAGTGTATTGCATTGTGCCCCTCCTACCATCTCACTATGGCCTTCTCTTTGTCTTTGGACATAGGTGTAGGTTCCAGAATTTTTTTTTGTTGATAGTTGTTCAGCAGTTGATTGTGATTTTGGTGATTTTCTTTTAAAGAAGAGGTTAAGCTCACATCCTTCTTCACTATCTTATGGTAATCCAACTTATGCCATTTTAATTATGTCTTGGTGTGGGTATGTTTGAGTTTCTCCATGCTTTCTGTATCTGGATATCTGTTTTCCTTCTTTAGGTTTGGGAAGTTTTTAGACACAATTTCTTCAAATACACTTTCAATCCCCTTTTGTCTGTCTTCTCTTTCTGGAGCCCCTATTATGGGTAACTTGGCATGTTTTATATTATCTCATAGATGTTGTATGTTGTTTTCAATTTTTTCTTTTGTCTGTCTTCTAATTAGTAGATTTCCATTATTCTATCTTCCATATCAATTAATTATTCTGTTTCATTTAGTTGGCTGTTCGTTGCTTCTCTACAGACTTTTATCTTGGGCAACTGTCTGGTTTTGATTGGTTAGTCTTTGTAGTTTCTAGTTCCTTGTCACAGTGAACTGTGTTTCTATCAATAAGCTTCTTTAGTTCTTTGAGTATTTTTATTACCACATTTTTGAACTTAGGGTCTAGACTGGTGAGCTCTGTTTCATTCTTCTTCAAGGGGATTACTCTTGTTCTTTTAATTGGGAGTAGTTCCTTTGCCTTTTTATTTAGCTCTCTCTGTTTCCATGAGCTTAGGAGAAACAGTTATCTCTTGTGATCTTGAAGAGCGTTTTTATGAGGGAGCATCTCTGTGTAGACTGTGTGTGTCCAGTGTTTTTGGTGCAAGGGCTGTTTTTGGTATGGATGCCAGCCACATCTTTCTTCAGGTATGCTGGCAGTTATCCCCTTCATAGGGGTTACAGTTATGCAGGGTATGAAGTGAGGCTTCATCTCTGCTCTGTGGCTACTGCTGTTCTGACAGGGGTGGAGTCTGCTCTCCATTAGTTAATAGGAGTTCTGAGGGTTTGGTTTGATCAGGCTCTGTTGCCCTTAAATGTATGCTCTGCTCCAAAGGAGGTTAATGCTGAAGAAGGGAGGCCTGTGTGGTCACAGAGGACCTAAGTACCACCTGTGTTGGCATCTGGGGTTCCATTCAGATGTTACCCAAGGTCATGTCCCTTTCTCTGTTGTTTTATCTCAGATGGTAAAGAATCTACCTGCAGTGCAGGAGACCTGGGTTTGATCCCTGGGTCGGAAAGTTCCCCTGGAAAAGGGAATAGCTTTTGACTCTAGTATTCTTGCCTGGGAAATCCCGTGGACAGAGGAGCCTGGAGGGCTACAGCCATGGGGTTGTACAGAGTTGGACATGACTGAGCAACTTTCATATAGCACAAGGCTATAGTTTGGAGTTGGGGCTAGGATTTGAAGCTCTGTGGCTGCAGGAATTAAGGTGGCTGTGCTATTCATTGCCTGAGATCTTGGCTGCCTCTGTGTCCTAGGGATTTTCGCAGCAGGAAAGGGGGTTTTCTTTTCCCTACAGGATTCCTGGACTGGGATGCCTAGATTATGACTTGATCTGCTCACTCCCTAGGGTGTGGGTCTGCCCATGCAGACCTCTTCCTTAGATCCCTCCCATGGGCACAGGTCCCAACCCAGTGGGATTTTATCCCCATCATACCTGGTTATGTGAAAATATTTCATACAGCTTTGGTTATATAGGAGTTGTGCAAGTTTCTAGTTAGTATTCCATGAATATCATTCCACATGTAGATGTATTTTTGATGTTTTATGGTGGGGTGGAGGGGGTAAGTCAGTTCCACGTACTCTTCCACCATCGTGATTCCACTGTTCCATATAAAATTTTCAATAATCTTATCTGTATCTGGCATTAAACTTCCTAGGATTCTAACAGAAATTGACTTAAATCTATATAACAATTTGGAGAGAACTGGTGCCTTTTCTTTGGTGAATCTTCCGATTCATGAATGTGGTATGTTTCTAGATTGATTTAAATCTTTGATTTTTTCATAAGTGTTTTATATTTTTCAGCAGAAAAGTCTTGCATTTTTTGGTCACATATACACCTAAATATTTGATTGTCTTGAGCAACTGTATATGTATTGTATTTTAAATCTTGGTATCTATGTGTTTATTATTAGTTCTATGGAAATACAGCTGAGTTTCAAAATCTCTTATCCTGCAACCTTTCTGAAATCATTTATTAGCTCTAAATGGTTTTATTGTTTTTAGATTCCTGCAATTTTCTATATAGACCATCATGTCAACAGCAGATAGAGATAGTTTTAATTCTTCTTTTCAGTTTGTATGCCCCCCCCCCCCCCCCCACACACACACACTTTTTGCCTTATTGCACTGGCTAGAACTTTAGGAATTTTGCTGAATGACAGTGATGTGTGTGAATATCTTTGCCATGTTCCCAACTTAGGGAAAAAAAATTGTCTTTCATTATTAGTTACAATGTTTACTGTAGGCCTAACATAGATGCTCCATATCAAGTTGGAGAAGTCCCACTCTTTTTCTGTTTTTCTCAGTTTTTTCCATCATGATTGAATGTTGAATTTGTTCAGATGCTTTCTTTACATTGACTGATATGATCATGTGATTTGTCTTCTTTAGTCTGTTCATGGAGTAGGTTACATTCAAATACCAAACCAGTCATTTATGCCTGGTATATTCTGCTTCATAATATGAATTAATTTTATATGTTGCTGAATTCCATTGTTTAATATTTTGTTAAAATTTTTTCATTTATCTCCATGAATAATATTGAGTTGCTCTTTTCTTTTTTGTACTGTGTTTCCATGGCTTTGGTATCAGGGTCATTCTGGCTTTATAAACTGAGTTGGAAAGTGTTCCCTTCTCTACTTTTTTCTTAAAGAGATGGTGTTGAATTGGTGTTTATTCTTTTGATAGACTTCTCCAACAAAGTCATCTAGGCCTAAAGAAACTTCTGAAGTTTTCAAATTATAAATTCATAAGACCATTTAGATTGTCCATTTCATAATGGGAGTTTTGGTAGACGTGGAGAATTATTTATAGTATTCCTTTATTATCCTTTTGATGTTTGCAGAGTAACAACAGTTCTTTTTTCTTCCCAATGGTAGTAGAACAGAAAGTCGTCTTCTCTCTCCCCTTATTTTTTGATCAGCCTTGCTAGAAGTTTATTTTATTTTACTGACCTCATCAAAGAACCAGCCCTATCTTTCTCTGTTATTTTCCCGTTTTCAGTTGTATTGACTTATGCTCTTCTTATTATATCCTTCCTTCAGCTTTATTTTGCTTCTCTTTTTCTAGTTTATTGAGGTGAGAACTTAAGAGTACTGATTTGAGACTTTTAATGTAATAGAAGCACTTAATGCTAGAAATGTGCCTTTTGGCATTTCTTTAACATGTCTCACAAATTTCAATGTCATATTTCATTTTTACTCAGTTCAGTATATTTTAAAATTTCCTTTGAGACTTCCTTTTTTGATTTATGGATTGTTTAGAAGGGTACTTTTTAGTTTCCAACTGTTTGGAGGTTTCTTGTTATATTTAGATTATTTTCCTGTACTATCGATATCTACTTTGACTTCATAAGATCCAGAGAACTCAGTTGTTTTAAATTTGTTGACATTTGTTTTTTGACTCAGTATATGGTCTCTCTTGGTATTTATTTCACAAGCAATGAAAAAGTATATATATATATTCTGATGTTGTTAGGTATTTGATGGTGCTATTGAATTCTTCTCTGTCTTTGCTGAATTTGTCTAGTTGTTCTACCAGTTGTTGAGAGAGGGGTGTTGATGTCTTTGAGAAACATGGGCTTGTCTAATTCTTCTTTCAATTCTGTCCTTATTTAGCTTCACTTATTTGGTAGCTCTCTTGTTCAGCACATACATCTTTAGGCTTTGTATGTCTTCTTGCTGTGTTGCTCTTTTATGATTATGTAATGTTCTATGTCCATGGTAATTTTCTTTTCTTTGAAGTCTACTTTATCTGACATTAATAGAGCTAGTCCTGATTTCTTCTGATTGTTTTGACAGTATGCTTTTTTCTATCCTTTTACACACAGCCTACCTGTATCACTGTATCTCAAATGAGTTTCTGGTAAATAGCATATATACTGGACCATTTTTTTCTTAACATTCTGCAAATCTCTTTTTTTTGAAAGTTGATTTTCAGTGTTGTATTCATTTCTGCTGTACAGCAAAGTATATCAATTTTACATATATCTACTCTTTCCTACTGGAGAAGGGAATGGCAGCCCACTCCAGTATTCTTGCCTGGAAAATTCCATGGACAGAGGAGCTGGCAGGCTAGTCTGTGGAGCCATAGACTCAGACACAACTGAGTGACTAACGTCATGCTACTCTTTTCTAGATTGTTTTCCCATACAGATCACTACAGAATATTGAGAAGAGTTCCCTATGCTAAACAGTAGGTCCTTATTAGTTAACTATCTTGTATATAGTAGTGTATCAATTCCAGTCTCCTATTTATTGGTGGTGGTGCTGGTGGTTTAGTGGTGGTGGTGGTGCTGGTGGTTTAGTCGCTAAGTCATGTCTGACTCTTGCGACCCCATGGATTGTAGCCCACCATGCTCCTCTGTCCATGGGATTTTCCAGGCAAGAATACTGGAGTGGGTTGCCATTTCCTTCCCTAGGGGATCTTCCTGACTCAGGAATCGAACCCAGGTCTCCTGCATTGCAGGCAGATTCTTTACCAACTGAGCTATGAGGGAAGCCCCTCCTATTTATTACTCTCCCACAAATTAGTTTTAAAATTGATGTATTTAGACCACTGGCATTTAATTATTGCTATGGAAAGGCTTACATATGTAATTTCATTTTTTGTTTTTTCTTTTAAAATGATACATAATTGATATATGACACTGTACTAGTTTAGGTGTACACATAATGACTTTTATTATGATATATCATAAATATATATGTGTAAATTATATAATAAGATTAGTTAACATCCATCACTATACACAGGTACAATTCTTTTTCCTGTGATGAGAACTTTTGTATTTACTCTTGTAGCAACTTTTGAATACACAATACAGTACTGCTAAGTGTAGTCACCATGATGTATATTACTTCACCAGGACATTATCTTAGAACCAGAACTTTGTACCTTTTCAGCAACTTCATTCATTTCATCCAGTCTCTGCCTCTAGTAACTACAGATCTGCTCTCTGTATCCATGGGTTTTTCTTAGACTCCACATATAGTAAGATCATACTGTGTTTGTATTTCTCTGACTTACTTTACTTAGCATAATGCTCTCAAAATCCTTCCATGTTATCACAAATGGCAAGATTTCCGTTTTCATTTAATGGCTTAACAACATTACATTGTGCGTGCATGTGCATACCTGTATACCTACCATGTTTTGGCTATTGCAAATAATGCTTCTCAGTGCATGTGAACGTGCAGGTATCATTTTGAGTGTCTTTGTTTCCTTCAAATAAACGACCTAAAAGTAGAATTACTTGATCATATGGTAGTTCCATTTTTTAATTTTTTGAGGAATTTCATACTGTTTTCCATAGTGGCTGTACCGGTTTATACTCACACCAAAGGTTAAAGGTCCCTTTCCCCATAGCCTCACAAACACATGTTATTTCTTTTTAAGAACAGTCATTTCACAGGTGTGAAGTGCTATCTCATTGTTTTTTGATTTGCATTTCCTTAATTATGAGCATCTTTTCATGTACCTTTTGTCAGTCTGTATGTTTTCTTTGGAAAACTGTCTATTCAGATCCTCTGCCCATTTTAACTGGATTGTTCAATTTTTTTTTTTTCTGTTTAGTTGTGTGAGTTCTTTATGTAGATTTTGGATATTCACCCCTTATCAGAAATATGATTTGCAAATATTTTCTCTCAGTCTGTAGGTTGCATTTTTATTTTGTTGATGGTCCCAGTTAGTTTGCGTTAGTCCCACTTATTTGTTTTTACTTTTGATGTAAAATCCAAAATATCATCGTCAAGACTGATGTCAAGGAGTTTTCCTATGTTTTTCTTCTAGGAGTTTCATGACTTCACATCTTATATTCAAGTCTTCGATCCATCTTGAATTAATTTTTTGTATGCTGTATATAAGAGAGTGGTTCAGTAATTCTTTTGCACATGGCTGTATAGTTGTGCAGTCCTAATGCCATTTATTAAAGAGTCTGTTCTATCCTCATTGAGTATTCTTGGCTCCTTTGTTGTAAATTAGTTGACTATATTTACATGGATTTATTTCTGGACCCTCCATTCTGTTTTATGGGTTTCTGTGTCTGTTTTAATGCCTGTACCACACTGTGTTTTGATTACTACAGTAATGAGGAAGCTTGATGTTACAGCTTTGTTGTTCTTCCCCAAGACTGTTTTGGCTATTTTGGGTCTTTTGTATTTCCATACAAATTAAGATTGTTGGTTTGATTTCTGTGAAAAATGCCATTGAAATTTTGATGGGGATTGCATTGAATCTGTAGGTTGCTTTTGGTAGTATGGAAATTTGAGCAATATTCTTCCAATCCATGAACACGATTTATCTTTCCACTTACTGTGTCTTCTTCAATTTCTTTTCAATTTTGTAGTTTTCAGTGTTCAGGTCATTGACTTTATTGGCTAAATTTATTCCTATTCTTTCTTGTGCATTTGAAAATAGGATTGTTCTCTTAATTTTTCATTCTGTGATAGTTCAATATTAGTGTATAGAAATGCAACAGATTTTTGAAAATTGATTTTATATCCTGAGAGTGTACTAAATTTGTTTAATAGTTCTTTGTGGGGAGTCTTTAGGGTTTTCTGTATATATTATCTGCAAATAGTGACAGCTTTTCATCTTCCTTTTTGACATAAATGTCTTTTATTTTTCTTCCTTAATTGCTCTTGTTAAAACAGCTAATACTCTATTGATTCAAAGTAGCAAGGGTAGGTATCCTTGTCTTGTTACTCATCTAAGAGGAAAAGTGTTAAACTTCCCACTAAGTGTTGAGTATGATGTAAGTTATGGGTTTGTCATATTTGGAATCAATAGCCGAAAAAAAAAATGAGGTGGAAGTGAATAAGTGAGCTGGAAACTCCAGAAAGTGGTCATAGAGGGAACCTACCTCAAAATAATAAAGCCCATATGTGACAAACCCACAGTAACATCATTCTCAATATTGAAAAACTAAAAGCATTTCCTCTAAGACCAGGAAGAAAAGAAGGATGTCCATGCTTGCCCCTTTGATTCAACATAGTTTTGAAAGTCCTAGCCATGGCAATCAGAGAAAAAAAAGAATCCAAATGGGAAGAGAAGAAGTAAAATTGTCACTGTTTGTAGCTGAAATGATACTGTATATAGAAAACCCTAAAGATGTTACCAGAAAACTACTAGAGTTTATCATTGAACTTGGTAAAGTTGCAGGTTACAAAATTAACACACAAAAATCTATTGCATTTCTATATACTAGCAATGAAAGATTTGGAAGAGAAATTAAGGAAATAATCCCATTTGCCAACACATCAAAAAAGAATAAAATCCCTAGGAATAAAACTACCTAGGGAGACAAAAAAATTGTACTGTGAAAAACTAGAAGACACTGAAGAAAGAAATCAAAGATGATACTAACAGATGGAGAGATAAACCATGTTCTTAGAAGAATCAATACTTCTAATACTACCCAAGGCAATCTAAAGATTCAGTGTAATTGCTATCAAATTACCAATGGCATTTTTCACAGAACTAGAACAAAAAATCTTGAAATTCATATGGATACAGAAAAGACCCAAATAGCCAAAAAAAAATCCTGAGAAAGAAAAACAGAGCTGGAGGAATCAGGCTTCCTGGCACCAGACAAAGCTATGGTCATCAAAAGAGTATGGTACTGGCACAAAATTATATAATAGATCAATGGAACAGGAAAGAAAGCCCAGAAATAAACCTATGAACCTGTGGTCAACTAGTGTACAACAGAGAAGACTATACAATGGAGGAAAGATAGTCTCTACAACAAACAGTGCTGGGAAAACTGGGCAGCTAATTGTAAAAGGGTGAAATGAGAATTTTGTGTATGCACCACACACAAAAAAACTCAAAATGGATCAAAGACCTAAATGTAGGGCCAGAAACTATACAACTCTTAAAGGAAAACAACAGAACACTGTTTGACATAAACTGCTACAATATCTTTTTGAATCCACCTCCTAGACCAATGAAAATAAAACAAAGATAAATGGTTATTATTTTTGTGATTGTCAAAAACAAAGATGTAATTAAACCTAAGAGCTTTGCACAGCAAAGGAAACCATCAATAAAATGCAAAGACAACTCAGAGCATGGGAAAAAATATTTGAAGTGACCAAGAAGGAATTAATCTCCAAAATATACAAATAGCTCATGCAGCTAGCTGTATGTCAAAAAAAAAAGGGGGGGGGGGGAATAAACAATCAAAAAATGGGCAAAAGATCTAAATAGACATTTTTCCAAAGAAATGGCCTAAAGTAGATGAAAAGATGCTCAACATCACTAATTATTAGAGAAGTGCAAATCTGCATTGCAATGAGGTATCATCACCTCATACTGGTTAGAATGGCCATCATGAAAAAGTCTAGAAACAAATGCTGAAGAGGGTGTGTAGAAAACTGAACCCACCTACACTGTTAGTGGGAATGTAAATTGGTACAAACACTATGGTGGTTCCCTAAAAAACTAAACAATAGAACTACTTTATGATCCAAGAATCCCATTCCTGGGCATACATATATCCAGAGAAAACTATAATTTGAAAAGATGCATGCACCCCATTGTTCACTGAAGCACTGTTTACAACAGCCAAGACATGGAAGTACTCTAAATGTCCATAGGTAGAGGAATGGATAAGGAAGAATTAGTAAAAATATCAATGTAATACTATGCTATGCTAAGTCACTTCAGTCGTGTCTGACTTTGTGTGACCCCCATAGACAGTAGCCCACCAGGCTCCCTCGTCCCTGGGATTCTCCAGGCAAGAACACTGGAGTGGGTTGCCATTTCCTTCTCCAATGCATGAAGTGAAAAGTGAAAGTGAAGTCGCTCAGTCGTGTCCGACTCCTAGCGACCCCATGGACTGCAGCCTACCAGGCTCCTCTGTCCATGGGATTTTCCAGGCAGGAGTACTGGAGTGGGGTGCCATTGCCTTCTCCGCAATATAATACTACTCAGCCATAAAAAAGAATGAAATAATGTCATTTGCAGGAACATAGGTGGACCTAGAAATTATTATACAAAGTGAAGTCAAGTCAGACAGAGACAAATATCATATTATCACTCATATGTAGAATTTTAAAAAAAGATGTAAATGAGCTGATTTACAAAAAAAAAAAAAAGGAAAGAAAACCAGACTCATACAGATTTCAAAAACAAAACTTATGGCTACCAAAGGAAAAAGTTGTGGGGAGGGATAAACTAGGATCTTGGGAAACATATAACCAGGATCTACTGTATAGCATGTGGAACTGTACTTAATATTCTATAGTAACCTATATGGGAAAAGAATCTGAAAAAATGGAATATATGTATAACTGAATCACTTTGCTGTATACCTGAAATTAACACAATATTGTAAGTACACTAATATCCAATAAAATCCAAGATTTAAAGATAAGACAATACTAAGTAGGGTGGAAGAGTTTGCTTCACACCAGAATTCCATCTGATAAGAAATAAAAATCTGGATAAAGTTTTTTAATTTTATCTTTTTCACTTGCCACAAATTGTATTATACACAATACATATGATTATATGTGTCTTTGTATATGTATGTATACACACACACACACACACACACGTAGGTATAGAGGAAGGTCAGAGGTAGGCTGAATTTTACTAAAATTACAACCCAGCATCAATTTAGCACAGTTACTGATTGGATTTAAGTTGTCATCCCTCATTCTTGCCCAGCACAGGAAAAGGAAAATCTTCTCTGGAGGAATATAACACCATTGATACATGTATAATTTTTTGAATTCAGTAATTAGAATTCAGTAAAAATAACTGGCAATGCTAAGAGATAATATCATACAAATGAAAAACAAGAGAATAGGTAGAGGATAAAAACCAGTTTACAGATCGTCCAGCTATAGGCCATTAGTACACAAGGACCACTATAATTTGGTTATTAGTTTTGTTTTATTGTTGTTGGTTTGTAGTATCTCTGAAGTAACCTCAGGAGCCACTCTTTTATTTCTTTCTCAATGGTGCTTCTGTTCCACATATCTGCTCCAGTCTCCTTTTTAAAAAGAAATCAGTGCATATAAGACAAATACACAAAATTTATTTATGAAAGCATACAGAAAATGAAACTCAAAATATACTACTTAAAATAGCATAAATATCCTCAATATTTAGAAATTAAGAATTTCTGCATTGAAAATTATGAAATATTCATAAAAAGTAAACTTGAATAAATGGAAAGATATATGGAAGATTCAGTGTTCTACAGATGTCAGTTCCTTTTAAATCGATTTTACAGATTGAATGCAGACCCAATTAAAGCCCTAACAGTGCTTTCTGTGTTGATAGTTGTTTGTAAAATGGAAATGAAAGTGCATAGGGCCAAGAATAGGCAATTCTGAACAAAAACGAACCAAAAAGACTCACATAACTAGAAACCCAGACCTTTTATAACTCGATAGTACTTGAAACAATGATGGTAGATACAGTGCAATTACCTGATTTAAAACAAACCTGACACTGCAGAGCAATAGAGAAAGGATAATCTTTTAAGTAATTGGTGCTGGTTCTTGTGGATATCCATATGGTTAAAACACACATTTTTAAAACCCTTCCCCACAATGTATACAAAAATAAATTTTATATGGCTTATAGATCGAAGTATAAAAGGTAAGACAAAGATCTTAAAACATACTATATCTCTTCAATAACTTGGAGTGTTACAAACTTTTTAAACAGGGCACAAAATTTAATCAACATAATGAGAAAAAATGAGAAACTACAGTACATTACTATTAAAAACTTCTCCTGATCAAAATATAATATTAGAAAAGCAGAAAAAGGGAACTTAAGTAGTAGAAAATATTTGCAGTTAAATATCAGGATTATATAAAGAACTGAAAAAACATGAGAAAAAGAACTTTACAAAACATAATCAGACTGCCAAAAACATAGATGCTCAGTTTCAGAAGTCATCAGAAGTCATCAAAGAAATACAAACTACATTTATAATAGCAGTATACACCCTTCAGATTGAGTTAAGATGATGGCGAGGGCTAACAACTGTTGGCAAAGATGAGACTAAATTATAGTTCTCATGTACTGATGACAAAAATATAAATTGCTTCAGCTACTATGAAGAAATCTTTGGAGGTATCTATTGAAGTTGAATATATATAGAAATGGGTGGGTATATTCACAAAGGATATTTAGAAGACTATTTATAAGAGCCCCAAACTGGAAACAACTGAAATACCCATCATTGACAAAATGAATAAATACATTGTGTTATATATTGCTATATACAATGGAATAATATACATAATATGGGTGCATTTCACAAAAGTAATGTTAAGTGAAATAAGTCAGACCCCAACCCTGCCCCCAAAGACCCTACTAGTCATCAACATACATTACTAAAGTACATACATTTATGAGTGAACCTATTAATATTTCTAGAGAAGGACAGACGACTTTCATACAAGATCGGTTAAAACTGACTTGTAGTAGTAGAAGTCAGAAATGTTTATCCTTTGGAGGTTTGAGAAGGTGGGGCAAGGGAGATTTGTTAGGGTGTTGTGAAGTTCAGTTTCATTATCTGGCTGTAATTTGGGTATGTTTACTGAGTTAAACACTTACAGTATATATATTTCTCCAAGTGTATGTCATACTTTACCATTTACTAATGTACACAGTTGTTTTCCTATGACAGAAACAAAATTCAGCCCTTTAAAAGCAAGCCTTGTGATCTAACCATGTTCTTTGTTGAAATCCCATGCTTTGGGACAGGAATTCGTAATGAAAGCTAAATAATTGCAAAGGCTTCAGACAAAAAGGAAAAGTAGGTGATGGAAACGTTATCATTGAATTTTTGGTCAACAAATAGATAATATAAACTCTAAACAAACAGATATGTCTGCCGGTAGGCACTCCTAATTTTAAAGGAAACAAGAGATTCCTCCCCAACCTGAACTGGCAGGGCACAGTACCCTAGTTCACTTTCCTCTGAGTAAAAGACTTTCCTCAACATTTAAGCAGTTGAACTCAATTCTTTTTGATAGATAACAGGGTTTAAAAAAAAAAAAAAAAGACTATACTACACTCTACAGATCTTTAAGTACTATTTATTTAGGCCCTTTTAAAAGGTACTGTTTTTCTGACTTCTTGCAGTTCCTGACTGAGTCATCTCTGTGATATGTCATACCCTGTCACATCTAGTTACCTTACACTGAATAAAGAGAAGAAAGGTTATAAACAGCATGCATACCACCTGACATAAAACATTTGCCAGCTATTTCTTCTGCTTAAATGAATACATTCCAAATATCTAGACTATTAGCTTGAAAAACTATAAATTTTATAAAAAATAATGAAACAGCCATCTTTACTTATAGTACCTATATTTATGAGTACACCTAATTCTAGATAAGGAATGAGTTTTACTAGAAACAACATGCTTCTCTTTCACATTTTGTCTTCACTTTTGACCGTGCAATATGTATGTATATGCACAAACTTGTTTTACGTCCTTCTTAGAGGCAATCTTACCAGGAACACAGTAACTAACTAATTGTGGAATTTAACCAGAAAATAAAAAAGAACCAATTGAATTTTAACAGAAAATTTGCCCCAGAAGTATTTATCGTGCTCAGATTAACAAACCATTTGTTATGAAAAAGTGTTAAGAAGATCTAAATACTCGTGTTTCTGATTATTAAGGCAATGTGAAATGAGAAGTCCATAAGAAAAAAGAGTTTTCTGACCTAAGAAATCACTCCTCACCCACACTTCATGGCCTGTGTTAATGTAAATTATTTAGCTATACTGTAGGAAAATTTACTGGAATAATGCTTAGTCTTCTAGCTCATATTTTGTTATTATAAATACAACTTTAAATCAAAACACTTAACAAGTCAGTTTCCTTTAGCTTTGGAGAAATTGCTGATGCTTACCACTGAATAGGTGAAGGAACTGTTTAGAGCTCAAAGTCTAAGGTAGAGAAACTCACTTCCATAGTAGTACTATAATCTGCCAGCTCATTGCTCCAAGTTATTATAGAGATTGTATGACACACTGATCAAAGCTACTTTACTGCATTATGCTATGAAAATGGTACAAGTACTCACTTTTGGCATTGTTAGGATAATTCAGTAAACAAAGATGACAAAGTAAACCTATCTTTTTTTTTAATGACAGCCCCCCACCCCACAAAAGACAAAACAACTCAAAAAATAAGTAACATTAGGCAGTAAGAAATATATGGGAGATTACAGTGAACTAGCAATTCAGAAGCAGAATGACAGAGTGGTTCAGAGTATAAGATTTGGAGTCAAACAGGAATGGTTTTAAATTCTGCTTCTGTCACTTTGAGTCTCTGTCCTTACTTACAAATGGGAAAACTAATACTTAACTCTTAACGGTTGTTTGGTTGTTATGAATATGAAACATGATGGTAATTGCCAAGCATAGCACTATGTTGGGTAAGTAATGTGTGCTAGTCTATAGTAATTTTTGTTTTTGATGAAGATTAGTTCTTTTATTCTCCTGCTTTGATAATAGTTCATTTCTGGCCTCAGCACAGTAGAGAAGAACACATGCTTTCAGAAAGAAGGACTTGTATGTAACAATCTTTGTGCATCATACTTTCTTAATCTGTAAAATAGATATAAGATTACTGTGAGATAATGCAGTGTTCAACATACTCACCAGCTAAAAGTATGCACTTGATAAACAGTGGCTAAAATTATAAGACCTGAATTCTGGCTCTAGCTGTTGCATTGATCACTATGTAATATGTAGGCAAGGCACTCAGCCTCTCTGAATTTCATCCAAAATTTCATTCAAAATTTCATTCAAAATTGAATTCCATTCAAATTTCATTCAAAAAATTAACAAAACATCTGTCTTGTGTATCTTTTAGGGTTGCTAAGATAATAAAATGATGCAGGTAAGTGCTTAGAAAATGGGAAGGCGCATGAAAATGGATGGTGTTGCTATGGTTCTGATGGCAGTTTAGAGGTTAAGTACCATAAAAATGGGATTTTAAAATCTTTTTCATATAATCAAGAAAGCTGTACTTGTTTCACAGACAGTACACAAGCAATGAATGTTACAAAAGGACTTTTTCTGTGTTGAGATTAGTTTATTGCAGTGTGGATCAGAAAAGTTACTTAAGGTGAACATTTTTTCTTGTTCATCTCTCAAGAGTGAGATATTAAGACTTGAATTTATATACACTGTAGTATAGAATATATGACAAATTGATTGTTGAACATTTTTGTTATACAGAAAGGCCTTCTTTGACCTCAGGAATTCACTAACAGGAGCAATACATTATTATAAGATTAATTATAATTAATCTTGTAAAGTCCTTTAAAGAAATTCTATAAATGCTTAGCATTTTTAGCTACTAACATCTAACAAGGTTAAGCTCTTCTTCAAAATGAGCTACTGCTTGCTTGATGAGTTGGTTTTAAAATAACCTGACATGCCACAAATGGCAGCTGCTCTATCATGTGAGTGATTTAATGATTATAGCAATCATTAGAATGTGTGTGATTAAATAGTTGAATTATTAATTGCTTATTCCTCTAAGATTACTGTTGTCTCAGAAAACTAAAGCACTGAAGAGTTAAATAAATGATTTGATTCCACGCATCACACTGGCACAGTGTTAAGGCTCAAGGGTCTTCAAGACTTTTGAGGTGCTGATGCTTTATAGTTGCACTGTCCAGTATGGGACCTACTACTATGGGTGGCTACTGAACTCTTGAAACATAGCTAGTATGACCGAGGAACTAATTTTTAAATTTCATCTATTTAAAAATTTTAAATTTAAAAACTGATTCTCAGTAATTGTGAAAACTTTTTAAGAATGTATGGACCAACTTGGGTACCTGAAATTACTTCTTCAACTGAAAACTATGAACTCTAAATACAGATAAAGTATTTCTGATGAAAATTTAACATGTAATTTGAGATGTACTTTTAACATGTAGAAAAGTTAAGGTTAATAAGTATGTGGCTGGGCTTCCCTGGTGGCTCAGAGGTTAAAGCATCTGTCTGCAATGCGGGAGACTTGGGTTGGATCCCTGGGTTGGGAAGATCCCCTGGAGAAGGAAATGGCAACCCACTCCAGCACTCTTGCCTGGAGAATCCCATGGACTGAGGAGCCTGGCGGGCTACAGTCCACAGGGTCGCAAAGAGTCGGACACGACTGAGCGACTTCACTTCACTTCACTTCACTATTGAACAATAGTGCTATATAGGTTCAAAGACGAGCAATAAATTACCCAGCATATGGACCTTACTCTCTCTTATATCCATCTGGAGAAGGACTCATGAAAGTTAAAAATTCATTTCTGGGAGCTGTACAATTAGGAACAGTTACAGGTCTTGTCTTTGATATGTGGACACTTGGCTGACAGGAACCATAACCTGGGCTTACCTCAGTCATGTGCTATTAAATGACTAACAACCAGCTCTTCAAAAACCAAACCTAACAAAAGCCCCCAAACCAACCATTTTCCTGATTTCTGTGGTGTAAAATATTTCTACCATAGCCAGTTTTGAGTTACCAACATGATGTCCTTGAACTTGGAGGAGATAGCCTTAATTGGCACTTGCAAGGCCATTGGAGTTAGTCATAGTGAGTGAGTGAAAGTCACTCAGTCATGTCTGACTCTTGGCAACCCCATAGACTATACAGTCCATGTAATTAATTCTCCAGGCCAGAATACTGGAGTGGGTAGCTTTTCCCTTTTCCCAATCTAGGGATCAAACCCAGGTCTCCTGCATTGCAGGCGGATTCTTTACCAGCTGAGTCACAAGGGAAGCGTTAGTCATAGTGCACCATTGGAATACTTGACAAGTTCCTGACACATATGTTTCTTGAGAGGTGTGTATGTCTATGGTGGAGGCTGAAGTAGATCAGCTTTAAATGAAATGCTACCTCACAGCAAATTGTAGGATGATTAGACCTGGGCATGAGGGGCATTTTATTTTCTTTATGTCACTAGAAAAACCGTGATTCTTCTCTTACTCCCCTTGAGAACATAGATTTATGGTTATATGAAGCCATGTTGTAAGCTATAAAGATAATTTTTTCTTACATTCATTGTCTTATTTAATCCTTTTTTTTTTTTTTACTTTACAATATTAGCTAAAGATACCACCTCATTTTGATAAGGAAGATGTATGATTTTAACTCAAACTTATACACCAACAATATAACAAATATTTTTTGTGTGCAAAGAGACATCTTGGGGACACAGTAAAAGTAAAAGGAAGAACTGATATAAATTCTGAATGGAGAACTTAATACATGTAAAATATCTGTAAGAAGTCCAAAGTCAGATCTAAAGTTAAATAATTTTATGACTTTTGTTGGCAAATATATGTGAAATCATTCTATTTATTTAGAAATTATTCTTTCTATATTAGCTCCTTTGCTTGGACTCCTTTGTTCCTGATATTACATCTTATGCTTGAATAAATTTCAAAATAAAGTAAATCTTTTAAAGTCAGTATTTAACAGGCTTTAATTCAAAAGCATTCTTGAATAAAGCAGTTCACCCTCTAAGAGAATATTCAAATTTATTTGTACCACTGGGTGTGCTGTGCTTAGTCACTCAGTCACGTCTGACTCTTTGCAACCCCATGGAGTGTAGCCTGCCAGGCTCCTCTATCTATGGGGATTCTCCAGGCAAGAATACTGGAGTGGATTGCCATGCCCTCTTCCAGGGGATCTTCCCAATCCAGGAGTTGAACCCAGGTCTCATGCATTGCAGGAGGATTCTTAACCATCTATGCACAAATGATTTTTTTTCCCCATAGTTGTATATAGCATTTTAATTTGGGTTCTGTTTAATTATATGTACTCATATGCATAGAATTTTAGTGCTGAAAAGACTCTTCTAGTTATATCTTATTATTTTATAGATGAGGAAACTGAGATCCCCAAAAGTGACTTGTCAGAAGGTTAGTCTTGACTAGTTTAGCCAAACTAGGGCTAGTCTTTCTTGACTACCACCATAGTATTCTTAAAGTTTGTAGCATAAAAACTGCCTGAATCTGTCTGTCTATAATTGGGGACTATTGATACAAGGTATTTTTGCTGTACTCCATACTAGCCAAGTTAGCACATATTCTTTTTACTCTTAACTTCATGGTTTAATTAGTTACTTTTACTATAACATATCAGTCCTTAGGCAAAATTCTTCATTATTTACTCGCAAAAATTTATTTGGGAACAATTCTGTTCTGGATCAGCACGGTTAACTAGTCTAATTAATAAGTAAGTCAGAGAAGGTTTGAGATGTTGAAAAAGAGAAAAAGTTGGGTTAAAGCCCAAATTGTTTAATGTTTGCATCTAAGATTATTGTTATCTTTTGCTAGGTTACTGTTCATTTATGAGTAGGAGAATTCTGAAAAGAAGACATCTTGTTTCACAGTATTGTGATTTAGTATATTAGAATTCAAAAATATGTTAAATATTTAAATCCTAGAAAGGTATAACCTGAAAGTCCACATCTAACAGAAAAAAATCTATATGTAAGGTAATTAAAAATTGGTATTAATATGTCACATTCTATGATTGACAACATTATGTCACCACAGAAAGTAAAGGTTGGATAATCATGCTTAGGAATTTTACTGAAAACTTTTATGTCTAAGTTACACATGTAATACAGTCCTGTATAGATCTCTGCAGCTAAGCAAAGAAGAAAGTCTTTGATTTGCTTATAATTGTGATGGGTTTAGGGCTGCATTTTTAGGCAAAGATGCCTAGAAGTAGGAAGGTATAAGTCAAAACTGATATCATGACACAATAAATAGACAATAGGTAAAGTGGAGCCAAAAGTGGATTGGCCTGAATGTATCACGTTAATCAAACAAGTAATATAGCCTCACAACTACAACGTAGGTAAACAGTTAACCACATTTAAAATTGTTTGTAGAAAGAATAACTTTTGTAGCTTAATTTTAGAATAATTTTATATTAATAATGAGATTTTAAGTATAAAAGAATCTTTCATGTTTTATCATCTATAATTCTATACATTTTTACAGTGGTACTATGATTTTATAGTAAAATCAGTAAGGCATTTAGGAATAAGAAAACATTAAAAACGAGGCTTTTTAATGTTTTTTAATGACATGGGAATGTAGGCACAACATACCACTTGGTAACAAAAAGGAAGATAAATGAGTTTTGTTAAACATATGCATAAGAAAAAACAAATAAGTTGACTAACATTATTAGTTATCTTTGGGTGATAATGAGTAATTTTTTTTAGCCATCCCATGTGGCATGCTGAACCTTAGTTCCCCAACCAGGGACCAAACCTGTGCCCTCTGCAGGAAAGCATTAACCACTGTTAATACTTAACCACTGTTAATTAACAGTTAATACTGTTAACTACTGTTAATACACTGGACTGCCAGGGAAGTCCTTGATATTCTCTAAAGTTCAAAATTATGCACAAATAACCTTTAATATCAGAATTTAAAAATATATTTTAAAAGGAAATGGCAAAGCCTCAGCTTTGGAAATTATAAAGCTTCAGCTTTTTATAGTATGGTATCTGAAAGATCATATATGATGAGTGTATTTGGAAATATAATACATTTGGAAGAATTTCTTAATATATAGACAGCCATATTATGTGTATCTGGGAATAATTTTTGAAATAGGTTTTTCAGTTCAGTTAAATCATTTTATTTCTGTGCATATGAGGATCATATAAAAGAAATTCTCCCATTTTGCTTTTCTTCTTCTAAATAGTATTCTTCAAAACTCAGTGTAACAGATGAACAGGTAGCTTTCCCTCAAGTGGCAACTGCTTTTAGCTGCGTTTCTTTTTGCTGCGTAAATGGTCATCTCAAATAACATAGTTTCCAGATTTTCTTACAGTTAGGTGTACTTTTGTGACTAGGATTTCTCCAATGGAATATTTGTAGAAGTGGTGGTATGTAACAACTCCTGGGGTTGTACCCTAAACAAGAAAAGAATGTGCCTGCCTTCTGTTTTCTCCTTCTTGTAGGCACGACTGAAAATCTTAAAGCACAAAGGCAAAATATCCTAGATATAACAAAGCAACATAATAGATCTGTTCAAGAAAATTAAGAGATACCAAGGGAACATTTCATGCAAAGATGAGCTCGAAAAGGACAGAAATGGTATGGACCTAACAGAAACAGAAGATATTAAGAAGAGGTGGCAAGAATACACAGAAGAACTGTACAAAAAAGATCTTCACGACCCAGATAATCACGATGGTGTGATCACTCACCTAGAGCCAGACATCCTGGAATGTGACATCAAGTTGGCCTTAGGAAGCATCACTACGAACAAAGCTAGTGGAGTTGATGGAATTCCAGTTGAGCTATGTCAAATCCTGAAAGATGATGCTGTGAAAATGCTGCACTCAATATGCCAGCAAATTTGGAAAACTCAGCAGTGGCCACAGGACTGGAAAAGGTCAGTGTTCATTCCAATCCCAAAGAAAGGCAATGCCAAAGAATCTCAAACTACCGCACAATTGCAGTCATCTCACATGCTACTAAAGTAATGCTCAAAATTCTCCAAGCCAGGCTTCAGCAATACGTGAACCGTGAACTTGCAGATGTTCAAGCTGGTTTTAGAAAAGGCAGAGGAACCAGAGATGAAATTGCCAACATCCGCTGGATCATCAAAAAAGCAAGAGAGTTCCAGAAAAACATCTATTTCTGCTTTATTGACTATGACAAAGCCTTTGACTGTGTGGATCACAAACTGTGGAAAATTCTGAAAGAGATGGGAATACTAGACCACCTGACCTGCCTCTTGAGAAACCTATATGCAGGTCAGGAAGCAACAGTTAGAACTGGACATGGAACAATAGACTGGTTCCAAATAGGAAAAGGAGTACGTCAAGGCAGTATATTGTCACCCTGCTTATTTAACCTATATGCAGAGTACATCATGAGAACTGCTGGGCTGGAAGAAGCACAAGCTGGAATCAAGATTGCCGGGAGAAATATCAATAACCTCAGATATGCAGATGACACCACCCTTATGGCAGAAAGTGAAGATGAACTAAAAAGCCTCTTGATGAAAGTGAAAGAGAAGAGTGAAAAAGTTGGCTTAAAGCTCAGCATTCAGAAATGAAGATCATGGCATCTGATCCGATCGCTTCATGGCAAAGAGATGGGTAAAAAGTGGCAACAGTGGCTGACTTTATTTTTTTGGGCTCCAAAATCACTGCAGATGATGGTGATTGCAGCCATGAAATTAAAAGATGCTTACTCCTTGGAAGAAAAGTTATGAGAAACCTAGATAGCATATTCAAAAGCAGAGATATTACTTTGCCAACAAAGGTCCATCTAGTCAAGGCTATGGTTTTTCCAGTAGTCACGTATGGATGTGAGAGTTGGACTGTGAAGAAAACTGAGCTCCGAAGAATTGATGCTTCTGAACTGTAGTTTTGGAGAAGACTCTTGAGAGTCCCTTGAACTGCAAGGACTATCAGCCAGTCCATCCTAAAGGAGATCAGTCCTGGGTGTTCTTTGGAAGGACTGATGCTGAAACTCCAGTACTTTGGCCACCTCATGAGAAGAGTTGACTCATTGGAAAAGACTTCTTTGATGCTGGGAGGTATTGGGGGCAGGAGGAGAAGGGGACAACAGAGGATGAGATGGCTGGATGGCATCACCGACTTGATGGATGTTGAGTTTGAGTGAACTCCGGGAGTTGGTGATGGACAGGGAGGCCTGGCGTGCTGCAATTCATGGGGTTGTGAAGAGTCAGACACGACTGAGCGACTGAACTGAACTGAACATGATAGAAAGAGCCTAGTAATCTGTTACCTGCCTGCTTTACCAGTTTTGACTACCTCCCAAGATTGTTACATGAGAAAATAAAACTCTTTCTTAAATCATTCTGGTCTCTTGTGGAGCAGCCTGGAGTGTTATATACTTAACATTGTAGCACCATTATACTACCACTAGGGCACTCAGCTGTGTGGATCACAATAAACTGTGGAAAATTTTGAAAGAGATGGGACTACCGGACCACCTGACTTGCCTCTTGAAAAACCTGTATGCAGGTCAGGAAGCAACAGTTAGAACTGGACATGGAACAACAGACTGGTTCCAAATAGGAAAAGGAGTATGTCAAGGCTGTATATTGTCACCCTGCTTATTTAACTTATATGCAGAGTACATCATGAGAAATGCTGGGCTAGAAGAAGCACAAGCTGGAATCAAGATTGCCGGGAGAAATATCAATAACCTCAGATACGCAGATGACACCACCCTTATGGCAGAAAGTGAAGGGGAACTAAAGAGCCTCTTGATGAAAGAGCAGAGTGAAAAAGTTGGCTTAAAGTTCAACATTCAGAAAACGAAGATCATGGCATCTGGTGCCATCACTTCATGGGAAATAGATGGGGAAACAGTATCAGACTTTATCTTTTTGGGCTCCAAAATCAGTGTAGATGGTGACTGCAGCCATGAAATTAAAAGACGCTTACTCCTTGGAAGAAGAAAATTTATGACCAACCTAGATAATATATTCAAAAGCAGAGACATTTCTTTGCCAACAAAGGTCCGTCTAATCAAGGCTATGGTTTTTCCAGTGGTCATGTATGGATGTGAGAGTTGGACTGTGAAGAAGGCTGAGCGCGGAAGAATTGATGCTTTTGAACTGTAGTTTTGGAGAAGACTCTTGGAGTCCCTTGGACCGCAAGGAGATCCAACCAGTCCATTCTGAAGGCGATCAGCCGTGGGTGTTCTTTGGAAGGAATGATGCTAAAGCTGAAACTCCAGTACTCTGGCCACCTCATGCGAAGAGTTGACTCATTGGAAAAGACTCTGATGCTGGGAGGGATTGGGGGGAGGAGGAAAAGGGGACGACAGAGGATGAGATGGCTGGATGGCATCACGGACTCAATGGACGTGAGTCTGAGTGAACTCTGGGAGATGGTGATGGACAGGGAGGCCTGGCATGGTGTGATTCATGGGGTTGCGAAGAGTCGGACACGACTGAGCAACTGAACTGAACTGAAGGCACTAACAACGAAGCTCATGTTACCCTGACTGCTTTGATTCATTATTTTATTGGAGGTCCTAGCTACAGAAATTAGGCAAGAAAAATAAGTAAAAGGCATTCAATTCAGAAAATAAGTAAAACAGGCTTATTTTGCAGATGACATATGTAGAAAACTAAAAGTGAAAGTGAAGTGGCTCAGTCGTATTTGAGTCTTAGTGACCCCATAGACTGTAGCCTACCACACTCCTCTGTCCATGGGATTTTCCAGGCAAGAGTACTGGAGTGGGTTGCCATTTCCTTCTCCAGAGGATCTTCCCAACCCAGGGATTGAACCCAGGTCTCCTGCATTGTAGGCAGATGCTTTACCATCTAAGCCACCAGGGAAGTCCAAAACTAAAGATGTAGAAAACTAAAGATGCCACCAAAAAATTGTTGGAACTAATAAAAGAATGCAGTAAAGTTAGAGAATAGAAAATCAGTACACAAAAACCAGCTGAGTTTCTATATACTAGTAATAGATAATGATATAGAAATTAAGAAAGCAATATCATTTATAATTGCATAAAAGCAGAATAAATTTAACCATAGAAATTAAAGATCTGTGCACTGAAAACTATGTCTTTGAAAGAAATTGAAAATGGCAGAAATGGAAAATAGACCATATTCATGAATTAGAAGAATTAAACTGTTAAAATGACGATACCACCCAACACTATCTATAGATTCAGTGCAGCCCCAACAGAAAATTGCAGTAGCATTTTTTTCACCAAAATAGGAAAAACAATCCTTAAATTTGTGTGGAACCACAAAAATCCTTGAACAGACAAATCCAGATAAAGAACAAAGCTGGAGAAAACACAGTTCCTGATTTCAAACTATACTATAAAGCTGTAATAATCAAAACAGTACAGTTCTGGGATAAAAACAGACATATAGAGCAATGGAACAGAACAGATAGTCAGAAATAAATGCACACATATGTATCAACTAATATTTGACAAGGGAATTAACACTCAGTGGGGACAGAGTAGTCTCTTCAATAAATGGTAGTGGGAAAACTGGATAAATACATGCAGAAAAGTGAAATTGCACCCATATCTTACACCATTCACAAAAACTGACTCAAAATGAATTAAAAACTAAAGAACTGAAACCATAAAGTTCTTTTTTTTTTCCTCCATGCTGCACTTTTATTATTTTTTTTTAATTTTATTTTATTTTTAAACTTTACTAAATTGTATTAGTTTTGCCAAATATCGAAATGAATCCACCACAGGTATACATGTGTTCCCCATCCTGAACCCTCCTCTCTCCTCCCTCCCCATACCATCCCTCTGGGTCGTCCCAGTGCACCAGCCCCAAGCATCCAGTATCGTGCATCGAACCTGGACATAAAGTTCTTAGAAGGAAACATAGGGAAAAGCTCCATGACTTTGGTCTTGGCAATTTTTTTTTTTAAGCATCAGCAAAAGCAAGTGACAATGATAAAAATCAGTGGGACTATATCAAAAATTAAAAGCTTCTATGTGGCAAAAGAAACAGTTTTAAACAATGAAAATATTGGCAGAAACCTGAACAGACATTTTTCTGAAACAAACATCCAGATGGCCAACATGTTCATGAAAAGGTGCTCATTTTACCACTTTTAACCAGGGAATATGGAATATGGAAATCAAACCCACAGTGAGTTATCATTTCTTACCTTTTAGAATGGCTGTCATCAAAAAGAATAGAGACAATGTGTTGATGATGACATGAGAAAAAGGAACCTTTGTGCAGTGTTGGTTAGAATGTACACTGGTACAGCCAATACTGTTTTGTTTTTTTTTTTGAGAAAAACAGTATGGAACTTAACAAATTAACAATAGAACTAACATACAATCCAGAAATCTCACATCTGGATATACAAAGGCAGTTACAGAAATATTGAAAAGATATCTGTACCCCCATGCTTCTTGCAGTGTTATTCACATAAACCAAGACATGGAAACAACTTAAATGTCCCTCAGTTACATTTACCTGGTAAAGAAGAGGTTGTGTGTTTGTTTAAATTACACACAATGGAATATTATTCAACCACAAGAAAAAGGAAATCCTGCCATTTGTGCCCACTTGGATGGATCATGAAAGCATTATAAGTGAGACAAAGCAAGTCCATATCACTTACATGTGGATCTTAAGCTCATGTTGTAGCAACAAAATTACAGATGGTTACTAGGGAGTGAGGGGTAGCGGGACTGGGGAGATATTGGTCAAAGGGTGCACATTTCCAGTTATAAGATGAATAAGTTCTGGAGATCTAATGTACAACATTGTGATTATAGTTAATAGTGCTATACTGGTTTATTAAAAATCACTAAGAGTAGAATTTAAATATTCCTCACAACAAAAACAAAATGGTAATTATGTGATGTGATAGAGGTGATAGCCAACACAATTATAGTAATCACATTGCCATATATAAGTATCAAAAATGCATCGTGCATCCTAATTTACACATTATATGTCAATTGTATCTCATTAAAGTTGAAAATCATTAAATTAAAAAGAAACAGTATCACAGAAAATAAGGTCATAGGAATATATATTAATAAAAGATGTGTAGGACAATTATGAGAAATTGATGAACATCACTGAAGAGGGTTCAAGGCCTGATAAAAGGAGAGAGGTGCCACATTCATGACTGGAATATTCATTATAAGGATGACAATATTAGCTTAATGCAGTTTCACTTGAAATACCTGTGAAGTTTTCATGAAACTTGACAAGCTAATTCTCAGTGAAGTTCATATGGTAAGCAATAGTGCATGAAGAGCTAAGGAAATTTTGAAGAAAAGGTAGAGGATGTCCTATTCGGTAACAGTTTTGTGAAGAAAAACAGTCTGGACTGGTACAGGGATATACAAAATCTCTATGTTTCAGAGACTTTCCCCCTGGAAAACCATCTGATCACTGACTTGTTTTTTTTCATTTTCTCTTTTTCCTGTTTTAATTTTGTATTATAACTCTTCATGCATTCACGTATTCATTCATTCAACAAATACTTACTGAGTTACTTATTGTGTGAAGGTCTACACCATGTGCATCCATCCCTTTCTTAACATGCCCCCAAATAATGGCTCCTTGCCTCAATGGTGAGTCCCAGCTTTTCTGAGTTTACCCTCTGTTGCCACACTCCAGCCTATGTCTGCAACAGCCAATCTAATCCCAGGTCTGACAGCTGAAGCCTGAGCTTCAGCACCAAGCCTTCACCCACGCAGATGGCCTAGCATCTGCCCCTAATGTCCCAGAAGTGCACAGATCCTTTTTGTCACTACAAGACCTTCAAGAAGTCACCAACCACTGTCCCGAGAGTGCGCAGGTCACTGCTGTCCCTATGAGACCTGCAGTAAGATGATAGTTGCTGCCCCCATTGTCCTAGGCTCACTCCTCATGAACACACCAAAATCACAAGCAAATGGTAAACAACCATTGACAAAAGAGATTGGAACCTACCAAAAAAGATATTTTACATCCAAAGACAAAGATGCCACAACTAGAAAGTAGGAGGAGCACTTCAGTCAAATCCCATATCCACCAGGTAGATGATCCATAAACTGGAAAATAATTATATTCCAGAGGTTCACCCACAGGAGTGAGAGTTGTGAACCCCATATCAGGCACCCCAGCCTCAGGATCTGGCATTGTGAGTATCCCCTAGAGCATGTGGCTTTGAAGACCAGTGGGGCTTGAGTGCAAGAACTCCACAGGACTGGGGGAAACAGAGTTCACTCTTGAAAGGTGCACACAAGGTTTCATGTGCACTGGGAACCAGCACAAACCAGTGACTCCATAGGAGCCAGGGTTAAACCGACCTGCAGGTTTTAGCCAGTATCCTGGGGAAGCGGGGATCAGCTGTGGTTCACTCTGGGGGCAAGAACACTGGTGGCAGAGGCCCCAGGGAATATTGATTGGCATAAGGTCACCATTTTGGCACCAAAACCTGGCTACAATCAACAGCTGCAAGCTGCAGTGTTGGGATACCTTGGGCCAAACAACCAACAGGGTGGGACAGAGCCCCACCCATCAGCAGATGGATTTCCTAAAGTTGTACTGAGCTCACAGCCAGCCACCTGAGCTCACAGCTCACACCACTTGACATGACCACCAGAGGGAGAAGATCCAGCTCCACCCACCAGTGGGCAGGCACTAGTCCTTCCTAATAGGAAGCCTGCACAAGCTCCTGGACCAACCTCAACCACCAGGCAGGAGACATCAGAAGCAATAGGAATTATGACCCTGTGGAAAGGAAATCACAAACACAGAAAGTTAGACAAAATTAGATGGTAGAGATGTATGGTCCAACAAAGGACAAGATAAAAACCTAGAACAACTAATAGGCACTCTACCTGAAAAAGAACTGAGTAATCAAAGTAAACATGATGTAAAATTTGGAAAAAGAATGGAAGCACAAAACAAGAAGATACAAGATAGGTTTAATGAACAGCTGGAAGACCTAGAAATGAACAATATATAGTAACTGAAATGAAAAATTAAGAGGGACAGAATAGCAGAATAAATGAGGCAGAAGAATGAATAAGTGAGCTGGAAGACGGTGGTGGAAATCACTGCTGCAGAACAGAGTAAAGAAAAAGGAATGAAAAGAAACGAGGGGACAGTCTCAGAGACTTATAAGTGAAGAAGTGAAGTCGCTCAGTCGTGTCTAACTCTTTGCGACCCCATGGACTGTAGCCTACTGGACTCCTCTGTCCATGGGATTTTCCAGGCAAGAATACTGGAGTGGGTTGCCATTTCCTTCTCCAGGGGAACTTCCTGACCCAGGGATCGAACCCGGGTCTCCCGCATTATAGGCAGATGCTTTACTGTCTGAGCCACAGGATAATATTAAATGCACCAACATTTGCATTATAAGGGTTCCAGAAGGAGAAGAGAGAGAGGACCTGAGGAAATATTTGACAGTTATGGCCAAAAACTTCTCTAACATGGGAAAGGAAACACTCACTCCAGTCCAGGAAGTGCAGAGAGTCTCAGGCTGGATAACCCAAGGAGGATATTAATTAAACAAAGGCCAAGACATATTAATTAAACAAGGAAAAGACAATCAGAATATATTAAATGCAATGAAATAAAAGCAACAAATAATGTACATGATAATATCCTTGAAGATATCAAATAATTTTTCAGCAGAAACTTCAGGCCAGAAGAAGGAGGCACAATAAAGTGATAAAAGGGGAAAATCCACCCCTTTTAAGAATACTCTACCAAGCAAGGTTCTTGTTCAGATTTGATGGAGAAATGAAAGGCTTTATAGACAAGGAAAAGCTAAGAGAATTCAGCACCACCACCAAACCAGCTTTACAATAAATGCTAAAGGAATTTCTCTAGGTGGAAAAGAAAAGGTCATACTTAGAAACAAGAAAACATTATGAATGGAGAAGCTCAGAGGTAAAAGCAAATATACAGTAAAGATAAGAAAGCATCCACAGACACATATGACAAAGCCTGCAATCTTGAGGAGAGTACAAATGCAGATTATTGGAAATGCATTTGAAATTAAAATGCAGCTTAAAGCAATCTTTATACATATATATAGACTGCTATATTAAAACCTCATGGGAACCACACTCCAAAATTCTACAACAGATAAAATTCTACAACAGATACAGACACAATAAAGAAAAAGCAGTCCAAACACAACACTAAAGATAGTCATCAAATCCCAAGAGGAGAGAACAAATCCAAACAAAAAATGGCAATAAGAACATACATATGACAATTACCTTAAATGTAAATGGATTAAATGCTCCAACCAAAAGACACAGACTGGCTAAATGGATACCAAAGAAAAAAAACAAAACAAAAAAAACCAAAAAAAACAACCTCATATACATGTGTCTACAAGAGACCTACTTCAGATCTAGGGACACATACAGGTAGAAAGTGGGGATTAAAAAAAATCATGATTTTTTTTTAATACTCATATCAGACAAAATAAGCTTTAAAATAAAGACTGTTATGAAGGATAAGGAAAAACTACATAATGATCAAGAGATCAATTAGAGAAGAAAATATAAAAATTGTAAATATATATGCACCCAACATCAGGCTTCCCTGATGACTCAGCCAGTTAAGAATCTGCCTGCAATTCAGGAGATACAGAAGACGTGGGTTCAGTCCCTGGATTGGGAAGATTTGCCAGAGGCGAAAATGGCAACCTACTCCAGTATTGTTGCCTGGGAAATCCCACGGAGAGAGGAGCCTGGTGGGTTACAGTCCATCGAGTCACAAAGAGTTGGACTGAGCTCAGTCATGCCCGACTCTTTGAGACCATATGGACTGACTGTATTCTTCCAGGCTCCTCTGTCCATGGGATTCTCCAGGCAGCAATACCAAAAGGTGCCATTTCTTCCTCCAGGGGATCTTCCTGATCCAGGGATTGAACCTGCACCTCCAGCATTGGCAGGTGCATTCTTTATCACTGAGCCACCAGGGAAGCTCCTGGAGCACCTCACTCAGCACATAAGGCAAATGCTAACAGCTATAAAAGGGGAAATGAACAGTAACACAATAGTGGGGGATGTTAACACCCACTTATATCAATGGAAAGCTCTTCTAGGCAGAAAATAAGTAAACACAGGCCTTAAATGACAGACCAGATGGACATAATTGATATACCTATGGGACACAGCAAAAGCACCTCTAAGAGGGAAGTTTAGAACAATAAAATCCTACATCAGGAAAGAAGAAAAATCCAAAATAAAGGACCTAATCTTACACCTAAAGCAACTAGAGAAAGAACAAACGAAACCCAGAGTTACTAGAAGAAAAGAAACCATAAAGATCGAAACAGATGTAAATGCAATAGAGAACAGAACAATAGAAAAGATCAATGAAACTAAAAGCTGGTTCTCGGAAAGGATAAACAAAATTGATAAACCTCTAGCAAGACTCAAGAAAAAAAAAGATGTTTCAAATCAATAAAATTAGAAAGGAAAAAGAAGGTACAACTGACATTCCAGAAATGCAAAGGACCATAAGAAACTAAGCAATTATATACCAACAAAATGGACAGCCTAGAAGAAATGGACACATTCTTAGAATGGCTAACCTTCCAATACTGAACCAGGAAGAAATAGAAAATATGAACAGACCAATTACAAGTACTGAAATTGAAAATGTGATTAAAAAAAAACCTGCTAACAAAAAGTTCAGGACCAGATTAATTTAATCAGACATTCAGAGAAGAGTTAACACCTGTCCTTTAGAAAATCATCCAAAAAATTGCAGATAGAACACTCCCAAACTCATTCTAGGCCACCATTACACTGATAACAAAACCAGACAGATATCACACACAAAAGAAAATTTCAGACAAGTATCACTGATGAATGCAAAAGTCATCAACAAAATACTAGCAAACCAAATCCAATAAAAGGATCATACACCATGATCAAGTAGGGTTTATCCCAGGGATACAAGGATTCTTCAATATCTGCAAATCAATCAGTGTGATACACCACATTAAGAAATGAAGAATAAAAACCTTATGATCATCTCAATAGCTGCAGAAAAAAAGCTTTTGACAAAATCCAACACCCATTTATGATAAAAACTCTATGGAAAGTGGGCATAGAGGGAACCTGCCTCAACAATCAAGGCCATATATGACAAACTCACAGCTAATTCTCAACACTGAAAAGCTGAAAGCATTTCATCTAAGATCAAGAGAAAAATGTTCATTCTCATTACTTTTATTCAGCATACTTTTGTACATCCTAACCATGCAATCAGAAAAAAAAAGAAAAGTAATTCAAATTGGTAAAGAAGACTGCCATTCTTTGCAGATAACATGATACTATACATTGAAAATCCTAAATGTGTTACCAGAAAACTACTAGAGGATATAAGTGGGTAAGTTTCAGGATACAAAGTTGATAAACAGAAATTTCGTGCCTTTGGGATTAACATTACACACTACTATATATAAAATATATAAACAACAAGGACCTACTGTGTAGCTCAGGGAACTCAATATTTTATAATAATCTATATGGGAAAATATCTGAAAGAGAATGGATATATGTATATGTATAACTGAATCACTTTTGCTATACACATGAACTAACATAACATTGTTAATCAACTATACTCCAATATAAAATAAAAATTTAATTAAAAAAACAAAATTTTGTTCAAAAACTAGACATTTAAATAATATTTAAACATTATAAATATTCAATAAATATATAACTTAATGTACTTAAATATAATGTGGCAACTCTGGAAATAACTTTCTCTAAGGTTTGTTGTTGCTATTTGTTGTTTGTTTGGTAACTTTTTTAAACTGAATCTGCAGTCTATATCCTTTACTGTGAGCAGCCAGTAAAATTTCTTTTCAGTTACCTTAAGAGTCACTTATAGATGAACACAATTTCAACTTAAACATCCATATTGTACTATTTACCTAAGCTTAATTCTTTTTTAAAGACACTGTATTCACAGAAAAAGTAATTCAAATTAACCAACCATGCCCTACAAATGTAAATAGAAGTGATACCAAATAAGCATTGATGAAAACAAAAAGCACTTTAAAAAAACAGCATTAAATCTTACCAACTCCGGAGGTTATTGATTCTGCATCAATATCGCTAGCTCTCCTTCTTGCCACTTCAGCTAGTGCTAGTTCTCCCTTATCTAGTGCAAGGTAATGGATGTCCTTTGGAAATACAGCAAAATAAAAGATTAATCCAAAATGAATCTTAGTCAAGTTACAAATGAGATTTTGAAAAAAAGAACTTACTGTTCAGATTACAAAACAGACATGGCTGATGAACATTCTTTTTTATATTTTAATTTTCTCAGTTTTCTAGTACAAGCAAATTTTCTTGAATTGCAAATCCTGGATATAACTAGTGGCAGTTATTTAAATAAATTATTTTGAGTCTTTAGGGAAAAAGACAAGCTGTTAAGTGTTCAACATACTCAGTTTTATCAGGGAATAAAAATCTTAGTTGCTGTTTTCTATAATGAAATTTTACTATCTCAGCTTCTTCAAAATTCAGTTGTTTATTATGATAAGCAGTTTACAAGGAATATTACACAAATTGTCTCTGATATTTATGCACTTGGTACATATTACTTTGTTAAATTATTAATACTACTATTATCTTGAATTCATTCAGTCAACAGATAATCAGTGCCTATTAAGTGCCAGGCACTGTTGTGGAAAGAGAGGTCAATTACAATACCATTTCTCAACAAGCTTTGAGTCCAGTAGGGAGAAAGACCACTGTAAACAACAGCTAATAACTTAGTGTGATAGGTTTTATGGCAGGGTTAAGAATGGTATGGAACCAAAGAGCAGGAACTGATCCTTGATCTATGTTTTGAAGGATAAATAAGAGTTATACTAGAAGGGAAAATGGAGGTAAGCCAACAGAAAATGAATGGTATCTGACATGTGTATGTAGAGAAGATTGAAAAACCACAGTTCTGTCAGGCAATAACAGGTCTTTCAATACGGAAGGAATGTTTGATGTGTGAGAGAATGCTGTGGAAAATAATTCTAAACAAGTAGAGCTACTAAAAAAGACTTAGAAATCTTTGGCACACAAAATGATCATTGGAATGAGAATTTTATTGCAATAAAATGGTAAAAAGAACATGAACAAGTTTTCAATGATGAAATATAAATGGCCTAAAATCATGAGCTATCAGGGCTTTCCTGATACCTCAGTTGGTAAAGAATCCGCCTGCAATGCAGGAGACCCTTGGAATTCCCTTCAATTCCTGGGTAGGGAAGATTTGCTGAAGAAGGAATAGGCTGCCCACTCCAGTATTCTTGGGCGTCCCTTGTGGTTCAGCTGGTAAAGAATCCAACTGCAATGCAGGAGACCTGGGCTCAATCCCTGGGTTGGGAAGATCCCATGGAGAAGGGAAGGGCTACCCACTCCAGTATTCTGGCCTGGAGAATTCCATAGACTATAGTCCATGGGATCGCAAAGAGTTGGACACAACTGAGCGACTTTCACTTTCATAATCATGAAAAGATATTTTATTTTCCCAATATTCAAAGTTGAAAAATGTAATTTCAAACTGCACAAGTTTTTTAAAAGTTGTTACTTATTGGTTGCACAGTTTGGGGGGAAAACAGGCATTTATATTTACTGGGAATATAGACTTTATACAGCAGGGGTTGGTAAGCTATGGCTTACTAGCCAAATATAGCCTGCCTTTTATACAGTCCTTGAATTATCAATGCTATTTACCTAGCATAATGCCTTCCAGGTCGATTAATGTTGCTGCAGATGGCAAAAATCTCATTCTTATTTAGGGCTGAGAAGTATTCCGTTTGTGTATGTGTGTGTGTGTGTGTGTGTGTGTGTGTGTGTGTAGTCTTCTTTATCCATTCATCAGTTGATGGACACTTACGTTACTTTTGTATCTTGGCAGTTGTAAATAGTGTTGCTATTAACACTGGGGTGAACGTATCTTTTCAAATCAGTGCTTTTGTTTCTCTCAGATATATACTCAGGCATGGAATTGTTGGGTCATAAAGCTATGACAAATTTAGACAGCATATTAAAAGGCAGAGACATCACTTTGCCGACAAGGTCCATCTAGTCAAAGCTATGACTTTGCCAACAGTTGTGTATGATGTGAGAGCTGGACCATAAAGAAGGCTGAGCAATGAAAAAATGATGCTTTTGAACTGTGGTGTTGGAGAAGACTCTTGAGAGTCCCTTGGACAGCAAGATTAAACCAGTCAATCCTAAAGGAAATCAACCCTGAATATTCACTGGAAGGACTGATGCTGAAGCAGAAGCTTCAATACTTTGGCCACCTGATGTGAAGAGCTGACTCACTGGAAAAGACCCTGACACTGGGAAACATTGAAGGCAGGAGGAGAAGGGGATGACAGGATGAGATGGTTGGATGACATCACTGACTTGATGGACATGAGTTTGAGCAAACTCTGGGAAACGATGAAAGACAGGGTACCTTGGCATGCTGCAGTCCATGGGGTTGCAAAGAGTTGGACACAACTTAGTGACTGAACAGCAACAATGGTAGTTCTATTTTAGTTATTATGTGAAAACTCTACGTTGTTTTCCCCAATTCACATCCCCACTCACAGTATATGAAGATTCCCTTTTTTCTACATCCTTGCCAGCATTTGTCATTTGTGTTTTTTGATGATGGCCCTTCCGACAGCTGTGAGATGATATCTCATTGTGGTTCTGATTTGCATTTGCTTGATGATTGTACCTCTTTTCATGGGTGTCTGCATTTTCTTAAATTTTGGAAAACTGGTCAGTTTCTCTGCCCATTTTATAATCAGGTGGTTTCTTTTTTGATGGTCAGTTGTGTGGACTGTTTATATATTTTGGATATTAACCCCTTATTGGTCATATTATTTGCAAATAATTTTTCCCATTCAGTAGTTTGGTTTTGTTTTGTTGTTATACTCAGTGAAATAAGTCAGACAGAGAAAGACAAATACTAGATGATATTACTTATATGTGGAATATAAAAAATACAATTAGCAAATATAACAAAAAAGTAGACTCACAAATACAGAGAGCAAACTAGTTACCAACGGAGAAAAAAGAAGGTCATGATAGGCATAAGGGATTGAGAAATGTAAACTATTAGGTATAAATTAGGCTACAAGGATATATTATATAACACAGGGAATATAACAAATATTTTATAATAAATATAAATAGAGTTAACCTGTAAAAATTGTGAGTCACTATATTATATATAGTATATATAGATTATATATACTATATACTGTATATATGATATTGTACAGCAACTATACTTCAATTTTAAAAAAGAACAGTGTTTACATTTTTCAATGGCTGGAAGAACTGTGTTCAACCACTCAAGTCTGTATGGCTCTGGAATTAGTTCATCTTGCAGACTTGAAAATGTATCAATTTAAAACTACAAGCCAAATAGTACTTATTGTGAAACTTACATTGTGATAAAGCTTTTCAGTGAAAACTAACATTGTTTTGACTTGCAGTAATACCAGGCTGTGTTACACACCTCCTGTAAAAATTGAAATTTAAAACTGTCAAAAAATAAAGTGAGATCTCTATTCTTTTTTTTTTTTTTTTTTTTTGAGATCTCTATTCTTATACAAAGTCCCGGCAATATGTTTCAGTCCATGGCATTTTTCAACCTTGATACAAGTGCCAAGGAGCTGTTCATAGTTCAAACTCTAATGGTGCAATTAAGGGAAATAATTAATTTACAATGTGCTAACATATTAAAAGGCAGTCTCATTTCAGTTCAGTTGCTCAGTCGTGTCCAACTCTTTGCGACCCCATGAATCGCAGCATGCCAGGCCTCCCTGTCCATCACCAACTCCCAGAGTTCACTCAAACTCATGTCCATCGAGTCAGTGATGCCATCCAGCCATCTCATCCTCTGTCGTCCCCTTCTCCTCCTGCCCCCAATCCCTCCCAGCATCAGGGTCTTTTCCAATGAGTCAACTCTTCACATGAGGTGGCCAAAGTATTGGAGTTTCAGCTTTAGCATCAGTCCTTCCAATGAACACCCAGGACTGATCTCCCTTAGAATGGACTGGTTGGATCTCCTTGCAGTCCAAGGGACTCTCAAGAGTCTTCTCCAACACCACAGTTCAGAAGCATCAATTCTTTGGCACTCAGCTTTCTTCACAGTCCAACTCTCACATCCATACATGACTACTGGAAAAACCATAGCCTTGACTAGACGGACCTTTGTTGGCAGAATAATGTCTCTACTTTTTAATATGCTATCTAGCCCAAGGTCAGGGGCAGTGGCCAAGAGGAGCTACCCCACGCCTGAGGTCAGGGGCGGTGGCGGGAAGGAGCTACCCCATGCCCGAGGTCAGGGGCAGTGGCCTAGAGGAGCTACCACACGCCCGAGGTCAGGGGCAGTGGCCGAGAGGAGCAACCCCATGTCCAAGGAGCGGCGGCTGCACGGGCACAGGAGGGCCGAGAGGAGCTACTCCATGTTCAGGGTCAGGAGGGGCAGCCATGAGGAGATACCCCTCGTCCAAAGTAAGGAGCAGCAGTTGTGCTTTGCTGGAGCAGCTGTGAAGAGATACCCCACGTCCAAGGTAAGAGAAACCCAAGTAAGATGGTAGGTGTTGCAAGAGGGCATCAGAGGGCAGACACACTGAAACCATAATCACAGAAAACTAGCCAGTCTGATCACACAGACCACAGCCTTGTCTAACTCAATGAAACTAAGCCATGCCGTGTGGGGCCACCCAAGATGGATGGGTCATGGTGGAGAGGTCTGACAGAATGTGGTCCACTGGAGAATGGAATGGCAAACCACTTCAGTATTCTTGCCTTGAGAACCCCATGAACAGTATGAAAAGGCAAAATGATAGGATACTGAAAGAGGAACTCCCCAGGTCAGTAAGTGCTCAATATGCTACTGGAGATCAGTGGAGAAATAACTCCAGAAAGAATGAAGGGATGGAGCCAAAGCAAAAACAATACCCACTTGTGGATGTGACTGGTGATAGACGCAAGGTCTGATGCTGTAAAGAGCAATATTGCATAGGAACCTGGAATGTCAGGCCCATGAATCAAGGCAAATTGGAAGTGGTCAAACAGGAGATGGCAAGAGCGAACATCGACATTCTAGGAATCAGTGAACTAAAATGGACTGGAATGGGTGAATTTAACTCAGATGACCATTATGTCTACTACTGCAGGCAGGAATCCCTTAGAAGAAATGGAGTAGCCATTGGTCAACAAAAGGGTCCAAAATGCAGTACTTGGATGCAATCTCAAAAGCGACAGAATGATCTCTGTTCATTTCCAAGGCAAACCATTCACGGTAATCCAAGCCTATGCCCCAACCAGTAACACTGAAGAAGCGGAAGTTGAACAGTTCTATGAAGACCTACAAGACCTTTTAGAACTAACACCCCAAAAAAGATGTCCTTTTCATTATAGGGGACTGGAATGCAAAAGTAGGAAGTCAAGAAACACCTGGAGTAACAGGAAAATTTGGCCTTGGAGTATGGAATGAAGCAGGGCAAAGGCTAATCGAGTTTTGCCAAGAGAACACACCAGTCATAGCAAATACCCTCTTCCAACAACACAAGAGAAGACTCTACACATGGACATCACCAGATGGTCAACACCTAAATCAGATTGATTATATTTTTTGCAGTGAAAGATGGAGAAGCTCTATATAATTAGCAAAAACAAGACGGGGAACTGACTGTGGTTCAGATCATGAACTCCTTATTGCCAAATTTAGACTTAAAAGGCAGTCTAGTCTTTAGCTAATAGAGTTTCTAAAAATGCCTTCTGATCAGTGAATATGTGCAATTAACCATACACTCATGTCATATATCGGAGAAGGCCATGGCACCCCACTCCAGTACTTTTGCCTGAAAAATCCCATGGACGGAGGAGCCTGGTAGGCTGCAGTCCGTGGGGTCGCTAGAGTCAGACACAACTGAGCGACTTCACTTTCACTTTTCACTTTCATGCATTGGAGAAGGAAATGGCAACCCATTCCAGTGTTCTTGCCTGGAGAATCCCAGGGACGGGGGAGCCTGGTGGGCTACTGTCTATGGGGTTGCACAGAGTCAGACACGACTGAAGCGACTTAGCAGCAGCATGTCATATATATAAATATTTGGCAGTAGTTGTCTATGAGGAAAGAAATGTGCAAAATGAAAATAAATTTCACCATAGATCAGTACCCACAGATGAATATTTACAATGGATTCTGTTGATAAGGAATAGCACCTTTCAACTCTTATTCCCCGAAAAGAACTTCCTTATTTATATCTGTAGAACTTCATTATGAAAACTGTACTCAATTATTAGATTTTTAACTTTATAGAAAATATTTATGGAAATTTGCTATCATACTCAATTATTACATTTAAAATTTTGTTTTATCAATAAAGATCTACAGAAATTTGTTTTCTCAAGTACGTATATAATAACCTTGATTTTGCTTCATGACCCATAAGCCTATACTATTTGCTGTTTGGTTCTTTATAGAAAACGTTTGATGATTCCATAGTTAATTAATATATAAGAATTTAAAATTAGCATATATATACTTATGGAAACTCTTCCTAAGGAAATGATGTGATCAATCTTATGTCCAAGACTGGTGATGTAGAAAAGGAAGAGTCAAAAGAAAAGGGAGCAATCAAGCCAAAAATCAAATTATCCTCCAATTAAAAATGAAATTAAAACAGATTGGTGATGACAGCAATACTTATTTTGTCTTACAAAGGAATTCTACATTTATTTACCGAAAATATTACATCTACCTTTTGTGCATATAATATATAACATTATACTGTTTTTGAGGGGCAAACTCCCCAGTCAGTAGGTGCCCAATATGCTACTGGAGAAGAGCAGAGAAATAGCTCCAGAAGGTATGAAGAGGCTGATTTAGCCAAAGCGGAAACACCCAGCTGTGTGTGTGTCTGGTGGTGAAAGTAAAGTCCAATGCTGTAAAGAAAAGTATTGCATAGGAACCTGGAACATTAGGTCCATGAATCAAGGTAAATTGAAAGTGGTCAACAGGAGATGGCAAGAGTGAACATCAACATCTTAGCAATAGTGAACTAAAATGGACTGGAGTGGGCAAATTTAATTCAGATGACAATTATATCTACTACTGTGGGCAAGAATCTCATAGAAGAAATGGAGTAGCTTTCATAGTCATCAAAAGAGTCCAAAATGTAGTACTTGGGTACAATCTTAAAAATGGCAGAATGATCTCTGTTGTTTCCAAGGCAAACCATTCAACATCACAGTAATCCAAGTCTATGCCCCAACCACTAATGCCAAAGAAGCTGAAGTTGAATGATTCTATGAAGACCAACAAGGCTTTCTAGAACTAACACCAAAAAAGATGTCCTTTCTTCATCATGAAAGTGAAAGTGAAGTCACTCAGTCGTGTCCGACTCTTTGCGACCCACCCCATGGACTGTAGCCTACCAGGCTCCTCTATCCATGGGATTTTCCAGGCAATAGTACTGGAGTGGATTGCCATTTCCTTCTCCAGAGGATGTTCCCGACCCAGGGATCGAACCCAGGTCTCCAACATTGTAGACAGACACTTTACCATCTGAGCCACTTTCTTCATCATAGGGGACTGGAATGCAAAAGTAGGAACTCAAGAGATACCTGGAGTAACAGGCAAGTTTGGCCTAGGAGTACAAAATGAAGCAGGGCAAAGGCTAACAATTTTGCCAAGAGAAGGCATTGGTCATAGCAGACACCTTCTTCCAACACGAGAGACGACCATACACATGGATATCACCAGATGGTCAATACCAAAATCAGACTTATTATATTCTTTGCAGTCAAAGATGGAGATGCTCTATACAGTCAGCAAAAACAAGACTGGGAGCTGTCTGTGGCTCAGATCATGAACTCCTTATTGCCAAATCAGACTTAAATTGAAGGACATAGAGAAAACCACTAGGCCATTCAGTTACGACCTAAATCAAATCCCTTATGATTATACAGTGGAAGCAACAAATAGATTCAAGGGATTAAATCTGATAGAGTGCTTAAAGAACTATGGATGGAGGTTCATGACATTGTATAGGAGGCAGTGATCAAAATCATCCCCAAGAAAAAGAAATGTAAAAATGCAAAATGGCTGTCTGAGGCGGCCTTACAAATAGCCAAGAAAAAAAGAAAAGCAAAAGGCAAAGGAGAAAAGAAAGATAAACCCATTTGAATACAGAGTTCCAAAGAATAGGAAGGAGAGATAAGAAAACCTTCTTAAGTGATGAATGCAAAGAAAAGAGGAAAACAATAGAATGGGAAAGATTGGAGATCTTTTCAAGAAAATTATGATACCAAGGGAACATACCATGCAAAGATGGGCACAATAAAGGACAGAAATGGTACGGACCTAACAGAAGCAGAAGATACTAGGAAGAGATCGCAAGAATACACAGAAGAAGTGTACACAAAAGGTCTTAATGACTCAGATAACCACAATGGTGTGATCACTCACCTAGAGCTAGACATCTTGGAGTGCGAAGCCAAGGGGGGCCTTAGGAAGCATCACTACGAACAAAGCTAGTGGAGGGGATGGAATTCCAGTTGAACTGTTTCAAATCCTAAAGGATGATGCTGTGAAAGTGCTGCACTCACTATGCCAGCAAATTTGGAAAGCTCGGCAGTGGCCACGGGACCAGAAAAGATCAGTTTTCATTCCAGTCCCCAAGAAGGGCAATGCTCAAGAATGTTCAAACTACCCCACAATTGCACTCATTTCACATGCTAGCAAAGTAATGCTCAAAATTCTCCAAGTCAGGCTTCAGCAGTACATGAACTGAGAACTTCCAGATGTTCAGGTTGGATTTATAAAAGGCAGAGGAACCAGAGATCAAATTGCCAACATCTGTTGGATCTTAGAAAAAGCAAGAGAATTTCAGAAAAACATCTACTTCTGCTTCATTGACTACACTAAAGCCTTTGACCATGTGGATCAAAACAAACTGGAAAATTCTTCAAGAGTGGGAATATCAGACCACTTGACCTGCCTCTTGAGAAACCTGTATACAGGTCAAGAAGCAACAGTTAGAACCAGACATGGAACAATGGACTGGTTCCAAATTGGGAAAGGAGTACGTCAAGGCTGTATATAGTCACCCTGCTTATTTAACTTCTACACAGAGTACATCATGCAAAATGCCAGGCTGGATGAGGCACAAACTGGAATCAAGATTGCTGGGTGAAGTATCAATAACCTTAGATATGCAGATGACACCACCCTAATAGCAGAAAGCAATGAGGAACTCAAGAGTGCCTTGATTATGGTGAAAGAGGAGAGTAAAAAACCTGGCTTAAAAGTCAGCATTCAAAAAAGTAAGATCATGGCATCTGGTTCCATTACCTCATGGCAAATAGATGGGTAAACAATGGAAACAGAGACAGACTTTATTTTCTTGGGCTCCAAAATCACTTTGGACAGTGAATGCAGCCATGAAATTAAAAGACACTTGCTCCTTGGAAGAACAGTTATGGGAAACCAAGACAGTGTATTAAAAAGCAGAGACATCACTTTGCCGACAAATGTCCATATAGTCAAAGCTGTGGTTTTTCCAGGAGACAAGTTCAAATGTGAGTGTTGGACCATAAAGACAGCTGAGCACTGAAGAACTGACTTTTGAATTCTGTGGTGCTGAAGATGACTCAAGAGTCCCTTGGACAGCAAGGAGATCAAACCAGTCAACCCTAAATGAAGTCAACCTTGAATATTCATTAGAAGGACTGATGCTGAAGCTGAAGCACCAATACTTTGGCCCCCTGATGTGAGGAGCCGACTCATTGGAAAACACCCTGATGCTGGGAAAGATTGAGGGCAAGAGGAGAAGAGGGCAACAGAGGATGAGATAGTTGGATGGTATCATTGACTCGATCAACCTGAGTTTGTGTAAACTCCAGGAGACAGTGAAGGATAGAGCAGCCTGGCATGCTGCAGTCCATGGGGTCACAAACAGTTGGACATGAGTGAGTGAATAGCAAAAAAAAAAAAAAAATTATTCCACATATAATTATGGAATATTTACTCTGTGCCAGATGTATAGGTGAATTTACTACAAAAGTTAATGAAGCTTAAGCGTCTCATCTTATTTTTACATGTCCTTCCAGTACCTAATTTTGTACCTGAAATATTAAATTCTTTTTGAAATTGAAGTATAGTTGATTTACAATATTATAATAGTTTCAGGTGTACAGCATAGTGATTCAGCATTTTTGTAGATTATATTCCATTTAAAGTTATAAACAAAATAATGGCTATATTTCCCTGTGATGTATAACATATCCTTGTTGTTACCTTTATTATAGACAGTAGTTTGTAGCTCTTAATCCTGTACTTCTATCTTGCCCCTCCCTGCCTTCTCTCTCCTCACTGGTAACCATTAGTCTCTTTTCTATGAGTCTTTTCTTGTTTTGTTATATATATTTATTTTTTAGATTCCACTTCTAAGTGATGACATATAGTATTTGTCTATGACTTACTTTATTAAATATAATATTCTCTAGGTCCATTGAATTATTTTTCTTAAGAAGTATAAGCTTCAAACCCTATAAAACATGGATCTACCCCCTGATGCCCATTCATCACGTTTCACATACTTCACCATGCTTAGTTGTTTAGAATCATGTGTCTGGGAGCCACATGGCACAAGAAGACATTGTAAGATACACAGTCCTTTTTTGTGTTGTTCGTCTCTTTTTGGATACTTACAAGGTGTAAATGGCATGTCATGAGTCTAAATAGAAAATATAAATGAAAATATATTTGAAAAGTGTCATATTGATTAATCCCAACCTTTACTGCCACCCAATCAGGATTACCTAGTGAATGGCTTTATTTAAACTGTTACTAATTGGAAGTAAAAAAAAAAAATATTCAGAAGAATGAATCACTTAGTTTCTGTCATTCTCAATGAAAATTTTTAGTTTATCATTTGCCAAACTGACTTATATTAGTAACATCATTTAGCATTATTAAGTGAAAATGGCTTCCACTGAACAAAAGATGACAAACACTGATAGTCTTTGGCCATGATCCAGGTTTAAAAATTTACACATATCCTGTCTGTATCATCTAAGATCTATTCAATAAAATAAAAGACTTTCTATTCCTGGGAGCTCTATTACCTTTCACAGATGATATTTAATGTACTACCAAAATGAATATGCAGATTTAAAAGAATAAGTATTTAAAGTTAGGGAGTTCCTTGACAATCCAGTGGTCAGGATTTGGTGCTTTCACTATTGAGGGCCCAGGTTCAATACCTGTTAGGGGAACTAAGATCCTACAAGTTGTGCAGCATGACCAAAAAAAAGTTATTTAAAGCTTAAAAGTGAACAGTGCAAAACAGAGAAGAAAACAATAGAATGAGAAAGACTAGAGACCTCTTCAAGAAATTAGAGATACCAAGGGAACATTTCATGCAAAGATGCTCACAATATAGGACAGAAACAATAAGGACATAATGGAAGCAGAAGAGATTAAGAAAAAATGGCAAGAATACACAGAAAACTATACAGAAAAGGTCATAATGACCCGGGCAACCTCAATGGTGTGGTCATTCACCTACAGCCAGATATCAGTGTGTGAAGTCAAGTGGGCCTTACGAAGGATTACCACGAACAAAGCTAGTGGAGGTGATGGAATTTCAGCTGAGCTATTTCTAATCCTAAAAGATGATGCTGTTAAAGTGCTGCACTCAAAATGCCAGCAAATTTTTAAAACTCAGCAGTGGCCACACGACTGGAAAAGGCCAGTTTTAATTCTAATCCCCAAAAAGGGCAATGCCAAAGAATGTTCAAATTACCCCACAATTAAACTCATTTCACATGCTAGCAAGGTAATGCTCAAAATCCTTAAAGCTAGGCTTCGACAGTACATGGACCAAGAACATCCAGATGTACAAGCTGGATTTAGAAAAGGCAGAGGAACCTGAGGTCAAATTGCCAACATCCATTGGATTATAGAAAAAGTAAGGGAATTCAAGAAAAACATCTGCTTCTGCTTCATTGACTACTAAAGCCTTTGACTGTGTGGATAACAACAAACTGGAAAATTCTTCAAGAGATGGGAATACCAGATCACCTTACCTGCCTCCTGAGAAATCTGTATGCAGGTCAAGAAGCAACAGTTAGAACCAGACATGGAACAACGACTGGTTCCAAATTGGGAAAGGAGTATGTCAAGGCTGTATATTGTCACCCTGCTTATTTAACTTCTACGCAGAGTACATCATGCAAAATGCCAGGCTGAATGAGGCACAAACTGGAATCAAGATTGCCGGGAGAAATATCAATAACCTTAGATATGCAGATGACACCAACCTAATGGCAGAAAGTGAAGAGGAACTAAAGAGTGTCTTGATGAAGGTGAAAGAGGAGAGTGAAAACCTGGCTTAAAAGTCGACATTCAAATAAGTAAGATCATGACATCTGGTTCCATCACTTCATGGCAAATAGAGAGGTAAACAATGGAAACAGAGACTTCATTTTGTTGGGCTTCAAAATCACTGCAGATGGTGACTGCAGCCATGAAATTTAGGATGCTTTTTCCTTGACAGAAAAGCTACAATAAACCAAGACAGCATATTAAAAAGCAGAGACATCACTTAGCCATCAGAAAAGCTACAATAAACCAAGACAGCATACTAAAAAGCAGAGACTTCACTTAGCCAACAAACGTCCTTATAGTCAAAGCTATGGTTTTTCCTGTAGTCATGTATGGATGTGCGAGTTGGACCATAAATAAGAATGTGCACCAAAGAGCTGATGCTTTCGAATTCTGTGGTGCTGGAGATAACTCAAGAGTTCCTTGGACAGCAGGGAAATCAAACCAGTCAATTCTATATGAAATCAACCTTGACTCTTCATTGGAAGAACTGATGCCGAAGTTGCAGTTCCAATACTTTGGCCACTTGATGCAAATAGCCGACTCATTGGAAAAGATCCTGATGCTAGTAAAGATTGAGGGCTTGAAAAGGGAATGACAGGAGGACAGGATAGTTGGATAGCATGATGGACTCAATGGACATGAGTTAGAGCAAACTCCAGGGAATAGTGAAGGATGAGGAATTCTGCATGCCGCAGTCTATGGCATCGCAAAGTGTCGGACATGACAGTAACTGAACCACAACATATGGCAGTTCATTATTTTATTCACCACTTTTACCCATGATAAAAATAAATTCAAAACAAAATTAATAGTTTTCCTATTTAAAAGCAAATTTCCTTTGCCATAGTTACATCCTTTTCAATCCTAACTTTTTGTGTGTGTTTATCTTCTTCTGCACCTTGATGACATTTTTTCTAAACTATTATTTTACAGGTTTCTTCTAGAATGACTTTGATTTGTTGGGGAATTCTGTTTTTAAAATTTTGATTTAATTTATCTTTATTTTCATTTCTCTATATTGTTTGGATTTGTCTTTATCTTCTTGAGATGAAAGCATAGGCCATTTATTTTCAATCTTTTTTAAAAATAATGCATTTAAGGCTGTGAAGTTTCTGTGGCTGCAAGCCACAGATACTGATATATAATATTTTCATTGTCATTAAGTTGTAAGTTTATAATTTCCATTTGATATCACCTTTAGCCCAAGTAATAAGTATGCTATTAAATTAGCTCAGGTTTTCTATTTATGTTATTCAAGTTGTTAATATCCTTCCTGTTTTTTTCCTACACCTCATGTGCCTCATGCATTGCAGGCAGATTTTTTACCACTGAGCCACTGGGGAAGGTTCAAATAGCTATAGCATTATTCATTTAACTACTGAGCTCCAAACTTTTTTAAAAGAAAAACCTTCAAGGAAAAATTGAAAAACCCACAAAGTACAAGATGTTAGCACACCCTTCTCTGAAAAACATACTGTAACATCGTGTACTTTGTGGATTTTTCAACATTCATAAGATGCATCTGTTATCTCACTGCATAGGCTGCTTGAATGTCCTCATGACATGGCAGCTAGCTTCCCCCAGAGCAAGTGATCAGAGAGAAAGGGGCAAAATGGAAGCCGCAATACATTTATTACCTAGTTTCAGAAGTCACACATCATACTTGAAGTGAGTTACCAGGTCTAGCTCATTCAAGGGATGAGAGGTTAAGGTACCACCTTTTGAAAAGAGGAGTATCAAAGAATTTCAGCACACATTTTAAAACTACCTCATGTTTTTTTCCTTTTAATCCTTTGTCTTCAGATCTTTTGTCTGACACTTGGAAGCATTTATTTATATATTTTCCCATTTGAACCATGATATTTTGGGTATGGAGTGTTTTTTTATATGCAACACATACTTGAATATTTAAAAATCCAATTTTATGGTCTCTGATTTTCAATAGGTGAATTTAATTCATTAACATTATAATTACTGATGCTTAGACATTCTTGACAGCTTATTTTTTACTTTTTATTTGCCATACCTTTAATTATTTCCTTCTGATTATTTCCTCTTTGCTCTGTAATAATTTATCAATTTTTATTTCTTTGGTTTTTTTTCTTATTTACTGATTCTAAAGTTACACCATTTGTGTTGGTTGGTTAGGGTTACTACCAGAAGAAAACAACATAGCCTGGGCACGTTAAACAAGAGAAATATTATTTTCTCATAGCTGTGGAGGCTGGAAGTTTAAGACGAAGGTGTTGACAGGTTTGGTTTCTCCTGATGCCTCTGTCATTGTCTTGCAGGTGACCATCTTCTTCTTCCACAGGATTTACCTCTGGGCACATACATCCCTGTTGGTCTCTCTTCCTCTTCTTATAAATACACCAGCCATATTGGATTAGGGCTCCACCTCCATGGCCTCATTTAACCTTAATTATATCTTTAAAGGCTTCACTTCCAAATATATTACATTGGGAGTTACAGCTTTAGCATATCAGTTGGAAGGAGAGGAGGATGTAATTCACTTCATAAAATCACCCATTCCTGTTTTTCTGGTGAATATTCTTAAATTCTTTACATACTCGTATCAGCTTATTTTTCTAACAATACATGGGGTTTATCAGTATTTACTTATTTTGACCTCTCCATTCACCTGCTCTACTACAACTTAATTATTCACCCTTCCTTTCCCAGGAATATTTTCTTGATTCCTAGTACCCCCTTTTTACAACATGGAAAACTTTTGGCGCTTTTGTCAACTTTAGCAGTCATCTTATCTGGACGTTAGATTTCTGCTTTCTTTCTTCAATCTGATTTTGTGTGTTTTCCTGTTTTCAGTGGATTCTTCACAACTTCTGGTCCCTTTATGTATTCTTGACTTTAATTCCAGTTATAAGTCTTAAACACACAGACACACACACACTTACATTTCATCATTAATAAAGGTATGGCAGAGGAGGGAGAAGCTGATGAACACACTGAATCCACTGTCTTAAAACAGAAGAGGTACGTTTCATATAGAAGTTAATTCTACAGAGTAGAGACCTCTGACTGGGAAAATTTGAACTTGGAAATTCAGGACAGGTTTGAGTCAATAGAAGTAAAAAATATTATATTCATAATATTGTTTACAATTATTTTAATTAATTTACATTGATTGCAGTTATAATGCTAAATGGTAATTCTTGCTTCAGAAGTGTACAGGTATAAGACTTCTAAATAAAAACAGTGCCAAAGAAGCTCTTTTATGTCAATTTGATCACCAAGTAAGTGCCTTAGGAGTGGCAGATGTAAGGCATGCTACAGAAATCATGCCAACAGAAGACAAACTACCCAGTATCATTATGCCAAGGGAAGGCACAGGTGGCTGGAGAGCAGCAGCTACAGGTCTTTTTATAATGTTATCAAATGGCACACACTTGACTCCAGCTGTTCCTGTGCCAATGGCCAAGGTAATTAGGGATGCCAACATGAGAGAGTTCAGAAGGCACATTCATCCTCATGCCATCCAACATTGGACCAGAGAAACAATCTTGGGTGGCACATTAACTGGCTTTTGTGCCACAGAAATAATTAGGTTGGAGAGGTCACTTGAACTTTGAAAAGCAGGATAAGGTCCCAAAGGCACAGAATTAAAAGTATTTCTATGACCAATAGAAACAGATTTCAAAACCACACAACTTCTACCTAGAGAAAGCAGGGACAACAAAGAGTCTAGCGCTTCAACAACAGTGAAATTTTAAAATATTCTTCGAGTTACAGAAAAGTTTGCAGTACAAAGACCTTTTTTTTCTTGAATCATTGGAGAGTAAGCTGCCAACATACTCTTGAATATGCTTGTGTTTATCTCCTACAAATTTGGATATTGTCAATCAAATCAAGAGAATCATGAAATGAACACTGGTAACATTACTCTCATTTAATCGCTGAAATTTCACCATTTATTACAGTAATGTTCTTCACATCATACAGATCCATTTCTTGATAGATTTAGCTGCTGTGTCTCTTTAGTATAAAATAGTTCTTCAGTCTTTCCACTGATATGAACTTAGATTTTTTGAAGAATATAGGCTAGATATTAGAATGTCCCTCAATTTGAGTTCAATTGGTGTTTCCACATGATTAGATCCAGATTATGCACATTTTTAAGGGCTGTTGTTTCCTTATTAAAATATATAAGGTAGCAAATTATTTTTACTTGTTCAGTTTTGATCATTTGATTAACATGGTGATCTACTAGCCTTCTCCACTGTAAAGTAACTCTTTTTCCTTTTGTAAATTGCCTTGTGGGGAAATATTTTAAGACTGTGTAAATAATACCCTGCCACATTCATTAATGATTGTTGCCTTATTCAAGTACTGTTATGATATTTGCCAAACTGTGATTTTCCTCATTTTATCATTCCTTTTAGATGTATTAAACAACTTTACTTATTTATTTATGTAATTACTTATATTGATATGAATGCAGGGTGCCTCATTTTATTATATAATGGATTATAGGCATACTCTGGAGATATTGTGGGTTCAGTTTCAGACCATTGCAATAAAGCAAGTCACAAGAATTTTTTTGGTTTCCTATTGCATGTAACAGAGAAGGCAATGGCACCCCACTCCAGTACTCTTGCCTGGAAAATCCCATGGATGGAGGAGCCTGGTAGGCTGTAGTCCATGGGGTCGCTAAGAGTTGGACATGACTGAGCGACTTCCCTTTCACTTTTCACTTTCATGCATTGGAGAAGGAAATGGCAACCCACTCCAGTGTTCTTGCCTGGAGAATCCCAGGGACGGGGGAGCCTGGTGGGCTTCCGTCTGTGGGGTCGCACAGAGTCGGACACGACTGAAGCGACTTAGCAGCAGCATTACATATAAAATTTATGTTTATACTATACTGTAGGCTATTAAGTATGCAATAGCATTATGTCTTAGAAAACAATGTACATACCTTAATTTTAAAAGGCCGTAGAGTGCCTGAAGAACTATGGACAGAGGTTCATAATACTGTACAGGAGGCAGCAAACACAACCATCCCAAAGAAAATGAAACATAAGAAGGCAAAGTGGTTGTCTGAGGATGCTTTACAAATAGCTGAAGAAAGAAGAGAAGTGAAAAGCAAGGGAGAAAGGGAAAGCTACACCAAACTAAATGCAGAGTTCCAGAAAACAGCAAGTAGAGATAAGAAGACTTTCTTCAATGAACAATGCAAAGCAATAGAGGAAAAAACAGAAGGAGAAAGATGAGAGATCTCTTTAAGATAATTGGAAATATCAAAGGAACATTTCATGCAAAGGTAGGCACAATAAAGGACAGAAACAGTAATACCTAATAGAAGCAGGAGAGATCAGAAAGATGTCACAAGAATACACAGAACTGTACAAAAAAGATTTTCATGACCCGGATAACCACAATGGTGTCGTCATTCACTCAGGGCTAAACATTCTAGAGTGTGACGTCAGGTGGGCCTTAGCAACAGTATTGCCAATAAAACTATCGGAGGTGATGGAATTCCAACAGAGCTATTTAAAAGCCTAAAAGTTGATGCTATTAAAGTGCTGCACTCAATATGTCAGCAAAATTGAAAAAGCAGTGGCCACAGGACTGGAAAAAGTCCATCTTCATCCCAATTCCCAAGAAGGGTAGTACTAAAGAATGTTCAAACTACTGGACAATTGCACTCATCTCCCATGCTAGTAAAGTTATGCTCAAAATCCTTTAATCTAGGCTTCAGCATTACACGAACTGAGAAATTCCAGATGTTCAAGCTGGGTTTAGAAAAGGCAGAGGAGCCAGAGATCAAATCGCCAACATTCACTGGATAACAGAGAAAGCAAGGGAATTCCAGAAAAACATCTACTTCTGCTTCATTGACTACGCTAAAGCCTTTGACTGTGTGGATCATAACAAACTGGAAAACTCTTTACCTGTCTCCTGAGTATGCGGGTCAAGAAGCAACAGTTAGAACCTTATATGGAACAACTGACAGGTTCAAAATTGAGCAAGGAGTACAAGTCTGTTTACTGTCACCCTGTTTATTTAGTTTATACGCAGAATACATCATTCAAAATGCCAGACTGGATGAGTTACAAGTTGGAATCAAGATTGCTGGGAGAAATATAAACAACCTCAGATATGCAGATGATAGATACCACTTTAATGGCAGAAAGTGAAGAGAAACTAAAAGCCTTTTGATGAGGGTGAAAGAGGAGATGGAAAAAGACAGTGTAAAACTTAATATGAAGAAAACTAAGATCACATGGTATTTGGTGCCATCACTTCATGGCAGATAGAAGGGGAAAACGTGGAAGCAGTGACAGATCCTCTTCTTGGGCTCTAAAATCACTGTGGATGGTGAACTGCAGCAATGAAATTGGAAGAAGATTGCTTCTGGGCAGGAAAGCTATAACAAACCTAGACAGTGTATTAAAAAGCAAAGACACCACTTTGCTGACAAAGGCCCATATTGTCAAAGCTATGGTCTTTTCAGTAGTCACGTATGGATGTGAGATTTGGACCATAAAGAAGGCAGAGTGCTGAAAGAATTGATGTTTTCTAACTGGTGTTGGAGAAGACTCTTGAGAGTCTCTTGGACTGCAAGGAGATCAAACTAGTCAATCCTAAAGGAAATCAACCCTGAATACTCATTGGAAGGACTGATGCTGAAGCTGAACCTGCAATATTTTGGCCACCTGATGCGAGGAGTTGACTCACTGGAAAAGACCTTGATGCTGGGAAAAATTGAAGGCAGAAGAACAAGGCAACAGAGGATGAGATGGTTGGATGGCATCACCAATTCTATGGACATGAACTTTGCAAACTCCGAGAAGTGGTAAGGGACAGGGAAGCCTGGCATGCTGAAGCCTGTGGGGTTGCAAAGAGTCAGACACGACGTGGCAACTAAATAACAAAATTGTTTAACAAGTGCTATCGTCTGAGTCTTCAGTGAATTGTGGTAGTAACATAAAAGACCACTGTTCACATATCACCATAACCATGAAAAAGTTTGAAACATTGCAAGAATTACCAAAATTTGACAAAAAGCCATGTAATAAGCAAATGCTATTGGAAAAATAGTGTGGTGGACTTCCTTGAGGTAGGGATGCAACAGACTTTTGATTTGTAAAATATGCAGTATCTATAAAGGACAGTGAAGTGGAGGTACAATGAAATAAGGTGTACCTGTATAATCATCCCATACCATTTTCATATATTCATTAAATATTAAAAATATTTCCTAGTTTCTCTTATGATTTCTTCTTTGAATGACACTTTCACTGTAGCACTGTTTCATATGCTGTTAGTTGGGAAATCTGTATATGTATGCATGTGACTGACATAATTTAATTCCTTTGGTGTCATATTTCAGTCTTCTAAAGTGTACTGTGCTTTATTTTATGGACCAGCAGACAGTCTATGTTTAGTTATTATCCCTTAGACATTTGAAAAGAACGTGCATTCTAAAGTTGTTGGAGATAAGTTCAAAATCTGTCAGTTTAAGTTGGTTAGAAGGTTCAACATATCTTTTCTGAATTTTTTTTTTTTTTTAGTACTTGTTCTTTGAATACTGCATTTGTCTGTTTCTCTTTTGTTGTCAGCTTTTGCTTCATATATTTGAAGTTCAGTTATTTTGTACATAAACATTTAGAAATATGTCTTTCTATTCAACTTTATCACAAGTGTCCTTTTTTATCTCTGGTAATACTTCATTGTGAAATCTAATTTGCCTGATACCTTAATGTTTGCAGGGTATTATCTTTATAATTTCAATCCATTTTGTCATAATAACTTAAGTGTTTTGTCTTAGAGACCGAATATAATTAGGTCTTGCTTTTTATCCAGTTCCACAATCTTGGTCTTAAAAAAAATTCAGTCTCTACTTTTTAATTGGAGTGTGAATTTAATTGATTTTAATATAATTATAAATATTTGGGTTTAAGTATCATGGGTCTTATCACCATCTTGCTTGTTATTTGTTATCCTGTACTGCCCTCTTTGGGGTTCAGTACTTTTAATGTATTTTTACATTTCTGTATTGACTTTTTATTTTTTGTTTTTGGCTGTGCTGGGTCTTCACTGCTGTGTGGGCTTTCCTCCAGTTGCAGCAAGCGGGGCTGCTCTCTAGTTGTAGTGCATGGGCTTCTCACTGCAGTAGATTCTCTTCTAGAGCATGGGCTCTAGGCACAAGGGCTTCAGTAGTTGCAGAGCATAGGCTCAATAGTTGTGGAGACAGCTTAGATGCTCCGTGACATGTGGGATCTTCCTGGATCAGGGATTGAACCCACATCTCCTGCACTGGCAGGTGGACTCTTCACAATGAGCCACCAGGGAAGCCTTCTCTATTGACTTTTTAAAGTTGCATATCTACTTAAAATTTTAAGAAAATCATCTAGGCACTATAACATGCAGTCTTATCACAGTTTATTTAGAATAATATTATACCACTACAGGTAAAATGCATAGACGTTACAGCAGTGTAATTTTTATTTACCCCAACTCCTTGTGATGTAATTTCATACCTATATATGTTATAACTACAATAGTGTATTGTTGGTACCTTTGCTCTAAACAGTTATAGTTTAAAGACATTCTTCCACTAGGAAAAATAGTTTTATTAGAAGTATTATTAATAATACTTTTATTGATTTTGTTAAGAAAATACTTTCATTGTTAATATTTACCATCTCCAGAGCTCTTCATTCTTTTATGTAGACCCACATTTGTTAGCATATTTGTTCTACCTAAAGAATTTCCTTGTGGTACAGGAATTTTTCTTGTGGTTCAGATCTGCTGGTGTTGAGTTGTATCAGCTTTTATTTATCCAAAAGTCTCTTTATTTCATTCTCATTTTAGAATAAATTTCACTGGATAAAAAATTGTGTTCAAAGTTTTTATTTTTTTCAGTACTTAATGCTCCATTATCTTCTGTCATCGATTCTGATGAGAAGTCAGCCATAATTCCTATTAGCTGTTAATACTTCTACATAAATTTTTTATGGGTATTTTAAAGATTTTTCTCTTCATCATTGGTTTCCGTATTTTGGATACTGTGCCAAGATATTGTGGGCCTGGGTAAAGCTGCCTTCTGTTTGGAGCTCACTGAGCTTCTTATGTCTGTAGACTAACTTCTTTCACCAATTACATATGTTTTATAAAGTACTTGATTTTGTCTTACTGTTACTGAGGCTTTGTTCATTTTTGCAGTGTTTTCTTTCTTTCCTTCAAATTGGATTATCTCTATTGAACTATCCTCCTATTCACTAATCCTTTATTATACGGGGCCAATACTTTTTAAAGTAGAATTTTTCATTTTAGATTTCATATTTTTCATTTATAGAATTCCTCCCCTCCCACTTTATTAGTTTGTGTCTCTGCTAAGAATCCCTATATATTCACTAACTATGTTCTTTTAAAATCCTTGAACATGTTTATAACAGCTGCTCCAAAGTGCTTGTCTGCCCATCTCAATCTCTTGGTATCTTAGGGTCTGTTACTATTAGCTTCTTTTTCTCTTTGTAATACATCACATTTCCCTGCTTCTTCACAAACGTAGTAATATGTTTATGCTGGACATTGTGGATGTCACATTGTAGGGAGTTTGGATTATAACTGTCTTTCTTTAAAGGCTATTGAATCTTTTGTACTAACAAGCATTAAATTAGTAGTGGATTACTTTGATCCTGCCAAGTTGGTTTTATGATTTTTAAAGGCAATTTTGTAAATTGTCATAGGATGTGGCCCTTATTCTTAAAGGATGACATTTCTGGGGTTTCATATAAATGCTCAGAGGTTGCTTCACTTTGGCTGAACCAGAATTAAAGCATTTCTCAGCATTATGCAGCCTCTCCATTCAGCTCTCTGCCACAGCAGAGGCTCTTTGATAAGCTTTGTCTACTGGGTCCCCACTCGTCACACAGATTCTCCCTTTCTGGTATCTTGCACCACAAATTCTAGAGCCCTCATCATCCCTGAATTCTGAACTCTTATCTCTTGGTCTTCAGCTAAGTGACATCACTGGTCTCTGCTCTGGAAACAGCATACAGGGCTCATCTGTGTATTCTCCACTTATTGAGGATCATGGTCCTGCTGTCCTTACTGTACATTGCCTAAATACAGTTCTCTTATGTATTTTGTCCAGTTTTACAGTAAGAGGGCAAGTCTGAGAACCAGTTTGTCCATTGCCTGGAAGGGGAAGATTCCTCTTTCCCTATTTTACATCAGTTGAACCACTATTAATTATATGATTATTATTCTTTGTTTGAATTTAGTAAGAAACGCACAACATTGAACTATAGGGACCAGTGAGAAACTGACACTTTTCTACAGGACAAGAGATTGAGTATTCCAATAAATGGGGTTCTGTAAATCATTCAGGCTAGATCAGATTGTCATTCTATAAAAAGTAGTCTTACTGAAATCTTTGTATATTTTCATAAAGGATAAAAAGAAAAGACTAGCTTTCTTAGACTTAGTTATGGGTAGTTATCAAGTCATAAATTACTAAACTTTGGGGAACTTTCTAATCTTTATATGAGCAGTTTGGTATAATTGGAAATGGCATGGATTTTAAAATCAAACATAAACATATCTGAGTTTGAATCATGATTTTCAGTTTTCCTTATCAATTTATCAACTATGAAATAGGTATAATAATTCTACTGGTTAGGATTATTATGCAAATTGAATAATAACATACATAGCCTCTGGTGTAATGCAGCCATTTTGCAGCTGATTAAGAAAAGTTAATTCCTTTAATGTTTTAAGCTGTAATGATTTTGTTACCGGTAATCATAAAGCACTGCTATAAATTTAAGCAGGCATAAAAACAAATATCTTCTACTGTTATAAAAAATAAAGACTTGCATTATTCATCCTACAAGATTAAAACAATTCTTTAAATGGAAGAGCTGAAATTTTATTTTATTTACTTTCTTTGAAATGAGTTAAAATTGGAAAAAAATTAGGTTTTACTCTTTGAATGCTTTTACTTGGAGTGATATACCCTAGTATACAACATTTTATGGTTTTATTTGACCCATTTTGGACACAAAATTGATGACATGTCATGCTTAAAAGTAGAGTTTGTGACATTTAAGGCTCTTAGTGATTACTAGTTCAAACATAATAGCACATTGCAGGGAGTTATACAGAATTAGAAAGCAGCTAGTGCCAAGTTTAACACTTATAACTCACCTTCAAAAAATATACTGAAAACTTCTGATTCCAGTTATCCATTTAAGAATATATAAGAGGATACTCTTATGATAACAACTAGAACAGCTCGATAAATAATTTTTTAAATTGTTTGTTTTTTTGAAGACACTGGAGACCTACCAAGGCAGTATTTGAATGACCAAGATCCTAGACAGAAGCAAAGCCCAGAGAGGTCAGTCTGACATTTGGTGCTGCTTTTGCTTTCAAAGCATTTGCAAATTTGTAATTGGTGGCTCAGAGGCTGAGAAACTTAGCAGAAACCAGTGTTTGAAAAGTTGACAAACCACACAGAGCTTTAGGCAAGAGCCAGGCTCCTCTGTCCTAAACTTTCTCCTGGAGTTTGCTCAGTTTCATGCCCACTGAGTCAGTGATGCTATCTAACCACCTCATCCTCTGCTGCCCTCTTCTCCTTTTATCTTCAATCTTTCCCTGCATCAGGGTCTTATCCAATGAGTTGGCTTTTGCATCACGTGGCCAAACTATTGGAGCTTTAGCTTCGGCATCAGTCCTTCCAATGAATATTCAGGGTTGATTTCCTTTAGGACTGACTGGTTTGATCTCTGTGTAGTCCAAGGGATTCTGAAGAGTCTTCTCCAACACCACAATTCAAAAGCATCAGTTCTTCAGCGCTCAGCCTGTATGGTCCAACTCTCACATCTGTACATGACCACTAGAAAAACCACAGCTTTGACTATATGGACCTTTGTCAGCAAAGCAGTATCTTCGTTTTTTAATACGTTGTCTAGGTTTGTCATAGCTTTCCTATCAAGGAGCAAGCATCTCTAATTTCATGACTGCAGTAACTGTCCACAGTGATTTTGGAAAGGAAAGGAGTATAACAAGAATATATATTGTCATTCTGTTTATTTAACATATCCAGAATACATTATGCAAAATGCTGGGCTGGATGACACACACACACAAGCTGGAATCAAGATTGCCAAGTGAAATAAAAACAACCTCAGATATGCAAATGATGACACCCTAATGGTAGAAAGTGAAGAGGAACTAAAGAGCCTCTTGATGAAGGTCAAAAAGGAGAGTGAAAAAGATGGCTTGAAACTCAACATTCAAAAAACTAAGATTATGGCATCTGGTCCCATCACTCCATGGCAAACAGAAGCAGAAAAAGTGGAAGCACTGACAGATTTTATTTCCTTGGGCTCCAAAATGACACTGACTGGGCTAAGGTTACAAAGTTAGTAGCATCTGCTGAGGAGGCAGAGCTTTAGGCTGGGACTCCCGAAGGACTACAGTCTTGATATAAGTATAAAGTGGAAATACACTCTCAGACTGAAACTCAGCTTCAAATAAACTCAATTCCAGAATAGATTAAAATGTAGTTTAACCTTTAACCTAACTATTATAGTTGCCAGAAACAAAGTAAATTCTTTCTGGAGGAAAATAACATCATACATAGTCTCAAATTATCACTAAACTTTTAAAATCTTATGTCCAAAGTTCAATTTAAAAAAAGGTAAGAGTAAATAGCTGCCAAACAACAGCAACAACCAAAAGGCTTACCAAAAAGGCATTAGTTTGGAGAAAAAGAGGAAAAATACACTAATAAAAGAGAAAAACAGAATAAATATAGTTAATACAAAGAAGGGCAAGAATGGTTAGATGAAAGAACATATAATAAGTAGGAGAAACAGAAAAGAAATAGTGTACTGTTATTTATGTCATATGTCAAACTAAATAATCCAGTTATAGATAGACTGCCTTTTCTTTTTCTTGGTTGTTTCCTTTGCTGGGCAGAAACTTTTTGGTTTGACATAGTCCTGCTTATATATTTTAGCTTTCACTGCCTTTGCTTTTGGTGTCTTACTCAAAAAAAATCACTGCCAAGACCATTGTCAAAGGGCTTTTTCTCAATGTTTTCTTCTAGGAGTTCTATGATTTCAGGTATTACATGTAACTCTGTAACCCATTTTGAGTTTTTTTTTTTTTGTCAGTGGACCCAGTTCCATTCTTTTGCATGAGGCTATCCAGTTTTCCCATCACCATTTACTGAAGAGACTATCCTCTCCCCATTGTGTGTTTCTGGTGCCCCTGTCAAAGTATATGCATAGGTTTACTGCTAGGCTCTCTATTCTGCTCCATTGGTCTCTATGCCTGCTTTTATATGAGTACCATTAAAATATGGAATACAATATAACCATTAAAGTAATGATATAGATCTATATTTATTTTATGAAAAACTGTCACTGTAACATTGTTGAATGAAAAACATTCTAGCTATAAATAAAAAGTTTAATGTAGAGACTTACGTAGAGAAATACTTTAAAGGATGTTCATTTCTGCATAAGAAAATTCCAAGCAATTTTTTTAGTTTTTGTTCTTTATATTTTATGGTATTATTTTTTATTATTATTTAGTCCTATAATCAAAACATTTTATCTTCATCTAAGGGCTTCCTGAATCAACGATTTTGCTTACAAAGTATATTATCCTATATAGTCATGAAATTTGGGTCCTGTTTCAGGTTATTATTTCTTGCAACTGGCATGTAAAAGCCATCTCTTACTAGTAACAACACATGGTATCTCTTTAGTACTTCCTAGTTTACAGAGTACTTTCAATACAGTATCTGCACAGAGACTCAAAAACAATCTCAAAATGGATTAAAAACCTTAATATGACACCAGATACTATAAAACTCTTAGAGGAAAACATAGGCAAAATACTCTTGTGTAAATTGTGGCAATATTTTTTGGATCCATCTCATAAAGTGAAGAAAACAAAAGCAAAAATAAACAAGTGGGACCTAATTAAACTTAAAAACCTTTGCACAGCAAAGAAAACCATTCACAAAATAAAAAGGCAACCTAGTAAAAAGAGAAAATATTTGCAAATGATATGACCGGTAAGGGGTTAATATTCATATATCCCCTTGATCTAGCCTTGTTGTGGTGATGGGGCTTGCGTAACTCAGTGAATCTATGAGCCATGCTGTGCAGGGCCATCCAAGACAAACAGGTCATAATGATGTTCTGATAAAATGTGTCCACTGCACCTTATCTTTGACAAAGGAGGCAAGAATATACAATGGAGAAAAGTCAATCTCTTTAACAAGTGGTGCTGGGAAAACTGGTCAACCACTTGTAAAAGAATGAAACTAGAACACTTTCTAACACCGTACACAAAAATAAACTCAAAATGGATTAAAGATCTAAACGTAAGACCAGAAACTATAAAACTCCTAGAGGAGAATATAGGCAAAACACTCTCTGACATACATCACAGCAGGATCCTCTATGACCCACCTCCCAGAATATTGGAAATAAAAGCAAAAATAAACAAATGGGACCTAATTAAAATTAAAAGCTTCTGCACAACAGAGGAAACTATAAGCAAGGTGAAAAGACAGCCTTCAGAATGGGAGAAAATAATAGCAAATGAAGCAACTGACAAACAACTAATCTCCAAAATATACAAGCAACTCCTACAGCTCAATTCCAGAAAAATAAATGACCCAATCAAAAAATGGGCCAAAGACCTAAATAGACATTTCTCCAAAGACATACAGATGGCTAACAAACATATGAAAAGATGCTCAACATCACTCATTATCAGAGAAATGCAAATCAAAACCACAATGAGGTATCATTTCACGCCAGTCAGAATGCCTGCGATCCAAAAATCTACAAGCAATAAATGCTGGAGAGGGCGTGGAGAAAAAGGAACCCTCTTACACTGTTGGTGGGAATGCAAACAAGTACAGCCACTATGGAGAACAGTGTGGAGATTCCTTTAAAAAGTGGAAATAGAACTGCTTTATGATCCAGCAATCCCACTGCTGGGCAAACACACCGAGGAAACCAGAATTGAAAGAGACACGTGTACCCCAATGTTCATCGAAGCACTGTTTATAATAGCCAGGACATGGAAGCAACCTAGATGTCCATCAGCAGATGAATGGATAAGAAAGCTGTGGTACATATACACAATGGAGTATTACTCAGCCATTAAAAAGAATACATTTGATTCAGTTCTAATGAGGTGGATGAAATTGAAGCCTATTACACAGAGTGAAGTAAGCTGGAAAGAAAACCACCAATACAGTATACTAACACATATATATGGAATTTAGAAAGATGGTAACGATAACCCTGTATATGAGACAGCAAAAGAGACACTGATGTATAGAACAGTCTTTTGGACTCTGTGGGAGAGGGAGAGGGTGGGATGATTTGGGAGAATGGCATTGTACCATGTATAATATCATATATGAAACGAGTTGCCAGTCCAGGTTCAATGCATGATACTGGATGCTTGGGGCTGGTGCACTGGGACGACCCAGAGGGATGGTATGGGGAGGGAGGAGGGAGGAGGGTTCAGGGTGGGGAAAACATGTATACCTGTGGCAGATTCATTTTGATATATGGCAAAACCAATACAATATGGTAAAGTTAAAAAAAAAAAAAATGTGTCCACTGGAGGAGGAAATGGCAATCCATTCCAGTATTCTTGCCATGAGAACCCCATTAACAGTATGAAAGGCAAAAAGATATGACTCCTGAATATGAGTACCCCCAGTTGGAAGGTGTCCAGTATGGTACTGGGGAAGAGCAGAGGGCAAATACTAATATAGCTCAGGAAAGAATGAAGGAGCTGGGCCAAACCAGAAATGATGCTCAGTTGTGAATATGTCTGGTGGTGAAAGTAAAGTCTGATGCTATACAAAACAATATTGCATATGAACCTGGAATGTTAGGTCCATGAATCAAGGTAAATTGGATGTGGCCAAGCAGGAGATGGCAAGAGTGAACATTGGCGTTTTAGGAATCAGTGAACTAAAATGGACAGGAGTGGGCAAATTTAATTCATGTAAACATTATATCTATTACTGTGGGCAAGAATCCATTGGAAGAAATGGAGTAGCCCTCATAGTTAACGAGAGTCTGAAATGCAGTACTTGGATGAAATCTCAAAAAGGAGAGAATGATCTCTGTTCATTGCCAAGGTAAACCTTATTCAATATCACAGTAATCCAAGTCTCTGCCCCAGCCACTGATGCCAAAGAAGCCGAAGCTGAAAGTTCTATGAAGATCTATAAGAACTTCTAGAACTAACATAAAAAAAAAAAAAAAAAAAAAAAAGATGGCCTTTACATCATAGGGGATTGGAATGCAAAATTAGGAAGTCAAGAGATATCCAGAGTAATAGGCCAATTTGGCCTTGGAATACAAAATGAAGTAGGGCAAAGGCTTACAGAGTTCTGTCAAGGGAACATGCTGGTCATAGCAAACATCCTTTCCCAGTAACCCAAGAGATGACTTTACACATGGACATCACTAGATGGTCAAAACCAAAATCAGATTGATTATGTTCTTTGCAGCCAAAGATAGAGAAGCTCTATACAGTCAGCGAAAACAATACCTGGAGCTGACCATGGCTCAGATCATGAGTTCCTTATTGTAAAATTCAGGCTTAAACTGAAGAAAGTAGGGAAAACAAATAGGCTACTCAGTTATGACCTAAATCAAATCTCTTATGATTATACAGTGAAAGTAACAGATTCAACAGATAAGATGTGGTAGACAGAGTGCTTGAAGAACTATGGACAAGGTTCATAACACTGTACAGGAGACAGTGACCAAAAACATCCCAAAGGGGAAAAAAAAAAAATGCAAGAAGGCAAAGTGGTTGTCTGGGGAGGATTTTTAATAAATGCTGAAGCTTTTATTATAAATAAAAGGTTTTTTTTTAATATAAATAAAAGCTGAAGAATGAAGAGAAGCAAAAGGCAAGTGAGAAAGGGAAATAAATACCCAACTAAATGCAGGGTTTCAGAGAATGGTGAGGAGAGATAAAAAGGCCTTCTTACATGAACAATGCAAAGGAATAGAGGAAAACAACAGAATGGAAAAGCCTAGAGACCTCTTCAAGAAGACTAGAGATATCAACAGAACATTTCATGCAAGGCTGGGCATGATAAAGGATAGAAATGGTAAGGATCTAACAGGAGCAGGAGACATTAAGAAGAGGTAGGAAGAATACACAGAAGAACTATACAAAAAAAGTCTTAATGACCCAGATAACCACAGTGGTGTGGTCACTCACCTAGAGCCAGACATCCTGGAGTGTGAAGTCAAGTGGGTCTTAAAAAGCATTACTGCAAACAAAGGTAGTGGAAGTGACAGAATTCCAGCTGAGCTATTTCAAATCCTAAAGATGATGCTGTTAAAGTGTTGTACTCAATATGTGATGAAATTTGGAAAACTTAGCAGTGACCACAGGACTGGAAAAGATTAGTTTTAATTCTAATCCCACAGAAGGGCAATGCCAAAGAATGTTCAAATACTATACAATTACACTCATTTCACATGCTAGCAAGGTTAGCTCAAAATCCTTCAAGCTTCATTCAGCAGCACATATACCGAGAACTTCCAGATGTAGAAGTTGAGTGTCAAAGAGCCAGAAGAACCAGAGATCAAATTGGCAACATTTGCTGGATCATGGAGAAAGCAAGGGAATTCCAGAGCCTCACTGACTAGATTAAAGCCTTTGACTATGCGGATCACAGCAAATTGTAGAAAATTTTTAAAGGGGTGAATTTAGACTACCTAAGACTACCAGACCACCTTACATGTCTCCTGAAAAACTTGTATACCGGTCAGGAAGCAACAGTAAGAACCAGACATGGAACAATTGAGTGGTTCCAAATTGGGAAAGGAGTACCTCAAAGCTGTATATTGTCATCCTATTTATATAACTTATATGCAGAGTACATCATGTGAAATGCCAAGGTGGATGAATCACGGAATCTAGATTGGTGGAAGAAATATCAACAGCCTTAGATCTGCAGATGATAGCACTCTAATGACAGAAAGGAAGGAGGAACTAAAGAGCTTCTTCATGAAAGTGAAAGAGGAGAGTGAAAAAGCTGGCTTAAAAATCAATAGTAAAAATCTAAGATCATAGCATCTGGTCCCATCACTTCATGGCAAACAGAAGGGGAAAAAGTGGAAGCAGTGACAGATTTTATGTTCTTAGGTGCCAAAATCCCTATGGGTGGTGACTGCAGTCATGAAACCAAAAGACATTTCCTCCTTGGAAGGAAAACTATAACAAGCCTAAACAGCATATTAAAAAGCAGAGACAGCACTTTGTCAACAAAGGTCTGTATCGTCAAAGCTATGTTTTTTCCAGTATTGAGTATGGATATGAGAGTTGGACCTTTATGAAGGCTGAACACCAAAGAATTGATGTTTTCGAATTGTAGTGCTACAGAAGACTCTTGAGGGACTGCAAGGAGATCAAACCAGTCAACCTTAAAGTAAATCAACTCTGAACACTCATTAGAAAGACTGATGCTGAAGCTGAAGCTCCAATACTTTGCCAACCTGACAGGAAAAGTGGACTGACTAGAAAAGATCCCGATGCTGGGAAAGACTGAAGGCCTATGAAGCAGGGGGTGGCAGAGGATGAGATGGTTAGGTAGCATCATTGACTCAGTGGACATGAAATTGAGCAAACTCTGGGAGATAGTGGAGGACACAGGAGCCTGTTGTGCTGCAGTCCATGGGGTCACAAAGAGTCAAACGCGACTTTGCGACTGAATGACAACATTCATTATATATAAAAAGCTCCTATGACTCAACATCAAAAAACCTCCAAAATCTCGATTACAAAATAAGCAGAAGAATTGCAGATGGCCAACAAGCACATGAAAGGATTCTCAGCATCACTAATCATCAGGGCAATGCAAATCAAAACCACAATGAGGTATCTCCTCACACCAGTCAGAAATGGCTATCATCAAGAAGAACACAACTGTTGGTAAGGATGTGGAGAAACGGGAACCACCATACACTGTTGGTGAGAATGTAAATTGGTGCAGTCACTGTGGAAAACAGTATGGGGTTTCCTCAAAAAACTAAAAATAGTACTACTAGCAATTCCACTCCTAGATATATATCCAAAAAACAAAACCCACTAATTTGTAAAAATACATGCATTTCAATGTTTATAGCAGCATTATTTACAATTACCAAGGTATTAGATAAATGAATATATATATATTATATATATATATGTATGTATATATGCATACCACTCAACCATAAATAAGAATGAAATTTTGCCATTTGAAGCTCTATGGGTGGACTTGGAGGGCATCATGCTGAGTAAAATAAGTCAGAGGAAGACAAATACTGTATGATATCTAAAAACTACAGCAAACTAGTGAATATAACAAAAGGAGCAGACTTAAGGAACAAACTAGTGGTTAGCACTTTGAAGAGGGAAGCAGGAGGGGCAGAGAGAAACAAATGGTTATTATGGGATTGTACGAAATCATCTGTGTGAAACTTAAAAATTGTAAAGTATTATAGAATTCAAAACCTCTTTTATTCAATTAAAAAAATCCAACGTATGCTGCTACTGCTGCTGCTGCTAAGTTGCTTCAGTCGTGTCCGACTCTGTGTGACCCCATAGATGGCAGCCCACCAGGCTCCCCTGTCCCTGGGATTCTCCAGGCAAGAACACTAGAGTGGGTTGCCATTTCCTTCTCCAGTACATGAAAGTGGAAAGTGAAAGTGACGTAGCTCAGTCGTGTCCGACTCTTAGCGACCCCATGGACTGCAGCCTACCAGGCTCCTCCGTCCATGGGATTTTCCAGGCAAGAGTACTGGAGTGGGGTGCCATTGCCTTCTCCAACGTCTGGATAGGTACTATATTATTATCATCATTTACACATAAAACTCAAAAGTTACGGACTTTGAAGACAACTTATGACCCAAATTCCATGTATCTACCATTACACCTTCCCATTACACCCTTCCTTAACATGATCTGGATATAACAGAATTGAGTATACTTCCCAGAACTGAAAGAAAGCTGATGCATCTGAGAGGTGAGAGTAGAGGGGCTGTAGATGCCACTTCAGGGAGTTAGAATTTACCCCAAAGGCAATAGAAGATGCTAAAAGGTTTTAAATATGGAAGAATGAAATTATAAATTATGATTGTTTTGACCAGGGGTCTGCAAACATATTTTGTAAAGCACCAGAGAGTAAATATTTTAGGCTCTACAAGCCAGATAGTCTCCTGCAACCACTCAACTCTGCCATCGTAAGGCAGTCATACACATTACACAACTAAGTTTGGCTATGCTTCAATACCACTTCATTTATGGATATGAAAATCTGAATTTGAATATCATGTATTTTTAATATCATATATTTTAAAGTATATTGACACTTTTTCTTTTCTTTTCTTTTTTTAAATGATTTAAAACTGTAAACAGCCATTTGGGAGCTAAATTTGCTTGGTAGGCCATAGTTTGCTGACCCCTAATTTGGAAGATGATCACTTAGGCTATGTGTAAAGTAGACAAAGAGGTACTTTCTGGCTCATTTCATCAGGTCTAGTATCCACATACTTACTTTTTAATATTCAAGGTCTGCTCTATCATGCTATATATGTCTTTTATCTCTCTACCATCAACAGATATGCTAATGCAAAAAGAATATTCTCAGGTTAAGCATTACATTTTATATGCAACCCGTTTGTGTTCAATGTAGTCATATTTTTCTTCTTTAAGGATGAGATATCTTAGGGGTAGAAGGTAATTTATAGGTAAGAATAGTACTGTTTGTTTTTATAAATTTTTAAATCCAAAGAGGTAATAATTCTTAGTATATAGGCTAGATCATGATTTAAATAGTAATAATTGATTAGAAAACATGATAAATTCTTTAGAAAATTTTAAAGTGGAGCATCAAATGTATATGGTAGATTCATAAACTTAAATGGAACATTAAGGCCTTAATCCTCTCTTAAGGCTTTTAATGCTTCTTAAAGACAGACCTTGGGCTATAAATAAAAAGTTACATATGAAGAATAAGGATGTAGCATTTTGATTGTTCACTTTTACAAATAAAAAGGAAAGCAAAAGTATCTCTCTCATTTCCTTATTTTAGATTTTTATCTGTTACTAATATAAATCCTCATGGGTTAAGGTTAGCCTATTAGTAGAAAGTCTGTTTGGCTTTAAACTAACATGGAGACTTTATATTGTTACTGCCTAGAAAGTGAAAGTGAAAGTGAAGTTGCTTAGTGGTATCCGACTTTTTGTGATCTCATGGACTATAGCCCACCAGGCTCCTCCATCCATGGGATTCTCCAGGCAAGAGTACTGGAGTGGGTTGCCATTTCCTTCTCCAGAACCGAGACTAAATGCTGAAACAGATATGATTTGAAAAGAAGTTTGTAAGATGGCTTTGATGAGTATGGGTGCGTGCTCTGTCATGTCGGACTCTTTGCAACCCTGTGGACTTGTAGCCCACCAGGCTTTGATGATTATGTATTGGTTAATAGTTAATGTAGCATAAATTACAGAACAGTATAATAATACATTGGGAAATAAAGTTTATCAGATACTAAACATATAAATATTCATCTCTGTAGTTATTTTGGCTAGAAAGAAGGCTGGGACTACAGACATAAAAAAATAAGGAAATAGGAAGAAAATCTACCTTTATTGCTGAGTAGTGGCAGAAGTGAGGAGGAAATAAAGTGACAACGTCACTTGGGTCAGAAAAATCTAAGAAGTGTTGTAATTAAATTTCTGACACTGTGATGTATGAATGCATAGACTTTGGTGAAAATAATAAAATGTTCCCTTAATATATTAATATGCCTGATCAATGTGACCTAACAAAATACAGACAACCAACAAATAGCAAAAGGTTCATACATTTGAAGTAATTCGATTTTTTTCCCATGATCAATGAATGCACAAAGCACAGTTTAATTAAGTGATGCGAAATTAGAATTTAAACAGCAAACTCATTTCAAAGACAAGATAAACTAATATATGAACCCATATTAACATCTAAAGCATCAAAGCTTAAAGTACACAATGTCTTCACTGTACAGAAGATTCAGATAAAAGAGCCTTCTCAAAGTTTTTGTTGTTTTCCAGATTTTCTGACAGCAGTGGAATTTCTATGGAGCAGAATGTGCTGAAAATCAGGAACCCCATCTTTGTTTATCTGATCTCATTGTGGCAAAAGATCTTATAAAATAAGAACCTAATACAGAGCACAAAGATGTGTAAGAAACTAGTCTATTTTACTGTTCCATAACTAAGTTGAGGATTAAAGCATATTTGAACTTATAATATTCTCTTGGATCTACTTTGCACTGTGGTCACTTTAGAAATATAAGTGAGAATGTTACTTCTCAAACTGTTACTTCTCACTAAAACCTAAGGGACAAACTGAGCACATTCAAGATCTCAGGGACATGTCTTGTCCTGTGTTCTGGTTTCTGAAGCTGTACTTCTATAGGGAATGGATTAGAAAAAGTTTAAGCTTGTTAGATACAAAGGTGTCATCCTCTCACATCAAAGTACAGGAGGAGAGACATTCAAGAATTATAAATTCTTAGAAAACATAAAAAATCCTTTGGGTCTGGCAAGGAAAATGTCAGCAAGTCAAAAGAGGCTGGATGGCTATTGACCAATTTCATGAAGGCAAAGCTGCAAGCCAAGATGGAATAAATGCTTTCCCACCATGTGTTGAAGGCACAAATGACACTAATCCTTTTTAATGGTCACAAAAGCTGACAACTTACTCAGCGTTAGAACTGAAAGCACAAAATCATCCCAAGGAATGACTCACCATAAACAGGTCACGAGCACCAATGTCAACAGCTAACAGAAATGCCTTTTCAAATCTTTGGTACCTGTAAGGAAGAAATGTTATATGTTGTGAACAAAACTATAGAAGAGGAGAGAGCAGTTTGTTTAATGTACTTATATGCTATTGTTTTTGTTCTGATAAAAATACTCTCAAACAGTAGGGACTTCACCTGCTGGGATCTTCCCTATGTGAACTCTTATTGTATTTAGGAGGTGCTGGTGCACACAGCCTGTGGAGGGGTTCAGTAACTGTCAAGCACAAACATAACCAGATTCAGTTCACTTCAGTTCAGTTGCTCAGTTGTGTCTGACTCTGCGACCCCATGAATTGCAGCATGCCAGGCCTCCCTGTCCATCACCATCTCCCAGAGTTCACTCAAACTCACGTCCATCGAGTCGGTGATGCCATTCAGCCATCTCATCCTCTATCGTCCCCTCTTCCTCCTGCCCCAATCCCTCCCAGCATCAGAGTCTTTTCCAATGAGTCAACTCTTTGCATGAAGTGGCCAAAGTACTGGAGTTTCAGCTTCAGCATCATTCCCTCCAAAGAAATCCCAGGGCTGATCTCCTTCAGAATGGACTGGTTGGATCTCCTTGCAGTCCAAGGGATTCTCAAGAGTTTTCTCCAACCCCACAGTTCAAAAGCATCAATTCTTCAGTGCGCAGCCTTCTTCACATTCCAATTCTCACATCCCTACATGACCACTGGAAAAACCATAGCCTTGACTAGACAGACCTTTGTTGACAAAGCAATGTCTCTGCTTTTCAGTGTGCTATCTAGGTTGGTCATAACTTTGTCACCATCTGCAGTGATTTTGGAGCCCAAAAAAATGAAGTCTGACACTGTTTCCACTGTTTCCCCATCTATTTCCCATGAAGTGATGGGACCAGATGCCATGATCTTCGTTTTCTGAATGTTGAGCTTTAAGCCAACTTTTTCACTCTCCTCTTTTTAGTTCCTCTTCACTTTCTGCCATAAGGGTGGTGTCATCTGCATATCTGAGGTTATTGATATTTCTCCCAGCAATCTTGATTCCAGCTTGTGCTTCTTCCAGCCCAGCCTTTCTCATGATGTACTCTGCATAGAAGTTAAATAAGCAGGGTGACAATATAGAGCCTTGATGTACTCCTTTTCCTATTTGGAACCAGTCTGTTGTTCCATGTCCACTTCTAACTGTTGCTTCCTGACCTGCATACCGGTTTCTCAAGAGGCAGGTCAGGTGGTCTGATATTCCCATCTCTTGAAAGTGTCACAATAACCAGATTAGGTGCTGCTAAATGTAGAGAAATGTTAGCTTAGGAAATACATTTCCTCATTATTTTTTCTTTGTTGTATTTTGTTGTGTAAGTGGAAAGTAGGAGGATATGGACAATACAGCAGGATAAGAACAATTAATAAATCATATATTTATATTAAAAGTTGAGAAGTCAAATGTTGCATTTTTACAAAACTCTCACATTAGTGATCTGGGGTAAAAACATCCCCTGCTGTTGTAATGAAAATAATAAGTGGTTTCTAAGTATTTTAAAAAGGTATTACTTTTCTACTATTTCATCACAATCATACTATCTTTCCCTGAGGTATAACTAAGAATTTTCTTTGTGAGGACAAACTTTAGTTTACATCAATTACCTCTACAGAAAATTTAAAGTCCTGAGAGAAAAGCATGTCATGAACATATAATTTGCACAGGATTTTGGAATAAAAGGTCATCTATGCTGAAACTTACACAGATGTAACAATCAGTTTTTCTGACTCAAGAAACAAGCAGATATATAACCAAGTTCTGTTCTATATTGTGAAATATGATGGTATAAAATATACTAAATTTTCACATAAAACATAGCAGAAATGTGGAATATTATTACTAACAGAGTATATAAAGTTTATTAGTGAAATAGCTAATATAATTAAAATTCAAACAAGGCTTATTATTATTCCATATGAGCTGGTAGGCCAGAAACTGAAACACTTTGGAATTTCCATACTGTGTTTGGTAGCTGTTCTCCCATCTACTCTCTGGTTCTTCTTACTGGTATCTCCAGTATTTGCTGAATCCTTTTCAACTATGGAAGATCAGAAGAAAATTGTGTTCATTTTTGTTCCAGGAAAATGGCTGACTCTATATATTCAGTGGACGTGGGATGTAATAAGGAAGAGGACAGATCAGCAAATTGTACTGTTAATACTATTCATAGATTTACTGCCATTTTGCATTTGTTCCCATCCACTATATGGAAACTTTTCTAGCAATAGTAATTATTCATCCTCTAAGATAAGTGTGCTCTTTTGGCCACATCTGGTCCTATTAACTTCCCCTACTTGAAACCCTCTTTCTTTGCATTTGGAGATCCATTCTTGCATTTGGAGATTCATCTTTTGTTTTCTCAATTCTTAGATTTCACCTTCTTAGTCTCCTTTTTAAGTCAAGTTTTCGCCTGCCCCGCCCCCACGTCCAAGATGGTGGCGCTCCACTGCGGTGGCGGGCTCAGGCCTCTGATGCTGTCCTGGAGCCGGGATCTGCCGTGCATCTGGCGCGCCCTGCATACCTCCGCGGTCTGCTTCAAGAACCAGGCGGCCCGAGTCCGAGTGGACAAGGGGAACAAACCAGTGACCTACGAGGAAGCGCATGCCCCTCACTACATTGCCCACCGTAAGGGCTGGCTGTCACTGCATACAGGTAACCTGGATGGGGAGGACCACGTTGCCGAGCGAACAGTGGAAGATGTTTTCCTTCGCAAATTTATGCTGGGCACCTTCCCAGGCTGCCTGGCTGAGCAGCTTATTCTGAAGCGCCAGGCTAACCAGGTGGAGATCTGTGCCCTGGTCCTGAGGCAGCTACCTGCGCACAAGTTTTACTTCCTTGTGGGCTACAGTGAGACCCTGCTGTCCCACTTTCACAAGTGTCCTGTTCGTCTGCACCTCCAAACTGTTCCCTCAAAGGTTGTGTATATCTAGGACATACATCAAGCTTTTTACATCAAGTTGTAGCCTGCGAAGGACAGAAACTTGTGAAAATGGACTGAAGTAGAAATAGGGGACATACATACATCCCCTCAGATTTCTGAGACTTTGTCTTCAGAGTTGCTATTGAATAAATACTCTCCATGTTGTCTTGCTTCTTCGTCTGTCTAGAGAACTAGAATAGGGTCTTTGAGGATGCTCCAGGGTTCCCAAGAAGGCTGCCAGTTACCTGAGGTTTAGGTAATAGCTATGGTTCAGTGCATATCCTGTGCCAATCACTGTGTCAGGAACTTTACCTGAAGTTCTTTCTCTTAAAATGGAAAGATCCATTTTTGGAGATTATAAAGCAGTTATTTTTTTAAAAACCTTTTTCAATTTAAGTCTGAATTTTGTAATAAGGAGTTCACAATCTGAGCCACAGTCAGCTCTTGGTTGTGTTTTTGCTGACTGTATAGAGCTTCTCCATCAGCTGCAAAGAATATAATCAACCTGATTTTGAGGGGAAAAAAAAATAAGTTTTCTCTGCCTGTTCCATGAAGGAGCAAGCAGTAATCTACTCAGACAGGGTTACTACCTCAGTAACCCTAACTGCTCCTATGGCATTGATACATCAAAGGCACAAATCTCTAGTATCCATTTATTTCTGGAGCTCTAAACTCTTTCGTTCCAGGTATCTCAAATTTAACATGTCTAGTATGTCCATTGACATACCAATTTGGCAACCATATATGTGATTCATTGGAATTGGTAAATATGAAATTAAGGTGAGCAGCTTAGGAGGTACAGTTCCTTCTAGGTAAGAGGTAGTGATTCACATTATGATAAAATGAAAGAACTGGCATTGGCATCTGGTAGTATAATCAACCAAAAATACCAAAGGTGCTCCCAACTAGACCGCGTATAAAATACATTTAAAGTACAACATAAGACTCTTAAAAAAAAAAAGGAAATTTCCAAGGATAACACATTTTCAATTAAAAAATAACCAACTAACCAAAGTTCCTTGACTGAAACTAGGATCCATAAGCAGAGATCAAAAATGGGGGAAAAGGGCAGAACCACTCTGGCCATCACCCTCAGAAGACTGACCCTTGACCAAGTCTTAAGGTAAAGGTGCTTAACTTGAGACTACTGATTAAGCCAGGGGCTAAAATGATCCCAAGTTTTAAGTGCCCTTAACATCGGCAAAGTAAAAAGAAAATTCATGTCTGGATTAAAGCACTTTTGATACAAGTCACCAGAATTGCCATAAATTAAAACAAGTATGAGCTCACACTGAAACATTACTAAATACAAAAGAAACAAGCTACTGTGACGGGAAATTAGAAAATAAACAAGAGATTTACTTCTCCCTGGATTTCAGATGATTGAATTATTAAAGTTAGAGTGTAAAACAGTTCAGCATATTTAAAGAAATAATGATGGGGCCATGAAAATAAGCTTACAACAGGATATATTAATAATAAAAGTGTTACCCAGTAGATTTTTTAAGAAATAAAAATAGAACTTTTGTTGTTTTTTTTTTTTAAATAGAACTTTTGGAAATGAAAAACTGAAGTTAAATAATTTGGTATAAAGAGAGAATTAGTGAAATAAAAGAGGCATAAGTAAGGAATTACACAAAATGTTAAAGAGACAAGAAAAAAAAAATACAAAGGGAAGTTAGCAATACAAAGAACACGGAAGTTAGCAAAACAGAGAACATAGAAAAGTCTAACACGTCTAATCAGGTAATAAGGTAAATGCGGACAATTTTCCAGAGCTGATAAAAGAAATGAATCAATAAACACAAGAGGGACAATATATATCAATCAGGATACACTGAAAAGAATCTATAAGTATGCAAATATACAATGAAGATGCAGAACTCTAAAATAAAAAGGTCTTAAAAAGCAAGAGAAAAGACAGGTCACCTATAAAGAAGATAACCTACAAATAGACTGACACCAGACCTCTCAATGACAGCAATGGGGTGTAGAAGACAGTAGGGATGTATCTTCAAACGATAGTGAGAAAATGAGCATTTCTCTTGTATAATATAACAATGGAATTCTCAATAGGTAAAGCAAAATAAAGACACTTTAAGATATGTACAAACTGAAAGCATTCAACAGATCTTCAATAAAGGGACTTGTAGGGGACATAACTCAGGAAAAAAGGAAAATGATCCCAGAAGGAAGGTTTGAAAAGCAAGAAGGAATAGCTTAAAAAAAAAAAAAAAAAAAAAGATGTGGTTAATATACAGGTAGATAAATACACACAGACATACATGCACATACACAAATGTTTTGCTATTTTTAAGATCAGAAAACACTAATTAGATATGTCATATTAATCGGAAAAAAGTTAAAGTGCCAGGTCCTTGCTTTTTGAATTGTCGAAGATAATTGTTTGATTTTGGTAACTATCACAACGAAATTACAAATATCAACCATTAAAAGTTTGTATAAATGCTTAAACAGTAATATAGGTAGAGTGGGGTGAAGGGTGAGCAAATTGAAAAAGAAGAAAATTCAAGAAGTATTAAAGAAAAGAACACTGGATCTACACCAGTACACTGGTGAAAACAATGCGTGAGAGACACCGCGGCCAACTGCCAGTATACCCAGTTAAAGTGTGGCCGTGAGAAGCGCCAATCAAGAATGTAATCTCAGAGCTCACGCAACAGGGGAAAGGTAACATAGCAGAGCACACCCAGGGGTGAACATCTCCAGAAGTAGAATGCTGAGTGGCTTCTCTCCCAGTGGGAGTTCTCTAATCCCACCTATCTCACACCACAGATCAGAAAAGAGCTAAGAAACAGATCTGGGGACCCCTGCTCCAACAACTAAGGAGCAGACCCCACCCCTGACAGTGCAGTGATAACCAGAGAGTCTGTCTGATACATCCATTTATACATCAGTTTGGCAAACATATATATGATTAACTGAAATTGAGAAGTATAAAATTAAAGTGGACAGCTTAGGCAGTACACTTCTTTCTAGGTAAGAGGTAATGATTCACATTCTGAGAAAATGAAGGAATTGGCTTTGTTATCTGGTAGCATGATCAACCAAAAATATCAAAGAGTGCTCCCAACTAGACTGCTTATAAATACACGTTAAAATACAATACAGAGCTCTTAAAAAAAAAAGTTTCCGAGAATACCACACTCTCAATTACAAAATAACTAACTAACCAAAGGTCCTTGATTGACACTAGAGTAATGCTCCCTGAGCAGAGAGCAAAAGAGGGAAAAAAGGCAGAACTAGTCTAAACCATCTCCCATAGAAGACTGAGCCTTGAACAAGTCACAAGTTAAAGGTGCTTAGCCTGAGACTTCTGATTAAGCCAGGGGCTAAAATGATTGCAGGTTTTAAGTGCCCTTAACATTGACAGAAACAATAAAAAGAAAATTCGTCTTTGTATTAAAACACTTTTGATAGAAGCCATCAGGATTGCCATAAATTAAAACAAGTAGAAGTTCACAATGAAACATCACCAAATACAAAAGAAAACAAGCTACTACAATGGAAAATTAGAAGATAAACAGCAGATTTACTTCTTCCCGGATTTCAGATAATTGAATTATTAAAGTTAGAATATAAAATAGGGGGGCGGTCCCAAGATGTCAGAGGAATAGGACGGGGAGACCACTTTCTCCCCCACAAATTCATCAAAAGAACATTTGAACGCTCAGAAAATTCCACAAAACAATTTCTGAATGCCGGCAGAGGACATCAGACACGTAGAAAAGCAGCCCATTGTCTTCGAAAGGAGGTAGGAAAAAATATAAAAGATAAAATGAGAGACAAAAGAGGTACGTACAGAGCTCCGTCCTGGGAAGGGAGTGTTAAAAAAGAGAGGTTTCCAAACACCAGGAAACACTCTCACTGCTGAGTCTGCGGTGACCCTTGGAACCACAGAGGGCAACATAACGGGGAGGAAAAATAAATAATTAAAACCCACAGATTATGTGCCCAACAGTAACTCCTCCAGCGGAGAAGCAGCACAGATGCCTGCACCCGCCACTAGCAAGCGGGAGCTGAGCAGGGAGGCGCGGCTACATTGCTTAGATTAAGGACTGGGCCTGAATGCCCCGAGGGCAATCTGAGGGAACTAACTTGGGATAGCAAACCAGACTGTGGGATAGCTGCCACATGAAAAGCCCTAACCTAAGACACCGCCAGGCCTGCTGACATAACACAGGACTGACTAGAACTACGCGAAAAGCCCTAACCAAAGACACCTTCAGGCCCGCTCACAGAACACAGGACTGAGCAGAGCTAGCCAGCTGCAGGCCAGGCCATCCCCCACCCTCCGGTGACAGGCAGGTGAGGGCAGACAGAGCCAGAAGGGGGCAATCGCGGCCCCAGAGAGGCATTATCTACCAAACTGCAAGCAGGCTTCGTTGCTAACCAAGACTTCTTGGGATTCTGGACGGTCAACATCCGCCTGAGAAGGTGTGCCGGTTGTACACCCAGAAAACCTAGCAGGAGGGACGGGGGAGGCAATAAGTCACAGCGACCGTGCTCGCCAAACACCTGGTCACCTGAGCTCCTCAGACCTGGGAAGGGCACAAAACGCAGGCCCAACCGAGTCTGCGCCTCTGAGGACTACCTGAACGCCTGAACCTGAGCGGCTTAGACCCGGGAAGTGCATGCAAACCAGGGCTGGCCTCAGACAGTTCCCGGCATAGCAACCTAGAGCCTAAGCAGTGTAGACATGGAAAACACACATGCCATGAGTGCGGGCAAACCCAGTGTGGCCGAGACACTGAGAGCACATGCCAGTGTTACTTGTTTGCAGCGTCCCTCCCTCCCCACAGCACGACTGAACAAGTGAGCCTAAAAAAGTGTCCACCACTGCCCCTTTGTGCCAGGGTGGAAATTAGACACTAAAGAGACCAGCAAACAGAAGAAGCTAAAACAGAGGGACCCTCCTGGGAAGTGACAGGTGCAATAGATTAAAACCCTATAGATAGTACTGACTACATAGGAAGGGGCCACTAGCCCCTTAAGAAATATAAGCTGGATCAAGGAACTATCCGAAAATGAACTGACCCCACACTGCCCACAACAACACCAGAGAAAGTAAAAATAGTAAAAAAATATATCTAGGACTATCATTCTTTAATTTTTTTTTAATTTTAAAAATTTTTAACTCCTCTATTACTCATTTAATTTTCATTTTATAACTATTACTTTGTAAAAAAAAAAAAAGACCCTTTTTAAAAGCAAACTTCATAAGTATATATATTATAATTTTTGTGACTTTTTTTTTTCTCTTTTTCAAAATCCAATCTCTACTCTAGATCTTTAATCTGTGCTTTTTGATATTTGTTATCAATTTTGTACCTTTAAGAAACCCAATCTTCAGTACCCATTTTTACTTGGGAGCGAGATTACTGGCTTGACTGCTCTCTCCCCCTTTGGACTCTCCTTTTTCACCAGGTCGCCTCTGTCTCCTCCCTCCCCCTTCCCTACCCAACTCTGTGAATCTGTGTGTGTGTTCCGGATGGTGGAGAACGCTTAGGGAACTGATTACTGGGTGGATCTGTCTCTCTCCTTTTGACTCCCCTCTTTATCGTCCTGGTCACTTCTGTTTCCTTCCTCCCTCTTCTCTTCTCTGTATACATCCATGAACAACTCTGAGTGGTCCAGACTGTGGGGTGCACATAAGGAGAAATTACTGGCTAGCTTGCTCTCTCCTCTTTTGATTCCCTCTCTTTTCCTCCTGGTAACCTCTTATCTCCCTCCTCCCTCTTCTCTTCTCCATGTAACTCTGTGAACTTCTCTGGGTGTCCCTCACTGTGGAGAAACTTTTCATCTTTAACCTAGATGTTTTATCAATGGTGCTGTACAGATGGAGAAGTCTTGAGGCTACTGTAAAAATAAGACTGAAAGCCAGAAGCAGGAGGCTTAAGTCCAAATCCTGAGAACACCAGAGAACTCCTGACTCCAGGGAACATTAATCGACAGGAGCTCATCAAAAGCCTCCATACCTACACTGAAACCAAGCACCACCCAAGAGCCAACAAGTTCCAGAGCAAGACATACCATGCAAATTCTCCAGCAACACAGGAACATAGCCCTGAGCTTCAATATACAGGCTGCCCAAAGTCACTCCAAACCCAATGACATCTCATAACTCATTACTGGACACTTCACTGCACTCCAGAGAGAACTCCAGCCCCACCCATCAGAACACCAACACAAGCTTCCCTAGCCAGGAAACCTTGATAAGCCTCTGATACAGCCCCACCCACAGCCAGGAAACTCCACAATAAAGAGAACTCCACAAACTTCAAGAATACAGAAAGGCCACCCCAAACACAGCAATATAAACAAGATGAAGAGACAGAGGAATACCCAGCAGGTAAAGGAACAGGATAAATGCCCACCAAACCAAACAAAAGAGGAAGAGATGGGGAATCTACCTGATAAAGAATTCCAAATAATGATAGTGAAAATGATCCAAAATCTTGAAAACAAAATGGAATCACAGATAAACAGCCTGGAGACAAGGATTGAGAAGATTTAAGAAAGGTTTAACAAGGACCTAGAAGAAATAAAAAAGTCAATATATAAAATGAACAATTCAATAAATTATATCAAAAACACTCGGGAGGGAACAAACAGTAGAAATACGGAGGCAGAATATAGGATTAGTGAGGTAGAAGATAGAATGGTAGAAATAAATGAATCAGAGGAAAAAAAGAAAATGAATTAAAAGAAATGAGGACAATCTCACAGACCTCTGGTACAATGTTAAACACCCCAACATTCGAATCATAGGAGTCCCAGAAGAAGACGACAAAAAGAAGGACCATGAGAAAATACTTGAGGATATAACAGTTGAAAACTTTCCTAAAATGGGGAAGGAAATTATCACCCAAGTCCAAGAAACCCAGAGAGTCCCAACAGGATAAACCCAAGGTGAAACACCCCAAGACACATATTAATCAAATTAACAAAGATCAAACACAAAGAACAAATATTAAAAGCAGCAAGGGAAAAACAACAAACAACACATGAGGGGATTCCCATAAGGATAACAGCTGATCTTTCAATAGAAACTCTTCAAGCCAGGAGGGAATGGCAAGACATACTTAAAATGATGAAAGAAAATAACCTACAGCCCAGATTACTGTACCCAGCAAGGATCTCATTTAAATATGAAGGAGAAATCAAAAGCTTTACAGACAAGCAAAGCTAAGTGAATTCAACACCACCAAACCAGCTCTCCAACAAATGCTAAAGGGTCTTCTCTAGACAGGAAACACAAAAAGGATGTATAAACTCAAACGCAAAACAATAAAGTAAATGGCAACAGGATCATACTTATAAATAATTACCTTAAACGTAAATGGGTTGAATGCCCCAACCAAAAGACAAAGACTGGCTGAATGGATACAAAAACAAGACCCCTATATATGTTGTCTACAAGAGACCCACGTCAAAACAGGGGACACATACAGACTGAAAGTGAAGGGCTAGAAAAAGATATTCCATGCAAATAGAGACCAAAAGAAAGCAGGAGTAGCAATACTCATATCAGATAAAATAGACTTTAAAACAAAGGCTGTGAAAAGAGACAAAGAAGGTCACTACATAATGATCAAAGGATCAATGCAAGAAGAAGATATAACAATTATAAATATATATGCACCCAACATAGGAGCACTGCAATATGTAAGACAAATGCTAAAAAGTATGAAAGGGAAAATTAACAATAACACAATAATAGTGGGAGACTTTAATACCCCACTCACACCTATGGATAGATCAATTAAACAGAAAATGAACAAGGAAACACAAACTTTAAATGATACAGTAGACCCATCCCACTCCAGTACTTTTGCCTGGAAAATCCCATGGACGGAGGAGCCTGGTAGGCTGCAGACCACGGGGTCCCTAGAGTCGGACACGACTGAGCGACTTCACTTTCACTTTCATGCATTAGAGAAGGAAATGAAGCCTGGTGGGCTGCCGTCTATGGGGTCACATAGAGTCGGACACAACAGAAGCAACTTAGCAGCAGCAGCAGTAGCAGGGTTGAAGGAAAGAAATCTTTAAAATTAGGGCAGAAATAAATGCAAAAGGAATAAAAAAGACCATAGCAAAAATCAAAAAAGCCAAAAGCTGGTTCTTTGAGAGGATAAATAAAATTGAGAAACCATTAGCCAGACTCATCAAGAAACAAAGGGAGAAAAATCGAATCAATAAAATTAGAAATGAAAATGGACATATCACAACAGACAACACAGAAATACAAAGGATCATAAGAGACTACTCTCAACAATTATATGCCAGTAAAATGGACAACGTGGAAGAAATGGACAAATTCTTAGAAAAGTACAACTTTCCAAAACTGGACCAGGAAGAAATAGAAAATCTTAACAGACCCAACACAAACACGGAAATTGAAACTGTAATCAGAAATCTTCCAGCAAACAAAAGCCCAGGTCCAGACGGCTTCACAGCTGAATTCTACCAAAAATTTAGAGAAGAGCTGACACCTATGCTACTCAAACTCTTCCAGAAAATTGCAGAGGAAGGTAAACTTCCAAACTCATTCTACGAGGCCACCATCACCCTAATACCAAAACCTGGCAAAGATGCCACAAAAAAAGAAACCTACAGGCCAATATCACTGATGAACATAGATGCAAAAATCCTTAACAAAATTCTAGCAATCGGAATCCAACAACACATTAAAAAGATCATACACCATGACCAAGTGGGTTTTATCCTAGGGATGCAAGGATTCTTCAATATCCGCAAATCAGTCAATATAATACACATTAACAAATTGAAAGATAAAAGCCATATGATTATCTCAATAGATGCAGAGAAAGCCTTTGACAAAATTAAACATCCATTTATGATAAAAACTCTCCAGAAAGCAGGAATAGAAGGAACATACGAACATACCTCAACATAATAAAAGCTATATATGACAAACCCACAGCAAACATTATCCTCAATGGTGAAAAATTGAAAGCATTTCCCCTAAAGTCAGGAACAAGAAAAGGGTGTCCACTTTCACCACTACTATTCAACATAGTTTTGGAAGTTTTGGCCACAGCAATCAGAGTAGAAAAAGAAATAAAAGGAATCTAAATTGGAAAAGAAGTAAAACTCTCACTGCAGATGACATGATCCTCTACATAGAAAACCCTAAAGACTCCACCAGAAAATTACTAGAGCTAATCAATGAATATAGTAAATTTGAAGGATATAAAATCAACACACAGAAATCCCTTGCATTCCTATACACTAATAATGAGAAAATAGAGAAATTAAGTTAACAATTCCATTCACCATTGCAACGAAAAGAACAAAATACTTAGGAATAAATCTACCTAAAGAAACAAAAGACCTATATATAGAAAACTATAAAACCCTGGTGAAAGAAATCAAAGAGGACACTAATAGATGGAGAAATATACCGTGTTCATGGCTCGGAAGAATCAATATAGTGAAAATGAGTATACTACCCAAAGCAATCTATAGATTCAATGCAATCCCTATCAAGCTACCAACGGTATTCTTCACAGAGCTAGAACAAATAATTTCACAATTTGTATGGAAATACAAAAAACCTCGAATAGCCAAAGCGATCTTGAGAAAGAAGAATGGAACTGGAGGAATCAACCTGCCTGACTTCAGGCTCTACTACAAAGCCACAGTCATCAAGACAGTATGGTGCTGGCACAAAGACAGAAATATAGATCAATGGAACAAAATAGAAGCCCAGAGATAAATCCACACACCTATTGACACCTGATCTTTGACAAAGGAGGCAAGAATATACAATGGAGAAAAGTCAATCTCTTTAACAAGTGGTGCTGGGAAAACTGGTCATCCACTTGTAAAAGAATGAAACTACAACACTTTCTAACACTGTTCACTAAAATAAACTCAAAATAGATTAAAGATCTAAACGTAAGACCAGAAACTATAAAACTCCTAGAGGAGAACATAGGCAAAACACTCTCTGACATACATCACAGCAGGATCCTCTATGACCCACCTCCCAGAATATTGGAAAGAAAAGCAAAAATAAACAAATGGGACCTAATTAACCTTAAAAGCTTCTGCACAACAGAGGAAACTATAAGCAAGGTGAAAAGACAGCCTTCAGAATGGGAGAAAATAATAGCAAATGAAGCAACTGACATAGAACTAATCTCCAAAATATACAAACAACTCCTGCAGCTCAATTCCGGAAAAATAAACGACCCAATCAAAAAATGGGCCAAAGACCTAAACAGACATTTCTCCAAAGAAGACATACAGATGGCTAACAAACACATGAAAAGATGCTCAACATCACTCATTATCAGAGAAATGCAAATCAAAACCACTATGAGGTACCATTACACGCCAGTCAGAATGGCTGCGATCCAAAAGTCTACAAGCAATAAATGCTGGAGAGGGTGTGGAGAAAAGGGAACCCTCTTACACTGTTGGTGGGAATGCAAACTAGTACAGCCACTATGGAGAACAGTGTGGAGATTCCTTAAAAAACTGGAAATAGAACTACCATACGACCCAGCAACCCTACTGCTGGGCATACCCAGCAAGGAAACCAGAATTGAAAAAGACACGTGTTCCCCAATGTTCATAACAGTACTGTTTATAATAGCCAGGACATGGAAGCACCCTAGATGTCCATCAGCAGGTGAATGGATAAGAAAGCATGCTACATATACACAATGGAGTATTACTCAGCCATTAAAAAGAATACATTTGAATCAGTTCTAATGAGGTGGATGAAACTGGAGCCTATTATACAGAGTGAAGTAAGCCAGAAAGAAAAACAATACAGTATACTAACTCATATATATGGAATTTAGAAAGATGGTAACGATAACCCTGTATGCGAGACAGCAGAAGAGACAGAGATGTATAGCACAGTCTTATGGACTCTGTGGGAGAGGGCGAGGGCGGGATGATTTGGGAGAATGGCATTTAAACATGTATAATATCATATGTGAAATGAATCGCCAGTCCAGGTTTGATGCACGATACAGGATGCTCAGGGCTGGTGCACTGGGATGACCCAGAGGGATGGTATGGGGAGGGAGGTGGGAGGGGAGTGCAGGATGGGGAACACGTGTACTCCTGTGGTGGATTCATGTTGATATATGGCAAAACCAATACAATATTGTAAATATTGTAAAGTAATTAGCCTCCAATTAAAATAAATAAGTTTATATTTTTAAAAAAATATATAAAATTAATCAGCATAAGATATTTTTAAAAAATCATAGAACAATGAAAAGAAGCATACAACAGGATATATTAATAATAAAAATTATCAGGTAGACATTTGAAGAAATAAATAGAACTTCTGGAAATGAAAAACTGAAGTTAAATATTTCAGCACAAAGAGAGAAGTAATGAAGTAAAAGAGGCATAGATAAGGAATTACATCAAATGATATACAGAGAGACAAGAGAGAAAAATATAAAGTAAGTTTAGCAATGCAGAGAACATGGAAAAATCTAGCATGTCTAATCAGGTAATTAAAGGCAGAGAATATTCCAGAGCTGATAAATGATATGAATCAATAAACACAAGAGGGACAATATATACCAAGCTGGATACATTGAAAAGAATCTATAATTATGCACATCTATAGCAGAGATGCAGAACTCCAAAAATAAAAAGATCTTCAAAAGCCAGAGAGAAGAGAGATCACTACAAATGAGATAACTTACAAACAGACTGACACCAGACCTCCCAATGGTGACTATGGGACATAGAAGACAGTAGGGCCAACAGTAAAGAAAGAGAGGCCCTTAAACAACATAATTACACAGCTGGATTTATTCAATACACAGAACTTGTTACTCATTAATTAGTAAATACACACATATTTCTCAAAATACATGGAATCCTTACAAAATTATGTTAGTAAGTAAAAAAACATATCTCAATACATTGTAAGGAATACTATATATAAAGAATCTATTAGCAATGTGGTTTTTGATAAAAAGATAAGTGATAAATTTCATATACATTTAGGAATTAAAGTCATTAATCAAAGAAAAATTATAAATTTAAGAATACTTGGAAATAAAAACTTGAGCAAACGAGACAATTCAAGAGAAATTTGTAGCCTTAAGTCCTTATATTAGGTAAAGAAGAAAGGGTAACGATTGATGAGCTAAATATACCATTTAATAATTTAGATAAAAACAGAATAAAGGCAATAGAAAGGGGGAAAATGCAAGCAGTGTCAGATTTTATATTGCTGGGTTCCCAAATCACTACAGACAGTGACTGCAGCCATGTCCTCCCTGGAAGAAAAGCTATGACAAATCTAGACAGTGTATTTAAAAGCAGAGAAATTAAAAAACAAAACACAGACATCACTTTGCTGACAAAGCTCTGTATAGTCAAAGCTATGGTTTTTCAGTTATTCATGTATAGATGTGAGAGTTGGACCATAAAGAAGGTAGAGCACCGAAGAATTGATGCTTACCAATTGTGGTGCTAGAGAAGATTCTTGTAGTGCTGCTGCTGCTGCTGCTAAGTTACTTCAGCCGTGTCTGACTTTGTGTGACCCCATAGACGGCAGCCCACCAGGCTCCCCCGTCCCTGGGATTCTGCAGGCAAGAACACTGGAGTGGGTTGCCATTTCCTTCTCCAATGCATGAAAGTGAAAAGTGAAAGTGAAGTCGCTCAGTCGTGTCCGACTCATAGCGACCCCATGGACTGCACCTACCAGGCTCCTCCGTCCATGGGATTTTCCAGGCAAGAGTACTGGAGTGGGGTGCCATTGCCTTCTCTGAATTATATACTAGTTTATAAGAAATCTACTGTATAGACACAGTGTGACAGTAAATGGATGGAAAACAATGCTAGAATGATTTCAACTACTAGATAAAATAGACTTCAAAACAAAAACAAGGAGGCATAACAGGAAGACATAACAGTCATAAATGGGCTTCATGGTTGTCCAGTGGTTAAGAGTAAGCCTTGCAATGCAGGGTACTGGTTTGAACCAGAATGAACACTGGTTCAGTCATTGGCCCAGGAAAATCGCACATGCTGCAGAGCCACTAAGCCTTGGCCCCACAACAACTATGCCTGTGCACCACATTTACTGAAGTCTGTGTACTCTGGAAGAGCCCATGCTCTGAAACAAGAGAAACCACCAACAATGAGAAACCCCATACACTGCAAGTATAGAGTAGCCCCCATTCACCGCAACTAGAGAAAGCTCTCGTGTAGCAATGAAGAACTAGCACAGCCAAATATAACTGGGGGGGAAAAAAAAGCTATAATATAAAAAATACTAATTGTCTCTAGGGTAAATTGCAGTTGCTTCCCACCTCTCCGGAGATTTCAAGATCAGCAGGTAGGTCTGACCCAGGCTCCTAGCAGATTATTGTTTCTGTCATGAATCCTGGAGCATGTGAGATTTTGTGTGTGCCATTTAAGAGTGATGTCGCTCTTTTGCTTGAAATATATTTTTCCATCCTTTCACTCCCAACCTATTTGTGTCTTTGAGTCTAAAGTGAGACTTCTAGATGACATATAGTTGGGTCGTGTTTTTTCCTACTCCTTAAAAAAATCTGTGTACCTTAATTGGTGGGATTAATGTATTTTCTTTTAGAGTGATTACTGATAAGGAAGTTTAGTTCTGTCATTTTACTGTATTCTACATCTATCTTTTTGTTCCATAATTCCTACAATACTGCCTTCTTTTCCATGATTGATTTTGTCTAGTGTACCATTTTGATCCTTCTCTTTCCTCTTGTATTTATTTTAGTTATTTTATTAGTGGTTACTCTAAGGATTATAATATCTTAATTTTATAACAATCTGTAAATGATACCAACTTAACTTTATAGCATACAATACTTTGCTTCTATATATAGCTCTATCCTCTCCTTTATTTTATTATTGTTGGAAAATATCTTTAAATATTGTGTGCCCATTAATGGATTTACAATTTTTGTTGTATGCATTGTTTTTAAAATCAAATGGGGGAAAAAGAAGAGTTACAAACCAACAATATAATAATACTGGTTTTTTTATTTACCTCCATAGTTATCTTTCCTTGTATTGTTTATTTTTTCCAACAGCTTTGAACTACTGTCCTTTCATTTCAGCCTGATAAGACTCTCTTCAGTATTTCTATAAGGAAGGTCAACTAGCAGTGAACTTCCTCAGTTTTTATCTGGGAATATCTTACTTTTCCTTCATTTTTAAAGGATTGTTTTGCCAGGTGTAGACTTCTTGGTTGACTCTTTTCTTTACATCTTTAAATGTTATCCTGCTACCTTCTGTCTTCCATGGTTTCTAATGAAAAGTCAGCTGTTAATCTTATTGAAGAGCTCTTCTACAATAGCAAGTGCTTTTTGCTTGCTGCTTTTAAGGTTCTCTGTCTTTATTTTTTGAAATTTTGATTTTGTGTGTTTTGATGTGAATCTCTTTGAGTTGATTCTACTTGAATTTCATCGTGTTTTTTGGATATGTAGATTTCTGCCTTTAGTCAAAATTTTCTTTCCTTCTAAGACTCCCATAATGGATACTCTTGATAGCAACCCACCTACCCCTCAGATTCTGTTCACTTTTTTCATTCTTTTTCCTCTCCGCTCCTGATTTGATAATATTAACTGTCGTATTCTCTGATTCTGTCTTTTGCCTGCCCAAATCTGCTGTTGAGTCTATCTAGTGGATTTTTCATTTTAGCTATTATACCTTTTAAGCTCCAACTTTTCTATTTGGTTTCTTTTAATTATTTCAATCTCTGTTGATATTCTCTATCTGGCAAGACATTCTTCTTCTGATCTCCTTGACATCACTGTCTATCATTTCTGTTAGTTCTCTAAGCTTATGTAAGACAGCTAACTTAAACTCTTATTCTAGTAAGCCCAATGTTTGTGCTTCCCCATGCTATTTTCCCCTGGTGCATGGGCCACACTTTCCTGCTTTTTTATATGCCTTTTAATTTTTGTTGGAAATAATACGTTTTGAATATAATACAGTGATAACTTTGGAAATACAATTATTCCAGGTTTTACTGTTGTTGCTTTTGAGGGAAGTCATCCACTTGTCTAGTGATATTCTCAAAGCCTATATTTATTGTCATATGTGATCACTGAAATGTGTTCCATTACCTCAGCAATCAGCCAAATATTTTTAACATCCTGACAGAATGATGTGATAGATTCTTTTAAAAAATTCTGAAGCAACAAAGAAGCAATCCTCTCAGTCTTTGGAGATTGGAACTGAGCTAAGGCACACTTTCACTACTTAGCCAGCGTACCTATGTACAGTTCAGCCTCAGAAGTCCGTTCATGCTTGGGCAGAGCCCAAAACTGCTCCAGAGTTTTAACTCTGGGGTTCTCTCAGGTTTTTTATGAGCAAGCATCCAGATCTGGGCGTATGTGTTGAACCCCTGATTTCCTGGCATATGAGGTAGTCCTTTAAGGACTTTATTCCCCTTACATTTAAAATGGAAAACTAAAAAGGACCCACCATGTAGCACAGGGGACTCTGCTCAGTGTTGCACGGCAGCTTGGATGGAGAGTTTGCGGCAGACTGGATACGTGTATATGTATGGCTAAGTCACTCTGCTATGCACCTGAAACTGTCACAACACTGTAGACTGGCTGTACTCCAATATAAAATAAAAGGTTACACTACAAAAAAGAACTTAATTCCTCCCCACATCTTACTCTTAGCTTTCTCTTTCTCAGGTCTTTCTGTCTCTCCACTGCTTTCCCCACTCTTCATCCTTTGCCTAAGAGACAGCTATGCATATTATGTCTTGAAATGCTTTTGACGTACACAAATGCTTTCGCCAAACATGTTGTTCCAGCCTGAAGGAAGTGAAATAAAACCAAGTGTCTACACTGCCCCTTCTGGAAGTGACAAGACCAAATTCATGACCAGTTTTTGAGATAAAAGTCCATTGTTGACCTCTGGCAGCTAGCTGACACCAGAAATGGTGACCACTGTCCCCATGGCCACTGTCGTACTAGGGAATGGGGGATGGCAGACAGGTAAACAAAAATGCAGCAATGTTTCCTTACCGAGTTAGCGGTCTCTGTCCTTATTAAGCATGTCCCTGATTACTGCAAGTTTAAAAAGATATGATTCTAGAGTTTTAAAAAGTTAATTTTGTCAGTTTTTGCTTGCTTAGTGTTTGCTTCATTGGAAGGGCTGATTCTTGGAGCTCTACTCTGATGTTTTCATGGTGTCTCTCCCACTTCTATTTATAGGACCCAATGTGGCATTCATGAGAATATCATTTTGAGATCTCCTACTGAAGGGAATGTAACTGACAGCCCCAGCTGTTCGATTTCGAAATCTGTTGTTGTGTTTTTGTGTTAATGCTACACTTTCCACAAGCTGGTCTGTGGCAATAAATGAGGGCACTCAGGGATACTAAGGCAGTTCTATTTCTGACTGACAACAGACTGTTTGAGTGGGCAGTATTGGCTTGAGGACTCCTGATAGATAAACCAAACCTTTCTTTGAATTGTTCTGTGGTGTGCTGGAATGGGGGTGGAGACTGTGGATGGGCAGTGGTTAGTAAGTAGACAGTAACATAGGTTGACTACTACTAAGTTTATTAATGTCCTAAGGAAGAATAATCAGAGACTGAGTGCTCTTCATAGTTAATGGCTAAGTGTGACAGCCAGAAAACCACTCTCGTAGCTTATTTGTTGTTGTTACTGTTCAGTCACTAAGTTGTGTCCAACTCTTTCTGACCCCACGGATGGCAGCATGCCAGGCTTCTCTGTACTTCACTATCTCCTGGAGTTTGTTCAAATTCACATCCATTGAGTCGGTGATGCTATGTAACCATTTCATCCTCTGCCACACTCTTCTCCTTTTGCCTTCAATCTTTTGCAGCATCAGAATCTATTCCAATGATTGACCCTTTGCATCAGGTGGGCAAAGTATTAGAGCTTAAGCTTCAGTATTAGTCCTTTCAATGAATATTCAGGGTTTATTTCCTTTAGGATTGATTGATTTGATCTCCTTGCTGTCCAAAGGATTCTCAAGTCTTCTTCAGCACCACAATTGGAAATCATAAATTCTTTGGTGGTCAGCCTTCTTTATGGTCCAACTCTCACATCCATACATGACTACTGGAAAAACCACTGCTTTGACTATACAGACCTTTGTCAGCAAAGGGATATCTCTGCTTTTTAATATGCTGTCTAGGTTTGTCATAGCTTTTCCTCCAAGGAGTAAGCGTCAAGAGGGTCTTTAGTTTCCCTTCACTTTCTGCCATTAGAGAGGTTTCATCTGCATATCTGAGGTGGTTATTTTTCCCAGCAATCTTGATTCCAGCTTGTGATTCATCCAGCCCAGCATTTCACATGATGTAGTCTGCATATAAATTAAATGAACAGGGTGAAAATACACAGCTTTCTGAAACTGCCTTCCCAATTCTGAACCAGTCTGTTGTTCCATGTAAGGTTCTAACCGTTGCTTTTTGACTGCATACAGGTTTCTCAGGAGACAGGTAAGGTGGTCTAGTATTCCCATCTCTTCAAGAAATTTCCACAATTTGTTGTGTTCCACATAGTCAAAGGCTTTAGTGTAGTCAACGGAGCTGAAGTAGATGTTTTTTCTGAAATTCTCTTGCTTTCTCCATGCTCCAACGAATGTTGGCAATTTGAACTCTCGTTCCTCTGCCTTTTCTAAACCTAGCTTGTACATCTGGAAGTTCTTGGTTCATATACTGCTGAAGCCTAGCTTGAAGGATATTGAGCATAACCTTATTAGCATGTGAAATAAGTGCAACTGTACAATAGTTTGAACATTCTTTGGCATTTCCCTTCCTTGGGACTGGAATAAAAACCTGATCTTTTCCTGTTCTGTGGCCACTGCTGACTTTTCCAAATTTGCTGACATACTGCGTGCAGCATTTTAACAGCATCATCTTTTAGGATTTGAAATAGCTTAGGTGAAATTCCATCACTTCCAGTAGCTTTGTTTGCAATAATGCTTCCTAAGGCACACTTGACTTTACATTCCAAGATGTCTGGCTCTAGTCTGGCTCTAGGTGAGTGACCACACCACTATGGTTATTTGGGTCAGTAAGACTTTTTCTCTCTATAGTTCTTCTGTGTATTTTGTGCCATCCCTTCTTAATCACTTCTGCTGCTGGTAGGTCCTTGCCATTTCTGTCCTTTATCATGCCCCTTATTGCATGAAATGTTCCCTTTATATCTACAGTTTTCTTGAGGAGATATCTAGTCCTTCCCATTCTGTTGTGTTCCTCTGCTTACTTGCATTGCTCATTTAAGATAGCCTTCTTATTTCTCCTTGCTAGTGTGTGTAACTCTGCATTCAGATGGGTATATCTTTCCCTTTCTCTCTTTTTCTTCTCTTCTTTCCTCAACTATTCAGAAAGCCTAGTCAGACAACCACTTTGCCTTCTTGCATTTCTTTTCCTTTGGGATGGTTTTGATCACCACCTCCTATACAATGTTATGAACCCCCATCCAAAGTTCTTCAGAAACTCTGTCCACCAGAAAATCCCTTGAATCTATTCATCACCTCCACTGTATAAAGTGATTTGATTTAGATCATTCCTGAATGCTCCAGTGATTTCCCATACTTTCTTCAACTTAAGTCTGAATTTTGTAATAAGGAGTTAATGATCTGAGCCAGAGTCAGCAGGTCTTGTTTTTGCTGACTGTATAGAGCTTCTCCATCTTGGCTGCAAAGAATATAATCTCTCTGATTTCAGTATTGACCATTTGGTGATGTCTATGTGTAGAGTCGTCTTGTGATGTTGGAAAAGGATGTTTGCTATAACTGGTGTGTTCTATTGACAGAACTCTGTTAGCCTTTGCCTTGCTACATTTTGTACTCTAAGTCCTGTTTCTCCAGGTATGTCTCGACTTCCAACTTTTGTATTCCAATCCCCTATGATGAAAAGGACATCTTTTGTTGTTGTTCTAGAAGGTCTTCTAGGTCTTCAGGGAAACAATCAACTTTGGCTTCTTCAGCATCAGTGGCTGGTGCATAGACTTGGAATACTGTGATATTGAATGGTTTGCCTTGAAAATGAACCAAGATCACTCTATCACTTTGAATGTTGCATCCAAGTACTGTATTTTGACTTTTTTTTTTTTTTTTTTTTTTTACTATGAGGGCTACTCCATTTCTTCTAAGCGGTTCTTGCCCACAGTAGGTATTAATACTCATCTGAATTAAGGTCTCCCATTTCTGTCCATTTTAGTTCAGATCAGATCAGATCAGTCGCTCAGTCGTGTCCGACTCTTTGTGACCCCATGAATCGCAGCACACCAGGCCTCCCTGTCCATCACCAACTCCTGGAGTTCACCCAAACTCATGTCCATCGAGTCAGTGATGCCATCCAGCCATCTCATCCTCTGTCGTCCCCTTCTCCTCCTGCCCCTAATCCCTCCCATCATCAGAGTCTTTTCCAATGAGTCAACTCTTCGCATGAGGTGGCCAAAGTACTGGAGTTTCAGCTTTAGCATCATTCCTTCCAAAGAACACCCAGGGCTGATCTCCTTCAGAATGGACTGGTTGGATCTCCTTGCAGTCCAAGGGACTCTCAAGAGTCTTCTCCAACACCACAGTTCAAAAGCACCAATTCTTCAGCGCTCAGCCTTCTTCACAGTCCAACTCTCACATCCATACATGACCACAGGAAAAACAATAGCCTTGACTAGACGAACCTTTGTGGGCAAAGTAATGTCTCTGCTTTTGAATATGCTATCTAGGTTGGTCATAACTTTCCTTCCAAGGAGTAAGCGTCTTTTAATTTCATGGCTGCAGTCACCATCTGCAGTGATTTTGGAGCCCAGAAAAATAAAGTCTGACACTGTTTCCCCATCTATTTCCCATGAAGCGGTGGGACCAGATGCCATGACCTTCGTTTTCTGAATGTTGAGCTTTAAGCCAACTTTTTCACTCTCCACTTTTACTTTCATCAAGAGGCTTTTGAGTTCCTCTTCACTTTCTGCCATAAGGGTGGTGTAATCTGCATATCTGAGGTTATTGATATTTCTCCCGGCAATCTTGATTCCAGCTTGTGTTGCTTCCAGTCCAGCGTTTCTCATGATGTACTCTGCATATAAGTTAAATAAGCAGGGTGACAATATACAGCCTTGACGAACTCCTTTTCCTATTTGGAAGCAGTCTGTTGTTCCATGTCCAGTTCTAACTGTTGCTTCCTGACCTGCATACAAATTTCTCAAGAGGCAGATCAGGTGTTCTGGTATTCCCATCTCTTGAAGAATTTTCCACAGTTTATTGTGATCCACACAATCAAAGGCTTTGGCATAGTCAATAAAGCAGAAATAGATGTTGTTCTGGAACTCTCTTGCTTTTTCCATGATCCAGCAGATGTTGGCAATTTGATCTCTGGTTCCTCTGCCTTTTCTAAAACCAGCTTGAACATCAGGAAGTTCACGGTTCACATATTGCTGAAGCCTGGCTTGGAGAATTTTGAGCATTACTTTACTAGCGTGTGAGACGAGTGCAATTGTGTGGTAGTTTGAGCATCCTTTGGCATTGCCTTTTTTTGGGATTGGAATGAAAACTGACCTTTTCTAGTCCTATGGCCACTGCTGAGTTTTCCAAATTTGCTGGCATATTGAGTGCAGCACTTTCACAGCATCATCTTTTAGGATTTGGAATAGCTCAACTGGAATTCCATCACCTCCACTAGCTTTGTTCGTAGTGATGCTTTCTAAGGCCCACTTGACTTCACATTCCAGGATGTCTGGCTCTAGGTCAGTGATCAAACCATCGTGATTATCTGGGTCGTGAAGATCTTTTTTGTATAGTTTTTCTGTGTATTCTTGCCATCTCTACTTAATATCTTCTGCTTCTGTTGTTGTTCACTCCTGCCACCTCCTGTTTGACCACATCCAATTTATCCTGATTCTTGGAACTAACATTATAGCATTGTACTTTACTTCCACCACCAGACACATCCACAGCTGAGCATTATTTCCACTTTGGCCCAGCTGCTTCATTCTTTTTGGACCTAGAGGTAATTGCCCTCTGCTCTTCCCTAGTAGCATACTGGACATCTACCGACCTTGGGGGCTTATCTTTGCTGTTATATTGTTTTGCCCCTTCATTCGGTTCATGGGGTTCTCGTGGCAAGAAAACTGCAGTAGGTTGCCATTTCCTCCCCTAGTGTACCACATTTTGTCAGAACTCTTCATTATGACCCATTTGTCTTAGGTCACCCTGCACAACATGGCTCATAGCTTCACTGAGTTATGCAGACCTCTTCACCACAACAAGGCTGTGATCCATGAAGGGGTATCAACATAATCAAGGACATATATGACAAGCCACAGCTAACATCATTCTCAATGGTGAAAAGCTGAAAATATTTCCTCTAATATCAGGAGGAAGGCAAGATGTCCACTTTTACTTCTTTTCCAATTTGGATTCACTTTTATTAAATATAGTTTTGGAAGTCCTAACCATGCAATCGAAGAAGAAAGAAAAGGAATCAAATTGGAAAAGAAGTAAAAGTATCAATGTCTGCAGATGACATACTGCACATAAAAGATCCTAAAGACACCACCAGAAAAGTAATACTAGAGCTTATCAATGAATTCAGTAAAGTTTCAGGAAAGAAGTTTAATATACAGAAACCTGTTACATTTCTATACATTAACAATGAAAGCTCCAAAAGAGAAATTTAAGACAATCCCGTTTGCCAGCGCTCCAAAAAAGAATAAAATACCAAGGAATAAACCTACCTAAGGAGACAAAAGAACTGTACTCCAAAACTGTAAGATGCAGATTAAAAAAATTGGATGACACAAACAGATGGTGAGATATACTGTGTTCTTGGATTGGAAGAAGCAATATTATCAAAATGACTATACTGTCTAAGGCAATCTACAGATTCAATGAAATCCCTATCAAATTACCAATGGAATTTTTCACAGGACTAGAATAAAAAAATTTTAAATATGTGTGAAACACAAAAGACTTCAAAGAGCTAAAGCAATCCTGAGAAAAATAAGAGAGCTGGAGGAAACAAGCTCCCTGACATCAGACTATACCACAAAGTTACAGTACTCAAAACAGTATAGTATGGGCACAAAAACAGAAATGTAGATCAACGGAATAGGACAGACAGTCCAGAAATAAATTCACAGACCTGTGGTCAATTAATATACAACAAAGGAAGCAAGATTATACAATGAGAAAAGACAGTCTCTTCAATAAGTGGTGCTGGGAAAACTGGACAGCTACATATAAAGATTGAAATTAGAACATTCTCTAACACCATGCACAAAAATAATGTAAAAATGGATTAAAGACCTAAAGGAAAGACCACACACAATAAAACTGTTAGCGGAAAACACAGGCAAAACACTCTGTGATATAAACCTCAGCAATATCTTTTTGGATCCACCTCTTAGAGTAATGAAAATAAAAACAAAAATAAACAAATGGGGATACTTCCTTCTTGGTCCAGTGATTAGGATTTCACCTGCCAATGCAGGGGATGCAGGTTCAATTCCAGGTCAGGGAGCCAAGTTCCCACACACCTCATGGCGGAAAAGAAAGAAACCATGAACAGCAAAAAAAAAAAAAAAAAAATGTTAACAAAAGCATTTGCACAGCAAAGGGAACCATTAACAAAACAAAAAGACAACACACAGAATGGGAGAAAATATTTGCAACATACAGATAGTTCATGCACCTAAATATCAAAAAAGCAAACAACCTAATCAAAAAATGATCAAAAAGGGCTTCTCTGGTGGCTCAGTGGTAAAGAATCTGCCTGTCTCAATGCAGGAGACATGGGTTCGATCATTGATCTGGGAAGATCTCACATGCCAAGGAGTAACTAAGCCCATGTGCCACAACTATTGAGCCTGTGCTCTAGAGCCCGGGAGCTACAACTACTGAAGCCCACACATCCTAGATCTTGTGCTCTCCATCAAGGAAAGCCACAAAAGTGAGAAGCCTGTGCACTGCAGCCAGAAAGTAGCCCTTAGAAGCAGCACAGCCAACAATAAATAAAATTATATATTAAAAGTTGTTTTTACATGGGCAGAAGATCTTAATAGTTCTCCAAAGAAGACATACAGATGGGCAAAAAGCACATGAAAAGATATCAATGCCACTACTTATTACATAAATGAAATTAAAAATTGCAACAAAGTATCACTTCTCATCAGTCAGAATGGTCAGCATTAGAAAGTCTAGAAATGGTAAATGCTGCAGAGGATGTCAAGAAACAGGAACCCTCCTACACTGTGGATGGGAATGCAAATTGGTACAACCAACATGGATAATAAGTATGGAGCACTGTATGGACGTTCCTTTAAAAAAGTAAGTATAGAATTACTATATGATCCAGCAGTTCCACTCCTGGGCATACATCCAGAGAAAACCATAATTTAAAAAGGTATCAATGCCCAAGCACCCAAAGCCAATGTTCACTGCAACACTGTTTACAATAGCCAAGAAGTGAAAGTGGAAGTCACCCAGTCATGTCAGACTCTTTGCTACCATATGGACTATACAGCCCATGGAATTCTCCAGGACAGAATACCTGAGTGCGTAGCTTTTCCCAAATATCATATGATATCACTTATATGTGGAGTTTAAAAAAAATTATACAAATGAACTTATCTAGTAAACAGAAACAGACTCACAGAATTAGAAAATAAACTTAGAAAATAAGAAAATAAACTTCTCCAAAGGAGAAATGTGTGTGGGGGAAGGGCTAAAGGAGCACTTTAGGATTAACATGTATATATATACTACTGCTCATCTCACACACTAGCAAAGTAATACTCAAAATTCTCCAACTCAGGCTTCAACAGTACGTGAACTGTGAACTTCCAGATGTTCAAGCTGGATTTAGAAAAGGCAGAGGAACCAGAGAAAAAATTGCCAACGTCCGTTGGATCATCGAAAAACCAAGACAATACCAGAAAAACATCTGCTTTACTGATTATGCCAAAGCCTTTGACTATGTTGATCACAACAAACGAAAATTCTTAGAGATGGTAATACCAGACCATCTTACCTGCCTCCTGAGAAATCTGTATGCAGGTCAAGAACCAGACATGGGACAACAGACTGGTTGCAAATTGAGAAAGGAGGACGTCAAGGCTGTATAATGTCACCCTGCTTATTTAACTTATATGCAGAGTACATCGTGCGAAATGCCAGGCTGAATGAAGCACAAGCTGGAATCAAGATTACTGGGAGAAATATCAATGAACTCAGATAAACAGATGACACTACCCTTATGGGAGAAAGTGAAGAAAGAACAAAAGACCCTCTTAATGAAAGTGAAAGAGGAGAGTGAAAAAGTTGGCTTAAAACTCATCATTCAAAAAACAAAGATCATGGCATCTGGCCCATCGCCTCACAGGAAATAGATGGGGAAACAATGGAAACAGTGACAGACTTTTTATTGAGCTCCAAAATCACTGCAGATGGTGACTGCAGCCATGAAATTAAAAGACGCTTGCTCCTTGGAAGAAAAGCTATGACCAACCTAGACAGCATATTAAAAAGCAGAGATGTTACTTTGCCGACAAAGGTCTGTCTAGTCAAAGCAATGGTTTTTCCAGTAGTCATGTATGGATGTGAGACTTGGACTATAAAGAAAGCTGAGCACTGAAGAATTGATGCTTTTGAACTGTGGTGTTGGAGAAGACTCTTGAGAGTCCCTTAGACTGCAAGGAGACCCAACCAGTCCATCCTAAAGGAGATCAGTCCTGAATACTCATTAGAAAGACTGATGCTGAAGCTGAAACTCCAGTACTTTGGCCACCTGATTTGAAGAACTGACTCATTTGAAAAGACCCTGATGCTGGGAAAGATTGAAGGCAGGAGGAGAAGGGGACGACAGAGGACAAGATAGTTGGATGGCATCACCGACTTGATGGACATGAGTTTGAGCGAACGCCAGGAGTTGGTGATGGACAGGGAAGCCTGGTGTGCTGCAGTCCATGGGGTCGCAAAGAGTCAGACATGACTGAGTGACTGAGCTGAACTGAACTGAGACTTTGAGGCAAGATGGACTCAAGTTACAATCCTGGTCTGCCACATATATATAAATATTGAACAAGTTAGTCAATCTTCCTGAATATCCTCATCTATAAAACAAGGATAATACATGCTTACATATTATGACGTGAAGATTAAATGTGATCATGTATAAAGTCCTTAGCTTTAACCAGCACAGATTAAATAGTAATCTTTCACAAAATACAAATAGCTTTTATATATATACACACATGTCTATATATGAAAATGTATGCTTATAACCATTAGTAGAAAAAAAAAGATCAATATTAAAGCAGGTTGGGGAGAGAGCGTATATTGGAAACCTCCAGATTTTCCTCTCAAGTTTGCCTCAAATTTCATCGCTCTAAACAATAAAGTTTATTACCTAAAATTTTTAAATAAGAATACGACAAAAATTAAAGCAGCAAGGTGCCAAATTTCACCTATTTGTCATCACTTTAAGATATTATTTCAACTGTGGTTATGATGACTAATTTGACAAAATGGTGACAAGAATATTTGACAAACATATATCAAGAATCCTATAAATGTGAATAACTTCTGACTAGGAAATTTCACTTATAGGAATTCACTCTCAGGAAATAATCAGATAAATGCACAAATATATGTGTGTGTGTGCACATCTGTGTGTGTGCATGAATACACTCGTGAAGTTACATGAATATGGTGTCTATTAACAGCATTGCTCAAAGTAGCAAAAATTTGGAAATAGTCCATGTCCATGAATAAGAGGATGGCTGGTGCTACATCTTTTTAATGCATGATGTGAATCTATTTTTACTGACATGAAAAGAAGAAAGCAATGATACTATACTGTGAAAGAAATCATCTATTACTTCTACAATCAGGAAGTTACTTTTATTTAGGCCAAAATGTAGCATAATGTCCTAAACTGCAATGACAGTATGCAGTCCTGTGGATCAGGAAGAGCTGAATTCATGGGAGAGCTTTAGGTTTAAACAACATTTGTTTATAAAATCTATGAAATAAAAGACAAATACATATTCTCTCAGCAGTAACCACATGCGATCAGTGTTCAAGAAAGATTTCACCAAAGTAATGTCTTTTTTTTCAGTCATGTCAATACTTCTGAGGCACATATGTTACCTTTTTGAGGGAAGCTAATATTTGTTGCTGCTGCTGCTGCTAAGTCGCTTCAGTTGTGTCCGACTCTGTGCGACCCCAGAGACGGCAGCCCACCAGGCTCCCCCGTCCCTGGGATTCTCCAGGCAAGAACACTGGAGTGGGTTGCCATTTCCTTCTCCAGTGCATGAAAGTGAAAAGTGAAAGTGAAGTCGCTCAGTTGTGTCCGACTCTTCGCGACCCCATGGACTGCAGCCTACCAGGCGCCTCCGTCCATGGGATTTTCCAGGCAAGAGCACTGGAGTGGGTTGCCATCACTTATTTATTGAGGTTCATTTATTATACTCTATCATGGTCTTTCCTTGAGCTATGAGATCTGCAGATATATACAATCTGCCTAATAAATTATTGATTGTATCTTCTCTGCATGTCTCTTTTTCAGACCTCAACAGGTTAGAATATCTAACAAAGAATTTCTCCTAGGCTTTATAAAGTACTCAGTAGCCAAGAATCATCTCTCTCTCAATAGCCATAATTTGCATATCATGTATGTCCTTCACTGTCAGAGAAGACATCTCTGATTTTTGCATTGCTGATAAAGGGTGTCTTCACACCACAGCTTTAAAATAGTTATAATTGTGTTACATGGTCTATGTTACATGTCCATAGTCATCCTGAGTACATACCAGTTGTGGCTAGGTGCTACACTCAAATGTGCCCAGAGGCCATGTACTTAATACAGTTAATGTGAATATATCCTAGTGTTTTTTAACCACTTTCATCTGCTAAACTAAAGAGAGTTAAGACTTCATGACAAGAAGCAGAAGGAGGCCATCAGTTGGGGCAAGTCTAGAGTTTAAGGTCAACAACTGTCTTGGTCAGAAGTGTCAAACCTGCAGACACAGTTTCCTCACTTATAAATGTGGCCTTTTGCCCAGGCCCAGGAAATCATTCATTGAAGAAGAGTAACAGAGAAGACCATGGAGAGTTAATATCCAAGAGAAAATAAGAATAAATAGTTCTGAAAAAACAACTCAACTAGAATTTAGGCAACAAAATGAATTTTGTACATCACAAATGAAAACGGTAATGACTGGGGTGAAAAAAAGTCTTAGGATTCATCTATTCAATATAATGCCTAATAAGCAAACTATCACTATTCTTAACTCCACGTCTATAAAGAATCTAGTATATTTCTTTCACACTGGACAACGGAGAGTTCTCAGGCCATTACAGTAATTCAAGTGGAAAAGAATGGTTATTATCGTAGCTTTTTAAATAATCATGATTTTCCTTATAATAATGTGAGTTTTACCCATTTTTTAAGTCATATTTTTTATTAAAGTGTAGTTGATTTAGAGTTATGTTCATTACTGCTATACAGCAAAGTAATTCAGCTATGCATATATATACTTCCTTATTTAATATTCTTTCCCATTATGGTTTATCATAGGATATTGACTATAATTTTTTATGCTGTTCAGTAGGACCTTGTTGTTTATCCATTTTATATATAAAAGCTTACATCTGCTAACCCCAACCTCCCACTCCATCCTTCCCCCTTGGTAACCACCAGTCTGTTCTGTATGTCCGTGATTCTATTTTGTTTCATAAATAGGTTCATTTGTGCCATATTTTAGATTCCACATATAAGTGAAAGCATATGATATTTGTCTTTCTCTTTTTTACTTACTTCACTTAGTATTAATATGACAATCTCTAGCTGCATCCATGTTGCTGGAAATGGCATTATTTCATTCTTTTTTATGGCCGAGTAGTAGTCTATTATATATATGTACCACATCTTTATCCATTCATCTGTCAGTGGACATTTACTTTGTTTTCATGTCGTGGCTATTATGAATAGAGCTGCTATGAACCTAGGAGTGCATGTATCTTTTTGAATTATAGTGTTGTCTGAGTATATGACCAGAAGTGGGATTGCTAGATCATATGGTAATTCTACTTTTAGTTTTCTGAGGAATCTTTATGCTATTTTCCACAGTGGCTGTACCAATATACATTCCCACCAACAGTGTAAGAGGATTCCCTTTTCTGCACACCCTTTCCAGCATTTGTTATTTGTAGACTTTTTGATGATGACCATTCTGACCAGTTAAAATGGTATTCATTATAGTTTTGCTTTGTATTTCTCTAATAATTCTTGATGTTGAACATTTTTTCTTGTGTCTATTAATCATTTGTGTATCTTCTTTGGAGAAATGTTTATTTAGGTCTGCTGCCCATTTTTGGATAAGGTTGTTTGTTTTTTTGTTGTTCATTTGTTTATGCTGTTTGTATATTTTGGAAATTAAGCCTTTTTCACTTGCATCATTTGCAAATATTTTCTCCCATTCCGTAGGTTGTCTTTTCATTTTGTTTATGGTTTCCTTGCCTGTGCAAAAGCTTGTAAGTTTGATTAGGTCCCATTTTTTCATTTTTGTTTATATGTCTGTTGCCTTGGGAGACTGACCTAGGAAAACATCAGTACAATTTACATCACAGAATGTTTTGCCTATGCTCTCTTCTAGGGGTTTTATGATGATGTCTTTTGTTTAAGTCTTTAAGCCATTTTGAGTTTATTTTTGTGTATGGTGAGGTGAAGTCATTTTTATTGAGAATCTAATATGTGCCAGGTATTATGAGGACCATAAGGATTTATAAGTCCTGGGTCCAGCTCTCAAGTATATACATTCACTTTGGGAAGATAGAGCATCAATATATGCCAGATGCTTTATGTACATAATTTTATTCAATAATCACACCTATCCATCTAGGCATAACTTTTCAGAGTCAATTTTCTTTCTGCTATGCTTGCTATCTCCCTGTGGAGATAAAATTAAAACACGTGACAAGTCTATTTAACATGAAAATCTGACCACATATGAAGAAATTATAAAATTTTTTAAAAGATCCTAAGAGCTTTCAGTGGAGAAGGCGATGGCACTCCACTCCAGTACTCTTGCCTGGAGAATCCCAGGGGCGGGGGAGCCTGATGGGCTGCTGTCTATGGGGTCGCACAGAGTCAGACACTACTGAAGTGACTTAGCAGCAGCGAGAGCTTTCAGAGAGAAATAAAAGGTCATAAACAAGAATCAGAATGGCATTGACCTTCTCAACAGCAACAGCAGAAGGTAAATGTTGTTGCCTTCGAAAGTCTGCCAGAAAAATATTTGCATCTTCTAATTCTAAATCCATTGAAGCTGTCAATAAAATGCGAGTATAAAGAAATTTCGGTATGTGCAAAGACTCAAAAAAAATTTACTCCTTACATATCTTCTCTTAGGATGTTTCTAAAGTATACTCAAGCAAAAGAAGAGAATAAACCAAGAAAGATTTGGAAGCCAGGAAATGTGCAAACACTGAAAGGAAGTCCTAGGATAGTAGCTGAATAGCAGGCCTAGAGCACATTAAAGCAGAGGTATCTGGGTTTCTGAGGTGGTACTAGTGGTAAAGAACCTGCCTGCCAATGCAGGAGACTTAAGAGATGAGGGTTCCATCCCTGGAGGAGGGCATGGCAACCCTTTCCAGTATTCTTGCCTGGAGAATCCCCATGGACAGAGGACCCTGGCAGGCTACAGTCCATAGGGTTGCAAAGAGTTGGACATGACTAAAGCAACTTAGCATGCACGCCTGCATGGAGAGATCTGCAGTGGGAGTCTTCAAAGAGAGAATGTAGTTCTCTATTCAAATTCCTACAAGGTGGATTCAGCAGAGAAGTGGTGTAGATGCCCGGAGCAGCTACACTAGCCAACTAGCTGCTATGAATTCCTACATTTGTGAGCTCTTTCATGCAGTCTTTCCTTCAGAAAATAGGGAGTATCATCTTGGGTCCCATGCTTCCTCTTGGGCATCTAGTTTAAGAAGGATGTTGCTGTTCAAGCCCGGTACAACTGTGAGAAAGTACAAATAGAAAATAAATTCTCTGACAGAGGATGAAGAACCATCAGCAGACCCAAGAAGTTGATGGGCTTTGGGAAGGCATAAAGTTGCTAGATTGTACTGATAGGTAAGCCAGAATAGTGGAAGCTTTGGTGGCAATGTGTTCCTCTTCAGCAGCAATGCATTCCTCAAGAGTAGTTCCAAGCTTGAGAGAACAGGAATGGAGAGCAGGAGTAAGATATGTGGATATAATAATCAGGACAACTAATTTTAAAACTGCCCATAAAACAGCCTGGACAACCACTGGCCCTCTGTACCATCCTAACACCCCTATAGGCATCCATATAGCAAAAACAAATGTATTTGACTTCCAGTCTCAAACAAGAGAACTGCTTTCTGAAGAAATTTAACAACCTCTGCAGAGGGCTAGGGCTTCTAATGTGGGTGTCATCACTTCTGAGTAAACCCACTTTATTTTAAATTTGGGGGACTCAAGTTTGCCTGCAAGTTCCTTTATATCCTAGGGTAAAACCAGTGAACTAACACATTTTGCCTACCTACACTTAGACCTCGTGGTTCCATCTTCCCATTCAGGGGAGTGGCCTGCTAGGGAAATAAAACTATCCAAAGGAAATAAAGCCAACCTATAATGGTCAAACTACTCTTTTACTTCTGTTTTTAAGTGATCTGGAAAAAAAAAACCAGGAGCACAAAAGAAGAGGATGAGGACAAATAGAATAACTGACTCTGGAAAAAACATTATAATTTGAAAGAGAAAAGAACTTTCAAAAGAATTTCACTATTCAAGAAGAAACAATTGCACAATTAAGAATAGACTGATTTTTTTTTTTTTTTTTTTTGGCTATGCTGTGGCTTGGGCATCAACCCTGGGCCAGCAGCAAGAGTGTGGAAACTTAACCACTGGACTGCTAGGGAATTCCCTACAACTTTTTTTTTTTTTTTAAACTTTACATAACTGTATTAGTTTTGCCAAATATCAAAATGAATCCACCACAGGTATACATGTGTTCCCCATCCTGAACCCTCCTCCCTCCTCCCTCCCCATTCCATCCCTCTGGGTCGTCCCAGTGCACCAGCCCCAAGCATCCAGTATCGTGCATCGAACCTGGACTGGCAACTCGTTTCATACATGATATTTTACATGTTTCAATGCCATTCTCCCAAATCTTCCCACCCTCTCCCTCTCTCACAGAGTCCGTAAGACTGTTCTATACATCAGTGTCTCTTTGGCTGTCTCGTACACAGGGTTATTGTTACCATCTTTCTAAATTCCATATATATGCATTAGTATACTGTATTGGTGTTTTTCTTTCTGGCTTACTTCACTCTGTATAATAGGCTCCAGTTTCATCCACCTCATTAGAACTGATTCAAATGTATTCTTTTTAATGGCTGAGTAATACTCCATTGTGTATATGTACCACAGCTTTCTTATCCATTCATCTGCTGATGGACATCTAGGTTGCTTCCATGTCCTGGCTATTATAAACAGTGCTGCGATGAACATTGGGGTACACGTGTCTCTTTCCCTTCTGGTTTCCTCAGTGTGTATGCCCAGCAGTGGGATTGCTGGATCATAAGGCAGTAAAAATATGGAACGCTTCACGAATTTGCATGTCATCCTTGCGCAGGGGCCATGCTAATCTTCTCTGTATCGTTCCAATTTTAGTATATGTGCTGCTGAAGCGAGCACCCATTTTTATTTTTAGACATAATATCTGAGAGAGAATGTGAGCAATGTAAGTAAAATTCAGAAAACTAAGATCATGGCATCCGGTCCCATCACTTCATGGGAAATAGATGGGTAAAAAGTGGAAACAGTGTCAGACTTTATTTTGGGGGGCTCCAAAATCACTACAGATGGTGATTGCAGTCATGAAATTAAAAGATGCTTACTCCTTGGAAGGAAAGTTATGACCAACCTAGACAGCATATTGAAAAGCAGAGACATTACTTTGCCAACAAAGGTCTTTCTAGTCAAGGCTATGGGTTTTCCAGTGGTCATGTATGGATGGAGAGTTGGACTGTGAAAAAACCTGAGTGCCGAAGAATTGATGCTTTTGAACTGTGGTGTTGGAGAAGACTCTTGAGAGTCCCCTGGACTGCAAGGAGATCCAACCAGTCCATTCTAAAGGAGATCAGTCCTGGGTGTTCTTTGGAAAGAAAGATGCTAAAGCTGAAACTCCAGTACTTTGGCCACTTCATGCGAAGAGTTGACGCACTGGAAAAGACTCTGATGCTGGGAGGGATTGGGGGCAGGAGGAGAAGGGGATGACAGAGGATGAGATGGCTGGATGGCATCACTGACTCGATGGACGTGAGTTTGTGTGAACTCTGGGAGTTGGTGATGGACAGGGAGGCCTGGCGTGCTGCGATTCATGGGGTCGCAAAGAGTCGTACACGACTGAGCGACTGAACTGAACTGAACTGAAGGACTTATTTCACTGGTATATTTATATATATATATATATATATATATGGAAGTGATGCTGTAAAGGAAAGCCATACTGCCAAATGTAACACAGTTTGGATGCTTTGGGCCATTCCCTGAGTAACTATGAACTGAACTGAACTGATTATAGTTACAGACCTTTGTTTAGGAAAAGGATCAAAGAGCAAAAGGGGATTAGCTCTAAAAGAGGAACCTTGAGGAAGAAGAACCAAGTCTGTTGAAACAGACTTCATGAATCTGTTCATGAAATGGCCTTCAAATTATTTGTACCAATCCTGAACCAATTTTGTTTGGTTTACTATTTTACTGATTAGCATCACAATGTTTTTTCAAACTGTCAATATGGTAGAATTTTCCTCACTGCTTGGCAAGAATCTCAAGTTCCCCTATACCCACAGTTTTCATTTCCAAACAGCCCTAACTGGGCCCACATGAAAATAAGCTCCTTCATCTGTAAAAATAGCAAACTTATCTAGGGATTTTCAGTTAAAGGCCTTAAGGTTTTGTCCTTGTTCCCTTCTGCTATTTTTCCATTTTGTTCTTTGGTCCTTTTCCTAAAAAGGTCTGCTCACATGTAAGAGTCACTTTCTAGAGTCAATCTTCAAATATAATTACCATATCAAAGAAAATAAAAGTCTCTTAGAAGGTCATCATAGTGAATCCAGGGTTTTTTAATTTTACGTGCAACAATGTAAATAAATATGCATTTAAAAAAACAACTAAAACACAATGAAGAAAAAGTTTAAGTATAGTGTAGACCTTCATTTGTTAAAAACACTTTGGGACTGGCTTACTAGTGGGAAAAGTGTTAATTACTAATTTAATTAATTCATTAATTTTATTAATCCATTAATGGTTATTCAGATATTCTATTTTCCAGTCAGCTTTGATTATTTTTATTTTTTTAAAGAAATTTCATCTAATTTTTCAAGTTTTTTTGTAATGAAGTTATTCATAGTATTCTCTTTAATTTTTAAAAATTTCTGACATGTGTAACATTAGATCCCTTTTATATCCCTAGTATTGTTCACTATTTTCTATTTTACCAACCATGTCAAAGAACAAATGCTTAGCTTTATTAATTCACTTCTATAATTTGTTGATACATTAATTTCTGAACATATTTCTTTCCTTCTACTTTTTTTAGGCTTATTTTACCAGTATTTTCTTAAATTACATGGTGCTTTTTAAAAAACAAGTATAACTGATCTACTGTCATGGTGATTTGATATCTCCGTACATTATAAAATGATCACTGCAATAAGTCTAGTTATTAGTTTTTTAAACTGTTTGTGTTTATGAAAAAAGTATAGTCTCCATTGTATACAGTAGTGTATCAGTTCAGTTGCTCAGTCGTGTCCAACTCTTTGCGACCCCGTGAATCGCCGCACGCCAGGCCTCCCTGTCCACCGCCAACTCCCAGAGTTCAGCCAAACTCATGTGCATCGAGTTGGTGATGCCATCCAGCCATCTCATCCTCTGTCATTCCCTTCTCCTCCTGCCCCCAATCCCTCCCAGCATCAGGGTCTTTTCCAATGAGTCAACTCTTTGCATGAGGTGGCCAAAGTACTGGATTTTCAGCTTCAGCATCACTCCTTCCAATGAACACCCAGGACTGATCTCCTTCAGAATGGATTGGTTGGATCTCCTTGCAGTCCAAGAGACTCTCAAGAGTCTTCTCCAACACCACAGTTCAAAAGCATCAATTCTTCGGCGCTCAGGTTTCTTCACAGTCCAACTCTCACATCCATACATGACCACTGGAAAACCCATAGCCTTGACTAGACAGACCTTTGTTGGCAAAGTAATGTCTCTGCTTTTTTAATATGCTATCAAGGTCGGTCATAACTTTCCTTCCAAGGAGTAAGCATCTTTTAATTTCATGGCTGCAATCACCATCTGCAGTGATTTTGGAGCCCCAAAAAATAAAGTCTGACACTGTTTCCATTGTTTCCCCATCTATTTGCCATGAAGTGATGGGACCAGATGCCATGATCTTAGCTTTCTGAATGTTGAGTTTTAAGCCAACTTTTTCACTCTCCTCTTTCACTTTCATCAAGAGGCTCTTTAGTTCCTCTTCACTTTCTGCCATAAGGGTGGTGTCATCTATGTATCTGAGGTTATTGATATTTCTCCCAGCAGTCTTGATTCTAGCCTATGCGTCTTCCAGCCCAGCCTTTCTCATGATGTACTCTGCATATAAGTTATATAAGCAGGGTGACAGTATACGGCCTTGACGTCTTCCTTTTCCTATTTGGAACCAGTCTGTTGTTCCATGTCCACTTCTAACTGTTGATTCCTGACCTGCACATACAGGACAGTAATAGTATGGACCTAACAGAAGCAGAAGATATTAAGAAGAGGTGGCAAGAATACACAGAAGAAATGTACAAAAAAGATCTTCATGACCAAGATAATCACGATGGTATGATCACTCACCTAGAGCCAGACATCCTGGAATGTGAAGTCAAGTGGGCCTTAGAAAGCATCACTATGAACAAAGCTAGTGGAGGTGATGGAATTCCAGTTGAGCTATTTCAAATTCTGAAAGATGATGCTGTGAAAGTGCTGCACTCAATATGCCAGCAAATTTGGGAAACTCAGCAGTGGCCACAGGACTGGAAAAGGTCAGTTTTCATTTCAATCCCAAAGAAAGGCAATGCCAAAGAATGCTCAAACTACTGCACAATTGCACTCATCTCACACGCTAGTAAAGTAATGCTCAAAATTCTCCAAGCCAGGCTTCAGCAATATGCGAACCGTGAACTTCCTGATGTTCAAGCTGATTTTAGAAAAGGCAGAGGAACCAGAGATCAAATTGCCAACATCCGCTGGATCATGGAAAAAGCAAGAGCGTTCCAGAAAAACATCTATTTCTGCTTTATTGACTATGCCAAAGCCTTTGACTGTGTGGATCACAATAAACTGTGGAAAATTCTGAAAGAGATGGGAACACCAGACCACCTGACCTGCCTCTTGAGAAGCCTATATGCAGGTCAGGAAGCAACAGTACTGTATACATGTCCATTAAATCAATATTCTCTATTTCCTTAATGATACTTTGTTCACTTAATCTATCAATTACCACACCAAAGGAATTAAATTTGTTAACTGTGAAAAGTTGATTTGTCAATTTTTATTTTATGTGTAATTGTACACATTTAGAACTGTTATATCAATTGATTTTTCTATTGATACCGATCTCTAGTAATCTATACTACTGATTTTGCTTTAGAGACTATTTATATAACATTACTAGCTCTCTTTTGACCTAGTATAATTCTTTACCCATTCTCTAGCTTTTAAACTTCCTATGTTTTAAGTCTCTCTTGTAAAAACTTAGAAAAAACTGTTTCAACAATCTCTGCAAATGAAAATTTGAATCTACTTACATTGACAATGATTATTGATTTTTAAAATTCAGTTCTACTATTATTGTGTTTCTGGTTTTCATCTTTTTTTATGGTTTTCCTCACTTCATGATGAACCCTCCCCCAATTCTTGCCTTCTTTGGGATTCAATTATTTTTTCCCTTATCCAATTTTTTCTATTTGTATGAAAATTATACAGTCTATTCTGTTCTTTCAGTGAGCACTCCAGAAATTTTACCATGTATCTTTTACTTATAAAATCTGGTATTAATAAGTATCTCTACCTTCACTTTAAAAGTCAGGAACCTTAGAATGCTTTAACTTTTTTACTTCTCTTCTGATTTATATGTTATCATTGTCCAGGATTTTATCTTAATTTTAATCACTTGAATTAGACATTAGTGTTTATGTTTTACATGATCACTTTTTGTTTAGGCTCCCACAGGTTTAACCATTCCTTCCTGCATCTCATACCTTCCTTCTTTTTAGATCTCTCAAGGAAGATGCTGCACTTCAAGTGTCCTAAATTGATGCGGGAATCCCTGATCCAATTTCCCATTCTGCTTGAGCCCTAGGCTTTGTCTCCAATCCTCTGAGCACACCGCCGTTATAAACCAAGCACCTCACTGCCAGGTGCCAGCAAAGCCCCCAAAACAAACTGTGACTTTGCCTGCTCTTGTGGAATCAAACCTCCTTGTCATTTCAACCTGAGTGTTTCCCTAAGTTTCCTGCCAGCTCAACCAGGCTTCAAACAAATATTTTAAATATATTATCCACTAAATAGGTGGTCTGACTAGTAAGTTTTTCTCTGTAGATCATTCTTATTCTCTAAATATTCTTAGGTAACTGTTTTAGTATTTATGTTCTTTGAGTTGATGTCATAGAAAAATTGTTTTATTTACTGAGTGTGCTTTATTAGTAAAAAGTAAATTTTATAAAGCCATTTAAAAATCAAATTGGTTAACAGTTTCTTTTTGCCTAACACACAGACTTTTCATAAGCCAAGAGTCATTTCTAAGAGATTACTTCCCCCCGAATTCTAAGTATAAATATCAACTCCAAGATAATACACATTATCTTCCAATATTATACAAATTTTCAAACATCCAGGAAAGTTGACATAATATATCGTAAAATAAGCTTCATATGTGGCACATTCATTTGAAATGTTTGCCCTTTTATTTCATCATTATCTAGGAATTTTCTTATAGTTCCTATTTGTTTATAGTGAAAAGCTCTTACTTGCTAATACTTCCTTATTCAGCAGTTCTGGAAGAGTATTCCATTTTATGGAAGCAGAGAAATGAACAATCACCTTTCGAACTTAATTTAGGCAAACTTACATCTTCCTTCTATGATATTGTGATTTATAGTAATATGAAATATATATTAGATCTTTGTCCTGTTTGTGACAAAGGAGCTTCCTGGGATTTCCTAAGTGATACAGGGCCAAAAAGATGAAAAGAAAGTCTTTTGTTACTCATAACAATCCCCTTTCAACCATACCTGAGTTTAGATTGATGAGTTGACTTTCTAAAAGCCTCTACAGATAGGGGCTGAAGTGAGGGAAATCAACCACATGATTAGCAGAACTTTAGCCTCACTCCTGAACTTCTGGAGAAAAGGGAAGAAAGGGGAGCTAGAGGTTGAATTAATCACCAGTAGCCAATTATTTCACCAATCATGCCTATGTAATGCAGCCTCCATAAATACTCAAAAGGAGGAGATTCAGAGAGCTTCTGGACTGAAAGTGGAGGAGCAGGGAAGGTGGTACACTTGGAGGGCATGGAGGCTTCGAGTCCTTTCCCACATTATTTGCCCTATGCATCTCTCTCTCTCTGGCTTTTATGTGTATCCTTTAAAATATTGCCAATAGTAAGCAAGCTCTATTTTCCTGGGTTCTGTGAGCCACTCTAGTATACTATTGAACATGTGGAGGGGATGGTAGGAACATATGATTTGTAGGCAAGTCAGGTAACTTGGGAATCTATTACTTGTGCATGGCATATGAAGTAGGGATAATCTTACAAGACTGAGCTCTTAATGTGGGATCTGAGTTAACTCTGGTTAGTATCAGAATTGAACTGAACTGTAGAGCTGGTGTCAGAGAATTGGTAGGTGTGGAGGAAAAACCCCACATATTTGGTGTCAGAGTATTTGGAGTGTGAGAGTAAAGGATAACACACTGAATTTTTTTAAGTCACATTCTATAGGTCAGTTCTTCCAGCTTAATGATTTTATGAATTGAGCTGTACAATCTCTTTTAAAATTTTATTGTAACAATCACCTTATTTAGCTACCATATCAAGACTGTACTTCTACTGATTTCTATCTTTAATGTTAGGAGCAATTATTTACACTGATAAGGAGCATTAAGGAGCATTTCTTTAATGAACACTGACCACTTTGAACACATACAAAAAATTGTCAGTAAAGGACATGAGAAGTAAGTTTCAAAATTTATATTCATTTGGATTTGAAGGAAGACTGTCAAAATAAGTTTCATATTTGCTCAAGACAAAAAAAGTCAGGAAACAAAAAGCTGTCTCTGGACTTCTACTACTATCAAGATAAAAACAAAATTGTAAACCAAAACATTTGTTTTAAAAGCCCACAGAGTATACGTGTATATCAGCACAAACTCATACTATGACCTCACTATATACTTTTTGATATTAAAATCAATATAGTATTTTATTCTTTTTTTAATCTGGACTCAAGCAATCTGAGTCCTCAGCTTAACCAGCGAGTGATCTTAGATATATCCCTACTCTGCATGGTGCTCCTTTTCTTCATCTTTACTTTATGATGATCTTCACTGTTGGTACTTATTCTGTTATCTAATAACTTTTTTAAAGAGTATTCTGACTAGCAAAGTACAGAAAAAAGTGAAAAAGTGATGCAATTCTAGTACTTCACAAATACAAAATTGTACTTGGCCTTTTTCTCTTCACTTATGCAGGAGAACTTCTTGTTGGCAGATTAAACAAAAGGATGGTTCTAACTTAAGCTATCTCATTCAATTTCTTCTAAACTAATGTTTCTTTTTTCTAATGCCATGTATAGCCTACTGTCAAAAGAACTACAAAACATTCCTTATAATTGAAACAATGGAAAGCATACAAAAAAGGAAACATGAAAAACCTAGTACATTCTTAAGAGACAATGTTCAATTTCAGATGTAATCACACAGATAAACTACAGTCTAATAATAATGATAGTAATAGTCACCTCATCAAAATACATCCAAATAATAATTAGAATACTATGTCTGAGAAAAATCAATGAGAAAATTGCACATTAGTAGAACGTGTGAATATTAGTAGGATATGAGTATTCTAAAGCCAGCAGCATTATAAAATGTGATACTTATGCACAACCAAATCACTACATAAAATCAGACAGGCCGGAGACAGTGAGGCCACCAAGAATCTGCCACCAGAATGTCAGCTTCATTAATGTTAATCTTTTTATGCTCTTCAGGCAAGAGGTGAATTAATTAATTTTCCCCAGAAACAAGGAAAGTAGAATAATAGAGCAAAGAATAAAGCCCTAAGTCCAAATAAATGTGATGGCAGTTTCAGTATCTTTGTCATGAAGATGTATATGTTTATAGATTGAACACTGCTTCATTTAGGGTGAAGGATCTCTTGGAATATACCAAAGTCATTCAGATAAAAAGGCAACATTCAATTGTAGGTCATAACATACACAATATATTAACATTTCTAGCTTCTAAAAAGACTGTTTTCCAAAGGTTTCACTGTTCAGTAGAGATCAAAGTGCCACTTTATAAATAGTTTACTCATTTGTCAATTGATAAACTCAGAAATTTCCTGAGTTAAAAAGAACTGTAACAGAGTACACTAGAAGTAAAATTGAAACCCAGTTCGACTGGATGTAGTAACTGAAAATTCTATTACTTTCTATTATAAAATATATCATATAATAAAGTATACAAAATGTATACTTTCAGCTAAAAGAAAAATACTTTTTAATGGACCTTGATATATACTGCATTCACTTTAAGAAAAGGAATATTACTAATACCTTGGAGGCTCCCATGGGCTTATTCTCTCATATTTCTTTTAACCCACTCCACAATATCCTAAATTTTATTCTAAACACTTCCCTGTTTTTTACTTCTAGCATTGATATATTTAGGTGTATCCCTAAAGTAACTGGCTAGTTATTTATCTCCATCCATCCATTCATCTTCCACCCATTTTTTTCATTTTATATATAGAGAATATGCTCTATATTCTTCTCCTTCAACTTTTACAGCATCTGTCTCAGAGTAATTTCTTGACATTACCTAATTTTTCATATAATCCTTAAGACTAAAGGAATTAAAGGAATTTAAAGGGGAGAAAATGAGACACAGTGAAGCTAGCAACTTGCTACATTATATAGGAAAACAATGAACAAATCTCTGTATAGTAATTCTGAAAGTAAAGCAAACCAGCGGACTGTCTTATAACTTTATAGCACATTTATTTTAGCTGCAATTAAACATTTCTCTGTTCTTAAGAGTACAATTAATATTTTTAAAACAACTTTACAAAGCTGGTAATTTTTGCTTTCATATTAAAGGGACAATTTTATTCAAGTGTACTGATGATGTAAAAGACCTCAATGATACTCCAATATAGTCCTGAATAGGAAAACAAGAACAAATTAAAGAAAGCATATCAAGAGCTGATTTGTTTTTCTCTTAAGGGACAGACTATTAGAAAAGAGACAGACATATTACGGAATATTCTAATTAAAGAAGATGGTTCCTTAAATAGGTAATTAGTCTGACACTAATTAATCCAAAGTTATCATTTACCTGAGTAAGTGGTGGAAGAATCTCCTTGCATATTTGCTGATTTGGTCTCTGTATTCTAATATGGTCGTATCCAGGAGTGGTCTTGTTGGAGCATAGAAGGTTCCAAGGCTTGCCTCAAGCTGTGCTGTGGAATTCAAACATAGCAGTACTAAAACAAGTGAAACTCCTTCAATTACAACAGAATACTCATGTTTGCAGTCAGTCAGGTTTTGCAAACTTGGATGAAATGTGAGCCTATTGCAGGAAAAGATGAAATTAAAATATGACAGCTGGTACAAAAACAAACCTGTGTATAAACTTTCACTTGAAGCAAAGCTGACAATGACTCTGAGCAACAAAAAGCTGTCACAACTGAAGAAATCCATAATGAATCAACCTCTCACCACAAATGGGTAATTAAAACAGTGACTCATCAGAGTAACACAATTCGAAACTAGTATCTCCAGTAAAATCAACTCACAGTGTGCACAACATTTACTCTCTTTAGCTGAAAGGAGGAAACTAGTCTTGCTACATTAGGCTTTGGAGTCAGTATTAGAAATATCTTTAAAAATAATGCAAATAAAAATAGACTTATTGGAGTAATAATATTTCTTTATTACAACTTAAAGATCAAAAATCCCCCTCCCTTTCCTAAATACTGTCCTAAAGAACACAACACCCTTGGTTTTGTCCAAGGGTGAAAGCTAACGTCCCTGGGAGGGATCCCATGCTAATCTACTCTGGTCAGCTGACTTCCTGATAGGAAAGGAGGACTGGAGAGCAGGTTTGATAAGCCAAAGGGCTAGCGATTAGGAGAAAAGGGCACTTTTTGTCTAATTTACACTTCTGCCAAGACATGCCAGTGGGGTTGTGTTACTCCCAAGAAATCACTGGGAAATATATAATTACCATAATGGTGAGCGTTGTATGAGAATACAGCTCACAGTAGGATTCCACTGATTTTTTTGCACTACTAGCACTAGGTTGAATAAACAATTCCTTATTTAGCAGAACTCTTTTAGGTATATTTGGGTTTGAAAGTATTAAATACCTCATCAGAGCAATTGCTATGGACTTTGCTAAGCTGCTGGTAATTTCTTTTTTTAATCTCAGATCTAGACAGTAAAGTAAGATGAACTTTAGGGGTATTTTCTTTCAAAGCAGCAGTCAATTTAGATTAAAATTGAATACAGCAATGCCATTGTGAAAACAAGCCAGATTCTCTTGCCATTGCTTGTTTGCTTGACAGCATGTTTCGTACATCTGAAATGTTTGAGCCTACATGGAATACTTGTAGCTCCCAGCACAGTTACAGATTCATTAGATAGCCCAGCTTGATGTTTAAGGCAGAAATGAAGATCTTGAAGATAACCACAGCCCCAGCTACAAATAAAAGAGCTCACTGGGCTCCATTAATAAAAGGAAACAAATTACCATGTCAAATTTGTTAGATTCAGATAGACTAAATCTCAACAGAGAAGAATTGTGAATGTTTTAGAAAAGTGTTTTGCAATTACTTGGGGGAAAATGCATACATCTACTTAAAATGTACCTTTTCTGATAACCTAGCATCATGAAAGCATTTTAATAGCCTAGTGTATCATACAAATTTTTTATTTCCATATCCACCCAATATGGTTCCTTGATAATATCCTTTATTAAGGCAGGAACCTGATAATACCCATTTGTGAATTCCCTAATAATCTTACTTACTACACAGGAATCTTACAACACAAATTCACTAAGGTGCTAACAATTTCATGGTGTTCTGAGTAAGAGTCAATGTATTGTTGTCTTCATATTTCTTCAACTGTAAATTTATGATCTCTTACATGGGTTATGCTTACCACAACAGGCTTTCTTTAGGGACCCTGCTATCTACCTAATCTTGAGAGTATACCAATACTAACAAATAATTACTTGAGATAACTCTGCAGGTGAAAATATTACAGTAATCTTAGAGCCCCCAAATTCTGAAGTTATACTCTTCTTTTTAACTAACATCCACTGAGTACCTACTGTGGGTCAAGCATATGCTAGGCATTTTCTCATTGCAGACACACTGGAATCTCCATAGATGTGTTGGACTACCTCCAAAAAGCACATTCAATTAACATTAAATAAATATTGTGGGCCTCCTATGAGTTGAGGCCAAGTCTCATGATGCAGACTTCTTGAAAGAACATGTTCTTACTGATTATTTTTCTCTAAAATTACTAAAAAGAAGGATAGGTACAAAATACTATCTACCATGTTTACTTTGAAATGTAATAAAATGGAATAAGAAAATCTATAAATATGGAAAGAAGACAGTGAGGGAAAAAGCTCTCCAATAAAGGCTTTTTGACATATTTCCTGTTTTCTTTACTTTGTAAATCACCTGTAGAAACATCTTCACTGGCCATGGTTTCCCACTATTAATGTCAATGCTAATCACAAACATTTGAAATAAAGATACAAATTCAAGAATGTTTAGATGCATTTTACATTAAGTAAATAAATTACTCATAATAAAAATAATATATACTGCAAAATATAAAAACTGATTTCATTATTCCACATGGCACTTTTTTTTCCCCCTTTTTTTGGGGGGGAGGCTACAGTGCCTCATCTCTCTCTGAAAATAAACATCTGAGATCCTATGGACAAAATCACTTATTTACAGAAGGTTAGGAAATCCAGGCAGCCACAAGGTAGAGGGGGATTAGAAGTCTAAGTTAGAATGAAAACAAGAACAACAACCTAAGCTGTAATTCTCTCTCTGTCACACATACACACAAACACACACAATCAGTGGTAAAGTCTATTGTCTGGACAAAGAACTTGGGATGTGAGAAATACTACTGTTTAAAGTGAAGGAGAAATAAGGATTTTTGTTTAGGACCCTTTGTCTTCCAAACCCTAGAAAGTACATGAAATTCCTCATCAAAGTTTAAAATCTGAGCATATTCTACACATGAACTTAGTCTGAAATGTGCAATGACTTCATTGTGAGTTCCAACACAAGTATATACAGAAGAGCTATTATGTTGACAAATACTATACAGTAAGTTACCATATAGGAGTAATTATTTGATACCTGATTTTGTCAGTTTAATAGGGCATGAATATTTTTGTCTTTTAAGTTCCAGTAATACAACTCCAAAGCATCCTCAAAAAATAACCAATCAATAAAACATATTTCATGTATATACAAAACTCACTTACGAAATATATTTTAAATCTGACCTTCTCTCTCTGGCGTGAGCTTTTGTCTAAGAAGATGGTTTACAATGGCACACATGCTGATAAAGCACTCATGGCCCAGAGTGTCCCAGTTCATACCACTCAGGATGTTTATTGCCTCATAGATCTCGTCACAGTGAATATACTGGAAGATGATGTCTACCTGACCCAGGTGTCCTTGTGTGAAGATGCCTGTCACAAAAAATACATAAAATCAAGTGAATCATTTAAAAATAAAAATAACATTTAACTTTTCTAGAAAGGAAAAAAAACCAGTGATCTTTTCTTGCATAAAGAGCTTGAAACGTGGGGTTTCGGGGGGCCAATAGTCATATATGGCACTGTGGTCAAATCTTCAAGTATCACCTACCAACTCCATCTTGCTTATGCTTACCATTCACCACATAGTAAAACTTTTTACTCTACATAATCAACTGTTTAGACTAAAAATGAATAAATGTGAGAACTTTTAGGTAAATCACAATAGCTAACTGAATTTCCCATATGTCATTTAGGCCTCTATTGTATATATATGTGTGTGTGTGTGTGTGTGTGTGTGTGTGTGTGTGTGTGTGTTTAGCTGTGGGGGGTCTTCACTGAGAAATGCGGTCTTTTTGTTGCAGTGCACAGGCTTCTCTAGTGATGGTGCACGTGCTCCAGAGCATGTGGGCTCAGCAGTTGTGGCACAAGCACATTGCTTCTTTAGTAGCGGCATATGGGTTCAGTTGCCTCACGGGATCTTAGTTCCCTGATCAAGAATCAAACCCACGTCTCCTGCATTGGAGGGCAAATTCTTAACTACTGGACCACCAGGGAAGTCCCTGTGGTATATACGTAAAGACAGAATTTTGATGTAACACAATTTTTATTGACCAGATTAAGTTGCATCTGATCTTCAGGCACATGTACTTGGCGGGAAAAAGTATACATATTTATGACATAGAATACCACATACCAATTTATTTTAAATTGGCATTTAAAGATTATCATCTTTGATTACTAATGAATATTCAGTTCAGTTCAGTCACTGAGTTGTATCTGACTCTTTGCGATCCCGTGGACTGCAGCATGACAGGCTTCCCTGTCCATCACCAATTCCTGGAGTTTGCTCAAACTCATGTCCATTGAGTCGGTGATGCCATCCAACCATTGCATCCTCTGTTGTCCCCTTATCCTCCTGCCTTCAATCTTCCCTAGCATCAGGGTCTTTTCCAAGGAGTCAGTTCTTCGCATCAGGTGGCCAAGGTATTGGAGTTTCAACTTCAGCATCAGTCCTTCCAATGAATATTCTGGACTGATCTCCTTTAGGATGGACTGGTTGGATCTCCTTGCAGTCCAAGGGACTCTCAAGACTCTTCTCCAACACCACAGTTCAAAAGCATCAATTCTTCGGCATGTAGCTCTTTTTATAGTCCAATTCTCACATCCATACATGACTTAGGAAAAACCATAGCTTTGACTAAACAGACCTTTGCTGGCAGAGCAATGTCTCTGTTTTTTAATCTAGGTTGGTCATAGCTTTCCTTCCAAGGAGCAAGCATCTTTTAATTTCGTGGCTCCAGTCACCATCTGTAGTGATTTTGGAGTCCCCCAAAATAAAGTCTCTTACTGTTCCCATTTTTCCTCATCTATTTGCCATGAAGTGATGGGACGTGAAGCCATGAGCTTCGTTTTCTGAATGCTGAGTTTTAAGCCAACTTTTTCACTCTCCTCTTTCACTTTCATCAGAAGGCTCCTTAGTTCTTCACATTCTGCCATAAGGGTGATGTTGTCTGTGTATCTGAGGTTATTGATATTTCTCCCAGGAATCAATTGCAGCTTGTGCTTCATCCAGTCTGGCATTTCTCATGATGTACTCTGCATATAAGTTAAATAAGCAGGGTGACAATATACAGTCTTGACATTATCCTTTCCCTATTTGAAACCAATCTGTTGTTCTATGTCTACTACTAACTGTTGCTTCTTGACTTGCATACAGATTTCTCAGGAGGCAGGTCAGCTGGTCTGGTATTCCCATCTCTTTCAGAATTTTCCATAGTTTGTTGTGATCCACACAGTCAAAGGCTTTGGCATAGTCAATATAGCAGAAGTAGATGTTTTCCCGGAACTCTCTTGCTTTTTAGATGATCCAACGTATGTTTGCAATTTGATCCCTGATTCCTCTGCCTTTTCTATAACCAGCTTGAACATCTGGAAGTTCACAGTTCACATACTGTTGAAGCCTGACTTGGAGAATTTTGAGCATTACTTTGCTAGTGTGTGAGATGAGTGCAAATTGTGCAGTAGTTTGAATATTCTTCAGCATTGCTTTTCTTTGGGATTAGAATGAAAACTGACCTTTTCCAGTCCCGATGCCACTGCTGAGTTTTCCAAATTTGTTGGCATATTGAGTGCAGCACTTTCACAGCATCACCTTTTAGCATTTGAAATAGCTCAGCTGGAATTCCATCCCCTCCACTAGCTTTGTTAGTAGTGATGTTTCCTAAGGCCCACTTGACTTCACATTCTAGGATGTCTGGCTCTAGGTGAGTGATTACACCATCATGGTTATCTGGGTCATGAAGATCCTTTTTGCATAGTTCTTCTGCATATTCTGGCCACCTCTTCTTAATATCTTCTGTTTCTGTTAGGTCCCTACCATTTCTGTCCTTTATTGAGCCCATCTTTGCATGAAACGGTCCCTCGGTATATCTAATCTTCTTGAAACGATCTCTAGTCTTTCCCATTCTATTGTTTTCCTCTATTTCTTTGCACTGATCACTGAGGAAGGCTTTCTAATTTCTCCTTGCTATTCTTTGGAACTCTGCACTCAAATGGGTATATCCTTTTCTCATTTCCTTTAGCTTCTCTTCTTTTCATAGCTATTAGTAAGGCCCCCTCAGACAACCATTTTGCCTTATTGCATTTCTTTTTCTTGTGATGGTCTTGATCACTGCCTCCTGTACAATGTCACAAACCTCCGTCCATATTTCTTCAGGCACTCTATCAGACCTAATCCCTCGAATCTGTTTGTCACTTCCACTGTATAATCATAAGGGATTTGATTTGGGTCATGCCTGAATGGTCCAGTGATTTTCCCTACTTTCTTCAATTTCAGTCTGAATTTGGCAAGAAGGATTTCATGATCTGAGCCACAGTCAGCTCCCAGTCTTATTTTTGCTGACGGTATAGAGCTTCCCCATCTTTGGCTGCAAAGAATATAATCAATCTGATTAAAGTACTGACCATCTGGTGATGTCCACGTGTAGTCTTCTCTTATATTGTAAGAGGGTGTTTGCTATGACCAGTGCCTTCCCTTGGCAAAACTCTATTAGCCTTTGCCCTACTTCATTTTGTACTCTGAGGCCAAATTTGCCTGTTACTCCAGGTATCTCTTGACTTCCTACTTTTGCATTCTAGTCCCCTATAATGAAAAGGACATATTTTTTGAGTGTTAGTTCTAGAAGGTCTTGTAGGTCTTCATAGATCCATTCGACTTCAGCTTCTTCAGCATTACTGGTTGGGGCATAAACTTGGATTACTGTGATACTGATTCTGTCATTTTTGAGATTATTGTAAAGAAATGATTATTAGTAAAGAAATAATTAGAATTAATCTTGTTATTGATCCTCTTGCATAATAAAGAAAATTCACTTCTAAGCTAACAGAAATAAGAACATCAAATAAAGCAGGGAGGCGGGGTGGGGGTAGGCATTCTGTTTGAATTTTATCTTATCTTTTAAATATGGAAGACCTCTTTTGGAACAAATTCTGTGTAATTAAATGACAATAAGCACTAGCACCTTTTAAGTTTTTTTTTTTTTAAGCTTTAAAAAAATATTTGTTTGTAAAATCTTTTTCCTTCTGCAAACGTTTACTGATTTGAGTGAATCTACAAAAACTTCTCAGTACAAATAATCATAAAGTTAAATGAGAAAATGTATGTGAAGTTATTTGGAATCTGTAAAGTATATAATATACTACTATAACTCTTCATTACTGTCGTCATCATCATCACTTACCTGAAATAGTTATAGGTTTCAGAATTTTAAAAAATGTATTAGCTCATGAGAAAGATCCTGAAAGTATTGATTTTAACTTCAAGTCATATAAAAATGAGACCTTGTACTATACCAGCAGGACTCAACTTGATAAGGAATCTGGGGAATTACCCTGACTATTCTGGAGGGAGGAAATGGCAACCCACTCCAGCATTCTTGCCTGGAGGATCTCATGGACATAGTAGCCTGGAGGGCTACAATCCACAGGGTCACAAAGAGTAAGGCACAACTGAAGTGACTTACACCAGCACCCCCACTGTACTAAGCAATAAAACTTTACTATTCTTCTTGTGTTGGTAGAATCAACAAATGCTACTGTCCAAAAGCCTTCATGCTGCTGCTGCTGCTAAGTCACGTCAGTCGTGTCTGACTCTGTGCAACCTCATAGACAGCAGCCCACCAGGCTCCCATCCCTGGGATTCTCCAGGCAAGAATACTGGAGTGGGTTGCCATTTTCTTCTGCAGTGCATAAAAGTGAAAAGTGAAAGTGAAGTCACTCAGTGGTGTCCGACTCTTCGTGACCCCATGGACTGTAGCCCACCAGGCTCCTCTGTCCATGGGATTTCCTAGGCAAGAGTACTGGAGTGGGGTGCCATTGCCTTCTCCGAAAATCCTCATGATCCTACAGTAAAGTGCTGGAAGTCTTCATAAATCAGGGTGGTTCCTTTGCAGTAGATATTAATGTTTAAGAATTTTGAAGACAACCAAAAATATGCTGAAATCTATTGAGTTTGTCTATATCCTAATACTTCTAACATGAGCAATAACTGACGTATTGAGAGGAAAAGCTAACAAAAGTCATAATCAAATTGTTTAAAAGGTGATAAAGAGAAAAACTTAAAAAGCAGCCAATGAACACAAAAGCTGGTTCTTTGGAACAATGTATAAAATTGAACAACTTCTGCCTAAATTGAGGAAAAGAGAAGATACACTTCTCAGTAATAAGAATAATCACTACAGGTCCCACAGACATTAAAAAATAGTAAGTGAATAATATGTCTAACTTTATAGATATAAATATAATTTAAATGAAATGTATTCCTTGAAAGACACAAATTATCAAATCTCATTTAAGAAGAAATAAGAATAGATAACCTGAATGATCCTATATTATTTAAATTTGGATGTGAAGTTTAAAAACCTTTAAACATACACACACAAAAAACCAGATGACTTCACTGGTGAACTGTCTCAAACAGTAAGAGAAGAAATAATATCACCTTTACATAACTCAAAATATAAGAGGAGGGAATGATTCCTATTGCATTTAATGATATCAGCATTACATTGAGACCAAAACTGACAAACATCACAGGAGAAGAAAAAGAAAACTAAAGGTCAGTACCTCCCATAAACAAATACAAAAATCCTTAACAGAATATTAACAAATTAAGCAACATATTAAAAATATATCATGAACAAGAGATTTATCCCACAAATACAAGGTCACTGAAACATCTGAAAACTAATCAGTTCACTGTATGACCAGAAAAATCACACAATCATTTTAATACAGAAAAAGCACTTGAAAAAAACTGAACATCCACTTAAAAAAACATAACCCAGTAGACTAGGAATAGAAGGGGACTTCCTCAACCTCCTACCACCGTGTGTGTGTATTAACTGCTCAGTTGTGCCTAACTCTTTGCAACCCTATTGACTGTAGCAGCCAGCTTCTCGTCCGTGGGATTTCCCAGGCAAGAATACTAAAGTGGGCTTCCAGTTGAAGATGATGGAGAAGAAGGACATGAGTTCATCTCCTTCTGCAAGAGCACCAAAATTACAACTATCTTCTGAACAACCATTGACAGGAGAATGCTGGAAAAAGATACCAAAAAAGATACCCAATGCCCAATGACAAAAAGCTGGAGGAAGATGGTAGGAGGGGCACAATCATGATAAAATCAAATCCCATACCCACCAGGTGAGTGACCCACAAACCGCAGAACAATAATACCAAAGAAGTTTTCCCACTGTTGTGAAGGTTCTGAACCCAACATCAGACATCCCAGCCTGGGGATCTGACAAAGGGACTGGAAATCCCCAGGGAATCTGACCTTGAAGGCCAGTGGAATTTGATTACTGGACTTCCACAGGACTGGGGGAAACAGAGACTCCAGTCTTGGAGGGCACAAATGAAATCTTGCATGCACCAAGACCCAGAGGAAAGGAGCAGTGACCCCACAGGAGACTGAATCAAAATTTCCTTGTTAGTGTTGGAGGTTCTCCTGTGGAGGCCTGGGTTGGCAGGGGCTCACCACAGGGATGGGGGCACTGGCAGCAGCAAGTTGAGAAGGTCCCCCATGGTATAAGCCCTCTTGGAGGTTAACCCTACCATACAGCCTGTAGACCCTAGGACTGGGTCCTCTCTGGCCAAACGACTATCAGAGAGGGAGCACAACCCCACCCATCAGCAGATAATTGGATTAGCTTTATTGAGCAAGGCCCTGTCCACCAGAGCAAGACCTCATTTTTCCCACCACCAGTCCCTCCTATCAGTAAGCTGACACAAGCCTCTTAGCCTCCTCCATCAGAGGGCAGACAGAAGAAGCAAGAAGAACCACAGTACCATGGTGGCTAGAAGAAAAAACATATTACAGAAAGTTAATCAGGGTGAAAAAGCAGAAAGCTATGCTCCAAATAAAGAGACAAGGTAAAATATCAGAAAAAAACTAAATGAAGTGGAGATAGGCAACCTTCCAGAAACAAAATTCAAAATAATGTTAGTGAAGATGATCCAGAATATTGAGAAAACAAGAGAAGATCCCAAAAACGTTTACCAAAACCTAGAAAAATTAAAGAACAAACAGATGAATAACACACAAGAAGAAATCAACAACAGAATAACTGAGGCAGAAGAAGGGATAAATGACCTGAAGAACAGAGTGGTGGAAATCACTGCCATAGAACAGAATATAGAAAAAAGAATAAAAAGAAATGAAGACAGTCTAAAAGACCTCAGGGACACCATTAAATACACCAACATTCACATTATAGGGGTCCCAGAAGGAGGAGAGAGAGAGAGAAGGAACCTGAGAAAATATTTGAAGAGATAATAGTTGAAAACTTCCCTAACATGGGAAAGGAAATAGTCAACCAAGTCCAGGAAGCACAGAGAATCCCAGGCAGGAAAAACCCAAGGAGGAACACATCAAGACACACAGTAATTAAAACTGACAAAGATTAAAGACAAAGATAAAATATTAAAAGCAATAAGGGAAGAATGACAAATAACATACAACGTAACTCCCATCAGGCTAACAGCTGATTTCTCAACAGAAATTCTACAAGCCAGAAGGGAATGCATGATATATATAAAATGATAAAAGGGAAGAAGCTATAACCAAGAATACTCTACTCAGTAAGACTCTCATTCAGATTTCTCATGGAGAAATCAAAAGCTTTACAGACAAGCAAAAGTTAAGAGAATTCAGCACCACCAAACCAGCTTTACAACAAATGCTAAAGGAACTTCTCTAGGCAGGAAACACAAGACAAGGGAAAGACCTACAGAAAATAAATCCAAAACAATTAAGAAAATGATAATAGAATCATACATACTGATAATTACCTTAAATGTACATGGATTAAATGCACCAACCAAAAAACATAGGCTACCTGGGTGTATGGAAGCATGTGCATGTAAGCACTTCCACTCATCACATCACTCTGCTTGACCCCCCCCAAACTGTATGTAATGATTTTATATTGTTTACGTTAATCATGTTCCCATTAGGGCTTGCAGCTATAACTATCTTTTATTTTTTGTCTGGCTATTGACTGTGAAAACTGATAAACATGTTTTACTATTGTGATTACATAACTATTACTCACTTAATACCACAGTATCATGATTGGTCCACAGAAAAATGAAAGAACTCTATTATCACCAAAACTACAGTTTAATAGAAAAACCTGTAGTCACTTTTTAAAATCCAGATGCATATCAGAATTACCTTGGAGTTTTTTGAAAAATACAAATACCTAGGTATTGCTTTTTTTTCTCCAGAGCTCCAGATATTTTTCTAATGATCAGCCATATTCAAAAATAACTGAAGTATATGAAGATCTTTTACTTTTATCTAGTTTGTTTCACTTTTTCTATTTCATATTCAGTGCTCTGATTTAATTTACTTTAGGTTTTTCAATTACTCCATCTCTTTTTAAAAATATGTATAATATATATATTTTAGAAAACTTACAAATTTTTGCCTAACTAAAAAATTTATGACATTTTGATTACACTTGTTTGACTTAGTATGAATAGAATGCTAGATTTCTAAGTAAAAAAAAAAATAGATATGCAACAAGCAACTAAGGTGTACTGTATGCCACAGGGAACTACAGCCAGTATATTATAATAACCTATAATGGAAAATAGTTTCAAAAATAATATATGTGTATGTGTTTAACTGAATCACCTTACTTTGCACCTGAAACACGGCAGGTCAACTATACTTCAATAAAATATATATATTTAAAAAAAAAGAATACTGGAATGAGAAAGAATCCCTTCTCCGGGGGATCTTCCCAACCCATGGATCCAACCTAGGTCTCCTACATTGCAGGCAGATTCTTTACCATTTAAGCCACCAGGGAAGCCCAATAACATCATACATACACTATATTAAATGCTGACCACCTAAGACTGGAAACAAAGCAAAGATATCCTCTGTTTTCATTTCTACTTAATATTGTACCATCCTAGATAGTAAAACAGAGAAGAAACAAAAGGCCTGCAGGTAGGATAAGAATATATGAAACTTGTTTTTAATTGTAGTTGTCATAATCATCTATGTAGAAAATCCTAAGTAATCTATAATAAAAAGTCACTCCAACTAATGAGTTTAACAGAATTTCAGGATATATGTTCAATATTTTCAGATTTTATTTTTATAAAATCCCAATGAACAATTAAAACTTGTAATTGAAAATACTATTTACAATAGCATTCAAAAACATTAACAAACTATTTACAAGATCTTGTACATTTTAAAATATAAAACACTGCTGGGAGAAATTAAAGGCCTGGATAAATGGAGATATATATTGTGTTCATAAATTGGGAGATTCAATATTGTTAGGTCTTCCCTGTAGCTCAAACAGTAAAGAATCTGCCTGCAATGTAGGAGACCTGGGTTCAATCCCTGGGTCAGGAAGATCCTCTGGAGAAGGGAATGGCAATCCACTCCAGTATTCTTGCCTGGAGAATCCCGTGGACAGAGGAGCCTGGTGGGCTACAGTCCATGAGAGGGCAAACAGTCAGACATGACTGAGCAACACTACAATATTTAAATTGTCATTCTATCCAAAACTGATCTATAGATTCAACATAATCTCAATCAAAATTCCATTAGGTGTTTTTATAGAAACTGACAAGTTAGTTTGCAAACATATAGAAATTCAAAACATGTAGAGTAACCAAAACAATTTTGAAAAGAACAAAGTTGGAGGACTAATGGTACCTGGCTTCAAAACTTACTTAAACCACCATAATGAAGACAGTGTGGTACTCAAGTATGGACATATAGATCAATGGACAAGAACAGAGTCTTTTTATAGATACACACACACATATGGTCAAAGGAGTTCAATGGTGAAAGTACAGTCTTTCCAACAGCTGCTTCTGGAACAAGTGAATATTCATATTAAAAATTAATTTCAACTCATACCTCACACCATATACAAAGAATTAACTTGAGTTAGTCAATAAACCTAATTGTAGGAGCTAAAATAATAAAATTTCTAGAATAAAAAAGGGTCAAAGACTATTTTGATAAGACAAACAATACAAGTCATAAATTAAAACAAATCTAATAGTTGGCTTTCATCAAAACTAAAAACTTCCTCACCTAAAATCTAGTAAAAAAAAAAAATGAAAAGGTAAATTATAGGATGAAAGAAAATATTCACAATACTAGTATCCAAGAAAGAACTTGTGTTCAGAATATATAAAAACTTATGATTCAATAAAAAAAATCCAGTTCAACTGGGGCAAAAGATTTGAAAATATATATATGGCAATAAGCACATAAAAGATGAACAACTCCAAGGTTCATCAGGGAAATGCCAACTAACACCAACTACACCTACTAAAATGGCTAAAATTAAAAATAGCAATAATGCCAAGTTTAGTGAAGATGTGGACTAACTGGAACTCCAAACTATTTTCCTCTTAAATTAAACTTAGCGTAGTGCTCAGTTCCAAGGTTCTTCCCAAAAGAAATCAGAATAGACCTCCATACAAAGACTAGTACATGAAAGAACAGATCATTTTCAATGAAACTGGCTAAAATTGGAAACAACTAAACTGCCTGTCAACATGTGAAGATAGATTGTGATATCTCTATATAATGGAATACTACTCAATAATGTAAACGAAAATTTACAGATATACATACCAATATGGAAAATTCACTAAGATTAATACTGAGTAAAAGTAGCCAGATACAAACAAGTACCAATTTATTAGTCTACTTCTATGAAATTCTAGAAAAAGCTGATCTAACTTGTAATAACAGACAACAGATCAATGTGCTTTAGCTTTGAGGGAGGCAGGGACTGACTGCAAAGGGGTTTGAGAGAATTTTGAGGGTGATGGAAATGTTTTACATCTTGATTATGGTGGTAATCACATTGTTGTTCAGTCTGTAAGTGGTATTCAGCTCTTTGCGACCCCATGGACTGAAGCATTTCAGGCTTCCCTGTACTTCACTATCTCCTGGAGTTTGCTGAAACTCATGTTCATTGAGTCAGTGATGCCATCTAACCATCTCATCCTCTGTTGCCCTCTTCTCCTGCTCTCAGTCTTTTCCAGTGAGTCATATCTTTGCATCAGGTGGCCAAAGTATTGAGGCTTCAGCTTCAGCATCAGTCCTTCTACTGAATATTCAGGGTTGACTGGTTTTATCTCCTTATTGTCCAAGAGTCTATTGTCCAAGAGTCTTATTGTCTAGAGTCTTCTGCAGCACCACAGTTTGAAAGCATCAGTTCTTCAGTGTTCAGCCTTCTTTATGGTCCAACTCGCACATCTGTACATGACTACTGGAAAAACCAGAGCTTTGGATATATGGACCTATATGACTATATGGACCTATATAACTATAGGTCCATAAAGACTATATGACTATGAGTTTTAAGACAGCTTTTTAACTCTCCTCTTTCAACATCATCAAGAGGCTCTTTAGTTCCTCTTCAGTTTGTGCCACTAGAGTGGTGTGTGCCTGCTAAGTCACTTCAGACCTGTCCAATTTTGTGTGACCCAATGGCCTGCAGCCTGCCTCTGTCCATGGGATTCTCCAGGCAAGAATATTTGAGTGGGTTTCCATACTTGCCCCCAGGGGATCATCCCAATCCAGGGACTGAACTCACATGTCTTATGCCTCCTTCATTGGTAGGCAGGTTCTTTATAACCAGCTCCATCTGGGAAGCTCCATTAGAGTGGTATCATCTGCATATATGACATTGCTTATATTTCTCCCAGCAATCTTGATTCCAGCTTCTGATTCATCCAGCCTGACATTTTGCATGATGTACTCTGCATAGAAGTTAAATAAGAAGGGTGACAATATTCAGCCTTGAGATACTCCTTTCCCAATTTTTAAACAGTCCATTGTTCCATATCTGTTTCTAACTGCTGCTTCTTGACCTGCAAACAGGTTTCTCAGGAGGCAGGTAAGGTGGTCTGGGATTCTCATCTCTTTAAAAATTTTCTACAGTTTGTTGTGATCAACACTGAAAGACTTTAGTGTAGTCAATGAAGCAGAAGTAGATATTTTTCTGGAATTCTGTTGCTTTTTCTATGACATAGTGGACATTAGCAATTTGATCTCTGGTTCCTTTGCCTTTCCTAAAACCAGCTATACATCTGAAAGTTTTCAGTTCACGAACTGCCGAAGCCTAGCTTGAAGGATTCTGAGCATAATCTTGGCAGCATGTGAAATTAGTGAACTGTGCGGTAGTTTGAGCATTCTTTGGCATTGCCTTTCTTTGGGATTGGAATGAAAACTGGCCTTTTCCAGTCCTGTGGCCACAGCTAACTTTTCTAAATTTGCTAGCATATTGACTGCAGCAATTTAACAGCATCATCTTTTAGGATTTGAAGTAACTCAGCTCGAATTCCATCACCTCCACTAGCTTTCTTTGTAGTAATGCTTCCTAAGGCCCACTTAACTTCACATTCCAGGATGTCTGGCTCTAGGTGAGTGACCACAACACTGTGGTTATCTGGGTCATTAAGATCTTTTGTATAGTTCTTCTGTATATTCTTGGCACCTCTTCTTAATATCTTCTGCTTCTCTTAGGTCCTTGCCGTTTTCTTTCACTCTGCCCATGTTTGCATGGAATGTTCCCTCAGTATCTCCAATTTTCTTGAAGAGATCTCTAGTCTTTGCTATTCTATTGTTTTCCTCTATTTCTTTGTTTTATTCTCTTAAGAAGCCTTTCTTATCTCTCATTGCTATTCTTTGGAACTTGCATTCAGATGGGTATATCTTTCCCTTTTCTCCTTTGCCTTTCACTTCTCCTGTTTTATCAGCTATTTGTAAGTCCTCCTCAGACAATCACTTTGCCTTCTTGCATTTCTTTTTCATTAGGATGGTTTTGGTCACTGCCACCATACAATGTTACAAACCTCCGTCCGTAGTTCCTGAAGCACTCTGTCAGATCTAATCTCTTGAATGTATTCACCACCTCTGCTGTATAACCATAAGGCATTTGTCTTAGGTCATACGAATAGTCTTGTGGTTTTCCCTACTTTCCTCAATTTAAGCCTGAATTTTGCAGTAAGGAATTGATGATCTGAGCCACAGTCAGCTTGAGGTGGTGTTTTGCCTACTCTATAGAGCTTCTCCATCTTCGACTGCAAAGAATATATCAGTGTGATTTCTGTTTTGACCATCTGATGATGTTCATGTGTAAAGTTGTTTCTTGGGTTGCTGGAAGAGGGTGTTTGCTATGACCACTTCATTCTCTTGGCGAACTCTGTTAGTCTTTGTGCTGCTTCATTTTGTACTCCAACGCCAAACTTGCTTGTTCCTTCAGGTCTCTCTTGAGATCCTACTTTTGCACTCCAATCCCCCACGCTGAAAAGGACATCTTTTTTTTTTGGTATTCATTCTAGAAGCTCTTGTAGGTCTTCATAGAAATCGTTCAGCGTCAGCTTCTTCAGCATTACTGGTTGGGGCACAGACTTGGATTGCTGTGATACTGTATGGTTTGCCTTGGAAACGAACCAAGATCATTCTGTTATTTTTGAGGCTGCACCCAAGTATTGCATTTCAGACTCTTTTGTTGACTGTGAGGGTTAATTCATTTCTTCTAAGGGATTCTTGCCTATAACAGTAGACATAATGGTTATCTGAATTATATTCACCCATTCCTGTTCCATTTCAGTTTCCCAAGATGTTGATGTTCACTCTTGCCATCTCCTGCTTGACCATGTCCAATTTACCTTGATTCACAGACTACTGGTTTTTCCAGTAGTCATGTATGGATGTGAGAGTTGGACTATAAAGAAAGCTGCATGCCAAAGAATTGATGCTTTTGAACCGTGGTGTTGGAGAAGACTCTTGAGAGTCCCTTGGACTGCAAGATCAAACCAGTCCATGCTAAAGGAAATCAGTCCTGAATATTCACTGGAAGAACTGATGCTGAAGCTGAAACTCCAATACTTTGGCCACCTGATGTGAAGAACTGACTTCTTAGAAAAGACCCTGATGCTGGGAAAGATTGAAGGCGGGAGGAGAAGGGGACAACTGAGGATGAGATGGTTGGATGGCATCACCAACTCGATGGACATGGGTTTGAGTAAGCTCCGGGAGTTGGTGATGGACAGGGAAGACGGGAGTGCTGCAGTCCATGGGGTCTTAAAGAGTCAGATACGACTGAGTGACTGAAGTGAATTGAATAATCATTAGTAACTGAAGAATAAATGCCAATTTAAAATAAATTGGTATGTAGTATTCTATGTCATGAATATTTGTACTTTTTTACCCTAGTACATGGGGCTGAAGACCAGACTTCTCAGGTGGCAGGTCAGGTGGTTTGGTACTCCCATCTCTTAAGAATTTTCCACAGTTTGTTGTGATCCATATAGTCAAAGGCTTTGGCGTGGTCAATAAAGCAGAAGTAGATGTTTTTCTGGAACTCTCTTGCTTTTTCAATGATCCAACGGATGTTGGCAATTTGATCTCTGGTTCCTCTGCCTTTTCTAAATCCAGGTTGAACATCTGGAAGTTCTCAGTTTACGTACTGTTGAAGCCTAGCTTGGAGAATTTTGAGTATTACTTTGCTAGTGTGTGAGATGAGTGCAATTGTGTGGTAGTTTGAATATTCTTTGGCATTGCCAGAATCTCTTCTCAATGGAAGAGACTGGACTGTGGGGAAAACTTGGTCTTGCACTGGTGGGCAGGGAAATGCTCAGTAAATTTTTAATCCAATTTTCTACTGATGGGTGGGGCTGTGTCCTCACTGCAATCCCCCCCCCCCACCCCCAACCCCATTAGTTGTTTGGCCTGAGGCGACCCTATCCTGAAACTACAGACTCTATGTTAGGGCTAAATGTGACCTCCAAACAGACTTTTGCCAACACGCCCCTCCCAGGACCGCACAGCAGGCCACCGCTGACACACACCTCTGCAAGAGACCCTGCATCACTCACAGGCAGGTCTGGCTCAGCCTCTTGTGGGGTCATTTCTCCTTTCTCCTTGGGCACACAAATGCTTTGTGTCCTCCAATAGTCTCTGGTAATCATGAGGATATACATATTTCCCAAAACTCATTGATCTATACATTTTAAATAGGTATAATTTATTTGTAAATTACACTTGAAAAACTTGATTTAAAAATCTGTCATCACTTTTGTATGAAGAAAGCAGAATGCTGTCTGGAACAGCAATCCATCTCAAATGACACGAGATCCAGTTTTAAGATGACTAGGCATCTAATAAAGTACCTGACATTTTCTTCCAGCAATAAGTTGCCACCAATTACCACTTTGGTAAAGTAAACTTTAAATAACTTATTAAAAATAACTCTTTTAAAGAACACATACTTCTTGTAAAAGTTCTGAGAGAAAAATCATACTACTTGCTGTTTAGATGAAGTGACAGATACATACATAATATTGCCCGTGATTTTCAAAATCCTATGAGAGGGAAGAAGTTAGCTTTAATTATTTGTTTAATATCACCACTTGGACATTTAACCTTTTCCTAACTTTGCAGGTGTTATAAGCACATTGTAGGAGCACTCTAAGTAGATGGAATAATCAACACACTGTGGAAAGAGGAGTGTGAGAGTACATGCTGTGATTGGGAAGCTCCTAAGGCAGCAGAGCTGAGAGATGAAGCCTGGGAGACAGACAGGGCTTATTAACTACTGAAGGATTTCAAGCTGCAGAAAAGAGAAAACTGAAAGTGTCAGTCACTCAGTCATGTCCAACTCTTTGTGACCCCATGGACTGTAGCCTACCAAGTTTCTGTGCCCAATTCTTCTTGGAATTGGAATTCTCCAAGAAGAATACTGGAGTTATGGATAGCCAGTCCCTTCTTCAGGGCATCTTCCTGACCCAGGGATCAAACCAGGGTCTCCTGCGTTGCAGGCAGAATCTTTACCACCAGGGAAGCCAAATCTATGAACAGATGTGCACTTTGGTGGCAGTTAAGGGGATTAATTGAGCGGTAGGTGGGGAAGATTGGAAAGCAGAGCATTACAGACAGAGGGCCACTGCTTGATCATGGTACAATAGGGAAGGTCTAGATTTAAGGTAATCACAGCAAGGCTGAATAGAATGAGATGTTTTAGGCAGTGATGTCTTTTTCATCATAGGGGACTGGAAGGCAAAAGCAGGAAGTCAAGAGACACCTGGAGTAACAGGCAAGTTTGACCTTGGAGTACCAAATGAAGCAGGGCAAAGACTTCGTTTTGCCAAGGTTTGCCTAAAGAACACACTGGTCATAGCAAATACCCTCTTCTAATAACACTACACATGGACATCACCAGATGATCAATATCAAACTCAGACTGATTACATTATTTGTAGCCAAAGATGGAGAAGCTCTATACAGTCAGCAAAAACAAGACTGGGAGCTGACTGTGGCTCAGATCATGAACTCCTTATTGCCAAATTCAGACTTAAATTGAATAAAGCAGGGAAAACCTCTAGGCCATTCAGGTGTGACCTAAACCAAATCCCTTATGGTTATACAGAGAAAGTGGCAAATAGATTCAAGGGATTTGAGCTGGTAGACAGAGTGCCTGAAGAACTAAGGCAGAGGGGTTCATAACACTGCACAGGAGGTGGTGATCAAAACCATAAGCAAGAAAAAGAAATGCAAAAAAAGCAACATGGTTGTCTGAGGAAGCCTTACAAGCAGTGGGGAAAGGAGTGAAAGGCAAAAGGGAAAAGGAAAGATATACCCATCTGAATGCAGAGTTCCAAAGAATAGCAAGGAGAGATAAGAAAGCCTACAGAAGTGAACAGTGCAAAGAAATATAGGGGAAAAAATGGAATGGGAAAGTCTAGAGACCTCTTTGAGAAAATTAGAGATACCAAGGGAACATTCCATGCAAAGATGGGCACAATAAAGGACAGAAATGGTACGGACCTAGCAGAAGCAGAAGATATTAAGAAGAGGTGGCAAGAATATACAGAAAACTGTACAAATAAGGTCTTAATGACCCAGGTAACCACGATGGTATGATCACTCACCTAGAGCCAGACATCCTGGAATGTGAAGTCAAGTAGGCCTTAGGAAGCATTACTACAAAGAAAGCTAGTGGAGGTGATGGAATTCCAGTTGAGCTATTTCAAATTGTAAAAGATGATGCTGTTAAAATGCTGTATTCAATATGTTAGCAAATTTGGAAAAGTCAGCAGTGGCCACAGAACTGGAAAAGGTCATTTTTCATTCTAATCCCAAAGAACGGCAATGTAAAATAATGTTCAAACTACCGCACAACTGCATGCATTTCACATGCAATTAATGAAGGTAATGCTCAAAATCCTTCAAGGTAGATTTCAACAGTATGTGAACTGAGAACTTTCAGATGTACAAGCTGGATTTGGCACCAGAGATCAAATTGTCAACATCTACTGGATCATAAAAAAAAAGCAAGAAAATTTAAGATAAACATCTACTTTTGCTTTATTGACTATACTAAAGTCTTTGACTGTGTGGATCACAACAAACTGTGGAAGATCCTTAAAGAAATGGGAATACTAGGCCACCTTACCTGACTCCTGAGAAATCTGTATGCAGGTCAAGAAGCAACACTTAGAACCAGACATGGAACAACAAACTGGCTCAAAAATTGGGAAAGGAGTACGTCAAGGCTGTATACTGTCACCTTGCTTATTTAACTTATATGCAGAGTACATCATGAGAAATGCTGGGCTGGATTAAGCTCAAGTGGGAATCAAGATTGCCAGGAGAAATATCAATAACCTCAGATAATCAGATGATTTACCACCCTTATGGCAGAAAGCTAAGATGAACTAAGGAGCCTCTTGATGAAAGTGAAAGAGGAGAGTGAAAAAGCTGGCTTAAAACTCAACATTCAAAAAACTAAGACATGGCATCTAATTCCATCACTTCATGGCAAATAGATGGGGAAACCACTGAAAGAGTGACTCCATTTTGGGCTCCAAAATCACTGTGGACAGTGGCTACAGCTATGAAATTAAAAGACACCTGCTCTTTGGAAGAAAATCTATGACAAAGCTAGATGTTGTATTAAAAAGCAGAGACATCACTTTGTGGTCAAAGGTCCATACAGTCAAAGCTGTGGTTTTTCCAGTAGTCACTTATGGATGTGAGAGCTGGACCATAAAGAAGGTTGAGCACCAAAGAACTGATGCTTTTGAACTGTGGTGCTGGAAAAGACTCTTGAGAGTCCCTTGGACAACCAGGAGATCAAATAAGTCAATCCTAAATGAAATCAACGAAGAATATTCACTAGAAGGACTGATGCTGAAGCTCCAATACTCTGGCCACCTGATGTGAAGATCCAACTCATTGGAAAAGACCCTGATGCTGGGAAAGATTGAGGGCAGGAGGATAAGGGGGCAACAGAGGATGAGATGGTTAGATGACATCATCGACTCAATGGACATGAGTTTGAGCAAACTCCAGGGATAGTAAAGGACAGGGAAGCCTGGCATGCTGCAGTTCATGGCGTCAAAAGAGCCAGACACAACTGAGTGAATGAACAAAACCTCAGAAAGCAGAACTGATGGCATTTCATTGCTGACTGGATATGGCGTTAGGAATGAGGGAGGATTCTAGGATGATTTCTAACTTGTAATTCTGTCCATCTAAATAACTATAATATCCCTTAAACTGGAATATATAGGAGGAGAAGCAGGGAGAAAGATGGCAACTTCAAGTCTGCACATAATAAATCTGAGGCAATTGTGCAGACTCAGCGGGGAGGTTTCCTATAGGCCAGGTTAACATGTGGGGGTGGAGAGCAGTGGCCTGGGCTGAAGTCAGAGACAGGATACCAAAATAAAAAATAAACTCTTTGTCTGATGCATGAGACAAGGGTGCTCAGGGCTGGTGCACTGGGATGACCCTGAGGGATGGGGAACACATGTACACCCATGGCTGATTCATGTCAATGTATGGCAAAAACCACTGCAATATTGTAATTAGCCTCCAATTAAAATAAAAAAATAAAAAATAATTAAAAAAAAATAAAGAAACTCTCATTTTGCATAAAATGGGAGGGGAGCTAAAGGTGGAACCTTGGAGAGCCTGAATATTTTCATGAAGAGACAGAAAAAGAGCATAAAAAAGTGCCAAAAAGTTGCATCAAGAGTCACAGAAGGCAAGAACAATGAGAATTTGATGGTAATGTGGTCAGGAGCCATCAAATGTTGAAAAGTCATCAAGTAACTGAAGAGAAATATGTGTATCAAGTAGGAAGTCACTGGTGACCTTTGCAAGAGCAGCTCCAGAACACTGAAGAGAAGAGCCAGAAGGTGGTGCTATGAGGGGGAATGGGGCGAAGAAGCAGAGAAATTCAGTGTTCACCATTCTATTAAGAGCTTGACTGTGAAAGGATGGTGAACATTTGATTAATAGCAGAGGGGAAACAATTTTAAGGAATAGATGTATGTATGTTGCTTTGTTTCATGGTGTGGCTTGGGCCCGAGCCTGCTGATGTAGCAAGATTCATGGGGAGAGTGGGGAAGGTGACAGAGTAAAAGTATCAAGGGGAATGCTGTGGGATCCAGCGTGGAACTAGTCTTAGGTAAGAGGAAGGCTCCTATCCCACTGAATTGAAACCGAAAAGATTTGTGTACATGGAGGTAAGTGGTTGGGTGGGTGGTGAGGAGCAGATAAAGTTAATGAAATACCTATTAAAAGGGGAGATTCTCTGTTGAAAGGGCAAGAAGCTGATCACATGAGTTTAAAGAGAGCAGTGAAAGTTGGAAAAGGTGATGATGAGAATGGAAAAGCTTTTATATCTAAGAAATACAACTAGGAACTCCTCTTTTTAAAATTAATCCCAGTTTACATATATGGAAATATGAATAATGATTGTTAGGTAAAGAAATTCTGATTACACACTGCCTCTACCTCGAAGGATGACACGTCTTGCTCCCTCCTGAGGAAGACATGTTAGTTTTTCACTTTCTTATAGTAACAGTGGTGATGGCCTTTTAACCTCCAGTGGCATTCGTGTGATAATTACAAGCATTTAGAATGGAAGCTCTAGTCTTCAACATTACACTAACTGACCTATTCTAAGAGTCAGACTCCAAAAATCCTGGCATACTGGCAGCAGCCACTGACACGTTTACATATGACAGCATTCTATTTTAAACTATGATCTATCTCAGCTTCTTAAATTGTACGCTACACCTTTCATGTCAAAATTTCCAAAGGCTTGCATAACAAGCATATGAAAACCATCTCATAAATGCTCCCTAGTGGGGAAACTGCACATGAAACTACCTGTTTATATATGCAGTAACTTGAATTATACATGAAAATTCCACATGGATGCCCAGAATCAGCACTGTGTTAATTCAAGAAGTATATTAAAATTTCTGGATGTATTTAGTAGCAGATCCTAAGAAAAATCTGTTCTTTAAACAGGGTTTTCTTAAAAAAAAAAAAAAGGAAAAAGATCTGTTAGCTGGAATATACTGTTTCAAGGAATCTACTCTTCCTAGGAAAAATAATATATAATAAACACTAATCTTATAATACATTTTCAAAAATCTTGGGAAACTCCATGTTTTGTTCTTTTAAAGACCCTGGAAGACTGTAAAATTTCCCTATTCTATAAATCTTATAAGTCATAATGAAAATAAAATTTAAATGATAAATGTCAGTTGCAGAAGTTATCACCTTTTCATTTGAATGCTTGACTTCTATTGGATAATTCCCTTCCAAGAGACCTACTTGGGAAAAAGAGGTGACAGCCAACTCATTGCCTAATTGATTTAGGAACAGTGCCCAGGGAGATAGTCCAATTAAGTTTACAAGCTGGCAATTAGCAGGAAGCCCTCTAAATCCCTACACTGAGAGCCTGTTTACTTTAGTAAGAAGGCAAATGTGCTAGAGATAGGAAGAGAAAGCTGTGCTTTTTGCAAAGCTGTTGTGAGTAGGCCCACAAGGGAGGGCTAAAGAAAAGCTAGGTATATGTTAGTAGACTGCCTTCTTGTTTGACAGGTAACTGGGATATACAGAGAGGGAGAGAGTTTCAACAGATATGCAAAACATCTAACATCCACTTTAATAAGTGTTGTGCATGGAGACATACCACTATTAAATGTGTAGTTGGGTAAAGTAGAACTGGATTATCTCATAATAAATGAGATTCCAAACATATTTTTCTTGGGTAATACTAATGTTATGAATGGACTTAGGTTCTTTTTTTTTTCATGTGAAAAGAACATAGCTCTCACTTATATCCCTGATAGCTTTCAAGTTAAGTCATTTTCATTACACTTATTTCATTCATTCTATTTCAGAGGCAAGTAGATCCATTTGGCAAAACTAATACAATTATGTAAAGTTTAAAAATAAAATAAAAAAATAAAATAAAATAAAATGTAACTACGTACCAAAAAAAAAATAAATAAAATAAACTGCATGGATCCCCTTACATAAGGATATTTTCCAATAAATACATTGAAAAAATATTTTGGAGATTTGTCACAGTTTGAAAAAAAAAAACTTACAAAGAACTCAGTAGTCTAGAAATATCAAAAAATAAGGAGCTATTTATGTCACGGAAGCATAAAATATACGTAGATACTAGTCTGTTTTGTCATTTACTACTATTATATATGTGAAAATCTACCATATAAAGCTAACATCTATCAAAACTTACACACATAAACACTTACAGACCATACATGACAGCATTCACAGTTGAGATAAATGTAAATATATAAATATGAAGCATTAAATCATAACTGCATAAAATTAATCATAGTATCTACTTTACTACTGTAATAATTTTGTAACCACTTCCTGTTGCTGTTATGGTGAGCTCAAATGTTGCAAGTATTCTATTAAAATACCTTGTGGCGCTAAAAGAAAAAAAAAAAAAAAACAAGTAAACTGACAGTTATTTAACAAACACTACAAAGTTTTTAAAAACTTAACTTTGTGCCACAGAGCTAAATCCTGTAAGCAGTTTTGAAATGTATCTACTTTTCTATGTTTTCAGGTTGCAATCAGTTCAGTTCAGTTCAGTCACTCAGTCGTATCCGACTCTTTGCAACCCCATGAATCACAGCACGCCAGGCCTCCCTGTCCATCACCAACTCCCAGAGTTCACTCAGACTCACGTCCATTGAGTCGGTGATGCCATCCAGTCATCTCATCCTCTGTCGTCCCCTTCTCCTCCTGCCCCCAATCCCTCCCAGCATCAGAGTCTTTTCCAATGAGTCAACTCTTCACATGAGGTGGCCAAAGTACTGGAGTTTCAGCTTCAGCATTAGTCCTTCCAATGAACACCCAGGACTGATCTCCTTTAGGATGGACAATAATGTGCACTAATTGAAATATGTTTTTTTAAACCTAAGCAAGTTCCTCTCAAGAATGTTAAATTATCAAAACTGCCTAAAAAATGTCATATATTTTAGGACATAGCTGGTAATGCAAACCTATAGAAGGCAAATAAAATTCTGCTTTAAAGCTTCCTGGTTGAAATAGTATACATTAATACATAATTTTCCTAATATTGAAATAATTTTTTGAATATTTTTATCTAGAAGAAAAACATAAAGTTACACAAATATCTTTAGCAAATTCTAACCAAGCATTTTCCTTCCTCTTCTTTTAAAACACTTGTTTTACACATTTTCAATCTGGGAAGGAATGAACACTTATCTAAAATAACTTAATAGAAAAAGTATTATATCCCTACACACAGAATTTTACAAGGAACATAGTAAGGAGAATGGCATTGAAACATGTAAAATATCATGTATGAAACGAGTTGCCAGTCCAGGTTCGATGCATGATACTGGATGCTTGGGGCTAGTGCACTGGGACAACCCAGAGGGATGGTATGGAGAGAGAGGAGGGAGGAGGGTTCAGGATGGGGAACACATGTATACCTGTGGCGGATTCATTTTGATATTTGGCAAAACTAATACAATTTTGTAAAGTTTAAAAATAAAATAAAATTAAAAAAAAATAAAATAAAATAAAAAAATTCTCATATGTACTATTTCTTAAGGAATTTTTTTAGTAGACAGTTTATTTTGGAAAGCATCATATATGGACAGCTCAGGCTTTTTATTCATGTGATGGAAAATTAATGCAATTTCAAATTTTTTCAATATATAATGGACCTTGACATTTTAGAAAATCATCCACAAAACTTTAAGAAAACTACATGAAATGTTTGAAATGTAAGCATATTGATGGGATGAGAAACCAAAAAATCTACATTCCAGGAATAGTTTTACTGTCTTAATTGTACTGTCATCATAAAAAAATTTATTTACTCACCAACTTCCTTGACTTACCAAGTTTAAACAGCAGTACACCCAATGGTCCTCTGTCAAACCTGAGGAAGAGGAGATTACAGATGTCCCCACTTTCAGGCTTCTTAGAAACAACCTGAGGCGCTATCCACTGCATTTGAACAAGACTGCTGGAAACATCAAAGAATTGTTTGAATTGTAGAGTCTCCCTAGGTGAGTTGTCTTCAGCCAAAAGCTGGATGTTAATAGGAGAAAGAGCCATATCAAATATTTGCAGCTCCCCTTGGTTACTGCCGACTAGCAGAATGGCCCCACTGGGGTGGCAGCTTATTAAGGAAGGCAGAAGTTCAGCCTGAGCTAAGAGAGTCACTCTACGGTGAGTTTCATAAAGAATTACTGAAGAATCTTCACAGCCCAGGATCAGTTTGTCTTCAGCAGCATTCCTGCAACAACTAATGGCCTTTGACTTAAGTGGTATTCTGGTGACTGATACACACTGGATTTTGTTCCGAACACATTCATAGACGCAGCTGTCAGCCATGGGCTCTTTGTCTACACTGATGGAGCACTCCACTGTCAACACTTGATTAGGATGTTTGGTGTCAAAGCGAACATCCAGTGGATCCCATTCTGTGCGTACAGAACTCAGAACCTGTAAGAAACATAACAAGTATGTTCAGATAGACTGGTTTTTCTTCAGCTGTCACACATAGCACTGCACATTAATCTAGAATCCTACTGAATACAGTCAACTACCACCTTAAATATCAGCAACATATTAGCAGGTATGTATATGTCTCATATAGAACATATATAAATGTGTATGTGCATGCGCTCAGTCATGTCTGACTATAGCCTGCCAGGCCCCTCTGTCCATGGGGTTTCCCAGGCAAGAGTATCGGAATGGGTTGCCATTTCTTTCTCCAGAGGATCTTCTTGACCCAGGGATGGATCTCCTGTCTCCTGAGTCTCCTGCATAGGCAGGTGGACTGTTTACCACTGAGCCACCTGGGAAGCCCATATATAAATATATATAGCACATACTCAGCACAGCTGCAGAAGGTAAATTATAAAAATTTAACTTAAGCATTTTGTTTTAGAAAGTCTGTAAGTAACATAAAGACAAATATTTCCTACAATATACAGAAACTAACAGAGTGGGCTTTTAGTAAAATAATATGGCTAGCAGATTACCTAAAGACATCAGAAGCATGATTTTTAAAGGATGAATAAAGGATTTTAACAATTCAGTTCATCTCCTTCCAACCCACTACCCCTGCTGATTCTAAAATTACTGGTAAATTATTTACCAGAAATATATTCCTAATTAGTAGTGTAAGAAATCAAAAACCAAAATGGTCCATTTTCAAGAACATCTAGCTTTGAGTGACAGCTTGCTGATGTAATAGCCAATAGCTGATAGCCATAACGGATACAAAACTAGAAAGTCTGGGCAAACAAAGGGAGGGTGAGATGCCTAGGATTTTCGTGCAGGTTCATCCTACTGGTGAATTCAAAACCTACAAACTGGAATAGGTACACAGAAGAGGAGGAAATAAGACGTGGAGGGGTGGTGGGAGGAGATCATAAAGAGGGAGGGAACAAACCTAGGTGACATCCAGGAAGACTGTTTACCCCTTGGTACTCAGCCGAAGAGGAACGGGGGGAGGGACTTGCGTTCTAGGGATAAGATGCTGCCTGTAATGACTCTGGGTGTGCCTGCCCATCAGACACCAGATCTTGCAAGACCATCATTAAAGCCTCACTTCCATTCTCTGGGTTTGGGCTGGTGAGCGTGTTTCTCACAAGCAGGGCAGGGTAAGCAAAGAAAAATGCTTTAGAACTCTGTTAACATTCCTGTAGAAACATTTGTTGGTGGTGGTGTTTAGTTGCTAAGTCATGTCAGACTCTTTGGCAACCCCATGGGCTGTAGCCCACCAGGCTCCTCTGTCCATGGGATTTCCTAGGAGTGGGCTGTCATTTCCTTCTCCAGGGGATCTTCCTGACACAGGGATTGAACTTGTGTCTCCTGCACTGGCAGGCGGATTCTTCTACCACTGATTTTATTGTCAGAAAATATATGAAGGGTTGTTAAGTAGGTCAGTGATCAACAGAAAAAAATAAGAAGGTAATGTACTACCAGTTTTAAAATTAAAAAAAGACCTGGTGAGTAATATGACTTATAATACTAGTGAGGCAAAATTTGAAAAGCATTTCTAGTGTGGAAAGGAAAGGCAACAAGAAGAATAAAGGAATAAAGCAGGCCATTCACCTTATTCATATGTAAATGTGGGAGGCCAAAAATCTGGAGAATGGTAACTGAGATCATTTCTAACACTGCTGAAAACCTCAAAATTAGATTTAGAAACATTACAAGCACATGTCTACAAGAGACAGAATTTCACAGAACTCTGCATGTGTGTTTGTGCACGCGCAGAAGTTCAAAATCTGACGAAATCCAACTGGTAAGCCAGCATCTGAGTTAATAGTATTATAGCAAGGGCATGTTCCGGGATTTGCCAGTGTACTGCAGTAACGTGCATTACTGGGGCAAACAAGGGAAACTAGACAAACTAGGGGGAAAGTACAGAAGGGAATATGCTTTTAGCCATTTGGGCAATTATTTTAGCAGTTTCTTGACAGTCAAATTATTTCATTTTTTTTTTTTAAGAGCACACAGCTTTGTTTCATAGTGCTGACTTGGGGAGGGAATGGGGGTTAATGTGAATTTTTAAAAAATCCATCCTAAACATTATTAACAAACTAATCTTCCTAAACTAAATGTTCTTGCTGTCATTCCCTTGTTCGAACCTTTTAACTGTTACCCAATTTTGCTTCCCTGGTGGCTCAGATGGTAAAGAATCTGCGTGCAATGTGGGAGACTCGGGTTTGATCCCTGCATTGGGAAGATCTCCTGGAGAAGAGAATGGCAACCCACCCCAGTACTCTTGCCTGGAGAATCCCATGGACGGAGGAGCCTGGCAGGCTACAGTCCATGGGGTCGCAAAGAGTGGAACATGACTGAGCAACTAACACACATACAACTAATGAATTAAAGTTTTATTCCCCTGCCTGGTATGTAAAACCATATAAGATCCATATCCAACTCTTTCCCTCCCTCACACTCACTTTCCTGCTCTCACTTTTCTTTTTTGTCTAATAAATGCTTGAGTATGAGCTACATGCCAGGCACAGGTCCTGGCACTGGTGGGGATACAGCAGTGAGGTCCTCATCCTCAGAGAACATACGCTCTAATGGCTGAAGATAAGGTTAACAAATCACAAACAAACATACGGAGTATGTTAGTGATTCTATATGTGTACCTCCTAAGTACTCGGAAGAATGGGAAGGGGAGGCAACAGAAGTCAGGACAGGCCTCTCTCATAAAGTTGACCTGAAAGAAGTGAAGAAGTGAAGCCATGCAGTCACCTGGAGAAGAGGGCTCCAGGCAGAGGAAGCAAACATGCCAAGGCAGCACTCTCGGCTTGAAGAAGAAACGATGGCAGAGCAACATGGCCACAGAAAATGGAGCAAGGAAGAACAGTGGGAATTGGAGGCGGCAGAAGATTGTGAAGTAGCTTGTAGGCCCTTACAGGGACTTTGGCTTTCCCTCTAAACAAGATGAGAAGCCATAAGCAAAGGAGGAACGTGATCTGCCTTGCAAACCCCAGCATTATCTCCCGCAGTGTCCTCTCAGTACTGTATTCTGAGGTCAAACTAAAGCTGCATTTTCCCAGCTCTGAAATTTGTTAAACAGGGAGGCCATTCAGCTGATGAATCCCTAATGCCATCCTGGCCCATGAAAGCAAACCAAAACCTAAACCTATAAATGCCTCAATGTTACAAAATCAAAATACCAAGGATAACCAATTACAATAGCCAATTAAGCTTTAAACTATAGCCAATCAAATAATTTCCTTTCTCTGCTTCTGTACTTTCTTTCTCAATCTTTCCCCTGTCTCATATTAGTAGAGTCTTCCTAACCACTTTCAGTTTGGCACTTGCTCAAACTCTGAAAAATTTCAGTATGCCTCAGCTTATCTTTCAATAACTTCTCTCATATCCTTTACCTGAAATCCACACTCTTCACCCACAAAGGCTCAGTCTGTCTTATACCTCCCAAGGTGTAAGTCCATTATAACTCCCCTCTTCTCCTCCACTCCTAATCCCAGATACTTCTAAAAAGCTAGCCAAGGTCAGACAGAATATCAAATTCTGATTTTAAAAAAAGCAATACTTTATATTTATCTCTTGAAGTATAGTTGATTAACAATATTATATACTGATGCAATATTTTTATAGATTGTACCCCATTGAAAGTTATTGTAAGATAACAGCCGTATTTCCCTGTCTCTTAATGTGCTACCTCTATGTTGCCCCCACTCCATCTCTCTCTCTCTCCATTAGTAACCACTAGTTTGTTCCCTATATCTGTGTCTGCTTCTGTTTTGTAATATTAATTTGTTTTACTAGATTTCACATATAAGTGTTAATATAGAGTATTTGTCTTTTTCTGACTTATTCCACTCTCTCAATCTTGAAGCAATCACTTGTTCCATACAGGGTTTTAACTGTTGCTTCTTGACCCGCATACAGGTTTAAGATTGAGAAAGGAGTGTGACAGCGCTGTCTCCCGTCACCCTGTCTGTTTAACCTATATGCTGAGTACATCATGAGAAACGCTGGGCTGGATGAGTTATAAGCTGGGATCAAGATAGGCAGAAGAAATATCAACAACCTCAGATATGTGAATGATACCACTCTAATGGGAGAAAATGAAGAGGAACTAAAGAGCCTCTTGATGAGGGTGAAGGAGAGTGAAAAAGCCGACTTAAGACTAAAGATTAAAAAACTAACATCATGGCATCTAGCCCCATTACTGCATGGCAGATAGAAGGGGAAAAGGTACAAGTACTGACATATTTTGTCTTCTTGGCTCCAAAATCACTATGGACAGTAACTGCAGCCATGAAATCACAGACGACTGCCTCTTGGCAGGAAAGCCATAACAAACCTAGACAGAGACATCACTCTGCCAACAAAGGTCCATATAGTCAAGGCCATGGTCTTCCCCATTTCATTATAGGGGACTGGAATGCAAAAGTAGGAAGTCAAGAAATACCTGGAATAACAGGTAAATTTGGCCTTGGAATATAGAATGAAGCAGTATAAGGCTAACAGAGTTTTGCCAAGAGAACACATTGGTCATAACAAACACCCTCTTCCAACAACACAAGAGAATACTCTACAGATGGACATTACCAGATGGCCAACACTGAAATCAGATTGATTATATTCTTTGCAGCGAAAGATGGAGAAACTCGATACAGTCAGCAAAAACAAGACTGGGAGCTGACTGTGGCTCAGATCATGAACTCCTTATTGCCAAATTCAGACTGAAATTGAAGAAAGTAGGGAAAACCACTAGACCATTCAGGTATGACTTTAATGAAATACCTTATTATAGAGTGGAAATGAGAAATAGATTTAAGGGACTAGATCTGATAGACTGCCTGATGAACTATGGATGGAACTTATTTAGGAGACAGGGATCAAGACCATCCCCAAAAAAAGAAATGCAAAAAAAGCAAAATGGCTGTCTGAGAAATCCTTACAAAGAGCTGTGAAAAGAAGAGAAGCCAAAAGCAAAGGAGAAAAGGAAAGATATACTCATTTGAATGCAGAGTTCCAAAGAATAGCAAGGAGAGATAAGAAAGCCTTCCTCAGTGATCAGTGCAAAGAAATAGAGGAAAACAATAGAATGGGAAAGACTAGATCTCTTCAAGAAAATTAGAGATATCAAGGGAACATATCATGTAAAGATGGGCTCAATAAAGAACAGAAATGGTATAGAGTGAATAGAAGCCGAAGATATTAAGATATTAAGAAGAGGTGGCAAGAATACACAGAAGAAATGTACAAAAAAGATGTTCACGAACCAAATAATCACGATGGTGTGATCACTCACCAAGAGCCAGACATCCTGGAATATGAAATCAAGTGGGCCTTTGGAAGCATCACTACATACAAAGCTAGTGGAGGTGATGGAATTCCAGTTGAGCTATTTCAAATCGTGAAAGACGATGCTGTGAAAGTGCTGCACTCAATATGCCAGCAAATTTGGAAAACTCAGCAGTGGCCACAGGACTGGAAAAGGTCAGTGTTCATTCCAATCCCAAAGAAAGGCAATGCCAAAGAATGCTCAAACTACCACACAATTGAACTCATCTCACATGCTAGTAAAGTAATGCTCAAAATTCTCCATGCCAGGCCTCAGCAATACGTGAACCGTGAAATTCCAGATGTTCAAGCTGGTTTTAGAAAAGGCAGAGGAACCAGAGATCAAATTGCCAACATCCGCTGGATCATCGAAAAAGCAAGAGAGTTCCAGAAAAACATCTATTTCTGCTTTCTTGACCATGCCAAAGCCTTTGACTGTGTGGATCACACACAATGAACTGTGGAAGATTCTGAAAGAGATGGGAATACCAGACCACCTGACCTGCCTCTTGAGAAACCTATATGCAGGTCAGGAAGCAACAGTTAGAACTGGACATGGAACAACAGACTGCTTCCAAATAGGAAAAGGAGGACGTCAAGGCTGCATATTGTCGCCCTGATTATTTAACTTACGTGCAAAGTAAATCATGAGAAATGCTAGGCTAGATGAAGCACAAGCTGGAATCAAGATTGCTGTGAGAAGTATCAATAACTTCAGATATGCAGATGACACCACCCTTATGGCAGAAAGTGAAGAAGAACTAAAAAGCCTCTTGATGAAAGTGAAAGAGGAGAGTAAAAAGGTTGGCTTTAAGCTCAACATTTAGAAAACTAAGATCATGGCATCCGGTCCCATCACTTCATGGGAAACAGATGGGGAAACAGTGACAGACTTTATTTTTTGGGGCTCCACAATCACTGCAGATGGTGACTACAGCTATGAAATTAAAAGATGCTTACTCCTTGGAAGGAAAGTTATGACCAACCTAGACAGCATATTAAAAAGTAGAGACATTACTTTGTCAACAAAGATCCATCTAGTTAAGGCTATGGTTTTTCCAGTAGTCATGTATGGAAGTGAGAGTTGGACTATAAAGAAAGCTGAGCGCTGAAGAATTGATGTTTTGGAACTGTGGTGCTGGAGAAGACTCTTGAGAGTCCCTTGGACTGCAAGGAGATCCAACCAGTCCATGCTTAAGGAAATCGGTCCTGAATATTCATTGGAAGGACTTATGTTGAAGTTGAAACTCTAATATTTTGGCCACCTGATGTGTGAAGAACTGACTCATTTGAGAAGGCCCTGATGCTGGGAAAGATTGAAGGTGGGAAGAGAAGGGGATGACAGAGGATGAGATGGTTGGATGGCATCACCGACCAAATGGACATGAGTCTGGGTAAACTCCAGGAGTTGGTGATGGACAGGGAGGTCTGGCATGCTGCAGTCCATGGGATCACAAAGAGTTGGACACGACTGAGCAACTGAACTGAACTGATGGTCTTCCCAGTGGTTACATACTCTTGTGAGAACTGGACCATAAAGAAGGCAGAACGCCAAAGAATTGATGCCTGATGCCTTTAAACTGTGGAGAAAACTCCTGAAAATCCCTTGGATAGCAAGGAGATCAAACCAGTCAGTTTTAAGGGAGATCAACCCTGAATATTCAATGGAAAAACTAATGCTGAAGCTGAAGCTCCAGTATTTTGGTCATCTGATGCGAACAGATGACTCATTGGAAAAGTCCCAGTAGCTGGAAAAGATTGAGGGCAGAAGGAGAAGAGGATGTCAAAGGATGAGATGGCTGGATGGCATCACCAATGCAACGAACATGAACCAGAAAAGGGAATGAAAAGCATTTGCAACAATGTATATAGACCTAGAGAACAGGGTTGTTGTTAGGTCCCCCAGTTGTGTCTGACTCTTTGTGACCCCATGGATTCCAGCAGCCCAGGCCTCCCTCTCCCTCACCATCTCCTGGAGTTTGCCCAGGTTCATGTTCATGTATGTGTGTGTGTGTGTATGTATATACGCATGCATATACCACAACTTGTTTTCCATTCATCTGTTGATAGACATTTAGGTTGCTTCCATGTCTTGGCTATTGTAAACAGTGGGGCTATGAACACTCGGGTACATGTATCTTTTCTAATTAGTTTTCTCAGGATATATGCACAGGCGTGGGATATCAGGATCATAAGGTAATTCTACTTTTAGCTTTCTGATAGATTTACATACTGTTTTCCATAGTGGCTGTACCAACTTATATTCCCACCAACAGTGTAGGAGAGTTCCTTTTTCTTCACACCCTCTCTAGCATGTATTATTTGTAGACTTTTTAATGATGGGCATTCTGACTGGTGTGAGGTCATACCTCATTGTAGTTTTGATTTGCATTTCTCTAATAATTAGTGGACGGAGGTTCGTGACATTGTACAGGAGACAGGGACCAAGACCATCCCCATGGAAATGAAGTGCAAAAAAGCAAAATGGCTGTCTGGGGAGGCCATACAAATAGCTGTGAAAAGAAGAGAAGCGAAAAGCAAAGGAGAAAAGGAAAGATATAAGAATCTGAATGCAGAGTTCCAAAGAATAGCAAGAAGAGATAAGAAAGCCTTCCTCAGCGATCAATGCAAAGAAACAGAGGAAAACAACAGAATGGGAAAGAGTAGAGATCTCTTCAAGAAAATTAGAGACACCAAGGGAACATTTCATGCAAAGATGGGCTTGATAAAGGACAGAAATGGTATGGACCCAACAGAAGCAGAAGATATTAAGAAGAGAGGGCAAGAATACACAGAAGAACTGTACAAAAAAGATCTTTACAACCAAGATAATCACAATGGTGTGATTACTCACCTAGAGCCTGACATCCTGGAATGTAAAGTCAAGTGGGCCTTAGAAAGCATCACTATGAACAAAGCTAGTGGAGGTGATGGAATTCCAGTGGAGCTATTTCAAATCCTGAAAGATGATGCTGTGAAAGTGCTGCACTCAATATGCCAGCAAATTTGGAAAACTCAGCAGTGGCCATAGGACTGGAAAAGGTCAGTTTTCATTCCAATCACAAAGAAAGTCAATGCCAAAGAACGCTCAAACTACCACACAATTGCACTCATCTCACACGCTAGTGAAGTAATGCTCAAAATTCTCCAAGCCAGGCTTCAGCAATACGTGAACCGTGAATTTCCAGATGTTCAAGCTGGTTTTAGAAAAGGCAGAGGAACCAGAGATCAAATTGCCAACATCCGCTGGATCATGGAAAAAACAAGAGAGTTCCAGAAAAACACCTATTTCTGCTTTCTTGACCATGCCAAAGCCTTTGACTGTGTGGATCACAATAAACTGTGAAAAATTCTGAAAGAGATGGGAATACCAAACCACCTGACCTGCCTCTTGAGAAACCTATATTCAGGTCAGGAAGCAACAGTTACAACTGGACATGGAACAACAGACTGGTTCCAAATAGGAAAAGGAGTACATCAAGGTTGTATATTGTCACCCTGCTTATTTAACTTTTGTGCAGAGTAAATCATGAGAAATTCTGGGCTGGAAGAAGCACAAACTGGAATCAAGATTGCCAGGAGAAATATCAATAACCTCAGATATGCAGATGACACCACCCTTATGGCAGAAAGTGAAGAGGAAGTAAAGAGCCTCTTGATGAAAGTGAAAGTGGAGAGTGAAAAATTTGGCTTAAAGCTCAACATTCAGAAAATGAAGATCATGGCGTCTGGTCCCGTCACTTCATGGGAAATAGATGGGGAAACAGTGGAAACAGTGTCACACTTTATTTTGGGGGCTCCAAAATCACTGCAGATGGTGACTGCAGCCATGAAATTAAAAGATGCTTACTCCTTGGAAGAAACGTTATGACCAACCTAGATAGCATATTCAAAAGCAGAGACATTATTTTGCCAACAAAGGTCCGTCTAGTCAAGGCTATGGTTTTTCCTGTGGTCATGTATGGATGTGAGAGTTGGAATGTGAAGAAAGGTGAGTGCCAAAGAATTCATGCTTTTGAACTGTGGTATTGGAGAAGACTCTTGAGAGTCCCTTGGAGTGCTAAGAGATTCAACCAGTCCATTTGAAGGAGATCAGCCCTGGGATTTCTTTGGAAGGAATGATGCTAAAGCTGAAACTCCAGTACTTTGGCCACGTCATGCGAAGAGTTGACTCATTGGAAAAGACTCTGATGCTGGGAGGGATTGGGGGCAGGAGGAGAAGGGGATGACAGAGGATGAGATGGCTGGATGGCATCACTGACTCAATGGATGTGAGTCTGAGTGAACTCTGGGAGTTGGTGATGGACAGGGAGGCCTGGCGTGCTGCGATTCATGGGGTTGTAAAGAGTCGGACACGACTGCATGACTGACTGAACTTAACGAACTGAATAATTAGTGACATGAGCATCTTTTCAAGTGCCTATTGGCCATCTGTATGTCTCCTTTGGAGAAACATTTACTTCTGCCCATTTTCTGATTGGGTTGGATTTTTTTTTATATTAAACTGCATGGATGAGCTATCTACATATTTTGGAAATTAATCCCTTGGTAGCACAGTGTGCAAATATCTTCTCCCAGTCCACTGGTGAAAGGTCTCCTTTGCTGTGAAAAAGCTTTTAAGTTTAATTAGGTGCCATTTTCATGCTTTTATTTCCAGTACTCGAGGAGACAGATCCCCCCCAAAAAATATTACTGCAATTATGTCAAAGTGTTCTGCCTATGTTTTCCTCTAGGAGTTTTACAGTTTCTATTCTTACATCTAGATCTTTTATCCATTTTTATTTTGTTCTTGTATATGGTGTTAAAGAATGTTCTAATTTTATTCTTTTAGATATAGCTGTCCAGTTTTCCCAGCACCACATATTGAAGAAACTGTCTTTTCTCCATTGTGTAGTCTTGCCTCCTTTGTCGCGTGTTTTCTGACCATAAAAACATGGGTTTATTTCTGGACTTTCCATCAGGTTCCACTGAACCATATATCTGTTTTTATGCCAGTACTATACTGTTTTGATTACTGTAGCTTTGTAGTATAGTCTGATGTCAGGGCACCTGATTCCTTCAGCTCCAATTTTTTCCTCAAGACTGATTTAGCTATTCGTGATCTTTTGTGTTTCCATACAAATTGTAAAAAAGTTTTATTCTAATTCTGTGAAAAATCTGGATAGGAATTGCATTGAATCTGTAGATTGCCTTCTATAGTAGAGTTATTTTGACAATATTGATTCTTCCAATCCAAGAACATCTGTTTGTGTCATCTTTGATTTCTTTCATAAGTATCTTATAGTTTTCTGAGTACATGTCTCTTGCCCCCTTATGTATTTTATTCTTTTTGATTCATTGGTGGGCTTCCCTGGTAGCTCAGCTGGTAAAGAATCTGCCTGCAGTACAGGAGACCCCAGTTCAATTCCTGAGTCAGGAAGATCTGCTGAAAAAGGGATAGGCTATCCACTCCAGTATTCTTGGACTTGGAGCCCTGGTCGCTCAGAAGGAAAAGAATCCACTTGCAATGTGAGAGACCTGGGTTCAATCCCTGGGTTGGGAAGATCCCCTGGAGAAGGTAATGGCTACCCACTGCAGTATTCTGCCCTGGAAAATTCCATGGACAGAGGAGCCTGACAGGCTACAGTCCATGGGGTTGCCAAGAGTCAGACACAACTAAGCGACTTTCACTTAATGGTAAATGGTATTGTTTCCTTAATTTCTCTCTGTGAACTTCTGTTGTCAGTGTATAGGAATGCAAGAGATTTCTGTATTAATTTTGTATCCAGCAACTTGACTAGATTCATTGAGGAGTCTGGTAGCATAGTTTTCTGGTAGCATCTTTAGGATTCTCTTATATAGTATCAGGTCAACAGCAAACAGAGACACTTTTACATTTCTTTTCCAATGTGGATTCCTTTTCTTTCTTTTTCTTCTCTGATTGCCATAGGTAGGACTTCCAAAACTATGTTGAATAAAAGTGGCAAGAGTGGACATCCTTGTCTTTTTCCTGATCCTAAAAGGAATGCTTTCAGATTTTCACTACTGAGTATGATGTTAGCTCTGTTTGTCATATATGACCTTTATTATAAGATATGCTCCCTTAATTGGAGAAGGAAATGGTAACCCACTGAACTATTCTTCCTGGGAAAATCCTATGGACAGAGGAGCGAGGTGGGCTACCATCCATGGAGTCACAAAGAGTCAGACACAACTGAGCATGCACACATGTTCCTTTAGTACCTACTTTCTTAAGAGTTTTTTTTTGAATCATAAACAGATATTGAATTTTCTCAAAATCTTTTACTTTATCTACTGAGATAATCATATAGTTCTTATTCTTCAATTTGTTAATGCAATGTATCACACAGATTGGTATATACTGAAAAATCTCTGTATCCCTGGGATAAATCTCACTAGATCAAGGTATATGGTTCTTATAATGTATTATTGGAGTCAGTTTGCTAGTATTTTGCTGATATTTTTTGTATCTATGTTCATTGGTGATGCTATGCTACACTAAGTCACTTCAGTCGTGTCCGACTCTGTGCGACCCCATAGATGGCAGCCCACCAAGCTCCCCCGTCCCTGGGATTCTTCATGCAAGAACACTGGAGTGGGTTGCCATTTCCTTCTCCAATGCATGAAAGTGAAAAGTGAAAGTGAAGTCGCTCAGTCGTGTCCGACTCTTAGCGACCCCATGGATTGCAGCCTACCAGGCTCCTCTGTCCATGGGATTTTCCAAGCAAGAGTACTGGAGTAGGGTGCCATTGCCTTCTCCGTGATACAGGTCTGTAATTTTTTTCATATCTTTGGTTTTGGTATCTGGGTGATGGTGGCCATATAGAATGAGTTCAGAAATGTTCCATCCTCTGCAGTATTTTAGAATAGTTTCAGGATAGGTGTTAACTCTTTAAATGTTTGGTAGAGTTCACCTATGAAGCCATCTGTTCCTGGACTTTTATTTGTTGAGAGTTTTTAAACTACTGATTCAGTATCAGTATTGGTAATTGATGTATTCATATTTTCTATTTCTGGTTCAGTCTTCCAAGACTGTACTCTTATAAGAATCTGTCCAGTTCTTCTAGGCTGTACCAGTTTATTGGCATGTAGTTCCTTGCAGTAGTTTCTTATGATCCTTTGTGCTTCTGTCATAACTTCTTTTTCATTTCTGATTTTGATTTGGGCCCTCTCCCTTTTTTTCTTGATGTGTCTGGCTAAAAGTTTATCAGGTTTGCATATCTTCAAAGAACTAGCTTTTAGTACTGTTGATTTTTTCTATTGCTTTTAGTCTCTATTTCATTGATTTCTGTCCTGATCTTTGTAATTTCGTTCCTTATACTAATTTGGGGTTTTGTTTGTTTTTCTTTTTCTAGTTGTTTTAGGCGTAGGGTTAGGTCATTTACTTTAGATCTTTCTGGTTTCCTGAGGTAAGCTTGTGATCCCTATAAACTTCCCTCTAAGAACTGCTTTTGGTGCATCCCATACATTTTGGATAATCTTGCTTTCTTTTTCATTTGTCTCTCAAAAAATATCTCATTTAATTTTTTTATTTCCTCTTTCATTTCTTCAGTGATTCAGAAACCCGACCTTATTGAATAAATCAAGAATTCCATGTTTGCAGCAGGAAATTCACAAGATAACCATGGACTATATTTTTATACCAGAGGGAAGCTACCCAAGATTACTAAGGTAATGACAAGAAGAGAAGCCAACTTGAAGAGAATCCCATTGCTCTAGTTAAAAAATCTGTACTTACCAAAAAGATAACAATTACAATTTATGAAACCCATTAAGTCAAATATGTCTAAATCCATGAGTTAATAATGTTATTTAAAAACAAGAACTAATTGATTACCTTCAGTGAGTGACAGAGAACCAATCCAATCTTGAAAACTACTAAATAAAAGAAACAGACACTTATACTGATTACACTATATGAATCCAGCTACTGGGAAAACACGTAGGAGATGAGTAGAAGTGTCTCATTATAAAAGTATCCCAACTAATTAAAAAATGTCATTAGATATCACCATTTTGCAACCTCCATGAATTAATGGACCTAAGCACTGAGCAGCAATAGTTACTAAAAATAAAAAAAGAGAGTCAACTAAAAGAGAGAAACAGAACCTAGCATCATATGCCTTCCAATTAAAAAACATTCCTTCACACATAGTCTTGCCAAAACTGACCACTAACTTGCAGAATTTTCAAAAGACAAAGAAGTATGCTGAACCACATCATGATGATGGGAACAACAAAATCCAGACTGTGGGACATTACAGTTTCAACAGATAACTTTCAATGAAAAAAATAAAAAAAGAGAGTGGAGCAGGAACCTGTAGACTAAAAGAGATTTCAAAGACACATTAACATGTTTTAGGACTCTCCTCGTGGTCCAGTGGTTAAGAATTCACCTGTCAATGCAGAGGACACGGGACTGGTAAGATTCCACATGCTGCAAGGCAAGTAAGCCTGTGCACCATAACTATTGAGCCAGTCGGTGCGACAACTGTCTGAAGCCCACAGGCTCTAGAGCCTACGCTCTGCAACTAGAGAAGACATGTCAATGAGAAGTCTGCCTCACTGCAATTAGCGAGTACTTCCTGCTCCCCACAACTACAGAACAAAGACCCAGTGTGGCCAAAAATAAATAAATAAAAGACACATTAGCATGTTTAAATAGATAATATTAAACTGAAGTTCTGTGAGATACACACACAGGTGACGTATGAGAAAAAGTGTAAAAGTCACAACAGAGGATACTCTGGGGGACTAGGAAAGGGTTGAGGTTAAAACAGAGTCAAGTACATGGCACTATTTCTGGTGCCTAGGAAAATCTATTTCTTGACTTCAGTGTGGTTACAGGGGTGTTTCTTTCAGTTCAGTTCAGTTCAGTCACTCAGTCATGTCCAAATCTTAGCGACCCCATGAACCCCAGCACGCCAGGCCTCTCTGTCCATCACCAACTCCCAGAGTTCACTCAGACTCACGCCCATCAAGTCGGTGATGCCATCCAGCCATCTCATCCTCTGTCATCCCCTTCTCCTCCGGCCCCCAATCCCTCCCAGCATCAGAGTCTTTTCCAATGAGTCAACTCTTCGCATGACGTGGCCAAAGTACTGGAGTTTCAGCTTTAGCATCATTCCTTCCAAAGAAATCCCAGGGTTGATCTCCTTCAAATGGACTGGTTGAATCTCTTAGCACTCCAAGGGACTCTCAAGAGTCTTCTCCAATACCACAGTTCAAAAGCATCAATTACTAGGCACTAAGCTTTCTTCACAGTCCAACTCTCACCTCCATACATGACCACTGGAAAAACCATAGCCTTGACTAGATGCACCTTTGTTGGTAAAGTAACGTCTCTGCTTTTGAATATGCTATCTAGGTTGGTCATAACGTTCCTTCCAAGGAGTAAGCGTATTTTAATTTGATGGCTGCAGTCACCATCTACAGTGATTTTGGAGCCCCAAAAAGTAAAGTCTGACACTGTTTCCACTGTTTGCCCATCTATTTACCATGAAGTGACGGGACCAGGTGCCATGATCTTCGTTTTCTGAATGGTGAGCTTTAGCCAACTTTTTCACACTCCTCTTTCACTTTCATCAAGAGGCTTTTTACTTCCTATTCACTTTCTGCCATAAGGGTGCTGTCATCTGCATATCTGAGGTTATTGATATTTCTCTCAGCAATCTTGATTCCAGCTTGTGCTTCTTCCAGCCCAACCATTCTCATGATGTACTCTGCACATAAGTTAAATAAGCACAGTGACAATATAGAGCCTTGACGTACTCCTTTTCCTATTTGGAACCAGTCTGTTGTTCCATGTCCAGTTCTAACTGTTGCTTCCTGACCTGCATATAGGTTTCTCAAGAGCCAGGTCAGGTGGTCTGGTATTCCCATCTCTTTCAGGATTTTCCAGTTTATTGTGTGTGATCCACACAGTCAAAGGCTTTGGCATAGTCAATAAAGCAGAACCAGATATTTTTCTGGAACTCCCTTGCTTTTTGCATGATCCAGCGGATGCTAGCAATTTGATCTCTGGTTCCTTGTCTTTTCTAAAACCAGCTTGAACATCTGGAATTTCACGGTTCACGTATTGCTGAAGCCTGGCATGGAGAATTTTGAGCATTACATTACTAGCGTGTGAGATGAGTGCGATTGTGCGGTAGTTTGAGCATCCTTTGGCATTGCCTTTCTTTGGGATTGGAATGAAAACTGACCTTTTCCAGTCCTATGGCCACTGCTGAGTTTTCCAAATTTGCCGGCATGTTGAGTGCAGCACTTTCACAGCATCATCTTTCACGATTTGAAATAGCTCAACTGGAATTCCATCACCTCTACTAGCTTTGTATGTAGTGATGCTTCCAAAGGCCTACTTGACTTGACATTCCAGGATGTCCGGCTCTAGGTGAGTGATCACACCATCGTGATTATCTTGGTCGTGAAGATCTTTTTTGTACAATTCTGTGTATTCGTGCCACTGTTCTTAATATCTTCTGCTTCTGTTAGGTCCATACCATTTCTGTCCTTTATCAAGCTCATCTTTGCATGAAATATTCCCTTGGTATCTCTAATTTTCTTGAAGAGATCTCTACTCTTGTCCATTCTGTTGTTTTCCTCTATTTCTTTGCAGTGATTGCTGAGGAAGGCTTTCTTATCTCTCCTTGCTATTCTTTGGAACTCTGCATTCAGGTGTTTATATCTTTCCTTTTCTCCTTTGCTTTTTGCTTCTCTTCTTTTCACAGCTATTTGTAAGGCCTCCCCAGACAGCCATTTTGCTTTTTTGCATTTCTTTTCCATGGGGATGGTCTTGATCCCTGTCTCCTGTACAATGTCATGAACCTTGGTCCATAGATCATCAGGCAGTCTATCTATCAGATCTAGTTCCTTAAATGTATTTCTCACTCCCACTGTATAATCATAAGGGATTTGATTTAGGTCATACCTGAATGGTCTAGTGGTTTTCCCTACTTTCTTCAACTTCAGTCTGAGTTGGCAATAAGGAGTTCATAATCTGAGCCACAGTCAGCTCCTGGCCTTGGAATATGGAATGAAGCAGGGCAAAGACTAATAGAGTTTTGCCAAGAAAATGCACTGGTCGTAGTAAATACCCTCTTCCAACAACACAAGAGAAGACTCTACACGTGGACATCACCAGATAGTCAACGCCGAAATCAGATTGATTATATTCTTTGCAGCCAAAGATGGAGAAGCTCTATACAGTCAGCAAAAACAAGACCAGGAGCTGACTGTGGCTCAGACCATGAACTCTTTATTGCCAAATTCAGACTGAAATGGAAGAAAGTAGGGAAAACCACTAGACCATTGAGGTATGACCTAAATCAAATCCCTTATGATTATACAGTAGGAGTGAGAAATAGATTGAAGGGCCTAGATCTGATAGATAGAGTGCCTGATGAACTATGGAATGAGGTTCGTGACATTGTACGGGAGACAGGGATCAAGACCATTCCCATAGAAAAGAAATGCAAAAAAGCAAAATGGCTGTCTGGGGAGACCTTACAAATAGCTGTGAAGAGAAGAGAAGCGAAAAGCAAAGGAGAAAAGGAAAGATATAAACATAAACATATGAATGCAGAGTTTCAAAGAATACCAAGAAGTGATAAGAAAGCCTTCTTCAGCGATCAATGCAAAGAAATAGAGGAAAACAACAGAATGGGAAAGACTAGATATCTCTTCAAGAAAATCAGAGATACCAAAGGAACATTTCATGCAAAGATGAGCTCGATAAAGGACAGAAATGGTATGGACCTAACAGAAGCAGAAGATATTAAGAAGAGATGGCAAGAATACACAGAAGAACTGTACAAAAAAGATCTTCACGACCCAGATAATCACGATGGTGTGATCACTGACCTAGAGCCAGACATCCTGGAATGTGAAGTCAAGTGGGCCTTAGAAATCATCACTACGAACAAAGCTAGTGGAGGTGATGGAATTCCAGTTGAGCTATTCCAAATCCTGAAAGATGATGCTGGGAAAGTGCTGCACTCAATATGCCAGCAAATTTGGAAAACTCAGCAGTGGCCATAGGACTGGAAAAGGTCAGTTTTCATTCCAATCCCAAAGAAAGGCAATGCCAAAGAATGCTCAAACTACCACACAGTTGCACTCATCTCACATGCTAGTAAAGTAATGCTCAAAATTCTCCATGCCAGGCTTCAGCAATATGTGAACCGTGAACTTCCAGATGTTCAAGCTGGTTTTAGAAAAGGCAGAGGAACCAGAGATCAAATTGCCAACATCTGCTGGATCATAGAAAAAGCAAGAGGGTTCCAGAAAAACATCTATATTTACTTTATTGACTATGCCAAAGCCTTTGACTGTGTGGATCACACACAATAAACTGTGGAAAATTCTGATAGAGATGGGAATACCAGACCACCTGATCTGCCTCTTGAGAAATTTGTATGCAGGTCAGGAAGCAACAGTTAGAACTGGACATGGAACAGCAGACTGTTTCCAAATAGGAAAAGGAGTATGTCAAGGCTGCATATTGTCACCCTGTTTATTTAACTTATATGCAGAGTACATCATGAGAAACGCTGGACTGGAAGAAACACAAGCTGGAATCAAGATTGCCGGGAGAAATATCAATAACCTCAGATATGCAGGTGACACCACCTTATGGCAGAAAGTGAAGAGGAACTAAAAAGCCTCTTGATGAAAGTGAAAGAGTGAAAAAGTTGGCTTTAAGCTCAACATTCAGAAAACGAAGATCATGGCATCCGGTCCCACCACTTCATGGGAAATAGAGGGGGAAACAGTGGAAACAGTGTCAGACTTTATTTTTCTGGGCTGCAAAATCACTACAGATGGTTACTGCAGCCATGAAATTAAAAGACGCTTACTCCTTGGAAGGAACGTTACGACCAACCTAGACAGCATATTCAAAAGCAGAGACATTACTTTGCCCACAAAGGTTCGTCTAGTCAAGGCTATGGTTTTTTCTGTGGTCATGTATGGATGTGAGAATTGGACTGTGAAGAAGGCTGAGCGCCGAAGAATTGATGCTTTTGAACTGTGGTGTTGGAGAAGACTCTTGAGAGTCCCTTGGACTGCAAGGAGATCCAACCAGTCCATTCTGAAGGAGATCAGCCCTGGGATTTCTTTGGAAGGAATGATGCTAAAGCTGAAACTCCAGTACTTTGGCCACGTCATGCGAAGAGTTGACTCATTGGAAAAGACTCTGATGCTGGGAGGGATTGGGGGCAGGAGGAGAAGGGGACGACAGAGGATGAGATGGCTGGATGGCATCACTGACTCGATGGACGTGAGTCTCAGTGAACTCCGGGAGTTAGTGATGGACAGGGAGGCCTGGCGTGCTGCGATTCATGGGGTCGCAAAGAGTCAGACATGACTCAGCAACTGATCTGAATATGTTTTTTATTAATTTTGTTAGACAGATTCAAGTGTCCTTTTCTGAATAAGATATCTTGAAATTATTGCCATACTCAGAAAGCTTTCGTTGAAGGCAATGGCACCCCACTCCAGTACTCTTGCCTGGAAAATCCCATGGACAGAGGAGCCTAGTAGGCTGCAGTCCTTGGGGTCGCTAAGAGTGGGGCACGGCTGAGTGACTTCACTTTCACTTCAGTTTCATGCTTTGGAGAAGGAAATGGCAACCCACTCCAGTGTTCTTGCCTGGAGAATCTCAGGGACAGGGGAGCCTAGTGGGCTGCCGTCTATGGGGTTGCACAGAGTCGGACACGACTGAAGTGACTTAGCAGCAGAAAACTTTATCGAATGCTTATAGCTGAAAAGTTAAAATATCTACTCAAGGTAAGAGAAAAGTAAGTTGGGTTGTCATCACATTTTTGACAAAGCTAATGAATTAAATATTTCTAGGATGATAGTAATTACTTTTTTCAAAAGTAAATATAAAGAGTGTGCTCAGCCACTCAATCATGTCCAACTCTTTGTGACCCCATGGACTGCAGCCTGTTGGGTTCCTCTGTCCATAGAACTTTCCAGGCAAGAATACTAGGATGGGTTGCCATTTCCTACTCCAGGGGATCTTAAGCACGTGTGTGTTATTCACTCAGTCATGTCCAACTCTTAGAGTAGCCTGCCAGGCTTCTCTGTCCATAGAATTCTCCAAGCAAGAATACTGGAGTGGATTGCCATTTCCTACTCCAGGGGATCTTAAGCACGTGTGTGTTATTCACTTAGTCATGTCCAACTCTTAGAGTGGCCTGCCAGGCTTCTCTGTCCATAGAATTCTCCAAGCAAGAATACTGGAGTGGATTGCCATTCCCTTCTCCAGGGGATCTTCCCAAACCAGGGATCAAACCCTGGTCTCCTGCATTGCAGGCAGGTTGTCTATGTTTGAGCTACAGGGAAGTCCTGTATTAAATAAAAAGGACTACCATGTTATGTATGATAATAAACACAAATACCACAGAAAGCTATTTTTAAATGAATTTTATAGATAAAAATGTTTTTCTTTATCCTATTTATTGTATATTTTTCAAAACAATTTTTTTTCCTAGACAACAAAAATCTCTCTTGTTCTGTTTCTAATTAAGATATGTACCATTGTTTAGAGCTCTGTGGTATGCAATTAGACCTGCAGTTTTCTAATATCCATAAAATAAATTTAAAAATGTTCCTCCTTTGAAAGACAGATAATTCAGTCACAGAGAGCTTATTTCTATGTTTCCTTTGTTTTTTTTTTTTCCAGCTGCTTGGTAAGCCAATTTTCTACTTAGAGTCTACTATTAAAACACTCATTTGGTTCAGTATGTGGGCTTTATCCTTTCCATGGTCTGTTATGCAAAAGAGATGGCTTTAAACAATTTTTTTAGTTTGTTGTAAAGCAGTGGTTCTCAACTTGGATGCACATGAGAATCACCTAGGGAACCTGTAAAAGAGTACTGATGTCGCCTCCCTCTCTGGAGACTCTGATGTAACTGGTCTAGGTGGGTCCCTTTGTAAAAGCTCTGTAGGTGACTGTAATGTGTTGCCAAGGCTAGGAACCACTAGTCTAGGATCTTGCCACAGTCCAAATAAAAGCTTATTGTCTTTTCTGATTGAACTTGGATGAGAAATGATTGTTTAAAATTCTGTCATCTAATAGATACAAAGATTAAATTCCTTCTTTATAAAGTTGCTACTTTTGTAGTCTGACTTTTAGGGTTTAAGAGTATATTGTATCTCTTATTCTGAAGATTAGCATAAGAAGTCTATTGATTGCTAGTGAAAAATATTTAAAGATATATGCCTGAATATTACCTTTATAGACTAGTAGTTTTAGTTCATGTTTTCCTAAAAAATATGCTACAATTCATGGTTAAAGACTGTCTTCATACACACAGAAAGAAACAATTATTTCCCTAGACAATTATTCCAAAAGACATTCATTTTTTTGCATATAGAAGTTCACATGAGGTTCTGAAAAAAAAATCTTTATTAATTTTTCCAACAATTTCATTTTGATAGATTGAAAGAACCAAATCTAAGACAGAAGCTACTTGACAAAATCTTAATATATTAAGATAAATACATGCAGTCAGTGGTGATAAGTAAAAATCAGGTACAAATATCATATAAAACCTAATGAAAATCTATTCAAATACTTAAACAAGATGGATAATTTTCCAAAAACACAAAATAAGGAAAATGACTCAAGGAAAAAACAGAATTCCTGAAAAACAACCGTTGAAAAATGGAATCAGTGATAAAAAATAAATCTATCTTCCTTGAAAGACAGCACACCCAGATGCTTTTATGTGTTTTACCAAACATTCAAGTATTATATGATTTCTTTTGGTACTGTTTCACAGAGGAGAAAAGAGAAAAGCTAGTCAAATCACTCCACAAGGCTAGTACAATTTTGATATGAAACTTAGGATAGTAACTAAAAAAAAGTAAAATTGTGTACCAACCTTGCTGCTGCTGCTGTGGCCACTAAATCGCTTCAGTCATGTCCGACTCTGTGCGACCCCATAGACGGCAGCCCACCAGGCTCCCCTGTCCCTGGGATTCTCCAGGCAAAAACACCGGAGTGGATTGCCATTTCCTTCTCCAATGCATGAAAGTGAAAAGTGAAAGTGAAGTCACTCAGTCATGTCCGATTCCTAGCAACCCCATGGACTGCAGCCCACCAGGCTCCTCCGTCCATGGGATTTTCCAGGCAAGAGTACTGGAGTGGGTTGCCATTGCCTTCTCCGTATCAACCTTGAGCAAGTTGTAAATCTTCTTTGAAAGTTCCCCCCTTATTATCTCTCTAGGTAAAAACAATCATTTCCCACTGTCTCCTGTACTGCTAACATATACTCTATCCACAGTACTTTAACACTTTAGTGTACACACATGTATTCATATTTGTCTCTCACTGGTAGACACTAAAATCCTTGCAGGCAGGGAAAGCTTTGTATTCATATTCTCTGGCATGAAATACAGTGCTTACTCCATGGTCAGGGCTTCCCAGGTCACTCAGTGGTAAATAATTCACCTGACAGTGCAGGAGACATGGGTTTGATCCCTGCAATAGGAAGATCCCCTGGAGGGAGAAATGGCAACCCACTCCAGTATTCCTGCCTGGGAGATCCCATGGACAGAGGAGCCTGGTGAGCTATAGTCCATGGGGCTGCAAAAGAGTAGTACAGGACTTAGGGACTAAACAACAACAGCTACTCCATGCTCATGCTTAACAGCTGATGAATGATGTGAAGAGAGAGAGAGTGAAAGTGTTAGTTGCTCCATCGTGTCCATTTCTTTGCAACTCCATGGACTGTAGCCCACCAGGCTTCTCTATCCATGGAATTCTCCAGGCAAGAATTCTGGAGTGGGTTGCCATTCCCTTCTCCAGGGGATCTGCCTGACTCAATGATTGAACCCAGGTCTCCTGCGTGGCAGACTGGTTCTTTACTGTCTGAGCCACTAGGGAAGCCCCAATACTGGAGTGGGTTGCCATGTCCTCCCTCCAGGGGATCTTCCCAACCCAAGGATCAAACCCAGATCTCCTGCATTGCAGGAGGATTCTTTACTTTCTGAGCCATCAAGGAAGCCCAAGAATATTGGAGTGAGTAGCCTATCCCTTCTTCAGGGGAACTTCCCGACCCAGGGATTGAACCAGGGTCTCCTGTATTGCAGGGGGATTCTCTACCAGCTGAGCTACCCAGGAAGCCCAGGAAGGGCATTTCAGGTAGAAATATCTGTAATCTGTACAGGTGTGCACTGCTTGCATGCTCAGTTGCATCTGACTCTTTGCAACCCCATGGACTATAGCCTGCCAGACTCTTTTGTCCATGGAATTTTCCAGGCAAGAATACTGGAATGGGTTGCCATTTCCTACTTCAAATTTGTACAGGCAGAAGGTGAGAAAGAAGCAGCGAGTACATCATTTGGCTAGAATATTGATTTGTATAAAGGAATAACACTGGAACAGTAGGTCACAACCAGTCGGGGCAGGGGGGTGCTTTTCAGTGCGGAAGCTAAGTTTAGCTGAAAATCTAATGAAGGCATTTGAACAGGCAATGGCAAAATCAGACCTGTGCTTCAGAATTCAGATGAGCACTTTTTTTTTTTTGAGCTGCCTGGGACCCATATGGTTTAAATCCATCATTTTAAAAGTTAGAAAACTACAGTCAGGATAGGTGATCTACCCAAGACCAAAGACTGTATCATTAGTTAAAAGCAGGCTGAACCTTACAGGAGTAAACTTAATTCAAGTCACACAGTATATGGTCCAACCAATAGGCAAACTGAAGTTTATTGAACCACAGAGTCCATAAACTAGACACAGGGAGATGAAGTATGTGGACCATATGTATATACCCTTTTCAAACAGTCCTAATTTCAGGTAATAAGTTCATTTCAATAAAAGTAATTTGTGTACTGTAAAACTAAAGGTTGATTTATGCTTTTTTTTTTTTTTTTTTACTTTTATTCTAAGACAGAACATTTAAAAGAATTCTAGTTGGCTTTATTACATGAAGTCAGTTTGATTAGGTCTTTTATTCAGTTAGCTTCTAGATCCAAGGTCAATATGATGGTAGGCATGAACAGGAAGTGAATAGGAATAAAGCACTTCTTTATCCTTACAAAATCCATACGTGGAGCATTAAAAGTGTCTTAGTTACTACAACAAAATTGGAAAAGTTCCAGAAAAAGGTAAATTAATTAAAAAGGGCTCTTCAGCCTTAAAAGATAGCCTGTAAGTTTATAAAGTCAGAAGAGGTAAGTGGGGGATAGAGAAAACTTGTACTTGTTCATTATCTCAGAATACTAATTCTGAAAAATATTTCTTAAAGTCTAAAAGATAATGGATTTAGAGAAAATACAGGAACATACAATTTTACCTAGACAAAACATACCATTTTACCCACTGAAAAACCACATTGAGGAGGTTGTTTTTTCAATTTAAAGTTACATTAAGAAAACAGAATTTCAGACTCAAAGTACTGATACAAGATGAAAATATCCACAGGTTCGTGATAATGAATGATGACGGAACATTTTCAGAAATAGACAGGGTGAGATCTCATATACACTTCCTAGATTAATCCTTTTGGTGTCTGTGTCCAAGGCAGGACACTAGATTGAGAAGGCTGCTCCTCTAAGGCCCTCCTTACAAATCCTTGCCCCAAGCCATGGTTTGGCACCACAGAGTCTTATAGAAAACAGGCATCTGACTACTGTTTGCTAACTGACTAACTGATGTTTAAAGAAGGTGGTTAATAACACAGCTTTGAAAGGCATGAAATCATGAGCAAACAGTAATGACAGCACTAATTATGATAATGACAAGAATCACAATAGTAATTGAGATTATTAATTAATACATGTAATAATAGTATTACATCATTATTGCTCTAAATGCATCTATTAACTTGGATATCTTCATTCACTCTGTTTTTCAAATAATGAAACCACAGCACATGGAGGTTAGTAATCTGCTCAAGGACAGAGAGGTAGGTAGTGGCAGAGCTAGGATTTGAACCCAGAAGCTTGTGCTATTAATCACTATGGTATTCGGGCAAGTCCTGAAACTGTCTGTGGATCCTCCAGATGTGATACTTTAAAGGATCCCATTTCATATGTACTTACTTTTGTTGAATATTTGGAAAACAAATTATAGACTTTAAAAAGCATTCACACTTATTTCAGAATAGAAAACTAATAACCCTATTTTAGTTTCTCTTCAACAAAATGTATATATTTACTTTAGATTTACCTCCAGCTTTCCTTGAGCATAACTCAGGAGCAGCAGATTGGCTCTATCCTTCTCAGAAGAAATGGGGGTCCAAGGCCAAGCATCATCACTGACCAGTGGCCACCAGCAAACAACTCTATCTTGAACACAATTGATAGCTAGACGACGCTGTGTTGTCCTATTTACTGGGCCAGGGATTTCATAATAGGAAATCTAATGGTTTAAAAAAAAAAAAAAGACAAGGATCATTTTTAAAAGGCAAAATCCTCAAAGTATTACAAAAATTAAAGCATCTGTAAATGTAGATAAATGCAAGTAAATATGCATGTTAAACATGTGCTTAAGGAGGTGTCAGAATTTACCAAATTCTTTTGACACATACATAAAAAAGACATATGTTCAAAATTCTCCCCATTTTTAGCAGAGGAAAGGAAAAGGAAAAATGTGAGTTGGGGAGGAATTGGCCATAGCAATCCCAATCAATACCAAAATGTACAGTCATGGTTGCTTGACAGCATCGACCTACACATAGGCTTTAAGACCAGCTATATTAAATGACAGGTTCAGTATTGCTGACCAAGAGTGTCGGACTACTGTTTAAGACATAACATGTTAACAGTGACTGACAACAACAAAAGGAAAAACAACTTGAGGCAAATATCGCTTTAAAGACATATATACAAAAATTCTGCATAAAGGGATAAGCCACAGCATCATGCGTAAAAGTTTATGCAGCTTCTGAGAATTATGCTTTCTTTCTTAGGACGGATTTGTAGAATTTATTATTCAAACTATGTTATTTTGGAACATGGTTATTTGAAAACATAAGCACAGCACCATCTGGGTGACACATGCCAAGGAAATATAGATTGCACCGTATTTCTGCTTAAGGAATTAATGGAAGGTTGATAGCTTGGAAGCAAAAAAAAAAAAAAAAAAAACTATCTTGCCATTGCTGGTCAGCAATAATCGAACCACTTTCTGGGGATTAAGCGCATGGCTAAGCCTACTGGACCAGACACTAGCAAAGGGCAGGGGGTCTTCTTATCAGAGAAATGCTTCTGGAGCCAGTCTCACTACATGACAGATTGCTTTCATATTCCTGTCTGCAAGGCAACAAAGGATGGCAGTAATGCGATAATGCCAGAGTGCAATGGGTGTTAAGAACCCGTTGCATTTATGTATTGTATTTAGTAAATAATCAGGCTCATCCAAATTGTGATCTCACCACTCAACCAAGGCCATTAAAATCAAGGTTAATGCTTTAATAATCCTCTGCTATTTTTTTTTAATATGGTCAAAAGGAACCCTTTTCTATTTGCATGGCCATAATATTATTGACCTCTTCATCCTCTGAATGCACATCAAAAGGAACTGAAATCAAAGTAATTACCAGTGTTGTTCTCTCATGGTGAACATTTAACTCCTTGCACTGTCCCTTCACTGTTAAATAAATTGAATTGGATTTTTAAAATGTAGACAGGAAAACTTGCTAAAGGTCAATAATTTCATGATATTTCCATTTTTCTCTACCAAAACTGTTTCAGTCTAAAAGAACTAAATTATGATATAGCTGTAAAGAAGAGCAGGATTGTAATACTCTACACTATTTCCTTGTTTTAAAATCCAAATGGGCAATGACAGACAACACAAATTACTTTACGCTCTAAAGTGCAAATTCTTATATTTAAGTTCTCAATATCACTATTTTAACTAGCTATCTTCTTATTTGAAGGAAATATCACAATGAAATTGCTAAGTCCTTAAAATACACAAACATTATTTTGACATCCTACCTGGCATTTACACAGAACTTCTATATAAGAAAACAGAGTTAAAACAAGAGGCTGCCATTTTCAATCCTCACATAATGTAAATCATGTATGTTATCTGAAATTTAATGTTTGTTTTGAGTATTAATGGTTTACTATTCTATCACAATGGTCAAGAGGGCAAGTGAAATGAACAAGTTTCTTAAAATGTCCTTCCAATAATAAATGGCAGTTTTATCAAATATTAAATACCTGTATTTAAAATATTGAACTAGAAAATGAAATCCATGGGTTTTCCAGAGGGAAGCAGGCTACTTCTTCTCTAATGTAAAGAAATGACATGGAGTGCTCATGTTTTTAATTTCTCATATCTAATGACAGAATGAACAAATATGTAACTCTCTTACTCAAGGTGTAGGGCCCATATACTCAGTCTATTTTTCACATCTTTTCATTAGAAAAGATGACATCCTAACAGTTTCTCTCTGCTCTCATTAATGGGGAGCTACTATCCTTAAGCTGAGAAGACTTTGCCAAACTACCCACCACACTTAAGATGAAGAAAGTAGGCATACAAAATTTTATATAAATGCATTAAAAACAGTCACTTTAATAGTTAATGCATTAAAATTAATGCATACTGGTGCATTTTAAAGACCAGTATTAGTAAATTAACAACATTTCAAGGAAAGCTAGCCATTCTGGAAAATAGTATTCCATTAGGAATGTTAAACCATTTTTTACTAGACAAAATATATGAGTACTACAGATTTTCAGTTTAAAAGAATCAATATTATACAAAGTGTTATAGAAGCTATATAAGGCTTGCAAACAAAACGAAATTATAGTTTATTACCATGATGAAAAAGTTAATGTATTTTATCCCATGTGAAAAATCTTTTTTATAAGAGTAGATTTTTCTGATAAATAAAATTAAATCCTCCCACACCACTACTAACTCAGTCACAATAAGAAATAGCCCAAAAGAACCCAAAAGGGCAAAAGGTTAGGTCAAATACTATTAGACTTTTCAAACACACACACGCACACACACAGTTTCAAGCCACAAAGCTGGCTTTTAAGAATCTTTGCCCTTGTTATAGATACTCCTGGTACAGTCTAAGTGTGCATCTTTTTTAAGGAAGCTGTATATCAGTCTTGTTCCCAGTGAACAGTGAACTGTCTCAAATCCACGTCACAGAGGCTGGATCAATCTTGCAAACACAAGTCACTGCTGAAAAGAGGCCTTGAACTGAAACAGCCTGGAAAATGTATGAGATACTCATTCTAGCAGAGAGTATGCCTTCCAAGCAGTTAAAATGTAATGTGGCAAAACTTAAATTAAACACATCATTTAAAATAAAAATCCTGCCTTAACAGATGTAAAGTCCCTGATACAAGGAAACAAATTACCTGGAGTTACTGAAGGGAAAGAGACTAACACATGAAGGAGATTTCTTTTTGCATTTTTCTCCACAGTTATAGCTGATGTTGGGAGGAGGGGGATCTTCCCACTCCTTGTTTATTACACTTTTCTATTAACCTTTGAAAGTGTTGTCTTCTTTCTTGTGAAATGGAAGCGAGAGCAGCTACCCTTGCCTAGAATAGTGATACGGGGTCTTAGGGAAAAATGAGAATGGTATACATACTACTACCAGCAAGAAAACCATTTTAAAATGTGTAACTTGCCTCTATTATCTTTCTGATTTCCATAAGTATGATGTAAACTGCTCCAAGCATGCCACTGTTAAACCCCCATAATGAGAGTAAAAAAAGAAAACTTTGGATGGCCACTGTTTCTAGTTGATCAAGCTTAATCCTATACTATGAATAACTCTGGTTTTTTTGAAATCCATAATCATTTAAGAAAAAAGAGCATAACATCAACTCAAGCAATACTCTAGCATACCTTAATAATTAACAATATGACCATATACATTCAAATCTCTACCTTATAATCCAAGGCTGAGAGCTTTTCCAGTCTTTTGTTTATATCAGGAGAGCTCATCTTCTTGGCAAACTGAATAAAACATAGTTTGTTTTGTGCCAAAAATGATAAGATGATGAAGCTGTCTGTGAGAAGAGCTTAAAAAAAAAAGATTTGATAATACTATCAAGTACTAAGTTAGAATAAAATAATAACAAATTAATAGTTTCTTCTACTGAAATGTTACAAAAAGCTATTTTCAGAAGATAAATGAATATTAATTGAAATAACTGAAGTCTCATAAATATCATTGTGGACATTTCCCAATGATAATAAAGATATTAGAAAGAAACAACAATAATCAATCTAATCATGCATGGATTTGATATTTTTCCTTTCCATGAGACCATTTCAATATACACTGATATTTGGGGACAACCTACAAATGAGATGTATTTGGAATAAAGGTAGGAAAAGCATAAAACACTGTTTCATATCTGAACATAAAGATAAAACACTTATTTGTACTTAGCCTTTAATCCTGTATTTATATGATACAAACCATCTGAGAATAAATTGGATTTATTAGAGGATACAGATCAGTGTTCTCCACCAATTTTTTAAAAAAATTTTCATCAATGAACTTTCTGAAAGTATACTAGCTGAATGAACTAAAACATATTATACCCAATATATTATATAAAGTAATACGTGATAATGAAGATTAGCAAAAACATTTCTACAGCTATATTTCTAAAGCACACAGTTAATTAATTTGCACTAATTTGGGTTACATAAAGAGCCATTAATGTTAAAAAATTACTGATAAAAACATGTAGTAGGAATTTGAGAAATGTTTTACGTTGTTCCCAGCAAAAAGAAGTTATTGAATGTTTTATATATTTTTTTTTACTTCCATATCCCTGGCTGTGCAAGCAGTAACCACAGTAGATCAACACAATTACAGGAGAATCTGGAGAAATGCCAAGAAATCACATTGTTATCATTTACTCATGAGAATGTATGTATTATTTGTGGTTTAAAGAAACAAGTGAAAAAAGATATCTCAGCAACATGAACACTTTTGGAGGTCTCCTTTTGATTCTAATGGAGGACCACCAAAATGACAAAATCATCACAGCCACTATTTTATTTGCAGAATCAATGAAGGGGTCAATTATTAGACATGTAAAAATGGAACCTCTTCCACAGGAAAGCTTCCTTAGCATCATGATCCTACAAGGAAGAAGAAGTGGCATACTCATAACCCTACCCCCAGCTTATCATTATCAGGAATACTACTAATGATAGCCACACTGCAGAGTGCTTTTCTCTAAGAAATTGTGTCCGCATTATTCAGAGATACTAGTGAGCACACACAGCAGAAGGGTTTCTATAATCTTACCTCTGTCCTTTCCACTAGACCACACTTTCCTTTGATTATTCAATTTAAGATATGGATAATTTTCAATCTCTAATGATAATATGCAATCTGTTTCTTTTAATTTATTTAATTGGAGGCTAATTACTTTACAATATTGTATTGGTTTTGCTATACATGCAATCTGTTTCTTAGACCTTTTTTTTCACCTCGAATTCAAGTGCAGTCTTAAAACTTTAGGAGTCAGCACACTATAGTGCAAAGAAGATGGGTTCAAATTTCAGCTCAGTCATTTTGGGGCTATTCCTTAGTATCTCATTGGTGGACATGTTCATCAGTATCTCAGCTTCAATTTCCTTATCTATAAAACAGAAATAACTATATCTTACAAGGAACAGTTTTAATTAAATTATATAGGTAGGCTGGCACAGCGAAGAGCCTTTTAAGGATTAATAAATGTCAGTATGCTACCTTTTCAATAATTGGCTTAGGTCTTTATGTGCTTTGTAGCAATTATATACTAACTGTGATATCACTTTACAGGATTCAGATTTATCTGGTATTCTTGGCATTGATTTTTTATTTTTAGAAATACTGCTCAAACTCTCTCAGAAGTTAGTATTCATAGACTTTGGTAACAAAGAATGTCCTAAGAGCCAAAGAACATATTTTGTTTTTGTTTTTGTACTAGGTGGCTGTGCTGACAAATTGGGGTTATTTATTCAAAATTCATGTGAAAGTGAAAAATATTTGAAATGTCAACACACCAAACAAAACACCCACCTCTTTCGAAAATATGTTCACTTTTTTAAGGAAACAGTAAAAAATACTCAAGAATACTAACAATTGACAAAAACTTTGACATTAAATATTAGTTAAAACTTGTATTGGTCCCAGGGGTTGTAACTGTGCTATTACCAGCAATTACTTGTGTTTTCAAGTCCCTAGTGGTAATAATTAGTCTACCTGTTGACACTCTATTTCTCCTGCCCCACTGTTAATGTAGGCAATTGATTTGCACATGGGGGTAATTACCATCACTGATGGTGTCTGAGATGAGCTTCCCCACCAGGCTTCTGTCAATCACCACTTTCTCCAGCTGCGGCCCAGAAAGGCTTAGGGACACCAGCACACCTGAACCAAAGAGGAGCTAAAAACAGGTAGAGAGACAGGGGGAGGGAGATATACCAAGAATCAGAATCTTTTAAAAATTTCTCCCCAAATGTACAACTTATACAGATATGTACATGTATATCTATACCGTGGAATTATAAAGAGTTCTTTGAAAAACAATCACTGACATTATGAGTAAAAAAATACAGGTGGTTAAATGGTGGAACACAGTAAGTGCACTGATCAGTGCTATATGAAGAAACTGAATTTAGTCCATGTTTATTAGAAGTGTAATCTTTTAATTACTTGGAAAATAACCATGTTTATGAAAAAACTTCCTTGCACGGCATTCAGAGATGTGATGTGTCTTACTGAAATGTTTTCAAAGATTACTATTTATATTAGTAATTAAAAGAAGATTTCTTAACATTTGAATAGGCATTGCTACATAGTAAACAGCAATCATCATTACAATGTTAACACCAAGTATTATGATTTATCTGGAATTTAAACTCCTTGAAATAAAAATCATGTCTAAAATATTAAAATACATGTAAATCCAAGGCAATTAAAGCACAATGTTAAACGTTAAAATTCATAAATAAGCACCACACACCAGAAATAACTTCTCAAGGAGAGATAAACACAGTAAAGTACACAGGCTTTATTAATATTACTGTTCACCCAACCACCCAACAAAAGATGTCTGGATATCACCATTATGGTTTTATACTGCTCCTTTTCATTTGTTGCAGTATAATTCATTCATCTCCAAATGTTTAAAACTTCTGAAAGGACTATGCATATGTGTATGCTTGTTATCTATGAGATTATGAAATATCAACATTGGAAGAAATTGTTTCACCTTCAAGGCAACAGACTCAAAGCAGATGAATCATGTAATAGCATATGGTATAAGAAGAAAAAAACCAATTGTCAGTAAACTAATCACAAACATGCTAGCCAAATCCAAAGACAACTATGATTTTAAACAAAACAGGGGAATTCCCCACCTACCTAGGCATCATGTCCCAGCTAGAGAGCATGATTCTCGACAAGACATACTGGGACATGTGTGAACAATGAGCAGCATGAGGGACTAGGTGATTATTATATTTAAAAAAGACAACTATTCCCTACTGTCTAACAGATTGCAGGCATATGAACCAGAAAAGAAAATGAAGGGCCCCATGTGATTAAGTTCAGTTCAGTTCAGTCGCTCAGTCGTGTCCGACTCTTTGCGACCCCATGAATCACAGCATGCCAGGCCTCCCTGTCCATCACCAACTCCCAGAGTTCACTCAAACTCATCATGTGATTAAAGGAACTGTCAGTTTCATGTTAATTTACCCCAAAGGGGCCAGAAGGCAGGGGAAAGGAGAACTTAACTGTATTGGTATGGGAGACTAATAAGAGAAGGTGAAGGTACGTTTGTTCCAAGAATTTGAAACTACTTCATAAATTAATTAATCTCTACTGAATTATGAATTACATCCAGCCACACCATATACCTTGATGACTAACACTGATAGTTTCCTTTTAGGGATTACCCCCATAACAATATAACATGTGGTCTTTACCCCTACATTCTCCCTTCTCAAGCAGGCAATTTTAGGGTCATCTTTCATATCTAGTTCTCCCCCTTATAATAGTTTTTCCTCCCCTCATTTATTCAGTCTCTCCCTCATTTATTCAGAAAAGTGAAGTCGCTCAGTCATGTCCGACTCTTTGAGACCCCATGGACTGTAGCCTGCCAGGCTCCTCCATCCATGGGGTTTTCCAGGCAAGAATACTGGAGTGGGTTGCCATTTATTCAGAGCACCTTTAAAATTTGTCCTTTTCTACTTATTTTTATCTACTACAATTTTACACCCATACTCTTAAGCAACTCTTTTCTTCATTATCTACTATTAGTTCCTAATGGATACTAGCTAGGCCACTTTTATCTTTATATCTTAAAGATATATCTCTCTATATCTTTCTATCTTTATATCTTTTTATCTTATCTAGTGCCTAGAACAATGTCAGACACATAGGAGGTGCTAACTAAATGCTTAGAGAAAGAATCATAATTAATTCATGATAAGATTAAATAATTTCCAGTTAGAAGGAAATCTGGTCTAATTTTCCACTCCCACATGACATGGAAGTTCCTTCTTTAGCATCTCTGCAGGCATCCTTCAAGGATCCAGCCATGCTTGAATACTGCCAGTAACTAGAAGCTGCTTTAAACAGATAACTAATGAAGAAGTAAAAAGGTCTCCTTCAGGAGACAACATTTGAGTACAGATCCAAATGAAGTGAAAGAACAAGCCATATGATTACTAGAAAAAAGGGAATTTGAGACTTAGAATGGTAAATGCAAAAACTCGTGAGGTCAGAATGTGCCTGGGAAAACTGACAAAAGGTAGGCCAGTGTGCCTTGAGGGGTGAGGAGTGAGTGAGAGGGATGTCAGAGGATGGAATCAGCAAGGTAGTCAGGGGAGCTTGTTGAGGAAAAGCCATAGGGTTTTAAGCAGCAGTGAATTATAATTTATATTTTAAGGAAGGATCAGGGCAAAAGTAGAAGCAGAGAGACCATTAGGAGGCTACTGCAGTGGCCTGGGTGAGAGATGATGATGGCTTGAACTCGATGGCAATGCTAGAGGAAATAGTACGTGGATATATTTGAGACATATTTTAAAGGGGAGCAACTGGGGCTTGCTGAAGAATTGGATGTAGCAGACAAGAGAAAAACTCAAAGGTTTTTGGGCTGAGGAACTTGGTTTATTGAGATGGGGAACACTTGAGGAGAGGTAAATTTAGATTGGGAGAATCAAAAGTTTGGTGTGGACATGTTAAGTTTAAGGTGTCTATGGACATATAAGTAGAGATATCAAATAGTCTGAAGTCTAGGGTGAAGTGGGGGCTGGAGATTATATTTGGGAGTCATCAACAATGTATGGTAGTGTTTAAAGTCTTGGAACAGAATAGTGAAAGTCGCTCAGTCGTGTCCAACTCTTTACAACCCCATGGACTATCCAGTCCATAGAATTCTCCAGGCCAGAATACTGGAGTGGGTAGCCTTTCCCTTCTCCAGGGGATCTTCCCAACCCAGGGATCGAACTCAGGTGTCCCACATTGCAGGTGGATTCTTTACCAGCTGAGCCTTAAGAGAAGCCCAAGAATACAGGTGGCCTACCCCTTCGCCAGTTGATCTTACCAACCCAGGAATCGAACCAGAGTCTCCTGCATTGCAGGCAGATCCTTTACCAGCTGAGCTAAAAAGATTGAAGAGGTCATAAGGGTGGAGACCTAATCGAATTAACCTGGTGTCCTTACAAAGAAGAAGACACACCAGCAGGCTCTCTTTCCATGTGCACACATAAGGAAAAGGCCAAATGGCTACAAAGAAGACAGTTGTTTATGAATCAGGAAGAGAGGTCTCACCAGAGCCCAGCCCTTACAGCAACCTGGTCTTGGACTTCTAGCTTCTAGAACTGTGAGAAAATAAATTTGTTGTTTAAGGAAAAAAAAAAAAAGGAGAAAGAGGCCTAACAACTGAGCTCTGGGACATCTCAATCTTTAGATGTGTTATAAGATCAGGTTAGCCCTCTTATTGACACCTAGTTGGGGTACTTATTAGGATTAAGGTATGTCTATCATTTCTGATTTCCAAATGTCATGTGTTCTAGAAGTAGCCCAAACACCAGATTTTGGAATAAAAGGGTATAAGCAAATTAATAAGTTAATTAATACATTTTTATAAAAACAATCTATAGGGAAGCATAAGTTTCCAAGTACTGGTGCCAAATATATTTCTGGATATGGTAATGGCGATAACCAGAATTAGGGGGAAAAAAATAGTATGAGTCTCAGGAAAAGAATATGCTAGCCCAGACAGAAAAGTATCTCTCCCTGTTTCCCCAAGTAGTTAGTAGTTCTTAAGCCCTCCAAAATGGAAAAAGCCTATTTTAAGATTTGGCAGGACAAGAAGGAAAAAGGGCACCAAGATATCCAATTTCAAGGAATCAGAGAATCCAACAGTCCAAAAAATTAAAAAAGAGCAGACAAAGAAGCAAAGGGAGATACCTCTGGAGCAGATCTGAGCTTGAGAAGAGATCCACAGGATGAATAAATAAGAGGGCTTATGGGATTTCCCAAAACTCTGCCAATTTTTTTTATATATTTTATTTTTTAACTTTACAATATTGTATTGGTTTTGCCATATATCAACATGAATCTGCCACAGGTATACACGTGTTCCCCATCCTGAACCCTCCTCCCTCCTCCCTCCCCATACCATCTCTCTGGGTCGTCCCAGCGCACCAGCCCCAAGCATCCAGTATTGTGCATCAAACCTAGACTGGCGACTCTGCCAATTTTAATGTAATTCCCTGTGTAGAAGATGACTAAGGCAAAATAGGAACTGAAACTTTCATTTCCCCTGATACCCTTCCAGACAGGAAGTATCTTCCTTGCTAGTTATGCTCTGACCATTATTTCTTTCTATTGTCTACATAACTTTTTCCTTCTCATGTTTTTAAAATAAGCTCATACCAGAGAGGTCTGTCTTTTTTTAAGAAACTAGGAAATGATCCCCATGATCTTCAGATGATTCCTCAGATTGGTTTCTCTTAACCTTATTTTGAATACTTAATTAGAAGTGAAATGGCACTGGGAGAAGAAAAATTTTTACCAGCTGACATCATTAAGCAAAACAAAAACATAAGCAGAAACAAGAATCCAAGTTTCATTCACTCAGTAGATCAAAAATATGTGAGTGCCTCCTATATATGCCAAGTATATAGACAGGGATATGATGATGAATGATCTAGGCAAGTATTGGTAAAATGTGTATAGAATATAGCAGAAGATCTCATCTCAGAGAAGTGGAGGTTTTGGTTAAGATAGATGACTGCTTCCTAGAAGAGGTAGTTTAGTAGCCATAAAGAGAAGTACATCATACATCATGTATTGACCAATGCATCATAGTCTCAAGTACTGAAGAAGAACCGGTGCAGTAAGTAACTGTGAACGAGCTCTTTTATAATAGTGATCACAAACAACTCAACTGAATTCAGTATTCTCACTGGCTAAGGAAACTCTTCCCAAATCCATGTGATGATTGTCATATCTGAGAGAAGTGAAAAGTAAAGAAAGGCATACAGAATCAGTACTAAAAATCAACCCTGGGTTATAGGTTTAATCCACCATTTGAGAGGGAAGTCACGGACAGGTAGCCAAGACTGATCCCATGAAATCATCAGGTGACATGTGGGAGACAACATGTGCTAAACACTACAATCCAGAGAGGTAACAAAGTATTATGACCATTGGAGTACAATCCAGAGAGGTAACAAAGTATTACGACCATTGGAGTAAATTCTAGGGTTGAAGCAAATACTTATTAAAGTATTATAAACCACTCCTCAGGAGGCCCAGTGAGTTTGTATCAGGATGGTACCCAACGCCTCCCTCAACCTTGACCCCCTATCCAATCCATGGGATAACTTCTGGAGAAATTCAGAACTATAGACAGACAAACCATTTTACATTGAGGAAATCTATAATGAAGGGTAGGGTCACTGATCATTTTAACAGATAACCTGCTGGAAGAGAGATAACATGTTTTCTGTAATTTATTCCTTCATTCAGCAAACATTTATTGCATATAGAGAGAAATCATGCCTGACTAATCCATTAAAGTAGAGAGACATAAGTGAATGCAGTTAAGACAAGGATAAGAAAAAAATTTTAATTGACTCACTATAGGGAACTGACTAAAGCACAAGAAACAAAAGGACAAGAAACATGTATTCTTCTGGATAGAGATGTGCTAACAATGGGGCTTCCCAAAGATTTGTGTGATGTTATGCAATATAGGGAACAGATACATTCCTGGAAATTTGCCTGCAAATCTATTGCAAATTACAAAATCTCATTTTTGTCACTTATTCTCATAAAATGAGCAATGCTAAACTTTAATCCCTAACATAATTTAAAATCCAACTTACATATATACATATACACACATACATAAAATAATTACATACAATAAAAGTGAGAAAATAGTTATAATATTTTATGAAATTCACAAAAGAACATGGTTCAAAGGTAAATCTTGTATTTGCCCATAGTTTTAAAGATCTCAAGGATAAAAGCAGTGGTAAGAAGTGAGTAGGATAGCACATTACTTTTGTACAAAATTTTACAGTTTACAGAGGACTTTAATACACACTCTCTAATTCATATAAAATGTCAGTACAACTCTGGTACATTGTAAATATGTAAATTAAAAAACAGTAATAACAACATAATCCTCATACTAATTCACAATCAAGAGGGTAAAGCAACTAACCAAAGTGAAAGTGTTAATCACTCAGTCATGTCCAGTTCTTTGCAGCCCATGGACTATAGCCCACCAGGCTCATCTATCCATGGAATTCTCCAAGCAAGAATACTGGAGTTGGTATCCATTTCCTCCTCCAGGGGATCTTCCCTACCATAGATCAAACCTGGGTCTCCTGCACTGCAAGCAGATTCTTTACCATCTGAGCCACCTAATCAAAGGTCTCATCATTTGTGGAGAAATAGAGATCAAGACATAGGACAAATCCTGTGTTCTTTCCCCCCCTGCTTAGGAACTAATATCCTTTTACTTTCAGTCAGGTGATTTCCATGTAGTACCTATCTGGTTTTCTTCTCTTTAGCTCCTTCTTCAGTCTAAACCAGCTTCCCTCTAAACCAGTGGTTCTCGAGTGGAGGTGATTTTGATCCCGAGGGGACATTTGGCAATGTCTAGAGACACTGTGGTTGTCACACCTCTATGTGTTAGCTGCATCCATGGAAGCTCACCTGAACAAAGTGCTTGTAAATGAATTTCTATGGAGGCAAAGGTGTTTTCCTTGTCTTCCAACAAACAGATGATTTGGGAGATCCTCAAAGTCTAATCAACACTTTTCTCACAGAAAGAAAGGTAATGAATGAGGACCAGGTCAGAGATCTTAAATGAAATAGTGGGCAGTGCATAGTTCAGATCAGAGCCTGGAGGAAACCTTACCAAATATCTGTAACCGCATTCAGGGCTATGACTCTGATGACTAATGCCAGCTGTCAGGAAAGAAAAAGCCCAAGGGCAAGTCAGAGCTCTAGCCATAGCCTGATAGAAATATCCTGTAAGAACACCTTGGCTCACCAATCAGCCTTATCTATAATTTAGTCTCTTGAGTAATTCATCCATCAGGTGGGAATGCCCCAAGCAAATGAGCAAAGTCTATGATGTCAGATATATTTCATATTGTAAGTAAATAAATTACCATGCTAGTTGATACATCAGTCCCTTTTTAGTTTGGTTATTGTGAATGTTGTTACTACAAGAAAATAAATGGAGATAACATAAAAGATAGACAGGTTTAATTAATCAGAAATTTTTTGCCCTAGCCTGTGATATAGTGAAGTGGGGTGAAATTTTTTAAAAGTTGCAGACCTACATGAATAGCACCATTCCATTTTATTAGAAAAAAATAGGTGTGGTATATGCATACACATGCATAAAGAAATTGTGTAAACACAAGAAAACACAAGAAAGAATTTGACCAAAATATCTCAGTAAGTCCCTCGAAGAGGTGAAATTGGGAGTTGAAGGCATAAACTTTAACTTCTAAACAAAAAGTTGTTTTTAAATTGGAATTGTGAGTAATTTTTTAACTTTTTAATATGTTGTTATTTTTTCTAAAAAACGTTTCAAAAACAAAGAAGCAGATCTTCAAGTATTCTGGTCACAAATAGTTTTATGTTTTTATGTCATAAAATGTGTTTCTGAGAAGCCTGGTAGGCTGCAGTCCATGGGGTCGCTAAGAGTCGGACACTACTGAGCGACTTCACTTTCACTTTTCACTTTCATGCATTGGAGAAGGAAATGGCAACCCACTCCAGTGTTCTTGCCTGGAGAATCCCAGGGATGGGGGAGCCTGGTGGGCTGCCATCTATGGGGTCGCACAGAGTCGGACACGACTGAAGCGACTTAGCAGCAGCAGCAGCAGCAACAGCTAAAAGGATCAAGTAGGAAACTGAACTAAGACCCTCTCCTCTGCATTTACATTTATTAAAAAATAAAACACTTTTTTATTATAGTCTTATTAGATTGCTTACCCATGTCTAATTTCTTTATTCACTAAAAAGATTATAAGTAACAATCGGAAAGTATGGTATATTCAAACTATGGATTACTCTGCACCTACTAAAAATAAGAAGGGGAGATGTAGATCATTAATAGGTATGTTATATGTTGTTATGTGAAGTTACAGAAAAATATTTACAGAAAATAATATATATAATAAGTAAAATATATTTATATACTACTTACATATATGAGCGTTTGTAAATGCATGGAGGAAGGACATAAACAACTGTTGACTGTGCTTACCATGGTGAGGGTAGTCCTCTGAATGTTTATCTGCTTGTATTGCATGCCATTTAACAATGTTAAGGAATCATCTTAATATTTTAAAATTAAAACCTTAAAAGTGGGAATAAAGATCACCACTAAATTCTTGTAGAATTCCTTTGGTTTGAGAATACTATTTTTAATTTTCACCTTTACCCAACAGATTTCAAATTCACAGGTAAATTGTGCCAATACTGCTTCAATTTCTCTCAGATCTACCATTTTTAATATAACTCCTTATCCACCCTCTTTTTACCAGGACAACACTCAACAGATGCCCTTGACACCTTCCACTTCTCCTTCCCCACAGTATATACTAATACAGCATAAATGTAAAAGAGTATTTCCCAAAGCTTCCTCCACAAAATAGTGATCTTTAAAGATATTCCAAAGTAAGCTTGGAAACATTATATATGACAGTCTCTTCTTGGGACTGATAATAGCACTTTGTAAGTAAATTTAAACACACACATACACACACACACTCACATTTAATGTACAATAGGATATTATGGTAGCTTTAAGGATAGCAAGATTTTTTTAGGATTAGTATTGCTAAATTGTTACTACAATGGAACTTGCATTCAAATGGATGAGGCAGATAGTAATTAGATGGTCACACAGTAAGTGTAAAACTGCAGTGAGTATCAAGAAGTCCGTGGTATAACAGCACATAATAGGGAATAGAGCTCATCAGGGAAGGCTTCCTGTGAACGTGGTAACTCAATGTCAGAGGCCTAAGGATAAGAATGTGTTACCTCCGTGAAAGGAGGAGCAAAGGGCATTCAAGGCAGAGCTAAGAACAGTTTGTGCAAGGGCCTCAAAGCAGTAGAAAGCCTACGGAGCATAAGCAATGGACAGAAGCCCGGTATGGCTGTGGCACTGAAATTAGGAAAGAATTTGGTAATAGATGCAATTAAAAAGATAGGTAGGTTGGGACCAGTTCAGTTTAGCCTTTAAGAACAGTGTCATGCTATAATTTTTTAAACTGAATTTACTGATTTAATTTTTGGAAGAGGTAACACATCCTTGTAGTTCCAAAAGAAAATGACAACAAATTATACAGAGGTATACAATTTCTCACCTTTGTATCCCTCCTACCTCTTCTCCCCTACCCTGCCCTAGTTCACCAGTTTCCAGTTTCTATCTATTCTCCAGAGTTACAGAAGGGTTTGAAGCTGGGAAGTAACAGATTTGCTTTTAAAAAATCATTTTGGCTACAGGGTGGAGGACAGACTGGTGGGAGCAGGTAGAACAGTGAAGATGAAGACATGCCAAAGTAGTCAAGAGGGAGAGGGAGAGAGGTGGGTAGAGTTATGAGGGAAAGGATAGAGACCCTCTTGTGGAGGAGAGTGACTTAGGAGATAAAACCCAGTAGAATCAGAGATTAGTTGAATATGTGGCAAGGGGAGGAAGGAGAGATGGGTAAAGAAGAAGTTAATTTCAAGGACAAACAGGTGGCTTCCAGGTTTCTATAAATAAATGGAAGACAGGCTGTTTACTGAGATTGAAGTGGTAGAAGAGGAACAGGAAGAGGGCTCTGAATTTCATTTTAGAGATACTGTATTGGAAACATCTTTGAGGCACCAAAGGAGAGATATCAAGTAGGTAACTGGATTAATGACTGTGGAGCACAGGGGCAAGGCCTGAGCTCTAGAGCGAAGAGGCACTGAAGCTATAAATATAAGTTGGATATCCCAGGAGTTCAGAGTAAAGAGGAGAGGACATTCAAGGGCAGGAGAAAGAAGCACAGGCCTGAAAAGAACACAGAGAAGAATGCTGGAGGGGTAGGAAGAATATTAGAAAAGTGCATGGAGAATTAATACAAAAAAGTATTTCAGGAAAACTGGTGTGGCAGGTAGTATTGAATCCCCTTGTGTATTTAAAATTATGCCTTAAAAAAAAGTCACTAAATTGGATTTAGTGATAACAGAGGGTTTTTTGTAACCTCAGTGTAAAAGGTTTTCAGTGTAATCAGGAGAAAAGTATGGCTGAAGTTGGTTAAATGCTGAGTGAGCAATAGACAAATGGAGCCTTTAAACAGAAATTCTTTTGAGAAACTCGATTCTGAAGAAAAGGGATAAGACATGGTGGTATCTGAGATGAATGTTTTGTTTTGCTTTGCTTTAATAGAAAAGAGTTTAAGTTGATCAGGAATCTCAACAGATTCCATATGGTCAAATCAATTTTGAAAAAGAAGAACAAAGTTCTCATACTTCCTGATTTCAAGACACAGCACAAAGACACAATAATCAAAACAGTGTGGCACTGTCAAAAGACAGATCTACAGACCACGGAACAGAATACAGGGCCTAGAAATACACTCTCACAAATATGGTCAAATGATCTTCAACAAGAGTGCTGAGACCACGCAATGTGGAAAGAATAGTCTCTTCAACAAATGGTGCTGGGAAAACCGGATATCCACATTCACAAGAGTGCAAATGGACCCTTATCTTACAGCATACACAAAAATTAATTCAAAGTGGATTAAAGACCTAGACTCAGACCCAAAATGATAAAACTTCTTGAAGAAACCATAAGGGAAAAGCTTCATGACACTGGATATGAAAATGATTTCTTAGATATGACTCTAAAAGCAAAAACAGACAAAAGTTTAAAACTTTTGTGCATCAGAGTACACAAGTAAGAGTGAAAAGGCAACCTACAGAGTGGGAGAGCATATTTGCAAATCATATATCTGACAAGGAGTTAATATCCAAAATATACTTTTAAAACTCTTAAAACTCAACAACAAAAAATTAACTCAATTAACAAATGGGCAAAGGACTTGACTAGACATTCCTCCAAAGGTGATACACAAATGGCCAACAAGCATATGAAAAGATGTTCAACATCACTAATCTTTAGAAGAATGCATATCAAAATGCATTTTCTATGATGAATATCATAGAAATGAGATATCTCATACCTACAGAATAGCAACTATCAGAAAAAACAAAAAAACAAAAAATAAAGTGTTGGTGAAGCTGTGAGAAACTAGGACCCTTGTGTACTGCTGGAGGCACTGTAATACGGTGACCTGTGGAAAACAGTATAGAGGTTCCTCAAAAAATTAAAAATAGAACGACCATCTAATCAGTAATCCCATTCGTGGGTATATAGCTAAAATAAAGCACTGTCTCCAAGAAGTATCTGTACACCCATGCTCACCACAGTATCACAATAGCCAGGAGAAGGAAGCAACACACACGTTCATCAATGGATGAACAGATAAGCAAAATGTGGGACATCCATCCAGTGGAATACTACTGAGATTTAAAAAGGAACACAATCCTGTCACATGCTACAACATGGATGAACGGTGAGGACACTATGCTGAGTAAAGCAGGCTAGTCACAGAAGGGTAGATACTGCATGGCTCCATTTACATGAGGTAGCTAAAGAAGTCAAGCTCACAGAAGCAGAGAGTACAATGGTGGTTGCCAGCGGCTGGGGACAGAGGTAGGGGAGCTGCTGTTTAAGTGTATAGAGTTTCAGTTTTGCAAAATGAAAAAGTTCTGAAGATATTTCACAGCAATGTGAATATACTAAATGCCACCAAACTGTACAGTTAAAAATGTGTTAAAATGTAATTTTTGGATTTTTTTGTTACAATAAAAATTGTTTAATTTAAAAATTTAAAGTTTATTGGAAAGGTCCATTTGACAGAAAGGATAAATTTAATTATATCTAAAAAAGCAGGTATCTGTGCCAAAAACTCTAAGCATTATATATATATTAACTTAATTCTTATAATAAACATATGAGTTAGATATTTTTATCTCCATTTTATAGTTACATGAACTCTGGCACAGACAGGTGAAGTAACTTCCCCAAAGTTGCTGATAAAGCCAAGACATGATACCAAGAAAAATGGAACAGCTTGTGCTTTCCGCCAGTATGCTGTACCTAAGAGAAGGAATAAAATCATGTGGGATTTTGAGAAGGCCAGAGGGGATGAGATCAAAATCTATGCCAGAGGATTCTAAACTTTTCCAAATCATGACATCCTTTCTGTCTCTGAAATTTTTTTTTTAATTTTGGCTTTTTTAAATTTTGTTTTTTATTGAAGGACAATTGCTATACAGAATTTTGTTGCTTTCTGTCAAACCTCAACATGTATCAGCCATAGGTATACATATATCGCCTCCCTTTTGAACCTCCCTCCCAATCCCACCCCTCTAGGTTGATACAGAGCCCCTGTTTGAGTTTCCTGAGCCATACAGCAAATTCCTGTTGGCTATCTATTTTACATATGGCAATGTAACTTTCCATGTTACTCTTTCCATGCATCTCACCCTCTCCTCCCCTCTCCCCATGTCCATAAGTCTATTCTTTGTCTGTTTCTCCACTGCTGCCCTGTAAATAAATTCTTCAAGTACCATTTTTCTATATTCCATATATGTGTTAGAATATGGTATTTATCCGACTTACTTCACTCTGTGTAATAGGTACTAGGTTCATCCACCTCATCAGAACTGACTCAAATGTGCTCCTTTTTATGGTTGAGTAATATTCCAGTGTGTATATACCACAACTTCTTTATCCATTCATCTGTCGATGGACAAGTCTAGGTTGCTTTCATGTTCTAGCTATTGTAAATAGTGCTGTAATGAACAATGAGATACATGTGTCTTTTCCAATTTTTGTTTTCTCAGGGTATTTGCCTAGGAGTAGGACTATTGGGTCATACTGGTGGTTTCATTTCTAGTTTTTTTAAGGAATCTCCATACCATCTTTCATAGTGGCTGTATCAATTTACATTCCCACCAGCAGTGCAAGAGTGTTCCCTTTTCTCCACACGCTCTCCAGCATATATTGTTTGTAGACTTTTTGATGAGGGCCATTATGACCAGTGTGAGGTGATATTTCATTGTGGTTTTGATTTGCATTTCTCTAATAATGAGTGATGTTGAGCATCTTTTCATGTGTTTGTTAGCCATCTGTATGTCTTTGGAGAAATGTCTATTTAGGTCTTTTCCCCACTTTTTGATTAGGTTGTTTTTCTGGCATTGAGTTGCATGAGCTGCTTGTATATTTTGGAAATTTATCCTTTGTCAGTTGTTTCATTTGCTATTATTTTCTCCCAATCTGAGGATTGTCTTTTCACCTTGCTTATAGTTTCCTTTGCTGTGTGAAAGCTTTTAAGTTTAATCAGGTCCCACTTGTTTGCTTCTGTTTTTATTTCCGTTAATCTAGGGGGTGGGTCATAGGGATCTTGCTTTATGTCATCGAGTGTTCTGCCTATGTTTTCCTCTAAGAGTTTTATGGTTTCTGGTCTTAAATTGAGGTCCTTAATCCACTTTAAGTTTATCTTTGTGTATGCTGTTAAAGTTTTCTAATTTCATTCTTTTACATGTAGCTGTCCAGTTTTCCCAGCACCATTCATTGAAGAGGCTTCAAAAATTTTTATGGTGCCCTTGGTCCAAAAGAAATACCAGAATTTAAACAATTAAATAAGAATTTATGTCCCAACAACTTGGCAGTCATTTCAAAACGTAACACACAAAGAATCAAAGAAAAATACCTTTACTTAATCCCTAGGAGGTGTGCACTATTAGAATTTGGGCACCACACAAATTCTCAAACTCTGGAATCAGATTGGATAAACTTAACCTTGTATTCCATGCTAATTGTTGTGTGGTACTTGCTTTTTATCACAGTTTAGTTCAGTTACTCAGTTGTGTCAGACTCTTTGCGACCCCATGAACGGCAGCATACCAGGGCTCCCTGTCTATCACCAACTCCCAGAGTTTACCCAAACTCATATCCATTGAGTTGGTAATGCCATCCAGCCATCTAATCCTCTGTCATCCCCTTCTCCTCTTGCCTCCAATCTCTCCCAACATCAGGGTCTTTTCAAATGAGTTAGCTCTTCACATCAGGTGGCCAAAACATTGGAGATTCAGCTTCAACATCAGTCCATTCAATGAACACCCAGGACTGATTTCCTTCAGGATGGACTGGCTGGATCTCCTTGTAGTCCAAGGGACTCTCAAGAGTCTTCTCCAACACCACAGTTCCAAAGCATCAATTCTTCTGCACTCAGCTTTCTTTATAGTCCAACTCTCACATCCATACATGACTACTGGAAAAACCATAGCCTTGACTAGACAGACCTTTGTTGACAAAGTAATGCCTCTGCTTCTTAATATGCTATATAGGTTGGGAATAACTTCCTTCCAAGGAGTAAGTGTCTTTCAATTACATGGCTGCAATCACCATCTGCAGTGATTTTGGAGCCCCCCAGAATAAAGTCAGCCACTGTTTCCTCATCTATTTGCCATGAAGTGATGGGACTGGATGCCATGATGTTAGTTTTCTGAATGTTGAGCTTTAAACTAACTTTTTCACTCTCCTCTTTCACTTTCATGAAGAGGCTCTTTAGTTCTTCTTTGCTTTCTGCCATAAGGGTGGTGTCATCTGCATATCTGAGGTTATTGATATTTCTCCCTGCAATCTTGATTCCAGCTTGTGCTTCCTCCAGCCCAGCGTTTCTCATGATGTACTCTGCATATAAATTAAATAAGCAGGGTGACAATATACAGCCTTGACGTCCTCCTTTTCCTATTTAGAACCAGTCTGTTTTTCCATGTCCAGTTCTAACTTGCTTCCTGACCTGCATACAGGTTTCACAAAAGGCAGGTCAGGTGTTCTGGTATTCCCATCTCTTTCAGAATTTTCCAGTTTGTTGTGATCCACACAAAGGCTCTGGCATAGCCAATAAAGCAGAAATAGATGTTTTTCTGAAACTCTCTTGCTTTTTCGATGATCCATCGGATGATGGTAATTTGATCTCTGCCTTTTCTAAAACCAGCTTGAACATCTGGAAGTTCATGGTTCACGTATTGCTGAATCCTGACTTGGAGAATGTTGAGCATTACTTTACTAGCGTGTGAGATGAGTGCGATTGTGTGGTAGTTTGAGCCTTCTTTGGCATTGCCTTTCTTTGGGATTGGAACGAAAACTGACCTTTTCCAGTCCTGTGGCCACTGCTGAGTTTTCCAAATTTGATGGCATATTGAGTGGAGCACTTTTACAGCATCACCTTTTAGGATCTGAAATAGCTCAACTGGAATTCCATCACCTCCACTAGCTTTGTTCATAGTGACACTTCCTAAAGCCCACTTGACCTCACATTCCAGGATGTCTGGCTCTAGGTGAGTGTTCACACCATCATGAGTATCTGGGTCATGAAGATCTTTTTTGTATAGTTCTTCTGTGTATTTCTGCCACCTCTTCCTAATATCTTCTGTTTCTGTTAGGTCCCTACCATTTCTATCCTTTATTGAGCCCATCTTTGCATGAAATGTTCCCTTGGTATCTCTAATTTTCTTGAAGAGACCTCTAGTCTTTCCCGTTCTATTGTTTTCCTCTATTTCTTTGCACTGATCACTGAGGAAGGCTTTTTTTTCTCTCCTTGCTATTCTTTGGAACTCTGCATTCAAATAGTTATATCTTTCCCTTTCTCCTTTGCTTTGGCTTCTCTTCTTTTCACAGCTATTCGTAAGGCCTCCTCAGACAGCCTATTTGCTTTTTTGCATTTCTTTTTCTTGGGGATGGTCTTGATCCCTGTCTCCTGTACAATAACTCGAACCTCTGTCCATAGTTCATCAGGCACTCTATCAGATCTAGGCCCTTAAATCTATTTCTCACTTCCACTGTATAATCATAAGGGATTTGATTTAGGTCATACCTGAATAGTCTAGTGGTTTTCCCCACTTTCTTCAATCTCAGTCTGAATTTGGCAAGAAGGAGTTCATGATCTGAGCCACAGTCAGCTCCTCGTCTTGTTTTTGCTGACTGTATAGAGCTTCTCCAGCTTTGGCTGCAAAGAATATAATCAATCTGATTTCAGTATTGACCATCTGGTGATGTCCATGTGTAGAGTCTTCTCTTGTGCTGTTGGAAGAGGGTGTTTGCTATAACCGGTGCGTTCTCTTGGCAAAACTCTATTAATCTTTGCCCACTTCATTCTGTATTCCAAGGCCAAATCTGCCTGTTACTTCAGGTGTTTTTTCACTTGCTACTTTGCATTCCAGTCCCCTATAATAAAAAGGACATCTTTTTTGGGTGTTAGTTCTAAAAGGTCTTGTAGGTCCTCATAGAACCGTTCAACTTCAGCTTCTTTAGCATTACTGGTCGGGGCATAGACTTGGATTACCATGATATTGAATGGTTTGCTTTGGAAACAAACAGAGATCATTCTGTCATTTTTGAGACTGCATCCAAGTACTGCATTTTGCACTCTTTTGTTGACTATGATGGCTACTCTATTTCTTCTTCGGATTCCTGCCCACAGTAGTAGATATAATGGTTATCTGAGTTAAATTCACAGCAAGCTCTAAAAAGCCAGCTTCATACATATATGACATCCTCAAAAGGAATATATTGTGTTCTAACATTTAAAATCTGCTCTACCTGGAGCTACTTATGTGTGCAGTATCCAACAGCAGTCTTTTGTTTTTCTTGAAATTTTAAAATATCCTGCAGGATTCCTGTGAATTCACTATAATCCCCAGGGTGCCTCAGTGTACATATTGAGAACTGTGGGTCTAAGTGGAATGCTTGGCTTCAGACAGGACCAGGGATTGTTCTCCTATTATGGCAGAAGGAGGGATACAGATACTGAGAGATTTACATGTGTTTGGCACACAGTGGTAACTGGGATCTCACAATTTAACCTAGGATTCTACTTAGACCAAGGAGAATACCAATTGATAGGTACTCCATTGTGAACAGTTGCTGTGGTCTTATATACAACACTATTTTATGAGAAGTATAGTTACAGCTGCTTTTAATTTATAGTCACTTAAGTATATTGTATAAATACTATCTAGTAGTTTAATTTTTTTAACTTTATTTTGAAAAATAACAGGTATAAATCACAATTTGGCAAAAGCACTTGATGTGTTTTCTCTATCAGTTATTTTGGCATATATATAACATAATATTCTCAAATATCATGAATGTAAAGTTGATGGGCTCTCACACCCAATGTTAATACTTAGTTTATATGTATATTTCTAATTTGTACATTCCAAATTGTGCATCTAATACAAAGTTCTAAATCTGAAGTCATATTTTAAGTTTCTGTATAAAAACTCAGTATACGTACTCAAATACTATGCATTAAAAGTCTTCTCATTAGCTACCTATTGATATAAAATGTCACTCTCCTTATACAAGAGAGGCATTAGATTATTCAGAATTATTATTCAGATTTTGAACTCATTTAGATTTACACATATTTAATATTAACTATAAATGGACGTAAGTGCAAGTGTTAGCTGCTTAGTCGTGTCCAACTGTGACCCCATGGACGGTAGCCTGCCAGGTTCCATGGGATTCTCCAGGCAAAAGTACTTCCTCTTCTCCAGAGGATCTTCCAGATCCAGGGACCGAACCCAGATCTCTTGCACTGCAGGCAGATTCTTTACCATCTGAGCCACCAGGGAAGCCCATAACTGGATATATGAAGGAAATTCATAGTCCTGAACTGGCTTTTCCTTTGTGGAAAAATAACTTGGCGCTTCCAAAAACATTAATATACTCAAATGCCAAAGGTGGAGGCAGGGAATTCTGACTTTTTTTTTAAAGAAATGTTTTTAAATGAAAATAATTAATACAAGAGAAGAAAAAGACCATTTATGAAAAGAATAGGAAGGAAATATTGATTGATAATACAAAGATAAATTGTTAAGAAGATCAAAATTTTCTTTGTGTCATAATCAGGTTACAAAACTGAGCTCATATATTACTATTTAAGAGTAAATAGTTAATGTAAATGTAAATTATCATAGGTCATTAAACTTTGGATTCAATCAGTCAAGATACACTTTAAATTTTCCATTTATTGTGAAAATGAATAATTTTTCTTTTGCCTAAGAAAGTAATTATTAGGGTATAATATTAAGATTACTCAGGTACAGTATCGTGTATATACAAAAATATCGGTATACACTCTTGATGGCCATGGTCGTGCATCACTCAGCGCTCCCTAAGGATGAACAAAGGCTGGGAGCACAGATGACTGACAAAGTCCAAATATTTCCCAGGTGGCTACTAGCCAATGACTGAGCATGTTGTGGTACTAGTCCAATAGGGGACTCCTCTAATGAGCAGGTTTGGTTAAGGAACTCTCCTGTGGCTGAAGCTTTCTGAGCAACATGCTGCAGTCTGAAGCTCTTTATAATCCAGTCCCTTCTTCTCCTTCCTTAGGGTTCAGACCAGCATCACCATCAAAAGGATCTCCAGCCTGATTCCTTCCCATCTCCCCATCAATCACTTGCAGTCCTAGTACTATCCTGACATCTGCTTCGCAGAAGCACACTGGGCATGTTTAAAAACTATTTCAATTGAAAAAATACACACATAAATTGTTAAAATGTCAAAGAATACTTGGAATTAAAGCAGCTGTTAACTGTCTTTATTCCATCACAGCCTCTCATCCCATGCTCAAAAATAACCAATCAACTCTTGGTCATTTCTCCTGATTATAGCATCGTACTTCCAAATATGTATGTCATTTAGAGTTGCATTCAGAAACCTCAAAAAAAAAAAAAAAAAAAGTAACAGAAATCTTCTAAAAAGTCATTACTTAACCAAACAGAAGTTTTCTTTTCCTCGCGGAACAAGAAAGATGGCGTTAGGCTATCCATGGGTGAAAAGACAGCTCCATGACATCTACAGGTACCAGGCACCTACTTTTCATCCCATCTCCCTTTATTAAGTGGCTCTTGGTCAACATTATTCCAGCGATTAATTTTTCCCTTTTCAGAACCAATTTTCCTACTCCTATTAGCTTACCAACAGAAAGAGAAGTTCTTTCTTACATCTAAAAGAGAAACAAAAACCTTTATTTTATTTTATTTTTATTTTTTTTTAATTTTATTTTATTTTTAAACTTTACATAATTGTATTAGTTTTGCCAAATATCAAAATAAATCTGCCACAGGTATAATGTGTTCCCCATCCTAAACCCTCCTCCCTCCTCCCTCCCCATACCATCCCTCTGGGTCGTCCCAGTGCACCAGCCCCAAGCATCCAGTATCGTGCATCAAACCTGGACTGGCAACTCGTTTCATACATGATATTTTACATGTTTCAATGCCATTCTCCCAAATCTTCCCACCCTCTCCCTCTCTCACAGAGTCCATAAGATTGTTCTATACATCAGTGTCTCTTTTGCTGTCTCGTACACAGGGTTATTGTTACCATCTTTCTAAATTCCATATATATGCGTTAGTATACTGTATTGGTGTTTTTCTTTCTGGCTTACTTCACTCTGTATAATAGGTTCCAGTTTCATCCACCTCATTAGAACTGATTCAAATGTATTCTTTTTAATGGCTGAGTAATACTCCATTGTGTATATGTACCACTGCTTTCTTATCCATTCATCTGCTGATGGACATCTAGGTTGCTTCCATGTCCTGGCTATTATAAACAGTGCTGCAATGCACATTGGGGTACACGTGTCTCTTTCCCTTCCTGTTTGCTCAGTGTGTATGCCCAGCAGTGGGATTGCTGGATCATAAGGCAGTTCTATTTCCAGTTTTTTAAGGAATCTCCACACTCTTCTCCATAGTGGCTGTACTAGTTTGCATTCCCACCAACAGTGTAAGAGGGTTCCCTTTTCTCCACACCCTCTCCAGCATTTATTGCTTGTAGACTTTTGGATCGCAGCCATTCTGACTGGTGTGAAATGGTACCTCACAGTGGTTTTGATTTGCATTTCTCTGATAATGAGTGATGTTGAGCATCTTTTCATGTGTTTGTTAGCCATCTGTATGTCTTCTTTGGAGAAATGTCTATTTAGTTCTTTGGCCCATTTTTTGATTGGGTTATTTATTTTTCTGGAGTTGAGCTGTAGGAGTTGCTTGTATATTCTCGAGATTAGTTGTTTGTCAGTTGCTTCATTTGCTTTTATCTTCTCCATTCTGAAGGCTGTCTTTTCACCTTGCTAATAGTTTCCTTTGATGTGCAGAAGCTTTTAAGGTTAATTAGGTCCCATTTGTTTATTTTTGCTTTTATTTCCAATATTCTGGGAGGTGGGTCATAGAAGATCCTGCTGTGATGTATGTCAGAGAGTGTTTTGCCTATGTTCTCCTCTAGGAGTTTTATAGTTTCTGGTCTTACGTTTAGGTCTCTAATCCATTTTGAGTTTATTTTTGTGTATGGTGTTAGAAAGTGTTCTAGTTTCATTCTTTTACAAGTGGTTGACCAGATTTCCCAGCACCACTTGTTAAAGAGATTGTCTTTAATCCATTGTATATTCTTGCCTCCTTTGTCAAAGATAAGGTGTCCATATGTGCGTGGATTTATCTCTGGGCTTTCTATTTTGTTCCATTGATCTATATTTCTGTCTTTGTGCCAGTACCATACTGTCTTGATAACTGTGGCTTTGTAGTAGAGCCTGAAGTCAGGTAGGTTGATTCCTCCAGTTCCATTCTTTCTCAAGATCGCTTTGGCTATTCAAGGTTTTTTGTATTTCCATACAAATTGTGAAATTATTTGTTCTAGCTCTGTGAAGAATACTGTTGGTAGCTTGATAGGGATTGCATTGAATCCAGAGAGAAGAAATACAGCTCCATCCACCAGAACATTGACACAAGCTTCCCTAACCAGGAAACCTTGACAAGCCACCTGTACAAACCCACACACAGCGAGGAAACGCCACAATAAAGAGAACTCCACAAACTGCCAGAATACAGAAAGGACACCCCAAACTCAGCAATTTAAACAAGATGAAGAGACAGAGGAATACCCAGAAGATAAAGGAACAGGATAAATGCCGACCAAACCAAACCAAAGAGGAAGAGATAGGGAATCTACCTGATAAAGAATTCCAAATAATGATAGTGAAATTGATCCAAAATCTTGAAATTAAAATGGAATCACAGATAAATAGCCTGGAGGCAAGGATTGAGAAGATGCAAGAAAGGTTTAACAAGGACTTAGAAGAAATAAAAAAGAGTCAATAGATAATGAATAATGCAATAAGTGAAATTAAAAACACTCTGGAGGCAACAAATAGTAGAATAACAGAGGCAGAAGATAGGATTAGTGAATTAGAAGATAGAATGGTAGAAATAAATGAATCAGAGAGGATAAAAGAAAAACGAATTAAAAGAAATGAGAACAATCTCAGAGACCTCCAGGACAATATTAAACGCTACAACATTCGAATCATAGGGGTCCCAGAAGAAGAAGACAAAAAGAAAGACCATGAGAAAATACTTGAGGAGATGATAGTTGAAAACTTCCCTAAAATGGGGAAGGAAATAATCACCCAAGTCCAAGAAACCCAGAGAGTCCCAAACAGGATAAACCCAAGGCGAAACACCCCAAGACACATAGTAATCAAATTAACAAAGATCAAACACAAAGAACAAATATTAAAAGCAGCAAGGGAAAAACAACAAATAACACACAAGGGAATTCCCATAAGGATAACAGCTGATCTTTCAATAGAAACTCTTCAAGGCAGGAGGGAATGGCAAGACATACTTAAAATGATGAAAGAAAATAACCTACAGCCCAGATTATTGTACCCAGCAAGGATCTCATTCATGTATGAAGGAGAAATCAAAAGCTTTACAGACAAGCAAAAGCTGAGAGAATTCTGCACCACCAAACCAGCTCTCCAACAAATACTAAAGGATATTCTCTAGACAGGAAATACAAAAACGGTGTATAAATTCGAACCCAAAACAATAAAGTAAATGGCAACGGGATCATACTTATCAGTAATTACCTTAAACGTAAATGGGTTGAATGCCCCAACCAAAAGACAAAGACTGGCTGAATGGATACAAAAACAAGACCCCTACATATGTTGTCTACAAGAGACCCACCTCAAAACAGGGGACACATACAGACTGAAAGTGAAGGGCTGGAAAAAGATTTTCCATGCAAATAGGGACCAAAAGAAAGCAGGAGTAGCAATACTCATATCAGATAAAATAGACTTTAAAACAAAGGCTGTGAAAAGAGACAAAGAAGGTCACTACATAATGATCAAAGGATCAATCCAAGAAGAAGATATAACAATTATAAATATATATGCACCCAACACGGGAGCACCGCAGTATATAAGACAAATGCTAACAAGTATGAAAGGAGAAATTAACAATAACACAATAATAGTGGGAGACTTTAATACCCCACTCACACCTATGGATAGATCAACTAAACAGAAAATTAACAAGGAAACACAAACTTTAAACGATACAATAGACCAGTTAGACCTAATTGATATCTATAGGACATTTCATCCCAAAACAATGAATTTCACCTTCTTCTCAAGCGCACATGGAACCTTCTCCAGGATAGATCACATCCTGGGCCATAAAGCTAGCCTTGGTAAATTCAAAAAAATAGAAATCATTCCAAGCATCTTTTCTGACCACAATGCAGTAAGATTAGATCTCAATTACAGGAGAAAAACGATTAAAAATTCCAACATATGGAGGCTGAACAACACACTGCTGAATAACCAACAAATCACAGAAGAAATCAAAAAAGAAATCAAAATTTTCATAGAAACAAATGAAAATGAAAACACAACAACCCAAAACCTGTGGGACACGGTAAAAGCAGTCCTAAGGGGAAAGTTCATAGCAATACAGGCACACCTCAAGAAACAAGAAAAAAGTCAAATAAATAACCTAACTCTACACCTATCAACTAGAAAAGGAAGAAATGAAGAACCCCAGGGTTAGTAGAAGGAAAGAAATCTTAAAACTTAGAGCAGAAATAAATGCAAAAGAAACAAAAAAGATCATAGCAAAAATCAACAAAACCAAAAGCTGGTTTTTTGAAAGGATAGATAAAATTGACAAACCGTTAGCCAGACTCATCAAGAAACAAAGGGAGAAAAATCAAATCAATAAAATTAGAAATGAAAATGGAGAGATCACAACAGACAACACAGAAATACAAAGGATCATAAGAGACTACTATCAACAATTATATGCCAATAAAATGGACAACGTGGAAGAAATGGACAAATTCTTAGAAAAGTACAACTTTCCAAAACTCGACCAGGAAGAAATAGAAAATCTTAACAGACCCATCACAAGCACGGAAATTGAAACTGTAATCAAAAATCTTCCAGCAAACAAAAGCCCAGGTCCAGACGGCTTCACAGCTGAATTCTACCAAAAATTTAGAGAAGAGCTAACACCTATCCTGCTCAAACTCTTCCAGAAAATTGCAGAGGATGGTAAACTTCCAAACTCATTCTATGAGGCCACCATCACCCTAATACCAAAACCTGACAAAGATCCCACAAAAAAAGAAAACTACAGGCCAATATCACTGATGAACATAGATGCAAAAATCCTTTACAAAATTCTAGCAATCAGAATCCAACAACACATTAAAAGATCATACACCATGACCAAGTGGGCTTTATCCCAGGGATGCAAGGATTCTTCAATATCCGCAAATCAATCAATGTAATACACCACATTAACAAATTGAAAAATAAAAACCATATGATTATCTCAATAGATGCAGAGAAAGCCTTTGACAAAATTCAACATCCATTTATGATCAAAACTCTCCAGAAAGCAGGAATAGAAGGAACATACCTCAACATAATAAAAGCTATATATGACAAACCCACAGCAAACATTATCCTCAATGGTGAAAAACTGAAAGCATTTCCTCTAAAGTCAGGAACAAGACAAGGGTGCCCACTTTCACCATTACTATTCAACATAGTTTTGGAAGTTTTGGCCACAGCAATCAGAGCAGAAAAAGAAATAAAAGGAATCCAAATTGGAAAAGAAGAAGTAAAGCTCTCACTATTTGCAGATGACATGATCCTCTACATAGAAAACCCTAAAGACTCCACCAGAAAATTACTAGAACTAATCAATGACTATAGTAAAGTTGCAGGATATAAAATCAACACACAGAAATCCCTTGCATTCCTATACACTAATAATGAAAAAACAGAAAAGGAAATTAAGGAAACAATTCCATTCACCATTGCAACGGAAAGAATAAAATACTTAGGAATATATCTACCTAAAGAAACTAAAGACCTATATATAGAAAACTATAAAACACTGGTGAAAGAAATCAAAGAGGACACTAACAGATGGAGAAATATACCATGTTCATGGATTGGAAGAATCAATATAGTGAAAATGAGTATACTACCCAAAGCAAAAACCTCTCTTAACCCCAACTCTCTCACAAGTGCTGTCCTATTTCTCCATTTTCCTTTATAAAATTATCTTTTCTAATGTTATAAACCCCTAATTTCTATCCTCCCATTTTCCTTAAATACATTCCAGTCAGGCTTCCACCCATACCATCTACTGAACCTGCTGTTATCTAGGTCACCAATGACCTCCCTGCTCCTTCTAATGGTCATCTCAGCCAACCTGTTACTGGTATGTTACATACCTCAAAAGCTTTCTTCCAGAAATCTCATTTCCAGGACACAACATTCCCCTCAGGTGCTCCACCTCTTTGGCTACTCCTTATTAGTCTCCTTTCTCCATCTCTCCTTTTTTCTCTCTCTCTCTCCAATCCCCAAAGCTGGAAGACCCCAGAACTCAGCTCTTCTGCCTCCTCTTGTTTTGTCTACATTCACTCCCTGGCATTCTTCACTGAATTCCTGGCTTTATTTTTTTTTTTCTTTTTTTTTTAATTTTATTTTTAAACTTTACATAATTGTATTAGTTTTGCCAAATATCAAAATGAATCCGCCACAGGTATACATGTGTTCCCCATCCTGAACCCTCCTCCCTCCTCCCTCCCCATTCCATCCCTCTGAGTCGTCCCAGTGCACCAGCCCCAAGCATCCAGTATCGTGCATCGAACCTGGACTGGCAACTCGTTTCATACATGATATTTTACATGTTTCAATGCCATTCTCCCAAATCTTCCCACCCTCTCCCTCTCTCACAGAGTCCATAAGACTATTCTATACATCAGTGCACTGCTGTCTCCCAAATTTCTATCGCCAGCCCAAGCATTTCTCTAAACTACAGATTCGTATACCCAATTGTCTTCTCTACTTGAATATCTAAAAGACATTTCAAACACAGATGTCCAAAACTGAACTCTTGATATTCCCCTGAATAATGCCTCTTCTCAATCTTCACCAACTTAGTAAATGTCCATTCTTCTAATTGCTCAGGAATTTTTATTCTCCACATTTGACCATCAGCAGAATCTGGCCAGTTCTTACCACTTAACTGCTCCACCCAGTCAAAACCACTGTTATGTCTCACCTGGACTATGGCAACAGCCTTCTAATTGATGGCCCTGATTTGTCCTTTGCTTCCTTCAATTTGTTCCCATCAAAAGGGCCAGTTACCCAGTTAAAAAGTATATCAGATCGAGTTCCTTCTGTGCTCAAAACCCCTCAAGACTTTCTCATCACACTTAAGAGTAAAAGCCAAGTTCTTTCAAAGGCCTGGAAAGCCCTATGTAACTACAGTCTCATTTCCTCTCCAAACTCAATTCCTACTACTCTTCTCTTTGCTCATCCTGCTCCAGTCACATTGACTCTTTGCTGTTCTTCAAAACATGCCACATATATTCCCATCTCAGCGCCTCCGGAATCCTCTTCTCCAGATACCTTCTGTGGCTTGCTCCTTTGTCTTAATCACGTGGTATCTTTCTTGGTCACCATATATCAGGCCCATCCTGCCCTACCATCTCCCACACATACTTCCTATTTTTCTTGCTTTCTTTTTCTCTAACAGTTTTTATTATTTTCTTATATACTTAAAATTCTCCAAGCCAGGCTTCAGCAATACATGAACCGTGAACTTCCAGATGTTCAAGCTGATTTTAGAAAAGGCAGAGGAACCAGAGATCAAATTGTCAACATCCACTGATCATTGAAAAAGCAAGAGAGTTCCAGAAAAACATCTATTTCTGCTTTATTGACTATGCCAAAGCCTTTGACTGTGTGGATCACAATAAACTGTGGAAAATTCTGAAACAGATGGGAATACCAGACCACCTGACCTGCCTCTTGAGAAACCTGTATGTAGGTCAGGAAGCAAGTTAAAACTGGACATGGAACAACAGACTGGTTCCAAATAGGAAAAGGAGGACGTCAAGGCTGTATATTGTCACCCTGATTATTTAACTTCTATGCAGAGTACATCATGAGAAATGCTGGGCTGGAGGAAGCACAAGCTGGAATCAAGATTGCAGGGAGAAATATTAATAACCTCAGATATGTAGATGACACCACCCTTATGGCAGAAAGTGAAGAAGAACTAAAGAGCCTCTTGATGAAAGTGAAAGAGGAGAGTGAAAAAGTTAGCTTAAAGCTCAACATTCAGAAAACTAAGATCATGGCATCCAGTCCCATCACTTCATGGCAAATAGATGGAGAGACAGTGGAAACAGTGGCTGATTTTATTTTTCTGGGCTCCAAAATCACTGCAGATAGTGACTGCAGCCATGAAATTAAAAGACGCTTACTCCTTGGAAGGAAAGTTATGACCAACCTAGACAGCATATTAAAAAACAGAGACAATTACTTTGGCAACAAAGGTCCGTCTAGTCAAGGCTATGGTTTTTCCAGTGGTTATGTATGGATGTGAGAGTTGGACTATATAGAAAACTGAGAGCCAAAGAATTGATGCTTTTGAATTGTGGTGTTGGAGAAGACTCTTGAGAGTCCCTTGGACTGGAAGGAGATCCAACCAGTCCATCCTAAAGGAGATCAGTCCTGGGTGTTCATTGGAAAGACTGATGTTGAAGCTGAAACTCTAATATTTTGGCCACCTGATGCGAAGAGCTGACTAATTTGAAAAGACCCTGATGCTGGGAAAGATTGAGGGCAGGAGGAGAAAGGGACGACAGAGGATGAGACGGTTGGATGACATCACCGACTCGATGGACATAGGTTTGGGTAAACTCCAGGAGTTGGTGATGGACAGGGAGGCCTGGCATGCTGCGGTTCATGGGGTCACAAAGAGTTGGACACAACTGAGTAACTGAATTATATACTCAAAATGTTACTTTTCTATCTTTTCTTGATTGTCTGCCCTATTACAACTTAAGCTACAGGGGAATAGGAATAATGGTCATTTTCATCTGTTTCATTATTCACTGGCATCCCCAGCAATGAGAATTCTATCTGGCATACAGTAGGCACTAAATATATATATGCCTTGACTGAAAGAATGGTCAAAAAGCAGACCCCTTCAGGCATATTTCAGATCCAGACTCGAAGAGCAAAAGTTGAAAAGGCACATCCCTGTTGAGTCTAGCATAATACATACGTATAGTAAGTACATGTATTTTATATGTAAAAATACATTAAAGAATGCAATATTTGTACAATATTTTGCTTTTCTGTAAGCTGTTAGTGGGCCAGTGGGTGGACATTTTATTGTTAACATCTTAAAGACTAGCTTCTGAGTATGTTCCATAGCACACGTGAGAACTTCTCACATCGAAAATGAGCAGCAGAGGAATTTCAAATGTCTCAGCCTGTTGAAGATATATTTTTGGATGAGGCAGTGGTCTGTGGAAAATGATACCTCTAATTTGAATATAGAACTCTGCCCTCATAGGAGGCAGTGTATGGCAGTGCTCTGTGGAGCCTGGAAGTCCCAGGCAACAGAAAAAGTCGGTAAAACGTGCAATCTTTCTTTAAAATTCTAATATTTTGCTCATTATAAGTCTTTAGGGGGAGCATTAATTCTGATTTTAAAACACTGCACAGAAATGTTACTTTTAAAAAAGAAAGCTTTCTTGTAAATCCTACGAGCGACCTCTGCTTACTCTGGCCAAAAGTGCCTCCTAGGGCCACCTCTAGTTTCAGAAGCAACAGGGAAGCTAAGTACTTTAAGTTGGTCATTTTGCCACTCTGAACAAAAGGGTCGGTTCATAAGACAAATGGATATTGGACAAGCAGCTAGCAATGTCTTCCACATGTTATTTCTTGCATTAATCATTACTTACTGATTTTTATCAGTAATACTTAATTATCCTATATATTTTATCTCTTATTAAATGTTATTATTATTAATTCTCCTAGATCACATCAGATATCAGATCTATCAGTTCCTTTTCTTCCCTCCCTCCAACATTGCTATGAGAACCTTCTGTATCCTGCCCTAATTTGAACCAGCTGCTCTCTGGGCCTAAGGCACCGTCGTCCTAAGATTTCTCTTCACTTCTCTCCTGTGTAAGTTTCTCTATTTCCTGGATCCTAAGAATCTTGTTTCTTGGTTCATTCTGTTGCTTTAGAGAAGCATATCTTCCAATAACTTCCTGAGAAAAAAATGCACAGCAGGTAGGCAAGATTTTTTGAGCGCTAGCTAGCCTGAAAATGTCCTTGCTTGAATGCCAATTTGGAATTCTAGAAATAGAAATCTAGGCTAAAGATCACTTTACTTCAGAATTTTGATTCCACAGTCTTCTAACTCCTTGTGTTGCTATTGAGAAGTCATGTCTGATTCCCATTCTTTTGTATGTACTTTGTTTTACTCTTTTTACTGTGAAAACTTTTTGGATCTTCTCTTTAATTTTGGTTTTCTAAAATTCACGAAATATACCTTGATATTAATCTTTTTCAACCACTGGGTCCTTTCAAACTGGAAACAAACATCCTCCAGTTCTGGGAAATTTTCTTCTATCACTTTTTTTGTTTGTTTCTTCCCTTCTATTTTCTATCATGAGTAGGATATTGGACCTTCTGACCTGCTACTCTAATTTTTCTATTTTATATTGCCTACTGTTCACTAGGAGAAGGCAATGGCGGCCCACTCCAGTACTCTTGCCTGGAAAATCCCATGGACGGAGGAGCCTGGTAGGTGCAGTCCATGGACTCGCTAAGAGTCGGACACGACTGAGCGACTTCCCTTTCACTTTTCACTTTCATGCATTGGAGAAGGAAATGGCAACCTGCTCCAGTGTTTTTGCCTGGAAATTCCCAGGGATGGCGGAGCCTGGTGAGCTGCCATCTATGGGGTCGCACAGAGTCGGACACGGCTGAAGTGACTTAGAGAGAGAGAGAGAGACTGTTCACTACTATGTTCTTTTGCCACTCTGTTCTGCATTATAGGGATATTTTACTAATAATTTTATCTTTGAATTCTTCTATTAGTTTTTCTATTTATGCTGTTATATTTTTCATTTGCAACAGCTCCTTTCCTTTTCCTTGAGTATTCATTTTTCAAATAGCAACCAATTCTTGTTTCAAAAGCACATGTATACCTGTGGCGGATTCGTTTTGATGTTTGGCAAAACTAATACAGTGTTTGAGGTTTAAAAAAAAAAAAAAAAAAAAGATAAGTGCTTAGGGAGAGGTCACATGAGGACAGGATAGAAGGTGTGTCTCTGTCTAAAATCCAATAAGCAGATTCTCACCAGTACCTGAATCTGCCAGCACCTTGATCTTGGACTTCTCTGTCTCCAGAACTGTCAGAAATAAATGTCTGTTGTTTAAGCCAAAAAAAAAAAGAAAAAAAAAATTCAAGAACCTCTCTTATTTCTCTGTGGGAATTAACTTTAATTCCCTGAATTGAGTTCTGTCTATAGAACCATAATGGAACAACTGACTGGTTCAAAATTGGGAAAGAAGTACAAAAAGGCTGTACACTGTCACCCTGTTTATTTAACTTATATTTGGAGTACATCATGCGAAAGGCTGGGCTGGATGAATCACAAGCTGGAATCAAGATTGCCAGGAGAAACATCAACAACCTCAGATATATAGATGATTCCACTCAAATGACAGAAAGTAAAGAGGAACTAAAAGCCTCTTAATGAGGGTAAAAAAGGAGAGTGAAAAACTTGGCTTAAAACTCAACATTTAGAAAACTAAGATCATGGCATCTGGTCCCATTACTTCATGGGAAATAGATGGGGAAACAATGGAAACAGTGACAGACTTTATTTTGGGGGGCTCCAAAATGACTGCAGACTGTGACTGCAGCCATGAAATTAAAAGACATTCGCTCCTTTGAAGCAAGGTTATGACCAACCTAGACAGCATATTAAAAAGCAGAGACAGTACTATGCCCACAAAGGTCCATCTAGTCAAAGTTATGGTTTTCCAGTAGTCATGTATGGATGTGAGAGTTGGACTATAAAGAAAGCTGAGTGCCAAAGAATTGATGCTTTTGAATTGTGGTGTTGGAGGAGACTCTTAAGAGTCCCTTGGACTGCAAAGAGATCCAACCAGTCTATCCTAAAGGAAATCAGTCCTGAATATTCAGTGGAAAGGACTGATGTTGAAGCTGAAACTCCAATACTTTGGCCACCTGATGCAAAGAACTGACTCCTTGGAAAACACCCTGATGCTGGGAAAGATTGAAGTCAGGAGGAGAAGGGGACGACAGAAGATGAGATGGTTGGATGGCATCACCGACTCAATGGACATGAGTTTGAGAAAGCTCCGGGAGTTGGTGATGGACAGGGAAGCCTGGCATGCTGCAGTCCATGGGGTCGCAAAGAGTTGCGCATGACTGAGCAACTGAACTGAACTGGGAGTAATAATCTTTGTTAGAGAAGGATCCTCTAAGTTACAGTGAGATATAGGCCTCAGTGTTGGAGGAGGGAAGGAGCTGGGGAAGATCTCACCATTCCAGATACAGACTCTTAACTTAATCTCTGTTATTTTCAGCCTGAGCTCTTACTTTTACTCTGTGCTTAGCATCTTCAAGTCCAAAAACCCCCTAGTTTGTTGTTTTCAGAAAATAATTATCCCATTTCATTTGCCCTTTGTACAAACCACCTCTGGTTTTCATGTTTTACCCTACATCCCAACTATCAGGTTAATCTCTGTGCTTTCTCTAAATTCTTACTTTTTTAAAAAAGTATTTATTTTTCATTGAAGGATAATTGCTTTACAGTATTGTGTTGATTTCTACCAAACATCAACATGTAAATTCTCACTATCTTTTTAACTTAGTATCACACAACTCAGCACTCACTAGCATCCTAGTGATTTTATGTATCTCTTTTCCTTGACTAGATTATGCTGAGAACTCAGCTCACACTTTATACACATTTTTATTGCCTCCCACAATGGTGGCACTAAAGTGCCTGTCAGTAAATACTGTGTGATGGGTTTTTTAATAAATAAAATGCTATTACTAATAATTATAACTTAAACCCATGCTTTGTCAATTATTATATTATGACAAAACCAAAATTGGTTTTCATACAAGTTGTTGAAATGAAAGATCAGGTAATGATACTATACATTCTACAACTGAGGAAGTCATGATTAAATGAGTTCCATAAGGCCACAGTTCATCTGTGATAGGCTTGGAAAATAATTTCTACTTTTACATAGCCTGTCAAGTAATTCATTATGAGAATTTAAAAAGAAAACTATCTTTTCTTGGAATTTTAAAATTGTATCTGGAAATGTCAAATAAATATAGAAAGAAATCAGGGTAAAGATGACTATATCATACTTTTATAGTTAAATGTATATATATGATTTAAACAATTTAATCTAAAATCAATATACATGAAGCTAAATCTATCTTAATGGTTATATTGCTTTTAACTACTTATGAAGTAATCTGAAAACATGAATGTGACTTAAAGAACAATTTAAGGAATTAAAAATTTCACCTCAGCAGTGTACAATAGTATATTAATGCTGAAACTATTATTCCCTAAGAATAGTTTGGAAAATGGATTAAGAAATTCAAAGCAGGAAATTATTAAGCATTTTCTCAAAATAATTTTAGGAGACCATAAAAACAATGAGAAATATATGTGATAGCTAGTAAAACTCCAACTCTAAATTATGTCTCACTTTTTATTCATTTCAAACTAGGATTAGGTACAGTCTGAAAAACCAACTTCAAAAGACAATTTCATAAAGAACGTATGTATAAGTCTAGATTTATAAACTGTTCTGAATTTACAAGTAGAAGGAATTAGTTTTTAAATGGTACAATTTATGTGTCACTGAATCAACAACATGAACTTAGCTTTGATAATAATGATAACCTATTAAAAAAAAAAAACATTCATCAGAGGGGAAAATCCAGGCTCAGATTGCATCTTTGAAATTCTTTATGTTGTTGTAGATGCCTTGCTAAATCCTGAACAATTGAACCTTTTGAAGAAATAAGGATCCCTTGAAAAGAAGATAACCATGAGAAACCCTATACAGCCTAAAGTTGTCCCTTTCCTGGGCAAAAGGGGCAGGTGGAGCTAGAAGCTTTACATTGTAAAGGAGTGGCCACAGGCAGATTTAAGGAGTGACCGCAGTCAGAAACTGAAGGGTGTCCAGCTATGTTTACCACCACGACACTGAGGAACTTTTCCCCACTTCTTTTAGAGAATATTATGTTGTGCTCAACTGCTGCCATTTTAGGGTTAAATACATGGAGAAATTATTCATAAAAATTAAAGCTCATGTTATCTTTAGAGTCACCACACTGGATAATGCACAAAAAAGGGGACCCCCTGGAGAGTCTGTAGAGATGGTTTGCTTATTTTCCAACTAACAAAAGGTTAAGGGGATCCTTCTGAAAATTTAGTTTGAGCACCAAATTTTTAATTTACTGTCCTACTAGAGATCTTTAAGAATAAGACAAACATATTTTCAGAAGACCTAGCTAATAGTCCTGTCCAGAAACTGAGGAAGTGGGTGGATAATGTTAGGAGGTCCTTCAAAGGCCCTAGAAGGAGAGGGTGGTATAATTTGAAACATATACATTATCATATGTAAAACAGATAACCAGTGTGAGTTTGATGGATGAGGCAGGGCACCCAAAGTTGGTGCTCTGTGACAATCTGAAGGGATAGGATGCGGAGGTGGGTGGGAGGGGGTTTAGGGTGGAAGGGACACATATATACCTATGGCCGATTCTACTGATGTATGGCAAAAACCATCACGATATTGTAATTATCCTCCAATTAAAATAAATAAATAAGTTAAAAAAAAATAGGCCCTAATAATGTGGAGACTAACCTGGACTTGTGGGCAGAGTAAAGGTCAAGTTATCTTGTTGAAATATATCACACCAAAGATGTGCTAATATTAAAAGGTTTATTTAAAGAATATTGTATCAATCATAGAAAGAAATTACAAAATATGACAGAACATAAACATAAGTTCCATTGGAAGTGTTAAAAGCAGACTCATTGGTACAACGGCCTAAGAAATCAGTATTATCAGGTTGCTGTAAATTACGATAGTAATTTTATATATATTCTATCATGCAAATTCATTTTCTGAGTTGAATTAATTCAACGGTGAGGGATATCCCTCTTCATATTCTCCCATACAAATGTACACAAAAACCTGCTTATTAAATTAAAATACATTACCGTCTATTTAAAATGTATTGCCTACTAGGATGCTCCACTGCATATTTTAAGATGCCTGACAAGTTCCAACTTACCTGTGCAATGGTAAGGGTGGAGGCCATGAGACACACCTCTTGCTATGGGTGGTAGGCTCGCCCTCCAGTCAAAGATTTTTGAACCAGCTTTTAACGTGAGTAACGACACTGAGAAGTGCAATTTGAGTTGTACTAAGTTTACAACTTTCTGGTACATATTTTGTATTCAAGTTTTAAAGTTTGATTAAAACTTTTATGAAAACAAATTATGAATTTTTAAATAATTTCATCCGTTTCAACCATATCCTAAGTTTATTTTAAGAAGTATTATGGTTCTAAAATATTAATTCAGCTTTGTAAACAGTCTCTGGAAAGTAGTAATTGTGATGGTTGAGGAGGTAACTAAAGTCACTTTTGTGAGTAAAAGGAGACTAGTTTAAATAAAAAATGAGGAAACATTAGAGTCCACTAAAATGAGAGTCTATACTCACTTAAATAGTAGATTAAGGTAAGTTTGTAATTACTACAAATTCAATGTTGTAGATTTATGCATAGAGCCACAGGTCTAAACTTCAAACAAGAGTAGTCAGACCTAAAATATATAAATCACATTGTAAACAAGAATTTGAGTTGATACAGGATATTTAATTGCATAAAATAGCTATAATTATGAGCAGTACTGATGTAACTTCAACTACATGTATGTGTAGAATATGACTAATGACTTTTTATCATAAGCAAGTAACATTTTTCCAGCAGATAGTATTTTTTAAGCCTATTGACACAGCTGAGACATTTGTTCATTATTTTGTGATCAATGGACAAGTGATTGTTATGTCCTGAATCTAGACCCACTCAACATGTACCTCACCTCGTCCACGCTCTAATAGTGCTATCCCAAAGAACATTACATGGTGGAAATGCTCTGTAGTTATACCGTCTACATGATAATACGTAGTGACTGAGCACTTCAAATGTGGGTAGTGCAACTGAGGAGCTGAATTTTTAATTTTAATTAGTTTAAATTTACATTTAAATAGCCACAGGTGACTACTGGCTACCATATTAAACAGTGCAGCTTAGAGGATTCAAAAAGTAACAGCAAATGTCTTATGTTAGGTCTAATGCTAGTCTGCTTGTCAATTTCCATAAGGATGCTGTGCACAAATGCTTACAAGAGCGGTCAAAAAACTTTTTGTCCCACGGTGTCACCTTCATTCAAAAATATGACTAAATCTATGACAAAAAATACCATCTGAAACGATGGTTATTCGTGCTTATAGTGTCAGTACAACTATGCTCATTAATGAGGCAGCCTGAGTCAATCAAATGTTAGTTCTAGAATGACTAGAATTCAAACTATGAAATACCTGCTCCTGAAAAGTTTATGTCCATTACCTATCATAACACAAGAATACCAATTACTGCATAGCTTTCAGCTCCATTGGTTAAACACTGCGAAAGCATGTCAAGCCTTTTTACCTGACAGACGTATTTGTTCTTCCATTTGCTCAGCACACACGGACTGTTTTGCATCAGCTCCTGAAGAAAACAGAAAAAGGGAGACTGCAGTTGGCTATACACATTGTCGTTATTAGTTAAAGTGCTTCTGATTCGCAAGCAAAAAAAAAAAAAATATCTATCTATCTATCTATCTATCTCAGCATGCCACACAAAGATGCAACTGTTTTGGAACTCCTCACTGGACAAAAGCAACACTATCATCACCAGGAGAGTTGATCCTTTATGAAAATTAAAGCTGTTGAAAGATGTTTTAAAACAGATTTGTTCGTTGCCATTTTTGAAACTTTTGGAAAGATACCTCCAACTCCTTGAGTGAGTCTCGAAGTTTTTCTGGGCGTCTGTTTTTGAGCGTCCATGGAAAATCTCGTGCTGGAAAACAAAACATGTACTACAGTTGGCTGAACACGATTTAAAAAGGAAACTCTGCTGAGCAGTGTGCCTTAGGAAGATTAAAATAAAACACCTCCTTAATTGAAAGGAAGTAGCCTTCATTTCCATCATCAAATGACAGTCTTTTGAAAGGCTTTGCATAGAAACAGGATTTTTACCACAAAATCTCCATGATCATAATTTTATGATGACAACTAACAATGCTCAGAGAATCCCTGGGAAGTTTCTGAAGCTTGTGAGCCTAGTACGTAACAGTTAATGACCCACTCTTTACCACAGAAGCAAATTTATTTTCATATAAATAATTTAAAAACTCAATACAAAAGAAATTCTAAACTCTGCAAATAATCTATCAGATCTGAAAACTCCTACAAGTAAATGAATATAGTGAGGAAAGAAATAAAATTTTAAAAACAATACACAGAAAATGAATTTAAAATTAAGCATCACACATTAAGGATAAAATTGTGGGAAATCTAAATTTTAATAAGTTAGACACTAACTTATTTTATATAAGACACTAACTTATTTTATATAGACTCTTTTCTATATAAAATAATTCTAAAAGCTACACCACAAAAAAAACAAAGAAAAAAAATAAATAAAAGCTACACCACAATTCAATAATGATAAGCCTTTGCTTTGTTTTAAAAGTTAATGTTATTTAGTAAAATCTCAATGATAGCCTAAAACAAACTAAAACGTTCTATTTAAAAGAATTAAAAAATAATAAATTCATTAGTGATATGACACCTATTTCATCACAAAAATGAATTCATCTCTGAATTTTCTAAACAGTTTTAAATGTGTGCACATGTGTTTTATGTGCATATATATGTAGTATAAAATATATACAGACATCAAAATTTTTATAGGAGAATGCTGTTTTATTTAAGCAAATTAATGACTTCTATAAACATAATTTACAATGTGCAGAGCATATGTAAAAAGTTCCAAATCTCTGCCACAGGTACTAATACAGTATTTTTAAAAACTAAATGTTAGCTTGACCATTTAAAGTGAGAACAAGTACAATATTTAGGCCCGCTTATATCCTAAATAAAACAGTCATATTTTAGCCATATTATACTGTAGCCATATTACATATATAACATGTTTATATATTTGAAATTAGTAAAGACTAGAGAGAATAAAATGTCAATACTGATAATTACAAATCTTATTTTCTTACAATGGTTAAAACAAAATAATAATTTAGGTATAATATGGACCATAAAATGTTAACAGAACCATGGTACACTTAGTTTAAGTATATTAAATAAGATAAATGCAGTTCATTAATAAATACATAAGCATATATCTTATGCATAAGCATATATCATAAGGTTATGCTGTTTACATAAGCACATATCTCACCAAAAGTTGAGAGAGATTTCAATGGTCTAAATCAGAAATGTCTAACAGTATAATTCTTACTCATATGTTTATGCACCTAAACAATAGAAATTTATAAGAAATATGGAAGGGACAACATTTCCTATTTGTACAGACAGCTTAAAATAATGTTTTAAGACACAATCTTCAGGGATATTAAAATTCCAGTTTTATAATAATTCCAAAAATATATAAAGTAAACTTACATTCTGCCAGCCTCTGCTTTTCTTCTAAGTTACCATGATCTGTTGCTGATTTTGCAGCAGATGAGAGGTTAGAAAAAAGATTAAAAAGTGGAAATTACTTTTATTATACTTAATTTTATATGTGCATATGCACATTATTGAGATTAATAAATTACGCAAAACTTTTTAAAAGGCAGTTGGAAAATGCCATAATTTGGATGTTTTCATTTCATGGAAGATTTCCTAAATTTGAAGTGAAAAGGCTTACACAACACAACGGGTGGGCCAATATCCTGAGGTTGCAATCTCATCAGATAGGGAAGGGAACTGCAACTGAGCCCAGAACAGAAGCTACTTCAGTCTGTCATCAGAACCATGAAGTCAGCCTATTAACTACCAAGCTAAGCACATGGGATGCCCACAGAAGCTCCACTTCAACAGAGACCAAACAGGAAGTAACTCTAGCTGGGGAGACCTTTTGGCCCATCAAGAAACTTCTGGGATTAACAGGATTAATCAGATAAAGAAAATTCATCATTCACTCAGAAATGCCTATTCCAGATATCAGGTAAGGATCCGGGAGACCAGCATCAGTGGGACCCATGCATTAACAATGCCCTCTACTGGGACAGTGATAAAAAAATGAGAACATACTGTCCAGTTATCAGTTTAATCAGAAGTAAAATGAAAATTTTCATGTTCTGCTATAGCATTTTCTCAATACTGCTTTATTTATATAAAACAGATATTAACTTTAGCATTTTTCTAAAGAATTGGAGTAAACATTCTCGAAATTCTAGAATTTAAAGTGCATAAAAACCGAGTTTTTAAGTCAGTATTTTATAATTTAGAATAGTAAGTTTATAAAAATCAGTTTAGCAGAACAGATACTTTACCTGATGGTTCTTTCTTGTCATAATATTGGTAGATTCCAATGTCTCTATCTATAGAAAGGAAGAAATAACATTAGATTATAGTAAAAAGTTATGGAGAATGAGAAGCCAACCCATACTATAAGGCAGGGCTGGAGGTGGATAGGGAGGAGGACAGAAACAACCGATATGTTACTGGAAATAAAAATACTTTGAAATTGTCCAGACATGAGTTCATCTATTCTAGGAATATGCATGAAATGCAAGTTTATCAGTCCACTTAGAAGAGAAATATACAAAACTAGAATGGCATGAGGAAAGGAAGGGTAAAGAAGTGAGTCAAGGATGACCAACTTTTTTCTCTCAAGCTTCCTCTGATATTTTTCACAGGGCACTACCAAAAGGAACTACCGCTAAACAATACCAAATGAAAGTGGCTAGAAGAATTCTGAGCTGTGTTTTTTTTTTTTCCTCTGACTTAACTTGAATCCAGAAAGGTATTTGGGGGAAATCTGCAGAAAAGGAAGGGTTAAAGGAAGGTATGGATAAATTATCTGAAGCTTGTTTAGACTCAAAAACCCTTCCGAACCCATTCAAGTTTGGATGCTCTGCTGGGGTTACAAAAGCAAAGATAGGTTTCCTAGATGCTAAAAGAGATTTAACCATGGAATCTGTCCTTGTAGTTGATTTACAGGAGAATAAAATAACTGTCCATTTTCTTCCTATCTGTGAACACTGAAATACTTCTTTCTTTGAGGTAACATTTGCTTCCTTCTGTGCAAAATAATTCAAGTTACTAACAAAAGGATACAGCTATTTCTAAAGTGGAAGCAGTACAGGCTGCCCCCTAGTGACTGACTGCTCTGAATTCTCAAACTGAAGGATAAAACTTCCCCCAAAAAGCTATAATTAACTTCTCCAATACAGTTTTTTCAAAATAGTCAATCGTGTAAACTTACTGAAGTTCCATTTTTTTTCATTATGTCACTAATTGAGACATATAATTTAAAGAGTTCAGTTTATTTCTGTTGGTTATATTGACAGTATCTAATAAGGCGTGCCAGGGAAAGGTCATGAGTCAGGCTCCTGATACTGATATTTTATTTCTTGACCTAGGTGAGGATTTTATGGGTATGTTCACTTTTTTATAGTTCAAAACATATCTTTGTAATCTTTACACTTTTCAATATACATATAATACTTTAATAAAGTGAGTGAAAATCGCTCAGTTGTGTTCAACTCTTTGTGACCCCATGGACTATACAGTCCATGGAATTCTCCAGGCCAGAATACTGGAGTGGGTAGCCTTTTCATTCTCCAAGGGATCTTCCCAACCCAGGGATTGAACCCAGGTCTCCCCTACTCCAGGAGGATTCTTTTACCAGCTGAGCCACCAGGAAAGCCCAAGAATATTGGAGTAGGTAGCATATCCCTTCTCCAGGGGATCTTCCCAAACCAGGAATAATAAAAAGATTCTTAAAAAAGAAATCTAAGAACCATATGCATTATTGTACACAGGCAATATCCTCCAATATTCCATCGTTTCATGCATCCATGTATTACAACTCTAGAATAGAACTATGAAGATAACAAGTGGCCATGAATTCTGTGCACAAGTCTGAACTACTGCATTTGGACCAGAGTATGGCTCTTAAAATCGGAGAAGGAAATGGCAACCCACTCCAGTATTCTTTCCTGGAGAACCCCAAGGATGGAGGAGCTTGGTGGGCTGCCATCTGTGGGGTCGTACAGAGTCGGACATGACTGATGCAACTTAGCATGGCTCTTAAAAGCAGGACAAGATGCGGATACGGAGAGTGAGTCTGACATGGTATGTCAGAGCCCTCGCAGGGTGAGAGGGACATTCATAGGAGCAATGGCCTCATGTTGGCTGTCAGAGGCTGAATAAAGCATGGAGGACATCCATATACACGGGGAGCCCAACAAAGGGTATCAGAACCTACAGAGATATCCATGCAGGGAAGAGAGTTGCCAAAGAGATAGAAGACTGTTTGCAAACAGGGTGATTTTAAATAAATAAAGATATGGAAGCCCCAGCTCTCCCATTGTGTGAGAAGTACAAATATAAAAAAGAGAGAACATTAGAATGAACCCTGTGGTGATAGATTAGAATTTAAGGTACTGGTGTGAACTCACGGTTTTCAATATACAGAGGTACAGTTATGAATGTGGATGCAAGTAAGTGTGTATGCATACATACATACCCTAAGCTCTGGCCTCTGACAGTGCCTGGGAGCAACGATACTCCAAGAGCAATGAGTGTACCTGAAGCACACCTTGGCTTCTAGAAACCATTCTCCTCTAAAAGGAACCAAGCTCCTTAGAGAACTGGCTAATTCTAGCACTGAGGAAGGGAAGGTATCAATATAATAACAGTCTGATAGATCAAATCTGTTGTGCCAGAAAGAATAGAAATGCCCAAGTATTGATAGGGATGTGGCACAATGATAAGTCAGCTTGCAAGGTGTCCCACTGACCACTCAGGGACAACCTAAACATCAGAATAAATAATGGTACTAATGGATTAAAATCACTGAATAAAATGGTACCTGAGCCCATAGGGACAAATTAAGTTAAAAATATATTTAGGGATTTCCCTGGCAGCCCAGTGGTTAACACTCTGTGTTTCCAGTACAAGGGGAACAGTTTCAACCCCTGGTCAGGGAACTAAGAGCCCACATGGCAAAAAAAATAAAAGATCATCACAGATCACTCATGTTTTTAAAAAATACATACACCTATTAAAAATATATTTAAAGTTAAATGAAGAATAAGATATTCACATATTTTCAAGGTAACACCTTGCAAAACATTAATTCTAAAGGATAAAGTAACTTTGCAGTGGAGCAGCCTAGCAGACACCACCTTAACCAAGTGATCATGAACACCATCAGTAAAGACACGGATTGAAATTGTGCACTTCATGTTAGGATGCATTGAGAATACAGCATTATTCTTCTGTATACTTCCCACCAAACAAGCATAATCTGAACCTACTTATGAGGAAACTTCAAATGTATCTAAATTTAGGGATATACTACAAAGTAAGTGGTATAAAATCTTCGTAAGTGTTGAAGTCACAAAAGTTAAAAAATAAATTTTTAAAAATTAAAAAGCTGAAGGATTTCTTTCAGAATTAGAGACTAAAGAGACATGATAACTAAATGTAACATAATTCTGAACAACAACCATTTGCTATAAAAAGGATAGTTGGGGCTTCCCTGGTGACTCAATGGTGAAGAATCTGCCTACCAATGCAGGAGACATGGGTTTTATTCCTGATCCAGGAACCAACATGCCATTGAGCGACTAAGCCCATGTGCCACAACTACTGAGCCTGTGTTCTAGAGCCTGGAGCCACAACTGCTAAGCCCACGTGCCACAACTACTGAAGCCCATGTGCCCTAGAGTCTGTGCTCTGCAACAAGAGAAGCCACAACAATGAGAAGCTGCATAGTGCAGCTATCCAACAGCCCTCTCTTGTTACAACTAGAGAAAGGCCGCACAGCAATGAAGATCCTGCACAGCTAAAAAATAATTTTTTAAAAAAGGACAATGGGTGAAACTCTTTGCATATTAGATGGTAGTACTATTATTACCATTAATTTCTTGATTCTGATGGTTATATACGTGACACTGGACTACACCTTTTCTTTAGGAAACACACACTAAAGTATTTGGGAGTGGTGAGGCATCAGGTTGGTAACTTACTCGCAAATGGTTCAAGAAAAAAAATTCTCTATACTAGCAAGTTTCCAATAAAACTTTGTGATTATTTCAGATTATTTAGAATAACATTTATCAAAAAGATAAGAAATAACAAATGTTGGTGAGGGATGTGGAGAACAGGGGACACTTCAGCACTGCTGGTGGAAATGTAAATCGGTGCATTCACTATGGAAAACAGTATGCAGGATTCTCAAAAAATTAACAGTAGAACTATCATGTGATCCCGCAACTTCCCCTCTGGGTATTTATCCAAGGAACATAAAAACACTAATTCAAAAAGATATAGGTACCATTATATCATGATCACTGCAGCATTATCTACAATAGCCAAGATCTAGGTACCCATCAATGAATGAATGGATAAAGAAGACGCGGTATATATTCAGAATGGAATTAAGCCATCAAAAGAATGAAATCCTACCATTTGTGACAACTTGAATGGACCTTGAGGGCATTATGCTAAGTGAAACAAGTCAGAGAGAGACAAATGCCGTAGAACTCCACTTAAATGCAGAATCTTAAAAAAAAAAATAAACCACAAGCTCACAGACACAGGGAACAGATTGGCTGCCAAAGTCAGGAGGTGAAGGGGAGGGTAGATGAAATGGGAGAAGGGAATCAAAAGGCACAAACTTCAGTTATAAAATAAACAAGTCATGGGGATATCATGTGCAGCATGGTGACTCCAGTTAATAACGATGTATTGCATATTTGAAAATTGCAAAGAGATAAATATTAAAAGTCTTTATCACAGGAAAAACTATGTATGGTGGTAGATATATATTAACCAGACTTACCAAATCATTATGCTGTATGCTGGAAACTAACTTAATGTTATAACTCAATTATACCTCAATTCAAAAACTACTTTAAATGTTAAACATAATGAGAATATGTAAGAGGGTTACGAACTTAGTCTCAATGGCAGTGAAGGCTTCTCTAGGTGACTTAGTAAAGCTGAGCCCTAAAGAGGTAGGATTGCACATGGGTTCAGAAAGAATGTTCCCGGGAAGGAGAACAGATAAGCCCTGCTGAAGATCCAGTTGGGGCAGATCTTACTGCCTCCTGGGACCTGTGTGCACCACTGTCTCTGGTCATAGCGTTCATTTCCTTTTTTTCTATCATTCTTATGCCGATGTCAATATAATTTGGCTTCTTGATTACAGAAGTAATGTGTTCATTGTATAACATCTAGAAAAGAACAAAAAAGTTAAATTTCCTGTATTTCTGCTCTTCAGAGACAGCTATTCATAACACTGTGTTTTTCTCTTGAGTTTTTTCTGAATGCATTTGTTGCTGTTGTTCAGCGGCTCAGTGTCCGACTCTTTCCAACCCCATGAACTGCAGCACACCAGGCTTCCCTGTCCTTCTCTTCTCTCCTGGAGTTTTATGAATGTGTATTTATTACTAAATAAAAGTTATGCCAAAGAATTGATGCTTTCAAATTGTGGTGCTGGAGGACTCTTGAGAGTCCCTTGGACAGCAATGAGATCAAACCAGTCAATCCTAAAAGAAATCAGTCCTGAATATTCATTGGAAAGACTGATGCTGAAGCTGAAGCTCCAATACTTTGGCCACCTGATGTGAAGAGCCAACTCAATGGAAAATACCCTGGGAAATGGGAAAGACTGAGTGCAGCAGAAGGGGGTGACAGAAGATGAGTCGTTGGATGGCATCACTGACTCAATGGACATGAGTTGAGCAAACTCCTGGAGACAGTGAAGGACAGAGAAGCCTGGCATGCTGAAGTCCACTGGGTTGCAAAGAGTTGAACAGTGCTTAGCAACTGAATAACAATAACAATTCCTGAAGACACAGCAATATTAAAATAAAGCCAATTGATAACCCTACTGAGGTCTCTAAGTGTCCAAGTGAAAGGAAGAATTGCACTTTAAATCACTTTAAATCAAAAATTAGAAATGATTAAGCTTACTGAGGACTCTGAGAGACCCATAAGCTTACTGACTGCAATGTGGGAGACCCAGGTTCAATCCCTGGGTTGGGAGGATCCCCTGGAGAAGAGCATGGCAAACTACTCCAGTTTTCTGGCCTGGAGAATTCCATGGACATAGGAGTCTGGTGTGCTACAGTCCATGGGGTCAGTTGGACATGACTAACATATACACTGAAGAATGCATGTTCAATGTCAAGAGAGGCTGAGAGCTAGGCCTCCTGAGTCAAACAGATCAGTTGTGACTGTACAGGAAAGGTTCTTAAAGGAAAAAGTGTTTCTCCACTGAACACACAAATGATAAGAAACAACTTTATTGGTGATAATGGAGAAAGAGTTGGCGACCTGGACAGATCAGCCACAACATTCCATAAGCCAAAGCCTAATGCAAAACAAGGTCCTAACTCTTCAATTTTATGAAGACTAAGAGAGGTGAAGAAGCTGCAGAAGAAATGTCTAAAGCTAACAGAGGTTGCTTTACAATGTTTAAGGAAAGAAACCATATTCCAAACATAAAAATACAAGGGGAAGTAACAAGTGTAGATGTAGAACCTGCACCAAGTGATCTAGAAGATCTAGCTAAAACAATTAATGAAGTGCTTGTGCTCAGATGCTCAGTTGGGTCCAACTCATTTGCAGCCCCATGGACTGTACTGCCAGGCTCCTTCGTCCATGGAATTTCCCAGGCAAGAATACTGGGGTCAATTGCTATTTCCTCCTCCAAGGGATCTTCCTAATGCAGGCATCGAAGCTGCATCTCCTGCATTTCCTGCATTGGCAGGGGGATTCTTGATCACTGAGCCACCTGGTAAGTCCCAATTAATGAAGGTGGCTACAATAAACAACAAATTTTCAATGTAGATAAAAGACCTTCTATTGAAAGCAGATGCCATCTAGAAATTACATAGTTAGAGAGGAAAAGTCAATGACTGTTTTCAAAGTTTTGAAGGACAGGCTGACTCTCTTGTTAGGGGCTAATGCAGCTGGTGACTTCAAGCAGAAGCCAATGCACAACCAATCCTAGGGCCCTTAAGATTCTGCTAAATCTACTCTGCCTGTGCTCTGTAAATGGGACCACAAAGCCTGGATGATAGCACATCTGTTGACAACATGGCTTACTGAATAATTTAAGCCTATCATTGCGACCTACAGCTCAGAAACCAAGACTGCTTTCAAAATATTACTGTGCATTGACAATTCATCTGGTCACTCAAGAACACTGACAGAAGATGTACAATTAATGTTGTTTTTATGATTGCTAGAACAACATTCATTCTGTAGTCCATGGATCAAGGAGTAATTTTGACATTCAAGTCTTATGGTTTACAAAAAACAATTCTAAGGCTATAGCTGCTAGATCTGGGCAAATTCAACTGAAAACCTTCTGGGAATTCCCTGGTGGCCCAACAGTTAGACTCATCACATTCACTGCTGGGGTCTGGTTTCAATCTCTGGTCCAGGAACTAAGATCCTGTAAGCCATGTGGCATGGCAAAAAAAAAAAAAAAGAAAGAAAGAAAGAAAGAAACCTTTCTGGAATGGATTCATCATTCTAGTTGTTCAGTTGTAAAGCTGTGTCCAACTCTGCAACTCCATTTTGGGTGCCATTAAGAATGTTCATATTTCATGGGAAGAGGTAAAAATATCAACATTAACACAGGTTTGAAAAAAGTTGATTCCAACCCTCAGGGACAACATTGAAGAGGTCAAGACTTCAGTGGAGGTAGTAACAAGGTGAAAATAGCAAGAGAACTAGAATTAGAAGTGGAGTCTGAAGATGAGACTGAATTTCATTGCAATCTCATGAGAATACTTTAACACTTAAGGAGATGCTTCTTATGTATGATTAAAGAAAGTGGTTTCTTGAGATGAAGTAAGCCTAGTATGGATGCTATGAAGATTACTGAAATTACAACAAGGGATTTAGAATATTATGTAAACTTAGTTCATAGAACAGCAGCAGGATTTGAGAGGACTGACTGCAGTTTTGCAAGTTTTACTTCAGGTAAAAATGCTAACAAACAACATTGCATGCTAAAGAGAAATCATTTGTGAAAAGTCCATCAATGTGGTGAACTTCACTGTCATCTTATTTTAAGAAATTACCATAGGCTCTCCAACCTTCAGCAACCAAAACTTATCAACATTGAGGCAGGGCCCTTCACCAGCTAAAAGATTAAGACTTGCTTAAAGTTCCTATGATGTTCAGCATTTTTAGCAATAAAATACTTTTTAATTAAGGTATATACAGTGTTTTTAAAGACAATGTTACTGCACACGAAATAGATGCTTATTGTTATTGTTGTTCAGCTGCTAAGTCATATCCAACTCTTTGCAACTTCATAGACTGCAGCACGGCAGACTTCCCCGGCCTTCACTATCTCTAAGAGTTTGCTTCAACTCATGTCCTTTGAGTTGATGATGCTATCTAACCACCTTGTCCTCTGCCACCCTCTTTTCCTTTTATCTTCAACTTTTCCCAGCATCGGGGTCTTTTTCAATGAGTCAGTTCTTCACATCAGGTGGCCAAAGTATTAGAGCTAGCTTCAGCATCAGTCCTTCCAATGAGTATTCAGGGTTGATTTCTTATAGGATTGACTGCTTTGATCTCTGCACTGTCTAAGGGACTCTCAAGAGTCTTCTCCAACACCACAGTTCAAAAGCAACAAGTCTTCAGCACTCAGCCTTCTTTCTGATCCAACTATCACATCCATACATGACTACTGGAAAAACCATAGCTTTGACCATACGGATCTTTGTCAGCAAAGGGATGTCTCTGCTTTTTAATATGCTATCTAGGTTTGTCATAACTTTTCTTCCAAAGAGCAATCACCTTTTAATTTCATGGCTGTAGTCACCATTTGCAGTGATTCTGGAGCCCAAGAAAACAAAATCTGTCACTGTTTCCACTGTTTCCCCATCTACTTGCCATGAAGTGACAGGACATGATGCCACGATCTTAGTTTTTTGAATGTTGAGTTTTGTTTGTTTTTAATTCTTTTTTTAACTTTACAATATTGTATTGGTTTTGCATGAATCTGCCACAGGTATACACGTGTTCCCCATCCTGAACCCTCCTCCCTCCTCCCTCCCTGTACCATCCCTCTGAGTTTTAAGGCAGCTTTTTCACTCTCCTCTTTCATATCATCAAGAGGATCTTTAAGCTTTCTGCCATTAGGTTGGTGTCATCTACATATCTGAGGTTATTGATATTTCTCCCGGCAATCTTGATTTCAGCTTGAGCTTCATTCAGCCTGGCATTTGCATGATGTGTTCTACACAGAAGTTAAATAAGCAAGGTGACAACATACAGCCTTGACATAGCTCTGAAGTTTTTGCTGTATTTTTCTGATTGGAACTTATCCCTCTGTCTCATTTTGCCTAAGTCTCTGTGTTTACGTCTATATATTAAGTAAATCAGTTATCTCTCCCAGTCTTGAAGGAATGGCCTTCATAAGAAATGTCCTGTGACGTCTCTGGCAGTCCAGTGGCTGACTCCACACCTCCACTGCAGTTCAGTTCAGTTCAGTCGCTCAGTCGTGTCCGACTCTTTGCGACCCCATGAATTGCAGCACACCAGGCCTCCCTGTCCATCACCAACTCCCGGAGTTCACTCAGACTCACGTCCATCGAGTCAGTGATGCCATCCAGCCATCTCATCCTCTGTCATCCCCTTCTCCTCCTGCCCCCAATCCCTCCCAGCATCAGAGTCTTTTCCAATGAGTCAACTCTTCGCATGAGGTGGCCAAAGCACTGGAGTTTCAGCTTCAGCATCATTCCTTCCAAAGAAATCCCAGGGCTGATCTCCTTCAGAATGGACTGGTTGGATCTCCTTGCAGTCCAAGAGGGCAAGAGTTAACCACTGGTTGGGGAACTCCAATCCTGCATGCTGTAGCCCTGCATGCAGACATTTTTTTTTGTCTTCAGCCAGTATCTCAGTTCCCAGGGAGTGTCCCAGTTGGTTCCTGAGTCTCTGGCAGATGCTTTAAGATTAGTAACTGGGTCCCCTTTACCTACAGTCCATATGTTTCTCAATCTTGTGTTTTGTGTTGATTTTCAGATCAACTGAGTTTTCATGCACAACCTTCAGGAGTGGGTTTTCTGTTCCCTGCAGTTTTATAATTTTCCTGGATATATTTCCCATTGGTTTTCAAAGTCAGGTATTTTAGGGGCTTGTCTCTCCTGCGTAGGATCTAGGGGTTGGGACGGCTGGCGTGGAATCTGAATCCCTCACAACTGAGAGAGAAGATCATACCTTTGTTATCTCTCCCAGTTGTGGATTGCTGTGGCTGGGATGTGGTTTTTCCCCTTGGCAATACTGTTTGTCTCTCCTACCCATCTCAGTGCTGTCCTTTTACCTTTTGTTGTGGAGGCTCTATTCATCCATGTTCCATATGTACTTAATTAAATTTGTTGTGCCTATGGGAAGAGGTGAGTTCAGGCTCTTCCTATGCTAACATCTTGAACCCTCTCCCAAGAACACTACCTTTAAACTTGCTGTGTGCCCTTTACTATTTCACTTCCACTCCCTTCCTTGTCAGAGCTATACTGTGTTTATAATCTAGCATTCTTTATAGTTCTTCCACATATACTTGTCTCCTAAAACAATACATTATTTAATTTAGCTACTGTTTTTGAACTTTAAGTGCAAACATACTGTATGTATGCTGCAGCTTACTTTTTAAACTTTTTCCCTATAACATATTCCTGACATTCATCTATGTTGTTGCATACAGTTTCAATTCATTCACTTTCTCTGTTGCATAAATATATTTATCCATTCTCCAGCTGATTGAAATTTGGATGGTTTCTAGTTAAGGATGAATACTATTAAGAATTTTTTTGTACATGTTTCCTGGTGCACTCAAGTTATCAAGGCTTTCACTATGGTATATATCTAGGAGTTGAATTACTGGTCAGTAGGCAAAATACTTCGCCTACTGTATGAAACTCCAGTACTTTAGCCACCTGATGTGAAGTGCCAACTCATTAGGAAAGACCCTGATGCTGAGAAAGATTGAAGGCAAGAGGAGAAGGGGACAACAGAGGACGAGACGGTTGGATGGCATCACTGCCTCAATGGACGTGAGTTTGAGCAAGCTCTGAGAGATGGTGAAGGACAGGGAAGCCTGGCAAGCTGCAGTCCGTGGGGTTGCAGTGTCAGACATGACTGAGCAACTGAACAACAACAGCAAGGCAAAATACATCTTCAACTAAAGTAGGTAATGCCAAATTATTTCCTAAAATGGTTGGACCAACTCAACTTTCATCAGCAGTGAAATAAGTTTCTTCCCCTGTTTTTTTTTTCCCCCCAATTTCTTTTACCCATTTGAATTTAAAAAAATTTTCTGCTACATATTTTTACTTTCCAAAAGATTAATATAATTTTCAACTGTTCCCTGAAACATCTATATTTCATTTCTTGCTGTTCATATTTCAAAGTGAGTTACTAGAAAGCTGATTAAAAGCTCAATATACACGAATAGGGCTTGCCAACAGTGGGTTTCACTGACCACTCAGGGACCTGGGTGTTTCACTGGAAGACCACATTAAATATCAATGTAAATAGGCCTTCCCTCTGGGGCCAAGCAGTCTCTCCAGAGAGGACTCCCTCAGCTTCTTCCTTCTATGACATTCTGAGATTAAGATTAATTTGATTATAAAGGAATTAAGAATATTCCTGTGTAGGCTTTCACTTCAGTTTTCCCTGTTTTCAGTTCAGCACCTCTCCCCTATCTTTTTCCACTGCAGCTAGTTTTGAACTTCTCAAAATCAAGTATTTCCAGTGTCTCACTACCTCTTACATAGATTTTCAAGTCTCTTTCTGATCACCTCATGCCACAGTCTCATCCTTTTGCATTATCTGACTCCTCAAATTTCTGTACCTCTCAAGACTTTTGAAACCCAAGTTTGCTGTCAGTGGAATTTTCTGTAGACATCTAATATTCAGATTTTTGAGCTTTGGTAACTTCTCTATGCCCTCCAAAAACAACTCAACAGCAATTGTTTCCTTTCCTAGTCGCTTAGTCCTTGTGAGTTTACACCTATATTAAAGTAATTCATTTACTCTCATTTTAGAAGAATCTTGGGAGGAAGCAAGTGTGTGTTAAGTCTACTTTAACTGTAAATTCTTCCCTTACATATTTTAAGCACATTAAATGTAATGAAACTATAATGACATCATCTGTAGTTGTATATTTGTTATAAATAAACAATGCTTTGCAAGGTAAACTATTTTCTTAGAAATGATGCTGAAGACATTTAAATACATATGTCCTCCTAATACAAGAGTTGCTTTAGATTTTCAAAAGGAAAAGATTTTTTAAAACATGTTTCCTAATGATATATACTTCATCTTCAAATACTAATAAACATTGTTAAAACAGATTTATATTACTCCCTTCCCAAAAAAATGTGAACTGCAAAAAACAAGGATACAATTGTGCATATGAGCTATATGTTTGAAATACTCCTTTTATATCATATAGAAATGCATTTACCATTTGCAAGCCTGTAAATAGTTATGAATATAAACATATTATTATCAACAATTTCAGGGGGAAAAGCTGGAAAATCTTAGATATATCTTAAGAGGAAATAGATATTAGATGGATAAAATTAATGTTTTAAACAGAAAATGTAACTCAAGTTGAAAAAATAAGTTAATCAGAGTCAACGAAAAGAACTTCCTCTCCACCAGCCGATTCTTCATTAAGCATAAAGAAAATCATGCAGTTTCACTGGAGAATCTAGGCTCTAACCTTTGCTATTAGGTATTTATATTGTTGTAACTTATATTTGAAAAATATTGAAATAATCCAACTTATTTACCGCCAATGTGTAAGGTATTCTTCAAAGACCACAGGTGCAGTTCAGTCAAGCAGAATGACATCTGATGGCAGAAGGAATCACTATCCTGTTTAAAAAACAATTAAGAAGAGGTGTCAATTAATTATCTTCTATTGCCAATAAAATAAAGATCGCTTAGAAATAATAAAAAGAATAATTTTTCACCACTGATATTTGAGATACAGTTCATTGGAATAAACACAATTTAATATATCCTTAGTTAACCACCCAGAGATAAATGAAAAAAAAAAATTACTTTTCCTAGATTTAGTCATCGCATTGAGAAACATAGTAAGAAGAATATATATATATTTGGGTTTCCAATAATATAGGATTTTTAAAACTGAGTATATTTAGAATTATTTAGTATTTAAAGATTTTTAAGGAAAAGAAATATCTGCTAGGTAGTTATTAAGTACAAAAACATTTTGTGGTGCATTTTTAATATAAAAAGCAAATATTTGCAATCTTTCACATGCAAACAGACTAATTAAAATGGAATTCCCAAGATGAATGGTATATAGTTACTATTATAGGAAACATATTTACTTAGAAGTAAACTGTGTGAAACCACATTAGCATTCAAATTAATTTGTTCATCTGCATGTCATGATAGATCCAGATATTCTATACTACATTCATTTTTTTAAAAAGATAGCAAAATTGTACATCTTATATTTCCTCCCAGTTCTAACAGCAGGGCATAGTGATGGATATCATTTATACTTTTAAAAAAATTAATTAGAACTTCATTAATTTGGACTAATTGGAGGAAGGCCAATCTGAAAAAAAATAATGAAAAGTAACATTTTATAAAATATTTGAAAGGAATTTAAGTAACTTTCAAATGTTTGCTTAGAAATATATGTATTATACTACATGTAAATTTTCCTGTATATTAGAAATACATAAACTATTGACATTTTCTTTATACAGATCATAAAAAGAATTGTTATTTCCAACAAACTTCTGAATATTTTATGACATCTAATATATGAAAATAATAGCTTGAAAAATATTTTATGACATTTATTATATGGAGAAAAAAGCTCTCAGCTTCTTTAACATTCATTTCAGTTCAGTTCAGTCGCTCAGAAGTGTCCGACTCTTTGCGACCCCATGAATCGCAGCACACCAGGCCTCCCTGTCCATCACCAACTCCCATTAGGAGTGCCTAAAAATATTTCCCCATACTATTTATGAATGATAATCCAAAATAATTTTAGACATAATACAGACTTTGTTAGTCCTTACTTCACCTTTACTTTTGACCTCAATGTACTTACAATCATCAAGATTCAGATGCATGTTCAACTAATGAGACACAGTTACTAATTACTGAAATGGCAGAGTAATCAATTTCACAGTATAACAGAAGGGCTCAAGCCTGCTTGCAACAGCAGGGCACTGAGAAAGCTACTGAGAAATTATAAAATGTTCACAGGACCTCAGAGAAGCAAAGGATTTCACCAGTAAAATGATGATGATAGCAGCATATAATATTATGGACCTACCTGTGACAAGCATTCTTCTAAAATTTTACACATATTAACTCAAATATGTAACTCTTTGAAGTAGTTATCACTATTACTCCTATAATGAGGAAACTAAGACATAGAAAAGACATATAGCCAGCAGGTAGCAGAGGTGGGCTTTGAATCTAAACAGACAGGTTTTCAGACTCGTGCCGGCAACCACAGGACACTTACTGTACTGGGGTATATAGAATTGATGCTTTTTTTTTTTTTAATATTACTCTGAGATTTTTATTTCATTTTGTTTGGAGAAATACTAAGAAGTGGGGTTGCTGGATTATATAATACTTCTATTTTTAATTTTTGAGAAACTTCTTTTTTTTTTTGAACTGTGGTGTTGGAGAAGACTCTTGCGAGTCCCTTGGACTGCAAGGAGATCCAACCAGTCCATCCTAAAGGAGATCAGTCCTGGGTGTTCACTGGAAGGACTGATGCTGAAGCTGAAACTCCAATACTTTGGCCACCGCATGCGAAGAGTTGACTCATTGGAAAAGACTCTGATGCTGGGAGAGATTGGGGGCAGGAGGAGAAGGGGACGATAGAGGATGAGATGGCTGGATGGCATCACTGACTCGATGGATGAGAGTTTGAGTGAACTCCAGGAGTTGGTGATGGACAGGGAGGCCTGTTGTGCTGTGGTTCATGGGGTCGCAAAGAGTCGGACACGACTGAGCGACTGAACTGAACTGAGGGAGTGTATACACAGTAGTTTGAGTAAAACAACGGTGTTAGATCAAGATGCATGGTAGAAAATCATAGAAAAATGAAATTGAAAAGAGTAGCAAAAAACAGGCTATAATAAATACTAAATTTTGGATTGATCTGAATTCACTTTCTTCTTTGTACTAAAGTGCCTTTAAAGTTTAGAGATGAAACAAAAGACCCTTTGACCTCCAGACATGGTATTCTAACCAGAAGATGGCTGCCACATATATAGATATGGGGTAAGAGAGCTAGTGGGCTCATTACCATGAAAGATTCTCTAGCAGGCAATAGAGAAAAAGGGATATTAAAACTAACCTGTATTCTTCAATTCAACTATTATCTTTCTGAGTTGTCACCTGGGAGTGACTAGTGAGGCTGCCATTATTCAAAATATTTCCAAAGCTGTGTTCTTTGAAATTGCTTTCAGTCAGTTTCATGAGACTTATTCAGAATTATTACTTTATAGTTGTACTTTTTTAAAACTAAAACACTTACTATATTAGAATATGTAAACCACACCTTTGTCATTCAGATAGGTGAGGCCTGGAATATTGGTTTGAAGAATTAATTAATGGGACTTCCTGGCAGTCCAATAGTTAAGAATCTGAGTTCCCAATATAAGGGACATGGGTTCAATCTCTGGTCAAGGAACTAAAAGATTCTGCATGCCTCATGGCACTGCCTAAGAATCAATTAATAAATTAAATAAATTTCATATTTATTAAACTTAATATGTGGACTCTAGACTCTTAACTACCTGGCTTCTTATTCTAACCTCTCACACTCACGTACAAATGTGTTCAGTGCTCAGTGCTCAGTCAAGTCCGACTCTTTGCGATCCTATGGACTGTAGCCTGCCAGGCTCCTTTGTCCATGGAATTTTCCAGACAAGAATACTGGAGTGGGTTGCCATTTCCTACTCCAGGGAATCTTCCTGACCCAGGGATCAAACTCAAGTCTCCTGCGCCTCCTGAATTGCAGGTGGATTCTTTTACCGCTGAGCCACTAGGGAAATTCTCTAACTTCTCAGTTTACTCACTAATTTGCATAAATTACTTAACTTCTCTAAGTTTCCCCAAACATAAAATGGGTATAATAAAGTACCTATCACAGGACTATTTTGAGGGTAACTTTATTTAGTTATCTTAATATTGCTGCTGTAGTATTTGCTGCTGTTACTCAAATGTCTAGCACCATGTAAATTTATATGGAAAAAACAAAGAAGTATTAAACATGATCTTAAAGGTCCATATAGTCAAAGCTATGGTTTTTTCAGTACTCAGGTAGAGACGTGAGAGTTAGACTATGAAGAAAGCTGAGTACCGAAGAACTGATGTTTTTAAACTGATGTTGGAGAAGACTCTTGAGAGTCCCTTGGACTGCAAGGAGATCAAACCAGTCAATCATAAAGGAAATCAGTCCTGAGTATTCACTGGAAGGACTGATGCTAAAGCTGAAGCTCCAACACTTTGGCCCTGATGCTGGGAAAGATTGACAGCAGGAGGAGAAGGGGACGACAGAGGATGAGATGGCTGGATGGCATCACCAACTCGAGTTTGAGCAAGTTCCAGGAGTTGGTGAAGGACAGGGAAGCCTGGCATGCTGCAGTCCATGGGGTTGCAAAGAGTCGGAAAGAACTGAGCGACTGAACTGAACTACCTTACATAGGAAGAAATGAATGAATGACTTAGTACAAGAGGGATTTTATAATGGAAAAGTACCTATATGTGGACAAGCTTCTACACCAGAGGAAGTATTGAATTAGGCCATGCAAATGGATTAATATTTCACTAGGAAGAGGGAAGAAAAGATATGATGAAACAGGCACATACTTTTTTTGACACTGAGCACTAAATTCATAACTTGTAGAGTATACTACAAAATAAAAACACTCTTCAATTTAGTGTTTATTTAGATACTAATAATGAGAATTTATGAATTCTAACAAAGGCTGAAGTTTAGCTGTTAGTAGCTACATAATAAGGTTTCATCAAGCAAATTAGAGATAAAATTTTAGCCAAAAACAGAAGGCCACACTTTTACTTACATATCAAAAGAAGACTACACTTGTAAGTCTACTTTTCAGTTTAAGTCAATCAGTAATAAAGATTTTGTCAAAACATTCCCGAGACTTCCCTTGTGGTCCAGTGGTTAAGAGTCTGCATGCCAAAGGAGAGGACATGGTTCAATCCCCGGGTCTGAGAGGATCCCACTTGCCACGGAGTGGCTGGACCCACCCGCATCACAACTCCTGACCCCTGCACCTAGTTGTGATCGGCCAAAAAAGAAGCCACCGTAGAGAGGAGACTACGCACCCCAACAAAGACTAGGTAGCTGCAACTGGAGAAGTCTGAGCAGCGACAAAGACCCAGACGAGCCAGAAATAAATAAGAAACATTCCGCAGATGACAGAAATGAAGAGTCAATCACAGCTTCTTTTTAATCCATACTGGCTATTATTTATAAGAGGTAGAGAAGCTTTTAACTTGAAAACCCATAGTTCCAACTGTGTGCTGCTGCTGCTGCTGCTGCTGCTAAGTCGTTTCAGTCATGTCCGTCTCTGTGCGATCCCACAGATAGCAGCCCACCAGGCTCCGCCGTCCCTGGGATTCTCCAGGCAAGAACACTGGAATGGGTTGCCATTTCCTTCTCCAATGCATGAAAGTGAAAAGTGAAAGTGAAGTCGCGCAGATGTGTCCGACTCTTCGTGACCCCATGAACTGCAGCCCACCAGGCTCCTCTGTCCATGGGACTTTTCCAGGCAAGAGTACCAGAGTGGGTGGTCCACTGTGTATCTTTACTAAATTTGAAAATCCTAAACTACTCAGAAATTATGGAGGAGAATAAGCAAAACGATGTCTATAGACAGCATAAAATGTCAAGTACAAAGCTTTGACTCTCTGCATTTGGACATAAGGGGAAATTCTGAGACTAGCACAGTGTAAAGTCTATGATCTGGACTTGAAAACAGGATTCATTTGTAGTTTCATTGGAGGTGGGAGGACTGAGAAAAATGTACAAGTTGTTTCTAAAAATGCTCCGATGTATAAACAATATTGCTCCAGTTTCCCACAAAAAAAGAATAGGATAAAGCGGGGAAGAGACATTCTACTTAGAACCACTTTATGGCCCCTGGAATATTTGATTTAAGGGTCGTGAAGTGGCCACAGGGGTTGGTGCCCAGTAGAACATAAGCAGGTCTGGCAGCCCTTTGGCATTACTGTACTCAGAGTGGTGATATCCAGACAAAGCAGGATCCACACCCAGCAAAAGTAGACATGGTGGCAGCAATAATGTGTTGATGGAGCAGGTGTGGCAGGTGAGGTGAGAAGAAAATGGCTAAGGTGGCTAGTGTCCACTAGTAAATGACTGGACTTATTTATAAATACATGTGACAACTCTTGCGGGTTCCCCAAAATATGTGTAATTAGGGTGGAGGCTTTGCAGGGTCATACATTAGAGGGGAGGCAAAAGATAGTCAAATGCAGCTTATTCATCCTTATTTTCCTCTGAACTTCAAATATCTGCTAATAAGCCCATATAAAATTAAAAAGAATTAATACAGTAAATTTTTTAATATTTGTAAAAATCCATAATTACTAGATAGACATGGTGGGAGGGGACCAAATCAACATCCTGTCTAGTCCTCAACATGTCTTGCCATCTTTAAACTGTGCAGGTTTTTTCAAAGACTCAGACCTTTAAAGGTCTAGCATCTTACTCAAGAATGCCACCAGTTAAAAAGAATGCTGTAATTTCCATGTTTGAAAAATCTGCCTGAAGGAAGCAGTCAAGACTGAGCTCGTATCATTCAAATGGTGTATTAGTGCATAAACAGTTGTTTTTGAAGGAGGAAAGAAAAGAATTTCCCAAGAACTCTGGTTTCTGCATTCTGAGAGGGGATGTGGCCAAGGCTTTAAAAAGCAGTGAAACAGAAAGTGCCTAACAAAGTGGAGAAATATTGCCCTACTCAGTGCCCCTGTGCATTTCTCTAGGGATAAAACCCAATATGCAGGACTTAGAAACCTAAAGTAGGTATACAGGGAAAAATGAATAAAACAATGAATGTCTAAAAATACAGCAAATTTTCTTAATGTTGACTGGGAAAAAGAATTATCCAAGTGAAAAGAATAGCAGAAGGAAAAAGCTAAACAAGAAAAAATGTCTAATAATTTAATTTTCATTTATTTTTAAATATCATTTTATTTTCTGTTTAATTTTATAAGGCAGTTGATGACAGTCTCAGATGTCTCAGAAGGCCATTCTGAATTCAAACGTCCAGTCTTCATGACAGAATAAGAAGCATGATTTCAACTGAACTTGATCTAAATCTCAACTGTTCTCTTGTAAGGGGGAGAATCTATGATAGCCAAATGTTGAGGATAAAAAAATGAGAGGATCTTAGAGAACCTTTCTCACTTTCTAGTTACATCTTCAAAAGGTTTAAAGCCTTCTTTCCAAAACAGATCACAGTATAATAAATACTTATTTGTCTTATGATTGGGAGTGCATGCTAAGTTACCTGAGTAGTGTCCAACTCTTTGCGACTCTATGCCTCTAAGTGAATCTTCCCTGGTTTCTTAGGTCAGCTATTTGACTACTTTGGAAAGGAAAGGAAGCCTGAGGGTAAATAAAACCCTAATGTAAAACACGATGGAAAAGAAAAATAAACTAAGAGAAGACACTGCTGCAATTTAACAAAGACAGATGATACCATGGGCTAACAAGACATTTAAAATGAAATGTATGTTAGCAAAATACTTTAAAGAGCCTAAGGAAATCTTTCTTGGGCATAAAGTTAGAACATGTTATTTACTATCAATAGACTTTCTGAGGATTATCTAGTCACCAAAACGTACAAAATTAAGACAATTAAATAGCACAAGTTTAAAATAAACCACTAGTTGACTTAGGTATTCTAGTCATCATTAAGTAATTTCAAAATTATCTAAAATATAGTGTACTCCCCCATAATCTCTTGCCTATTGCCATCTACACAGAATTATATTATCTATTAACCATACACATAAACATATCTAACAATGTCACATTATCAGAAATAAAGATTTTTTGAAATATTCAACACTGAACCAAACAATTATACAATAATAAAGTTTATGTTAAAGAGCAGAGGAGTCTCAAAGAGACTTCAAACTTAGATTGAATTTATTCTAACAAAAGACTGGCGTATTGGGAACACTGGGTCATCTGTACCTCAGAGAGTCCTATGATATCTAGTTATTAATTAAATATCACAAAAGCTTTGAGCACCTTAGGTGTCTGACATTTTACTATGAGTCACAGATACAAGGATTTATAAAGCAGGGTCTCTACTATCAAATAGCTAAAATCTAGCATAGCAAATAAAATAATCACAGAAACAGTAATATGAAGTTTGTAATTAATGCAAATTTAACAACATAAACAAAGAGCTATGGGCATTCAGTAGACGTTCTAGTTGGATAATAAAGAAACTTTCTTATAAAGTAGGAAGACATTTGAAGATCGTTGGACTTTGATAAAGAGAGAGAGAAAAAATGAAACAATATACAAAAACATAAATTAGACAAAAGATGCAAGGCATATTTAAGGAGTAGTCAGCAACTAGTTTGATGCACAAATAGAAGAGATAAATCAGTTCCATACTAAGTAAGTTTTTAAATGCCAAACTTAGGAATTAGGACTTTATATTTTGGTAAGTTTCTACTGCAGAATAATGAATAGTTTCTCATCTGGTAAGGTAATTTAGAAAGGAGAATCAACAGATCAGAACTGTTGTAAGATTAACTTTGTGAATGGGAATATTGGAGGGATTTTTTATACAACTGATCTATATAAAAATAAACAGACAACACCAATATTTAGCAATAAGGGCTTGTTGGGATGCTGGCAGTTGGAATGTAAATAAAGCATCAGATTCAAGTGATCGTTTGAAGAAGGTATCAAAGGTGTATGGGAACTGATGAATCATGGAAGTGAGGAAAAAGGAGGAATCCAGAGTGACCACCATGATACGGGGATCTGCTTACTGCACAGACATGACCCTTGCCTTGAACATGACTCTACTGAGCAGACACGCCTCCATCATCATGTGCTGGTAAAAGAGTACCAGCGCATTCTGTTCACAACGACTGAATCAACTAGTTCAACCAACAACCTCCATTTTCCTAGCTACTGACCTGGCCATAGGCCTAAGCCATTGAATGAGAGCCCAGAAGAAAAACAAAGCCGAGGACAGGTATTTTGGTAATTTTCCAACACAGAGACAATGGGAAACACAGATTAAGGCGATATAGAGCCAGAAGGGCATGGAGGAGAAAACGGTGTGTATGTGTTTAAGTGGTTGTATAGTGATCAAACCTGTTGCTTCTGAATTTTAATACAGAGATGACCTCATTATGGTTTCATGAGAAGTAGTTTTATCAAGGACACAAAGATTAAGTCTTCTAAAGAAGGTGTGGTTCTACTGCTCTAAATGCTGGGCTCTGAGCCCAAAATGCCTCAATTCTAATCCGGCTATAACAAACTTATCCCAAATCATTCAACCTCTCTGCCTCAATTTCTTCACCTACAAAAACAGAGATAATGATACTGACCTACATTTCTAAGAACACTGTAAAGATTAATTAATTCTGTACAATGCTTTGAAGATGAAAAGCACTGAACATTATTAGTGGGTATTGCATAACTAATTGCTTGTAACACTGAAAATTTCATCCTAAAATTTTACTCAAACAGTAGTTATCAAATAAATGCCCTAGCTCCCTTAGTAACATTTATCTCCAAATGTTACTAAATTATTATTTTAAATGTATCTCATTTTTTTTACATTATATCATGTTATCTCATAGTATATAAAGATGTAGATCACTCCAGACATCTAGAACACCTTTTCAACCTAAACAATCAGGACATATTTATCTGAAAACTAGCATCTACTGAGAATAGTCAATAAATGCTAAAAGGTAATAAATACTTCAAGTTACAAAATTTTAATTTAATAAATAACACTAAGCAATTAAATGGCAGAAGCAACATGCAAAAGCATAAAGCATATGTTGAAAACACTGTCTATCATGTCCTTATTTTTATAAGTTATAGAACCTAAAAGCATACAAAAACCTATCTTTGTACGAAAAATGAAGACTGAAACTTTTAAATCCATTAGACACTCTGTGCGGTATTTTGTGTCTTCTTGGGTTTTAAAATTATAATAATAATGCATGCTTATTGTTTTAAAAAATGGAAATACAAAAGTATTTGACGTTAAAATGAATTCCCTTCCCAGAGGCCCTCCCCACTCTGAAGGGAGCCGTTACATAACATGGTAGGTGGCCTTCCAGACTCTGAAGTACTTAACAGCATGTCCATATACATACTGACTTGTTTTGTATTTTAGTAAATCAGTATTTTACTCAACATACAATTTGCTTTTTTTTCACTGAACACGACAGCATGGATATCCTCTGTTAGCATATAAAGATTTATATCGTTTTTTAAAAAGGTGCCAGATATTCCACTGTATACTGATCATAATTTACTTAATGAACATGACTGCTCATTTCAGGGCTATTTTCATCTTACAAATAAAAATACTATTAAAGTAAATATGCACACCTTACATTTTAATAGGTACTGACAAACTGGCCTCCAAAATGACAGTACCAATTTACATGTCCACCAGTAACATGACTGTCCTTTCCCCCATGTCCTTCCTCAATATGCTATGAGACATTAACAAAGTTTTTAATTTTTGCCAATCTGGAAAGTGAAAAATGAAAAGGTGAAAAAACTTGCAGTTTTAAGTTTCATTTTTCCATTCATTAAAGAGCTCAAACAGCATGTCATGTATTTTTAACAATTGTTTCTTCTATAAACTACCATTTCCCAACTTTGCCCATCTTTCTACTGAGTTCTCCATCTCATTCTTTGTGCATTAATATTAATCCTTTGTTACATACATTAGACATGTTTCTTTTTAAAATTTATCTTTATACATTAAAATAAGAGAACACAGAATTCACATTTTTTAAAAATCAGGCATGACATCACAGAAAACTCTTTGAACTCAATTTAGCTATTGCTGTGCAGAGTGCCAAGGCCAGGGAAGTTCTTCATAGCTGCTAACAACTGGTCAGGTGATGCTATTTCTAAATGAAGCCAAAAGCAATAGGTTCCTGTTTTAAGAGAAGTTGTGCACCATACTCTCTTAAAGAGGTTAGAAGAAATTCTATACCTAGAAAGAATAATAGGAGTCTCTTCATTTTCCCAAAATAAATCATGGCAAAAATCTTTATAAACCTCCTGTTATACTTAAATTTGGAAAATATTTCTCCAGAGCACTGTTCAAACCGTTTAATTCACTTAGGTAAATAGATCACATCAATTTAACATTTTCTTTATTGTAAGCAGTTTTGACATTTGGACAGTTCACCAATGGCTTCTTCATTGTGGCCTGCTTCCTCCTCTTCTACTACTCTTTACATGCAACAAATTAAATTTCACTAATATTTAAAGATCAGTATTGACCTTTGCATAGCCATTTTCTAGGTTCCTGTTAATACAAACATCTTGTTTGCTGATGCTCTTTTCAAATATTTTACTGCACACAATTTTCCATTATTCCAAAGAGACTTGTGTCTAGTTGAAGTGCATTTTTTCCATGATCCTGCAAATAATCACAATGGCTTATATCAGGCATTTTAGGGGGAAAAAAGTATGCTTGCTTAAGCAAGTAATAACAGCAACCATAAAATAATCTTTGCTCACCACCATCTCCAACACATGCACCCACCCTTCTGATCTTTAAAAATATGGACTTAATTCTTTTTAGGATGTATCTCAACCACAACAATAGAGAGACAGGGAATATAGAAATGCTGGCAATGTGACCATGATAAGTAATTCTAGATTGTAATTCCATAAATATAGTTTTATGCTACACTTGGATAGAAAAAAATGCAACTTTGAAGAGAAAATAAACTGAATTTCAAGAATTTCTAAAGAGATGAGTTAAAGACAAAAGAACACTGAAACGCTCTTATCTAAACCAATGCTAACTGTCGAAATAATTTGTCAGTTTAAAGTTACTATTTTAAAAAGCATATAAATCAAAGATTATTGCAAAGTGAGCAAGAATGAAAAAAGAGATCCTTTCTCTTCAAATAGGAAAGACAGTGAAAAAATCCTGAAGTTGCCCGCAGCTATACCACCTCAACCTTGTCAGATTTCACTTGTCAACACTTTGATGACAGATTGCCACCTCCTCCTCTAAAAAACAAATCCTACTAACTGATGAAAGAGATGGCTTCTTATGAAAAGTGGAATATTATCCGTGCAATTTGATAGTTGTACACTTTAAAATCTTTTTTCCCCAAAGAGACTTGAAAAACATTTTTCTGTGACTTTTATCAAAACTTAGAAGCTAGAGAACCAATGTGAGGAAGTAAAGGAAGTAAAGGGTGATTTAAAATACCTACTAAATTGGTAGTTCATATTCACTATTTAATTCTCACAATAACTCCCTGAAATTATGTACTAAAGTGTGTGTGTTTGTTACTTAAGTATTTCTCTGAGCAGGGAATAGCAGTTTTTCCAAGGACTCCATTTATGCACTCCCGTCCCCCATCAACTCTGATGGACTCTAAATTTACAGCTATGGAAACTGATGCATAGAGTGGTAAAATTATTTACACAAGTTCAGTCAGCTTGCTAGGGAACAGGACGAGAATTCCCATTCATGATATCTGCATGGTGCTCATTCAACTTTACTTTCTCTGCCTATCACTGTGCTACAGCCTTTCAGTTAAGCTTCTGCTTAAGAATCTGAGACAGGTGTCACTTTAGGCTTGTATCCATGGCAAAAGATATACATAGATGGAACCTATTTTCTGGCCAAATATACTTTATTTTGCTTAAGAAAGCCCTTGAGGGAAATTATTCGAATGACTAAGGATTATTTTTCATTGGTGTATCAGTAGTTTGTAAATAAACTGATGTATCTAAAACATGATTATAATCAGTATTTCTTAGGCACTAACGAGTATTCATACTATTTGCTTAGCAAGCTTCATAGAAAATATAAAAATAAGCTCCAACATGACATATTAATGCCTTGAAAACTGTTAAATAAATTAACTTCTTTTTAAGTTACTGTATCAGAGAAGTTTTATTTCTATGTTGACTTCCCTCATTTGGTAGTGGCTCTCACTAAGTTCTTGGGTCCTCACTCTATGACAAGTTTTTAAAAAAATATAAAGAAGCCCTAAATGCTCACAGTTTTCAAGAATTTTGTGGTGAATCTTTTTATATTGTGATCAGATCCTCCTTCACACTCTTTCTTCCGTGATTGGTTATTTTCACCTTTATGAACGGTTAATCACAACATTATTACTTAGTATACTTTTAGTATTTTTGTTTAACTGGTTGAATGAAGAACCAAAACAGTTCACTCAGGAAAGAACCGTCTTTTCCTACTGAAATGAAGGCCTATGAATAACTACCAAGGTCCCTAGAGAAGGGATCAATTTCACCTTAGGATTTAAAATTAATAATCCTTTAATACAGTAGGAAATTATCACCTGATTTTAAAAATCAGTAGAGTAAAAATAAAACAAAGAAGATTCAAAATTATGATCATGTTTTGCCGTAAAACCCAAACAAATACTGCATTAATAAATAATTTGCTGTTTTTAAAGGGCATATTTTATGTAAAAAGTTACTGAGAAGTAAATGGGATAATTATTTGAAAATATGTGGAAAACAATAATTATTCAATGCAGTTGCCTTTTGCTAAATAGTCAGTATCCATAAATTCTATTTTCAATAATATCTAAGGAAAATTATTTTAGAATTTAGCATTCTGTTTCAGCTTCTAATTATTTTCAGTTTGGTTCAACCCACATTTGTGAAACATCTACTAAGTGGCAACCAAGGGGCCAGGCACTGTGCTAGGCATTCAGAATAAAATAAAATCAAAAACAAGTCCTCACACTTGAGGAGGGAACAGCTTAGTAAGGGATGGGATGATGGGAAGATAAAAAACAGTGAATACAATTATTGATACATCAGAGTATGGCAAATAAAATGGAACCATGTCAAAGGAAGAGAGTACAGAAAAAAAAGAAAATTGTTAATTATAGCATCTAATGTATTCTCAATCACAAAAAAAGAACCTGAGACCTCTTCAGAGAAAATGAATAACTAGCATATAACCCAATGGAAACAGTGACAGACTTTATTTTCTTGGGCTACAAAATCACTGCAGATGGTGACTGCAGCCATGAAATTAAAAGACGCTTGCTCCTTGGAAGAAAATCTATGACCAACCTAGACAGCATATTAAAAAGCAGAGACATTACTTTGCCAACAAAGGTCCATCTAGTCAGAGCTATAGTTTTTCCAGTAGTCATGTATGGATGTGAGAGTTGGACTATAAAGAAAACTGAGCACCGAAGAATTGGTGCTTTTGAATTGTGGTGTTGGAGAAGACTCTTGAGAGTCCCTTGGACTGCAAGGAGATCCAACCAGTCTATCCTAAAGGAAATCAGTCCTGAATATTTACTGGAAGGACTGATGTTCAAGCTGAAACTCCAATACTTTGGCCACCTGAGGCGAAGAGCTGACTCATTGGAAAAAACTGATGCCGGGAAAGACTGAAGGCAGGAAGAGAAGGGGACAACAGAGGATGAGATGGTTGGATGGCATCACCGACTCAATGGACACGAGTTTGGGTAAACTCCGGGAGCTGGTGATGGACAGGGAGGCCTGGCATGCTGCAGTCCATGGGGTCACAAAGAGTCGCACACGACTGAGTGACTGAACTGAACTGAACCCAGTCACATGAATATATTGTATTTTCTTAATTCCAGCATCACCATAATTCACATTTGATGGTTACTGAAATGGTATGTATCTTGTAATCATTGTGTATATTTAATATAGTGCAGCTTTGGTAGTTCTCTATTATAACATTCTTGCTGGGAGGAGAGATCAAAATGGCAGAGCAGGAGGACACGGAACTCACCTCCCACCACAAACACATTAAAAAAAAATACATCTGTGTGTGAAGTAATACTCACTGGAAACCAGAGATAGGAAGAAAGACTTCTGTACAACCAAGGCTATAAGAAAGAGTCGCACAGAATCAGGAAGGAGGGGAAAAAGAAAGATCACGTTGGGACCTGTGACCCTGGGAGGAAACACAGAAGAGGGTGGAATACAATGGCAGAGATCCTCCTGAGGAGTAAACGGTTTGAGTCACATTGAGCACTCCAGCTATGGATGTGACAACCAGGAAGATGAATTCTTTTGGCTGGAAGTTGGAGGGCTGGTGGGACTAACTAGGATCTGCTAGTAAAGAGTGTGAACACACTTGCTTACTCCCAAAACAATGTGGGGGAAAAAAAACAGATTAAAACCACATGAGATTCTGGCCAGCTTTCCATAACCACTCCACTGTGCACCCCTGCCTAAGTCCAATGCTCACTCCATCCTGTGTGCTTGGCTACACAGCTCCACATTGCGGAATGAGGGCTGCCACAACAAAGAAGAGTGCTCAGTTGTGCAGGATGGTACCAGCTCAGACTCTGCAACATTTGAACTGGGTAAGAGCAGCAGAGCAGCGGCTAACTGGCTTTCAGAGACATCAGAAGTAGTCCCAGACTCCGGCTGCAGCCAACGCTGTCATAACACATGACCAGACCTACACTGAGCACTCATAACTATTTTGCTTGCTCTGAGATGCAGCTCCACACTAGGGAGAGGGTGCTGGTGCTGGAAGCAGGGAGAGCACACACTCCCCACTCTCAGGGCTCCTACTCGAGCAACTTGGGACCTGACCCTGTCCCCAATAGGGTGGTGTTGGCCAGGAAACAAAGAAGAAGCTTCAGGTCACACCTAGCTCAGGCTCTAACACTTTCATCCCTAGTACCATCTCCTTCAAGGTGCTATCAGCCAGTACACCCTGGGGAAAGATAAAACTTGTGCACACATCAAACCTAGCTCTCTCATCATAGCCACTGGGCATACACAGATTATTTAGGGATGCTCCCACATAATGACATGCCTTTAAGACCTCAATTAAGTAACTGCTTCACCTAAATTCAGAGAGACAAAGAAAATTAAGCAAAATGAGAAGACAGAGGAACTAGTTTAACTCAAAGAACAAGAGAAAGCACATGAAAAAAATAATAAAAAAGAAATAAACCATCTAACAGATAAAGAATCCAAATCATTAGTTTTAAGAATGCTACCTGAATTAGGGAAAAGAACAGATGAACACAGTGAGAATTTTAATGAGGAAATAGAAACTATTTTTTAAAATAGAACTGAAAACACAGTAGCTAAAATGAAAACCACACTAGACAGACTAAACAACACACCCACATGATACAGAAGAATGGATAAGTGATCTGGAAGGCAGAATAATGAAAATCACCCAACTGGAACAGCAAAAAGAAAAATAAAAAACAGAACAGTTTAAGAGACTTCTGAAAATCATCAATCACAAGGGAAGAAACAAAAAGAAGAAAAGAATAGAGAAGAATTACAAAAATCAAAAAAGTAATAAAATGGTAATAAGTATACAGCTATTTATAATCACTTTAAATGTCAATGGACTTAAATGTTCCAATCGAAAGATAGTGTAGCTGACTGGATTAAAAAACAAGGCCAGGGACTACCTTGGTTATCCCATGGTTAAGATTCCAGGCTCTCAATGCAGAGGGCACAGGTTCAATCCCTAGTCAGGGAACTAAGATCCACATATAGCATGGTACAACCAAAACAAAACAAAAAACAAGGCCCATTTGTATGCTGCTTACAAGAAACTCACATCAGAGCTGAAGACACACACAGACTGAAAGTGAAAGGTTTTAAAAAGATATTTCATATAAATGTAAATGATCAGGAACCAGGGACACAATACTTATATCAGACAAAATAGGCACCTAATACAGAAGCACCTAAATATATAATGAACAGTCATTCAAGACAGAAAACCAATAAGGAAACAGTGCCTTTAAATGGCACAACAGACCAGCTGGACTTAATGGATAGCTACAGGACGTTCCATACTCAAATAGTAGAATACATGTGCTTTTCAAGTACATATGGAATGTTCTCCACAATAGATCATATGCTAGGCCACAAGACAAGTCTCAGCAAATTCAAGAGGATAGAAATTATATCAAGCATTTTTTCTGACTACAACTGTGTGATACTAGAAATCAATTACAGGAAGAAAAATGGGGGAAATGTGCAGCCATGGTCAAGTAATTTATAGCAAAGGATGAAATAATTCAAAAAAAATTTCCCATAACTGAAGTATATGAATTTGCCAGGTTGAAAAAAAATCACCAAGTACAATGAATTTATAAAAGACACAAACTCGAGGCACATCATTACAAAAATCACAAAACACAGAGGATAAATAAAAATCCTACAAGTTTCCAGAGAAGGGAAAAAAAGCAAAAACTGGTCACTTAAACAGGATGAAAGGAATCCAAATTTTCAATAGCAACATTAGAAGTTAGAAGACAAGGGAGTAACATTTTCAATTTTTGAAGGAAACTAATTTTCTAACTATAATTCTATATGTATCCAACTGTCACTTCACTGTGAGGTTAGAATAAAGACATAAAAGAGGCAACATCATAAAATTTAACTATCATGCATTGTTCTTCAGGCAGTTACTAGAAGATGTGTCCCACCAAATGATGGAATACACCAAGAGAGATGATGAGATCCAGCAAATAAAGGATCTAACATAAGAAAAAGGGGGAAAAAAAGTTCTAGAATAAAAATAAAGAGAAATCCTACAAGGATAACTGTATCTCATGCAGACTGAAGCAGGAGAGCAGAGAACTCTAGGAAGGATATTGCCAACAAAAACTAATATTGAAAGTAATAGATTACCTGGTCATTTAAACTTACTGGAAGAAGATTTACACTTCTGCTAAAGGTGGTAATAAAGAAACAACAGTTCAATAAAAAACCAAATAAAAGGCAAGGCAACTATTGACTACACAGACAACAAAGTTATAAAAGAATAAAAATATAATCATAGTAAGCTACATGGCTAACTTTGATTATTTACATAGTTAGAATATATAAACACACAATATTAACAAAAAATTATGGTATACTATGTTAGAAAGGAGAGAGAAAGTGTGCATGGGAGGGGATAAGTGTTGTAAAAGTGTGTGTTAGTCGCTCAGTTAAATCTGACTCTTTGTGACCCCATGGACTGTAGCCCACCAGGCTCCTCTGTCCATGAGATTCTCCAGGCAAGAATATTCGAATGGGTTGCCATGTCTACCTCCAAGAGATCCTCCCAACCCAGGGATTGAACCCTAGTCTCTGATTTCTCCTGCATTGGCAGGCGGGTTCTTTACTGCTAGCACCACCTGGGAAGCCCACAAATATTAATACCAGAAGAAATAACTAAAGAATTAAAAGTGGTTGCCTCTGGAGAGTGCTGGGACGATGAATGTCATTGTTAGTTATGAGTCTATGGAACTCAATTTTTTATACTGTGTATGTGTTATTTTGATTTAAAGAAAAGGTTTCCTACCTCCATCAAGTTTCTCCAGAATAAATTTGTATATGGAAACAGCACTGAAAATGAGTAAATGCCTCATTCCCCCAATAGCACACCTACTCTTGTGCTAATGGCTTTTAATATAAACATCCTTTGTGTGTGCATGCTAAGTTGCTTCAGTTGTGTCTGACTCTCTGCGATCCTTTAGACTGTAGCCTGCCAGTCTCCTCTGTCCATGGGATTCTAAGAATACAGGAGTGGATTGCCATGACCCCCTCCTGGGGATTTTCCTGACCCATGGATAGAACTTGCTATTCTTCTTCAAAATGATGGAAAGTCACACAGTTACATCATTGATAGAGCTAATTGTATTGCTTCGACAGGCACTTTTTATAAAAGAATATTTTCTATTAAAAATACAACTAAGATTCTTCTGGGATAAGTTACCACTTTGACTTTGTGACATTCCATTATGTCACCAGGCATTTTAAAATACATGCAAAATGGCTAGGCTGCCCACAGCTACCAATTACTATTTAGGAGATGCATATTCTGTGGAGTATCAGCCTAACTTAAAGCTTTAGGCAGACCTTAAACATCCAAACAGAAATATGTAGTTCAGGAGTGAGACCTAAAATGAAAAGATGGGGTTAGAAGCCAATGACGAAGTTAAACCCACAATGTGGATGGAGAGAGGGGGTGGTAGCTAGAGGAGTCTCAATATGGAGGGAGTTTTCTTTTTTAAAAAAAAAGATAAAAGAGACATAAACTATTAATTATTTTTATCAGTCACATTTGCAACCTCTCTTCCCATGTCCTCCTTTCTAGAGGAAATAGGTCCAGGGCTGCAAAGAGCACATCATCAATTGGTTTTGGTGCCAACTCAGGCTGCAGCTGTCTGTCTGTAAACAGTACAGTTCAAGATTTGTCACAGATGGTGCCAGTCAACGAGAAGGTACCTAAGCATTCAAAGCAGGGTTTGCTATTTTTTCAGGAGTTAAAAAATACTATGTGTCAGTTATCCTCTAATAAAGGAAATGTGGATGACATACTTCAACTTCAAATAATTTATTTATAAAGCAGCACAGATAATACAAATAAATGGTGGATATGACATGAACACTGGTAACCATGCATCCTCTTTTCATGAACATTCCAATTTACACTCATGTAAGTTATCTAATTTATCAAAGTGATGTTTGGACATGATTTAGTTATTTCAAATGTAAGTTTTATGGTGTGACTTTGCTACAAATTATTCAATATGTGGCTCACTCAAGAGTACTTTCCATTAAAGATACTCAATAAAAGGTTTAACCCTGTTACAGTGCAATGGTCCATTCCTGAAAACTACATCTGTGTTGTGTGTTGTTGGCCACCCACATCTAAATCACTGATTATGCCAATAAGGATATATGTGTAATTTGCCTTTAGAAATTACAATTACTTGTTCCTCACCAAGTCTGGAAAATCTCCAAGGTTTTAGTATTATTCATTTTATGTTTGATCGAGAAAAGAGAAGAAAGTTCTCATCTAATTAGAGACACCTACCGTATGCTAAATGCTTTATATTCATTTTCTCATTTAGACTTTACAACAACCATATGAAGAAGTATTACTCTATTTTACAAAGTACAACAGTGACGGACATATACTTTTAACACAAATGTGTCTAATTTCAAAACCCATCATTTTGTCACTATGTGCTACTTTCATTGTGGGGCATTTAAAACAATTTTTTTTTTTAAGTTCTGACTGCTCTACCCAGTGTTCCAGCTGCTCTAGCCCTCTAAGAGCTTAAGTCTTCCTTCATAGACACCCATCATCCCAGCCAGAGGAGAGGGTGTGACTGGCCACCATGTTGCAAAGACACTCAAACAACCTGTGAAAACAAAGATATGGGAGGAACAGCCAGCCTTTCACAAACACCCAGCAATCCCTTGCTGGGTGTGTACAAGCCACCTGAGACTTAGATCCACCAGCTCCAGGCCAGCCTTCAGATGACTGCAACCTCGTGAAAGATCCTGAGCCATGACAGCTCAGCTCTGCCACTCTAGAGTATCTGATGTGCAGAAACTATAAGGACACCAAATGTTTATTTTTTAAGGTCTGCTAGTCCTTTATTAAACACATGAGTAATAAATTTGAATGAGGGCAACTTTTCCAATCTTCTTATCACCAACTCTTCCCCTTTCTCAACAACATGAAGTGCACTCTGGCTACACAGAAATACTCAGTTTTACTGAAAGAGACAGGGGGAAAAGGGTGAGCATCCGGAGTGTGGGAAGGAAAGAAGCAGGAAGAGAGAAAGGAAAGGACAAAAAGGAAAACAAAAAACTCATTCTTTAAATTTTCCTATCAGTCACCACTTTCGTGTATTCTTTTCCCTTTTTGGCTCCATCTCAAACATATCCCAACCTTTCTACTTCTTTCCATATTGGTTATCACTATTCTAGTTTAAACTACCATCTAATCTTGGCTGGGGCATTCCAATAGCTTTCTTGACTGGTCTCTCTTTTGAACTTCTGAGCCTCTATAATACATATCTAATAGAAATATTAGAATATTTTATTATTATGCCCAAGATATTAATATGATATTTAATAAAAATATGTTAAAATATATAAATTAGATCATTTTATTTATTTGTCTGAAAGTGCAACTGTTAGTCACTTAGTCATGTCCAACTCTTTGCGACCCCATGAACTGTATGTAGCCTGCCAGGCTGCTCTGTCCATGGGATTCTCCAGGCAAGAGTATGGAGGTGGGTTGCCATTCCCTTTTCCAAGGAATCTTTCTGACTCAGGGATTGAACACAGGTCTCCCACATTGTAGGCAGATTCTTTACCATCTGAGCCATAAGCTTCTCACTGCATGTTTTAAAGTCTTTATACTAACTTACATACCCTGTGTGAGTTGCCTCTACTTTTTCTACATAAGCTCTCTTCACTCCCCTCAGAAAAACAAGTTAGGGTAAAACTGTAAAGAGCCTTGAATAAAACTGTAAAGAGTCTTGAATAAGACACAATAGGCCTGAACTTTATCCCATATATCAATAGTTTTTCAAACATTTTTTTTCCTGGCAAAACACTTTTTCCTTGAAGAAAATATTGCATATAACTCCAAAATAACACTTGTAAAAGTACAGATGTTCTGGTTGAAGGTCCAGGAATCCATTCCCACCACTAACACCAACAGTTCCTCAAGACCAAACGGTTACATGTCGGCGGGAGGGAGAAGGGGGAACATCCTGTAGTCCCCAGTTTCTACCTCTATTGCATTGCCTGGATTGACTTTCCATGCCTCAGCTTCTTTTTTACGTTCTGTTCTTTAAGAATATTTCTTTGATTTTACCTTCAGATTACTATTTCATTCTAGAGTTAATTTGCTACATTGTTTTATTCCTCAAAAATATAAATACATATTGTAATTTCAGCAATCACATTTTTAATTTCAAAGACCTCTTTCTCTCATTGCTCCTTTTAGATAGTAGTCTGTTCTTGTTCCTTTATCTTCTAGAATCTCTCAAAAGTTACAGATTAAAACATTTTATATGCTTTTCTGCTCCTTGAATTGTTTCACCAATCAGTTGTCTGTTCATCTCTTTTCCTGCTGTGGATTTTATTAAGTGTCTGAGGATCCTTGGCTCCCTCTTTATATTTGTAGATGAAGACCTAAGTTAATGAGTACACGTAGCTGACCCAGGTTTTCTCTACAGTCACAGAGCTCTGCTTCCCCTATCCGGTATCTTTCTTGTACAGGAGGGCTGACTGTCGGTTTGACAGTGGCCTTGGGCACATTAAGATATGCAGGCTAACCCACAGAAGAAAGCTGAAGAGGCCCCAACTGGCAGAATCAGAGAAGAGTTTTAACTGTGATGACAAAGTACTCTAATGTATTTCCCTTCTGGGCAAGACTGCCCTGCTTTTATTTTTCCTCCGGTCTCTATCTGTAATATAGGTAAGTTCTCCCAAGTCATTTCATTTTCTACTGTTTTCTCATGCCCCCACAGCCACACTGGATGCCTTTCTGAGATAGGCTGTTTACCTTACATACAGCTTTTGAATTGCAACAACTGGTAAATGACACTGCTGCCCGCCCCCCAACACACACACACACGGGAGACGGAGGAATAGGAGGCAGACAGAGCATATGTGTGTGTATGATCAAGATACAGACTTTTAAATAATTACCACTACCACCAAGAACTTGAAAATTTTGAAGCTCTCCTTTCATGCACAGTTATTTTCTTTTTCTGTGCCATTCTGGATACTCATTTTTCAGTCTTCTGCTTTCTATCTCTGAGGACTTCCTCACAATTTTAATGATACCATTTTTATTCAATAGATATTATTCTTTCCCTATTTTAAAGAATTTGGAAAAGAAAAGGAAGTAGTGGCATCTATAGGAAAGTGATTTAGAAAGTGAAAAGGCCCTAGAATATCTAGAAATTAAGAAGAAGGATGTAGTGGAGTAACAAAGGTTAAAGATATCAATCTTGCCATGATCTACCTTTTCAAATTCATCATTTACCACTTTCCTCAATTTAATATACTCCAAGAAATATGAACTTTCTGTTACTCAAAAAATGTCAAGCTTATTCCTACTTCAAGCTTTTGTATTTGCTGTTCTTTTAATGTGGAAATCTGATGTTTTTCATGTTCAGATCTCTGTGCAAATGTCATTTCTTCCTAAATATCTTCTTCAATGACCACCTGTAAAATAGCCCCCTCCCAGTTTCTGTCACATCATTCTGTTTTGGTTTTAACTGTATTGAGCTTATTGTATTCTAATATTATCTTATTTTTGTGCTTACTTGTCTGAGTTCCTCAGCAAGCATAAATGCTACATAAAGTTGTTCTGTAGTATTCCCCACTGTACCATGAATATTCAATAAATATTTGATGAATGAAAATTTGGGAAAGAAGACAGAGCTAATGATACAATGTCTCAAGGAAGGCAAGAGAAACAGCATCAACAGCAAAGTCAGGGTGCTAGACATGAAAAGAAATAACTTATTTTTGAGGTACATGGGAATGAAAGAAAGATAATTAAGATATATTTTGAGATGTTAGGAGACAATTTTCCATAGGTGTCTCATGTTTCCTTGAGAGGCACAGAATGCCTTTTGTTCTAGACTGTCTTTTCAAAGATAGCAAATAATCCTGGAAAATGTGATAATGCCTCTCATGGGGCAAACAGCAGGCCTAAGAGACTGGCTTCCTTAGGCTCAGGACTCCTTTTCTCTGATGTAACCCACTGCACACACAGGTGTCACCTGACTTGCTTCATCTCACCTAAGGGAAATGGGGCTCAGGCAAAGTGAGAGTGGAAGTCGCTCAGTCTTGTCTGACTCTTTGCAACCCCATGGACTGTATAGTCCATGGAATTCTCCAGTCCAGAATACTGGAGTGGGTAGCCTTTCCTTTCTCCAGGGGATCTTCCCAACTCAGGGACTAAACCCAGGTCTCCTTCATTGCAGGCGGATGGTTATACTACAAGGGAAGCCCAAGAATACTGGAGTGGGTAGCCTATCCCTTCTCCAGGGGATCTTCCCCACCCAGGAATCGAATCAAGGTCTCAAGTATGGCAGGTGGATTCTTTACCAACTGAGCTATGAGAGAAGCCCTGGGGCTCAGGGAACCAGCCTAAAGATGCTGATACATCAACTACTCTTATTACTATGAGTAAACTGTACTTCATCTCTGACCCAGGAGTTGTATATTCTCTATCAGCATTCTATGAAGTTAGCAGGCTAACATTTTAATTTGCAAGTAAGGTAAAATCTCAACCTCTTCATAGTTCTTGAAGTGAAGCAGGAAGGGAAAAAGTGAGACATTAAAGCTTACTGTCTTATTTTTTTCTAATGAAAACTGAAAGGATGTCATCTGCTGAGTGAGGCAGGGAAAACTGTGGGAGATTTAACAAAAGTGGTTTTGGATATAGTCACTCTGAGGAAAAGGGAATTAGAAAAAAGCAAATTAGAAATGAACACCTCCTTTTTACCCTATCCCTTTCATCAGCTGGGAAACACTGTTGATTTTTTTTTTTTTTGTCTCATTTATATTAATTTTATGCCCTCTCCCACACTATGGTTTGATTTGGTTCAGGCCCTGCACTTCTTTCCTGGGTTATTTCAATAACCTCTCCAAAGAATGTCTCTTTGCCCTAACACAGTCTACTGATAGATTTGTTGTTCAGTCGCTAAGTCATGTCCAACTCTTTAAGACCCCGTGGATTGCAACATGCCACATTTCCCTGTCTTTCACTGTCAGAGTTTGCTCAAACTCATGTTCATTGAGTCAGTGATGCCATCCAACCATCTCATCCTCTGTCGCCCCCTTCCCTTCCTTCCCTCAATCTTCCCCAGCATCAGGGTATTTTCCAATGAGTGAGCTCTTTGCTTCAGGTGACCAAAGTATTGAAGCTTCAGCATCAGTCCTTCCAATAAATATCCAGGGTTGATTTCCCTTAGGATTGACTGATTTGATTTCCTTGCTGTCCAAGGGACTCTCAAGAGTCTTCTCTAGCACCCTGGTTTGAAAGCATTAATTCTTCGGTGCTCAGCCTACATTATGGTCCAACTCTCACATTCAGACATGACTACTGGACAAATCATAGCTTTCAAAATATGGACCTTTGCTGGCAAAGTGATGTCTCTGCTTTTAACATGCTGTCTAGGTTTGTCAAAACTTTCCCTCCAAGCAGCAAGTGTCTTTTAATTTCACAGCTGCAGCCACTGTCTGCAGAACAACCATCTCTTAAATGTTGGGTCGCTCAGTGTCCTTCCAGGATCCTGCTCTCTTCTCTTTATATCCTCCCTTCAAAACACCATATCAACTCTAATTATTACCTACATGCTGATGACTCTTAGTTACTAGTTCCCATTTCTCCCCTGAGCATCTGGTTATATAATATTCAACTTTTTTACCAGCCATCCCCATGCAGTATTTCACATTAACTTTAAGTTCACCATTTCTCTAACTGAATTCATTTTCTTCCCTTTCAGACTTCTATGGTTCCAATCACATTGAATGGAAGCACTATCTACCTAGTTACCTAAGTCAGAAATTTAGGTGTCACTTTTATTGCTATTTCTTCCACAAGCCTTCACATGCCCTCAATCACCAACCATACCACTCTTACTAAATATTTCATAAATTCATCTACTCTCTCCAGCTCTATTGCTACCAGAAAGGTTTATGACTCCAATGCACCTCAAACAATTACTCAGAAAATCCTCACATTATGTCCTTGCTTCTAATCTCACGCCTTCCAATTCATTCTCCATAGTGCTGCCAGTGCAATCCTTCCAAACAGTAATAATAACCATGTTACTGCTCTGAAATGCCTTAATGACTTCCCATTGCATCAAGGATGAAATTTCAACAATACAAAGACCATGCATGAAATGGTCCTTGCTCAAAGTTTAAGCTTTGTCTCTGAACACTGAAGCCTTAGAGTCCCGTAAGTCTTACCAAGTTCTTCGACTCCTCCTTGCCTTGCCACACACAGTGATCTCATATGAAACACACTTAACTATCCCCACTTCTCTCTCTCTTGCAACACTTCATCTGGTTAACTCTTACACACGCTCGGCCTCAGACTAGCCAAAACTTTCTCCAGGAAGCTTCCCCCAATACCAGGCTCCACTAAGAGTTGGTTCCTTGGTTAAACCTAATGCCATCACATGTACTTTCAGAGTGCTTTGTACTTTCCCCAGTCATGGCATTCATCAACCTATATGTTTAAATTTTAATTACTTATTTACTTATCTGTTTGCACCACCAGAATGTAAACAATTTGAGCAATGATAGGTAACTTAAAGCTCAACATTCAGAAAACTAAGATCATGGTGTCCAGTCCCATCACTTCATGGCAAATAGATGGGGAAACAGGGGAAACAGTGTCAGACTTTATTTTTTGGGGCTCCAAAATCACTGCAGATGGTGAATGCAGCCATGAAATTAAAAGACGCTTACTCCTTGGAAGGAAAGTTGTGACTAACCTAGACAGCATATTCAAAAGCAGAGACATTACTCTGCCATTAAAGGTCCATCTAGTCAAGGCTATGGTTTTTCCAGTGGTCATGTATGGATGTGAGAGTTGGACTGTGAAGAAAGCTGAATGCTGAAGAATCGATGCTTTTGAACTGTGGTGTTGGAGAAGACTCTTGAGAGTCCCTTGGACTGCAAGGAGATCCAACCAGTCCATTCTAAAGGAGATGAGTCCTGGGTGTTCATTGGAAGGACTGATGCTAAAGCTGAAACTCCAATACTTTGGCCACCTCATGCAAAGAGTTGACTTATTGGAAAAGACTCTGATGCTGGGAGGGATTGGGGGCAGGAGGAGAAGGGGACGACAGAGGATGAGATGGCTGGATGGCATCACTGACTCAATGGACATGGGTCTGGGTGAACTCTGGGAGTTGGTGATGGACAGGGAGGCCTGGCATGCTGCGATTCATGGGGTCGCAAAGAGTCAGACACGACTGAGCAACTGAACTGAACTGAACTGAACTGAGGTAACTTACTTACTCATATAGAACATACCAGATGTTTTATAAATATGTGCTGTCAAATGAATGACTGAAGGAATGCCTTATCTTTGCTAAAAAAGAACACTCCCAGGGCTTCCCTGGTAGTCCAGTGGTTAAGAATCCCCCTTGCAATGCACAGGACACCAGTTTGATCCCTGGTCCAGGAAGATCCCATATGCTGCAGAGCAATTAACCAGTATGCTACAACTATTGAGCTTGTGCTCTAGAGGCCAGAAGCCACAACTACTGAGCCCACAGGCCACAACTACTGAAGCCCACGTGCCCTAGAGCCCACGCTGCACCACAACAGAAGTCACCACAATGAGAAGCCCACATATCGCAACTAGAGAATAGCTCTAGGTCACTGCAACTAGAGAAAAGCTTGGGCAGCAACAAAGACCCAGCACTGTCAAAAATAAATAAAATTTTAAAAATAGGTAAATGAAAAGAAGTCTCCCAATGCCAAAATCTGGGCTTAATAAATTTGTAATCACCATATACTAAGCTCAGAAAAACAAGAATTTTTGAAAAAATTTCAGATACGTTAAAATAAGGCTTAAATTTCAAAGACCATCATCTGAATTATAAACATGCACCTCAAAATACTAGAAAAGAACCTCAAGAGGCATGCAGTCTAGGACTCTGCCTTTAAATAAGTAAAATATTATCAATCTCTCAGTTATATATGACCAAGTATTTGTAAATTAGTGTTAACAGTATTAAACTAAACTAAAATTATAAAATTAGATCTACAGAATTCCAACTAAGATATTAAAATAAAAATTGACTCATTGCATACAAAATGACTGATTAATACGATTGTGTTGAAAAACAAGAGAAATGTGACAATTATAGAATTAACGATTCTATAGAATTTCTATAAAATCTATAGAATTTCTATAGATTATAGAAAAAACGATTATAGAATCGTTTTTTGTTGTTTAGTCACTAGGTTGTGTCCGACTCTCCTGTGACCCCATGGACTGTAGCACACCAGGCTCCTCTGTTCATGGAATTTTACAGGCAAGAATACTGGAGTGGATTGTCATTTTCCTTCTCTAGGGAATCTTCTTGACCCAGGGATTGAACCTGTGTCTCCTGCATTGGCTACTGCTGCCAAGTCGCTTCAGTCTTGTCCGACTCTGTGCAACCCCATGGACTGCAGCCTGCCAGGCTCCTCCATCCATGGGATTTTCCAGGCAAGAATACTGGAGTAGGTTGCCATTTTATTCTCTACGGAATCTTCTCGACCCAGGGATTGAACCTGTGTCTCCTGCACTGGCAGGCAAATTTTTTACCACTGAGCCACGAGGGGATTAGGATGCTGTAATCCATATGAGTTCAGAACTTTATCACTTCAAAAGAAAATATTTTCTTTTGACAAATTGTTTTGAGTATTCAAATGGAAAGAAATTTATACAGGCAAGGTTGTCCAGCTATGAAGATTATTTCTATATCCCAACAATTTTAGCATATATTACTAATATAAGTCTGTTTTAAATGTACTATATCATTCTGTATATTTTCTTTATAGCTTAACATGAATAAGTATTTCTAGTGTCAACACCTCCTTTTAAAACATTCATTCACGTATCATTCAAGGAAAATATTTTTAAAGTATATATTATTTTGACTTGTATTTCCAAACTGACAAGAACTCAACAATTATAAGGGTTTATGTTTTTTAATGTAATAAAGCTTAAAGAAAAGATGGAATTAGCCTGATAGAATTTCACTGTCTAATGGTTCTCAGAGTCAGAATCCTGTCACTTCTATTGAAGAAACATTTAAGAAAAATAAATTATTTACAGAAATTTGTCACTTTTGTTCTGAAAATCACATGAGATGTGATTCAACCACTATCTGTGATTAGTGCAGATATTTTCAAAGCAATACAGTCTTAGTCATTTGAATTCATGGGCTGCTGTCTTTCTCAGACTTTTCTCAATTTTTCCCTTTGCAATTAGTTTTTGAACCCAATCCTCCTAGAGCTTTTAATAAACTGTTAAAGAATATTGTTTCAACATCTGTTGTGAAAGTATTTCAAAGAAACCTAAAATGTGAAACTTTTCCCAGATATATGCAATTATCATTTTTTTAAAAATTCAACGTGTATTTTCTTCTAAGACAATAAACTCACAATTTATATCTATCTAGAAAACTGTATTACCTCATTGCAATCTAGCTAATTTTTTGACACAGAAAGGAGCTCTTTACATTTGCAGTAAAATTTGTACAGATTATAAGGTGAAAGTAGATAGAATTCTTTCACATTGCCAAAGCTTTTGTAATACAGAATAATCTGAGTGTGCTAAGGTCTGTTCCATAAACAATGGTTAAAAAAAAAAATTCTAGTAAAACCAATTACTCCAAGTATTGTCATATTAACTTTTTATTAATATATTTCTTTCTAGTAGTATCTACAGGCAATTGCAGAATTTGAAATAATAATTCTATTAAGTATTGTAATTAACTTATAGATAAATGGACAAATAGGTAAATAAAAAATAAATAATTTCTTGAGTGACTCAGGAAATGTTCTGTATTCTTAATTTCTTAAACAGTTTAACAATTTCATCATATTTATTGGTATTCTAAATAGAAGCAAGATATTCTATTAAAAGTTAATGTTCTAGGAGCTTTGAAATAAGTATTACTCTGAAAAGCAATTACATTTTAAAAACCAGCTAGACTTTGAAAAACTATACAAAAATTGTGTTTTGTATGATTTAAAGGCGGCTTGAAGATGGTCTACACAATTCTATTCAAGAAAAAAAATTAGTTTTCTATATTAAGAAGTAGTGTTTAATTTACCAATTATTTTTCATATGGGAGACATAAATATTTTGGCCTCTGTTAAAACTCTTCCAAAACAGCAAAATGTTTTTCTTTTACAATTAGGTTATTTAAACTCTTATAAAGTCAGTATTAACAGCTAGTGTAAACAAATTAATCTGATGAATTAAAAGAAAGTAAGGAATTCAGAAAACTCATTATATAAAATGTTCACTTTCAGAGCAGACCATTATGTACACCATCCAAGTAAAGAGTAGAGACGGCAGCTTGTTGATACAGAAACCCCCTCTCACAGTTGGTTAAAGAATGAACTTGGTGCTTGCAAGAGACACTGCTAGCCCTTCACACATAAAGAACTGCTAACAGTAAACCAGAAAACATGTAAGAGTATGTTCCATATTATACATTCTAATAATCGTATCTCTATACATGATTGCTTACGGTAAATATGAAGTGCAGAAAAGCCGGATGCTAAAACTACGTATTTTTCTAGTTAAAACATGATTAAATTCTGTATTTCAGTTTTCAATTGATCCCATTTTAACTTAATAAGCTTTTAACTCAAATGGACATCAGTAACACTTTGATTTTTAAAAACCGTATGCCAACAGTGCTCAGTCAGAATTTATAATTCAATACAATGTGTAATAAAGAAAGTTACAATCATACATTTTTTTACTTCATGTTATTCTTAATTATACTAATATAATATTAAAAACTCATTTCTTTCATATGAAAGATTGCTTTCATAAATTTTGCTTTTTACCACAATATTTTCTTTTGTTTTTTCAAAATCATTTAACATTATAAAAATAGAGGAATAAATATTAAAATATATAGCAAATGTTTCATTTTTGCCTCAGTGGGTGTTAAAGCAGCAATTGCTGGGTTTCTGCTCTTTTCTTCCCCCTCATTCTCTTACTGACAAATGTATTATTCAATGTTTAAAAATAAGCGTAGAAGAGTTGAGTAAAAGCCATACTACCTAATAACTTCAAACTAATGAAACCACAGACTAACTTGATTTTGTTTTCATCATCACTTTCAAATCTCTTTCAGCCAAATTTTCATCAGCCGAAAACTGAGAATCAGTCACAGCGATCCCACTACCCTAATGCGTATTCTGTATATAACTCCCCACACATCAAATATAAAGCTTGCACAGTTTATCTTTCAAATATCTAAATAAATATGTACATATATAATACAAAATCCAAATTACTTATAAAGCCTTAACAAATTTATATGTGTATGCACATACACACATATTTATACTTCAATAATATATGTACATATCCCCCCCACACACCCCCACGTATATATCTCCATAGTCTACCAGTCTTCTACATAGCTGAGAAGTTGAGTTACAGTCATTAAAAGGATTACCCAAAATAACGGGCTGAATAACAATACCTTGGATAGGGTCTGAATGAGCTATATACTTAACAGAGCGTGTCAAATGTGAGGATTCCCATTCTGAAGATTATATGTGTATGACCTAAATGAAACTGTTTGAAGCCTGAATACTGCATTCAATAATACAGACCTGGGAAGGAAGTATTTTTTTTCCTTCCTGAAGTGAATTTGATGCTTCTGACTGACAGATTGAGAAGAAAAAGTATAGCTCCAAAGTAAATTAAGTATTCACAGAACAAACAGTGCAGCTGCAGGAGCAATTCAAATTTCCTATCACCAATGTTTCAATCCTCTTTTAAAAGAGCCATTTCTGAGGTCAAAGGTTACTCCCATTTTCATAGCTCTTCAGCCCCCTGGCTAATGTAGTTAACTAACATGGGTGCCATTCAATAGTGACAACTGCGATAATGGATATATCTGCAAGAGCAGCAAGTCATTCTATAAATGCTGCCAGCTACTATAAAAATAGTGATTTTTCAATTCCACAAATTGTTTCCGTGATATTTTATCTAACACTGGTTTACATTACTCAAAAACTAAATCTATATTGTTTAAATAAAATATTAATCATTTTACATTCCAAAAGTTAAAAAGGAGACTGAAAATAAATTTTAAATAACAATATAGATCATCCAATAAGCCACAGTCCAACTACTTGGACTTACAAAGTAATCCCAAACTATCTCTGATGTGTGTGTGTCTGTCAGTCTGTGTACATATATCCTCCTGTTTCACAAAAAGAAAATGACTCTGCCTTATGAACCTACTCTGCCAATTACTGATAATAGCCTACCTGGTATTATACATGATAAAGAAGCTTGAAGATATTCTGAAATAAATAGTAAATAAATAATACAATACATAGTTTGGTCAAAATTTGAAATATCAAAGATTCAAAACAAAAATACTAAAAGTGATAGAAAGAGAAGTATTATTATAAATGTTAAAGGGAAAGAATTCCATAAGATATAGATTTAAATTTCTAAAAACGTAATTTTTGTATAGTTGCAAATGGAAAATAAGTTTATAAAAAATTTAAAATTCTTTGTTGTTTCATTACATTACTGAGACATACAATCATTTTTATATAGCTCTGACAGAGGATATATGAGTCACAGAAAAGTGTAAAAATGCCCATATACTTTGTGTAATTCTATCAGTTATGAGCCTATTGAAGTACTTAACATTGACTCTGATTTTTCTGTGATTATTCGTGAATGTTTTAAAATGACAAAATGGTAAGATGGCTTCACTTTGTACTTCCAAAATATTGACTTTTAAATATGAATGTAACTGAAACATTATTCACTAAATTGCTGGAAGACATAAATTACTTTTTTTAATGGAAAAAAAAAAACAAAACTCTTATCTCAAATTGGAGAAGAAGGGAAAAGGAAAAATAACTTACAGAATTAAGACTTAAGGCTTTAAATAATTATCTGTATAGAACTATTTTCTTCTCTTTAATATACAAGTAAATCAACAATAATTACTTTTCATTTTAGAAACTAAATCTTCAATTTAATAATTTAATGACCCGAACTTACACAGGAATTTGCAAGGGCTTTTTTTTAAAGTGGATAAAAGAAGACAAAACATGCCAAGAGGAAAGCTATTTTCTAGTTCTGACTGATCAACAATCACTTGATATGATGAAATATATTATTACAGATAATTGTTCAAGTCCTATGACATCTTAGAATGACTTGAAATAATAAAGGGCTGGCCTGTCTTAACTGCAGTCACAAAGCAATTCAATATTTAAATATTTATGGAAAACCAAATTAGATTAGTTTTCTTTTCTGTTTTTTGTGTGTTTTTTTTTCCTTCTTCTTCTGCAGTTAGGTGAGCTTTAAAAGGCAATATAAAGAGTATACAAATACTTTGGGACCTTTGTTGTTTAAATTTTAAGATAGGCCACCATTTTAATCCCAGAACATGTTCATTTTAAAATTTTGAGAATTCTCATTTCCAAAGAGTCAGAATATTCCTCTAGTCAGAATATTAATTTCATCCTCCTAGTTCCCTAAAAAGCAAAAAAAAAAAAAAAAAACAACCAACTTCCAAATTTCCAAATAATTCATTATATGGTCCTTACACAATGGCACCACCTAGTGTTTACTAGGCAATAATCATACAAATTTAGTGTCGTTTTCTCAGTATTTAAAGCAAAAGAAAAACCACTGCCATCACCAAAATGATAGCACCACACTACATCAACCAGACAAACTTTATCTCTGTTTAGCTTACAAAAATTTAATAGTTTAATGTATTAACATTTCAGATTTTAATTGTGATCTACTTATTCTCAATGTCCACTGAGTTTAGCTCTCAACTGTGAAAATACGTATTTCAAAAGCGCTCAAACTGACACGTCTTACTTCAAGAAAAAAATTATTTTAAAATCTAGAATACGTTTCAATGTCAAAATTAACAGAGAAAAATAACAATGGTGATGGCTTCTTCATGGGCAAAGGCAACAACATACTTTCTCTTCTGTCTACTCCTTTGGCTTCCTGAGGGCAACAGAAGGCTAGTTTCCTGTTCTCTACCCAGAATCACAGTTTAAATACTATAGAGCTATATATAAGGAAAACATACTACTATAGTTTCTGCAGTAAATTATTGGATTTTTTAAAATTGATGCTCTTGCTATAGTGTTGAGCAATAACTTCTTTAAATTGCATCCATGAGTGATAAAATACCATAATTATATGAAATTTACAACAGTAACCTGACATTTATTTAATGTCATAATGATTAAAAGTCATAATTACTGTTCTTACATAATAATCAAGCATAAGTGCTAAATTCCTGTTCACAGGAATTACCATAATCCACATGGCCTTCAGGTAGTTAAAATCAAACATTCTTAAGGAAAGGCTGGAAGAAGACAAAAGGAAATTCAGGTGGAAGAGAAAGGTACTCTAATGCCCTATCAAAGTCATTAGATCTCTATCCTATTAATATACTTGGGAGAGATAATCCTACTCCTTTCCTAGTAACGATTTGCCACGGTCATAGATTACTCAATTCCCTGGGTGGTAAGTGTATCAGTTCTCCAACTTGTGAACCTCCACTGTCAAAAGCCAGGACAGAACCAATACACTTTGGCTAAGAGTGGTTAGTGTGAATGTGTATGGAGTGTGTATCGGGGCAGGGGTTGAAAGAGGGAAGGGGAGAGGTGGAGGGAAGGAAGAAGGGAAAAAAGAAAATGGAGGGCCTGAACCCAAACTAAAAACTATTCCAGGTTCCCCACTTTAACAGCAGAGGTATGCAATCAAATCTTTGGACGAGTGTCATTTCCCTTTGTTTTCCAGCACTAGGTCTCTATCAGCCATGCATTTTCTTACCTCAAGTCCACCCTATGATAATCTTCCCTTTCTTTTGTCTTTGGACATTTCATTTTTTACTTTCCCCCTAAAGATATGATTATATAATTTATCTAAATCTGAACATATAGCAACAATCTCAAGTAGAGCTCAGATCTACCTAGAAATATTTAAGTGTTCACAGAATTCTCTGTATTCCCTAGAGGCTGAAAGTATGTAAGGATATTACACTTTTATGGCAAAAAATGAAACAATGGTCTACAAAGGTTTGCTTTAGAGTTCCTTCTAACATATTCATAAGATAATTATTACCTGTCATGAAAACTGGCTTCTATGGTAATAAAAGAGGCTCAGATGATTTTGAATCTATGAAATGTGGCTATGGTGTAGAGATTTTTTCAAACTTAAATAAAACTCACTGAAAAATTTCCCTGTGCTATACTGGTCTAGAATTTCCATGATCCTAGAAGCCAACTCTGATAATAAAGTCTCCTAAGATTCTGAGACCCATGGCTCTCAGGACCCTAAATCTAATTTAGAATCCCAAAGCACAGTAACTATTAAAATGTTCTGGAACATTATATCCAGGGAAGCAGAGGAAAAAAGAGGATGTCTGTGGCCTATAATTAGCTTAGCAAAAAGAAGATATATAGGTGACATTTGCTCCTATTCCTCCTGCAAAATCAAATAAAACTAGAGAATGCTAAAATAAAGGTTTTATATATAAGTTATGTGGTGATAGATAACCCAGAGCCTTGAACATGAACTAAGATCAAAAGAGTAATATTAGCTTTTAAATTCATGATGAAAACATAAGTCTAGGCCTGTCAAAGATACGGAATCCAACAGGCAAGCAATCCCACTGTAAACCTTGGACCCTTAAGCTCTATATTCTCAACATAAGGTGCTACATTCCCACCCAACTTCTCTTACACCTAGAGGTCTCTCAAGAAAGCTGCCTTGGTACTGAAGGCAAAGGTGAGGGACAGCAAGGAAAGGATCCTGTTCCTGAGAAACCATAGCTCAAAGTCAGCCATCACATTGAACTGCAATCCATTGACCTGGGTATCCAAAACACCTTAAGTTTTGAACTTAGCCCAAAGTGGTTCCGGACAGGTAGTGCACATCAACAGCAAAAACACAATTTTGCTTGGGGGAATCAATACACACATTCATTCCGGACCCCAAAGACTCCCCAAGTGTAATTTTTCAAATAAAAAGTGACATAATGAAATATGGCATCATAAGAACCAGTAACGAGAACAAGTAAAAATAGTAGAAACCAGAAACAAACTCAAAGAATTAACATATTAGAATTAGCAGGTACAAATGGGCTTCCCTGATACCACAGTTGGTAAAGAATCCACCTGCAATGCAGAAGAATCCGGTTCAAATCCTGGGCCGGGAAGGTCTGCTGGAGAAGGGATAGGCTACCCACTCCAGTATTCTTAGGCTTCGCTTGTTGCTCAGCTGGTAAAGAATCCACCTGCAATGCGGGAAACCTGGGTTTGATCCCTGGGTTGGGAAGATCTCCTGGAGAAGGGAAAGGCTACCCACTCCAGTATTTTGGCCTGGAGAATTCCATGGACTATAAAGTCCATGGGGTCACAAAGAGTCAGACACGACTGAGCAACTCTCACTTCACTTCACAAATTATAAAGTAACTATGTTCATTATATTTAAGGAAATTAAAAAATCAAGGTTGAAAATACTGTAGCAAACAGTAAACTATTAAAAAAAAGACTTAGATTTTAGACAGAAATAAATAAAATTCCTAGAAAGAAAACATAATAATTAAAATTAAAACTCAATGGAAAAAATTTACAGATTAAAGAACTGGAAGACATGAAAGCATTACTTTGAAAGTTAGTTTAAAATATTTAAGCATAGTTTAAGAAACTTGGAGTGCAAAGTGAGAAGTGCCATGGTATGTCTGATGTTGCTTAATAAGAAGAAATGAGGGCAGAGGCAAAATTTGAATAAATACTAAGAAATGTCCCACACTCACATAAAATAATAACCTACAGACACAAGAAACTCAACAAATGCAAAGCAGGATTTTAAAAGAAAGAAATATTCATGTCTAGACACATCACAGTGAAACTGTACAAGGGCAAAGAGAAAGCCAACATTTCAAAAGTGGTTAGACAGATAGGTTTCAAATAAGCAACACTTAGACATCTCACTTCAAGAAACACAAGAGAAACTATGTGCTCTGAAAAGATCTGAGACAAAAAAGAAAAGTAAGAAACACAAGTATGACACTGTGCATTAAATGCATAATAGCAATTTCTTTTGAGGTTTTAATAAAAACAGAATTTAAATACAATAACATATAAGCTGAGAGGCAGGCAAAAGTATTACAAATAGTTGAAAAATTTTAAGGTCCAAAGATGGGCTCAATACAGGACAGAAATGGTATGGACCTAAGAGAAGGTATTAGGAAGAGGTGGCAAGAATACACAGAAGAACAATACAAAAAAGATCTTCACAACCCAGATAATCATGGTAGTTTGATCATTCACCTAGAGCCAGACATCCTGGAATGTGAAGTCAAGTGGGCCTTAGGAAGCATCGCTACGAACAAAGCTAGTGGGAAGGGATGAAATTCCAGTTGAGCTATTTCAAATCCTAAAAGATGATGCTGTGAAAGTGCTGCACTCAATATGCCAGAAAATTTGGAAAACTCAGCAGGGGCCACAGGACTGGAAAAGGTCAATTTTCATTTCAATCCCAAAGAAAAGCAATGCCAAAGAATGTTCAAACTACCACACAATTGCACTCATCTCACATGCTAGTAACATAATGTTCAAAATTCTCCAAGTCAGGCTTCATTAATACATGAACCATGAACTTCCAGATGTTCACGCTGGTTTTAGAAAAGGCAGAGGAATCAGAGATCAAATTGCCAACATCCACTGGATCATCAAAAAAGCGAGAGAGTTTCAGAAAAATATCTATTTCTACTTTATTGATTATGCCAAAGCCTTTGACTGTGTGGATCACAATAAACCGGGGAAAATTCTTCAAGAGATGGGAATACCAGACCACTTGGCCCGCCTCCTGAGAAATCTGTATGCAGGTCAGGAAGCAACAGGTAGAACTGGACATGGAACAATAGACTTGTTCCAAATAGGAAAAGAAGGACGTCAAGGCTGTATATTGTCACCCTGCTTATTTAACTTATATGCAGAGTACATCATGAGAAACGGTGGGCTGGAGGAAGCACAAGCTGGAATCAAGATTGCCAGGAGAAATATCAATAACCTCAGATATGCAGATGACACCACCCTTATGGTGAAAGCTAACAAGAACTAAAGAGCCTCTTGATGAAAGTGAAAGAGGAGAGTGAAGAAGTTGGCTTAAAGCTCAACATTCAGAAAACTAAGATCATGGCATCTGGTCCCATCACTTCATGGGAAATAGATGGTGGCTGACTTTTTGGAGGAGGCTCAAAAATCACTGCAGATGGTAACTGCAGCCATGATATTAAAAGACACTTACTCCTTGGAAGGAAAGTTATGACCAACCTAGACATCATATTCAAAAGCAGAGACATTACTTTGCCAACAAAGGTCTGTCTAGTCAAGGCTATGGTTTTTCCAGTAGTCACGTATGGATTTGAGAGTTGGACTATAAAGAAAGCTGAGCACCAAAAAATTGATGCTTTTGAACTGTGGTGTTGCAGAAGACTCTTGAGAGTCCCTTGGACTGCAAGGAGATCCAACCAGTCCATCCTAAAGGAAATCAATGCTGAATATTCATTGGAAGGACCGACGTTGAAGCTGAAACTCCAATACTTTGACTACTGATGCGAAGAGCTGACTCATTTGAAAAGACCCTGATGCTAGGAAAGATTGAAGCACAGGAAGAGAAGGGGACATCAGAGGATGAGATGGTTGGATGGCATCACTGACTCAATGGACACGAGTTTGAGTCAACTCCGGGACGGCAGCCTGGCGTGCTGCAGTCCATGGGGTTGCAAAGAGTTGGACATGACTAAGCAACTGAACTGAACTGAAGGTCCTTATATTGTCTGAAAAGGAAAGAGAGGTATTGATTAGCCTCAGATTTTAAAAGTTGGTCTCTCCTCCCCTCAGTCCTACTCCCCTCAAGTGACCCATATTAAGTTACCTCATCTTCTATAATGCTATTTTATAGGTGAAGCAACAAAGGCTTGGGGGAGGCTGCTGGGCTGACCCAGAGTTGCTAGACAGATCAGATCCATTAGCACAGCTTTCACTATTCTGATTGCAGCAATCCTTATATAGTAAACAGTAAGCTCAACTTGTGATATCCTGGGGCCGCCAAATCTTTCCCAGTTTACTTCAAGCCAACAATTCCCTGGAAGATCCAAAAGAAAAGAAATGAGTATATAACTTCCAAAGTAGTGGAAAGAGAAAATGGAGTAATAAAAAAATATATTAATCCAACATAAGAAATCATTTCACACCTATTACAATGGTGAAAATCCAAAAACACTGACAATACCAAACGTTAATAAGAATGTGAAGCAATATGAACTCTCATTCACCACCTGTAGGAATATAGCCACTCTGAAAGACAGTTTGGCAATTTCTTACAAAATAAAATATACTCTTACAATATAATCCAGCAATCACACTCCTTGGTATCTATTTACTGAAAAGAAATAAAAACCCTTGTCCACACAAAAATCTGCAAACAGATGTTTACAGTAGCTTATTCATAACTGCCAAAACTTGGGAGCTAGCAAGATGTCCTACAGGAGATGGATAAACTGTGGTATATCCAGACAATGGAATATCATTCACCACTAAAAAGAAATGAGCTATCAAGCCATGAAAAGATACAGAAGCCCCTTAGATGTGCATTAATAAATGAAAGAAGCCAATCTTAGAAAGGTTATACACTGTATAGTTCCAACTGTATGACATTTTGGAAAAGACAAAACTATGAAGATAGTCAAAAAAAAGGATCAGTGATTGCCAAGGATTGGGTGCGGGGAGGAATGATTAGGGAAAGCAGAGGATTTTTAGAGCACTGGAATTTTCTCATACTATAATACTGAACAGGTATCATAATGCATTTGTCAAAACTCATAGAATGCACAATACCAAGAGTGAATCCTAACATAAACTAAGGACTTTGGGTAATGATGTATCAAGGTACGTCAATCAATTGTAACCAACGTACCATTTTGGTAGAGGAGGCTGTGGGGAGGGGGTGGATTTGGGTGGAGTGACTAGTAGGTATATGAGAACTTTCTATACTTTCTGCTTAATTTTTCTGTGCATCTAGAACCCTAAAAAAATAAAATGCATTTTTTAAAAATTCAACTAATGCAAAAGTAGGCAAGAAAAGAGAGGAAAAGAAACATAAACTAAGAAGAACCAATAAAACTCACAAAATAAGATGGTAACCATAAAGACGAAAATATAAACTATTACATCAAATGTAAATAGATTATGTGCTCCAGTTAGAAGGTAGAGATTGTCAGACTGGAAAAGGAAAACTAAAAGCAAACATGTGACACTTAAGAGATATATATAAATATAAGGATACACAAAAATTCAAGATAAGAAGAAAAAGGATTCATCAAGAAAATGCTAACCAAAAGATGCCTCGTGCAATATTAATACTAAGCAAAAAAATAAGGTGAAAGGCATTCTAAGAATTGCTAAAGAGGGTCAATTCATAATCATAGGGGTTAAGTTCACCATGAAAAAATTAACTTACATTGAGTATACATCCAATAATACAACCTTAAAATATCAAAAATTTAACAGAACAGAAAAATAAATAAGTCTAATATTTCCTCATTGAAAATCAGAAAAATAGGATATAGATATTAAAAAATTGATCAACTTGCCTCAATGAACATACAGAGAGCACTACACTCAAAAGCTTCTGCAGAATATACACTCTTTTCAAATTAAATTTGGAAATTAAAAAATCAAATGGGTCAAAACAAATCTTCAGAAATAATAAGGAGTTTAGATCATACAAAATATATTCTCTAATTAAGCTGGAAATAAAAAACAAAAATAGCATTAAAACAAATATCCATCTGTTAGAAATTAAGAAACACTTCTAAATAACAAGAAAAAGTTAACAGAAAAAAAACATTAAGTATTTTGAACTAAATTATAATGAAAATGTCCCTTGTGCAAAGCATCTACCTAAAGAAGTTAAAAATAGAAAGGGCTGAAAGTAGTACTATTCACAGTAGTCAAAATAAAGACACAACCTAAGTGTCCTTGGTAAATGGAAAAGGAAAATGTGGTATACATATACAATGGATTATTATTCAGACTTACAAAAGGAAAGTCTGCATTTGTAACATGGATAAACTTGGAAGACATCACGCTAAGTGAAATTAGTCAGACACATGATCTCTCTTATATGTGGACTCTTAAAAAAACTCTTAAACAGTAGGAATGGTGGTTACCACCAGAGACTAGAGGATGGGAGAAAGGAGAGAGACTGATCCAAGGATACAGATTTCCAGTTATAAGATGAATAAGTTCTAGGGACCTAATGTACAGCATGGTGACCATGTGTGTGTGTGTGTGTGTGTGTGTTCAGTCACTCAGTTGTGTCCCACTCTTTGCAACTCCATGGACTGTAGCTTGCCAGGCTCCTCGCTCCATGGAATTTTACAGGCAAGAATACTGGAGAGGGTAGCTATTTCCAACTCCAGGAGACGTCCCCAACCAAGGATCAAACTCGCATTTATTGTGTCTCCTGCAGTGGCAGGCAGATTCTTTACCACTACATCACCATTAACAATGTACTGCATACTTGAGATTTGCTAGGAGTGTTTTCAGCAGCAGCACCACCACCCCCACCTCCTGCCACGAAAAAGTAACTATGGGAAGTGATGGATACATCAGTTAGTTTGACTGTGGCAATCATTTCACAAGATATACATTTACTGAAACATCATGGTGCATACCTTAGATACAATTTTTGTCCAAAATAAATTAATTAAAAAAATTTTAAGAGCTTAAAAGTAAATTCAAAGTAATTTGCAAGAAAAAACAAAAATGGCAGAAATTAATTAATTCAGAAACAAAAACACCATAAAGTTAAAGTACTTTATATTTCAATAGAAACTAGAAAAAAAATCACTAGCATAAAAAAACGTTTTAAAACTACATATTCTTACAAACAGCAATTAGAAAGACAGGCAGATATAAGAACAAATCCATAGTAAATGCTGCTTATCCCCAAGGTTCTGAATTGTTGTTCCAAATGCTAAGGAGGGAAGTTTGAAATAGGCTGTTAATTATGCAGGGAAGATGCAGACTCTCAGTTCTTCTTTCCGGCATTATCTCCCACTGATCCCCACTCCCCCAAGCCAGACCTTTCTAGAGCAACTTTTGAATCCCTGTTCGGTCCTAAACATCTTCAAATGCATTTACAAATGCTTTCTCTCCCTTTTTGTCTTCTATAAAACTGGTTTCTCTTACATTCTCCAGTGATGGTCCTTTCTCTCTTTATCTCATGCCTTCCTAACAGCACTGTTTGTCTCCCATCTTAAGAAAAACAAAAAACTTTTCTCTACCCTCAGTTACCATCACTTTCCATTTTTAAAACCAACTCTTGAATGAGTTTTATCCACATCGTCCATTGTGGTCTCACTCTCAACTACACTGACTTCTATCTCTACCCTCTATGAAACCTGCTTTCTCTAGAGTCACAGTACCTCCCTGCTCCTAAAGCTAAAATGGACCTTTTGCAGGCCTTATCTTACTTAAGATCTCTCCTACTATCTGACACCATTAACCATATCCCTCTTTAGTAAAGATTCTCTTCCCCACACTCTCCAAATAGCTTATGTCCTAGTTCTCTGACCACTCTTCCTTAAGCATCATTTTTTTTCTGCTTATACCAGAATTCTGACCTGTGTTCTGTTTTCTTCTCACTTTATATACAAACCCTAGGTGATCTTACCTTCTACTATAGTTTCACTTTCCATTTACAAAATTAAATCTCAAGCACATAACCACAGGATGGTTTTACCATCTCTTCTCCAACTATTCTAATTCCTTAAATGAGAATTTCTGCATATCATGTCAGTCATAGACCAAAATTGAAGCCCTCATCATTACCAAGCAAACCTGTCCATCTTCTTGTGGTTCCAGTTTCAGTAAATGATATTTCCATTCACTTAACTGATCAAGGCAGAAACTTACATATTCTTACATATTTTCTTGCTGCTCACATCTAATCAATTACCATCCACTAAATTCTACTTTGGGCTTTCCTTGTGGCTCAGCTGGTAAAGAACCTGCCTGCAATGCAGGAGACCTGGGTTCGACCCCTGGGATGGGAAGATCCCCTATAGAAGGGAAAGGCTACCCACTCTAGTATTCTGGCCCGGAGAATTCCATGGACCATAGATCCTGGGGTCACAAAGAGTCAGACAGGACTGAGCAACTTTCACTTTCCTTCAAATTCTACTTTATAAATATCTTTCAAAATTATCTAAATCTCTCCTTTAAAATACCAGCATCTATCCTAAGATTTCAAAAACCAACACTCTAAAATTCATTATTTCTTATAAATAATATGAACTTTTTCTACTTTCAAAAGAAAAATTAGGTTAGCTTTCAAATATTTATATATCCATCTGTATACACTTAACTATGTTTAACTACATCCATATGTAAAAAAGGAAAAAAAAAAAACCCCTCCCTCTACTTCCAACTACTTTCTTCTACTCCCAATTGAATAAATTCATCCATTCTTTCAATTCATTCATTCAATCAAGATTTCTCGAACACCTGAAGTATTCCAGCCACTATGCTAGTAAATGAAAGACAGGCAGTTTGCCCCCAAAGAATTATACAGATTTCTACACCCACCATTAATTTAGGGGAAAAAAAAAAGTTTAGCATAGGAAAGGTCAATCCAAAAGATCCCATTCTTTCAAACGGAAGACTTTCGGATGTCAGATCAAGGATGTCCTTAATGTACTGCAAGTGTAAAAGAAAACATGTGATCTCACCATTAAAAATAGCCCTAAGTAATAAGGACAACAGCTAAGTAGAATTCACACTGCCACATGACTTTAACCCAAGTCCCTGTGGGATGCAGAGGCTCAAGCCACAGAACAAAACTTCAGGACAACACATGAAATCAGACTCCTTGAAATACCCTTACTACCAATATCAGCAGGACTGCCACCTATAAGCCCTCAAAACCTAGTCTGCCAGACATTTTGTATTTTCCTCTGAGGGGTCTTCATACTTCAGATATACCTGGTTCTAAAAGTTAAGCTTTCATATTTTAATTGTCTTCCATCTCAGAAGGGCCCTGTTCAAACAAAGACCCATCCTCATCTTAGCCAGCCAGCTCAAGCAATCAAGTGAGATACATGAATGCACCTTAGTGGCAGGCCTTATAACTACTCAGGGTGAAAGTGAATCCATGCCTTCCAAAACGAGTTATAACTAGAATGATTCTCAACTGAGGAGGTAAAGAGGAACTCAGATTCACCCAAGAAGCTTTGTCAAAATAGGCCTTAAAGACAACAGTATGAAATATGCATTTATCATTGGACCCAGCAATCCTCTTCTAATAATGTCAAAAATACAAAAAAGACCTATGCCCAATACAATTCACTGCAGCACTATTTTAAAAGCAAAATAACAGAAACAACTCAAATGTCCATCAATATGCAACTGCCTGAATAAACCATGGCACAACTACACAATGGAGTTCTATAAAGCTATTAAAAAGAATGGTAAGGAGTACGTCAAGGCTGTATACTGTCACCCTGTTTATTTAACTTATATGCAGAGTACATCATGAGAAACGCTGGACTGGAAGAAACACAAGCTGGAATCAAGATTGTCGGGAGAAATATCAATAACCTCAGATATGCAGATGACACCACCCTTATGGCAGAATGTGAAGAGGAACTAAAAAGGCTCTTGATGAAAGTGAAAGTGGAGAGTGAAAAAGTTGGCTTAAAGCTCAACATTCAGAAAACGAAGATCATGGCATCTGGTCCCATCACTTCATGGCAAACAGATGGGGAAACAGTGGAAACCGTGTCAGACTTTACTTTGGGGGGCTCTAAAATCACTGCAAATGGTGACTGCAGCCATGAAATTAAAAGACGCTTGCTCCTTGGAAGGAAAGTTATGACCAACCTAGATAGCATATTCAAAAGCAGAGACATTACTTTGCCAACAGAGGTTCGTCTAGTCAAGACTATGGCTTTTCCTGTGGTCATGTATGGATGTGAGACTTGGACTGTGAAGAAGGCTGAGCGCCGAAGAATTGATGCTTTTGAACTATGGTGTTGGAGAAGACTCTTGCGAGTCCCTTGGACTGCAAGGAGATCCAACCAGTCCATTCTGAAGGACATCAGCCCTGGGATTTCTTTGGAAGGAATGATGCTGAAGCTGAAACTTTGGCCACCAAATGCGAAGAGTTGACTCATTGGAAAAGACTCTGATGCTAGGAAGGATTGGGGGCAGGAGGAGAAGGGGACGACAGAGGACGAGATGGCTGGAAGGCATCACTGACTCGATGGACATGGGTCTGAGTGAACTCTGGGAGTTGGTGATGGACAGGGAGGCCTGGCGTGCTGCGATTCATGGGGTTGCAAAGAGTTGGAAACTACTCAGCGACTCAACTGAACTGAACTGAAGTATCTCTATATACTTGTACAGACTTCCAGAATAGAGTGATTAGTGAAAAAAGCAGAGTATATAGCATCTTGTTATTTATCTAAGAAAGAGATACACACACATGAATGATTTTTTTTTAATGGAAGGATAAACCAAAAAATAATTTTTAAAAAATGGTGGGACAGGCTAAGCTAGAGTGGAAAGAAATGAAAGCTAGATTTCTCTAAATGTATCTCACTTCATAGGTTTGATTTGGAAATCATGCAATGGTTTACAAAATTATAAAATTAAATTAAAATGAAGGGGAAAAGCTATCCCCTAAAACCAAAAATGGAAGTTCAGTCACACCAAGAACTACCTCAGATCAAATCAGATCAGTCGCTCAGTTGTGTCTGACTCTTTGCGACCCCATGAATCGCAGCACACCAGGCCTCCCTGTCCATCACCAACTCCCGGAGTTCACTGAGACTCACGTCCATCGAGTCAGTGATGCCATCCAGCCATCTCATCCTCTGTCGTCCCCTTCTCCTCCTGCCCCCAATCCCTCCCAGCATCAGAGTCTTTTCCAATGACTCAACTCTTCCCATGAGGTGGCCAAAGTACTGGAGTTTCAGCCTCAGCATCATTCCTTCCAAAGAAATCCCAGGGCTGATGTCCTTCAGAATGGACTGGTTGGATCTCCTTGCAGCCCAAGGGACTCGCAAGAGTCTTCTCCAACACCATAGTTCAAAAGCATCAATTCTTCTTCGGCACTCAGCCTTCTTCACAGTCCAACTCTCACATCCATACATGACCACTGGAAAAACCATAGCCTTGACTAGACGGACCTCTGTTGGCAAAGTAATGTCTCTGCTTTTGAACATACTATCTAGGTTGGTCATAACTTTCCTTCCAAGGAGTAAGCATCTTTTAATTTCCTGGCTGCAGTCACCATCTGCAGTCATTTTGGAGCCCAGAAAAATAAAGTCTGACACTGTTTCCACTGTTTCCCCATCTATTTCCCATGAAGTGGTGGGACCGGATGCCATGATCTTCGTTTTCTGAATGTTGAGCCTTAAGCCAACTTTTTCACTCTCCACTTTCACTTTCATCAAGAGGCTTTTTAGTTCCTCTTCACGTTCTGCCATAAGGGTGGTGTCATCTGCATATCTGAGGTTATTGATATTTCTCCCGACAATCTTGATTCCAGCTTGTGTTTCTTCCAGTCCAGCGTTTCTCATGATGTACTCTGCATAGAAGTTAAATAAGCAGGGTGACAATATACAGCCTTTGACGAACTCCTTTTCCTATTTGGAACCAGTCTGTTGTTCCACGTCCAGTTCTAACTATTGCTTCCTTACCTGCATACAGGTTTCTCAAGAGGCAGGTCAGGTAGTCTGGTATTCCCATCTCTTTCAGAATTTTCCACAGTTTGTGATCCACACAGTCAAAGGCTTTGGCATAGTCAATAAAGCAGAAATAGATATTTTTCTGGAACTCTCTTGCTTTTTCCATGATCCAGCAGATGTTGGCAATTTGATCTCTGGTTCCTCTGCCTTTTCTAAAACCAGCTTGAACATCAGGAAGTTCACGGTTCACATATTGCTGAAGCCTGGCTTGGAGAATTTTGAGCATTACTTTACTAGCGTGTGAGATGAGTGCAATTGTGCAGTAGTTTGAGCATTCTTTGGCATTGCCTTTCTTTGGGATTGGAATGAAAACTGACCTTTTCCAGTCCTGTGGCCACTGCTGAGTTTTCCAAATTTGCTGGCATATTGAGGTCAGCCCTTTAACAGCATCATCTTTCAGGATTTGGAATAGTTCAACTGGAATTCCATCACCTCCACTAGCTTTGTTCATAGTGATGCTTTCTAAGGCCCACTTGACTTCACATTCCAGGATGTCTGGCTCTAGGTCAGTGATCACACCATCGTGATTATCTGGGTCCTGAAGATCTTTTTTGTACAGTTCTTCTGTGTATTCTTGCCACCTCTTCTTAATATCTTCTGCTTCTGTTAGGTCCATACCATTTCTGTCCTTTATCGAGCTCATCTTTGCATGAAATGTTCCTTTGGTATCTGATTTTCTTGAAGAGATCCCTAGTCTTTCCCATTCTGTTGTTTTCCTCTATTTCTTGGCATTGATCGCTGAAGAAGGCTTTCTTATCTCTTCTTGCTATTCTTTGGAACTCTTCATTCGGATGTTTATATCTTTCCTTTTCTCCTTTGCTTTTTGCTTCTCTTCTTTTCACAGCTATTTGTAAGGCCTCCCCAGACAGCCATTTTGCTTTTTTGCATTTCTTTTCCATGGGGATGGTCTTGATCCCTGTCTCCTGTACAATGTCACAAACCTCATTCCATAGTTCATCAGGCACTCTATCTATCAGATCTAGGCCCTTAAATCTATTTCTCACTTCCACTGTATAATCATACGGGATTTGATTTAGGTCATACCTGAATGGTCTAGTGGTTTTCCCTACTTTCTTCAATTTAAGTCTGAATTTGGCAATAAGGAGTTCATGGTCTGAGCCACAGTCAGCTCCTGGTCTTGTTTTTGCTGACTGTATAGAGATTCTCCATCTTTGGCTGCAAGGAATATAATCAATCTGATCTTGGTGTTGACCATCTGGTGATGTCCATGTATAGAGTCTTCTCTTGTGTTGTTGGAAGAGGGTGTTATGACCAGTGCATCTTCTTTGCAAAACTCTATCAAGCCTAGAGGAGCTTGGTCAGGTTGAAGGTCAGGAAGGGCGGCGGTGAGGAGATAACCCTCGTCCAAGGTAAGGAGCAATGGCTGTGCTTTGCTGGAGCAGCCGTGAAGAGATATCCCACGCCCAAGGTACGAGAAACCCAAGTAAGACGGTAGGTGTTACAAGAGGGCATCAGAGGGCAGACACACTGAAACCATACTCACAGAAAACTAGTCAATCTAATCACACTAGGACCACAGCCTTGTCTAACTCAATGTAACTAAGCCATGCCTGTGGGGCAACCCAAGACAGACAGGTCATGGTGGAGAGATTTGACAGAATGTGGTCCACTGGAGAAGGGAATGGCAAACCACTTCAGTATTCTTGCCTTGAGAACCCCATGAACAGTATGAAAAGGCAAAATGATAGGATACTGAAAGAGAAACTCCCCGGGTCAATAGGTGCCCAGTATGCTACTGGAGATCAGTGGAGAAATAACTCCAGAAAGAATGAGCCAAAGCAAAAGAATACCCATCTGTGGATGTGACTGGTGATAGAAGCAAGGTCCGATGCTGTAAAGAGCAATATTGCATAGGAACCTGGAATGTCAGGTCCATGAATCAAGGCAAATTGGAAGTGGTCAAACAAGAGATGGCAAGAGTGAATGTCGACATTCTAGGAATCAGCGAACTGAAATGGACTGGAATGGGTGAATTTAACTCAGATGACCATTATATCTACTACTGCGGGCAGGAATCCCTCAGAAGAAATGGAGTAGCCATCGTGGTCAACAAACGAGTCCGAAATGCAGTACTTGGATGTAATCTCAAAAACGGCAGAATGATCTCTGTTCATTTCCAAGGCAAACCATTCAATATCACAGTAATCCAAGTCTATGCCCCAACCAGTAACACTGAAGATGCTGAAGTTGAACGGTTCTATGAAGACCTACAAGACCTTTTAGAACTAACACCCAAAAAAGATGTCCTTTTCATTATAGAGGACTGGAATGCAAAAGTAGGAAGTCAAGAAACACCTGGAGTAACAGGCAAATTTGGCCTTGGAATACAGAATGAAGAAGGGCAAAGAACTACTTCAAATGACTTTAAATACAACAGTTTACTATTCATCCCTAATGGAATATCCAAAGGGAGAGAAATGGGAGGAATGCCAAGAAATTAGTTCTTGATAATCATATCACTACTAGTGATATTATTATACTAAAACCTTATCTGTTTAAGTGCAAGATTAAATAATTTATGTTGATATCACCTAGAACCAAAATTTTTAATAAAATCAAAGTAAAAACGCTGTATAACTGAATCTGAATCACAATAATTAGCATGAATTTATGTATTTCCTCTGCATTAGAAATACATATTTACTATCCCTATCCACTAAGAAGGCCCAGACCAATAATGGGTGCTTCTGATGTGCAAATTGTGCCTTCTATATACATTTCCCACAAAAATAACAGAGTTCCTTGGAGAAGAGGCAGGTTTCAGACCTAGAATAGGACATTTATAAGATGAGCTTCATATACCTTGTCATACTGAAAATACAAAGAATCTTTCAAAGATGAGTGGGATTGTATCCAAAGGATCCAGGAGGCAATCTGAAGAGACTAACATTTTGGAAAACAGTTGGATTATCTTCTAAAACTCAACATCCACATCCAATATGGCCCAGAATTTCTACTTACAGGTATGTGCTATGCTGTGCTTAGTTGCTCAGTCAGGTCCAACTCTTTGCGACCCCATGTACTGTAGCTTGCTAGGCTCATCAGTCCATGGGGATTCTCCAGGCAAGTATACTAGAGTGGTTGCCATGCCCTCCTCCAGGGGATCTTCCTAACCTAGAGACTGAACCCAAGTCTCCCACATTGCAGGTGCATTCTTTACCATCTGAGCCACCAGGGAAGCCCAAGAACACTGGAGTGGGTAGCCTATTCCTTCTCCAGGGGATCTTTCCGACCCAGAAATCAAACAGGGATCTCCTGCGTTGTGGGCGGATTCTTTACCAGCTGAGCAACCAGGTATACATTCCTCCAAACACGTACAAGAGAAGAAATGTGTAAGAATGTGTACTTGCTTGTACTCACATGATTGTTTCAGAATACCAAAAACCTGAAAACAAAAACCCAAATGCCTGTTAGCAGGAGAGCAGAGGACAAATCATGCAATACTCAAAAGAGAGTACTATACAGCAGCTGAAACCAATAAAGCACGACGGCACACAGCAGTATGAATGAACCTTACCAGTATAACATGAGGATGTGGGCAGCTGCCAAAGTTACTGGGGTTTTTTTGCCCAACATTGAATTTAGAGATGTTCATTACTTTTCAAAAATAATCAATAATAGAAAGAGGAAAAAAGATGATTCTCATGCCAAAAGTTTTAGATGTTGTAAAAATCTGGTCAAAAACATTAACTATTATAATGAAAACGAATATTTTTCACACCAATCTTAGGTAACATTAAAGAAATTAAGGCCCAAAGTATTTTAAAAGCAAAATGCTGCTTTAATGTTTTCATTCCCTAAAACCAAATATGCACATGCGAATTATCTGTTCAAATATATGGCACCCATTTGAAAAAGTAACAAATATTTTTTACAATCTTCTAGATTTCTAGAAGATTTCTAGAAGAAGATTTCTTCTAGATTTATCTTTTTAAACTAATGTCCAGTATATTTTCTTTCTTTTTTAATTCTTGTCATCCTGCTGCTGCTGCGTTGCTTCAGTCGTGTCTGACTCTGTGCGACCCCATAGACAGCAGCCCACCAGGCTCCCCCGTCCCTGGGATTCTCCAGGCAAGAACACTGGAGTGGGTTTCCATTTCCTTCTCCAATGCATGAAAGTGAAAAGTGAAAGTGAAGTCGCTCAGTCGTATTCGACTGTTAGCGACCCCATGGACTGCAGCCCACCAGGCTCCCCCATTCATGGGATTTTCCAGGCAAGAGCACTGGAGTGGGGTGCCATTGCCTTCTCCGTGTCATCCTAGTACACGTCTAAGAATGAGCACTTTATTTTCTTTAAAATATTTTATATTTTGTACTCTATTAAAAAGACAAGTACTGTATTATATTATCTAAAGAAAATTATAAAAATTTCTTCCAGTGATACCATATTTAATATGTGACTATTTGGGCATTCTCAAAGTGAAGAAGGCAGTGGCAGCAGGCAGAGGCCAAGAGGAGACACCCCACATCCAAGGTCAGTAGAGGCAGTCATGAGGAGATACCCTACGTCCAAGGTAAGGAGCAGCAGCTGCACTTTGCTGAAGCAGCTGTGAAGAGATACTCCACGTCCAAGGTAAGAGAAACCCCAATAAGATGGTAGGTGCTGAGAGAGGGCATCAGAGGGCAGACAGGCTAAAACCACAATCACAGAAAACCAACCAATCTAATCACAAGGACCACAGCCTTGTCTAACTCAATGAAAACATGAGCCATGCTGTGCAGGGCCACCAAGACAGATGGTCATGATGGAGAGTTCTGACAAAATGTGGTCCACTGGAGAAGGGAATGGCAAACCACTTAGGATTCGTGCCTTGAGAACCCCATGAACAATAAGAAAAGGCAAAAAGATAGAACACTGAAAGATGAACTCCCCAGGTCGGTAGGTGCCTCATAGGCTACTGGGCATCAGTGGAGAAATAACTCCAGAAAGAATGAATAGATGGAGCCAAAGCAAAAACAACGCCCAGTTGTTGGATGTGACTGGTGATAGAAGCAAGGTCCGATGCTGTAAAGATCAATATTGCATAGGAACCTGGAATGTCAGGTCCATGAGTCAAGGCAAATAGCAAATGGTCAAACAGGAGATGGCAAGAGTGAATGTCAACATTCTAGAAATCAGTGAACTAAAACCGACTGGAATGGGTGAATTCAACTCAGATGACCATTATATCTACTACTGCGGGCAGGAATCCCTCTGAAGAAATGGAGTAGCCATCATAGTCAACAAAAGAGTCTGAAATGCAGTACTTGGATGTAATCTCAAACACAACAGAATGATCTCTGTTCGTTTCCAAGGCAAACCGTTCAATATCACGGTACTCCAAGTCTATGCCCCGACCAGTAATGCTGAAGAAGCTGAAGCTGAACGGTTCTATGAAGACCTACAAGATCTTTTAGAACTAACACCCCAAAAAGATGTCCTTTTCATTATAAGGGACTGGAATGCAAAAGTAGGAAGTCAAGAAATACCTGGAGTAACAGGCAAATTTGACCTTGGAGTACAGAATGAAGCAGGACAAAGGCTAATAGAGTTTTGCCAAGAGAACGCACTGGAGTTTTGCCAAGAGAACACACTGGTCATAGCAACACCCTTTTCCAACAACACAAGAGAAGACTCTACACATGGACATCACCAGATGGTCAACATGGAAATCAGATTGATTAAATTCTTTGCAGCCAAAGATGGAGACGCTCTATACAGTCAGGAAAAACAAGACCGGGAGCTGACTGTGGCTCAGATCATGAACTCCTTATTGCCAAATTCATATGTAAACTGAAGAAAGCAGGGAAAACCACTAGACCATTCAGGTATGACCCAAATCAAATCCCCTTACTATTATGCAGTGGAAGTAAGGAATAGATTTAAGGGATTAGATCTGACAGACAAGAGTGTCTGATGAACTATGAACAAAGGTTCGTGACATTGTACAGGAGACAGGGAGTAAGACCATCCCCAAGAAAAAGAAATGCAAAAAAGCCAAATGGCTCTCTGAAGAGGCCTTACAAATAACAGTGAAAAGACAAGAAGTGAAAAGCAAATGAGAAAAGGAAAGATATAACCGTTTGAATGCAGAGTTCCAAAGAATAGCAAGGAGAGATAAGAAAGCCTTCCCCAGTGACCACTGCAAAGAAATAGAGGAAAACAGTAGAATGGGAAAGACTAGAGATCTCTTCAAGAAAATTAGAGATACCAAGGGAACATTGTATGCAAAGACGGGCTCAATAAAGGACAGAAATGGTACAGACCTAACAGAATAGAAGATATTAAGAAGAGGTAGCAAGAATACACAGAAGAACTGCACAAAAAATATCTTCACGACTCAGATAATCATGATGGTGTGATCACTGACCTAGAGCCAGACATCCTGGAATGTGAACTCAAGTGGGCCTTAGGAAGCATCACTATGAACAAAGCTAGTGGAGGTGATGGAATTCCAATTGAGCTATTTCAAATCCTAAAAGATGATGCTGGGAAAGGGCTGCACTCAATATGACAGCAAATTTGGAAAACTCAGCAGTGGCCACAGGACTGGAAAAGGTCAGTGTTCATTTCAATCCCAAAGAAAGGCAATGCCAAAGAATGCTCAAACTACCGCCCAATTGCACTCATCTCACATGCTAGTAAAATAATGCTCAAAATTCTCCAAGCCAGGCTTCAGCAATATGTGAACCGTGAACTTCCTGATGTTCAAGCTGGTTTTACGAAAAGGCAGAGGAACCAGAGATCATATTGCCAACATCTGCTGGATCATGGAAAAAGCAAGAGACTTCCAGGAAAACACCTATTTCTGCTTTATTGACTATACCAAAGCCTTTGACTGTGTGGATCACAATAAACTGTGGAAAATTCTGAAAGAGATGGGAATACCAGACCACCTGACCTGCCTCTTGAGAAATATGTATGCAGGTCAGGAAGCAACAGTTAGAACTGGACATGGAACAAAAGACTGGTTCCAAATAGGAAAAGGAGGACGCCAAGGCTGTATATTGTCACCCTGCTTATTTAACTTATATGCAGAGTACCTCATGAGAAACGCTGGGCTGGAGGAAGCACAAGCTGGAATCTAATTGCCAGGAGAAATATCAATAACCTCAGATATGCAGATGACACCACCCTTATGGCAGAAAGCAAAGAAGAACTAAAGAGCCTCTTGATGAAAGTGAAAGTGGAGAGTGAAAAAGTTGGCTTAAAGCTTAACATTCAGAAAACTAAGATCATGGCATCCGATCCCACCACTTCATGGCAAATAGATGGGGAAACAGTGGAAACAGTGTCAGACTTTATTTTGGGGGGCTCCAAAATCACTGCATATGGTGATTGCAGCCATGAAATTAAAAGACACTTAATCCTTGGAAGGAACGTCATGACCAACCAGACACCATGTTAAAAAGCAGAGACATTACTTTGCCAACAAAGGTCTGTCTAGTCAAGGCTATGGTTTTTCCCCGTAGTCATGTACGGATGTGTGAGTTGGACTATAAAGACAGCTGAGCACTGAAGAATTGATGCTTTTGAACTGTGTTGTTGGAGAAGACTCTTCAGAGTCCCTTGGACAGCAAGGAGAACCAACCAGTCCATCCTAAAGGAAATCAGACCTGATTATTCACTGGAAGGACTGATGTTCAAGCTGAAACTCCAATACTTTGGCCACCTGGTGCGAAGAGCTGACTCATTTGAAAAGACCCTCATGCTGGGATATTTGAGGGCAGGAGGAGAAGGGGATGTCAGAGGATCAGTTGGTTGGATGGCATCACTGACTCAATGGACATGAGTTTGAGTAAACTCTAGGAGTTGGTGATGGACAGAGAGGCCTGGCATGCTGCAGTCCATGGGGCTGCAAAGAGTCGAACGCAACTGAGCAACTGAACTAACTAACTAATGTACATTAAAAAGCAATTCAATAACAACAAAAAACAGCTAGATGCTCTTTAGAAGATTATGAGGTATAAATATAGTATGTCCTCTTTGGGTGTTTACCAAATTAGTTGAGAAGACAGAAAGTATAGACACAAACAATAAAACAAAAAAACAGAGGATTTAATAGGAAATATATGATTAAATGTCAAAGAAAAGGTTTCAATAAATAAGCTATAAAATTTAACATGAGAATTCACCGTAGAACAATAATGATTAGAAATAACTTCAAGGAAGAAATGGAACTGACAAAATATTTTTCAGATGAGTAACGAACATTCAGAAAATAGAGGTCAGAAAAATCACATATAATTAGGGCCAAAGATTTTTCTTTAGAATAAAATAAATAAGAGTGTGTTCTCGAGATGATTTCTATAAGGTGGTAAAGAGGGAAGTTAGAAAGGTTATCACTAAACTATAGAAGACTGTGAATACTAAACTAAGGGGTATGAAATGAAATTTAACCTGCTTGGATCTAATAGCACTGAAATGAAAGCATTCAACAGTCCTTCACTGACACTTGGGGAAAGAATTAATATTTTAAATGCTTCTGGTTCCCCTAAAACACCAAAGAGGGAAAGGATGGATATAAAAATAAGCTTGATTTAACTTCACCAGCTTTTCCAAACTAATAACAAAATCACAAATGAATAATGTGAACTCTTCAACTGTTAAATTCTATTTATGAAATATGAGACTACTTTTTCTTTTGTTCTCTTCAAAGACTAAGCATTTATTTCAAGGTTGCGGGATGTATTTCCCCCATCTTGGTACATGTCAGAGCCAGTTATTTCTGCAGCTTTGAAGTCACTTCAAGGTCTATCATTTTGTTAGGTCAGGGGATGAATGCCTGGGGTGTTTTGTCCTCGTGTATGCTATTTTTCCTTAATGCATTCCTGTTTAGAAATGATTTATGCACTGTAGAGTATAGTTTATTTTAAGATTTAAGAAAAAAAATCAGAAGTCCCATGTCAACCTTCATATATTTAGGGCATAATTTTCCAGTCACCTATTTTGTATAAACACTCAAATTCATTTTTGTATCAATCTGATCATTTTAAATATATTTTTTTGGGGGGCCACATGACAAAGAATGTGGGATCTTAGTTCCCCAACCAAGAATGGATAAAACTCACCCCCACTGAAGTCAAAGTGTGCAGTGTTGTAACTCACTGGACCCCCAGTGAAATCCCAATCTGATCATTAAAAAAAAAAAAAAAAAAAAATTTTCTGAGTAAATAGAGCATCCAATGTGAACTTGGTAATTGGTAGTCAATTTAGAAAAGAATTTTTTCTTTCAAAACAAACTGTACTGTAAAACAACTTTAATAGAAAAGCTGCATGAAGAGTACAAAGACTCTTAGACACCTTCAATCCAGCTTCCCCAATGGTTAACACTTTACCTCATAAAATTTACATTCTTTCAGACACACACATTTTCTATGAACATTTGAAATTATTAGGTTGGCACCAAAGTAACTACAGTTTTAGACTATGAATTTTAAATCATTATAACTAGGCTCAAACACACCTTTATTGATCAAAATAGGAACTATGACAATCAATACATCTTTGCCAATGAGAAATAAACTGGTTTATTCCTGTGGTATAAATAATCCATGCTTTGGGATTTGATGAACTCTTGGAAAGCATTTTTCTGCCTCCTGCTGGTTGTGAAAGTGCTTTCCCTGCAAAAGTTGTCAAGATGCTTGAAGAAATAGTATTTGGTTGGCAAGAGGTCAGGTGAATATGGCGGACGGGGCCAAACCCCGAGCCCAATTCCCTCAACTTTTGAAGCACTGGTTGTAGGACGTGCAGTTGGGTATTGTCATGGAGAAGAACTGGGCCCCTTCTGTTGACCACTGCTGGCTGCAGGCACTGCAGTTTTCAGTGCATCTCATCATTTTGCTGAGCACACTTCTTAGACGTAATGGTTTTGCTGGGATTTAGAAAGCTGTAGTGGATCAGATGACCAGCAGACCACCCAACGGTGACTGTGACCCTTTTCTGGTGCAAGTTTGGCTTTGGGAAGTGCTTTGGAGCTTCTTCTCGGTTCAACCACTGCTACTAGGCTGTCACTACTTCTAGGCCCTCTCAGAGATCAAAGCCAGGAAAATACTTGTAGGTATACACTCACATACATACATATATCCTTACATATAGCCCATACCTGGTTCAGTGATTAAAACAACAGCATTTGTAATTGTAGTCTTAAGATCATCCAGAGAAAAAGGTTTTATTGCATTATAACCGTTCTGACATGACCTCACAAAAAACCCTACTGGAGACAGAACAGGTAATGGAAGAGGGCAAGGAAGATGACCTCCCCTCTACTGGCCCATTAGTCTGAGAAAGTCTCATACAAGTCACTTGGCTATATAGCAGAAAGCAACACAACACTACAAATAAATTTCAGCAAAATTAAAATAAATAAATAAATGGCATGCACACAAGTGTAATAATGGGTACTATTTGTCTTTTTGAAAAACTGTATAATAGAATAATCACTGCAATGTGTAAATTAAAACATTCTAAAGCACTGTTAAGTAAGATTTATCTTATAGAGTCTTCAAAAAGAAAGGATCAGAAGACACAAAAGGCCACATATTGCAGAATCTCATACACATGAAATGTATAAACTGGACAAAACCATGGAGACAAAAAGACTACTTGCCAAGGGCTGGAAGGAGGGAGAAATGAGAATTGGTTACTAATGTTCATAGGATTTCTTTTGGGGATGATAAAAATGTTCTAAATTAGACAGTGGTGATGGTTGCAAACTATAAGTGCATTAAAACCCACTGAATTATATACTTTAAAAGGGTAAACTTTATGGTATGTGGATTATCTCTATAAAAAAGGGAGCGTCAATAATTCAAGACTTCCTAATGGTACACCAAATGCTAACTTTTATGGATTCTTGTGTTGCCAAACTTCCTGAGGCTTTTCTGTACACTGAACTCAGTAACTAACATGTGATAAATAATACTGTCACTTAAATGAAAAGGCGCTCCATCAGAAAAGGTCAACCTTTCTAGAATATAATTGGAATTTTCACTTTTTCACTTTATTAGCTGACAGAAGTACAGTAATCTTCTTGTAGCATTTGAACAGGTAGGCATGCTTTGGAGTTTCATTGTCAGAATTCTATCCCCTGTGGTTTGGGGAATATTTTATTCAGCAAATCTGCAGTGCATATTTTGAGGACTCTATGCCAACACTGTCTCAATTTTACCCACAATCTCTGGATTGCCAGCATCTCCCAGATCTGGGCTTGTTGTAAACTAAGCCCAGTGTCCCTAACTTTTTCACCCAGTTGTAAATCAATGTCTGTGGGAAGCCTCCTTCTTATAATAGGAAGTGATTTTTTTTTACTGTCATCATGAACTTGATCTCATCTAACAAAAAACACAGTTAACTTTTTCTTCAGTGCTTGCCATCTTCAATCAAAAGGACTAAAAAAAAAATTATTCAAAATTCACAAAGATATGCAATTATAAAATAAATTTGAATAATTAAATTTTCAAAATGATTTATTCCCAAGTCTGTACATTTATACTTTTGAAGTCATTAAAGCTTAAAACTGCACTTTTAAGACTTTGCTGCTACTGCTAAGTCGCTTTAGTCGTGTCCGACTCTGTGCGACCCCATAGACAGCAGCCTACCAGGCTCCCCCGTCCCTGGGATTCTCCAGGCAAGAACACTGGAGTGGGTTGCCATTTCCTTCTCCAATGCATGAAAGTGAAAAAATAAAGTGAAGTCGCTCAGTCGTGTCCGACTCCTAGCAACCCCACGGACTGCAGCCCATCAGGCCCCTCCTTCCATGGGATTTTCCAGGCAAGAGTACTGGAGTGGGGTGCCATCACCTTCTCCAACTTTAGGTATACTCTTTTCTTACATAAAATACCAAATTTAGTCACAGTCATATAGAAACATTTAGTCATTTAGAATATTCAGAAGACCATAACCAACAAAATAACTTGCACCCCCTAAAGACAGAGATGATTTTCTTCCTCCCCCCGAAAAAAACAGTTGTTTGGGAGAATATCAAGCACAAACAAGAAAGGACCAAATTAAGGATGACCTAACCAATCAATATTCCAATCCCAAAGAAAGGCAATGCCAAAGAATGCTCAAACTATCACCCAATTGCACTCATCTCACACACTAGTAAAGCAGTGCTCAAAATTCTCCAAGCCAGGCTTCAGCAATACGTGAACCGTGAACTTCCAGATGTTCAAGCTGGTTTTACGAAAAGGCAGAGGAACCAGAGACCAAATTGCCAACATCCGCTGGATCATAGAAAAAGCAAGAGAGTTCCAGAAAAACATCTATTTCTGCTTTATTGACTATGCCAAAGCCTCTGACTGTGTGGATCACAATAAACTGTGGAAAATTCTGAAAGAGATGAGAATACCAGACCACCAGACCTGCCTCTTGAGAAACCTGTATGCAGGTCAGGAAGCAACAGTTAGAACTGGACATGGAACAACAGACTGGTTCCAAATAGGAAAAGGAGGACGTCAAGGCTGTATATTGTCACCCTGCTTATTTAACTTCTATGCAGAGTACATCATGAGAAACGCTGGGCTGGAGGAAGCACAAGCTGGAATCAAGATTGCTGGGAGAAATATCAATAACCTCAGATATGTAGATGACACCACCCTTATGACAGAAAGCTAACAAGAACTAAAGAGCCTCTTGATGAAAGTGAAAGTGGAGAGTGAAAAAGTTGGCTTAAAGCTCAACATTCAGAAAACTAAGATCATGGCATCCGGTCCCACCACTTCATGGCAAATAGATGAGGAAACAGTGGAAACAGTGGCTGACTATTTTTTGGTGCTCCAAAATCACTGCAGATGATGACTGCAGCCATGAAATTAAAAGACGGTTACTCCTTGGAAGGAAAGTTATGACCAACCTAGACAGCATATTCAAAAGCAGAGACATTACTTTGCCAACAAAGGTCCATCTAGTCAAGGCTATGGTTTTTCAGTAGTCATGTATGGATGTGAGAGTTGGACTATAAAGAAAGCTGAACACCGAAGAATTGATGCTTTTGAACTGTGGTGTTGGAGAAGACTCTTGAGAGTCCCTTGGACTGCAAAGAGATCCAACCAGTCCATCCTAAAGGAAATCAGTCCTGGGTGTTCATTGGAAGGAATGATGTTGAGCTGAAACTCCAAAACTTTGGCCACCTGATGCAAAGAGCTGACACATTTGAAAAGACCCTGATGTTGGGAAAGATTGAAGGTAGGAGCAGAAGGGGACAACAGAGGATGAGATGGTTGGATGGCATCACCGACTCAAAGGACATGAGTTTGGGTGGACTCTGGGAGTTGGTGATGGACAGGGAGGCCTGGCGTGCTGCGTTTCATGGGGTCTCAAAGAGTAGGACACAACTGAGCGACTGAACTGAACTAACTGATCAATGAAAGGCATACTGTGATGCTAAAAACTGAGTGAATAATTAAATAACTAAAAAAAAAAAGAAAGAAAAAACTTGTACAAATGCCTAAAAATCAGAAAATTTCCATTGAGACATAGAATACTTAAGTGGCAGGACATTAATTAGGCTTAATTAAGGTTTCATTTTCTGAGAAAGTATAATACAAAAGTAAGGAGCACAAGCCCTAAAGTCAGGCATCCTGGGTTCAAATCTTGGTTCTGCTGCTTACTAGCTATGAAACCTTAGATAAATTTTTTAACATCACCATGCCTTGGTTTCCTCATGATAAAAAGGAACAATAGTAACTACCCAATTAAGTTGCTGCAATGAACAAATGAATGTAACACAATGTTTGACCCATAGCACTCACTATTATTTATGAGAATCCTACATTATTTCAGTACCTTTTACAGGCTACTGGTATTTTCAACTCTACCATTTAAAAATGATCTGCTGTCTGAATATCTAATCAGTTATATAAATGTGTAACTCTTTGAAATTTACATTTGGCTATATGGCAGGATACTGAAAACTGCTGACCTCATTCATATTTTAGCAGTACCTCACAGGTTGTTCTGAGGATAATAATATACATTGTTACTTTCAGTCTACTGAGAGTTAATATTGTACCACTTCATATTAAATGCAAGAATCTTGCAATTGCCTTCTCTCAACACTATGCTTCAATCATTGTATGTACTACATTTACACATGATATAAATATCACAATGGAATGTTATAATTTTCACCTACACAGTCATATGTATTTTAAAGAAATTGGGGAAAATAAATATACTTATCAACATTATTTTCCACTTCTGGTCCTCTTCACTCCTCCACAGATCCAAGTTTCCATTTGGCATCATTTCCCTTCAGCCTGTGGAACTCCCCTCAGCGTTTCTTGTAGTGCAAGTATGCTGGCAACAAAGTCTCATTTTCATTTATGTCATGTTATTCTCTCTTTCCAAGTGTTGACTCTTCAATTTCTTCCTGCTATGGTCATTCTCCAGTGCCTTCAGAGAGCCATAGCGGTTTTGTATTTTGTCCAGAATTTATAATTTTTTTCTGCAGGAAGATTATGAGCTTCTTATGAGCTCAAGATGAGCTACTTCACTATTACCAGAAGCAGCTCATATTTTAAGATGCCAGAAAAGTTTTAAACATTGAAAGGATATTCTTGGACATGTGACCATAGGTAAAAGATGGATTACACAACTTCAAAATGATAATATTCATGGCTATCACTATTATTCCATAAACTGATTCATATGGTCTATTAGGTTATAATTCAGCAACCTAAATTATTTCAGCACTGCTATTTTTCCCACATAAAATATGTACACTCCACTTTGATCTTTGTACACTTGATAATGATTGTATACCTAGAGACATAACCCTGTAATTGGTTGTTTCTTTTACTAGTTATATTTTTGTTTTGGTTCTTATTTGTTTGCTTTATAAACAACAGAAAACACCTCCAGTTAATTTCAGCAGAAAAGAAACAGTGCAAGAAAATCAGGTGGTTCACAGAGTCAATGCAAGCCTAGAAAATCAGACTCCAGAGAAACCAAAGGAGACAAGGTATGATGAAAATGCTATGGAACTCAGGTCCCATAACCCTTCCTCACTCTCCACCCCATACTGCCAAACTCTCAATTATTCCCAAGTCATCTAATCTAATTTAACATCTTGTTTGTGTTGTTTTTAGTTGCTAAGTCATGTCTGATTCTTTGCAACCCTATGGACTGTGGCCCGCCAATAGGCTCCTTTGTCCATGTACCAGGCAAGAATGCTGGCATGGGTTGCCATTTCCTTGTTCAGGGGATCTTCCCAACCTAGGGATCAAACCTTTGTTCCTGCATTGCAGGCAGATTCTTTAATGCTGAGCCATCAGGAAAGCCCTAATTTAACATCTCCCACTCCCTTAGAAGTTGGTGTCTGGCTCACAGTCTAACTGCCAGGGGTGGAAAGGTAGAGCCTACCTCACCACACAGTTGGTATTCCCCCAGAATGAGAAAGGATATGCAATTGCAAGTTAGTTCTGATATGTAAATTCTGTGAGGGCAGGCACCCCAAAATGCATTAACCTATAAAGCAATAAAATGATGATCTGGGTATAAATACAAAAGCTGAATGGTGAAAACCTGTGTCCTGGTTTATAATATTATTAATTATAAAATAGAAAGTATAAATGATTGGTGAGGGGTAAAACATCAGAGCAAAATGATACACTATGAAGATTTTGTAAAAGTAATATGCCATGCTTGGTTCTTTCATAGTTCAGTACCTCTAATTATTTTGGAGTTAAAGTTATACCCAAGTTAAAATCGAAAACACAAAGCTCTCATTTATAAAACAAATAAGGCAAGGAGGAATTAATTTCATTAGAAGAGGATTCTTGATTTTTCAAAAGTATTCACTGCTGGCTTCCTTCAAATAACCGGTTCCTCCAATACAATTAAAATAAGATTAGATTTATAAAACCCTCTTTTCTTCTACTATCTGAACCAGGACACAGGTTTTCACCATTCAGCTTTTGTATTTACACCCAGATCATCATTTTATTGCTTTATAGATTAATGCATTTTGGGGTGCCTGCCCTCACAGAATTTACATAACTAAAATAAGTGGATGGACAGGAAACAATTGCTCTCTTGTGACTACTAAAATCAAGTTAATATGAACAGTAGAGTAAAGCTGTGAAAGACTGAAACTTAATCAGTGCCTTGACTGGGGAGGCCATTTCCTTTGTATTTCACAGACTAGGCTTTTTGCGGGAGGCCTGCCCTGCACAGCTTGCAGGATTGTAGTTCCCTAATCAGGAACAGAACCTGGGGTCACTGCAGTGAAAGCTCTGGGTCCTAACCACTGGACCACCAGGGAATTCCCCTTCGATAGGCCTTTTTTATAACTCTGTAGAGGGAGAAAATTAACTTGTAGAAAACTCATATATATAATAAAAGAAATTATTTCTTGCCACAGAAATGCAAACTGGCTGTGATCATTACCCAGTGGACACTAGTCAGCTTTGCCTATTCTGCATGTACTTGTAAATTCATTTCAGCATTACTCATTTGACTATAAATATGTCTACTTTGAATTGGCAACAATATTATAACTAATGAGTTAAATAAGGGCTCCTCGGATGGCTCAGTCGGAAGATCCCCTGGAGAAGGAAATGGCAATCCACTCCAGTACTCTTGCCTGGGAAACCCCATGGACAGAGGAGCCTGGCGGGCCACAGTTCATGGGGTTGCATAAGAGTCAGACACAACTTAGCGACTAAACAGCAACACGAGTTAAAAAAAAATCTTTGACACAAGTTCATTTATATGTGTATAAAAGTCATGATCATACTCTCCCATATTTTAACTCTTTACCTAGTTGTTTATTACAATGAAGAGCACAAGTCATAGTCTGGCATCAAGAGTTTATTTTTTAACATAGATATGATTAGGTGATTCTATTTTTGCAACTAAACATGGCTTAAATATCCACTAGTTAATAGTATTCTCACAATAGACTTACAATAATAAAATCAATGTTTCACCAGAAAAGGCCATGTTCTTTTAAAGCCTTCACTGTAAGGTAGCCCTACAACTCAGTTTCAAACATTCTTAATTTGAAATAATGATAATTAAAATGCTTTTTTAAAATTCCCCTGGAAATGAGTTCTATTTAGTATGAAACTTAATTCATAGATGCATGTTTCACTTTTACATTTAATCCTACCTAGAGAGTAATTTCCAAAGTGATATTTCCTGAAGCCAAAACCCAGACTTCATGTCTCTAGAATAATCTTGCCTTGTAGTAGTTTCAAATCAGTAAGTCTATATGCCCTTCCCAAAGTAGTTCTAACTGGCCTGGGCTTGTTGTAAATAGTTGGTTCAGTTAGACAGCTTTTTAAATGTCAACGGACTTAATTCACATAATGTACAAGGAAAGTATTGTATTTTAAAATAAAGATGCATTTCCTCTTGTGAAATAAAGCTAATCATTTGAGGAGAGTCTGCTTAAGGGAGATGGGATAGTTTTACATTCTCTAGAAAAGAACTGAGAGGCTATCTCATCTCACCATTCCCTCCCTTTATTCCATTTTCAAGCATGACCAAGAGATCAAATGTTTTATGTATGACAGAAAAAGAAACATATCATTAAAGGATGCAAACCTGCTAAATCTAATAGTCATATAAGCCTGTGAGATTCCCCAAAACTGTTCTTTTTAAAATCTCTGAAGAATCAAATAATTTTATGTTAAATACAAATTTGTCAAGCTCCCTAGCATATTCCCTCTACAATTTTAAATAAATATACTTGATATGAAAAATAGCATTTTATCCAAATATCAAATATTATACTGAGTATTTGAACAGCAAACACAAACAGTCCTAATCCCAGTCACAGACTATGTTGTGAAATGTTAATGTATTTAAATTTTTTAATTATACATGGAATTAACTGAAATACTGCACTTTAAACAATTAGTTATTAATATTTCAGTCACATTAAATAACAAGTACACAGGAACAAGTGTTACTCAATGTAGAAAATTTTCAAAAGCAAATTGTACATTGTGGGCAATCTGGTTTTAGCTTCTGAAAAATGCTAACTGCAAACAATCCAGTCTACACAGATATTCACAGAAGTGCTAAATAACTCTTTTTAAGGAACACACTAAATGATGATGCCATAAGAACTGAAAAATATAAGGAAATACACTGGTAATTTATACCTCTTAATCAGGCCAAATTAGTAAGGCAGACTTAACTAACAGTCAAGGTTTCACAATATTTTTCAAGAATAATACAAGGTATTGAATTACTGAAAATCTTTGTCCCAGTTTTATATTAATTTTTAGCATGACCACGATTTAAAATAAAACAAATATCACAATATTAATATTCTAAAAAGAGCTCAGAAAATGAATTACTTAGCTTACACTGCCTTATAGACAGACCAGAGCTCTAATCTAGCAGGATGACAAAATCAGGATGCAGATACATACTGCCAATAATGTCCACAGCAGCCACTTAGGGAAACTGCCTTCTCTACCAAACCTACTCCAAGAAGAGCTAGTCACAGGATATGCCATGAAAAGAACAACATGTGTTTTGAGTAATTCCTCTTTAACTGCCCCCCCCACCCCCCCCCACCCCCCCCACCACCACCACATATTGGGCTGGGAATGGGCACTGACAGAGACTGGAGATTGCTAAGCATACTGTCTACACCAGGCGAGGGGAGGCAGAGGGACAGGTTTGGTAAAGGAAACACTGCTCAAACAAAATAGTTAAAATCTCCAAGGCCAATCTAATCCTCTGAGTCTCTATGTCTCTCTCTGAGGAACTATGGAAACATCAGACAGTTTAGAGCAGGAAGAAAAGCTGAAAGATTTAAAAAGAAGTCAGCTTATTTTGTCTCTGCCCCAAATTCTGACACACAGCTCCTAAAAGCCGTATAAACAGGGGTGCTAGGAGAATCTTTTTGTTCTCAAAGCTAGTCTTTGACCCCAGTTTCCAGCACAAAGCTCCTAAAACTCTTAAATTTCCTAAGTGATAAGAGCACTAAGAGCACCTTTTATTTCCATATTTGATCTCTGACTCCAGTTCCTGAAAGAGGACTCGGAAATCCCTTGGAATTTTCTGGATGACAGAAGTGTCTTTTGCTCTGATGAGGCAACCCTGAGTTGGCTTCTGGATGGCTTTTGGATTGGGCTGGTCACCAGAGAGACCAAACTATGATTAGAAGTTTGGAATTTCCGTTCCCACCCCCTACTCAATAAACAGAGGAAAGGAGCTGGAAATTAAGTTAACAACTGATCACACCTATAGGACAAAGCCTCCATAAAAATCCCAGTATTATGGGATTTGGAGAGCTTCCAGACTGTGCTAGTGAACACATCTAGGTACCAGAAGGATGATGCTCCCCAACTCCACAGAGACAAGTTCCTGTACTCAGGCCCCTCTCAGACCTTGCCCTATGTATCTCCTCATCTGGCTATCTGCGTCCTTTATTGCATCCTTTATTATATAATAAAACTGGTACACATAAGTAGCTGTTTCCCTGAGTTCCATGAGCTGTTCTAAAAAAAACAATTAATCAAGGGAGAGGAGGTCCAGGAATATACAATTTGTAGTCAAGATGGACAGAAGTTACAGATAATCAGGGGACCAAGCACTTGCAATTCCTTTGCTAAAAAGAAAAAAAAAAAAAAGGAGCTGGGATTTCCCTGGCAGTCCAGTAGTTAATACTCTGTGCTTCCACTGCAGGGGACATGATTTGCTCCCTGGTCAGGAAACTAAGATCCTGCATGATGCAGCCAATAAATACATAAATAGTAGAAACAAAAACTAGACTGGCAGGCAATAAATAAATGAATAAATAAAAAGTACAAAGTAAAAACCGGACTGGTAGGCATATGAAGCAGTGTTAGGAGAGAGAAGGTATGGTACAGGATGAGGGGAAATGTATGAGTTCAGTTCAGTCGTTCAGTGCTGTCTGACACTTTGTGACCCAATGGAATGCAGCACACCAGGCCTCCCTGTCCATCAGTTGGTGATGCCATCCAACCATCTGATCCTCTGATGTCCCCTTCTCCTCCTGCCCTCAATCTTTCCCAGCATCAGGGTCTTCTCAAATGAGTCAGTTCTTCGCATCAGGTGGCCAAAGTATTGGAGTTTCAGCTTCAGCATCAGTCCTTCCAATGAATGCTCAGGACTGATCTCCTTTAGGATGGACTGGTTGGATCTCCTTGCAGTCCAAGGGACTCTCAAGAGTCTTCTCCATCACCACAGTTCAAAAGCATCAATTCTTCGGCACTCAGCTTTCTTTATAGTCCAACTCTCACATCCATACATGACTACTGGAAAAACCATAGCCTTGACTAAATGGACCTTTGTTGGCAAAGTAATGTCTCTGCTTTTGAATATGCTGTCTAGGTTGGTCATAACTTTCTTTCCAAGGAGTAAGCGTCTTTTAATTTTATGGCTGCAATCACCATCTGCAGTGATTTTGGAGCCCCCTCCAAAATAGTCAGCCACTGTTTCCACTGTTTCCCCATCTATTTGCCATGAAGTGGTGGTACTGGATGCCATGATCTTAGTTTTCTGAATGTTGAGCTTTAAGCCAACTTTTTCACCCTCCTCTTTCACTTTCATCAAGAGGCTCTTTAGTTCTTCACTTTCTGCCATAAGGGTGGTGTCATCTGTATATCTGAGGTTATTGATATTTCTCCCAGCAATCTTGATTCCAGCTTGTGCTTCCTCCAGCCCAGCGTTTCTCATGATATACTCTGCATATAAGTTAAATAAGCAGGGTGACAATATACAGCCTTGACGTCCTCCTTTTCCTATTTGGAACCAGTCTGTTGTTCCATGTCCAGTTCTAACTGTTGCTTCCTGACCTGCATACAAGGTTTCTCAAGAGGCAGGTCAGGTGGTCTGGTATTCCCATCTCTTTCAGAATTTTCCCGTTTATTATGAAACTCTAAATAATAGGATCTTTACATATTTAAAATTTGAACTTAGGATCATATTTTATGTATTATGATTTACTTTTTTTCACTCAACAATATATTTTTTATATCCAGTTATGTTCACATGTGTTGTTATGGCCCATTCATTTTCAACATTCTCTTACTGACAGACAAATGGATGCTTAGGGTTGGAAGCAGTACTTATGACCATTCTTATACACCTCCTGATTTAATTGGATTTCTATAAGAGGGGAATTGTTGCACTATGTTTCTAGACTTTATGGTCATGCTGTGTTACTACCCCATTGTATCAATTAAAAGAAACCAAGACACTTATGTAGGGTCATAGAGCTAGACAGTAGAGTTAAAACCAATAAACTTTAATGCTCTTACTTAAAGAAAAAAAACTCCAGGTTAGGCAACTCATACTCCTGGGAACAATTATGAAAGGGAATCCTGAGAGTAAATGGAACAAAATAGGGAGCCCAGAGATAAACCCACACACCTACAGTCAATTAATTTTTGACAAAAGAGGCAAGAATATACAATGAAGGAAAAAAGTCTGTTCAACAAGCATTGCTGGGAAAGCTGATCAACTGCATGTAAATCAATGAAGTTAGAACACTCACATCATACACAGAAATGAACTCAAATTGGCTTCAAAACTTAAATATAAGACACTACACCACAAAACTTCTAGAAGAGAAGAGAGGCAAAACATTCTCTGACACAATGTAGCAATCATTTCTTGGGTCATTCTCCCAAGGTAACAGAAAAAAAAGCAAAATAAACAAGTGGGATATAATCAGAAGTCTTAGAAGAAAAGAAAACCATAAACAAAATAAAAAGACAATCTACAGAATGGGAAGAATATTTGCAAATTATACAACCAACAAGGGCTTAATTTCCAAAATAATCAAATAGCTCATACAGCTCAATAACAACAATCAAAAACTAGGCAGAGTATATAAACAGACATTTCTCCAAAGAAGACCTACAGATGGCCAAAAAGCACATGAAAAGATGTTCACCATGGATAACTAATAGAGAAATCCAAAATCAAAACTATAATGAGGTATCACTTCATACCAGTCAAAACAGCTATCATCAAAAAGTCTACAAATGATAAATGCTGGAGAGGGTATGGGAGAAAAGGAACCATCCTATACTACTGGCAGGAATGTAAACTGGTGCAGCCACCATGGAGAACAATATGGAGATTCCTTAAAAAACTAGAGCTACGATATGATCCTGCAATCCCACTCCTGGTCATATATCCAGAGAAAATTCTAATTAAAAAAGATACATTCACCCCAATGTTCACAGCACAACTATTTACAATAGGCAAGACATGAAATCAACTTAAACGTCAATCATCAGATGAATGAATAAAGAAGATGTGATATATATATACACATGCTCCCAATGCAGACAAGAGGGGTTCAATCCCTGCTCAGGGAACTAAGATACTGCATGTCATGCAGCATGGCCAAATAAAATAAATTAATAATAGTAGTAATAAATAATAGTAAAAGCACTATTCATTGTGATCACATTTTTAAGTAAAATTACAAGTACCTTAATTTCTTTCATGACTAAATTTGACTTTGGAAATTCTATGTTTAAGACTCACTGAAGTGAATGTAATAATCATCTTCAAATTACTCTGTATTCATTTTAGAGGTTATTTGAGAATAGTTTCAAAAACTTGTTTTGCATGTCATTCAAACCAACCAAACATAACATTATTCCTGCATTTAAAAAAGAGTACAAACCCAAACTTTTCTTTTTATTAGCTAAGTCAACTGATCACTCCTTAGCCCTGGACAATCCTCCAATTTAAAAATATTTATGTGAAGAGGACTCTGGGAAAATGGCAGAGTAGAAGACACCAGAAACCTGTCTCCCTACATGGATAACAATTACATTAGCAAAATCTGTCTAATACAAGGAACTCTGGAGTCAGCTGAAGGCTTCCAACTTCCAGGGAAAACTTTAAATATACAATATCAGTTAATTTTAGTCACTAGCAGCTACCCATCCCCTAGCCACATAACAGGCAACTGTGTACATGTTCATGGAGCCACTTACACACAGCTTATGGGGGCTAGGTGGAATAAAAGAACTCGTCCTCCAAATATCGGGCATCTGTGATCTGATCATTGATTACTCCTTCTGATCAGAGCTGCAGACAAAGAGGTGGGCAGCCACTGTTGCTGCATCTTCTCTCACTGATGCAAGCCCCTCCCCCTCTGGCTAAAGTGACTTTCCAAAGATATAAAGAGGTAGGTCCCCAGGCTTCCCAGGTGGCACTAGTGGTAAGGAATCCACCTGCCAATGTAGGCGACATAAGAGATGTGGGTTCGATCACTGGGTTGGGAAGATCCCCTGGAGGAGGGCGTGGCAACCCACTCCAGCATTCTTGCCTGGGAAATCCCATGGACAGAGGAGCCTGGTGGGCTATAGTCCATGCAGTCACACAAAGTCAGACACAAATGAAGCAACTTAGTATACACACACACCCAGACATCCCTGGTGGTACAGTGGATGAGAGTCTGCCTGCCAGTGCAGGGGACATGGGTTCAATCTCTGCTCCAGGAAGATTCCACATGCCACAGAGCAACTAAGCCCATGTACCACAACCATCAAAGCCCATGCACCTAGAGCCTGTGGTCCACAACAAGAGAAACCACCACAATGAGAAGTCCTGGCACCTCAAGAAGAAGTAGCCCCTACTCACGCAATGAAAGTCCACAAGCAGCAACAAAGACCCAGGCAACCATAAATAAGTAAATAAATTTTAAAAAATAAAGAGGCAGTGCCCTTTTTCACCCCTCTTACATTTTTTTTCCTGTTTCCTCTTTTAGGAACCAGATATTAAAGACTAGGATATTCACAAACCACTGATATACAAGAAAAATTAGAAAGTGACCACACATGTCAAGAGAAAGGTGCAAAAAAAAAATCTGAACAGACATTAAGTTTACACCTCAATCTGATTTTCAACATAGACAGCTCACAAAAATCAAATACAAAAACAGCAAGTCCTGGGAAAGGCAGACAATCTCATTTCCAGAGTTACACTGTTAGGGTCAAATGCCCAGTGCTCAACAAAAAACCACAAGGCACACAAAGAAAGAGGGAAAGTTTGGCCCATTTAAAGCAAGAAAAAGATAAATCAAGAGAAACCACCACTGAAAGATGTAATGGTAGATATATTAGATGACTTTAAAACAACAGTCTTAAATATGCTCAAAGAATCAAAGAAAAATGTAGACAAAGTCAAGAAAACAATGTGTGAACAAAATGAAAGTATCAATAAATAAACAATCTAAAATAAATCGAAAATAATGATGCTGAAAAGTACAGTAACTACAAGGAAAATTCAGCAGGTGGAGTCAAAGGCAGACTTTAGCAAGAAGGCAGAAGAAAGAATCACTGAACTTGAAAATCAGACCATGGAAATTATTAAAGCTCACAAAAAGAAAGAAAAAAGATTTAAAAAAGTAAACACAGTCTAAGGGACCTATGGAACACCATCAAGTACAGTTATGTAAAGTTTAAAAATAAAATAAAATTAAAAAAAAAATTTAAAAAAAAATAAATAAATAAATGCATCATGGAAGGCCTAGAAGAGAAGACAGGGAGAAAAAGGCAGAGAATATTTGAAGAAATAATGACTGAAAACTCCTCAAATTTAAAGAAAAACATGAAATTAACATCCATGAAATTCAATGAATGCCAACTGAGATCTATTCATAAGACCCAGACTGAGACATATTATAATGAAACTTTAAAAAAGAATCGTAAAAGCAGAAAGTGAGTCATCATATTAAAGGGATCCTCAGTAAGATTATATGCAGACTTCTCAGAAATTTTGGAGGCCAGAAGACAGTGAGCAGTTACATTCAACATGATAAAGAAAAAACTGTCACCCAAGAATCCTATTTCTAACCAAACGGTCCTTCAAAAGTGAAAGGGAAATTCAGACATTTCCAGATAAACAAAAGTAGAAGGTATTCATGACCATTAGACCTGTCCTACAAGAAATGTTCAAGGGAGTCCTGCTAGGTGAAATGAAAAGACATTAGACAGCAACTTAAAGCCATACGGAGAAACAAAGATGTTAACAGAGGTAAACACATGAGTAATTATAAAAGCTACTATTAATGTAAAAATGGCCTGTAACTGTACTTTGTTTTCTACATGACTTAAAACACTAATATATTGAAAGAAAAAGCAAAAACATTTATTAGTGTAAAAGCTAGTTTTACCATAACTTGTAATTCCAAATCTTGTTTTCTACATAATTTAGGACACTAATGCATCTAAAAGAATTGTAAGTTTATGTTTTGGGGCACACAATATATGTAGTTCTGTGACATCAACAATAAAAAGCTGTAAAGGAGCAGAATTTCTGTATGTTATTGAAGTTGAAAGTGAAAGTGAAAGTGAAGTCATGTCCAACTCTTTGCGACCCCGTGGACTGTAGCCCACCAGGCTCCTCCGTCCATGGGATTCTCCAGGCAAGAATACTGGAGTGGGTTGCCATTTCCTTCTCCAGGGTATCTTCCCGACTCAGGGATCGAACCCAGGTCTCCTGCATTGCAGGCAGACGTTTTAACCTCTGAGCCAGCAGGGAAGCCACCCTGCTGGTATAAATTCAAATTAGTGTTATAACTTTAAGATGTTAAATATAATCCTCATGATAATCACAAAGAAATTAACAATAGAATGTACACACAAAGAAATGAAAAAGGAATAAACTTTTTTATGAAAACCTGATTAAACACAAAAGACTAGTGTAAGAAGCAGAGATAAAAAAGAGCTATAGGACGCACAGAAAACATAGTTCAATGACAAAAGCTTCTCCTTATCAGTAATTATTTTCAATGTAAATTTAAGAAAGCAGTGGCAGTTATACTAATGTCAGACAAAACATCCTTTAAAACAAAAAAGGTTACAAGAGTCAAAGATAATATGTGTTAATAAAAGCTTCAATACAAGAAGATACAATTATCAACATTTATACACTTAATGACAGACCATTAAAATATATGAAGCAAGAATTGACAGAACTAAGAGAGAAACAGACACTTCTAAAATAGAGTTGAAGACTTCAATATCCCACTCACAATAATGGATAGAACAACGAGAAAGAACATAACTAAGAAATTGAAAACTAAATGCAACAAACCATCCAGATCTAAAGGACATATACAAAACACTCAACCCAAAAACAATCGCATATACATTCTTCAAGTATACACCAAACATTTTCTAAGACCCACTATATATTGTGCTACAAATTAAATCTCAAAAGGCTTTAAAAGATGTAGATCATACAAAGTATATTTTCTGGCCACAACGAAATAAAGTTAGAAATCAGTTAACTAGCAAAACAAAAACTGGAAAAAAAAAAAAAATCAGTTAACAAGAGTCAAACTGGAAAATTCAAAAAATTGTAGAAATAATACACTTTAAACAAACAATATTTCAAAGGAAAAAATCACAACCAAAGTTAGAAAATACTTAAAGGCAAATGAAAATGAAGATACAACACACCAAAACATATGGGTTGCAGCAAAAGCAGTGCTGGGGTGAATTTATAGCTATAAACGTTTACATTAAAACACAAGATACATTTCAAATCAACAATTTAATTTTACAACTGAAGGAACCAGAAACAAGAACAAAACCCCTCTAAACCCAAAGCTAGCAAAGGGAAGAAATAATAAAGATTAGAACAGAGGTAAATGAATAAAGAACCGGAAAATAATTAGAAAAAGTCAATAAAAACCAAAGTCAGGTTTTTTTTTAAGTCAACAAAATCGACAAAAAAGAGGAAAGACCAAATTACTAAAATCAGAAATGAAGCTGAGGACATAACTACCAATTCTTCAGAAATAAAACATACTATAAGAAACTACCGGGAATAATTGCACACCAAAAAATTGGTCGCTTAAATGAAACAAATGCCTAGAAACATACAAACCTACCAAGACTCACTCATGAAGAAACAGAAAATCTGAACAGACCTATAACTAGTAAGTAGTATCAATAATAAAATCTCCCAACAAAGAAAAGTCCTGGACCTGACAGATTCTAAGGTTAATTCACCAAACATCTGAAGAACTAATACTAATCCTTCTCAAAATTGAATACTAATCCTTCCCCAAAATTGAAGAAAAGGAAACACTTAACAAATTCAATGAGGCTAGCATAACCCTGATAATAAAGCCATGCAGAGATACTACAAGAAAACTACAGACCAGTATCTGTCATGAATATTGATGCGAAAACCCTTACGAAACACTAGCAAACAGAATTCAACAGAATATTAAAAGGTTAACACCAGGACAAAGTAGGATTTATTACTGGAATGCAAGGATTGTTTGACTGATGTAATGCACATTTATGTAATATAGAAAAAAGTACATAATTGTCTCAATTGATGCAGAAAAAGCATTTGACAAATTTTAAAACCCTTGAATTATAAAAACACTCAACAAAGTAGAAATAGAAGGAAACTACTTCAAATAAAAAAGTCGTATATGAAAAACCCACAGCAAATATACACAATAGTGCAAGACTAAAAGCTTTCCCTCTAAAATCAGAAATTCATTCTCTATTGACTGAAACTCCAAGACAAGAAAAGTAGGGCAATTAAGGGAGGAGGCTAGACCCTGCACAGAACACTTATTTCTCGTTCCTGAAGTCAGGAGATCTCCTAACCACACAAGTGCAGAAAACGCTCCTTGGAGGCCAAAGGGGAGTTATGTTAAGGGATGTTCTACTCAGATGCCTTTTCAGTAAAATCCATCTCGGCTAAGAGATGCATATGCATACATGGGAGGATACTGAGATCTACCAAATATGGACTGTGAACCAGGTAAATCAAAATGTTTGGTCAAAGGAAGCTGGGAAGAAATACCCCAGCAGAGTAATTCTAACTGCCTCGAGGGCATGACCCAGTGACACACTCACTCTCTCTCTCTTTCCTCTCTCTCTCTCCTCTCTCTCCCCTCTCTCCTCCCCCTTCTCTCCTCCCCTCTCCCTCCCCCGTTCCCTCCCCTCTCCCTCCTCCCCTCTCCCTCCCCCCTCCCTCCCCCTCCCTCTCTCCTTCTCTCCCCCTCTCCCCATCTCTCTCTCCCCCTCTCCTCTCCCCCGCTTCCCTCTCTCCTCTCCCCCTCTCTCCTCTCCCCCCTCTCCCCCCCTCCTCTCTCCCCCTCTCTCTCTCCTCTCTCCCCTTCTCTCTCTCCCCCCTCCCCCTCCCCCTCTCCCCTTCCCTCTCCCTCTCTCTCTCACTGAGTCGACCCTTGTGTCTATCCACAGGTACTGTATTCTTTTTTCCTCTTAAACACTTCACTTGTTTCACTGCTTTCCATCTCTGTGGGAATTCTTTTCTGCAAAGCCAAAGGATCTGGTACTTTCACCACTGTGACCCAGCCCAGTTTTCAGCTGGGAACCCAAGCCCCGTTCCAAGCCACTGCAAGCCGAGGCCACCTGAGATCACTATCAATCAAAAGCCCAATGACATATTCTACAGAAATATTAATAGAAAAACTCAACTTAAATTTTAAATGGTATCTCTAGAAACCCCAAATAGCCAAAACAAATGGTGGGAAAAAAAACTGAAAGGCTCATAGTTCTGTTAGGTAGTTAGAATAGGAAAAAGGAGTCCAGAATGGTGGTGGCTAAAAGCCAAGGAAGGGAAAAGCCCACAAACATAGAACACAGGAAGGTACGAGGACCAGAGTGAGGACCTTAGGTAGAACGAACAGCACTCCTGGCTAGCCCAGTTTACATAGGGCAGGCCCAGGGGGAGGAAAAAAACATATAAAAAGAGGAGCCAAAGGGCTGGAGGTCTCTCTCCTGAGCGTGTGCGCGCGCTCTCTCTCTCTCTCTCTCTCTTCTCCTTGCGTCTTTTGGGTCCTCAGGCACTCATGCCTTGAGGATGTATTTTCCTTTATTTTTTAAATAAAACTGAGTTGTAACACGGAGCTGTAACACTGTCCGAGAGCTGTGATGCGCCAAGGGCTTTAACATCTGTCGCTTCAAATTTTTGTTGTGATGAGACAGAACCAAAGAAATTACACACTCCCCTGACAGTTCTTAATCTCAAAACTTATTACCAAGCTAGAATAATTCAAACAGTGCAGCACTGGCATAAAAACAGCTATATAAACCAACAGAATAGAATAGAAAGCCCAGAAATCAACTGTCACATATAATGTCAAATTTTTGACAAATGTGCCAAGACCATTCAATGGGGAAAAGGACAAGTCTTTTTAACAAATGGTTCTGGCAAAACATGATATTTATGGGCAAAAGAATGAAGTTGGATCCTTACTTAAAACCATATATAAAAATTAACTCAGAATGGATTAAGGACTTAAATCTAAGAGACCTAAAACAATAAAAGTCTTAGAAAAAATACAGGGACAAAAGCTTCACAACGTTGGACCTGGCAACAATTTCTTTGATATGATAGCAATGGCACAGAAAACAGAGAACTTGGAGTTAATGAAAAATTTTAAATTTGGGGCATCAAAGGACACTATCCTTAGTAAAATAACACATTACTTAAAAAAATCATCCATTAATACATGATCCATTCAATGTGCAAGACAGGCCTACGGATTTTAATGTAACAGCATAGGAAATATTCAATGATATTTTTTTCTGGTTACACTTTGCAAATAACCTTTGAGAAACTACCACTTGTATAGTTTTAACTTAGTATCAAAGATGACTATTACCTGAAACAGTTATTTAAAATACTACGCCTTAAAAAAAAAAAAAAAGACAACAAGCTAACTATCCAGAGATCTACAGAGTAAAAAGGCAACCCACACAATTAGAGAAAATATTCACAAACCATATGCCTGATAAGGTATTAAGAGAATATATAGAGAAGTTCTAAAACTCAACATCAGAAAAACCAAACAATCAGATTTTTTTAAATGGGCAAAGGATTTTAGTAGACATTTCTCTAAAGAAGATATAGGAGTGGCCAATAGGCACATGAAAAGATATTCAAACCACTAATCATTAAGAAAATGCTGATCAAAACTACAAGGAGATACCACTCCATAGCTATTAGAATGGGTACTACAAAAAACAGAAAAAAAAAGTGTTGGCAAGGATACTGAAAATCAGAACCTGTGCAATGTTGATGGGAATGTAAAACGGTGCAGCTGCTAATGGAAATATGGCAGTTCCTCAAAAAATTAAAAGTAGAGTTACCATATAATCCAGGAATTCTACTACTGGATATATACCTTACAGAGCTGAAAGCAGGGTCTAGAGTTACCATATAATCCAGGAATTCTACTACTGGATATATATCTTAAGAGCTGAAAGCAGGGTCTCTAAGAGATATTTCTACACCCACGTTTGGTGCAGGGCAGTGTGTGCACACTCAATCGTGTCCAACTCTTTGCAGCCTAACGGGCTCCTCTGTCCATGGAATTTTCCAGGCAAGAATACTGGAGCAGGTTGCCATTTCCTTCTCTAGGGATTGAACCTATGTCTCCTGCATTGCAGGCTGATTCTTTACCTCTGAGTCACCACTACACCGATGCTATGTAAAGCTCATATTGCTACTTGAGTAGATACCTAAGCCAACAGTCTCCAAGTATTACTTTGCTAGTTTCAATTAAAGGGAATCAGATTACAAAACTGTTACACAAAAAAGCCTTAAAGCTTAACTGTATTTCATTAAGGAAAACATTAAAATGAATTATTTTTATCTAGATGCATACAACTTTTATATATATTATAGATAAAATTAACAGGAGATTAAGTAACTTCATAGAGTAAAAGTATAAAATCTTCTAAGTTCCAAAATACCTACAGTATAAAGAGCCGATATTCAAGTTTAGGGATCTAAAACTTAACACTCCTTTAATAGCTCTGCTGGAAGTTGTTAGAATGGTATTTCAAGTATTTTCTCTAATTTGAATTAAACATTACCTAAAAAATGCTAAGCTGGGGAAAAAAATGCTAAGAACATCTCCAAATCCAGCCTAACAGTTCAATGCTCTATTGTTTGCTGCTTCAACAAGATGAATGCTTACAACGAATTCAGAAACCACCTGGAGATTCAAACTCACAATGAAACTGCAATGGCAAATTATGCTACTTGACATTAGTTATTACTAGAGATGGCTCTCCAAGAAGGCAGAGAAGACAGACAACCTTATTATTAGTATAATTGGAAATGTGCTGATACTTTCACCTATTTCTCTCTTCCAACATATATTACCTGTGAAATGTTCATCATTGATGCATTCCTTCATCCGATTAACAAGGAGAAAAGGAAAGTGAAAGTGTTACCTGCTCAGTCCTGTCCTACTCTTTGCGACCCCATGAACTGTAGCCCTCCAGGCTCCTCTGTCCAAGGGATTCTCCAGGCAAGAATAATGGAGTGGGTTGCCACTGCCTTCTCCAGAGGATCTTCTCGACCCAGGGATCAAATTCAGGTCTCCCACACTGCAGGCAGATTCTTTACCATCTGAGCCACCAGGGAAACCTGATTAACAAGGGGAACCAACTCTAAAGAGAGTAAGGCCTGTGAACCACCAGACAGGGGACTACGACTGTGTGTATCTGGGCTGGCAGACAGGGGCACACATGTTTGTAGCCTTACTGGAGTATGGGGATGTCCTATCCTGCTAAAAGACTGTGACAAGAATTCTGCTTACAAAAGTTCTTCCTTGTAAATTCACTGTAAATCAAGGACAGAAATTATGAGATTTTAAGAACAACAACAGGGGAAAATATTTTTCTCTTAGCAGCTAGTAGAAGAATTCATTTAGTGGAATTACAGAAATTTTAAATCAGGGTTCAAGGTGAAAGTTAATACTCTGAGAAACTAGATTTGGGGAATAATGCATACCTACTCTATATGAGAAAAGGAGATCTCATTTGCTCCTCAGAAAGAGAGAGCCAGAGGCAGCTGCTGTATGCTGTCCCACAAGAGCCATTCAGGCACTTGTAAGCCCAACGTTTAGTAAGGAATTTAATGTAAGCCACACTCTTCCAGCAAATTACATAATGAAATATTTATTCCAATTATGGTCAAGACTGATCTCAGAAAATGTTACTTTCTACTTTCTACAGACAAATGTAAAATCATCTAACTGTCAGACCAACTCACTTGCAGCAAGTCACTTTCTTCCTTTATTAAATACATACACACAAAAGTTTGTGAAGTGTAAGAAGTTCACTGAAGGAATACCATTCCTTTTATCATACTCCTAACTTTATAAATAACATCATTTTAAGCCCACTTTGCACCACTTTAATATAAATTAAGCAATGAGAAATAGCATTATTATGATTCATGTGATTTTAAACATTTACACTTTATTATCACTGCACCTTTCTAACCTTAACTTTTAGTAATCTCTCTTTTGAATACATTCTATAATTTATTTCTCAGGTTTTTTTACAATATTCCTCAAAATTTAATGTTACTGCATTAATTTAAAATGAAACCATACTTTTTCTGAAAACCAAGTCAGTCTTATTTGACTGAGTGGTTTCACAATTAGACTATACATCAGCATTTTATCCAAAACAGAAAATTCAATCAGCAAATAAGCCACCTCAAGATGGTGACAAATATATATATAAAAGAGGTGACAATATAAAACCATTTGATTTAAAATACTGTTTTGGAAAGGGGATACTGAAATAATTGTAATTTTTCCTAACACTTGCATAGCAGATTGACTTAAAGTAACCCTAAATAAAAGGCAAAATCTTAGTAAAGCTTTGAAAGACTACTACTACTACTACTAAGTCACTTCAGTCGTGTCCTACTCTGTGCGACCCCATAGATGGCAGCCCACCAGGCTCCCCCATCCCTGGGATTCTCCAGGCAAGAACACTGGAGTGGGTTGCCATTTACTTCAATGCAGGAAAGCGAAAAGTGAAAGTGATGGGTAGAAAATTCTTTTACAAGTCAGGTGGTTTTCAATTGTTTGCTTTTAGCTGAACTGAAGAACAGCCTGAATGAGTTCACTGGTTAACAGATCACTGAAAGTAACTTCTCATAATAAGCTACCATATTATTTTGTGTTGCAAATGACATGGAAAGAGTCCAAAGAACCCCCATCTTCTTATTTATCTGAATATGGTTTCTAAGCACTTACATCGATAATTCTGGAAAATACAAATAAATCTGAAACTAAATCTAGTTTCATTCTACCTAATACTCCTCCACAGGTACAAAAACTAATGAGAGCAGAAAAGGTCCCATCCATTAAGAGATACATTTCCATTAAAAGTTTACTTTTAATATTTAATAATTATCTAAATTTGTAACATTTGCTTTGATAAATTGACTTACAGCCATCAGTGGCAGATTAAAAAAACTTAGTGTCAATTTACAGTCATAGTTTTGCTGAAGAAGTATGATGACACTGATCATGAATAGACATTTTAGCATTAAAATATAATAAAGTAAGATACAATTATGTCAGAAGAGTGTACTGGAAGTTTGAGATTAAGGATGTATAGAAACCTCAACTTTTGACTGTCAAAGAGAGATTTACCTATTTTTTAAATGGATGATTCTAGAAGAATATTTAGATCCCACTATATACTTTTTCAAGAACAATATAACAATTTAGTTTAAAAATCATTTATAATATATTGTAAAGGAAATTATAACTTTTACAGCTGTATAAACATGGTATATTTTAGATGTTAATTTTTAAACGTGTGAGGGAATATGGAGGTGTTTTGTTTTCTGTTTTTAATATAAGATCTTAGTTTTCTTAGCAAGAAGCCCTCAGACAAGTCACAACCTTTGAACTGAGTTTCTTAACTTGTAAAATGAGGATGTTAATCACTCACTCTACCTTAGGGTTAAATTTTATATATGTAATAGTGTATATATATATTCACTATGTGTATATGTATACACACATATATATGCTTTCTGTTAAATGCAAAACAATATGATTAAATTTATGAGGGCCTAGAAAAATAACACCCACATTAATTTTGAGTCCTTCTTATAGGAAATAGTTGAAGGAAGACATCACATGACAAATCTCAGCTATAAGTCATGAAAACTTGATTCATTTCCAGGTTCTATATATTAAATTGAACATATAAGTAAGTAAATTCCTTATGCGTCACAATTCTTTAAACTTGGCAAAATATGGGAGAGTTATTATAAAACCAGACTTGGGAACTAAGGCACTGAAATGTCCAGCTAAAAAGGAACAAAAGCCTTAGATGTAGAAGCAGTGTTGTAGAGAGCCAACCTTACTCAGTGAATCCCATCTTTTGGGGACAGTTTGCAACTTCCTATCTTAACAATGAGCACTTTGCAACATAAATTCTAAGGTCTGTCTTAGAAAAGTACAACCTTCCAAAAATGAACCAAGAAGAAATAGAAAGCATGAACAGACCAATCACAAGCACCAAAATTGAAACTATAATAAAAAAATCTTCCAACAAACAAAAGCCCAGAGCCAGATGGCCTCACAGGCAAATTCTACCAAAAGTTTAGACAAGAGCTAACACCTATACTGCTCAAACTCTTCCAGAAAATTGCAAAGGAAATCTCCCAAACTCATTCTATGAAGCCACCATCACCCTGATACCAAAACCAGACAAAGATACCACAAAAAGAGAAAATTACAGGCCAATATCACCAATTAACACAGATGCAAAAATCTTCAACAAAATTCTAGCAAACAGAAGCCAACAGCACAATAAAAGGATCATATACCATGATCAAATGGTTTTGTCCCAGGGATGCAAAGATTCTTCAATATATGCAAATCAATGTGATACACCATATATCAACTCAAAGATTAAAAACCACATGATCATCTCAACAGATGCAGAAAAAGGTTTTGACAAAATTCAACACCCATTTATGATAAAAACTCTCTAGAAAGTAGACATAGAAGGAACAACATATAAAAGTTCAATATAATAAAGGTCACATACAACAAACCCACAGAAACATTATTCTCAATGGTGAAAAACTGAAAGCATTTCCTCTAAGAACAGGAACAAGACAAGGGCGTTCACTCTTGCCACTGTTATTCAACATAGTTTTGGAGGTCCTAGCCACAGCAACCAGAGAAGAAAAAGAAATAGAAGGAATTCAGATCAGAAAAGAAGAAGCAAAACTCTATCTGCAGATGACATGATACTATACACAGAAAACCCTAAAGATTCCACCAGAAAATTACTAGAGCTGATTTTACTACAATCAATGAATACAGTAAAGTTGCAGGATATAAAGTAACACAAGATATCCCTTGTATTCCTATATTCTAACAATGAAAAATCAGAAAGAGAAGTCAAGGAAGCAATCCCATTCACCACTGCAACAAAAATAATAAAATACCCTGGGATAAACCTACCTAAAAAGACAAAAGAGCAGATATAGAAAACTGTAAGAAACTGATGACAGAAATCAAGGATGACACAAACAGACAGAGAGATACACCATGTTCTTGGATTGGAAGAATCAATACCATAAAAATGACTGTACTACCTAAAGGAACCTAGAAAGTCAATGCAATCCCTGTCAAACTACCAATGGTATTTTTTACAGAACTAGAACAAAAAATTTCACAATTTGTATGAAAACACAAAAGATTCCTGAGAAGAAATAAGCTGGAGGAGTCAACCTTCCTAACTTCAGACTATACTACAAAGCCACAGTCATTACGACTCTGTCGTCTTACAACAAAAACAGAAATACAGACCAATGGAACAAGATAGAAAACCCGGAGATAAACCCATGCATGTATGGGCACCTTCTCTTTGACAAAGGAGCCAAGGATATACAATACAGAAAATACAGCCTCTTCATAAGTGGTACTGGGAAAACTGGACTGTTAAATGTAAAAGAATGAAACTAGAACACTTTCTAACACCGTACACAAAAATAAATTCAAAATGGATTAGATTTAAGTGTAAGGCCAGAAACTACACAGGCAGTACACTCTTTGACATACATCACAGCAAGATCCTCTTTGATCCACCTCTTAGAATAAAGGAAATAAAAACAAAAGTAAACAAATAGGACTTAATTAAACTTAAAATTTAATTAAAATTAAACTTTCCTTTTGCACAGCAAAGGACAAAAACAAGACTAAAGAACAACCCTCAGAATGGGAGAAAATAACTGCAAACAAAACAACTGACAAAGGATTAATTTACAAAATATACAAGCAGCTCATGCAACTCAATACCAGAAAAACAAACAACACAATAAAAAAACAGGCAGAAGACCTAAACAGACATTTCTCCAAAGAAGACATACAGATGGCCAACAAATAAAAAGATGCTCAACACTGCTCATTATCAGAGAAATGCAAATCAAAACTACAATGAAGTTATAACCAGTCAGAATTGTCATCATTAAAAAATCTACAAACAAATAATTTCTGGAGAGAATGCAGAGAAAAAGAAACCCTCTTGCACTGTTGGTGGGAATGTAAATTGATACAGCCACTATGGAGAGTAGTATGGTGATTGTTTAAAAAACTACGAATACAACTGCCATATGACCCAACAATCCCACCACTAGGCACATACCCTGAGAAAACTGTAAGAGACACATGTACCCTAATGTTTGTTGCAGCACTTTTTACAATATCTAGAACATGGAAGCAACCTAGATGTCCATGAACAGATGAATAAATACAGAAACTGTGGTACATATATGCAATGGAATATTACTCGGGCATAAAAAAAGCACACATTCGAGTCAGTCCTAATGAGGTGAATGAACCTGGAGCCTATTATCCAAAGTGAAGTAAATCAGAAAGGGAAACACAAAACTGTGTATAACGTGTATGGAATCTAGAAAGATGGTACTGATGAACCTATCTGCAGGGCAGCAATGGAGACAGACATACAGAACAGGCTTGTGGACACAATGAGGGAAGGAGAGAATGGGACAAATGGAGAGATAGCATGGAAACACATACATTACCACATGTAAAACAAATAGCAAATGAGGATTTGCTGGGTGAAACAGGGAGCTCAACCCAGTGTTTTCTGACAACCTAAAGAGGCGGAATGGGGAGGGAGAGGGGAGGGGGTTCAGGAGGGAGAGGACATATGTATACCTGTGGCTGATCTGTGTTGGGCCCAACACAATATTGCAGAGCAATTATCCTCCAATATTGTATTTTGTTCTATTCTTCTCAATATTGTACAATTATAATCTTTGATAATTTTTTTAAAAAGGGGAAAAAGTAACTAAATGAAGCAATGTCAAATAAAACGCAAAAGAAATTATACCCAGAATATTAGAAATTATCATTTTAACTAATATATAAATATAAATATATATTTGCAAATTATGTTGTACTAGCCTGGTCACTGTTGGGAAGTAAGTCATAACAGACCTGAATATTGAGATACTTGTCAGAAAACTTGGATCAACTATTTAAGCCATACCTTTGTAGCCTATTGTATCATTTGTTATATTATCAGAAATAAACAAAAATGGCAGCCTTAAACTGTAGGATCCAAATGAAAACCAGGTGTGATGAAGTCTGTATTATTCCTTTCACTGGGAAAAATTATGTAATTATAATGCTAGTAAATGCCCATAATTATGATCTGAGACAATGTACTGAATTATCAAAAATATTATAAAGATTAAACATTATCATTATTAAAAATTCTAAGGTCTACAGAAAGGTTATTAAACAAGTAAGCATAATATATGCCCATTCTGTGGGACTCCGTTTATTTCTCATTTGTTCTATGGAGTATGGAGCCAACCATACTCTCCAGGCAAACCAAGCACACTAGATAATGAATACATTATACTGGAACAAAAAATCATTTAAGTATACATTTTATAATCTAAACTAGCCTTAATTCTACCTATAGCTTAAGTCTGATAATTTAGCTGAATGATTTGCTAAACAAATTAACAATAAGCTATTTATCAAAACATGATAATAAATTTTTACTAAATTATCAAAATACATCTGGGAAATTTCTGATATTCTCAGTATTTCACAACTTCTTCCAAATATTTTCCAATATTATTTGCATTTACAAAATTTCTGTTTAGCAGGAAAAGTTTGGAGGGTTTAGGTTCTTTAAGCCAAGATTAGTCTTCCAACTCCACAATGGCAATTTTAAAGGCATTTTTTTTGTTCCTATTGTGAGAAAGGTATCATGTTGTGTTCCATGAGGCATTTACAGACGTATAAGACACAGTCTCTGAACTCGAGGAAATATCAGTCTAATAACTGATACAGAAAAGCTGAAAGGAAGCTACAGGGACTTCCCTGCTGGTTCAATGGTTAAGAATTCACCTCATAATGCAGGAGACATGGGTTCAATCCTTGGATGGGGACTAAGGTCTCACATTCCTCAGAGTAACTAAGCCCACAGGCTACAATTAGAGTCCATGCATCACAACAAAAGATCCCGTATGATGCAATAAGGATTCCACATCTTGCAACTAAGACCAGATGCAGCCAAAAAAAGTTTTTAACTAATATACAGTAAACACCACCAAAATTGTAGAATTAAAATTTTACTATATGGTATTTTCTCACATCACTGTATTTGCTTTGAAAGTGAAAGTCGCTCAGTCATGCTGACTCTCTGCAATCCCATGGTCTATAGCCTGCCAGGCTCCTCTGTCCATAGAATTCTCCAGGCAAGAATACTGGAGTGGATAGCCATGCCCTTCTCTGGGGGATCTTCCCAACCTACGAATCGAACCCGTGTCTCTTGAGTCTCCTGTACTGGCAGGTGGATTCTTTGCCACTATGCCACCTAGCAGCAGAGAAATACTTCTCTTCTGGATTCTGGCTCTCTATTATTATTAATTAGAGTGAAGGCCCAAAAGCACTGATGAGGAGACAGGTTCCAGCTGTGGCCTCAGGCTCTGTAGCCATGGTTCAGTTCAGTTTAGTTCAGTCGCTCAATCGTGTCCGACTCTTTGAGACCCCATGAATCGCAGCACGCCAGGTCTCCCTGTCCATCACCAACTGCCAGAGTTCAATCAAACTGACGTCCATCAAGTAGGTGATGCCATCCAGCCATCTCATCCTCTGTTGTCCCCTTTTCCTCCTGCCCCCAATCCTTCCCAGCATCAGAGTCTTTTCCAATGAGTCAACTCTTCGCATGAGGTGGCCCAAGTACTGGAGTTTAGGCTTTAGCATCATTCCTTCCAAAGAAATCCCAGGGCTGATCTCCTTCAGAATGGACTGTTGGATCTCCTTGCAGTCCAAGGGACTCTCAAGAGTCTTCTCCAACACCACAGTTCAAAAGCATCAATTCTTGGGCGCTCAGCTTTCTTCACAGTCCAACTCACACATCCATACATCACTACTGGAAAAACCATAGCCTTAACGAGACAGAACTTCGTTGGCAAAGTAATGTCTCTGCTTTTGAATATGCTATCTAGGTTGGTCATAACTTTCCTTCCAAGGAGTAAGCGTCTTTTAATTTCATGGCTGCAGTCACCATCTGCCGTGACTTTGGAGCCCAAAAAAATAAAGTCTGACACTGTTTCCACGTTTCCCCATCTATTTCCCATGAAGTGATGGGACCAGATGCCATGATCTTCGTTTTCTGAATGTTGAGCTTTAAGCCAACTTTTTCACTCTCCTCTTTCACTTTCATCAAGAGGCTCTTTAGTTCTTCACTTTCTGCCATAAGGGTGGTGTCATCTGCATATCTGAGGTTATTGATATTTCTCCTGGCAATTAGATTCCAGCTTGTGCTTCTTCCAGCCCAGCGTTTCTCATGATGCACTCTGCATAGAAGTTAAATAAGCAGGGTGACAATACACAGCCTTGACGTCCTCCTTTTCCTATTTGGAACCAGTCTGTTGTTCCATGTCCAGTTCTAACTGTTGCTTCCTGACCTGCATATAGGTTTCCCAAGAGGCAGGTCAGGTGGTCTGGTATTCCCATCTCTCTCAGAATGTTCCACAGTTATTGTGATCCACACAGTCAAAGGCTTTGGCATAGTCAGTAAAGCAGAAATAGATGTTTTTCTGGAACTCTCTTGCTTTTTCGATGATCCAGCGGATGTTGGCAACTTGATCTCTGGTTCCTCTGCCTTTTCTAAAACCATCTTAAACATCTGGAAGTTCACAGTTCATGTATTGCTGAAGCCTGGCTTGGAGAATTTTGAGCATTACTTTACTAGTGTGTGAAATGAGTGCAATTGTACGGTAGTTTGAGCATTCTTTGGCATTGTCTTGCTTTGGGATTGGAATGAAAACTGACCTTTTCCAGTCCTGTGGCCATTGCTGAGTTTTCCAAATTTGCTGGCATATTGAGTGCAGCACTTTCACAGCATCATCTTTCAGGATTTGAAATAACTCCACTGGAATTCCATCACCTCCCATCACCTCCACTAGCTTTGTTCATAGTGATGCTTTCTAAGGCCGACTTGACTTCACATTCCAGTTGTCTGGCTCTAGGTGACTGATCACACCATCATGATTATGTTGGTCGTGAAGATCTTTTTTGTATAGTTCTTCTGTGTATTCTTGCTATGGTAGGTATGCCCTTTTTGAAGAGGCTTCCATCCAAGCTCTGGGAAGAAGGACTCTCTCCCAGTCTTTCTTCCTTGTCCAAGTAGTAAGAGCTGTTCTTTTGCAACTGCTACTTCTGGGACCTTTAAAGTATGAGCTCTTTTACCTCTTTTAATAGTTAACCACCTCTCCTTGTTCTGGTTAACAATTCATCATATTAAATTTTCAAATAACCAGTATAGGTCTCTCTCCTGACTGAACTCAGAATACTGTCAAGGATATTCACTGTACAGCTTTTCTGCACATTTGAAAATGTTGGGAGAGAGAGGAAACAGGGAGATATATTTTCAAAGATGGGCAAAATGTTAATAATTATTAAAGCTGCATGATGGACTGAAAAATTACAGTCTCGTCATTTTGCTTATGTTTGTAAATTTTTGTAATAGATTTTAAGTGGTGGGGGCGGTGGGAAAGCGTCATATACACCAAAGCATTTGGAGAGAGCCTGGCAGAATGGATTTTAACAGGCAGAAATAGAGTCTGAGAGTCCAGGTGAGAAAAAGCACACTAAAGGTGGAGGCAGAATACGGTAGGACTTGTTCGTTGCTTGTTTGAGCAACAGCAAGTAAGCTGGCTAAAGTAAAGGTGTATAATGCAAATGAATTTGCTGAGATCTTTTTTCCTCCTCTTTAACCTTCACTTCAATGTTAGTTCTTCATATTCAATTGCTTCCCCCCCCCCCACTCTCCTGTCCCTCCCCATACTTCTACTTACTCTCCAAAATCTAGCTCTCACCCACTCTTCAACACCCCTTATTAATCATAAATTGATCCATTTAGAGTCTTTTCATACATCTTAATTTTTTTTAAACAATGAGCATAATTATTAAATATCTATTTTGGACATATTTATGAGAAAATGTAATTATGCTTGTGCTTATATAGCAGGATTGTTTTACATGTAAAGTCATTAGCAGTGACATAAGACATGTTTTCATAATCTCTAGTTAGTAGGGGATAAGAGAAAATATTAATTGATTTATTATTTTTATTATTATTGAATAACTTATGACTTTTTATGATTGTAAAATACATCTGTACCCACAAGAGTGAGTATATGTGTGTCAACACATTATCTCCAGGAAGGAGTTGGCAATATTCTTTGTTAAGCTGAGTAGCTGACTGACTGAAGCTGAGTACTGAATTGGACAAACAGTAAAATTAATACTCTCCACCCACCAATACATTTAAAGCACACTTATGCTATTCCCCAGTGACATCTCTCTCTCTCCTTCATGAGGAATGACAAAAATCACAAAATTTGACTTCAAAAAGCATTTCTGTTTAATCCAAACTGAAAATATTATAAAGTATAAAACCAGCTATACATGTAAAAAGAACTCATATAGAGATAATGTAATAGAGAGCACATATACTATGTAAATAAATATCATGATTCATAAAAAGCAGTATGAATATGCACCTGTGGCACACATTAAAACATACAAACACCCCAAGTGAGTTCCTTTCTGCCTTGACCTTCATTATCGGCAGGGTCTGAACCAAGTGGCACGTGCTCTTCTATCTACTTAGAATGCGACGGGACATAGGTGCTTTGCTGTACCTCACTGTGCACACTGTTTGCTGAACCCACAGTAGGCAAGGCATGAGCTAAGAGGCTGGAAGAAGAAGCGAGGAGCTGTAGTTCTGCAGACGTGCTTAATCTCTCCTGGCTGACACAGCAGTTGCAGCAGCAGTCATAACCTAAACTTCTCTCCTGGCTGACACAGAAGCAGACTTAACATAACCATAATGGAGCCCACAAGAGCTTTCCAGATGGAGCTTATGCATGCTTACAGAACAAAAGAAGCCCATGGCCAAGCAAGTACCTTGTAAGGCGCATGCACAGTGCTATAAGTGATCTCAGCTGTTACATAATTATTTACAAAATGTGGAGAGAGAGAGAGAGCCTGAATACCACCATCTTGGCTAATTTGCTCTTTCCCTATAATAGGTGTTCCAGAACAGTAGAGAGCAGAAGACAGATGTTGTCTGTGTCACTCAGGCAATGACTATGCTTTCCTATCCCCTCCTGATGATGCCACCTTGCACGTGCTAGGTTTCACTCATGACCTAGGACAATGCATGGTTTGTAAACTTTGCACACCACAACTGTTAATTGTGAATTCTTCCAGAAAAATCAGCAATGATTAAGACAAGAACTAGGTTTCCCTCTTGCCTCGCACAGGACCCCTACCTCAGAGAGAATCACTGACAGTGATGTCCTCTATAAGGTATACACATGGGCAGAAGAAATGCCTCCACAAAGATATGCTACAGCTGCTCCTGCTCTAGAAGATGCCTTGCTAATCCACTAAGTTTTGGAAGCCATGCCATAGAACTTGGGGTGATAACAAAAATGTATACTATTCTGTCACCTGTGGCTACTGAGCACTTGAAATATACCTGGTGTGACTGAGAAATAGTTTTTAAATTAATTTTACATTCACATATAGTTGACAAACAATATCATGTTAGTTTCAGGTGTACTACATAGTGACCTGATATTTGCATACCTTGTGAAATGATCATGATGAGCCTAGTAAACATCTGTCTCCATACAAAGGTATTACAGTATTACTGACAATATTCTTAATGTTGTATATTATATCCCATGGTTTACCTATTATATAACTGGAGATCTGCACATTTTAATCCCCTACACCTATTTTATCCACCTGTTTATTCCCTCCCTTTTGGAAACTACTTGTTTGTTCTCTCGCTGTTTCATTTGTTTTGCTGTTTAGATTCCATGTATAAGTGAGAGCATGGGGTATTTGTCCTTCTCTGACTTATGGACTGAGTATAATACTCTCTAGATCAATTCATATTGACAGAATTGTCAAGATTTATCTTTTTTATGGCTAAGTATTATTCATATATCACATTTTCTTTTCCCATTAGTCTGCACTGGATAGTTAGGTTGCTTTCATACCTTGGCTACTGTAAATAATGCTGCAATGAACATTGGAGGGCATGTATCTTTTTGAATTGGTTTTTCTGTTTTCTTTAGGTAAATACCCAGAAGTGAAACTGCTGGATCATATGGCAGCTCTACTTTTATTTTTTAAAGAATCTCAATGCTGTTTTCCATAGGGACTGCATCTATTTACAATCCCACCAAGACAGCTTAGCAGTATTTTTTGGTTGAGTCCCCTCATGCAAGGGAAACAAAAGAAAAATAAACAAATGAGACTACATCAACTGAAAAGCTTTTGCACAGCAAAGGAAACCATCAAAAATACAAAAAGCCAGCCTACCAAAAGTGAGAAGATATTTGCAAATATATGTCCAATAAGGAGTTAATATCCAAAATATATAAAAACTCATATAACTCAACTTAAAAATCACAAACAACTCAATTAAAAAATGGACAGAGGACTTGAATTGAAATTTTTCCAAAGAAGATGAACAGATGGCCAAAAGACACAAGATGCTTAATTATCAAGGAAACACAAATCGAAACCACAATGGGATACAAATTCACATCTGTCCCAAGGGTTATTATCAAGAAAACAACAAATAACAAGTGTTGGTGAGGATACAGAGAAAAAGGAATGCTTGGGCACTAATTTTATTTAATTTTTAATTAATTTGAATGTAATAGCCATTTAACAACAAAATTCCAGGCTTAGTTTGTTAAAAATCAGAGCCTTAACACACGTATGTTTCAGTCAGTTCAGTCGCTCAGTCATGTCTGACTCTTTGTGACCCCATGGACTGCAGCACGCCCGGTTTCCCTGTCCATCACCAACTCCTGGAGCTTGCTCAAATTCATGTCCATCAAGTCAGTGATGCCATCCAACCACCTCATCCTCTGTCATCCCCTTCTCCTCCTGCCTTCAATCTTGTACAGCATCAGGGTCTTTTCCAATGAGTCAGCTCTTCACATCAGGTGGCCAAAGTATTGGAGTTTCAGCTTCAACATCAGTCCTTCCAGTGAATATTAGGACTGATTTCCTTTAGGATTGACTGGTTGGATCTCCTTGCAGTCCAAGGGACTCTCAAGAGTCTTCTCCAATACCACACTTCAAAAGCATCAATTCTTCGGCACTCAGTTTTCTTCACAGTCCAACTCTCCCATCCATACATGACTACTGGAAAAACCATAGCCTTGACTAGATGGACCTTTGTTGGCAAAGTAACGTCTCTGTTTTTTAATATAATGTCTACGTTGGTCATAGCTTTTCTTCAAAGGAGCAAGCGTCTTTTAGTTTCATGACTGGAGTCACCTTCTGCAGTGATTTTGGAGCCCCCCAAAATAAAGTCTTGCACTGTTTCCATTGTTTCCCCATCTATTTGCCATGAATGATGGGACCAGATGCCATGTTCTTAGCTTTCTGAATGTTGAGGTTTAAGCCAACTTTTTCGCTCTCCACTTTCACTTTCATCAAGAGGCTCTTTAGTTGTTCTTTGCTTTCTGCCATAAGGGTGGTGTCATCTGCATATCTGAGGTTATTGATATTTCTCCTGGCAATCTTGACTCTGGCTTGTGCTTCATCCAGCCTGGCATTTCACATGATGTACTCTGCATAGAAGTTAAATAAGCAGGGTGACAATATACAGCCTTGACGTCCTCCTTTTCCTATTTGGAACCAGTCTGTTGTTCCATGTCCAGTTCTAACTGTTGCTTCCTGACCTGCATACAGGTTTCTCAAGAGGCAGGTCAGGTGGTCTGGTATTCCCATCTCTTTCAAAATTTTCCAGTTTGTATGATCCACACAGTCAAAGGCTTTGGCATAGTCAATAAAGCAGAAATTGATGTTGTTCTGGAACTTTCTTGCTTTTTCGATGATCCAACAGATTTTTGCTATTTGATCTCTGGTTCCTCTGCCCTTTCTAAATCCAGCTTGAACAACTGGAGGTTCATGGTTCAAGTACTGATGAAGCCTGGCTTGGAGAATTTTGAGCATCACTTTGCTAGCATGTGAAATGAGTGCAACTGTGCAGTAGTTTGAATATTCCTTGACATTGCCTTTCTTTGGAATTGGAATGAAGACTGACCTTTTCCAGTCCTGTGGTCACTGCTGAATTTTCCAAATGTGCTGGCATATTGAGTGCAGTACTTTCACAGCATCATCTTTTAGGATTTGAAATAGCTCAAATGGAATTCCATCACCTCCACTAGCTTTGTTTGTAGTGATGCTTCCTAAGGCCCACTTGACTTCGCATTCCAGGATGTCTGGCTCTAGCTGAGTGATCACACCATCATGGTTATCTAGGTCATAAAGGTCTTTTTATATAGTTCTTCTGTGTATTCTTGTCACCTCTTCTTAATATCTTCTGCTTCTGTTAGGTCCATATCGTTTCTGTCCTTTAATATGTTCATCTTGCATGAATTGTTCCTTTGGTATCTCTAATCTTCTGAAGAGATCTCTAGTCTTTCCCATTCTATTATTTTCCTCTATTTCTTTGCATTGTTCACTGAGGAAGGCTTTCTTATCTCTCCTTGCTATACTTTGGAACTCTGCATTCAAATGGGTATATCTTTCCTTTTCTCCTTTGCCTTTAGCTTCTCTTCTTTTCTCAGCTATTTGTAAGGCCTCCTCAGACAACCATTTTGCCTTTTTGCATTTCTTTTTCTTGGGGATGGTCTTGATCACTGCCTCCTGTATAATGTCACGAACCTTCATCCACATTTCTTCAGGCACTCTATCAGATCTATTCCCTTAAATCCATTTCTCACTTCCACTGTATAATCACAAGGGATTAGATTTAGGTCATACCTGAATGGTCTAGTGGTTTTCCCTTTGTTCTTCAATTTAAGTCTGAATTTGGCAATAAAGTAAGGTCATGATCTGAGCCACGGTCAGCTCCCGGTCTTATTTTTGCTGACCGTATAGAGCGTCTCCATCTTTGGCTGCAAAGAATATAATCAATCTGACTTCAGTATATATCATCTGGTGATGTCCATGTGTAGAGTCTTCTCTTCTGTTGTTGGCAGAGGGTGTTTGTTATGACCAGTGGGTTTTCTTGGCAAAACTCTGTTAGCGTTTGCCCTGCTTCACATTTTGTACTCCAAGGTCAAATTTGCCTGTTACTCCAGATGTTCCTTGACTTCTTACTTTTGCATTCCAGTCCCTTATAATGAAGAGGACATCTTTTTTGAGTATTAGTTCTAGAAGGTCTTGTAGGTCTTCATGTTTGCAAGATGTTAAATGCCAAAACACTACCTGCAACGCTGCAAATGTGGTTCTACCTCCTCTACCCTCACTGCCTGGAAGAAACATCTGTTTGTTCTCATTCAGACAGCATCTCTTTTGTGAAACTGTGGCAACCCTGAGTGACTACCTTGCTACCTAACTACTACTAACCAGGTCACACCATGGTGTCATTATTGGTTTACACATCTGTGTTCCCTGCTAAACTGGGAGCTCTAAAAAGGCAGCAACTGTGTATTACTAATATCTGGAGAATCTCAGGGACAGGGGAGCCTGGTGGGCTGCCGTCGATGGGGTCGCACAGAGTCTCGGACACAACTGAAGTGACTTAGCAGCAGCAGCAGGTCCCAACAGAATGCCACACCCTAGAATTCTTGCTCTATGCTCTCCTGGCCAGTTTATTACAACAGTCTTCATTTAACCAATCCATACTCTCCACTACTCTACTATTTGAAACCTCATAATCCCATCCATAACCAACATCTTAGAATTGGAGAAATTATAGGTCATATTATTATTATCTGTACCAAAGGATGTAGTGTTTTACTTCTACATACAATTTCTCAGTACAAAACACTGTAGAATAGTGAAAACGATGCATATTAGAAACTCAAGTTCTCTAAAGACAAATAACAAGGCAGCGGACACTAGGGTCTGGAATTCAGGACTAGACACAAACTTGAGAATGTATGACACAGAGGCGGCATTTTCAAACTAGCAATTCCTGAATTAGATCACTAAGGAATTAAGTGCAGACAGAATACAGGTACTCCAAGGTTAAGAGATAGAGGCGGAAAAAGAATTCGCAAAGAACACTGAGAAGGAGCAACCAATGACAGAGAAAACCAGGAAATAGTTGTCTGAAAACCAGGTGAATAGTTACTTAGGAACCAGAGTCATTAAGCTATGATAAACACTATTGATAGCTCAAATTAGAAAGTAAGATTCTATTTCTTTTCCATAATAGCAAACCCTCCAAAACTGAGGAAAGAAAAACTGAAACATACCACTTGCATTCAATTACCAATGAACAGAGTAAAATTGAAAGATACCTCTTAGCATTTAATTAGCAATGCAATCAGAAGTTAAACCAATGTCATCTAATATTGATATTTATTTCACACACATGCTATTCTAGAGCATTACATCTTAATACCACATGCAACAAGCTTTCAGAGAGCACAATTTTCTTGGGCAGCATTAATTTCAAACGAAAACCTCGTTAAGTTGTTTTACCAGCTGAGACCCCCAATTAACAATCAGAGGTTGTTGATTGCAACAACCTGCAAACAATTATGCACTTTCGCATAATTTAAAGCTCAAGATGGTTTAAAGAGCATCGAGTTTCCAAAATAGAACGGACAAAAGTAACAACATTCCCGGAGGACTTAAGAGAAAAAGACTGTGCACACCAGGAAGGGACGGGCTCATTTCCCAAAAAGCAGAAGCTCAGTTATTTTTCACGTATCTTGAAAAAAGCTGTATCTTACAGCAGGGGCATGGCACGAACTTCAGGGCCCTCCACAATACCTTCTCCCTAACAGTGCGCGGAGACAGGTACTGCCGAGCAGAAGAGTTGTACCTGGGTCCATAAAGGTAACGCGAGACGGCGTACAACCGCAAACCAGACCCTAGGGTCTAGCCTCGGGCTGGGACTCACCTGTCTCCTGAAGTGTGGAAGATACGCAGCCCCCAGCCGCCTCTGACAAGGCGTCCCCGCAAACCCCTCACCACGCCACGGTACACTACGAGAGCGAGGGTCCTCTGGTTAGAGAAGAAGGACCCTGGAGGACGCGACGCGTTCGCTGCTGTCTCAGAGATGCCGCACCACGCATCCCTTATGAACTCTTCAGCGGCTCCAGCATGCGCGCGCTCTCCCGCCTCGTCGCTTAGCAACCTGCGAAGCCGTCCAGTCTTCCCAACTAGTCACATTCCTCCCGCCCCAGCAGATTGTGAAGAGTTTTTAAAAAGATTTTATTTCCGGGTCGACTTCGCTTTACGCAGCGGAAGAGCTCTTTACCTCCCACATATACCCTTGCGGGGAGGATAAAGTCTCCGTAGCGGTGGGGAGGGTGTTGTAGCTAAGGGGTCCGTCTCTCCTCCCTCGAGTTACACGCGCCTCCCCTCCCGCCAATTGCTGGGCGCCATCCGGCAGGTCCTTTTCTCTGGAGCCCAAATCGTCCGCTTGTCGCAATCCTCCAATCACAACGGCCCGCCCTCGGGGACTACTTTGCAATCGGGGAAGAGCGCAGGGAGCAGAGCATGAGAAGAAACTCTGAGCTCGGGAAGTGTAGTTCTAACACTTGAAGGAATTGCATTGGAGATTGCACCGGAATCAGGGCAGCTTAAACTACAGTTCCCAGAGGGCCCCGCGGTCGGGAGCCGAGTTTTTTCTTTTCTAACACCGCTCGCCCTTTCCGAGTCGGTTCCACGATAGAGGTGACCCGACTGTCTGAGGCTGATTCGGCAAGTGCAGCAAGTGTCCGCGCCCTTCCCAATCATGGTGAGTGTGGGCCCCTGCATGCTGCTCATCTACGGCCTTCGAGCCCCTCTGTGGTGTTTCTTGCTCTTGAAGGACTGTTGGTGGAAGGCTGTCCAAGGAATTGTCCTTCGCGCCCTTTGGAAAGTCTCGATTCATCTTCTGGAGACTGTCGCAGTGACCTAGTTAGTTGTTGGCAAAGAGTTTATTTCCAGCTGAGGTTCTCAGAAGGACTTTAGAGAAATCACTGTCCTTGGAGAGGCGAGATCTCAGCCCTTCTGCATGTTGGGGGTACAAAATACGAAGCGGGGATTTCTCCCAAGCACTCTCTGGGGGATTGATGAGGCCGATAAGGTTTGAAATGCGGAGTGTTGGACCTTAACCTCTTTTCTCCTCTTAAGCCCACAGTGTTTTTAAGGGCTTTTGTCACAAAGCTTTTGAAAGCTGAAGGCCCTCAATGCAAAGGTAGTGCTTACCAGATGCTCGGGATTACAACCTGCCTTTTCGGGAGAAGTGTTTCCGCCATGTCTAATTTCACGACATGTGATTTAAAACCTGTTCATTGATCTCCTTCTGTGCCAGTACATGTTACAGTGACGGCGCCCCTAGACAGATAATTTGTGCCGGTGTTTTTTACTAATCTGTATGTTAAGAATTCTAGAACCAGCACTTTTAAATGTTATACAATGTAACCATCTTGTCATGAAGATCTGAACACCAAGATCTCCATATCTTGTCTCTGTTGAAAGGAAGAAGGAAGAGGGTGGGGGTGAGGGAACGCTGACGTATGAATAATCAGCATGGTTGAAGGTGACATTTGATACCAACCTGAGAGAAATTGCTTCAGTACTCGTGTTTATAGTTGAGAATGGTTTTCCTCCATTATTTCAAAATACTAAAATGAATGGGAAAATATTTGAAGGAATTGGAATATTTCCAGAACCTGAAAAGACATGTTTTAAGGGCAAGGGGATAACTCCTTCCACCTTTGAAAAGGAGCCAGTGGCAACAGCGTCCAATTTTCAGTGATAAACCTAGGTTCCCTACTTATTTTGTCAGATAACATAATTAGTTATTTGAACGATGGATTCAGTGGTTTCTGACCTAATAACCTTAGCAAGAAAGCAGAGGTACTTATTATCAGAGAACCTCAGACTTCATAATTTTAAAACTGGATGGAACCTTTTAAAAAACATCTTGACCATCTTAAAATTGAGTTTACTGAAACCCAAAGCAAATGTGATTTTCTCAAGGTCACACGGGTTTGCCTCCAAGGATCTCACACTCTTTCCATTTTACCATATTGTCATTTACACAGGTAAGTCATTCTGAAATTTTATTTTTAGTTGCTGAAGTTCTGGATGAAGATGCAAGTTCATATATCAGCATTTATATTACTTGACAGTTTTACAATGAGAATATTATATTTCTAGAATTGGAAGGGAATTTGGAAATTATTTCCTCTAATCTTCAAAAATATGGTTAGGTCAAATGATCTTCCCAAGGTCAAACAAAGATCCTGGGCCCCATTCTTTCTTTGTTTTTCTGCATGGTAGATCAAGGCAGCCCAGACCCCTGGAAGGTCACTGGAACACCAAATAATGTCCATGAGGAAGAATCCTCCTGTCAGTTTGCTGAAACTTGATAGCAAATTCTCAGATGACTCAATTGCCTTGCCTCCTCAGGAGGGTGTGTAAACAATCACTGCATTAGTAAAGACCCATCTTGTGTAAGCTGTTAAAAATCAGGTTTTTGTGTTTCTGTTTTTTTTTTTTAAAGGAGGGGATTCTTTCCTTGTATCCATTGGGAATGACAGCAAGAATAAACTGTGAAAGAATCTGAATACTGTTTATGTGTCTTTTATATTACAGAAATATGTATAAATAAGAAAGTAAAATGGAATATATGGATCTTTCCGTAGAATAACAGAAGGAACACTTAAATTCAACCTTTACAAATGAAAGACTTGAACACATGCGCAGGACAGAGCCCTCATCTGCAGGAAGGTCATTAATACCCTGCTAAGAGCAAAGACATCCCTTCTTTGAATGTTGGCAGACTGCCCAGATATCTAAGCAAAGAATAGTAACCTCTCTCCGCACTGTAACATTGTGAAAAGTCAGTGGGCATCTCCCACCCTCCTGCTTTTCAACTGCAATGATGCAAAGAGCAGGCAGAACCAAATACTGCGCTTGCTTTTCTGTTTCATCATCAGAGACTCAGACACTAGGCTTCACACTACTTATAATGAGATGGAATTACCTACCTGTGAAAATAATTTGCTCAGTGATACACAGGAAGGAAACTGCTGAGATAGGATTAATGGCTATTTATTAGTTGCCCACAATCCCTTACTAGGGACTGTGATACTTGGAAAACTTTTTTTTTTTTAAGTAGCTAAAATTAATGCCTAAAATTGACTGCATTATTCTAACCATCTACCTGTTTTCTGGGAGATTAAGTTTTATACGTCATAGTAGTAGTCACTTTACCCTCATTTCTTATCCTAGGTTGCTTTCATTGAAGTAGCATGTGTTCATATTTCTCTTAACCCTTGCTTTCCTTCATTCAACATATCCTTTTTGAATGCTATATGGGAGTGCAAATTTGAGTCAAAGGCAGACTATTCTTACAGGAGTTCCACAGTGTAGTGGAAAATATACATAAGCTACAAGAGTCCTTAGAGGGAAAATCTGTGGTGACAGAGACCTATTATTAGAGTGCTTGCCACATACTAGTCTTACTACTTTGTGTGTTAACTGTCTCAATCCTTAGTGCCTTGTTAGGTAGCTATTAACTCTATCTTAACCTTAGAGAAACAGTACTTAACTTGCCTAAGGACACACAGCTGAGTTGAGGAATCGAGATTTGAACCAGAAAGTCTGGCTCTAGCAGCCATCTCTTCATCATCACTACTGCATCTCTAGCCTCCTCTTTTAAAAAATTGCCTTATCTTCTTGTTTCTTACATATGGTTCACTAATGGATTCTCCGGCATGTATTATGTATGAGGTACGTAATAAAACACTTTGATTAGAACTACTGAGCTAAATAATTTTGCTAACCATACCTGGAACTATTGTCACTATTTTCAATCTTCTCAGCGCAAATATATAAAATAATTCTTTAAAGCATATTGGGTTTGCTTCCAAACAATTCTTTTACATTCCAAAGCTTTTGGTAGTAATTTTACAAGATCCACCTACTCCTTCAGCAAATGTTTGATGAGCTCTAACTACATGCCAGGCATTGTTCTAGGCAGCTGGGATACAACAGTAAATAAAATAGACAAAGCCCCTATCCTTAAAGAGTTTGCATTCTAAAGAGGGAGACGCAATCATTTCTACTATCATGTACTATACTTCAAGGAAAGAGAGGGAAATGACAGAATTTAAAACGTGTAAAGGCCGTGTGATAGAAAATAAATATATAGAATAACACATAGTGTTCTTTATCAACCTAAAGCCTATTGGGAACATAAATATGTATTGTTTTAAACTGAATTATTTGAGGAGTTATCATATTTTGTTTATTTAGATAAGAAAGCATGGGGGAAGTTGGTGAAAAGTATAGGGAAGAGACCCAGAAGGTCAGGAAGAAACGCCATAGTTTTTTCCCTTTTTCTCCACTCACTCTGGGTATCTCTGAGGAGGAAACACATACATAGTCTGCAGTGTTCAGATTCATTTCTCTACAACATTGACACTGTCCTGAGAAGTTTTTTTCCCCCCGTCTGAATTCTGTAGATACCAAACTGCTAAGAGCTGACCCCTCTTGAAGAGGGAATTCTTAATATAAAGAAACCTAATGCTTCTATCCCCAGTCAGTTCAGCCACTTCTCTCATGTGGGTAACAAATGAGGTGACGCATTTACCACTTACAGAGAGGAAGTACATTTACCTAGCATTGTCCAAGAAGAGAACAATTCCCTTGACTGAATTTTTCCATCTAAATGTACCCATTTAAGTTTCCAGGGATTTTTGTTCAACTCTTTTTAATAGAAATATTTCTCTCCTTTAATTCTCTGAGGTTAATTTAACTTATTTCTAATAACTCAGGGTCATCACTTTGAACTAGATATATATACTTTTCAGCCATATGTTCAGATTTTATCCAAGGTCTATGACACCCTTCTATTATATGTTCTTTGTACTTTTTCCTCTCCCTCCCCTTTAATATTAATTTTCCCTTGGTATCAGGTTGTCAGCTGTGACTACCCATTGCTACTGTTGTTTGTTACTTAATGCTAAAATTTATTACAATCCAGATTATAATCCAGATAAAATGTGTTTTAATCCTTTTTTTTTTCTTTTTTTTTCTTAAATAAAAAATATAGACTCATTTTTCTTCCCCCAAGGACTTGAATCATGATTAATAAACTTTCTGGTTCTTTGTAAATGGAAAGTTTTAACCTCTGTTCCTCTTCCTGGTGTGAAGGGTTCTTGTGAACAGAAGGGTGTGGAGGATTTGCATAAGAGGATTTATAAGGTTCTAGTAGCCACCGGGGTTCATATCATCATATAATGCACATCAAAATTGTTAGGACTATTTTTAGTGGTAAAATATCCTAAAAGAGATGGATAAGATTTTGTAAGTAAATCGAAGATAGCAGGGAGAGTTAACTAACACCACATATATGTGCTAAAAGACACATGTCCCAGAAGTCACTTGGTTGCTTTGTGCATGCTGTGTTTACTGGGACAAGTCTGGAACGAATATCTTCTACTAAGCCAGATGCGAATGGTCTTTAAAAATTTACATTAGCTTTTAAAGTATGTGGTTGTCTTACTGTAGAGAAAATATTGAACTTCTTTAGGGTAGAGTAGCCTTTTTTTAATAAGATGTTAATGGGTCTCTTTCATTACAGTCTGAACCAATCCGAGTCCTTGTGACTGGAGCAGCTGGTCAAATTGCATATTCGCTGCTATACAGTGTTGGAAATGGATCTGTCTTCGGTAAAGACCAGGTAGGGGCAAGTGTCAATAAATCCTAAGTAAAAGTAAGAACATTTTCAGTAAAACCTTCTATTTACTTGCAAATAAATTTTTAAAGGAATGAATAATTCCAATAAATGTCCAAGACACACAGCTATAAATGGAATCTGGCAGGTTCCATGTACCCCTCTGGGCACTGAAAACGCTTTGCAAATTATAACTCTTCCATGTACTGTTAAGTTGACTTGGTGCTGCCAACAAATGTCATAATGACAGTAACTTATGGAGAGTCATATGGGAGAGAAAGTTGCTGAATAAGCACTTTCTTGTTCATAAATGGGCTTTAGACCCAGAAGAGTTAAAGAGGCAAATCAGTTTCCAAGTTTGAAGCAAGTACCCTCTATTCCCTGGTAGCTCAGTCAGTAAAGAATCTGCCTTCAGTAGAGGAGACCTGGGTTCCATCCCTGGGTCGGGAAGATCCCCTGGAGAAAGAAACTACCTCCCTCTACTCTAGCAGGTCTGATTAATGTATACTAAAATCCTTTTCTATGATAATCATCTATCCATTGTCCTTACCCATGGATATCAAGTTCTTCCTTCATGCAAGATACTGTGCTTAGCTTTCTATGAACTAAAATTGGATACACAGCCATCAACAACAAAAGCATGGTGTGGCATGTCACTTCAATTTGGTATTTCTTCCATGTACTCCTTTAAAATTCAGTAAAGGTGATTCTTCATAATGTGTCTGTTAGCAAACTATTGCTGGTTTTATAGTATTACTTTTTCGTAGAGTAGCCTGCTGTTAGACACCTGACTTCCTAAAATAATTATGATTAATTAATGGGAATTACACACACATACACACCAATTAGCAAAAACTCTGCGAAAGGACTTTTTCTGTGACTAAATGACATAACCAACACTGACAGATGCTGTCCTTGCTGTTTATCTGGCAGCCTATCATTCTCGTGCTGTTGGATATCACTCCCATGATGGGTGTCCTGGATGGTGTCCTGATGGAGCTGCAAGACTGTGCCCTTCCCCTCCTGAAAGGTGAGCTGGGGAGTGGAGGAGAAAGGGATTTTATAGTATTTTATATCTTTAAAACAGTAGATTTTAGAGCTTTATTAACTGGCCTTTCAATTAGAAATTATTTCATTAAAAGTTTTTTTATTTTTGCACTACTACAACTTGGTAAGATGTATATATACCAAGAATGAATAAATAAATAATTAACAAATGTCAAGACAGAAGTCTTAAATTTGATTGAAAGATTCATTAAAATATTAGGTCAAGCTGTAAACTAATTTGAATGTTTTTCTTCAGCTCTACCTTCATTATTATCTTTTTTGGGAAAGGGAGGGTAAGAATAATACTCTCAAAGAACTTGCACAAATCAAAAATATATAGACTCCCAAGAGAAACCATGCTCAGAATTCATGTGTCTGTTCAATAAACAATCACTGGAAGGGCTGCTCTGCCACCTGAGTCATTTGATTGCAAAGTTATGTAAGAGAATGCATTACCCTGTCCAAGCTGTTCTTTTTCCTCACCCACTGTTTCAGCTTCCTATGATGCTTTTTTCTTTTTATTCCCTTCTCCGCTGAGTTCCCTCTGCTGACTCTTGTGTACCCAGGTTACAGTCAGCTTGACCTTGGTCAGCTATGAATATAAAGGTTCAGTAGATAAGGCTGCATGACTGGGAAGAAGATGGATTATATTTTTCTCCAACTGGTGCTTTTATGTATACTTATTTCGGGACTTACAGCAGCCTGATTACAGAGAAGGCAATGGCACCCCACTCCAGTACTCTTGCCTGGAAAATCCCATGGACGGAGAAGCCTGGTAGGCTGCAGTCCATGGGGTCGCTAGAGTCGGACTCAGCTGAGTGACTTCACTTTCACTTTTCACTTTCATGCATTGGAGAAGGAAATGGCAACCCACTCCAGTGTTCTTGCCTGGAGAATCCCAGGGGCGGCAGAGCCTAGTGGGCTGCTGTCTGTGGGGTTGCACAGAGTCGGACATGACTGAAGAGACTTAGCAACAGCAGCAGTAGCAGCCTGATTGACACAAGTTTCTGATCTAAACATTTATCAGTGACAGCAGTATATTCTGATTGTCTTATTATTTTGGGGCTGCTATAACAAAAATACCGTAGAGTTTATAGGTTTATAAACAAATTATTTCTAATGGTTCTGGAGGTTGGGAAGTCAGTAATCAAAAAGCCAATAGCTTGGATGTCTGGTGAGAGCCCAATTCCTGCTTTATAGACAGACATCTCACTGTCATCCTCACATGGCAAAAGGGGTGAGGGAGCTCTCTGAGCCTCCTTTATAAGGCACTAATCTTATTCGTGAGGGCTTCTCCGCCCATGACCTAATCTTTTCCCAAAGGCCCTACTTCCTAATACCATCACACTGGGAATTAGGTTTCAACATATAATTTTATGGGAGTACATCCAGTCTATAGCATTGGTCATGGCCTTTTTAATACAGTCAGCAAAAGAGAGCAATGATATACAGCTGATGCTTTAACAACTCAGGGCTTAGGGGTGCCAACCTTCCCAGCAGTGGAAAATTCAAGTACGATTTATAGTTGGCCCTCTGTTTACACTTCCTCTGTATCTGCGGGTCCACCCAACCTCAGACTGTACCTTACTGTACTATTTACTATGGGAAAAAAAAATCCACATATAAGCTGGACATGCACAGTTCAAACCTATGTTGTTCAAGGGTCAACTGTATGTTCTTTAATCAAAAAATATTAAGTGGCATATGTTTTGTTGGACTGCAGCATAGTGGTTGAACTCTGAAACAGTCTGGACTTGAATGACAGTCCCACTCCTCTTTGACATGTAGCTAATTAATCTCTTTAAATTTCATTGTCTTCATCTATAAAATGTTTGGGTTTCCCTGGTGGCTTAAATATCCCTGCAATGCGGGAGACCTGGGTTCAATACCTGGGTTGGGAAGATCCCCTGGAGGAGAGCATGGGAACCCACTTCAGTATTCTTGCCTGGAGAATGCCCATGAACAGAGGAGCCTGGCGGGCTACAGTCCATGGGCCACAAAGAGTTGGACACAACTGAGCAACTAAGCACAACATGGCACATAAAATGTTAAAATTAATTGTGACAAAATAAATCTCTCAATGTTACTCCTTACAGAAAAAAAGTCCTCAAGAAGCATGATTTTAATTTGGGTGATAGCTTAAAACTTAAAGTAATTGTAACTTAAAGGTTAGGTGAGTTAGCTTCTCTTTTGTGTTATCAGTGGTAATTAATGTGAATAATTAATGTTGCTTTGAAAAGTATATTATACCTTGCTGCTGCTGAGTCACTTCAGTCGTGTCCGACCCTGTGCGACCCCATAGATGGCAGCCCACCAGGATGACCCGTCCCTGGGATTCTCCAGGCAAGAACACCGGAGTGGGTTGCCATTTCCTTCTCCAATGCATGAAAGTGAAAAGTGAAAGTGAAGTCGCTCAGTCGTGTCTGACCTTCAGCGACCCCCATGGACTGCAGCCCTCCAGGCTTCTCCATCCATGGGACTTTCCAGGCAAGAGTACTGGAGTGGGGTGCCATTGCCTTCTCCGATATTATACCTTGCATCATAATAAAAGATGAAAGCTACAGAGTTTTGAAATTAAGATAAGCAAAATAAATGTATTGACATTTATGCTTATGTTATGGTTGTTGAATTAATATATTGCCTTTCTTTTCTTAGGCCCTTTAAACTTTGATCACTGTGATTTGTAAAAGTAAACATTTGCTGCAAAGTGGAAGAGTTACTGGGTAGATTCAGTATGAAAAAACCTCAGACTTCGGTGTTTAAGTAGCTCTGCATATTTATTGCCATGTTCACAGATGTCATCGCAACAGATAAAGAAGAGATTGCCTTCAAAGACCTGGATGTGGCCATTCTTGTGGGCTCCATGCCAAGAAGGGATGGCATGGAGAGGAAAGATTTACTCAAAGCAAATGTGAAAATCTTCAAATGCCAGGGTGCAGCCTTGGACAAATATGCCAAGAAGTCAGTTAAGGTGACCAACAGAATATTTTACACGGTTTTTCACTATCAGCATTTGAAACTTCTACTTTCAGCATTTAAGTAAAAATGAGATAATTTGCTTTCTTTTTTCCCCAGTTCTGTGCAATGGTCAGTTAATACAGGCATAGGGTTTTGCGCGATTAGTCCTCCCTTTCTGGACTTTGTCCATATAGTGTAGAAATCTATATTCTGAGGGGCTCAAAAATATTTTGCCTGTGACTATGACATGGAGATTTAATATTAGTTTCTAAACCTGTAGAAAAGGCACAGAACCTTCTGGTGCTCTTTTAGCTGTACAGGACTTTTTATTCAGACATTTGGATTTGTGTGTGGTTGTGAAGGAAGATGGCTGTAAGCTGTGTTTGTTCTCAGTGACAGGAAGTGGTGGTTTCTGAGTGCTCAGATTTCCTCAATCCAGAGGAATTTTGATATACTTGTCTCTTGAGGAGTTGAGTCAGTTACGACTTCTGGGTGTTCAACCTATTTGGTTTTAAATTTATCTTACTGTTACAGAAAGCTTCCTTTTACCAATTAAGTATCAGTTACCTAGAACTTAAGGGACTGAAAGTTACTCAATCGTGTCGGAATCTGTGACCCCATGGGCTATACAGTTCATGGAATTCTCCAGCCAGAATGCTAGAGTGGGTAGCTGTTCCCTTCTCCAGAGCATCTTCCCAACCCAGGGATTGAACCCAGGTCTCCCATATTGCAGGCAGCAGTTCTTTACCAGCTGAACCACCAGCGACACCTGAAGGTCTTCCCTGTAGCTCAAACAGTAAAGAATCTGCCTGCAACACGGGAGTCCCGGGTTCGCTCTCTGGGTCGGGAAGATCCTGTGGAGAAGAGAATGGCAATCCACTCCAGTATTCTTGCCTGGAGAATCCCATGGATAGAGGAGCCTGGTGGGCTACTGTCTATGGGATCCCAAACAGTTGGACACGACTAAATGACTAACACTACTACCTTCCTACCTAGAACTTAATTAACTGTCACGGCAAAAAGTTTTGCTGGTTAGAGGTTTTACTGATTTTAATACACTTCTTTCTCCCAATCCTGAATTCAAAGAAAGCTAAAAGAAAATTTTACAAGATTTTCTAATGTTGCCATTTATAATGTTATAATACTTCATAGACACCTGAATTTCTGCTCTGTGCAGACTTTATTTCAAGTAGTTAACTTTTATTTTCTGTAATCATTAACAGAAAATAATAGAAATAAATGGAGAAGTCCCCAGGTCTCTTAGTAAAAAAATTACAAGGCTTCTTGGAGTTATCGTGCTACTTGCAGATTAATTGCATCTCAGCCAAAAGTGTCTTTCTAGGGGGAAATACACACCTACACTAGAGTAGCTAGGGATATTGGAGTATCATATCTGCAGCTTGCTCACAGACAGACGCAAAAAAGACCAAGGGCTGTGTGTGTGTGTGTGCGCGTGAGAGATGGGGCAAATTGGAGAATCTAGGTAGAGGGGATGTGGGAGTTAGTCTTTGTAAGATGCTTATAGCTTTCTGTAAGTTTGATATAATTTTACAGTAAGTTTTTAAAATCATTTTATTAAAGCTTTTTAAGACTTGTAAAAAAATTCATGTATTCCTTTTGCTATGCTATATTGTAATTCACTGTATCCCCCTTTCAAAAAGAAAAAAAGCCTGAAGTGCTTTCTCCTAAAGATAGATTCAATGAGTATGAAGGGGTGGGACCTGGTATTTTGGCAACTATCCCAGTTAATTCTTAGGATTAGGCAAGAATGAGAAACACTTTTCACTCGTAAGGGCAAATCACTGCCCTAAAGTAAACTCCTCAAAGAAGAATTTCTTTCTTGGGCTACTTTTATGAGATGGGAAATTTTTATGATTGACTCGAACCCTGAGATAGAGCTTTTTGGTTACTAGTTTTTTATGGCAAGAAAATAAATGCTATCTCTATTTTAACAGAAAACACAATGACTTGTATATTATAATGGTGGTTTTAGTAAATGTTTTCAGGAGTCACATCAAATACTAACAAGAGGAAAAATATATATATAAGAAGGAAGGATAGAAACCTCCTAGAATCTAGAAACTGGGGTAATAACTATACATATTTAGCTCACACAAACTTGATTAAAAGGCCACATGTTACATCAGTCATATCCTATTGATAAGTTGGTTTACTTAAATCAGTGTACGATCTGAAGCTCTGCTGTGCCTCCTGTACGTCCTAGGTTATTGTGGTGGGAAATCCAGCCAATACCAACTGCCTGACTGCCTCCAAGTCGGCACCATCCATCCCCAAGGAGAACTTCAGTTGCTTGACTCGTTTGGATCACAACCGAGCTAAAGCTCAGGTAAGAAAGATGCATTTTCAAATCTTAACAAATGTTCAACTTTAAACCTTTCTTCTCACCTTTAAAGTAACTGAATCTTAGTTTGTACTTTTTTTCTTGTTTTGTTTTAGTAGATAGCTATTCCAGTTTGTTAGGACATCTTTAAATCTAATCTCTTCAAGCAGCTGAACTTTGTACTTAATTTTCACCATTATATTCCATTTCCTTACTTTAATCACGTCACTGCTAATGTCCTCTTAGTACAGTGGTTAAAAATTAGTCATTAGTGTAGATAATTCACATAATGGTACACAATTATTTTTGTCAGGTACATAGGAAATTATAAAAACAAAGGTTTGAATTTTGTGTGTTTCATGTGGTTCTGCTTTTTTCACTCAGATAAGCAATCAAATTGATTTAAATTTTATATTTAATTTCATTTTCATTTTTATAGCCTTCTCATATTCTACTTCCAATTTACCTTGATTCATGGACCTAACATTCCATGTTCCTATGCAATATTGTTCTTTATAGCATCAGACTTTACCAGATGCATCCACAACTGGGCATTATTTCTACTGTGGCTTAGCCTCCTTATTCCTTCTGGAGCTATTTCTCCACTCTTCTCCAGTAGCATGTTGGACACCTAATGACCTGGGTGGCAGGGGGTACAGCTGGAGGCAGGAGTTCATCTTTCAGTATCATATTTTTTTCTTTTTGCTTTTCGTACTGTTCATGGGGTTCTCAAGGCAAGAATGCCGAGTGGTTTGCCATTGCCTTCTCCAGTGGATCATATTTTGTCAGAACTCTCTACCATGACCTGTCCATCTTGGGTGGCCCTACACGCCCTGGCTCATAGTTTCATTGAGTTAGGCAAGGTTGTGGTCCATGTAATCTTCCTGGTTAGTTTTCTGTGATTGTGGTTTCCATTCTCTCTGCCCTCTGATGGTCCATGAATCAAGGTAAATTGGAAGTGGTCACAAACAAGATGGCAGGAGTGAACATCAACATTTTAGTTATCAGTGAACTATAACTAATAGTGGGCAACAATCCCTTAGAAGCAATGGAGTAGCCCTCGTAGTCAAGAGTCCAAAATGCAGTACTTAGGCGCAATCTCAAAAACAACAGGATGATCTTGGTTCGTTTCCAAGGCAAACCATTCAGTACCACAGTAATCCAAGTCTATGCCCCAGTCACTAATGCTAAAGAAGCTGAAGTTGAATGGTACTGTGAAGACCTACAAGAGCTTCTAGAACTAACACCAAAACAAGATGTCCTTTTCATCATAGGGAACTGGAATGCAAAAGTAAGAAGTCTAGAAGATACCAAGAGTAACAGGCAAATTTGGCCTTGGAGTATAAAATGTGAAGCAGGGCAAAGGCTGACAGAGTTTTCCAGGAGAATGTGCTGGTCATAGCAAGCACCCTGTTTCAACAGCATAAGAGACAACTACACTATAGACATCACCAGATAGTCAGTACCACAATAGGACTGATTATATTCTTTGTAGCCGAAGATGGAAAAGCTCTATACAGTCAGCAAAAGCAAGACTGGGAGCTAACTATGGCTCAGATCATGAACTCCTTATTGCCAAATTCAGACTTAAACTGAAGAACGTAGGGAAAACCACTAGGCCATTCAGGTATGACCTAAATCAAATCCCTTACGATTATACAGTGGAAGAGACTAATAGATTCATGGAATTAGATCTGATGGACAGAATGCCTGAAGAACTATGGATGGAGGTTCCTAGCATTGTGCAGGAGGCGGTGATCAAAACCATCCCCAAGAAAAAGAAATGCAAAAAGGAAAAATGGCTGTCTGAGGAAGCCTTACAAATAGCTGAGAATAAAAGAGAAGCTTAAGGCAGAGGAGAAAAGGAAAGATATACCCATCTGAATACAGAATTCCAGAGAATAGCAAGGAGAGATAAGAAAGCCTATTTTAAGTCAGCAAGGCAAAGAAATAGAGGGAAAACAATAGAATGGGAAAGACTAGAGATCTCTTCAAGAAAATTAGAGATACCAAGGGAATATTTCATGCAAAGCTGGGCATGAAATGGTATGGTATGGACCTAACAGAAGCAGAAGATATTAAGAAGAGGTGGCAAGAATACACAGAAGAACTGTACAAAAACGATCTTCACAACCCAGATAACCATGATGGTATGATCACTCCCCTAGTGCCAGACATCCTGGAGCGTGAAGTCAGGTAGGCCTTAGGAAGCATCACTATGGGCAAAGCTAGTAGAGGTGATGGAATTTCAGCTGAGCTATTTCAAATCCTAAAAAATGATGCTGTGAAAGTGCTGCACTCAATATGCCAGCAAATTTGGAAAACTCAGCAGTGGCCACAGGACTGGAAAAGGTCAGTTTTCATTCCAACCCCAAAGAAAGGTAATGCCAAGAATGTTCAAACTACCGCACAGTTGCATTCATTTCACATGCTAGCAGAGTAACACTCAAAATCCTTCAAACTAGGCTTCAACAGTATATGAACCGAGAACTTCCAGATGTACTTGCTGGATTTTGAAAAGACAGAGGAACCAGAGGTCAAATTGCCAGCATCTGTTGGATCATAGAGAAAGCTAGAGTGTTCCAGAAGAACATCTACTTCTGCTTCATTGACTACACTAAAGCCTTTGACTGTGTGGATCACTACAAACTGTGGAAAATTCTGAAAGAGATGGGAATACCAGACCACCTTACCTTCCTCCTGCAAAACCTATATGCAGGTCAAGAAGCAACAGTTACAACCTGACATGGAACCATGGACTGTTCCAAATTGGGCACATCAAGGCTGTATATTGTCACCCTGCTTATTTATATGCAAAGTAAAAATGCATCATGCGAAATGCTGGGCTGCATGAAGCACAAGCTGGAATCAAGATTTCAGGGAGAGATATCAATAACCTCAGATATGCAGATTACACCACCCTTATGACAGAAAGGGAAGAGGAATCAAAGAGCCTCTTGATGAGGGTGAAAGGAGAGTGGAAAAGCTGACTTAAAACATTCAAAAAACTAAGATCTTGGCATCTGGCCCTATCACTTCATGGCAAACAGATGCAGAAAAAGTGGAAATAGTGGCAGATTTTATTTTCTTGGGCTCCAAATTCACTGTGGACAGTGACTACAGCCAGGAAATTAAAAGACACTTGCTCCTGGGAGGAAAAGCTGTGACAAACCTTGACAGTGTGTTAAAAAGTAGAGACAACACTTTGCCCACAAAGGTCTGTATAGTAAAGGCTATGGTTTTTCCAGTAGTCTTGTACGGATCCAAGAGTTAGAACATAAAGAAAGCTGAGCACTGGAGAATTAATGCTTCTGAATTGTGGTGCTGGAGAAGACCTGAGAGTTCCTTGGACTGCAAGGAGATCAAACCAGTCAATCCTAAAGGAAATCAACCTTGAATATTCACCGGAAAGACTGATGCTGAAGCTGCAGCTCCAATACTTTGGCCACCTAATGTGAATAGCCAACTCATTGGAAAAGACCCTGATGCTGGGAAAGATTGAGGACAGGAGAAGGGGGCGACAGAGTATGAGATGGATAGCATCACTTACTCAATGGACAAGAGTTTGAGCAAACTCTGAGATAGTGAAGGACGGGAAAGTCTGATGTGCTACAGGCCATGGGGGGTCACAAAGAGTAGGACAGGATTTAGCCACTAAACAACAACAATATGCTTATTCATGAGTGAGTATAATCTTCCATGTAAAGCTGGGGTTCTAGATGCAGTTGCATAGTACAGCACGCTCAAACATACATGACTTGCATGTTCAAAAATGGCAGTCCTTGGGGTAGAGGTTTTAGCATTAAAATGAGGCAAAGTTCACTCTAGGTTGACAAAATCCAGGTACCTATTGAGTGAAATCACAAGGGTCAGCAAAGTCTCATTCCTTAGGCTCCAGTTAATCTGGTGACTGAGTGCGTAAGGGGTTTTGGATGCTACAAAACAGCTCAAGAATGTGCTTCTGGTTGATCGTTACTTTGAAACAGGACAGAACAAGGAGTCTTTACAACTGATTTGTTACGTTCGCTGTGGTTACTTCTCTTGCCTAATAACAGTTTTTTGTTCTTGTATTCTTTGTTCTTTTTGAAATCATTAATTACTGAGATCTATTCTTTGTTTCCACATGAAGACCTAGGAGGCCTAAGTTCACCTTTCTCCCAGTCTCCTTAGAACAGAAGCTTTCTGAAATTCACAGTCTAGTTCTTAACTCAGGCTTGTCCAGTGCATGGTACAATTTCTCTTAAGGATTCTGCTTCTGCAAAATACGACAAACTCTGCTTTAACCGCATACCTTCCTTATTATTGTCTGGCTAACAAACCACTGCTTTAAACTGAGAGCTGATAGTCTTTCAGCTCTGGAGGGCCCAGTGAAGGAAAAAAGAATTTACATTTAAGTTTCTACACTAAACTGAATGTTTTACATTTAATTTGTCATTTATTTCTCATAGTAACCATATGAGATCTCTGTTATTATCTCCTGTTAAACAGATAAGAATTCTGAAGCCTAAAAAGGTCAGGGGACCTGCTTAAAGTCACACAGCTAGTCAGTAAAAGAGTCTGCCTAACTCCACACCCTCATGTGTTCTTACATAATGGTAGGGTGCATGCATGCTAAGTCACTTCAGTCGTGTCTGACTCTTTGGGACCCTGTGGACTGTAGCCCATCAAGCTCCTCTGACCATGGGATTCTCTAGGCAAGAATACTGGAGTGGATTGCCATCCCCTTCTCCAAGGGATCTTCTGATCTAGGGATCAAACCCGTGTCTCTTAACATCTCCTGTATTGGCAGGGAGGTTCTTTACCAGTAGCTTCACCTGGGAATGCAATCAAGTGACTTAAGTCCATTCACTAGCTCTGTGACCCTGAGAAAGTGTATTCAAGCTGTAAAATGGGATAATAATTGTTATCTATCTCAGATGGTAGTTAATATGCACTAAATGAGATAAGATCTATGTTAAGACCTTATCTTGATGCCTGTCACATAGTAAAAACTCAGTAAAGGTTGGCTGCTGTAATTACTACTGATGATGATGATGAAGAGATATATAACTAAATTTTGAGAAGAGTCACACTTCAGAAATATCTCAGTTAATTTAGAAAGTATTTGGATAACAAGCTAAAATTACAAATATTTCCTGAGAGGCTTTGGGCTGTGGGCTGGGTCTTTTTTCTTATTATTTAGCCAGCATTCAGTGGCTGGGAAGAACTGGGAGTTGGTTTGAATGACTGGAGGCTGGAGACTGGGGTACTGTAGAGCAGTTATGGGGCTTCCCAGAGGGTGCTAGTGGTAAAGAACCCGCCTGCCAACGCAGGAGACGCAAGAGACAAGGGTTCGATCCCTGGGTCAGGAATATCTCTGGAGGAGGGCATGGCAAGTCACTCCAGTATTCTTGCCTGGAGAATCCCACGGGCAGAAGAGCCTGATGGGCCACAGTCCAGTGGATCACAAAAAGTCAGACATGACTGAAGCAACTTCACGTGCACACCCAGAGCAGTTATGAAAGAAAAGGTGGTACCACAGGTGTTGCATCTATGGACTTTGGATTACCAGATGGTGATTCACTGCGTTGCAACAGGGAGAAGACAGTAGAATGATGACAACACCAACAAATTTCCACCTGTGCTGTTTGACCTGAGGCCTTAGTGGAGGCAGGCAGTGGAAAACTGCTTTCAGATGCACAGCAAAAGGATGCTTTGTCCCAGTGCCTGCAACAGTTTTCCTTGCGGGGTGAAAGTCTGAGTGAGGAAAGAGGGAAGAAAGCCACAAACTTTGGCCCATGTTTCAGCATGCTGGTCTGGCACAGTGACAGCTGTTAGGAAGTTTTTGAAGGAGCTGTTTCTTGCTCCTGAAGAGGCTGTTAATCCAGTGAAAAAAGTAACAGACCCAAAGATTAATTTTTCTTACATGAATGAATACTGCTGCTGCTGCTGCTAAGTCGCTTTGGTCGTGTCCGACTCTGTGCAACCCCATAGACGGCAGCCCACCAGGCTCTCCTGTCCCTGGGATTCTCCAGGCAAGAACACTGGAGTAGGTTGCCATTTCCTTCTCCAATGCATGAAAGGAAAAGTGAAAGTGAAGTCACTCAGTCGTGTCCCACTCTTAGCAACCCCATGGACTGCAGCCCATCAGGCTCCTCCATCCATGGGATTTCCAGGCAAGAGTACTGGAGTGGGTTGCCATTGCCTTCTCCCTGAATGAATCATGCTGCTGCTGCTGCTGCTAAGTTGCTTCAGTCGTGTCCGACTCTGTGCAGCCCCACAGACAGCAGCCCACCAGGCTCCCCCATCCCTGGGATTCTCCAGGCAAGAACACTGGAGTGGGTTGCCATTTCCTTCTCTAATGCGTGAAAGTGAAGTCGCTCAGTCGTGTCCAACTCTTAGCGACCCCATGGACTGCAGCCTACCAGGCTCCTCTGTCCATAGGATTTTCCAGGCAAGAATCCTAGTCTTACTTACATAATTTGTTTTAGAAATCAGAGGGCCTCGCTGCCTAGTGACTGTTTATCACCTGCAAAATTCCCCTGTGTATTTGCAAACCAGAGCTACGTATGTTGTCTGCTGGCTGGCAAGGTAATTTGTCAATGAAACCAGTTAGGTAGTATCACAGAGAAGAAAATTAACTAGAGCTGGAGAATGAATCAAAAGCTGTTCAACAGGTCTGTGTGACAGGCATGAAAATGTCTGAAGGAGCAAGGAGCTGCTTACTATCCTGGGTACATGGTAGTTTAGCTCTGACATGCATGATATTCAGAAATCACATATGCTGGGTGCAAAGTACAGGCCTTTGCTATCCAGAGAGAAGCTGATTAGCTCAAGAGATCTAAAGAACAAGAGGAAATGGGCAAACAGGACACAGGAAGTCAGGAGAGCCTCCTGTAGGAAGGAGAGGCCTACAGGCAATTTGTCCTCACTGTACTTTGGAGTTGACATTCAGCAGAGTTAGGATTTCTAAATTCTTGATAATATACATCTTGGCTCACTTGCCCCAGTATAATTTTCCTTTTTCTCAATGATGCCAGCTAAATATAAGTAAGAATAGTTCTTTGCAAGTCCCTTCAGGCCATGGCACACACAGAAAATGGTACTCATTGCACAGCACATCACTCTGCCCCAACCACTAAGCAGATCAGTAGCCTGGTACCCCAGAAACCAACCACCCAACTAACTTGTGAAGACTGATATGGTAGTTAATAGTCCTAGTTTTTGCAGAACTCTAAATGACGTAGGGATTAGATCAGAAGTGATTTTAAATGTCAAAAACAAAATTTTAAGTTATTTTTAAAATCTATTTTAGGACTCAAAAAATAAGTCTCAACTTATAAGGGTCAGTGAAAGTAAGCACAACTTGCTTCTTCCTTGACTGAATAAATTAGCATGAAGATGAGTCAAGGCATTGCAAACATTTTAGGTAATGGCTTTTTTCATTTTTACCATTTTGGTTGGTTGGCTGTCATTTTTTACTTTTTATTTTGGAATAATTAGACTTAGAAGAAGTTGCAGAAATAGTACAGAGAACCCCATGTACCCACCACCCTCCTCCCCCAGTGATAACATTTAACATAATATAGAGCATTATCAAAACTAGGAAACTGACTAAACTACACGCAACACTGTTAAATAGCTTTACTCAGATTTCTACAGTTTTTATGTCTTTATGAATGGTCTTATGTCATCCAATTATATATTAGATTACTATAACCACAAACTGTACCAGCGCCCACAAAGAACTCCTATTCCTGTTGCCTTTTTATTGTTACACAGTCCCTCTCATTTCCTAAACTCTGAAAACCATTTATCTGTTCTCCAACTCTATGCTTTTGTCATTTTAAGAATGTTTTAAAAATAGAATCCTGCAGTAAGTAACCTTTTGACATTTTTTTGATTCAGTTTAATGCTTTTAATAGCCATTCAAGTTGTTACATGTATCCGTAGTTCATTCCTTTTTATTGTTACTCCATTTATTTATTTAATTATATGAATGTACTACAGGTTGTTTTAGAAGACAGAAGGAATGAAAAGTACCCACCAAACTGAGAAGGCATCTTGAGACCAAAAAACAAGGCAGGCAGCTCCATATAACCAATGAATCAGTTTATTATAGGGTAACTTACTCACAGGGTGGGATTGGGATCAGGGATACAATGACCCAGAAACATTTGCAGCTGCACACCATACCACAGAGGAGCCACAGGGACAATTTAGTAGTTACCCTCGGGCATGAGTATAGGTGCTTTGAAACAGGACATTTCTGAATTAAGATTTATGAACGGATAACTGGTATCGTGGGTGCCAGGAATGTCAAGGGAGGTTTTCATCATTAGAGACCAGCAGAGCAGAGAGGCTGGCTACCTGATCCTAATGTTTATTAAACCGTATAATATAAACTATAAAGCCCTAGATGTGATTCACTTCTCAGGTCAGTTTTAAAGGATAGGAGGAACTATAAGGGCCCAAGATGGTGTCAGTTATGCTCACAGCCATGCTGTGTTTAACAATTCTTGAAGGACTTTTGAGTTGTTTCAAGTTTGGGGCTAAAATATCAGGCTGTATTCTCTTTGCTATATGATGAACACACAACCAGAGCTTTGATGCGGTGCTGCTATTATCTGTGTATGCAAAAGCTGTGGATTCTGGCACAACTATTTTTTTCCCCTCTCATTCTTACTGCAACGTAAAGGAAAGAAAAATCACAGTGTAACCCTAACACATCAGCTTTTAAATTTTTTCCTAAAACCTTTCTCTTTTAAAATCCTTATAAATTCTGCTATCTAATTAGAAAGAAATTATGGGAAAGCAAGTATTAGAATTCCCTAGTAGCTCAGCTTCCTGAGGACTTCCCTGGTGGCACAGAGGGTAAAGTGTCTGCCTGCAATGTGGGAGACCCTTGTTTGATCCCAGGGTCAGGAAGATCCCCTGGAGAAGGAAATGACAACCCACTCCAGTACTCTTGCCTGGAAAATCCCATGGACGGATGAGCCTGGTAGGCTACAGTCCATAGGGTCGCAAAGAGTCGGACACGACTGAGTGACTTCACTCACTTTCAAGGATTATATAACAGTGCTGCTTGAGGACAGTAGCTCAGCTGGTAAAGAATCACCTTGCAATGCAGGAGACCCTGGTTCGATTCCTGGGGGCAAGAAGTCTGCTGGAGAAGAGATAGGCTACCCACTCCAGTATTCTTGGGCTTCCCAGGTGGCTCAGCTGATAAAGAATCCACCTGCAATGTGGGACACCTGGGTTCAATCCCTGGGTTGGAAAGATCCCGTGGAAAAGGGAACAGCTACTCACTCCAGTATTCTGGCCTGGAGAATTCCATGGACTGTATAGTCTATGGGGTCGCAAAGAGTTGGACATGACTGAGCGCTTTCACTTTCTAAGTAAAGTATAGGAATAAAGCCAGCCAATTAATTTTTTGGCTTCCTAGTACATATAAGTTTTATTTGTATGTAGTGTGTAAAGTATGCAAAAACATTATGTCTAAAAAATATATACATACAATATATACATATCTTAATTCAAAAAAGGCCTTGTTGCTTAAAAAAAAAAAAGCTAACCATCATCTGAGCCTTCAGCAGGTCATAATATTTTTGCTGGTTGAGGGGTCTTGCCTTCATGTTGATGGCTGCTGATTGATCAGCGTGGTGGTTGCTAACGGTTCGGGTGACTGTGGCAGTTTCTTAAGATAACAATGAAATCTTCCTTTTGCAAAAAACTTCTCTATAGCATACAATGCTGTGTGATAGCATTTTTACCCTGAGTAGAACTGATTTCAAAACTGTAAGTAAATCTCTCAAACCTTGCCACTGCTTTATCAACCAAGTTTATGTGTAATATTCTAAATCCATTCTTGTCATTTCAACAACCTTCACGGCATCTTTACTACTAGGAGTGAATTCCTAGTAGTAAAGAGAAAGAGCCTTAAACATTATAGGGTACAGTATTGAAGTAGAATGCTTAAAAGTAAGGATCATCTTCCAGTTTATGGATGACTTATTTGTATAGTAGCTTAATCAAATATAAAACACCAAAGTTTAATATTGCTTGAATACATAAATATGACCTTTGTTTTGTTGTTAATATTTGGAGATGTCACCTAAGCGTTTCTGACCAATCAGGTATTTAGATACTTTCTCTACTATTAAGTTCTTTTGGGAAACTTACCAAACAGTAAAATCTATGGGGGGGGGGCGGGGGGTTTGTTTGTTTTGTTGTTGTTTTTTTACAAATCAATATAAGTCTTGTGTTCTCTTAAAGTTTCAGAGGTTTTTATCTTAAGTACATTTGTCAAATAGATCACAATTTGAAATTTAAAACAAAAAAAATTTGTCTAAGTAACGTATTTGTTTTTTGTTGAACTAGATTGCTCTTAAACTTGGAGTGACTTCTGATGATGTAAAGAATGTCATCATCTGGGGAAACCATTCCTCAACTCAGTATCCAGATGTCAACCATGCCAAAGTGAAACTGCAAGGAAAGGAAGTTGGTGTTTATGAAGCTCTGAAAGATGACAGCTGGCTCAAGGGAGAATTCATCACGGTGAGAAAAATCCAGGAGATCTCTTCACAGCCAAGCATCGAGAACTCTTGAGAGAGATACACATTACTGACCTGAGTCTCCCCCCAGTGGGTGGCAGGAGGAAACCCAAAGACAGCAGGCCTTTGATGAGCATGTATATTCTTTGGAAGTCATACTGAAGCAGTCATAATCCAATCTGATTGATTGTGTGGCTGTCAAGATTGATAGAGTGGGAAAAAACTAAATACCTTCCAGTCATCCAGCTATCTTATAGAGATCCATTTCTTCATATAAAGTGTGGTCAGCTTTCTGTATGGGTCTTTAGTTGTCCCTTTTCAGAAAGACTGGTGCTTCTAAGTGAAAGAGGTTAAGAAGGCCACCATGGGGTAGTTGTGTGATTTTGGAGGGGACACAGTAAGCTGTAGTTTCAGCCTTTCACCCCAGGAATAACCCTGCTATCTCTGCCTGCACACCCAGACTGTGCAGCAGCGCGGTGCTGCCGTCATCAAGGCACGAAAACTGTCCAGTGCAATGTCGGCTGCAAAGGCCATCTGTGACCACGTCAGAGACATCTGGTTTGGAACCCCAGAGGTGAGGACTCAGTGACTTCCACAGGCCACTCTTTTATTTTTTCCTCTGCTGCTATAATGTTAAAAATCAAACAAACAAAAAGACATGTGGCCTTGCAGTCAGGCCAGTTAGGTTCATATCCCAGCTCAGCTGCTGACTAGGTGAGGAGCCTTGGGAAAGTTGCTTAGCCTCTCTGAGCAGTTTTGTCATCTCTTACACGGCATTTAACTCATAGGGTTTTAAGGTCAATGAGATGAAATGTGGAAAGCACCTAACATAGTAGAGGTGGCTTTATTTTTCTTCTTAAAACCTATATTGGGCCACCAGCTTCCTCGTTTATAAAATGAGGGTTATGTTTCTCTGGCTTACTTCACACATAGATTGGAAGAGTGGACTGAGCTAGCAACCATGGAAGTTGCCCTTTTGTCTTAAGTACCTGATGATGATTCTTTATACAGTAATGAACTTTTGCACAGAGTATCAATAAGAACCTATCACCTGGTATAATTTTGTTAGTTCATGTGTCCTTTGGTTATGAAAAGGAATTCTTTATCACCATGTGAATATAAAACACTGACTGTTACTTCTTTTCAGGGAGAGTTTGTGTCCATGGGCATTATCTCCGATGGCAACTCCTATGGTATTCCTGATGATCTGCTTTACTCGTTCCCTGTTACAATCAAGGTAAGGTATTGTGGGGTTTTTTTTTTAACCCTCTGTCCCCTAATGGAAAACCAGTTGTGTGTTTTTATTAACAGGGGTATATTGTAGTCTAGAAAGTTGTTCCTTTACTAAATTAGACATTTTTCTCAGCTTTAAAATCATGTGAAGCACAACTTCAGGTCACTAAAAGATTGAAATTAATCTGGAAAGCAAGTTTCAACTCTCCCAACTAGACACTTTTTGTTACTATGGCTCTCATATTGGGTATCTATAAATATTCTCTTACTTCTAAATGAAACAACGGTTCTCAGTATTGTCGCTCTGTATTACAACTGTGTTGAAGTCAATAGTTTTTTATATTTGCTAATTAAAACCTCATTTAAAGATGTTTTTTCTAGATTTAGTCAGTTTCAAATTCAAATGTTGAGTTTTTGTCAGAATTATCTGTTAATTAAGATCTGGATTTTGATTTGCTTCTTTAGATTCACATTTTAAAACATACTCCTCTAAATTAAGTTCAAACTAAGTTGTTGCTTGCTGGAACAACTTCTGGTTTAATCATAAATCTCTTAATTTGCATTTATTTTCAAACAGGATAAGACCTGGAAAGTTGTTGAAGGTCTCCCTATTAATGACTTCTCACGTGAGAAGATGGATCTTACTGCAAAGGAACTGGCAGAAGAGAAAGAAACTGCATTTGAATTTCTTGCCTCTGCCTGACTAGACAATCATTTCGATGTTACTAAATGCCCCAAAGCTGAAGAATCTAAATGTCGTCTTTGACTCTAGTACAAAATAATAATAATGCCATACTTAAATTACTTGTGAAAAACAACACACTTTAAAGATTGTGTGCTTCTTGGTACAAGTTTGTGACGGTTTATCATCATGCTGTTAGTGTTGCATTCTAAAATAAATATATATTCAAGTGAAGATGACTTGGACTCTAATTCTAGATATTTTGTTTCTATTCAGAAAACAAATGTGCATGTTTCCCAGCTTGCCTAAGAGAGTTATGATTTTAAAAAAAAAAAAAAGGGTGTAAAGATAGAAAATGTTAGAAAGTAAAGCACAATTCTCTCATATTTAAATAGAATAGGAAAATCCCACCTCATAACCAATCTGTTTTGGAATATAATTTTAAGTCAGTCTTTTCTTTTTGGCCGCACCATGTATGGGATATCATTTCCCCTCCCAGGGAGTGAACCCCTGCAGTGCAAGCACAGAGCCTCAACCACTAGACCACCAGGGAAGTCCCCAGAATATAACTTTAAACATTACCTACATTAGGCAGTTAAACATTTTTTTAAACCTTAATTTATGCTTTGTGGATAATTTGGTTTTAACATTAGCTGTTAAATAGACTGCAGGTAACATTAGCTGTTAAATAGAATGCAGGTAATATTCTGTTAAGTTTAATGCCATTGGTAAGGGTGGAACAATCGTTTTCATGACAGAAAAGAAAGATCATAAGCTGTCCCTTGAGGTATTCTATAGCAGACAAGGATTCATTTACACTTCATAACTGGTAAATGGCACAGAACTTTATACTAGCAAAAATATTCTCAATCTAAGCTTATTACTAGAAACATACTCCTTTTTGAAAAAACTAGCCTTTTCTTTTTCCAAAATTCTTGAGGACAGGAAACAACTATCATTTCATCTTTGTTGTTAACTCTGTACATAAAAGATACTCAATATCATACATCTCTCAGGGCTTACTACAGTGCTCTTCGTGGGTGCCCAAATACATGACTGGGTTTGTTATTTATCTCATTTCATATGTAGAAAAGAAAGCAAGTAAGTAAAAAAGCTTTTAGAATTGCTATTGATTAGATGTATAAAAATTTTCATAGAAAATTTTTAAAATTTTAGAAAAGCACAAATATGTATCAGTTATTAAATTATTTTCATTTCCAAACACACCCTTCTGTTCTCTTCTTGTGACACTGGAACTAGGACTACAAACATTTCTTTACCAGCTAATCCTTGTTAAAATCTCACCATAAAGGGTACCAGAGGAAGAATAGAGGCTGAGGAGGAAGGAAGAGCAATGAGGGCTTCCCTGGTGGTTTAGTAGTGAAGAATCCACCTGCCAATGCAGGGGCCATGGGTTCAGTCCCTGGTCTGGGAAGATCCCATTTGCCATGGGGCAACTGAGCCCCTATGCCACGACTATTGAGCCTGTGTGCTAGAGCCAAGGAGGTGCATCTGCTGAGGCTGGTGTGCCCTAAAGCCCATGCTCGGCAACCAGAGAAACCAGCACACTGGGTAGCCCCTGCTCACCACAACCAAAGAAAACCCAGGTGCAGCAACGAAGACCCAGAGCAGCCAAAGACAATTTAAAAATAAATCTTTTTAAAAAAGGCAATGAAGTGGAAGCACAAAGTATTTCAGGTAGAAATAAAAAAAATGCTATATGAAGTAAGCATGTGAGTATAAAAGTTATACAAGCCAGGAGACACAACTGAAAGATAAAGTACAAAGTTAAATTTATTCAATAGTGTTCACCTCTATTTTATCATTCATTTTTATACACTGGCCTATTACTTGATAATGTAAATTAACCTCACCCAACTTCTTAGAATCAGGGATGAAATAAACATAAATGAAATAATAGTACATTTGAGAGAGAGCTGGGAGATTGAGAGATCCTTCTATAGAAATAAGTAGTTTCTCAACAACTATGCTACTGAAGCATAGCTTTGTGTTGCATTGATTCACCTTGTGAAATATTATCCTTTATGATTTCACTTCTATCACCTTAACTAAGAAAACAAAGCATTTTATTGCCTCCTCTCTTCTTGGACAGAGTCCAGGCCCAGGAAATTGTGCACTTAAGAAGCATGATAATTTGTGAAAAGCCCATGCCTTTCATAAGCATTTTACTAGAATTTGAGGAAATTCACATGGGTGAGTATAGGGCAAAAGACAGTACATTTTAAACCAATGAAGTTGGATTCAAAAACTTTGCAGAAAAGTTACAATCTGAATAAATAAATATAGGCCTTCAGTTCAGTTCAGTCACTCAGTCATGTCCGACTCTTTGCGACCCCATGAATCACCGTACGCCAGGCCTCCCTGTCCATCACCATCCCCCAGAGTTCACTCAAACTCACATCCATCAAGTCGGTGATGCCATCCAGCCATCTCATCCTCTGTCTTCCCCTTTTCCTCCTGCCCCCAATCCCTCCCAGCATCAGAGTCTTTTCCAATGAGTCAACTCCACATGAGGTGGCCAAAGTACTGGAGTTTCAGCTTCAGCATTATTCCTTCCAAAGAACACCCAGGGCTGATCTCCTTTAGAATGAACCGGTTGGATCTCCTTGCAGTCCAAGGGACTCAGAAGAATCTTCTCCAACACCACAGTTTAAAAGCATCAATTCTTCGGTGCTCAGCTTTCTTCACAGTCCAACGCTCACATCCATACATGACCACTGGAAAAACCGTAGCCTTGACTAAACGGACCTTTGTTGGCAAGGTAATGTCTCTGCTGTTCAATATGCTATCTAGGTTGGTCATAACTTTTCTTCCAAGGAGCAAGCGTCTTTTAATTTCATGGCTGTAGTTACCATCTACAGTGATTTTGGAGCCCAAAAAGATAATGTTTGACACTTTATCCACTGTTTCCCCTGTTTCCCCATCTATTTGCCATGAAGTGATGGGACCTGATGCCATGATCTTAGTTTTCTGAATGTTGAGCTTTAAGCCAACTTTTTCACTCTCCTCTTTGACTTTCATCAAGAGACTTTTTAGTTCCTCTTCACTTTCTGCCATAAGGGTGGTATCATCTGCATATCTGAGGTTATTGATATTTCTCCCGGCAATCTTGATTCCAGCTTGTGCTTCTTCCAGCCCAGCCTTTCTCCTGATGTACTCTGCATATAAGTTAAATCAGCAGGGTGACAATATACAGCCTTGACGTACTCCTTTTCCTATTTGGAACCAGTCTGTTGTTCCATGTCCAATTGTAACTGTTGCTTCCTGACCTGCATACAGGTTTCTCAAGAGGCCGGTCAGGTGGCCTTTAAAGATCCTTATCCTCATAATGTTTCCCAAACAACAGAGAAAGTTGGCCACCAAAGGCTTTTTTAAAACATTAAAATGGATTGTTTTTAATTGTAAGAAACCATAAAGAAGGAGGGGGTGGGGAAACCTCTATGATCCTCCTGCCAATTAAATCATATTTTAAATAAAAATAGTACATACATGTTAGTAAGTCAGTGAAATGGCATTAAATGAAAACCAAAAAAGCCCCTTCCTTCTCCCAAGGATAAACTCTTAAAAAAAGGGAGCTTCTTTTTATACTTACAGGAATAAAAAATACAAACACATTTATTTTGAAAGTTAAAAAAATAAGTGAAAGGCTAAACAAGGAAAAGAAATTTACCCTACTCATCCAACTCCCACACACTTAAACCCCATTTTTGTCTCCTTGTTGAGAATACAGAAATAACTGATGCATAAACCAAGTATGTATGTGAATATGTGGGGGAGTGTTTATAATCTTCCCCTTATATACATAAATCATAACATACTAAATACACTGTCCCACACTTTGCTTTTTTCTCTCAGTTACATCTCTTCAGTTCAGTTCAGTCGCTCAGTCATGTCCGACTCTTTGCGACCCCATGAATCGTAGCACGCCAGGCTTCCCTGTCCATCACCAACTCCCGGAGTTCACCCACACTCACATCCATCAAGTCATTGATGCCATCCAGCCATCTCATCCTCTGTCGTCCCCTTCTCCTCCTGCCCCCAATCCCTCCCAGCATCAGAGTCTTTTCCAATGAGTCAACTCTTCGCGTGAGGTGGCCAAAGTATTGGAGTTTCAGCTTCAGCATCATTCCTTCCAAAGAAATCCCAGGGCTGATATCCTTCAGAATGGACTGGTTGGATCTTCTTGCAGTCCAAGGGACTCAGAAGAGTCTTCTCCAACACCACAGTTCAAAAGCATCAATTCTTCGGTGCTCAGCTTTCTTCATAGTCCAACTCTCACATCCATACATGACCACTGGAAAAACCATAGCCTTGACTAGACGGACCTTTGTTGGCAAAGTAATATCTCTGCTTTTCAATATGCTATCTAGGTTGGACATAACTTTCCTTCCAAGGAGTAAGCATCTTTTAATTTCATGGCTGCAGTCACCATCTGCAGTGATTTTGGAGCCCAGAAAAATAAAGTCTGACACTGTTTCCACTGTTTCCCCATCTATTTGCCATGAAGTGATGGGACCGGATGCCATGATCTTAGTTTTCTGAATGTTGAGCTTTAAGCCAACTTTTTCACTCTCGTCTTTCACTTTCATCAAGAGGCTTTTTAGTTCCTCCTCACTTTCTGCCATAAGGGTGGTGTCATCTGCATATCTGAGGTTATTGATATTTCTCCCGGCAATCTTGATTCCAGCTTGTGTTTCTTCCAGTCCAGCGTTTCTCATGATGTACTCTGCATATCAGTTAAATAAGCAGGGTGATAAAATACAGCCTTGAAGTCCTTTTCCTATTTGGAACCAGTCTGTTGTTCCATGTCCAGTTCTAACTGTTGCTTCCTGACCTGCATACAGATTTCTCAAGAGGCAGGTCAGGTGGACTGGTATTCCTATCTCTTTCAGAATTTCCCACAGTTTACTGTGATCCACTTAGAGCTATGTTGATATCTACAGAGCCACTTCATTTATTTGATCGGCTGTGTAGTACTCCATTGAATGGATATACCAAAATTTACACACTTAAGTCACTAGTCAATGCACTGTCAGAGTTTTTCCAATCTTTTACTGTACTATTAAGAGGCTATACTATTTTTGTAAGTAGGTTATTTCATACATGTCCAAGTGCATATGTGGAGTAAATTCTTAAAGCAAAATGGATTATTTGTAACATTGTTGAATCTGATTTGCTTTAAAAACAGCAGCCTTCTGGGTCCTTTAAAGCAGTCATATTTCTCAAGGAATGTCAACCCGGGACAAAGTTTATTAGAAGGTACCTTTCTGAAAACAAAAGGCAACAGACAAAAGACAAACAGTTTCTAAGTTATCCTTTTGAAATTGGAATAAGAACCCATGATCTTTATGATCTTCTCAGCTTTAAACAACCTTAATAAACAAGAAACATATCCATAAGTGGGTTTCTGAATATCAGTCGGTTCTAATATTAATAGAGCCTGAAAGGGTTAGTAACTCAGCAGGAGTATGTAAGCTTTGTGATATTTTCCCATTAGTGTTCCCTAATTGATGACTGGTACTGTGTGGGCTATACTGACACCGTTAGCCATCCTACGGTTTCATAATGCTTGTGACACCTACCACACAGGATTGTGGTAAAATAATATTCACATAGGTACTTGACGTTCAGTAGATGAAAGATAAATGTTACTTTTCTTCACTACTTACACTGTGCTTAGTGAAAGATGAAAATCATTTCATCCATTGCTAAGGTAACAACTAATCTAGCAGAAAATTATACAGGCTAAAATTTTTTTAATATGAAAAAGAAAATCTAATGTGTAAATTTAAGTCCTTTCTATATCTTTTATAGCTTATAATAAGAAACATCAAAGAAAAATATCACTCATTATCAGAGAAATGCAAATCAAAACCACTATGAGGTACAATTTCACACCAGTCAGAATGGCTGCGATCCAAAAGTCTACAAGTAATAAATGCTGGAGAGGGTGTGGAGAAAAGGGAACCCTCTTACACTGTTGGTGGGAATGCAAACTAGTACAGCCACTATGGAGAACAGTGTGGAGATTCCTTAAAAAACTGGAAATAGAACTGCCTTATGATCCAGCAATCCCACTGCTGGGCATACACACTGAGGAAACCAGAAGGGAAAGAGACACATGTACCCCAATGTTCATCGCAGCACTGTTTATAATAGCCAGGACATGGAAGCAACCTAGATGTCCATCAGCAGATGAATGGATAAGAAAGCAGTGGTACATATACACAATGGAGTATTACTCAGCCATTAAAAAGAATACATTTGAATCAGTTCTAATGAGGTGGATGAAACTGGAGCCTATTATACAGAGTGAAGTAAGCCAGAAAGAAAAACACCAATACAGTATACTAACGCATATATATGGAATTTAGAAAGATGGTAACAATAACCCTGTGTACGAGACAGCAAAAGAGACACTGATGTATAGAACAGTCTTATGGACTCTGTGAGAGAGGGAGAGGGTGGGAAGATTTGGGAGAATGGCATTGAAACATGTAAAATATCATGTATGAAACGAGTTGCCAGTCCAGGTTCGATGCACGATACTGGATGCTTGGGGCTGGTGCACTGGGACGACCCAGAGGGATGGAATGGGGAGGGAAGAGGGAGGAGGGTTCAGGATGGGGAACACATGTATACCTGTGGTGGATTCATTTTGATATTTGGCAAAACTAATACAATTATGTAAAGTTTAAAAATAAAATAAAATTTAAAAAAAAAAAAAGAAAAAGAAAGATAATTTTAAGATTCCAGTGGCTTTAGTATTGCTAATAATGTCAATTTGTGGACACTTTTGCTTATCCTGAAGGGAAACAGGCCATATCACTCTACTGCCTTCCTCTAATATTACAATTCAAATGTGGTAGAATTACTTAAATGCAGCAGTTCATGTGTAGAAAAAAATTAACATAATGAAAAAGTATATGCAAATAAGGATATTAGTGATAATGTGAAAAAGAACTAAACAAAATTACAATCCATAGAAGGATTTTACAGCAGGCGGAAATCTTTAAGATTATTTAGTAAAACCCCTTTGCATTTATTTTTTAAAAAAAGATCTAATGACAAAGATCTTCAAAGTTTAAGTATCTTGGGTTTGTTTATAAAAAACAAAAGGCCTTTCTATAACATGCCCCCCAACAAAGAGCAGATTAAATGAAAAAACACATTTAGAAATGGATGCAAACCATGAGTTTCGGCCTCCCCTCTGCTCTCCTGGAAGGTCCTCTAGGGCAGAACTGAGCTCCAGTAATTAGCACTTCACCAGGGGAGGAATTTTTAAGACCTCTCAACTAAGCCATTCACAATACAGAGTAAATTCTTGCTCTTTACTCAGGAGGAAAAAAAAAATCTACACTGACCATGCTTTTGCAATCCCAAGAGGTAATAATTAACCATGGTTTAATGTGTTTGTTGGAGTAATAATGTAGACCAATTGCCCTTCAACTCAGCTATCAAACTGAAAATTTTTCAGGATTATTTTGAACTTAGAGATGGGTTGAAAGTAAGATTAAAATGATTACATTGTACTTTCAAATGAAACTATGACCTCATTCCTTCATGTATGTATATATTTACATATAAATTTTTATTTTATTCTTTCAGTAGGAAAATAAAAACAAATATCTTAGAAACCAAACCAATTTCAGATAAAACATGAAAATAAAAGAAAGATATTTTGTTAACATTCTTCCTCTGTTCTGTTTGTTTTCTCATAAGTTTTTTCTCATTTAGTAAAAAAAAATATTCATCTTATGCATTTTGCATTTCAACTACTAAATCCTTAAGGATTAAGAGAGATTTAAATGAAAGAGGAGCTTATGTAAATACAACCACCTTTGAGTTGGAAATGGGAACAATTTTCTTTTCTGCTCAGATACCAACGTCCTGTTGAGAAGATTCTCCAAAAATGCTCAAGCGAGTGCTGTGAATGAAAGCTCAGCCAGCATGGAGTGGAGAACTGGGAAGACGAGGAGGATGCTTTATTTTCTGGGGAGGGGGCGGGGGACTGCACTTTTGAATTTAATAACTTAAGGGGAGGTATAATCTGTAACTTAGGTACAAATGGATTTCCTTGTATTCTTACAACACATTCAGTACAGTTAAGTGTAATCAGTAATTTACGATTAAGAATATAATTGCCCAGGTGTCAGGCCGTTTTTTCCTGAATCTATTTATTACAATTGTCTAATGATAAGTGATTATCTCCTATGTTCATCTCTTAGATGCTGAGCACTGGGCATGCTGGAACAATTTCTCTTTTAATACCCCTGGGCTCTAGTTGACACAATTCTGCATGCCTAGGGTTCGCTTTTCTAAACATAGGCACCACAACCCTTTTTAAGATGTGTTACCCTTGATAGAAGAGGGATAATCATTTGGTTTTAAATTGGTTGTAAATTGTATGTTGTGAGGAGGGTCTAGTTCAACACTGACCCATGTTAAGATGTAAAATTAAACACAACCACTATCAGGTTTCCCAGGAGGATTTTCTTTATTCTTTGATCCTTCTATTGCATTTCTTGACCACTGCCTCCTTCCCCAACCCATGTTAGCCTGCTGACCATCTGGGGAACAAGAAAAAAGAATGAAGGTCAGTGAAGAGTTTTAAGCTGGTATCAGAATGTTGGGTCATGGGTAACTCGGATCATCCACAAAAATTATCCAAACAACTTCTTTTTAAAAGACTAACAGAAGGAATTTCCAGGCTTGATATGATCATCCTCCTTCAACTCCATCTACCCACACCTCCCCTATTCTTCAAGATGGCTTAACTGTCACTGTCTCTATAAAGATCCAATCTAAAGTGATTCTTTATCTTCAACTCCCATAGAGTTATTCAGTCCCATAGAGTTATTCAGTATAACTAACTCACATAACTTGGCAACATCATCTCCAGTTGAACTCAAACTGCTGTTATTACTTACTATTCCATGGGTCTATGTCCTATTTCACTAGACTGTAAACACCTGAAGGGCAAGATCTACATCTTTTATTTTTTCTAACAGCCTAATGCTTTAAATAATTGTTGATTTTAAACTAAGCAGGAGGACTTCCCTGGTGGTCCAGTGGCTAAGAATCTGCCTGCCAATGGAGGGGACATGGGTTCAAGCCCTGGTCTGGGAAGATCTCACATGCCGAGGAGCAACTAAATCTGTGCCCCACGACTAATGAAGCCCACAAGCCTAGAGCCAGTGCTCCACAACATGAGAAGCCCCTGTTTGCTATAACTAGAGAAAGCCCATGTGTAGCAATAAAGACCCAGTACAGCCAAAAATAAATTTTGTATAAAAGGAAATGTTAAAAAAATAAATTTTAAAAATTAAAGAAAATGGAAACAAGCACAAGGCAACTGGTTCACATGAAAAGTCGAGGACTTGGATAAATGACACATTTTGTGAGTATTCCAAAAAAGGGATAATTTTCCTGCTTTGATCTTGATTAGCCCTTTTTGTTTTCTAAAACCTCAGTCTCAAATACTGAATTTTTTATTTCCCAAGAACAGGATTCCTAATAGACTATCATTAACTCAAACACAAAGCTCATTTATTCTTAACTTTCCTCAGGATTTTCATGATCTAAAGTCACAAGAGTCATGATATTCAAGGAGCATTTTGCTGACAATATTTACATTCTAGTTAATGACTTTTGTACTTTAAAAATACTGAAAATCATAACTTTAATGTTATATGGTCTGCATACCAGCTTCTTACACTATAAAATAGGATCACCTTTCTATTTTATACCAACAAAAGGCACTGTTTTTTCCCTCTCACTTGAAAAAAAATTATACCATTTTCCCACTCTTTAACTCTCAAAACAAAATGAGTATCATACAGTTAATTATACCTACTCAGTAAAAGATGGCAGCAATAAATGTAGGAGATCAGAATATATACCCCCAAATACACCAGTCTGGCATAAGTGCTAAGTAGCTTCAGTTCAGTTCAGTCGCTCAGTCGTGTCTGACTCTTTGCAACCACATGAACCACAGCACACCAGGCCTCCCTGTCCATCACCAACTCCTGGAATCCACCCAAACCCATGTCCATTGAGTAGGTGATGCCATCCAATCATCTCATCCTCTGTCGTCCCCTTCTCCTCCTGCCCTCAATCTTTCCCAGCATCAGGGTTTTTTCAAATGAGTCAGCCCTTCGCATCAGGTGGCCAAAGGATTGGAGTTTCAGCTTCAACATCAGTCCTTCCAATGAATACCCAGGACTGATCTCCTTTAGGATAGACTGGTTGGATCTCCTTGCTGTCCAAGGGACTCTCAAGAGTCTTCTCCAACACTACAGTTCAAAAGCATCAATTCTTCAGCGCTCAGCTTTCTTTATAGTCCAACTCTCACATACATACATGACCACGGGAAAAACCATAGCCTTGATTAGACAGACCTTTGTTGACAAAGTAATGTCTCTGCTTTTGAATATGCTATCTAGGTTGGTCATAACTTTCCTTCCAAGGAGTAAGTGTCTTTTAATTTCATGGCTGCAATCACCATTTGCAGTGATTTTGGAGCCCAGAAAAAGTCAGCCACTGTTTCCACTGTTTCCCCATCTATTTGCCATGAAGTAATGGAACTGGATACCATGATCTTAGTTTTCTGAATGTTGAGCTTTACGCCAACTTTTTCACTCTCATCTTTCACTTTCACCAAGAGGCTCTTTAGTTCTTCACTTTCTGCCATAAGGGTGGTGTCATCTGCATACCTGAGGTTATTGATATTTATCTCCTCGGTCTTGATTCCAGCTTGTGCTTCCTCCAGCCCAGCGTTTCTCATGCTTCAATTATGTCCAACTCTTTGCAGCCCTGTGGACTATAGCCTGCCAGGCAACTCTGTCCATGGGATTCTCCAGGCAAGAATACTGGAGTGGATTGCCATGTCTTCTTACAGGTGATATTCCCTACCCAGGGAAAGAACCTGTGCCTCTTACATCTCCTGCATCGGCAGGAGGGTTCTTTACCTCTAGCATCACCTGGAAAGCCTACTGGTGTAAGAGCTAAAGACAACTGAAAAAAGCAGAGAGAGGATGAGCTCTCTGATGTTCCCAAGATACCTGAAAACAGATCATAAATTCCCCTTGTGACAGTGTCACCTTCCCCCATCTCCACTTCCTAGAACAGGAGGAGGATAACAACTTTATCACCAAAGACAAGATGACACCAAGAAAAAATTCTACATAAACAAACTAGCCCTTATTGACCATTAGTTCCCTACATATGTGCCTTCCTACACTTTACTGCCCCTAGAGCCCCAAAGTTCCTTGTCACTTCTCATTAAATTTGTTCTCCTTTGTCCAAAAGGTATAAAAGTTTCCAAGCCTAACTTTGTCTTTAAGGATTTTCTTTATTATCTATGTTGAAGCCCCCAGGAGCAGGTAAAACTTGGAACTTCAAATAAATCTGTATGCATTTTCTCCTGTTATCCTGCTTGTTGTCAGTTTATTTCACAGAACCAGCCAGAGAACCTAAGAGAGTAGAGGAAAAATGTCCTCCCCCATATAAACATATTCTGATAGTGAACGTGAGGCAGGAGATAGATGGGCTACAGGTTAGACATATAGCCAGGTTAGACCTATATAGCCAGCCTCCTGTTTACACCTTTAGATAGAAAGAACAACAGGAACAGGGTAAAGAGCTGCACTTTGACTCTGATGGACACTTTAATATAGCAGTCACGGCAGGGGCAGACAGGAGCTGAGTCCTGCCCCGATAAAAGATAAAGAGAGCACATATTTCTCATTCCCGAGGTCAAGGAGACCTTCTCAACTACACATGCACAGAAAGGCTTCTTGAGGATCAAAAAAGAGGAGGCACTGCCCCAGAATCTGTAATGCCAAACCTCCCACAGACCTTTGCAGTGGAATCTGTCTGTCAAAAAGTCGTTCACACATGTTGGGGAGGGTCCTAGGGCAGGTCAAGTGGAGAAAGAAACAAGATTATTGGCCAAAGATAAACAAAGCCCTGGAAGAACAACCTTATATAAATAAATGATTTAACCACCTCTTTATGGTGTTCCTCCTTATTAGAGAGGATGAAAGTTAGAGTGTGAAAGTGTTGGTCTCTCCATCGCATTCATGGAATTCTCCAGGAAAGAAAACTAGAGTGGGTTGTCATTTCCTACTCCAGGGGATCTTCCTGACCCAGGGATCGAACCTGGGTCTCCCATATTGCAGGAAGATTCTTTACCATCTGAGTTACTTGGGAAGCCCCTTTACAGAGGATGCATACACCATTTTCTCTCTGGGTGTGTATCTCTGTTTTGCTTCTGTCTTAAATAAGCAAACTGTTTCTCTGTGTACTCTCCCATTTGATGTGCTGTGTCTCTAATAATAAGCTTTGCATCTGTTTTTACAGTTTTTGTCTCCTTGAAACACTCTTGCTTTCAAACAGGGCAAGAGCCAGAGGAACTCTACTTCTAGCCTCTAGCTCTTTCTGGTTTAGTGGTTGGGATTTTCTGGTTTTCATCCAGCTATGCAAGTTTAATTCCTGGGCAAAGAACTAAGAGATCTTGCTTCAAGTCACCACTTACTGCTATCTCTTCCAGACAAGATACAGCTTCTGACCATTCTATTTTTGAATTTAGGAACAGAAACAAAAGCCCTCATCTTTAAAAATTTGTTTAAAAGGCATAAATGTCTAAAAAATAAAGTCTACTAAAGAAAAAAAAAGGTGTACATGTCAAATGAGGAAAAACTAAGACAAGAGATGTTAAAATAAGGAGAGATTTCATTTTAAAATTAAAAAAAATTTTTTGCTACTTCTTTTCTGTTAAGGAATTCACAGCTACAAGTTTAAACTTCGTCTGGTTTAGAGGAATTCAGTTTTTCCATACAGAGCATCAGCTCTCAACTTAACACCTTGGTATGTAGCCTAAGGAAGTTCAAAGCCATCTGCAATCGCTGCCCGCCTTTTAAGTAGAAAATCACAGGAGTCTAGGAGGAGGGCACATCCTATGACAGTTAGTTTAGCAATCAATTGGGTTACGTTGGAGAAAACTAAAGGCCTTCAGTTTAAGTCGCTCAGTCGTGTCTGACTCTTTGAGACCCCATGGACTGCAGTATGCCAAGCCTCTCTGTCCATCACCAACTCCCAGAGTTTACTCAAACTCATGTCCACTGAGTCGGTGATGCCATCCAACCATCTCATCCTCTGTCACCTCTTTCTCCTCCCACCTTCAATCTTTCCCAGCATCAGGGTCTTTTCCAATGGGTCAGTTCTTTGCATCAGATGGTCAAAGTATTGGAGTTTCAGCTTCAACATCAGTCCTTTCAATGAATATTCAGGACTGATTTCCTTTAGGATGGACTGATTTGATCTCCTTGCAGTCCAAGGGACTCTCAAGAGTCTTCTCCAACACCACAGTTCAAAAGCATCAGTTCTTCGGCAGGTCTTTCCTAAAGAGCCCAGACCCAGGACCAGAACACAGAACACTGCATCTCAGGGCTGGAATGGGCCTCACTGCTGCTTGGTCCAGTGGCCCCAAACTTGAACTCATCTACAAGCTTCAGAAAAACCCCTCAGGACTTCGGCTTCCAGAAAAGTGGAATAGACATTATTTTCTCTATACTTCCCTGTAAGTATAACTTAAAACCCTGTCATTATATATAAAATAAATATTAAAAGGCTCTGAAAACTTGAGAGAAGGCAGATAGGATTGAGTATGTTCTCTGACCATGATAGAATCAAATTAGAAATAAAAAATGGAAAGGTAACATAAAATCTCCAAACACTTGGAAACAACAAATGAAAATACAACATATCAAAAATTGTCAGACACAGCTGAAGCAATGCTGAGGGGAAATTTAATAGCACTAAGTGCATACATTAGAAAAGGGGAAGACTCTCAAATCAATTATTTAAACTCTTACCTCAAAAACCTGGAAAAAGAAGAAAGAGGAAAAAAAACAGAGGAAGAAAATATTAAAGACAACATAAATCAATGAAATTGAAAATAGAAAAACAATAGAGAAAAATCAATGAAACAAAGAGCTGTTCTATGAAAATATCAATAAAACTGACAAACCTCCAGCATGAATAACAGAAAAAACAGGGAAGACACAAATTACTAATATTAGTAATAAAACAAGGACATCACTATAGACTCTACAGACACTAAAATAATAATAAATGAATACTAAAAACAACTCTACATTCAGAATTTTGACCACTTAGGTGAAATTGATTCCTTAAAAAATACAAAGTACCACAACTCATACAATACGGAATAGATCATTTGAATCACCCTATAACTATTAAAGAAATTGAATACACAATTTCAAAGCTTCTAAAATTGAAATCTCCAATTCCAGAGTTTTTCCAGATAATTGTTTTAAATGTTTGAGAGAATTAACACCAATTCTACACAATTTCGTCCAGAAAATAGAAGAGGAGGAAACACTTCTCAGTTAATTTTATGAATTTAGCACTACTCTGATAGCCAAACTAGACAAAGACAGAAAAAGAGAAAGGAGACTACAGGCCAACATCTCTCATGATTACAGATGAAAAAATAGTTTATAAAATATTAACAAATAATTCATCAACATTTAAAAAGAGCTATACACTATGACTAAGTGGAGTTTATCCCAATATTTGAAAATCATTCAATATACTCTATCATAGTAACAGGCTAAAGAAGAAAAACCATATAATCATATTAGTTGATACAAGGCAAGTTTTTTACAAAATTCAACACCTTCATGATTTAAAACTCTTAGGAAAATAGAAACATTAAAGGCAAATACAAAAAAAAAAAAAAAAAAAAAAAAAACTTTAGCTCAATGGTAAAAGAATGAACACTCTTTGTTATGAACTGAATTGTGTCCCCTAAATGCATATGTTGAAGACCTAAACCCTCATGCCTCAAAATTTGACTCTATTTAGACATAGCACCTTTAAAACATAATTAAATTAAAATGAGGGTCTTGGGGTGTCAGATTGGTGTCCTCATAGGCAAAGGGAGATTAGGACACCCAGAGAGACACCATGGGTGTGCATACAATGAGGGATGACAATGTAAAGAGACTGTGAGAGGCCAGACCAGCCATGTGCAACTCAAAGAGAGAGTACTCAAAAAACCCCACACCTACTGACACTTTGATATCAGTTTCTAGCTTCAGGAACTGTGAGAAAATTAATTTCTTTTATTTTAGCCACTATTCTGTGTTATTTTTGTTATGGCAGCCCTAGTAAACTAGTATACTTTTCCTTCCAATATCAGGAAAAAGCAAGGATATCTGTTCTCTCCACTCTTAACATAGTGCTGGAAGCTCTAACTAGTGCAATAAGGCAAGAAAAGGAAATAAAATGCATACAGATTTCAAAGGAAGAAATAAAACCTCTCTACTTGTCAATGATATGAATGTCCATGTAGAAAATCCCAAGGAATCTACAAAAAGTATCCTAGAATTAATAAGTGAATTCAGTAAGATCATAATATACAAGGTTAACATATAAAAATTAGTTCTATTTTTATATACTAGCAATGAATATACTGAAAACATCAAAATTTTAAATGGTTGGTTTCAGGTATACAGAAAAGTGATTCAGTTATATATAAAGTGATATATATATATATATATATAAATACATATATATACACACATATATTTTTCATACATACATATATATTTTATATACATATATATGTATACATGTGTATATATATACACATATATATTTTTATATATACATATATATTTTTATATACATATATATTTTTATATACATATATATATATAAAGTGAAAGTGGAGAGTGAAAAAGTTGGCTTAAAGCTCAACATTCAGAAAACAAAGATCATGGAATCCAGTCCCACCACTTCATGGGAAATAGATGGGGAAACAGTGGAAACAGTGTCAGACTTTATTTTTCTGGGCTCCAAAATCACTACAGATGGTGACTGCAGCCATGAAATTAAAAGACACTTACTCCTTGGAAGGAAAGTTATGACCAACTTAGATAGCATATTCAAAAGCAGAGACATTACTTTGCCAACAAAGGATCGTCTAGTCAAGGCTATGGTTTTTCCTGTGGCCATGTATGGATATGAGAGTTGGACTGTGAAGAAGGCTGAGTGCCAAAGAATTGATGCTTTTGAAGTGTGGTGTTGGTGAAGACTCTTGAGAGTCCCTTGGACTGCAAGGAGATCCAACCAGTCCATTCTGAAGGAGATCAGCCCTGGGATTTCTTTGGAAGGAATGATGCTAAAGCTGAAACTCCAGTACTTTGGCCACCTCATGCGAAGAGTTGACTCATTGGAAAAGACTCTGATGCTGGGAGGGATTGGGGGCAGGAGGGGAAGGGGACGACAGAGGATGAGATGGCTGGATGGCATCACTGACTTGATGGCCGTGAGTCTGGGTGAACTCCGGGAGTTGGTGATGGACAGGGAGGCCTGGTGTGCTGTGATTCATGGGGTCGCAAAGAGTCGGACATGACTGAGCGACTGATCTGATCTGATCTCTGAGGTCCATCCCTGTTGTTCCTAAGGGCATTATTTCATTCTTCTATATGGCTGAGTAATATTCTGTTGTATATATGTACCACATCTTTCTCCACTCATCTGTCAATGGACATTTAGGTTGTTTCCATGTCTTGGCTATTGTAAATGGTGCCGCTATGAACACTGGGGCACCTGGATCTTTTCAAGTTAGAGTTTTCTCTGGATATATGCCCAGGAATAGGATTTCTGAACTATCTGACTAACTTTTGACAAAGTTTCAAAAGCAATTCAATGGAGGAAGACAGTCTTTTTCAACAAATGGTGCTGAAGTACTTAGACATTCATAGGTAACAAAGAAAACCTAGTCTTTTCATGAAAAGACCCTGATTCTGGGAAAGATTGAAGGCAGGAGGAGAAGGGGACGACAGAGAATGAGATGGTTGGATGGCATCACTGACTCAATAGACATGAGTTTGAGCAAGCTCCGGGAGTTGGTGATGGACAGGGAAGCCTGGCGTGCTGCAGTCCATGGGGTCGCAAAGAGTCAGACATGACTGAGCGACTGAACTGAACTGATGAGAAAAAAATAAATAAAACTAGATATAGTAGGCTGCATGGTGGCCCCCCAAAAGACATGTCCTAATTCCCAGAATCTGTGAATGTTACCTTCTTTGGATGAGTCTTTACAGCTGTAATTTTAAGATCTTGAGAAGAAAAGCTTACCCTGGATTAACTATCTGGGTCCTACACTCAATCACATGTATTCTTATAGGAGAAAGAGAGATTAAACTGAAAAACACAGGGGAGGTAAACACAGAGAGTCAAGTAGGAGGCAATAAGACCATGGAGACAGAGGTTGGTGTGTTGTGGCCACAGCCAAGGAATGCCTGTAGCCATCAGAAACTGGAAGAGGCAAGGTATGGATTCTCCCCTAGAGCCTTGGAGAAAAGAACACTTTGATTTTGGATACCTGGGCTAGAGAGAGGATAAATTTCTGTCACTTTAAGTCTTCCAGTTTGTAGTTATTTGTGAGAGCAGTCACAGAATCTAATGCTAGATACTGATATTACTGACTATGGACCCACAATTTTCCACAGTGTCCCAAAATGGCCACCCGCAACCTAAGCCCCCAGGCTGTGGCCACACTGTAGGACCAGCTCCCATCCTCATGATTTAGTTGGAGTATAGACCAATTTCTCTTTTATTCTGAAGAATGGCAAAAACCCCTCCATTTTAATGATCCAACCATTTCAATAACCTCTGCATGGGCTTCCCTAGTGGTCCTGTGGTTAGGACTTCACCTTCCAATGCAGAGGGTAGGGGTTCAATCCCTGCTCAGGGAACCGAGATCCCGTATGCCTTGTGGCCAAAAAACCAAAACATAAGACAGAAGCAATACTGTAACAAATTCAATAAATATTTTTTAAATGGTCCACATCAAAAAAAAAAAAATTCTTAAAAAAGAAGAATCTCTGCAAAGATGCAAACCTGGCCAAAATAAAAACAGCAGGAGGATTATAGGAATATGAGTGCCCAAGAGCAAGATTGTGTAGGGAAAAAGGTAGAGGGAAGGTGGTGTAGAAGAACAGAAAATGAGATAGAGGAAAGAAGTGATGAGAGCCTATAGTTGCTTAGTTGCTGGAGATTGTGTTTCCATCCACCCTTTATCAATTATGTCAATGTCTAAATAATGTCTTAGTAACAGAGCACTAGTTGAGCTTAGTAAGAACTCTTCACATAAGAATATAGTCAAGTATAAATTATTACTGCAAATGTTTTCTTCATCAGTAAAAAGTATCTTTTAACTACATATAGGCAACGAGAGCAGTTACCCCGCGTCCGAGGTCAGGGGCTGTGGCCGGGAGGAGCAACCCACACCCAAGGCCAGGGGTGGCGACAAGAGGAGTTACCCAGAGCCCCTGGCTGTGCGGGCGCAGGAGGGCCTAGAGGAGCTATCCCACATTGAAGATCAGGAAGGGCGCTGGTGAGGAGATACCCCTCGTCCAAGGAAAGGAGCAATGGCTGCGCTTTGCTGGAGCAGCCGTGAAGAGATACCCCACGCCCAAGGTAAGAGAAACCCAAATAAGACAGTAGGTGTTGCAAGAGGGCATCAGAGGGCAAACACACTGAAACCATACTCACAGAAAACTAGTCAATCTAATCACACCAGGACCACAGCCTTGTCTAACTCAATGAAACTAAGCCACGCCTGTGGAGCAACCCAAGACGGGCTGGTTGTGGTGGAGAGATTTGACAGAATGTGGTCCACTGGAGAAGGGAATGGCAAACCACTTCAGTATTCTTGCCTTGAGAACCCCATGAATAGTATGAAAAGGCAAAATGATAGGATACTGAAAGAGAAACTCCCCAGGTCAGTAGGTGCCCAGTATGCTACTGGAGATCAGTGGAGAAATAACTCCAGAAAGAATGAAGGGATGGAGCCAAAGCAAAAAGAATACCCAGCTGTGGATGTGACTGGTGATAGAAGCAAGGTCCGATGCTGTAAAGAGCAATATTGCATAGGAACCTGGAATGTCAGGTCCATGAATCAAGGCAAATTGGAAGTGGTCAAACAAGAGATGGCAAGAGTGAATGTCGACATTCTAGGAATCAGCGAACTGAAATGGACTGGAATGGGTGAGTTTAACTCAGATGACCCTTGTATCTACTACTGCGGGCAGGAATCCCTCAGAAGAAATGGAGTGGCAATCATGGTCAACAAAAGAGTCCGTGATGCAGTACTTGGATGCAATCTCAAAAACGACAGAATGATCTCTGTTTGTTTCCAAGGCAAACCATTCAATATCACAGTAATCCAAGTCTATGCCCCAACCAGTAATGCTGAAGAAGCCGAAGTTGAACGGTTCTATGAAGACCTACAAGACCTCTTAGAACTAACACCCAAAAAAGATGTCCTTTTCATTATAGGGGACTGGAATGCAAAAGTAGGAAGTCAAGAAACACCTGGAGTAACAGGCAAATTTGGCCTTGGAATACGGCATGAAGCAGGGCAAAGACTAATAGAGTTTTGCCAAGAAAATGCACTGGTCATAACAAACACCCTCTTCCAACAACACAAGAGAAGACCCTATACATGGACATCACCAGATAGGCAACCCCGAAATCAGATTGATTATATTCTTTGCAGCCAAAGATGGAGAAGCTCTGTACAGTCAGCAAAAACAAGACCAGGAGCTGACTGTGGCTCAGACCATGAACTCCTTATTGCCAAATTCAGACTTAAATTGAAGAAAGTGGGGAAAACCACTAGACCATTGAGGTATGACCTAAATCAAATCCCTTATGATTACACAGTGGAAGTGAGAAATAGATTTAAGGGCCTAGATCTGATAGAGTGCCTGATGAACTATGGAATGAGGTTCATGACCTGGTACAGGAGACAGGGATCAAGACCATTCCTATGGAAAAGAAATGCAAAAAAGCAAAATGGCTGTCTGGGGAGGCCTTACAAATAGCTGTGAAAAGAAGAGAAGTGAAAAGCAAAGGAGGAAAGGAAAGATATAAGCATCTGAATGCAGAGTTCCAAAGAATAGCAAGAAGAGATAAGAAAGCCTTCTTCAGCGATCAATGCAAAGAAATAGAGGAAAACAACAGAATGGGAAAGACTAGGGATCTCTTCAAGAAAATCAGAGATACCAAAGGAACATTTCATGCAAAGATGAGCTCGATAAAGGACAGAAATGGTATGGACCTAACAGAAGCAGAAGATATTAAGAAGAGGTGGCAAGAATACACAGAAGAACTGTACAAAAAAGATCTTCAGGACCCAGATAATCACGATGGTGTGATCACTGACCTAGAGCCAGACATCCTGGAATGTGAAGTCAAGTGGGCCTTAGAAAGCATCACTACGAACAAAGCTAGTGGAGGTGATGGAATTCCAATTGAGCTATTCCAAATCCTGACAGATGATGCTGTGAAAGGGCTGACCTCAATATGCCAGCAAATTTGGAAAACTCAGCAGTGGCCACAGGACTGGAAAAGGTCAGTTTTCATTCCAATCCCAAAGAAAGGCAATGCCAAAGAATGCTCAAACTACCGCACAATCGCACTCATCTCACACGCTAGTAAAGTAATGCTCAAAATACTACAAGCCAGGCTTCAGCAATATGTGAACCGTGAACTTCCTGATGTTCAAGCTGGTTTTAGAAAAGGTAGAGGAACCAGAGATCAAATTGCCAACATCTGCTGGATCATAGAAAAAGCAAGAGAGTCACAGAAAAACATCTATTTCTGCTTTATTTTCTATGCCAAAGCCTTTGACTGTGTGGATCACAATAAACTGTGGAAAATTCTGAAAGAGATGGAAATACCAGACCACCTGATCTGTCTCTTGAGAAATTTGTATGCAGGTCAGGAAGCAACAGTTAGAACTGGACATGGAACAACAGACTGGTTCCAAATAGGGAAATGAGTACGTCAAGGCTGTATATTGTCATCCTGTTTATTTAACTTATATGCAGAGTACATCATGAGAAACGCTGGAGTGGAAGAAGCACAAGCTGGAATCAAGAATGCTGGGAGAAATATCAATAACCTCAGATATGCAGATGATACCACCCTTATGGCAGAAAGTGAAGAGGAACTAAAAAGCCTCTTGAGGAAAGTGAAAGTGGAGAGTGAAAAAGTTGGCTTAAAGCTCAACATTCAGAAAACGAAGATCATGGCATCCGGTCCCACCACTTCATGGCAAATAGATGGGGAAACAGTGGAAACAGTGTCAGACTTTATTTTTCTGGGCTCCAAAATCATCCCAGATGGTGACTGAACCATGAAATTAAAAGACGCTTACTCCTTGGAAGGAAAGTTATGACCAACCTAGATAGCATATTCAAAAGCAGAGACATTACTTTGCCAACAAAGGTTCATCTAGTCAAGACTATGCTTTTTCCTGTGGTCATTTATGGATGTGAGAGTTGGACTGTGAAGAAGGCTGAGCATCGAAGAATTGATGCTTTTGAAGTGTGGTGTTGGAGAAGACTCTTGAGAGTCCTTGGACTGCAAGGAGATCCAACCATTCCATTCTGAAGGAGATCAGCCCTGGGATTTCTTTGGAAAGAAATATGCTAAAGCTGAAACTCCAGTACTTGGGCCACCTCATTCGAAAGGTTGAGTCATTGGAAAAGACTCTGATGCTGGGAGGGATTGGGGGCAGCAGGAGAAGGGGACGACAGAGGATGAGATGGCTGGATGGCATCACTGACTCGATGGACGTGAGTCTGAGTGAACTCCGGGAGTTGGTGATGGACAGGGAGGCCTGGTGTGCTGCGATTCATGGGGTCGCAAAGAGTCGGACACGACTGAGCGACTGATATGATCTGATCTTATAAGACACACAATGTACTTACAATTACACAATGTACTCCTTTCCTACCCTAGTATTAGATATAGATCCCTCCAAGGGAAAGTAAGAAAAGAGAGTAACAGTGCACTCTTGCTGTAGATTGGCTCCCAACCTGACCCAGACTGAGGGGATAGGGAGGAAGCAGAAACAGAATCCCCCACAAAGTGGCAAGTAAAGAGTACAGAAATGAAGGCTAAAGGATGAACTTTAGAGATTTTAAGATTTTGTATATGGCATTTAAAAGATTTGATTGGAGTCCAGAGTGACTTGGGTTTCTAAAGTTAGGTGTTTTGTGACTAAAATATTTGGAGGGAGGTTATAGATTAGTTGGATTTTGTAATGATAGGCTTTTACCTTGTAGTTGCTTTAACTCTTATGTTATTATGAAACAATTAGAACTGGAATGTTTTAATTTGACAATTGTTGATTTTATACATTTATTGATTTTTTTCATGTTTTAAATAGAAATTTTTTTTCCTAGTTTGCAGAGTTAAGCATTTGTCCCCTATATCAACACACTCCCCACACCTAGCCCAAGCTGGGCTGAGGGACATTTGAACATCTGATAATTCCATTAAACAGAGACTCTATTGTTAAGGGAGACTTGAGGTCATTAAATCAGCATTACAATTGGTTATGGGCAAGTTTGCTTCAAAGTCATATTCTTTTTATTGAAGTAGAGTTGGTTTACAATATTGATTTAGTTTCAGGTATATAGCAAAATGATTCTGTTTTATATGTACATATATTTTTTTATACATAAGTATTTCAGATTATTTTCATTATAGGTTATTATATGATATTGAATATATTAATCATTCCCTGTACTATACTGTAAATCCTGTGGCTTATCTATTTCAAGGTCATTTTTAGAACATGGAGAGGTCCAGATAGAATTCTAAGTGAGAAGTATAGGCTGAAGATCCAGGTTTGGAAACCATCAGTATATAAGTGGTCATTGAAACCAAGGTTGCATCTATCAAGGTTCTTGGTTACAAACAACAGAAACCAACCCTGGTTATTTAAGGAAATAATTTATTAGAGATAATAGGTAGCTTATGAAGTCTCCAGGAAAACAACAGAACCAAGCTTAGAGATTTTATGATAAGAAAGAATTCCCAATTCACATTGCAGGTGCTGGGTCCTGACTCTGCAATGGGTACCACCAATCCTGCCAACATATGGCATTGGGTGCTACCATCAACTTCTGCAGCAGCTGCTTCTGGACACTGAAAGTGCTGCTTCCACCTTTGCCAGAAGGGCTCCATAAGAGGCTCCTCTTTCCTTTACTGGTTTCCCAACTCAGTCTGGCATGGGTACAATTAAACGCCTGGGTTCTAGCTGCAAGGGAGCCTGGAAATGTGCCTATTGTTATGGCCTCCTTAGTAGTAGGCCACCAGGTGGTTGGTGGTATAGTGGTTAGCATAACTGCCTTCCAAGCAATTGACCCAGGTTTTATTCCAGGCAAATGGAATAGAATGGGCTTTCCTAGTGGCTCAGACAGAAAAGAATCCACCTGCAATGCAGGAGACCCAAGTTTGATCCTTGGGTCAGGAAGATCACCTGGAGAAGTGAATGGCTACCCCCTCCAGTTTTCTTGCCTGGAGAATTCCATGGGCAGAGGAGCATGGTGGGCTACAGTCCATGGAGTCACAAAGAGTCAGACATGACTAAACAATTAACACTTTTGCACTTTTAGTAGGAAGCAAGGCCTTTTAAGGAGGAAAGAGGGCTAAATGTGCAATGTGGTCAAGTGCTGCTGCTGCTGCTGCTGCTGCTAAGTCGCTTCAGACGTGTCCAACTCTGTGTGACCCCATAGATCGCAGCCCACCAGGCTCCCCCATCCCTGGGATTCTCCAGGCAAGAACACTGGAGTGGATTGCCATTTCCTTCTCCAGGGGAATCTTTTCCACCCAGGGATAAAACCCACATCTCTTACATCTCCTGCATTGGCAGGTGGGTTCTTTACCTCTAGCACCACCTGGGAAGCCCTTAATGTAGCCAAAAGGAATAATGAATGTCCACTATAAGAACAGAAGCTGAGATGGTGAAAGAGCAGATGTGGAAGTAAAGAGAGAATATAATAATTAACAGTAAATATTTATTGAGTGCTTACATGTTCAGTACTTAATATATATGAAATTATTTACTCCTTAGAACAACTCTCTCAATTAGAAACTTTTTTTTTAATGAACAGCACACATGTTTGAGAATTGGATAGTCATTCTTAGTTGCCTCACGTAGAAACTATCGGTTTGCAGGTAGAGAAACTGACTCAACAGAGAGATTAAACTCATTATCCAAGGTGACCCAGCAAGTAGCACTAACTCCAGAATACATGATACTGCCTCTCCATGGAGAGGATGAAAATGGAATTCTAGGAAACACAGATATTTACGCAACAGAGGAAGTGAAATGGATTGAGAAGCAATAAATGGTCACAGAGCCAGAGAAAACTCAAGAGGAGTACTTTATATCAGAAGTCCTGGAGTAAGAAATGGTAGTTGGGCTGCTGCAACAAAGGAGCTTAAATAACAGAAATTTATTGTCTCACACTTTTGGAGGTTGGATGCCTGAGATGAAGGTACCGGCAGAGTTAGTTCCTTCTAAGGACTAAGAGGGAAGGATCTGTTTCATGCTTCTCTTCTAGGTTCTAGAGCTTTGCTGGCAATCTTTAGCATCCTTTGACCTGTAGGTGCATCACCTGAGCTCTGCCTTTATATGGCATTCTGTTGAGTCTTCCCTTTTTATATGTATGTCTCCAAATTCCCCCTTTTTAGAATGACACCAATCATATTGGATTAGGGGTCTATAATACTCTCATGTAACATCATCTTAGCTAATTTACATCTGTAGTGGCCCTACTTCCAAATAAGATTACATGCTGAGATACTAGGGGTTAAAACTTTGACATATGAATTTGGGGATGGGTGGGGATTCAACTCAACTCATAATAGTAGTCAACTATATGACTGCTGCAGAAAGGTCAAGAACAGTGACGGCTGCATATAAACTACCGGATTTGGCAACTAGGAGCTTACAGAGATTTGGCAAGAATCATATTATTATTTCAGTAATATGATACTGGTAGACATATATTTTAAGAAGTTGACATAGGAAAGGTGCTTAAGAGAGGACACTGAGGGAAATGAAAGTGAAATTCGCTCAGTCACGTCAGACTCTTTGCGACCCCATGGACTAGTCCACGGAATTCTCCAGGCCAGAATACTGGAGTGCATAGCCTTTTCCTTCTCCAGGGGATGTTCCCAATCCAGGGATCAAACCCTGGTCTCCCACATTGCAGGCAGATTCTTTACCAGCTGAGCCACAAAGATGCATATACAATTCTCTATATGTTTGATGTGACAGGAAATGTATGGCCATCTCTATAGAGGGAAGCAGACCCCTGTGAAGTCTTTACCAAGTACTCAATGGTATAAATAGAAATGTTATGGTTTGGTGGTGTTACTTCCTATGTGTCAAGCCAAATCTTTAGGAATTGTGATTTGAAGTCAACAACTGGTTTGGGGCAGACATCTATACCACATGTGGTGGTGTTGCCATAGTGATTGTCACTCTAAGAAATGTGGGTAGGGTATTTACTGTGTTCAAAATGAAGACAAAATTTTATATACTAAGGACCTTTCCATATATCCTTCCTGAATGTTAATGTTTTTCAGATGAGTAATAGAACACTTCAGGTACTTTTGTTCCTTGAAAATGAAATACCTTTCTTCCTCTGTCTGAAGACACTCTTCTAAAATGCAAGAACTCAAATAACTGCAAATTCAAATACAGTTTTTGAGCTGTACCACAGGAAGGAATAGGATTCAAAAGGCCAGTTTCAGCACCTGCTGTTTTCATTTCTCTTTGCTAGAACCAGTTGCTGTGTTTCAGAAACAGAAGCTCTGAAAGCGAAGATGTTTGAGAACATGGAATTGGAACCCTACATATGTTTAAAACTCCAGTTTGAAAGAAATACTTTATTCCTTTTCAAACTTCCCTACCGTTGCAATGAATTTATTTCTTACATGATCCCACAGGACTGAATTTTATTATCTCAACTTCAGGATGGAAATAGTTTAGTCCTGTGTGCTAATGACTGATTCTCCCAGAGTGTGGCCACCTGGCTGCCAGGGCTTTTTGAGGTTCCTGCCATATCCAAGTTGCTCATTGTTGTGTATTTTTCACTTCCTTCTGTTTCTACTCCACTGCTTTCATCCATCAACACCGTGGGAGCCCTTGTGGAGTGTGTTGGAATCTCACCATGAATCCTACTCCACACAAACAGCCTACTGTCTCGTCTCCACGTTTCACAGGTGTTCTCTGCCAGAGAATCAAGGAAATAAAACTTGGAAACTTGTCAAATTTCTGCTGATAGAGCCTAACAAATCTACCACAGAAAGGAGGCATAGATAGTCACAGTGCAGATGCTTTTTGTAAAAAGATTTTAGGAAGTTTATTTCATTTGATGAGACACTTGATTAAAAAAGAAACCATCTCCCGGAAATGTCCAAACACATTTACTAATCAAGTCAGTGATGCCATCCAGCCATCTCATCCTCTGTTGTCCCCTTCTCCTCCTGCCCCCAATCCCTCCCAGCATCAGAGTCTTTTCCAATGAGTCAACTCTTCGCATGAGGTGGCCAAAGTACTGGAGTTTCAGCTTTAGCATCATTCCTTCCAAAGAAATCCCAGGGCTGATCTCCTTCTGAATGGATCGGTTGGATCTCCTTGCAGTTCAAGGGACTCTCAAGAGTCTTCTCCAACACCACAGTTCAAAAGCATCAATTCTTCAGTGAACTCCGGGATTTGGTGATGGACAGGGAGGCCTGGCGTGCTGCAATTCATGGGGTCGCAAAGAGTCGGACACGACTGAGCGACTGATCTGATCTGATCTTGATTGTGGGGCTTCCCTAGTAGCTCAGATGGTAAAGAATCCGCCTGCAATGCAGGAGACCCAGGTTTGATCCCTGGGTCAGGAAGATCCCCTGGAGAAGGAAATGGCAACCCACTCCAGTACTCTTGCCTGGAGAATTCAGATGAAGCAACAAATAGGTGGCCATTACTGGGCAAGAAGAGAACACAAAATGAGATGTTGGGCATCTTGGTCCCTTTGCAGGGAGGCACTGGCTGTCACTGATCAGCCCTCCTTTGCACTCTGGGGTGGCCTCTCACTCTCTTCTGCACTTCCTCTTCCACCTATACCAGGCCTCAAAATTTCAGGTTCAGTGCTCCCATGAAAACTAAGAAGTCTAAAAAGGCTTAACACAAAAATAATGTTTCCACCAAAAGAAGCCGGTCCTTTTACAACAACCAGCAGAAAAGTTTTAGTTCACACCGTTCTTTTTTTTTTTTTTTTTCTGGATTTGGCTCTAGCACAACTAAAGAATCATTCATAGCACCACCCCAAGAGAGCTGCTGTCTAACCTAGAAGAAAATCTAGATCTGCACTTTTAGAAAAATAAGATAAAAACTTGATTAAAAACTGTGAAATTACACTTTTTATTTATAGTGTAAATATACATTCATTAACAGGACACGAGATTAAGGTTTCTACATTTCCCTTCCTGGCTGACAATGCCACAGATAGGGTAGGGAGGGGACAGTAGATTGCTTTATCACACACTCTACCCTCCTCTGATCCCACCCCACCCTTTCCAGGCAAGCTGAGGAATTTGACTCTGTCATTCCTTCCTCCTTTCCTTCCTTCTCTCTTCCATACACTCCTGTCTCTTTCTTAGGTATCTTTACTTGTTTTGTGGGAGATTCTAATAGACAGGTTGTTTGTTTAGTCGCTAAGTCGTGTCCAACTCTTGTGATCCCATGGATTGTAGTCTGCCTGGCTTCTCAGTCCATGGGATTCTCCAGGCAAGAATACTGGAGTGGGTTGCCATTCCCTTCTCCAGGGGATCTTCTTGACTCAGGAATCAAACCCAGGTCTCCTGCAGGTAGATTATTTACCAACTGAGCTATGAGGCAAGCTCTAACAGACAGGAATTAGATCTAAATCTTATCTTGGTCTATCACCCATAAATTATTTCTGGTGTAATTTTGAGGACACTAATTGCTTTCTATAATAATCCTCCTTTCCCAAAGTGTTAGGAAACTGCTGCCAGCATCCTTTCAGCTAGATCCTGCTGCTGCTGCTGCTGCTAAGTCACTTCAGTCGTGTCTGACTCTGTGCGACCCCATAAACGGCAGCCCACCAGGCTTCCCCGTCCCTGGGATTCTCCAGGCAAGAACACTGGAGTGGGTTGCCATTTCCTTCTCCAATGCATGAAAGTGAAAAGTGAAAGTGAAGTCGCTCAGTCATGCCTGACTCTTAGTGACCCCATGGACTGCAGCCTACCAGGCTCCTCTGTCCATGGGATTTTCCAGGCAAGAGTACTGGAGTGGGGTGCCATTGCCTTCTCCGCAGCTAGATCCTAATCATCTTAAAAGCTCAAAACTTAGCAGCTATAAGGTAATCTGCTCCAAGGTCAGCAATAGATTTGGTTTTCTTTGGTACCAAGTAGATAAATGTCCCAAAAGCCACACCCACGCAAACTCTTGGGAGGAAAGCTTCAAAATGGCTTCTCTGAACTCTACTCCTTCCCTTTGGAACTCCAAAAGATCAAACCATGAAGTCTGGTAGGATACAAACAGCAGTTAAAGCCCATATAGTGCAGAGTAGTAAAAAAAAAAAGTCTAAACACGGCATGGATATGTGCTTAAACTCGATCTAAGCAATCTGATTCTTCTACAAGGTTTAACTTTTAATTTAAAGAATACATGCTCTTGTTATATACATTTAAAAAGTCCTTCTCTACCTACATTTACTCAAAAGCCCAGTGGTGTCCTTAAGCACTTTGGCTTCATCAGGACTCCTACAGTACCCAACTCTAGTCAATGTACCATGGTCTGTGAGTAGCTCTCCTAGGAATTGTCCAGCCTGCATGACAGAACATGGAGCCCCTGGTTGGAGTTCTGGTATACTACCTACCAGCTGTGTGAACTCAGGGAAGCTGTTTCTTCTCTAAGTCTCATATTCCTCATCTATAGAAAGGAGATGCTATTGGTACCTCACTCTTAGGATTGCTGTCAGGAATAAATGAAGTCAATTAATTAAGGACATGGTAATAACTGTTTCCCTGGTAGCTCAGATGGTAAATAATGTAGGAGACCCAGGTATGATCCCTGGGTGGGGAGAAGGTAATGGCAACCCACTCCAGTATTCTTGTCTGGAAAATTCCAGGGACAGAGGAGCCTGGTGGGCCACAGTCCATGGGCTTGAAAAGAGTTGGACACAACTGAGCAACTAACACACAATAATTGTTAGGTATATTGTTAAAAATAACAAATGGGTACTGAATACCCTAAGGTCCCCATTCCTCTTGTATTTAGTCACAGAGAACACATCTGTAAGAGCAGTAAATGAGCATAGGGCAGGAGTACATTGCTACACCCACAGCAACACAGTTGTTCAAGGCTCTTATCTAATGTAATATTATGAATCTTGACTCCTAGAAAGCTCCTTCAGGGTGCTGGGCTTTTCTGTTACCAGTCTACCCCCTTAGATCTGCAGCAGACCTGACATCACTATGTACCCATTGTTGTCTGACTTGCCTTGGCTCTGGCCACCTAGCTCTTTTCCTTCAGCTCTTCCACTCTCCATGACTGTCCACCATGGAGATTTAAATAGAGTTATTACCCAGGGAAGTAGGGATCCTGGAATCTAACGTTGGGAGCTGCAAGTTCTATGATCGAGTACACTGGGAAAGGTAGCTTCTGGTTTTTTTTTCCCCTCCTGTCCTTGAAATCCAGGTCTAGCTTCATGGGGAGAAGCTACAGAGGTATCTTTTCAGTGAGATTCTACTGAAAACTGCAATGCAACAGGAAAATTACAGGAACATGCGTGTCCAAAGACAAATATAAGGGAAGGGTGGAAAGAAGGTTGTATAAAAAAGAGAATAAGAGCAAATGAGGTAGAGGAAAGAAGTGATGAGAGTCTCCAGTTGCTGGAGACTATGATGACATCTGCCCTTTATCAACCTGTCAAGATCTAGGATCTGGTCAGAAATGGTTTCTGGGTTTATTAGTCACACTCACCTTTGTACTGAGTTAGCACTGCAAACAAGGGCAGTGACCCCTTATTATCTAAAGTAATGGGGACAAATGTAAGGCACAAGTGTGCAATAAGAGAGAGAGAGAGGTAGAAAAAGGAAAAAGAAGACTGGAGAAAAGGAGGCAGGAAAAGGAAAGCTAAAAAAAGTTATTGCTCTTGAGGAACCAGTTACCAGGCATAGTTGCCACTGCTACACATATTTTGCAGAGAAGGGAGTGAAAGAGATGAAGCCTGTTGCACTGCCAGGACCCTTAATTCTGTCCCCTCTCAGGCCCAACTTTGAGATTTTGAGAGACTAAAGTAGTGCTCAGAGTGCCCAGGGAGGCGGTTAGGATCCTTTTTGTTTGTTGACGTGGTCCTCTCCTGTCCCTGTGACTGACACTGTGCCTAACAGACCTCCAACTACTGGGAGTGTGAGCAGATGAAGGGCCTAGCTCCTGTGCTCTGAAATCCATCATATTTGTTCCAAGGCCAGGTTCTCCACAGACTGCTCCTGTCAATGACAGAGTACAGTGGGGATGCTAGGGCAGGCCACTTCTGGGAGACACAGGAATCTTCTGCTGATTTTTTTTTTTTTTTTTTTTTTTTGGCTCTCCAATAGCCTTGCTGAGCCTTTCTTAGTTCATGGCAGTCTAAGATCTTCCATCCATCCTTCTCCCTTCTCTCTCTTCTTCCCTTGGTATCAGATTACTTGCTTCCTGAACTGATGACTCTCCCAGCCTTGTTGGCCTCCCTGCTTATTTTCTTTCACAGGTGGTCCCTTCTAATAAAACCCTTGCATATTTAATCTCAATTTGGTGCCTGCTTCCCAGGCTCACATAATCGCCAAGCACTAACAGAAATAGGAAGTCCTAGCTCTTACTACTCATCATGCACAATGCAAGGTCCTAAATCACTGCTTGTTCATTTCTACTTAGACAGTCTTCACTGTGCTCCAGGTGTGAGGTAAAAGCTTTGGTGGTTGACAGGTCATTCCCACGCTTGAATGCAGCAGTTCTGGCTTTGTTTATGAGCATTCCCTTGGTCCATTTCTGTGGGAAAGTGGGATATTCCACTTTCCAGGTAAAAGGCTTGGTTTTACTCCTCTAATTCCATTATAAAGGAGTCAACAGCAGCATCAACTTATTTGATCTCAACATTATAGGTGTCTAACATTCAAGGTATGGAGTACTTATTCTCCATTTCTTCCCAGAAGCCATGACCTTCAATTGCCCCATCCAAGGGAAGAATCCTATTTGGAATGACACACGGGAGCCTTCTTTGTCCACCCACACCTGCAGATTCTGTATTGTATCATTACATCTATGAAAAGTCGCAATAATTCCACAGCTTTTCAACCCATAGAGATAAAACTGAGTTCTGTCTAAGGCTATGTCCTTAGTTTTTTCTTAGAAGCTTTACTTAATGAGCTTATAATTTCTATGTACAGTAGAGCACAGGCACATAATGACCATATATTTGGGGGATGTTGGCATACGAATATTCGGCAAAAGAAACATGCAAACCATAACATTTTCTCTTGTTTGAAAAAGTCTACCAAACATGTAGCCTTCCAAACAAGAAGGCTTGTTTTTATTTCCTTGAGCATCTAAGATTTTGTAGTTTTTTTTTTATTGTGGTAAAATACACATAACATAAAATTTACCATTTAGAACTGTAAATGTCAGTAACATTTGATACATTCACAATGTGTGCAACCATCACCAATATCTAGTTCCAGAACATTTTTATCACCCCAAAAGACAGCCCGATACCCATTAAGCCATCACTTTTTTCACCTCCTTGTCACTCCAGTTCAGTTTATTTCAGTCACTCAGTCATGTCTGACTCTTTGTGACCCCATGGACTGCAGCATGCCAGGCTTCCCTGTCCATCCCCATCTCTCGGAGTTCACTCAAACTCATGTCCATTGAGTCCGTAATGCCATCCAACCATCTTGTCCCCTTCTCCTCATGCCTTCAATCTTGCCCCACATCAGGGTCTTTTCCAATGAGTCAGCTCTTCGAATTAGGTGGCCAAAGTATTGGAGTTTCAGCTTCAACATCAGTCCTTCCAATGAATATTCAGGACCAATTTCCTTTAGGATGGACTGGTTGGATCTCCTTGCTGTCCAAGGGACTCTCAAGGGTCTTCTTCAACACCACACTTCAAAAGCATCAATTCTTTGGCACCTAGCTTTCTTTATAGTCCAACTCTCACATCCATACATGACTACTGGAAAAACCATAGCCTTGACTAGACGGACCATCGTTGGCGAAATAATATCTCTGCTTTTTAATATGCTGCCTCAGTTCAGTTCAGTTCAGTCGTTTAGTCGTGTCCGACTCTTTGCAACCCCATGAATTGCAGCACGCCAGGCCTCCCTGTCTATCACCAACTCCTGGAGTTCACCCAGACTCATGTCCATCGAGTCAGTGATGCCATCCAGCCATCTCATCCTCTGTCGTCCCCTTCTCCTGCCCCCAATCCCTCCCAGCATCAGAGTCTTTTCCAATGACTCAACTCTTTCCATGAGGCGGCCAAAGTACTGGAGTTTCAGCTTTAGCATCATTCCTTCCAAAGAAATCCCAGGGCTGATCTCCTTCAGAATGGACTGGTTGGATCTCCTTGCAGTCCAAGGGACTCTCAAGAGTCTTCTCCAACACCATAGTTCAAAAGCATCAATTCTTCGGCACTCAGCCTTCTTCACAGTCCAACTCTCACATCCATACAGGACCACAGGAAAAACCATAGCCTTGACTAGATGGACCTTTGTTGGCAAAGTAATGTCTCTGCTTTTGAATATGCTATCTAGGTTGGTCATAACTTTCCTTCCAAGGAGTAAACATCTTTTAATTTCATGGCTGCAGTCACCATCTGCAGTGATTTTGGAGCCCAAAAAAATAAAGTCTGACACTGTTTCCACTGTTTCCCCATCTATTTCCCATGAAGTGATGGGACCGGATGCCATGATCTTTGTTTTCTGAATGTTGAGCTTTAAGCCAACTTTTTCACTCTCCACTTTCACTTTCATCAAGAGGCTTTTTAGTTCCTCTTCACTTTCTGCCATAAGGGTGGTATCATCTGCATATCTGAGGTTATTGATATTTCTCCCAGCAATCTTGATTCCAGCTTGTGCTTCTTCCAGCCCAGCATTTCTCATGATGTACTCTGCATATAAGTTAAATAAGCAGGGTGACAATATACAGCCTTGACGTACTCCTTTTCCTATTTGGAACCAGTCTGTTGGTCCATGTCCAGTTCTAACTGTTGCTTCCTGACCTGCGTACAAATTTCTCAAGGGGCAGATCAGGTGGTCTGGTATTCCCATCTCTTTCAGAACTTTCCACAGTTTATTGCGATCCACACAGTCAAAGGTTTTGGCATAGTCAATAAAGCAGAAATAGATGTTTTTCTGGAACTCTCTTGCTTTTTTGATGATCCAGTGGATGTTGGCAATTTGATCAGGTTGGTCATAACCTTCCTTCCAAGGAATAAGCATCTTTTAATTTCATGGCTGCAGTCACCATTTGCAGTGATTTTGGAGCTCCCCAAAAGGAAGTCTCTCACTGTTTCCACTGTTTCCCCATCTATTTCCCATGAAGTGATAGGACTGTGATGCCATATTCCTAGTTTTCTGAATGTTGAGCTTTAAGCCAACTTTTTCACTCTCCTCTTTGACTTTCATCAAGAAGCTCTTTAGTTTTTCTTCACTTTCTACCATTAGGGTGGTGTCATCTGCATATCTGAGGTTATTGATATTTATTCCTGCAATCTTGATTCCAGCTTGTGTCACCCCAAGGCAGCCACTAATTTGCTTTTTGTTTTTATAGATTTTACTTATTATGGATATTTCATATGAATGAAATCATATAATATGTAGCCTTTTGTGTTTCCTTCAGATAACAAATTATTTTCAAGATTCATTCAGATTATCACATGTCCAAGTATTTCATTCCTTTTTACGGCTGAATAATATTCCATTGTATGGTCAGTTAATCTTTATTGCTTATAGATTCTGTATCTGCAAATTTTCCTACTTGCTGAGATTTATCTGTAAGCCTCCAATCAATACATGTAGTGTTTTTGTGACCATTCACAGACATGCACATGCACAGAGTGTTGAAAATTTTTAGTCACTTGATGTGCATGTTACCAGTGAAGGTATAAAAAAAGCAATATTGTGCTTTTTTTGTTTCAGCACTCACACTGTTAAGTGTCCCTTTCACACCCTATTTAGTTCCAGTCAGGTTTTTTGCAGTAGGGGGATTTTTGTTGGTGATTTCACTGTTTAAAAGGCCCTCCAAGTATAGTATTAGAATGCTGTCTAATGTTACAGCATCTAGTGCAAGAAGACTATGTTATGCCTTATGGAGAAAACATATGTGTGTTAGACAAGCTTCATTCAGGAATGAATAATAGTGCTGTTGGCCACAGGTTCAGTGTTAATGAGCAACATGTAGTAATGTGTCTTTAAACAGGAACACACATAAAACAAGGCTATGTATTGAACAGTTGAGGAAAATGTTGTTTCCAGAGGCTTGCAGGAACCTAGCCCTCTATTTCCTGTAGAGTAATAGTTCAGCATTTGCTAATTCAGTGTTTGTGACTTCTTTATATAAAACTGTCTCTCTTTATTGTGAATAAAGAGATCTGACTGTATGAATCACATTTTGTTTATCTTTTCATCAGTTGATGGACATTTGGGTTGTTTCCATTTTGGGCTGTTATGAGTAATACTGCTGTGGACATTTGTGTACAAACTTTTGTTTCAACACCTGTTTTTTAATTCTTGGGAGCATATAACCAGATGTCCTCAGTTTTATTTTTCTTTAATTTTTATTGGAGAATAGTTGATTTATAATGTTGTGTTAGCTTTAACCAATATGACCCCACAAGAAATCACTGCTACAAGGAATGATGAAGGAGGTTTGGGGAGTAAAAGGTGGAGAAAGAAAAGAGACAGAAGGCAAAATATGTGAGTTGGGCTCAGGGTGAAAACAGAACTGGGCTTTGTGTTGCAGAGCAAAGAAGATGATCGAAAGGAGGCCAAGGACAAAGAAAAACAAAACTTGAAGAGATCAGGAATAGAACCAAATCAAGATCAAAATTAGGCAGGTCCTTAAGCTAAGGGTCCACCCAAATGGACCAGGGAGAAGGCAGTGCATGAGACAGAGGAGAGCAGATCAGAGCAAGAGGAAGATAGGAAGAACTAGAAAGAGTCCTAGAGCTGTTGGACACACGTCCTGGTGCTCTTTTTTCCTTTTTTCTAATTGAGATATTGTTGACATAAAACACTATATTAGGCTCAAGTATATAGTATAGTGATTCAATATTTGTTTGTATTTTGGAGTGATGACTTCAATAAGTCTGGTTAACATACATCACTACACATATTCACAATGTTTTTTAACATTTTTTTCTTGTGATAAGAACTTTTAAAATCTCTTACTGGTGCCCTTGATTGGTGCTTGCAACTGCCATTAGAGGCCATTTAGCACAGCTGTGTCACATCTGAAGCCAGGTCTAACTTGGGTGTATCAGGCCAGTTGTATCATACTAGATAAGTTGTTCAGTCTTTCTGTTTCAATTTTCTCATCTTAAAACACCACCAATAATGGCCTTTACCTCATAAGGTAATTGTAAGAAATAAGATAACGAATGTGAATTAATTAGCATAGCACCAGGCACATAAGTGCTTGATAAATGTAGATTGTTGGCCCTCTGTATCTGTGGATTCTGCATCCATACATTCAACCAACCCTGGATCAAAAATACTTGAATAAAAATTCTAGAAATTTCCAAGAAGCAATTTTTAATTTGCTGTGTGCTGTCAACTATTTACATAGTATTTACATTGCATTTACAACTATTTACATAGCATTTACATTGTATTAGATATTTTAAGTAATCTAGAGATTTAAAGTTCATGGAAGACTGTGCACAGTTACATGTAAATACTACACCATCTTATAAGGGGCTTGAGCATCTGTGGATTTTTATATCTGTGGAGGGTTTGGAACTAATCTCTCACAGATACGGGCGTGTGACTGTGTATTGACTCTATGTATGTAGACATGTGTGTTCAGGGAGGACCATTAGAATGGAGAGGAGACGTTGAGGCAGCACACCCATAGGACAATTATGCCATACTCAGTTTTTAAGCAGAGGCCAAGATGGGATTAGATATGCAAGAGATTTATTGGGGTAATGCCTGTGAAGGATAAAGTGGGAGAGAGCAGAAGCAGGTAGGAAAGGCCATCACATCACAATGTAAGTCTGGCACACATGTAAGGAGCGAGGGAAGGAAGGAGACTGGGTAGAAAGATCCTCAAACATAGCACAGTTCTGAGCAAATTTTGGCCAGGTTGATGGGGAGACTCTGAACTAAAGTTGTCCATTAGGGGAATCTCCCCTTGGGTAATAGCCTCACTTCAGTATCTGCACTGTGCCCAGTCATTGAATGGGAGCCACTGGAGGCTGCTGGTCAGCAATTCTCTTCACAAAAGATTCTCTTAACAGAATATCTGAAGAGTATATCTCTATGTCCCTTACCTCCCAACAATAACCTATCAAAACCCATTTACTCACTGACTGAATTTGCTATAAGGATAAGAGAGTGCTTTCCATGATGTATTTGTACCTCCTATAGAAGCCCCTTGGACTACAAGGAGATCCAACCTGTCCATCCTAAAGGAAATCAGTCCTGAATATTCATTGGAAGGACTGATGCTGAAGCTGAAACTCCAATACTTTGGCCACCTGATGCAAAGAGCTGACTCTTTGGAAAAGACCTTGATTCTGGGAAAGATTGAAGGTAGGAGGAGAAGGGAATGATAGAGGATGAGATGGTTGGATGGCATCACCAACTCAATGGACATGAGTTTCAGTAGACTCTGGGAGCTGGTGATGGGCAGGGAAGCCTTGTGTGCTGCAGTCCCATGGGGTTGCCAAGAGTTGGATATGACTAAGAGACTGAACTGAATAGAAGCCCCACAATAGCCTGGTACTTGGTTTCCCCATCTGAGGTAAACTTACCAAACTTCCTTCTAATTGCCCTCGTGAATTGGTTTGTTCCATTTTCCAATTCCAGCTGCAGTAGGTTTCACCTTTCTACATAGTTCCTGTTGGACATAAGGCTGGATCTGCTTAATGGGTTTCAAGATTTGACTTTTCCTCTGAATACTGTTCTTGCTTCTCTATATGTTTAATGTCCCCAAAGCTTAAGACCAGCTCCACCCTATTCTTAATCCCAGCACCAATTTCCAGAAATCAAACCCGCATCAGAGTCATGCGTTCCTTTGGTTTGAATCCAGCAACTGAGAAACAAACATTTTCTCCTCATAGATAAAAAAAGATAATGTGATTGATTTCTTTTTTCTTTTCTATTCAACAGCATTTATAACAGGTTAATAACTCCATGTTTTCTTTTTTCCGCCAAGATAACTATATATTGAATAAGGATTCTTTTTTAAATTTTATTTTATTTTTAAACTTTACAATATTGTATTGGTTTTGCCAAATATCGAAATGAATCCTCCACAGGTATACATGTGTTCCCCATCCTGAACCCTCCTCCCTCCTGCCTCCCCATACCATCCCTCTGGGTCGTCCCAGTGCACCAGCCCCAAGCATCTGGTATCCTGCATCGAACCTGGACTGGCAACTCGTTTCATAAATGATATTATACATGTTTCAATGCCATTCTCCCAAATCTTCCCACCCTCTCCCTCTCCAACAGAGTCCATAAGACTGTTCTATACATCAGTGTCTCTTTTGCTGTCTCGTACACAGGGCTATTGTTACCATCTTTCTAAATTCCATATATATGCATTAGTATACTGGCATTGGTGTTTTTCTTTCTGGCTTACTTCACTCTGTATAATAGGCTCCAGTTTCATCCACCTCATTAGAACTGATTCAAATGTATTCTTTTTAATGGCTGAGTAATACTCCATTGTGTATATGTACCACAGCTTGCTTATCCATTCATCTGCTGATGGACATCTAGGTTGCTTCCATGTCCTGGCTATTATAAACAGTGCTGCGATGAACATTAGGGTACACGTGTCTCTTTCCCTTCTGGTTTCCTCAGTGTGTATGCCCAGCAGTGGGATTGCTGGATCATAAGGCAGTTCTATTTCCAGTTTTTTAAGGAATCTCCACACTGTTCTCCATAGTGGCTGTACTAGTTTGCATTCCCACCAACAGTGTAAGAGGGTTCCCTTTTCTCCACACCCTCTCCAGCATTTATTGCTTGTAGACTTTTGGATCGCAGCCATTCTGACTGGGGTGAAATGGTACCTCATAGTGGTTTTGATTTGCATTTCTCTGATAATGAGTGATGTTGAGCATCTTTTCATGTGTTTGTTAGCCATCTGTATGTCTTCTTTGGAGAAATGTCTATTTAGTTCTTTGGCCCATTTTTTGATTGGGTCATTTATTTTTCTGGAGTTGAGCTGGAGGAGTTGCTTGTATATTTTTGAGATTAGTTGTTTGTCAGTTGCTTCATTTGCTATTATTTTCTCCCATTCTGAAGGCTGCCTTTTCACCTTGCTAATAGTTTCCTTTGATGTGCAGAAGCTTTTTAAGTTTAATTAGGTCCCATTTGTTTATTTTTGCTTTTATTTCCAATATTCTGGGAGGTGGGTCATAGAGGATCCTGCTGTGGTGTATGTCAGAGAGTGTTTTGCCTATGTTCTCCTCTAGGAGTTTTATAGTTTCTGGTCTTACGTTTAGGTCTCTAATCCATTTTGAGTTTATTTTTGTGTACGGTGTTAGAAAGTGTTCTAGTTTCATTCTTTTACAAGTGGCTGACCAGATTTCCCAGCACCACTTGTTAAAGAGATTGTCTTTAATCCATTGTATATTCTTGCCTCCTTTGTCAAAGATAAGGTGTCCGGGCTTTCTATTTTGTTCCATTGATCTATATTTCTGTCTTTGTGCCAGTACCATACTGTCTTGATAACTGTGGCTTTGTAGTAGAGCCTGAAGTCAGGTAGGTTGATTCCTCCAGTTCCATTCTTCTTTCTCAAGATCGCTTTGGCTATTCGAGGTTTTTTGTATTTCCATACAAATTGTGAAATTATTTGTTCTAGCTCTGTGAAGAATACCGTTGGTAGCTTGATAGGGATTGCATTGAATCTATAAATTGCTTTGGGTAGTATACTCATTTTCACTATATTGATTCTTCCAATCCATGAACATGGTATATTTCTCCATCTATTAGTGTCCTCTTTGATTTCTTTCACCAGTGTTTTATAGTTTTCTATATATAGGTCTTTAGTTTCTTTAGGTAGATATATTCCTAAGTATTTTATTCTTTTCATTGCAATGGTGAATGGCATTGTTTCCTTAATTTTTCTTTCTGTTTTCTCATTATTAGTGTATAGGAATGCAAGGGATTTCTGTGTGTTGATTTTATATCCTGCAACTTTACTAAAATCATTGATTAGTTCTAGTAATTTTCTGGTGGAGTCTTTAGGGTTTTCTATGTAGAGGATCAAGATAACTATATAGATTTATAAATAGTAATTGAAACTTCCCAGGAGCTTTTGGGAAATTTGACAAAGTTAATCAGAATTTATTAGATGGAATTAAAAATTTGGAAGAATTAAGTCATCTCTGAAGAAAAAAAAGCTACAAAGGGGCAATTTCTTAGTGATAAAAATGTATTGTAAAGAATATTACACAGGTTTTAACATTCACAGGACAAGGTGCTATAACTGAATTCAGTTTAGTTCTTGGACTTAACCCAATTTCCTTGACTATAGAAAATGCTCAATTCTGACTGTTGATTTAAAGTAGTTTAGTTTATACACAATGAAGTATTACTCAGCCATTAAAAAGAATACATTTGAATCAGTTCTAATGAGGTGGATGAAACTGGAGCCTATTATACAGAGTGAAGCAAGCCAGAAAGAAAAACACCAATACAGTATACTAACGCATATATATGGAATTTAGAAAGATGGCAACAATAACCCTGTGTATGAGACAGCAAAAGAGACACTGATGTATAGAACAGTCTTTTGGACTCTGTGGGAGAAGGAGAGGGTGGGATGATTTGGGAGAATGGCACTGAAATATGTATAATATCATATATGAAATGAGTCACCAGTCCAGGTTCGATGCACGATACTGGATGCTTGGGGCTGGTGCACTGGGACGACCCAGAGGGATGGTATGGGGAGGGAGGAGGGAGGAGGGTTCAGGATGGGGAACACATGTATGCCTGTGGAGGATTCATTTCGATATATGGCAGAACCAATACAATATTGTAAAGTTTAAAAAAAAAATAATAAAGTAGTTTAGTTTAAAATGTAGTAAATGTTCAATCAGCTCCAAGATCTAAGGTTACCCAACTTCTTGCCAGGTTATGGATGAGATCTAATTTACCCGGAGTTTATCAGAACATCTTGGCCTGGGCAGGAGTACCTTGTTCTTATGCTGGACTTTATCAACATGAGAGTATAACCTGTTGTCACCTGCCCTGATTTTAAGGGTCCTTTTGAACCCCATCCCAAGCTTCTTTTTCAGTCCTTTGGCTTTCTCATCACTTTTTCATCATCATTGGGAGCTCAGAAGCTTTCAGTGTCTTCCAGAACCACCCTGAAGTATGAGATTCTGCCAACAGACTCTTAGGCCCATCTGCCCACATATCTCCCTCAAGCTGGCTTATCTACCTCCCAGGTGGTGAGTTTCTCAAAATCCTGGCCAAACTCACTAACTCGGGGCTACTAAAGTTCTAGAGTCTCTTTGGTTGGGATTTCCTCAAAGCTTTCTGGCTGTTTCTATTACACTTTTTTCATCTGGGCTTTGACTGTAGGTAGGTGGCATGTATAGCAGTGAAGCAAGTTAGGGGAATGGTTCTAAAGTAGAGTCTATATTTTATTCAGTTCAGTTCAGTCGCTCAGTTGTGTCCGACTCTTTGTGACCCCATGAACCGCAGCACACCAGGCCTCCCTGTCCATCACCATCTCCCAGAGTTCACTCAAACTCACGTCCGTCGAGTTGGTGATGCCATCCAGCCATCTCATCCTCTGTCATCCCCTTTTCCTCCTGCCCCCAATCCCTCCCAGCATCAGAGTCTTTTCCAATGAGCCAGCTCTTCACATGAGGTGGCCAAAGTACTGGAGTTTCAGCTTTAGCATCATTCCTTCCAAAGAACACCCAGGGCTGATCTCCTTTAGAATGGACTGGTTGGATCTCCTTGCAGTCCAAGGGACTCGCAAGAGTCTTCTCCAACACCACACTTCAAAAGCATCAATTCTTCAGCGCTCAGCTTTCTTCACAGTCCAACTCTCGCATCTGTACATGACGGCTGGAAAAACCATAGCCTTGACTAGACGGACCTTTATTGGCAAAGTAATGTCTCTGCTTTTCAATATGCTATCTAGGTTGGTCATAACTTTTCTTCCAAGGAGTAAGCGTCTTTTAATTTCATGGCTGCAGTCACCATCTGCAGTGATTTTGGAGCCCAAAAAAATAAAGTCTGATACTGTTTCCACTGTTTGCCCATCTATTTCCCATGAAGTGATGGGACCAGATGCCATGATCTTCGTTTTCTGAATGTTGAGCTTTAAGCCAACTTTTTCACTCTCCTTTTTCACTTTGATCCAAAACCTCTTCTCCCTGACTGCTGTTCAAATTTCTCTCTTCCTTTTTTCCTGTGGGGAGAGGACACAGAAAAATGGCTATTATATACTGTCATGCACTCTTCTCTACTCTGTTTTTTACAATAAACTATTCTTAACCCTCAGAGTTGGCACTTTCTATTTAAATCTAGTGTACAATTACAAGAAAATTTTTTCTTTTTTAACAAAAAGTTAGTTTTACAAATCAAAAGCTTTCAGCCTATTGTTTCTGAACAATAATATTTAAGAATTCCTCCAAAATTCAATTGACATTTTTTGTCTTAGTAGCTAGACATTTTCCCCTTGAAGTTCAGATATGTAAACTGACATCACCTGTTTAAGTGTGGTGAAAAAAATGAATGTAAAATATAATTTAACATCAAAATATTGCCCAATGTAACATAAATTTATGGTTCAATTGTAGAAAACATGAAAATCTTATGATAAGATACTCTATGACAAATTTCCCCCCATAGCTTATAATTATAATAATCCCCATTAGTCTACATATTTCCTCTAGGCTCAATGCTTTGCTGCTGCTGCTAAGTCGCTTCAGTCATTTCCGACTCTGTGCGACCCCATGGACTGCAGCTTACTAGGCTTCTCCGTCCATGGGATTCTCCAGGCAAGAACACTGGAGTGGGTTGCCATTTCCTTCTCCAAGGCATGAAAGTGGAAAGTGAAAGTGAAGTCGCTCAGTCGTGTCTGACTCTTAGCGACCCCATGGACTGCAGCCTACCAGGCTCCTCCATCCATGGGATTTTCCGGGAAACAGTACTGGAGTGGGGTGCCATTGCCTTCTCCAGGCTCAATATTTTAGTTTTATTTAAATATTATTAAATAGAGTTCTACCTCTGATAATGGGTGAGTAGGTTATTTGGAATTAATCCTGGCACTGACAACAACTGCCTAAGATGGAGAAAATAGAAAGTAAACATTTGTTTGCTGCTGCTACTGCTGCTAAGTCACTTCAGTCGTGTCCGACTCTGTGCGACCCCAGAGATGGCAGCCCACCAGGCTCCTCCGTCCCTGGGATTCTCCAGGCAAGAACACTGGAGTGGGTTGCCATTTCCTTCTCCAATACATGAAAGTGAAAAGTGCAAGTGAAGTCGCTCAGTCATGTCCGACTCCTAGCGACTCCATGGACTGCAGCCTACCTGGCTCCTCTGTCCATGGGATTTTCCAGGCAAGAGGGGGGTGCCACTGCCTTCTCGGAAACATTTGTTTAGGGCTCCAGAAAACTGTTGAAACAGTTAATAGGGCCAAGATCCCCAAAAGAAAGAAGTCTAGAGGGGGAACTCAGCATTTGATGCTCTTTTCCATAAAGAGAGTTGCTGATTATGAAATTGAAGGCATGAGAGGCTCAGCAAACCTCTTGGGCTGGAAAAAACCTATCAAGGAGGAGTCTTGATAGACTCTGCTATCTAGGTTGGTCATAACTTTCCTTCCAAGGAGTAAGTGTCTTTTAATTTCATGGCTGCAATCACCATCTGCAGTGATTTTGGAGCCCAGAAAAATAAAGTCTGACACTATTTCCACTGTTTCCCCATCTATTTCCCATGAAGTGATGGGACCGGATGCCATGATCTTCATTTTCTGAATGTTGAGCTTTAAGCCAACTTTTTCACTCTCCTCTTTCACCTTCATCAAGAGGCTTTTTAGTTCTTCTTCACTTTCTGCCATAAGGGTGGTGTCATCTGCATATCTGAGGTTATTGATATTTATCCCGGCAATCTTGATTCCAGCTTGTGCTTCTTCCAGCCCAGCGTGTCTCATGATGTACTCTGCATATAAGTTAAATAAGCAGGGTGACAATATACAGCCTTGATGTACTCCTTTTCCTATTTGGAACCAGTCTTTGTTCCATGTCCAGTTCTAACTGTTGCTTCCTGACCTGCATACAGATTTCTTAAGAGGCAGGTCAGGTGGTCTGGTATTCCCATCTCTTTCAGAATCTTCCACAGTTTATTGTGATCCACACAGTCAAAGGCTTTGGCATATGGAAGCCTACAGATGTGAAAAAATTACACTGAACTCCTCCCCCTCCACACACACACAAGTGCCTGTATAACTGTTGAATGTGCTGTATGAATTGTGCCAATGTCCATTTCCTGGTTTTCATATAGCAGTTCTGTGTGATGTTGGCATTTGGTGGGAGAGATGTACATGCATGCAGGCTAAGTTGCTTCAGTCGTGTCTGACTCTTTGCTACCCCATAGACTGTAGCCCACCAGACTCCTCTGTCTATGGGATTTTCCAGGCAAGAATACTGGAGTGGGTTGCCATTCGCTTCTCCAGGGAGAGATGTGGGAAAGGAGTAAATGGGAATTCCACATAATTTCACATTTCTTTGTAAAAACATATGAATCTATAAGTATTTCAAATAAAATTTTAAAAAGACTACAAAAAAAAAAAATGCCTCACTCCAAAAAAATTGAACCAGATGTCTGGTGTGGAGTCTAGTCACCTACGTATTTTTAAATCTTTCACTGTGATTCTAACGTGCATCTAGGGTTGAGAACTACTGCCTTACTGGTACTGTTAGGACACTTTGAATAATTTCAATACTTGGTTAAAGTTATCTGCCACTAGTCTAGTTTCTTCCAGAGCAAGAATAAATCCTCCATGGAAGAAAATAACACATTCAGGGTCAAAAATTATCTCTATAATTTTTCAAACTGAATGCCCATCAAGAGGACAAAATTTGATCTAAACAGATAATAGAAATATCCACAGAAGATCAGGATACTGAAATTATCAGCCAATGATTTAAAAATAACTATACTTAATGTGCATTGATGGATAAATGGACCAAGAAAATGTGAGACACATACACACAATGGAATATTATTCAACCTTAAAAAAAGAGAAGGAAACTTGCCATTTGTGACAACATGGGTGAATCTGTGGTGAGCATTATGATAAGTGAAATAAACCAGACAGAGAGACAAGTACTGCATGGTATTACTAACATGTAGAATCTAAAAAAAAAAAAAATCAAACTCATAGAAATAAAAAGTAGAATAATGGCTGCCATGGACTGCAGAAGAGGGAAAAATGAGAGAAAGTTGATAAAAGAGTACAAACTTTCAGTTATAAGATTAATAAAGTCTGAGTCTCTAATATGTAGCATGATGATTACTGATAATGATATTGTATAATAGAAATTTGCTAAGCATTCTCACCGAAAAATGGTAAATATGTGAAGCAATTGATGTGTTATTTAACTAGATTATGGGAATCCTTTAATAATGCAAATGTATACAAAATAATCATTAATTATGATTAACTATTAATCATTGATTAATTATTAGATAGAGTGCCTGATGAACTATGGAATGAGGTTCGTGACATTGTCCAGGAGACAGGGATCAAGACCATCCCCATGGAAAAGAAATGCAAAAAAGCAAAATGGCTGTCTGGGGAGGCCTTACAAATAGCTGTGAAAAGAAGAGAAGCAAAAAGCAAAGGAGAAAAGGAAAGATATAAGCATCTGAATGCAGAGTTCCAAAGAATAGCAAGAAGAGATAAGAAAGCCTTCCTCAGCAATCAATGCAAAGAAATAGAGGAAAACAACAGAATGGGAAAGACTAGAGATCTCTTCAAAAAAAATTAGAGATACCAAGGGGACATTTCATGCAAAGATGGGCTCAATAAAGGACAGAAATGGTATGGACCTAACAGAAGCAGAAGATATTAAGAAGAGATGGCAAGAATACACAGAAGAACTGTACAAAAATGATCTTCATGACCCAGATAATCACGATGGTGTGATCACTGACCTAGAGCCAGACATCCTGGAATGTGAAGTCAAGTGGGCCTTAGAAAGCATCACTACATACAAAGCTAGTGGAGGTGATGGAATTCCAGTTGAGCTCTTTCAAATCCTGAAAGATGATGCTGTGAAAGGGCTGCACTCAATATGCCAGCAAATTTGGAAAACTCAGCAGTGGCCACAGGACTGGAAAAGGTCAGTTTTCTTTCCAATACCAAAGAAAGGCAATGCCAAAGAATGCTCAAACTATCGCACAATTGCACTCATCTCACACGCTAGTAAAGTAATGCTCAAAATTCTCCAAGCCAGGCTTCAGCAATACGTGAACCATGAACTTCCTGATGTTCAAGCTGGTTTTAGAAAAGGCAGAGGAACCAGAGATCAAATTGCCAACATCTGCTGGATCATCAAAAAAGCAAGAGAGTTCCAGAAAAACATCCATTTCTGCTTTATTGACTATGCCAAAGGCTTTGACTGTGTGGATCACAATAAACTATGGAAAATTCTGAAAGAGATGGGAATACCAGACCACCTGACCTGCCTCTTGAGAAATCTGTATGCAGGTCAGGAAGCAACAGTTAGAACTGGACATGGAACAACAGACTGGTTCCAAATAGGAAAAGGAGTACGTTAAGGCTGTAGATTGTCACCCTGCTTATTTAACTTATATGCAGAGTACATCATGAGAAATGCTGGACTGGAAGAAACACAAGCTGGAATCAGATTACTGGGAGAAATATTGATAACTTCAGATATGCAGATGACACCACCCTTATGGCAGAAAGTGAAGAGGAACTAAAAAGCCTCTTGATGAAAGTGAAAGAGGAGAGTGAAAAAGTTGGCTTAAAGCTCAACATTCAGAAAATGAACATCATGGCATCAGGTCCCATCACTTCATGGGAAATAGATGGGGAAACAGTGGAAACAGTGTCAGACTTTATTTTTCTGGGCTGCAAAATCACTGCAGATGGTGACTGCAGCCATGAAATTAAAAGACACTTACTCCTTGGAAGGAAAGTTATGACCAACCTAGATAGCATATTCAAAAGCAGAGACATTACTTTGCCAACAAAGGTCCGTCTGGTCAAGACTATGGTTTTTCCTGTGGTCATTTATGGATGTGAGAGTTGGACTGTGAAGAAAGCTGAGTGCCGAAGAATTGATGCTTTTGAACTATGGTGTTGGAGAAGACTCTTGAGAGTCCCTTGGACTGCAAGGAGATCCAACCAGTCCATTCTGAAGGAGATCAGCCCTGGGATTTCTTTGGAAGGAATGATGCTAAAGCTGAAACTCCAGTACTTTGGCCACCTCATGCGAAGAGTTGTCTCATTGGAAAAGACTCTGATGCTGGGAGGGATTGGGGGCAGGAGGAGAAGGGGACGACAGAGGATGAGATGGCTGGATGGCATCAGTGACTCAATGGACGTGAGTCTGAGTGAATTCCAGGAGTTGGTGATGGACAGGGAGGCCTGGTGTGCTGCGATTCATGGGGTCGCAAAGAGTCAGACACAACTGAGTGACTGAACTGAACTGAATTATTAATTAAATATATTACAGTTTTTTTGTCAATTATGCCTCAACAAGGCTGAAAAACAAATAAAACCATTCTTATAAATAGCTCCACAATCAGAAAAACACAAAGAAAAGAATTCTTAGGCAGTAAAAATACAAAGCAAACCACACCTATGCACATCATAGCAAAAGTATTAAAATCAAAGACAAAAATGTCTTAAAATTAAGCAGCCAGAGAATAAAAGGCATAAAGGAACAGCAATATGATCAGTGTGATTTTTAACAGAAAAATGAAAGAGTAAAGGCAGTAATGTCTTCAAAATACTAAAAGAAAATTAGTACCAACCTAGAATTATATACCCAGTGAAAATTTCAAAAATGAAATATAATAAGGTCATTTTCAGACTAACATAAATTGAGAGAATCTGTCATTAAAGGCAATAAGAAAGGGTACTCTTCCACAGAAGGAAAATAATCTCAGATAGATATATAGGTCTGCATGGATTGAAAAACAATGGGTAACATGTGGGTAAATCTGCATGTATATTGATAGTATATATTTTGTTGATTACACACCTTGGTAGATGCTTCAAAAGATTTATTTACATAGCATTTAATACTTTAAAAAGTACTCTTAAATAAGGTATATAATTTCATTTTTATAACCATTCTGTGGCAGAAAGTGAAGAAGAACTAAAGAGCCTCTTGATGAGGATGAAAGAGAAGAGTTGAAAGACTGGTTTAAAACTCAACATTCAAAACCCTAAGATCATAGCATCTGGTTCCATCACTTTATGGTTAATAGATGGAGAAAAAGTAGAAACAGTGGTAGGTATTATTTTCTTGGGCTTTAAGATAACTGAAGATAGTGGCTGCAGCCATAAAATTAGGAGATGCTTCCTCAGAAGAGAAGCTATACAGATCCTTGTCGGCAAAATGATGTCTAGGTTTGTCATAGATTTTCTTCCAAGGAGCAAGCGTCTTTTAATTTCATGGCTGCAGTCACTATCTGCAGTGATTTGGAGCAAAGACATCACTTTGCCAACAAGGATATTAAAGCTATGGTTTTTCCAGGAGTCATGTATGAATATGAGAGTTAGACAATAAAGAAGGCTGACTGCTGAAGAATTGATGCTTTTGAACTGTGGTGTTGGAGAAGACTCTTGAGAGTCCCTTGGACTATAAGGAGATCCAACCAGTCCATTCTGAAGGAGATCAGTCCTGAATATTCACTGGAAGAGCTGATGCTGAAGCTGAAGCTCCAATACTTTGGCCACCTGATATGAAGAACTGACTCACTGAAAATGACCCTGATGTTGGGAAAGATTGAGAGCAGGAGGAGATAAGGGTAACAGGGGTTGAGATGGTTGGATGGCATCAGTCACTCAATGGATATGAATTTGAGCAAGCTTTGGGAGACAGTGAAGCTTAGGGAAGCCTGACATGCTGTAGTCCATGGGGTTGCAAAGAGTCAGATATGACTTTGCAACTGAACAATAACGACAGGAAAGTCTGTATATCATTTAGGAATGTTTGCCTGCAAGTATTTGAAAGGTGAATAATAGCTTAAACAAACAGGGAAAGTTTATTTTTCTCATATAATAAGAAATATAAGGCAGGCAATCCATGGCACCTGCAGCTGCTCAGTGTAATCAAGGACTCGGTCATTTTCTCATTTTGCTCCATTATTCTTTATTTGCTAGCTTTCAGCCTTATGGTCAACAGATGCTTGTCCCTCCAGGCAGCATATTTCCATTTTTGGGAGGAAGAAAGGAAAGATCAAAAGGATTCATAACCCACTTTGTTCTTGCCTGGAGAATCCCATGGACAGAGGAGCTTCATGGGCTACAGTCCACAGGGTCGCAAAGAATCAGACACAACTTAGGACGCACTCATGCACACAGGGGGAAAGCAGTGCTTTCCCAAGTCCACTGAGAAAACTTCTGCTTACACCTTATTTGCCAGAACTGTTTCACAAGGGCACCTCCAGTTGCAGAAGAGACTGGGAATTGACAGAATCTTTATCTTTTCAGTCTCTATTGCAGAGCAAGGCAAAGGAAAGGGGGCTGGGAAATAATGGGAAGTCAACCTACAGTACTTGCATGGTGGATAAGGTCAACTGGCTGTCTAAATATTCACTCCACTTTCCTTTTAGTGTACCTTTCTGTGTTGCAGAGGCTGGAAAGCTGAAAACAACTTTTCCCAACTAGGTTCTATATGATTTAGCTTTTGCTAATTAGATGCTCTTAAGATTTGGGAGGTGGAAATGAATGAGGTGAAAGCCATTCTGCTGTTTCTTTGACCCTTTCTGCTAGCAGGCATAAAGCACTGGCTTCTCCTGCAACAGCATTTTAGTTGCAAGTCACTAGCTTCATGGGTAAGAATGGGCCTGTTTTAGAGGATACTCATCTCAGAGATTCAGCATAGATCTGAAACGAGCAGTGTGGTGGTGATGGCAGCAGCTACCTGATTCCAGGTATGTGCTCCAGAAGCCATCAGTCCCAATGATAGTCTCCTGCTGGTAGCAGAATTCACATTTCCATCAATGGTTAGTTATTCAAAACTGTTCTGACAGTTATTTTTGAAATTGTCACCTAGAACCTAACTCTACATCTCTACCTAAAATCCTTTAAGTTTCTAATTACATGTAATAAACATCTTTGTTTAAAACAGTGTCTGTTTTCCATAGTTGATCTTGACTCATATAATTGGTGCTGGTGGTAAAGAACCTCCTTTCAAATGAAGGAGGCAGACAAGAGACTTGGGTTCGGTCCCTGAGTCAGGAAGATCCCCTAGAGTAGAAAATGACAACCCACCCCAGTATTCTTGCCTGGAAAATTCCATGGACAGAAGAACCTGGCAGGTTATAATCCATGGGATTGCAAAGAGTCGGATATGACTGAATGACTGAACAAATACCTTTTTAGGTTCCCAATACCTATACTTAAGTGTGCAAGTTGCTAAGTCGTGTCTGACTCTTTGCGACCCCATGGACTATAGCCTGCCAGGCTCCTCTGTCTGTGGAATTCTCCAGGCAAGAATACTGGAATGGGTAGCTGTTCCCTTCTCCAGGAGATCTTTCCAACCTAGGGATCGAACCCAGGTCTCCCACATTGCAGATGGATTCTTTACCATCTGAGCCATCAGGGAAACCCACCTATACTTATCTTTTCATCAAATATATACTTAATTTGAAGGGATCATTCCATCCCCAAGATATCATTCAGTTGCTGCATTCAGTTTGAGTCATTCTTATCCCTCTCTGCCAGTTTCATACTGGTTCCCCATGAAGCCATGGAGTTAATCTGCCTTCAACATCCCCAGTCTAAAATGTGAGGAGAGAAAGCAGGATGACTACAGTATGAACAGAAAACCTGGAGCCATCAGTGGTCCATGACACACATGGAATCCTGCTGGAGAGAAATGGGGAGGGCTCTGATAGGGAAGGCAGCTCCATGGCTGAACCATCTGACTCTTAGTCCCACCTCTGCCCTTTGGAGAATCTCCCACTTATCCTCCATGGTCACATTTTATTTGGTCATTGGAGAATATCCCACTCCTGTACAGATTTTATAGCCCACTTCTTACTGACATGGGTTCAGGGTTCCAAGGATTGCTTTGGGGTCTAAATTTTCCATAACTGGTTATTGGCCAGCCAGGCCTTGCATTTCTTTGAAGCTTCCATCAACCACTTTAGGAGGTTTCTTTTCAATCCCATGTGTAAATCACCATAGTTAAAGGCTTGCTTTGATACAATCTTGAGTCCAAAGTTTTTTTTTTTTTTTAACCTGCAGGCTTATTTGTTGTATTCATCCCTTCAACTCTTAACTTCATGATCATTGTTTTTTAGACTGGCTCCTCCTAGGTCAAGTTCATCTCTCTTGTTAACACTTTGTAGAAAGTGGCAATCATTCTGAATAGGGTATGTGTTGGGGGCAGTATTAGGAGGAGCATAATTGAATAGATCAAATTGTTGTTGTTTCTACACTCTCCATGGTATGCTGAGCAACTGGTTTACTCTCCTCTATATAGTTTTCTTCAACTGAAATGATGGTGTAAGAGATCCCAGTTTCTGTCTTTCCACAAAGATCAACAATCAGACAGAAATTTATGAAGAAATTCAGCTCTGGGGAGAGATATCAGTCCACTTAAGGAACTTCAGCAACACAAAAACAGGGCAATCCGTGCACAATAAAGGAAAGAAAATAGGTTCATTTTGCCTGCAGCATCCCACCCTCTAGGCTGGCACTGCTCAATGTCAGGAGAAAATTCCCTGACTGGAAAAAGTTCCCATTGCTGGGAGAGCAGAGTGAGCAATCTGGTCCCTAGGCTTTTGGTGTACCACATGAAGGACCCTCTTTGGTTTTACTTCACCCAGAGAACTACAAATCTGAGATCTATAGAGGTGGCTACAAACAAGGAGAAAAGCAGGGGCTCCCCATGTCAGCCACCAGTAGGAGCAATCAGTTTCCAGTGACCTGCTTGGCTGAGGACCTCAGCAGCTTTCACCTATGAAGAGCCCAACAGCTACCGCAGCTCCCACAGAATCCCTCCAGATTTCACCATTTTTTGCCCCACAGGTATTCATGTGCACAGACACCAGCCAGCTGAGTCTTTCCCATCTTCCTCTCATCTCCCCACCTTTGCTTAGGAGCTTAGGGCCCGGACTGGTAGCTGGTCCAGGCCTCTGCAGCACATGAATGCAAGACACCACTCTCACAGGTGTGCCCTATCAATGTGTACACACGCAGGGCTAGTCCTTCAGCTGTCCCCCTGCATGCTGCCAGCCTGTCATCTGTCATCAGCCCGCACTGATGTGTGTGTTCCACACAAGATCCACAGCCACATGTGCATACTGACCCTGTTGCCTGTCACTGGCCTGCACCATGGGACTCATCAGAAGCTACGCCCTCCAGCTGTGTACCTGAAAACCCCAGCCTGACTTCCAGCACTAGCCTCCACTGCTCCTGTGGTAAGACCTAGCAGTGTGTGTACTAACAGGTGGGGCCTAATAGCTGCAAGTGTACCACAGCTGGATGGTCCTTTCTTTTTGCTGTGGCCCCCACCACTCTGTGTGTGTCTGCAGTAGGCCCATGTCACTGTATAAGGATCTATAGCTGGTTGCTGCAGCCAAGTGTGTGCACACCACCAGCACCAGCCACTACTCTTGCATCTCCTGTTACCTAACAGTTGGAACTGGAGGTGCTAGTGAGGACCCCAACAGCATTTGCAGCCACTAGAGATTCTCCATGGTGCTAGCCAAGAACCACAGAGTTGTTGATACTGTGTACCCCAGCAGCCTGAGTCAAAGAGCCATGATGCCTCTTTGGATCTGGAGTCACCACAGATTCCCACACTTGTTGCCCTGTGCCACTAGACTCAAAATCATAGTGTACTCTAGTGTGTCCCCATTCACAAGTGAAGGTCTTTCCTAACTGAAGTCAGTCCACAAAGCATGGAAAATGTGACTGCTTCTTCAAATAGCCACATACCTACACAAGACTACAGGAATCACAAAGAATCAAGAAATCATAGCACTACCAAAGGAACATAGTAAATATTCAGTAACTGACCCCAAAGAAACAGAGACATATGAATTACCTGACAAAGAATTCAAAATAATTGTTCTAAAAATGCTCAGAAAGCTACAAAAGAACACAGACATACAACTTACAAACATTAGGAAAACAACATAAGAGTAAAACAAGAAGTTGCACAAAGAGGAAAAAAAGAACCAAACAAATTTTGAAGCTGAAGAATACAATGACTAAACTGAACTGAAGAATTTGTTGAGAGCCTCAATAGCAGATTTGATCAAGCAGAAAAAAGAATCATTGACTTTGAAGACATTGAACTTAAATAATGTATTAGATTAGCTGGTCTTCACAGAAACATATAGAACATCTATCCAAAATCAACATAATATATGTTCTTCTCAAGTGCAAGGCCACAAAACAAGTCTTAGTAAATTTAAGAAGACTGAAATCATCTCAAGCATATTTTTTGACCACATGGGTATGAAACTAGAAATCAATTTCAAGAAGAAAACTGGAAAATTCACAAATATATAGGGATTAAACAACATGCTAATGAATAACCAATGGGTCAAAGAATACTTATCAAAATAGAAATCAAAAATATCTTGGGATGAATGAAAATGGAAATACAAGATACAAAACTTAAGGGATGCAGAAAAATCAGTTCCAAGAGGGAAAATCAGAGTAATAAACCCCTATATTCAGAAGCAAGAAAGATCTAAAATAAACAATCTAACTTCACACTTCAAGGAACTAGGGAAAAAAGAGCAAACAAAATTCAAAGTTAGCAGAAGGAAGGGGGTAACAAAGATCAGAGTATAAATAAAATGGAGAGTAAAAAAAAAAAAAAGAAAAGATCAACAAAATTAAGAGTTGGGTTTTTTAAATAAAGATGATCAAAATTAACAATGTTTTAGTTAGATTACCAAGAGAAAAGAGACAGAACTCAAACAAATATAATTAGAAATGAAACGAGACAGTACAACTGTTAACAAAGGATCATAAGAGAACAATGTGAACAATTACGTACCAAAAATAGTACAACCTAGATGAAATGAATAAATTCCTAGAAACATACAATTTAACAAGGTTCAATTAAGAGTAGGAAGCCTGAACAGGCCAATATAAATAAGGGGATCAAAGGAGTAATAAAAAAAATGATAATATTGAAAACCTCAATTCAGAAAAGTCCAGTACCAGATGGCTTCACAGATGAAATCTGCCAAACATTTGAATAATTTAGTATCAATTCTTCTCAAACTCTTCCCAAAAAAACTCAGAGAGAGAACACTCACAATTCACTTTATGAGGCTAGCCTTACCCTGATACCAAAGCCAGATAAGGATACTACAAGAAAAGAAAGCAGAAGCCAATTATTCCTGATGAATTTAGATACAAAAATATTTAACAAAATACTAGGAAACCAAATTCAATTGCACACTAAAAGGATTGTACAGCATGATTAAATGGGATTTATTCTTGGGGTGCAAGAATGATTCAACATATGCAAACCAATAAATGTGATAAACCACATTAAATGAATGAAACACAAAAACCAAATGATCATCTCAATAGATGCAGAGAAAGCATTTAACAAAATTCAATATTCTTTCATATAAAAAATCTTAAAATGGGTTTAGAAGGAACATACTCCAACATAATAAAGGTCACATACGACAAATCCATAGCTAATATCATTGTCAGCAGTGAAAGACTGAAAGCCTTCCCCTAAGATCAAGATCAACACAAAGGGGAGCACTCTCACCACTTCTTGTCAATATAGTATTAGAAGTCCTAGCCAGAGCAGTTAGGCAAAAAAAGGAAATAAAAGGCATCCATACTGGACAAGCAGCAGCAAAATTATGTCTGTTTGCTGATAATATGAAAATCCTAAAGACTGCACCCAAAAAACTGTTAGAATCAATAAATGAATTCAGTAAAGTTTCAGGACACAAAAAACAACATACAAAAAACAGTTTATTCCTATATAGGAACAATAACTATACAAAAAGAAATAATGAAAACAATCTCATTCATGATAACACCAAGAACAATAAAATACTTAGAAATAACCTTAACCAAGGATCTATACACTGAAAATTATAAGATGCTGAAAGAAATTGAGACACAAATAAATGGAAAGATATACTGTGTTCATGGACTGAAAGTTAATATTCTTAAATTGTCCATACTTCCCAAAGCCATCTATAAATGTAATTCCTATCAAAATTTCAATGACATTTTTCATAGAACTAGAGAAAACAATCCTAAAATTCATATGGAACCACAAAAAACTCTGAACAGCCACAGCAGCCACGAGAAAGAATAAAGCTTGAGGCATCACATATCCTGATTTCAAATTATATTGCAAAGCTAGAAAGAGGAACTCCCCAGGTCAGTAGGTGCCCAGTATGCTACTGGAGATCAGAGGAGAAATAACTCCAGAAAGAATGAAGGGATGGAGCCAAAGCAAAAACAACACCCAGTTGTGGATGTGACTGGTGATAGAAGTAAGGTCCGATGCTGTAAAGAGCAATATTGCATAGGAACCTGGAATGTCAGGTCCATGAATCAAGGCAAACTGGAAGTGGTCAAACAAGAGATGGCAAGAGTGACGACATTCTAGGAACAGCGAACTGAAATAGACTGGAATGGGTGAATTTAACTCAGATGACCATTATATCTACTACTGAGAACAGAAATCCCTCAGAAGGAATGGAGTAGCCATCATGGTCAACAAAAGAGTCCATGATGCAGTACTTGGATGCAATCTCAAAAACGACAGAATGATCTCTGTTCGATTCCAAGGCAAACCATTCAATATCACAGTAATCCAAGTCTATGCCCCAACCAGTAACGCTGAAGAAGCTGAAGTTGAACGGTTCTATGAAGACCTACAAGACCTTTTAGAACTAACACCCAAAAAAGATGTCCTTTTCATTATAGGGGACTGGAATGCAAAAGTAGGAAGTCAAGAAACACCTGGAGTAACAGGCAAATTTGGCCTTGGAATATGGAATGAAGCAGGGCAAAGACTAATAGAGTTTTGCCAAGAAAATGCACTGGTCATAGCAAACACCCTCTTCCAACAACACAAGAGAAGACTCTACACATGGACATCACCAGATGGTGAACACCGAAATCAGACTGATTATATTCTTTGCAGCCAAAGATGGAGAAGCTCTATACAGTCAACAAAAACAAGACCAGGAGCTGACTGTGGCTCAGATCATGAACTCCTTATTGCCAAATTCAGACTGAGATTGAAGAAAGTGGGGAAAACCACTAGCCCATTCAGGTATGACCTAAATCAAATCCCTTATGATTATACAGTGGAAGTGAGAAATAGATTTAAGGGACTACATCTGATAGATAGAGTGCCTGGTGAACTATGGACTGAGGTTCGTGACATTGTACAGGAGACAGGGATCAAGACCAACCCCATGGAAAAGAAATGCAAAAAAGCAAAATGGCTGTCTGAGGAGGCCTTACAAATAGCTGTGAAAAGAAGAGAAGTGAAAAGCAAAGGAGAAAAGGAAGGATATAAGCATCTGAATGCAGAGTTCCAAAGAATAGCAAGAAGAGATAAGAAAGCCTTCCTCAGCGATCAATGCAAGGAAATAGAGGAAAACAACAGAATGGGAAAGACTAGAGATCTCTTCAAGAAAATTAGAGATACCAAGGGGACATTTCATGCAAAGATGGGCTCGATAAAGGACAGAAATGGTATGGACCTAACAGAAGCAGAAGATATTAAGAAGAGATGGCAAGAATACACAGAAGAACTATACAAAAAAGATCTTCATGACCCAGATAATCACGATGGTGTGATCACTGACCTAGAGCCAGACATCCTGGAATGTGAAGTCAAGTGGGCCTTAGAAAGCATCACTACGAACAAAGCTAGTGGAGGTGATGGAATTCCAGTTGAGCTATTCCAAATCCTGAAAGATGATGCTGTGAAAGTGCTGCACTCAATATGCCAGGAAATTTGGAAAACTCAGCAGTGGCCACAGGACTGGAAAAGGTCAGTTTTCATTCCAATCCCAAAGAAAGGCAATGCCAAAGAATGCTCAAACTACCGCACAATTGCACTCATCTCACACGCTAGTAAAGTAATGCTCAAAATTCTCCAAGCCAGGCGTCAGCAGTATGTGAACCGTGAACTTCCTGATATTCAAGCTGGTTTTAGAAAAGGCAGAGGAATCAGAGATCAAATTGTCAACATATGCTGGATCATTGAAAAAGCAAGAGAGTTCCAGAAAAACATCTATTTCTGCTTTATTGACTATGTGAAAGCCTTTGACCGTGTGGATCACAATAAACTGTAGGAAATTCTGCAAGAGATGGGAATACCAGACTACCTGACCTGCCTCTTGAGAAATATGTATGCAGATCAGGAAGCAACAGTTAGAACTGGACATGGAACAACAGACTGGTTCCAAATAGGAAAAGGAGTATGCCAAGGCTGTATATTGTCACCCTGCTTATTTAACTTATATGCAGAGTACATCATGAGAAACGCTGGGCTAGAGGAAGCACAAGCTGGAATCAAGATTGCTGGGAGAAATATCAATAACCTCAGATATGCAGATGATACCACCCTTATGGCAGAAAGTGAAAAAGAACTAAAAAGCCTCTTGATGAAAGTGAAAGAGGAGAGTGAAAAAGTTGGCTTAAAGCTCAACATTTAGAAAAGTAAGATCATTCTATCCGGTCCCATCACTTCATGGGAAATAAATGGGGAAACAGTGGAAACAGTGTCAGACTTTATTTTTGGGGGCTCCAAAATCACTGCAGATGGTGATTGCAGCCATGAAATTAAAAGATGTTTACTCCTTGGAAGGAAAGTTATGACCAACCTAGACAGCATATTCCAAAGCAGAGACATTACTTTGCTAACAAAGGTCCATCTAGTCAAGGCTATGGTTTTTCCAGTAGGCATGTATGGATGTGAAAGTTGGACTATAAAGAAAGCTGAGCACTGAAGAATTGATACTTTGAACCGTAGTGCTGGAGAAGACTCTTGAGACTTCCTTAGACTGCAAGGAGATCCAACCAGTCCATCCTAAAGGAGATCAGTCTGGGTGTTCATTGGAAGGACTGATGTTGAAGCTGAAACTCCAATACTTTGACCACCTGATGCAAAGAGCTGACTCATTTGAAAAGATCCTGATTCTAGGAAATATTGAGGGCAGGAGGATAAGTGGACGACAGAGGGTGAGATGGTTGGATGGCATCACTGACTCGATGGACATGGGTTTGGGTGGACTCCGGGAGTTGGTGATGGACAGGGAGGCCTGGTGTGCTGCGGTTTATGGGGTCACAAAGAGTCGGACGTGACTGAGTGACTGAACTGAACTGATAAATAATAAGTATAATAACAGAGCTAAATATATTTTATTACATACAATACAATGTATTATATTATAAATATAATTTGTATTATTATAATCAATTATAATTTATACTTATACATATAATGTATAATACATATAATACACATATATATACATACATATAATACATATAAATATTAATATAATTCATATTTGTAATTATAATATAATATAAATAATATTTATATAAATATCATAATAAATATGTGAATATATAAATATTTATATAAAGATAAAAATTAAATTACATAGGGAAATGTCATAAAATAAAATACATGAACACATTACAAGAGGATTTCCTGATAGCTCAGTTGGTAAAGAATCCACCTGCAAATCAGGAGACCCCGGTTCAATTCCTTGGTTGGGAAGATACACTGGAGAAGGGATAGGCTGCCCACTCCAGCATTCTTGGGCTTCCCTTGTGGCTCAGCTGGTAAAGAATCTGCCTGCAATGTGGGAGTCCTGGCTTCAATCCCTGGGTTGGGAAGATTGCCCTGGATAAGGGAAAGGCTATCCACTCCAGTATTCTGGCCTGGAGAATTCCATGGACTGTATAGTCCATTGGGTCACAAAGAGTTGGACACAACTGAGCGACTTTCACTTTCACACATTACAAAAGAAGTATAGAAACATAATACTGTAAATCAAATTGGGGTTAAAATCAATGCACATGCATGCTCTTAAAAGACACTTATTAACTTAGTTCTAAGCAACAGTAATGTCAACAATAGCATTTATGCTCACAACCTAACTTCCTGTGGGCAACCTTAGTACCATGACTTTCATCTCTAATACTATTGATCTATACGGTTTTTAAAAAACTACATACTATAAAGTATATATGTGTGTGGGTGTATACCCTGGTGGCTCAGATGGTAAACAATCTGCCTGCAATGTGGGAGACCAGGGTTTGATCCCTGGATTGGGAAGATATCCTGAGGAAGGGAATGGCTACCCACTGCAGTATTCCACCCTGGAGAACTCCATGGAAGAGTTGGACATGACAGAGCGACTAACAGCTTCAGTTTCCTATGTTTTACTCTATTCAATTAGCAGGGAGAAGTTTACAAAAACTTGCTGAATGAATGAAACAATTCCCCCCAATATACACTCTATTTGTTTTCTAAATGTGATTGTTTCCATTATCTTAGAGGCACATTTCTCTCATTTTTTTATATCTGGAAGGACATTTTCTGCAGGTTTGCTAGAGTCACAAATTCATTCATTCGAAAAATTTTATATACCTATAACACCACTGACCAGCAGATGGCTCCACAGAGCAATAAAACTCACTTGATTTAAGGTTGATATATGTGTAAATCATTAGTGAGGGAAATCTGTATGTTTTAATCATAACAAATTTGACAGCAGACATTTAATTTGCTAAATTAACATAGGAAAGTTAAGTGTTTTGAGAAACTTTTAGAAACAAATATTTTTCAAGAAGTTCCTCATGAAATTGCTATTGTCATTTTCTACTTCAAAATTAACCCATACTTTTTTACAAAAGTAGCTCAACACAGATATAAACAGAAAATCATCTGGAATTAATTGCTGCTTTTAATTACTATCTTCTAAATAACGTAAAACAAAGGAATATGCAGCAATGTTATTTATTCAGATCTAAAAATAATGTGATGTCTAGAAAAATAAGTGTACCAAAATCTCTTCTATATAAACCTTACATGAATTTTTATTTGAAAAATACAAAACAATATTGAATATAAACTTCACCCTGAAAGGTCTCTTCAGGAATAAATATACACATCATGACACTTCCAGGTAGCGCTAGTGGTAAAGAACCCGTCCACCAATGCAGGAGATGTAAGAGACGCAGGTTCCATCTCCGGATCAGGAAGATCCCCTGGAGGAGAGCATGGCAATCCACTCCAGTATTCTTGCCTGGAGAATCCCAAGGACAGAGGAGCCTGGTGGGCTATGGTCTATAGCATCACAAAGAGTCGGATACAACTTAGCATGCATGCGTGACATATTAAAGAGAATACTCAGTTTCCTTAACATTCTTATGTACTATATTATTTTGCACTCATTATTCTAGGGATAATAAAAATAGTCATTATTTTTTCTAGATTTTAAAATATAGTAGTCCATTCTGTTTTGTTGATTCATTCAAATAACTAATACTTATGGAATACTTGTGTGCTAAGCATACTTTGTAAGTCACTTTACATGTATGATTTCATTAATTCTCAAAGCAATTCTATGAAGTAGGTGCCATTATTATCCCATTTTATAAATAAGGAAACTGAAGTGGAGATTAAATAATTACTTTCAATTCAGACAGGTAATGTGTCAAATGCAAACTACGGTGGTTTAGCTCTAAGTCCACTGATCCTCCATGCATTAATTCATCAGAAAGTATTTTCAGAGGGATCATGGAGTATGCACTGCTCTCCTTGATGTCATACAAAAATCTATGCACAATCCCCATATCTTGGGGAGTGTTATAAACTAGTTAATAATGATAATAACATGTGCATTAGTATGAAACTTTATCATTTACAACATGTTCAAACATCCATGAATGTTAAATAACTCTTTAAGAAAACATTGCAGATGTTGATGCAGGCTAGTATGTAATAAAATGCCACAATAGTGATACAGTGATCTAGCAATATAGGCAGACAAAGAGAGGATGGCTGTGGACTAGAGTAGGCAGACATAATTAATGAAGGTGGTAGGTCTGAGCCAGTCCTGGACAGTTGGGGGAGGATTTGGGTGGGCAGGAAGGAGGTGGTATTCTGGCAGCCCCAGGGGCACAGAACCAAAAAAGAGACCAGATCAGAAATAACCTAGGGCAACTGGGGGTTGTGGGAGATAAAGGTGGAAAAGTAGGTTGGGGATAGACTTTAGAGACCTCTGTCAAAGGAATGTCAGGGACTATAAGAGCAAGTAGTTGGTAAGTAATTGGTAACAACCCAGCAGGTTCCTGGGAGGTTATTTAGCTGCTAAAGGTCACTATGCATTTGCAATGGAACTCTCAGAATTGAAAATACTATTCCAAAAAAGAGAAAATACTATTTCAGTGTTAAAGATTCTGCAATTGTCTACATCATTTACTGATTAATAAACCTTTTAGTAATATTTATAAAGTGTTCTGAAAAAACCAGAGCTACTTGATTTATGTATATATGCTAATACTGTTTCATAAAAATTAAAACCTTTTTTGCCTTATTTATGATGCTTTTATACTAATTTGTCTTTGCATACTTTTAAATTCTCCTCTGCACACACTGAGTCTCTATCATTATACCCCCATCCCCTCTCTCCTTCTTGCTCTCTCTTTCTCTCAGCAAAGGAAATTGGTCACAGTAAAACTTATTAATACAGGAATAATGGATATATATATCCATATATATATGGATTATAGATATCCATATATACATGGATATATATATATCCATATATATGATATATATAATCCATATATATACATACATGATACATATATATACATGGACATATATATATATACATGATTTTAAAAGGTTTAAAAGGAGCAATGGATATATATATTCATTTATATATATATCCATGATATATATCTATATATCCATATATATATATATATATATATACACACATACACACACATGATTTTTAAAGGTTTGAGTTTCCACAAGTCAGTTCAATCAATTGTGTGAAAAATAATGTGGAAAAGTGCTGCCCAGAATCATTTAGAAATGATTTGGTCAATGATTATTGAAGTGATTCAATCAGAAATATACATCAGTGATAACATTACAGAAAATCTACTGACTTTTTAAAAGATCAGGCAGCTACAGAACCTACAGAGCAAAGGTTCCAAATATCAGTTGTTGAGATACATTATGATCTTTCTTTGATGTGGGTGTAACTTCTTTTTCCCCACGTTTCATATTCTCCTCAAGCATTTCAGGAGATGTACTTATTGTTTAAATAAAAGGATATCAAAATCATTTTTGACTTGAGAATTTTAATCTAAATTAAGTGGGTAGTTGTCTCGGCATTACAAAAATCACAACTTGGATGCCTTCCGGGAAGCAGGAAATAATTCCACTTTATTATGCCCATCTCTATGAACTGAAAATATGGCAAAGCACAAAACCTTTGGCATTTGATTCCATTTGCTGACAGAGCCTAGTTGTCTCTGATAACTAGGACTTGTTATAATTAATAATTTGGACCTGAATTTCTTTACCTTTAGGAGTGGAAATTATAGAAAAGGAAGGTAGAATTCTGAGAACTTGGTTCAAATCTGTGTAAGAAGCATAGCTGAAATGTCCCAGGTGCATATTAGTTATTGTTGGACAGAGAAAAAGGAAGGGCGACCTTTCAGAGATCAATAACAAATAGATTTTTCAAGGTTAGCCTATGAAACCTAGTAGGAAAAGGCAGGAAAAACACTGATAATACTGAGAAGGATTCAACTTCCATCTGAGCAAAGGTTACAAAGTTCTGAGGAAGGGTGAAAGAGAGGGGCAAAAAAAAAAAAAAAAGAGGAAGAAAAAAATAACACAGACAAATCAGGATTCAATTTTCAGAAACACCAACCAACAGAATTGCAGAGTCGAATAATGAAAGCGTAAACGATTTGGGCACTACTTTATTTCTTTTGCTTATCTTTTTTTCCCTCTTTTCTTTGATATGAATGTGGTAATGAGAAACCCAAAACAACAGGAGAGAGGTATGAATGAAGGAAGAATGGAGAAAGTGGAATACTGCAGCACTTATTCTCTCATTTCTATCTCCTATATTTAAATTTCAGATAAACAATAAATACTTTTATAGTGTAAATATGTCCCAAATATTGCATGGGACACACATACACTAAAAAATCATTTGCTGTTTATTTGAACTAAGTATCCTGTACTTTTATTTGCTAAATCTGGTAGCCCTAGGAAAGACCCACTAGTCTTAGTAGAGGTGGATCACCCTTTGTTTATCCCCTTAAAAAATTATATTAATTGAAGCAAAACACATGTACAAAAGAACACTTATCATGAGTGTACAGGTCACTGAACATTCACAAATGAAGACACCCATGTAGCCAGGACCTAGGTCAAAATCCAGACTGTTAGCCCCCTAGAAGCCTCTTCTGTGCTCCTTTCCCTCCAGTAAGAATAATTACTACCCTGACTTCTAACAGTAAATCTTCTAGATTTGCCTATTTCACCACTCCTTCTATTTAAGATTGGTGGCCTCATAGTCTAAAGGTTTCCACCTACTTGGCAGAAACATAGACCCATGGCACCATGTTAAATGTCCCGTTGATTGAATACAGTTGAGGTTAGGGAAGAGTGCTCCTGCCTCCATGTATTAAGTGAATTCTCTAGGAAGTGTATTTATCCATTACCTTACAGGACAGAAGGTGGGCAGAACCTTCCGGGGAACCTAGGAGGTAATACTTTCCAGAGGAACCAGTAGATAACAAAGGCAGAAATTTAGAAGTGAATCTTCTAGGATATATTATAGTAGGTTATGTACTTTGAACTAGGAGTGATTTCGTTGGTGGTACACTTATGGGCTTCCCTTGTAGCTCAGTTGGTAAAGAATCTGCCTGCAGTGCAGGAAACTGGGTTTGATCCCTGGGTTGGGAAGATCCCCTGGAGAAGGAAATGGCAACCCACTCCAGTATCCTTGCCCGGGAGGTCGCAGAGTCGGGCACGACTGAGCAACTAACACACTTAACAGAGAGATAGTAAGAACTAACCATTCAACAGCCTGTCCCATGTAGAGTTTGAAGGTGATCTTACCCCCCAACAAATAATGCCCATTAATAGTGTTTATCTTCACTGGCACAGCTTTTTTACATAAAGTTGTTCCATGAGGCCACCTGATACCTCTGAGTCTATAACTCCTTCAACCTATAGAGAGGATACCAGTCTCATGCTATCAGAATGCATTGGAATCATTCCTATGACTAAGGACAGAGGATTAGAACAGAGAAGAAAGTCCCTTCCCATTCTCTCCAGTATTGCTGGGAAAGATAACTGCAGGAAGGGAGCCTTAAGACAGAATGGGATCATCTCTGACAGGACCTTTACATGAACCAGCCTGGAAAAGATGGAGGCTTCGGCAACACACTGAGTTTACTAAATATTCCCAAGTCTTCCTTGCAGCTGAGCCCATAGAGCTGAGTCATTTTATGATAGCTCCTGCATGAAGAACTAGAAGTATATGACATGGCTGGCCAAGGATCCTTCTCCAATTGGATCTGAGAATGGGATTACTGGTGATTCAGTCTAGGAAGGACCTTCAGATATTAGACTGCTGCTGCTGCTGCTAAGTCGATTCAGTTGTGTCCAACTCTGTGCGACCCCATAGACAGCAGCCCACCAGGCTCCCCTGTCCCTGGGATTCTCCAGGCAAGAACACTGGAGTGGGTTGCCATTTCCTTCTCCAATGCATGAAAGTGGAAAGTGAAAGTAGGAAGTCACTTTGCCATGTCCGACTCTTAGCGACCCCTTGGACTGCAGCCCACCAAGCTCCTCTGCCCATGGGATTTTTCAGGCAAGAGTACTGGAGTGGGGTGCCACTGCCTTCTCCGCAGATATTAGACTGGGTAGTGCCAAAAAGTCTCAATAGTTTCTGAGCAGTAGCATTCCAGGCAAAAGGGAGGCAATGACATTCTCTCTGCCTCTCCAACCAAGTTCAAAACCAAGAGGGTAAAACATGGTACTTCCACTTCCTGTCACTGTATTCCTTCCTTACCTGGTATACAGACTGTCCTATTACAAATACAATGAAAGAAGGAAGTCTGATATGGTATCACTTACATATATAATTTAAAATACAACATAAATGAACATAGCTATGAAACAAAAACAGATTCACAGATATAGAGAACAGACTTGTGTTTGCCAAGGTGGAGGAAGAGGAGGCAAGGACTATGAGCTTGGGATTAGCAGATGCAGACAATTATATATAGGAGGGGTAACTAACAAAGACCTACTGCATAACACAGGGAACTATATTCAATATCCTGTAATAAACCATAATGGAAAAAAGTAAGAAAAAGAATATGTATGAATAACTGAGTGACTGCTGTACAGCAAAAAGTAAACACAACATTGTAAATCAACTATTTTGTTAGTCACTAAGTTTTATCCGACTCTTTGTGACCCCATGGACTGCAGCATGATAGGCTTCCTTGTCCTCCATTATCTCCTGCAGTTTGCTCAAACTCATGTCCATTCGAGTCAGCGATGCCTTCCAACCATCTCATCCTCTGTCTCCCCCTTCTCCCCCTGCCTTCAATCTTTCCCAGGGTCAGGGTCTTTTCCAATTAGTCACCTCTCTGCATCAGGCGGCCAAAGTGTTGGAGCTTCAGCATCAGTCCTTCCAATGAGTGTTCAGGGTTGATTTCATTTATATAGTGATAATTTTTTTTTGAAAGGAAGTCTATTTGCACTGTTGGTCATAATATCAAGAAAGTAGAACAGTATTTAACAATGGGACCTTGATTAAATGCATTATGCTATATTCCACACAATGAAATCTTATCCAGTCTTTAAAATGACATTGTAGAAGAAAACACTACTACAGTCATAGCAGCCAAAGCTAGTCCTATTGATACAAAGCCTGTACTACTACTTGCCAGGTACTATTCTACTTGGCAAATGCTGACTCACTTAAATATTCACAACTGTGTGAATTAGGAACACAGTTGAAAATTATTCCCATTTTTCAGGTGAGAAAATTGCAGTACCTTTATCAATTAAAAGACATGCCTAAGGGCCACACAGCAAGTAAGTAATAAAGTTGGTATTCAAATCCAGACAGGCTAGCTGCAGAGTCCACACTGCTAACTGTATGATGACAAAGGAAACTGTTAATCATTTATCAGTAAGGGAGAAAAGCCAGGTTAAAATTTAAAAAAAAAAAAAAAGGTTGGAAAGTGTGATTCCAATTCTATATCAAACATTTAAAAAAATCATATGACTATATTATTTTATTACAGAAAAAATTACTGCAATGATACATGTCATAGTGTTAACAATGAGAGATCAGAATTTAAATGCTTCTTAATTCCCTCTTTATAGTATTCTGAATTGTCTACATTTTCTGTAATACACACTTATTGACTATTTTAATGAGGAAAAAATTGTTTAAACAAAACCATATCTTGGTGAAATCAACTCAACAATTGTGACCTTTATGCAAGGCCTCCTAATATGAAAGCAAGGAGAGCTTAGTCATACACTACAGAAAATGATGTGCCCAGATCACATCATGCCAACCATCTTGCCTCAGAGAAAAGTGAGCTTCAAACTTATTAATGCTTAAATCCAATGCATGGGAGGTGAGCTCTGCAGAGCAGCAAGCAGATGTTAGAAAGCTGAAGCTGGCAGGGACCTCAAACTTCTTGAATCTATGCCCTCATTTGGTAGAAACTGAGGCCTAAGACATTACTCATAGAAAGATGTTTAACTGGGAGGCCCTTATAGAAAAATGGCATTATCCTCAAGAAACAGAACTCAGTGGGAAATTTCACAAGTCATTTAAAATTTAGTCACAAAAAGTCATGGCAATAGCAAGAGGGCATTTGAGAAGATTTTTTATCTTCTTGTGGCCATGAAAGTTTGCTGTGAGTAAGCTTTATGAGTGTATTGTAGCAAAGATTCATGCATATAATTTGGGAGAGTTCGAAATTAGCTATAACTGAGAAGAATCTACTGCAGATGATGACATGGGCATGTAGCCTTCTTTTCCCAGGCTACACCCTCCGACAGGGCTGGGTTACAGACATTCTCCCCGAAGGTGCCAGTAGAGGTAACCCAGTGTTCTTGGACTTCTACTTTAGTCTAGATTCCCTGAGGAAAGGGTAAATTGAAAAACCAAGTCTCCCAACCAGCCCCACCCTTCCAAGACATCATGGTGACTCATGGGAGGATGGTAGAGAGAGCTGACAATCTCTAAGCAACATGGTTTTTCAAAGCTTGACCTTTTCAACAGCCACTCCCAGGAACAGGGCCAATTAGTGAGTCCTGCTGAGAAGAGCAGCCTGTCCTAACAGCTCCCCTCCCAGCTGCATGCCTTCCAGTATCTCTTGCTGATTCCAGGTCTTGAGTCTCCCTGGCTGTGTGGATCACAACAAACTGTGGAAAATTCTTCAAGAGATGGCAATACTAGACCACCTTACCTGCCTGCTGAGAAATCTGTATGCAGATCAAGAAGCAATAGTTAAAACTGGACATGGAACAACAGACTGGTTCCAAATCAGGAAAGGAGTATGTTAAGGCTATATATTGTCACCCTGCTTATTTAACTTATATGTAGAGTACATCATGGGAAATGCCAGCCTGGATGAAGCACTAGCTGGAATCAAGATTGTGGGAGAAATATCAATAACCTCAGATATACAGATGAAGCTATGGCACCCCATCCCAGTACTCTTGCCTGGAAAATCCCATGGACAGAGGAGCCTGGTAGGCTGCAGTCCATGGGGTTGCTAAGAGTTGGACACGACTAAGCGACTTCACTTTCACTTTTCACTTTCATGCATTGGAGAAGGAAATGGCAACCCACTCCAGTGTTCTTGCCTGGAGAATCCCAGGGACAGGGGAGCCTGGTGGGCTGCCGTCTATGGGGTCGCACAGAGTCGGACACGACTGAAGCGACCTAGCAGCAGCAGCAGTAGATATGCAGATGACACCACCCTTATGGCAGAAAGCAAAGAACTAAAGAGCCTCTTGATGAAAGTGAAAGAGGAGAGTGAAAAAGTTGGCTTAAAACTTAACATTCAGAAAGCTAAGATCATGGCATCTGGTCCCAACACGTCAAGGCAAATAGATAGGGAAACAATGGAAACAGTGACAGACTTTATTTTTGGGGGCTCCAAAATCACTGCAGATGGTGACTGCAGTCATGAAATTAAAAAATGCTTGCTCCTTGGAAGAAAAGCTATGACCAAAATAGACAGCATATTAAAAAGCAGACATTATTTTGCTGAGAAAGGTCCGTCTAGTCAAAGCTATGGCTTTTCCAGTAGTCATGCATGCATGTGAGAGTTGAACTGTAAAGAAAGCTGAGTGCTGAAGAATTGATGCTTTTGAACTGTGGTGTTGGAGAAGACTCTTGAGAGTCACTTGGACCTCAAGGAGATTCAACCAGTCCATCCTAAAGGAAATCAGTCCTGAATATTCATTGGAAGGACTGATGCTGAAGCTGAAACTCTAGTACTTTGGTCACCTGATGTGAAGAACTGACTTCTTAGAAAAGACCCTCATGCTGGGAAAGATTGAAGTCAGGAGGAGAAGAGGACGACAGAGGATGAGATGGTTGGATGGCATCTCCGACTTGATGGACATGAGTCTGAGAAAGCTCTGGGAGTTGGTGAAGGACAAGGAAGCCTGGCATGCTGCAGTCAACAGGGGTTGCAGAGTCAAACACAACTGAGCGACTGAACTGAACTGGCTCAATGATGATGTATCACCTCTAGAGGGCAGCTCAAAGCAGGGCTTTAACTGAGTTCTGGAATGATGGCACTGCAGATTTTAAAGAAACTGTTCAAATGTCCTGGAGTACATTAATGAAACAAGCCTATGCTCTTTCACGGAATGTCAGAATTTTCACTGTCTTCTCGAGTCATTTACAGAACTCTTGGACTCCTGTGTACAGACCAAAAATATATACAAGTATTGAAACTAAATGGAACTATTTGATAAGAGTTGCTAGTCTTACAAAGAAAGAACTGAGAGGTTTCAAAGGGAAGGTTTTTATCAGCTGAGATAGTGAACAAGGCATTCATCCAGGAGATGGCCTTTGAGCTGGGCCTTACAGATGGACCTAAATAAGGAAAGATACAGCAGAACAGGAATACCTAGACAGTGAGAAATGTTTGAACAAGATTTTGGAGCTATGAAAGAGTCATAGCACAGCAAAACAAGAAGTTGTTTTTTCTAAGATAGAAGTGTCCTATATCCAAGCCAAGAACTGAGAAGAGAACAATATTTTATCAAATCTAAGATGGCACAAGTGTATCAATTGCAAGATGCACTCTGATTTCAGAGATGTTTTCATCATTTAAAAGATGTGTTTTACACTTCTCCAAAGAAGAAATACAGATGGCCAACCAAAACATGAAAAGATGTTCAGCATCAATAATTATTAGAGAAATGCAAATCAAAACTACAATGAGGTATCATTTCACACCAGTCAGAAGGGCAGAAATCAAAAAGTCTACTAACAATAAATGCTGGAGAGGGTGTACAGAAAAGGGAACCCCTGCAATGTGGGGAAGAATGTAAATTGGTACAACCACTATGGAGAACAGTGTGGAAGTTCTTTAAAAAACTAAAAACAGAATTATCATATAACCCAACAATTTCACTCCTAGGCATACATCCAGAGAAAACCAGAATTTGAAAGGACACATGCACCCCAATGTTCACTTCAGCACTATTTACAATAGCCAGGACATGGAGGCAACGTAAATGTCCATCAACAGAAGAATGGATAAGGAAATGTGGTAGATATATACAACGGAATATTGCTCAGCCATAAAAAGGAATGAAACTGCATCATTTGCAGAGACGTGGATGTGCCTAAAGATTGTCATACTGAGTGAAGTAAGCCAGAAAGAGAACAACAAATATTGTATATTAACACATATATGTGGAATCTGGAAAAATGCTAAAGATGATCTTATTTGGAAAGCAGAAATAGACACATGAACATAGAGAACAAACATGGATACCAAGGGGGGATGAGGGGGTGGGATGAATTGGGAGATGGATTGATATACACCACTACTATGTATAAAATAGGCAACTAATGAGAAACTACTGTATAGCACAGGGAACTCTATTCCTTGCTCTGTGGTGATGGAAGGGAAGGAAATCCAAAAAGAGGTGATATATGTGTACATATGGCTGATTTACTTTGCTACGCAGCAGAAATTGACACAGCAGTGTAAAGCAACTATATTCCAATAAAAGAAATAGATGGATAAACTGTGGTATATTCATGGGGTGACATATTACTCATCAATAAAAGAAATGCATGCTCAAGAGCACAGGATATGGCAGAACTTTAAAGCATACTGCTAAGTGAAAGAAGCCAGTCTGAGAAACTGTAAGTTTATGATTCCAACTCTTTGACATTCTAGAAAAGGCAAGACTTTGGAGACAGGAAAAAGATCAGTAGTTGCTAGGAAGTTCAGGTGGCTAGAGTGAGGGGGGAATGGATGACTAGGTGGAACACATGGGATTTTTTAAGGCAGTGAAAGGATTCCGTATGATACTATAATTGTGGATTCATGTAATTATCCAGATGCAACCTATGAACTTCTGTTACAATTAATGTATCAATATTGGTTAATCAACTGAAGTAAATATAGTATATTATAGCATAATGTTTATAAGAGGAGAAACAGTGGGGAGGGCAACGAGAGGTTGTAAAGGAATTCTTTGTACTTTCTACTCAATCATTCTATAAACCTAAAACTGCTTAAAAATATAGACAAATTAAAAAAAATCATATCACTAACAAAAAAAAGGTGTCTTAGAATAGATGAAACACAGTTAGTAAGGGTCATATTATAGAAGGTTTTAAAAATCATATAGGAAGGGTAAATGGTAAGAAAGGGGGAACCTAGAAGGCTTTGGAGCAGGGTTGTGATATTATGCTTTATGAAGATTGCTCTAGTTTCTGCAAGGAGGCCAAGGTGAGCTACGTTGTGCTAAAGCCACTGCATTAGTTCAGGGCCAAAGGAGCTAGAGGGGTGGCAATAGGAACAGAAAGGTCAGACATAAGAGATATTTTCAAGGAAAACCCAAGTGAGTCAACCACATAGACATGCCGAATGAGAGAGGAGTCAAAGATGAATTCCAGATGAGTAATGAGGAAGAATGTGCAATGCCTGTCATATTTTATGTTTCCAACTTATGTTTTCTTCTTGCATGTTTTTTCCTTTCCTGATTTTGTCTAGATAGTAACTTTTGTAATTCCTTTTCTTCTCTATTTACTGTTTTAAACATTTTTTATTCCTATTTTTATAGTGATAATGGTGGCCCTTACATATTTAAGCCTACATTTTTATGCAGACACAAAAAATTAATAGCTACTTCTTCTCAAACGGAATGGAATATTTAATTGATTTTTCTTTCCTTGTCCATCCACATCCTCATCCCTACCCCTTCGGGCTTTGCTGATATTATTACATTTAGAATTTTATTTGGGTCCTAGATTTAGGCACATTTCATATCTAGTCATAAGTGTTAATTAATTATGCTATAAAAGGCAAAGGAGAAAAGGAAAGATATAAGCATCTGAATGCAGAGTTCCAAAGAATAGCAAGAAGAGATAAGAAAGCCTTCCTAGGAGATCGATGAAAAGAAATAGAGGAAAACAATAAAATGGGAAAGACTAGAGATCGCTTCAAGAAAATTAGAGATACCAAAGGAACATTTCATGCAAAGATGGGCTCAATAAAGGACAGAAATGGTAGGGACCTAACAGAAGCAGAAGATATTAAGAGGTGGCAAAAATACACAGAACTATACAAAAAAGATCTTAATGATCCAGATAACCATGATGGTGTGATCACTCACACTCACCTAGAGCCAGACATCCTGGAATGTAAAGTCAAGTGGGCCTTAGGAAACATCACTACAAACAAAGCAAGTGGAGGTGATGGAATTCCAGTTGAGCTATTTCAAATCCTGAAAAGATGATGCTGTGAAAGTGCTGCACTCAATATGTCAGCAAATTTGGAAAATTCAGCAATGGCCACAGGACTGGAAAAGGTCAGTTTTCATTTCAATCCCAAAGAAAGGCAATGCCAAAGAATGTCCAAATTACTGCACAATTGCTCTCATCTCACACTAGCAAAGTAATGCTCAAAATTCTTCAATCTAGGCTTCAACAGTATGTAAGCCATAAACTTTCAAATGTTCAAGCTGGTTTTAGAAAAGGCAGAGGAACCAGAGATCAAATTGCCAACATCCATTGGATCATAGAAAAAGCAAGAAAATTCCAAAAAAACATCTACTTCATGGACTATGCTAAAACCTTTGACTGTGTGGATCACAATGAACTGTGGAAAATTCTTCAAGAGATGGGAACCAAACCATCTTACCTACCTTCTGTGAAACCTGTATGCAGGTCAAGAAGCAACAGTTAGAACTGGACATCAAACCACAGACTGGTTCCAAATCTGGAAAGGAGTACATCAATGCTGTTTATTGTCACCCTACTTATTTAACTTATATGCAGAGTACATCATGAGAAATGCCGGGCTGAATGAAGCACTAGCTGGAATCAAGATAGCTGGGAGAAATATCAATAATCTCAGATATATAGCAGAAAGTGAGGAACTAAAGAGCCTCTTGATGAAAGTGAACAAGGACAGTGAAAAATCTGGCTTAAAACTTAGCATTCAAAAAATGAATATCATGGCATCCAGTCACATCACTTCATGGCAAACAGATGAGAAAACAATGGAAACAGTGAGAGACTTTATTTTCTTGGGCTCCAAAATCACTGCAGATGGTGACTGCAGTCACGAAATTAAAAGATGTTTGATCCTTGGAAGAAAAGCTATGACCAATCTAGACAGCATATTAAAAAGCAGAGATATTACTTTGCCAACAAAGGTCCATCTAGTCAAAGCTTCGGTTTTTCCAGTAGTCATGCATCTAGTCATGCATGACCATAAAGAAAGCTGAATGCTGAAGAACTGATGCTTTTGAACTGTGGGTTTGGAGAAGACTTTTGAGAGTCTCTTGGACAGCAAGGAGATCAAACCAGTCAATCCTAAAGGAAATCAATCCTGAATATTAATTGGAAGGACTGATGCTGAAGTTCCAATACTTTGGCCATCTGATGCGAAGAGCTGCCTCGTTAGAAAAGACCCGATGTTGGAAAGACTGAAGGCGAGAAGAGAAAAGGACGACAGAGGAAGAGATGGTTGGATGGTATCACTGACTCAATGGACATGAGTTTGAGCAAGCTCATGTCTAGGAAATGGTGAAGGGCAGGGAAGCTCATGTCCAGGAAATGGTGAAGGGCAGGGAAGCCTGGAATGCTGCCGTTCATGGGGTCGCAAAGAGTCAGACATTACTGAGTGACTGAACAACAAATGCAAAATACTCCCCCCAAACAGGATCACTTTCAAGCCATCAAAAATATATTAAAACTTATGGAGACTTCTACTCCAAGGCCTGCTATGAATTTCAGTTTATGGTCCATGTTGTGCTAATTCCTAATAATTCCTAACTATCTCTTAATTGTTGCAATTTTTAATACTGCTGTAATTTCTGTTTTCCTAACTTTTTTTTTAGTTTTACTGCTCTTAAAACTGATTAATTTAGCATATGTCTTATTCTTACCCCAGGATGCATGTTTCTAGAATAAAGTATACAGTTTTAATTTCTGCATCTTAAGGAAACCATGAGAGAGATTCAGAAGGAGCACAGAAATACAATAAAATGCTTGAGGAGCAAGGGCTGCTGCTGTGTAGGGACCAACAATAATCATTAGGGATATTACATTTGGTAAAGAAATGACTTTGGGGCATATGGTTAAGGGTTTTGAAATCAAGAGGCAAAGAAGAGGTGAGTTTACTGGTAGAATACTTATATTAGAACATTTTATGAAACTTCTACGAAATAGAAAAATTAAAGCTGTTAAAGAAGTAGTTTTCCTAGACACCTTGTTTTGCCTCTTCATGTCTAATCATTATCCTTCTCTGCCCTGCTTCGGCCCTGGGAGGCTGACTAATATGCACAGCATTAACAAACTCCCTTTCCCTCTGGCCAGGGTTGGGTGTGGCCAGTGAGGTGGTGATGAGAAGCCCGGGGGCAGGAGACTGCGAGATATTTGTTCCCCAGCTCCTTCTCTACCATGGTGTGCAGGGTTGGCTGAGTCTATCTACTGCAAGCTGCCACTCTTGTCAGAGAGCTCTCTTCATAGTCTTTCTGGGTTCTGGGAAATATATCCTCCCTTGCCCACTTAAGACTTGTGGGCAGTAAGAGCTCCCCATTGTGCTCCCCACATACTACTTTATCCCTTGCTGATGTCTATAAACCTTGCCCATACCTTGTAAATAGTGCATTTACTAACTTCCTTCAACTGCCTGCATGGAGTATGCAATCCATGTCCAGACACATGCTGGACCCTGACTGACACATTATTGCATCTAGAGATCCCAGCACCCAAGAAATAGTAATAGTAGAAAGCACAAATGTAAAAATGTGACCGTGGTTAAAAGAGATGACCCTGACTTTGGCCACTGTGTATCATTTTGAGATGGTATTATTGGAACCAGGGGATACTGGTTGGGCTTGGTGGTTGAGTGAATATAGGCTTTTGCTTTTAGAGAACAAATATTACCACCATCAATAATCTTGAGACATGGTTAATCCCCATGTAGGGAAAAAAGTGATACTACATCACTGTATCACAAGGAGGGGCTTCCATGTGTCTCTGGATTAAGGATCCATTTGTCCCTAGACCTTGAAATATGAAGAGCAGGTTTGTGCAGGTGGTCAGCTATTTTCAGGGCAGTAGCATCATTAAGCTTCTGGTTTTGTCAGGAATGGCAATATAGACAACAGCAGTACAGAGAAGAAAATAATCAGTACATGAGGTCTTGGGGTAAGGCACTCCTAGCCTGGAAAAGCCTTGTATCTACTTCTTAGCCACACTGAAAAGTGGGGAGTATTATCAGGATGTTCTCTTTGGGCCAAAGGGAAGAGTTTCTTTTTCCCAAAGATAAAGTGGGGGCAACAGTGGGCATTGGTGGGGAGAACTAAGTCCATGACAGAAGAACATTCCTGAAGGTCAAAGCAGCAAGGAGAAGGCCAGAGGGGACACACGGAAAGCTCTATTTCAGAGAGCTTTATATACCAACAAAGGTGGTACAAACAAAGTTTCAGAAATTGTTGAGGGCACTTTGAGAGAAGTGAATTTCCAGCACACAGGCCGGTAGGAGAGAATGCTGCCATAATGTTAGTATAAAATGAAAGGATACTTTCCATTGTAAGTCATAGACTACAAAGTTGGGAATACATTGGTTACAGAAATAGCTTCCAAAGGGTCAGGTAAACCCTATCTCTAGTGGACTGATAGCAGTTTACTTATGGAAAGTGAAATATATTCCTGAGGACTGATACTGAAGAAATCAAGGTTCCCTTCCACAAAACTCCCTTTGAACTTATGCTTCAGTCAGAATGCAAGATTAGATGGGTATGGCAATATTCATGGATTTTGTTTTCATTGAGGTTCTGCAATTCATTTTTCCCTGTACTAGAGACAGGAATAGTTCTTGAAGCTTTCACAGGGCTGATGTGATGCCTGATTCCTATTTTGGTTTAAAGGAACTTAGAATCTCATTAGTGGCCAAACCAACTCTCGTTAGTCATATGAATCTTGCACGTTTACTAAGAACTTGTCCTCTACTCTGGCAAGAAGCAAGGGCACTATGTGCCAGCTAAAAGCACATCACCTGACAAACTCTAACATAACATGAAGCCTGGACTCAGTTTATGTAAGCAGTATACCCAGGTATCATCTAAAAATATTGTTATGAGTTATTAGCTTGGATCAGATACATTTCTCCAGATTTTTTAAATGTATGAAGAGTAGCTTCATATATTAAGAGTTCTGTAAAAGCTCAAGAAGAGAAATTACTGAGAATAAATATCAACTCTCATAGGAAAAATAATTTCTCCTGTCCTTGGAAAACATTAATCAAACTTGAGGGGCCCAGCTAGCTTAGCATCTCAAGATGATAACCTGGGATAAAGAGAAATTGAGACATAAGGTTTTAACATAAACTTTCCTATGAACCAGATCCTCCTGAATATGGTTAGAGTCTGAAATTTCAGGCTTTCTCCTGTCCACTACCACCAATTATGTATGACTGGGTTCAAATATTCTACCTCAGGGGCATTTTGTTTCTCCACAGGCATAAACATTCCTCTCTTCCCAGGAACTTGTGAGCCCTCCTCAAGGAGTTTTTTGCCATGTGAGGGAGGGAGACCCCACGTAGTCTGATGTACCTAATCTGTTCCTGTGACATCTGACAGAAGAGTGCATCTGCACGGCTGCCTTGCCTCCCTGTACTCTTTCGACCTTTCTGTTTACACTTGAAGTTATCTCCAAGAGCATGTGACTCAAGCAGCATAGGATCAGGGATCAGGGCTGAAATATTATAGACCCAGTGGATTAGCAGCCAAGGAGCAGTTCCTCTGACTCAGACTATGCAGTGTTCTGAGGTTTCATTTTCTGGCAACCATGTCACTCAGACTGTAATGGCTTTGTAATTCTGAGGAGTAATTCTGAATTACAACATGGCAAGATCCCTGATGGATGAGCTCATTTTCTGGGTGTACTATTTGGGCACATTATGTCAACTATATTAACTTGAATAAAACCTGCAAGGAAGAGGAGGGTTTTTGTTTCTAATTTAGTTCATGTTAACTCTGTTAAGGTTGTGATTCCATTGCTCATCCTGACTAGCATGTGGTTACAGGGATGGCAGAGTGTTTCCTGTATCAAGAGGTCAGACATCCTAACATTGCCTTTTTACTGGCACTGCAGGATAGGTGTTGGCTGTCTACCATTCAGTATCTACTATATCTTTAATATCAATGTCACAAAAGGAAATGTCTATGGGGACAGTCAGAAAACTGAACACAGGCATGGGCTTTCAAGAGTCCAGTCTGTTTCTACAACAGGCAAGTTAGATTAGTCTTCATACCAATTTGCCCACAGCAGAGCAACAGCTTTTAGGAAAATAGGCAGATGTCTTCTTATATGAAAATTAAATGGTAATTAATTTTAGTCAAACATTCAAAGTATGGGTCCTTATGCTGAAAGGGCACAAACCTGACTTCTGGCAACTTTAAATTGTTTTTCAGATTTTTTTTTTCTCAGAACAGACCTCATCAGAATTGGCTTCTTCCCTTAAAGCAATTCTTTTAATTGACTTTGTGGTTAATTATAGTACAAATGCGGCCAAAGGGCAATAGATCTGCACTGATGGAAGTATTTCAAAGAATTCACGTGGCAGAAACTTACCTGGATTGTTGCTTTAGTTCTGTCTGTCCAGGAGCAGAGGTCAGTTGGCTAAAACACCTTTGCTGTCAATAACTTTATGCCCTTTGATTCTTCAGAAAATCCTCCTTAGAGGCTCACAGGGATGTGCTCCTCCTGCTAAGATAACGTTCATTGTATTAATGCCATGGGTTTTCCCCTTCAGAAGTAAATTTAGGAAAACAGTTTATCATTTTTCTTAAAAAGGTTAAACAGAATTTATTTTATGATCCAGTAGTTCCATCCCAGGTATATAACCAAAAGAATTGAAACAGGTACTCAAACAAATACTTGTATATGAATTTCATAGCAGCATTATTCACAATAACCAACGGGGGAAACAACCCATCAACAGATGAATGGATAAACAAATTATGGTATACACATATAACAGATGGAGGAGGGCATGGCAACCCACGCATTCCTCATGGACAGAGGAGTCTGATGGGCTACAGTCCATGGGGTTGCAAAGAGATGGACATAACTAAAGCAACTTAGTATGTACACAGGCACATATAACAGAATATTATTCAGTCATAAAAAAAGGAATGAGGTGCTGATAATGGTACAATGTGTACAAACCTTGAGAACACTGTGTCTAGTGAAAGAAGTCAGATACAAAAGCAACATTCTATAGGCTATGGTTTTTCCAGTGGTCATGTATGGATGTGAGAGTTGGACTGTGAAGAAGGCTGAGCACCGAAGAATTGATGCTTTTGAACTGTGGTGTTGGAGAAGACTCTTGAGAGTCCCTTGGACTGCAAGGAGATCCAACCAGTCCATTCTAAAGGAGATCAGTCCTGGGTGTTCTTTGGAAGGAATGATGCTAAAGCTGAAACTCCAGTACTTTGGCCACCTCATGCGAAGAGTTGACTCATTGGAAAAGACTCTGATGCTGGGAGGGATTGGGGGCAGGAGGAGAAGGGGACAACAGAGGATGAGATGGCTGGATGGCATCACTGACTCGATGGACGTGAGTTTGAGTGAACTGCAGGGGTTGGTGATGGACAGGGAGGCCTGGCGTGCTGCAATTCATGGGGTCGCAAAGAGTTGGACACGACTGAGCAACTGAACTGAACTGATACGATTTACAGAATAGGTAAATCTATAAGACAAAAAAACAGATTGATGGTTACCAAAATCTGGAGGGAGGGAGGTATGGGATTGCCTTTTTTTTTTTTTTTGACTTGTTCCGGGTCTTCATTGCTCTCCACAGACTTTCTCTAGTTGCAGCAAGCAGGGGCCACTCTTTGTGGCAGGGCGTGGGCTTCCCATTGCAATGGCTTCGCTTTGGCACTAGTGGTTAAGAACCTGCCTGCCAGTGCAGGAGACATAAGAGGCATGGGTTCAATACGTGGGTTGGAAAAATTCCCTGGAGTAGGAAATGGCAACCCACTCCAGTTTTATTGCCTGGAGAATCCCACGAACAGAGGAATCTGGCAGGTTATGGTCCATAGGGTTGCAAAGAGTCAGACATGACTGAAGTGACTTAGCATGCACATACTCTTGTTGTGAAGCACAGGCTCTAGGAGCATGGGCTTCAGTAGTTGTGACTCATGGGCTGGGTTGCTCAGCATCACCATACGATCTTCCCAGACTAATGTGTTCCCTGCATCGAAAGGCAGATTCCTATCCACTGTGCCACTAAGGAAGTCCAGTATGGGATTTCTTAATGGGGCAATGAAAATATTGTAGAACTTGGCATAAATGCTAGTTATACAATATTGTGAATGTACTAAATGCCACTAGATTCTTCACTATAAAATGGCTAATTTTATGTGAATTTCACCTTAATAAAAGTTCAGTTATCTGCATTATGTGCTGTACAACTCAGAATATCCTTTGATCCGAGGCAACAGGACTATAAGTCATAGATAGTGAAACAAGGGTTTAGACCAGTTACTGACAATGAGAATCTACTTGAGCCACCTGTAATGTGCCAGATTCATAAAGAGGAGCCTGACAGTTCACCAAGGAGAGAAATGATACGTAGTCCTCATATTTGTTGGCAGCTACTTCAAAACAGAAAAGGCATTCATCTTTCTGACAGCAACGGCACTTGAGATTCCATTTTTTTCATGCTTTACAAAAATGTGTTTTCAATTGAAAACTGATACTCTGCTTTTTATGAAAAAAAATCTTGCAACTGGTGATGTGCAGAAGAAAAATGACCTATTGCTACTTGTACATTCCACTGCATTTAAATTCTTAGTGCAAAGATAAAGCCAAGAATTCTCTGCTTCTCAGGGTCAGAGGTGTCAGAATCACCATTCATCATAAAATCAGAGGGGCAGCAATGGTAATTAAGTCTTTGGGAAACAGACCAGTGAGTACTCGGGGCAGGGGGGTGGGGGAAGAAGACAATGATATAGGGATTTAGTATTTAAGGGATAGAATCACATGGAATGGTGATTATCTGTCTTCTCTTTCAAAGGAAAGAGGAAATAAGTCTAAATATACAGATAGGCTTCTACTCAGCATTAATGTGTTCTCACTGCAAGGATTAAAAGAGCCTGAAATAAGGCACCAAGGAGGGCTACCACATTTCTTTAGGAGGTATTTAAACTCTGGGAAGCTGATGGACATGATGAGTTCTGAAGTGTCAGTTCACTTCTCTGACTCTAGGAAAGCTGTCACAGATCAGAATCTTTTTTCTCTTTAGAGAAGGCATCTACCTGTCTGATGGCTTAATAGACCTCTCTACCTGTATGTAACATAATTCCTTCATGATTACTTTCTTGTCTTAATCTTAGTGGGGATAAGGAACAAAAACATTATTCAAACTATAATCTTTCAAACAGTTGAAGCAAATTGCAATAAGCTCGTCCCCAACTCAGATAAGTTTTGCATTCTCTGGGTAAAAGAATACTAGTTCTTAACTTGATCATCTGTGGCATTCTTATCATTATTGTAAACCTTTTTATTGTAGTCCAAAATCACCTTAATGATTGGGCGGCCTAACTTTAGAAAAGAAGCATAAGTGCCATCTGAATAAATAGGCAAACAAACCCAGAATGTATTTGAGTTGTTCACTCATTTGGTTCCTAGGATTCACTTATTTGGTTCCTAGGATAGTGGTTACTGTTCTATGGGCCACAAGAATGCCTTTGTTAGGGAGAAGATGGAGCATGTGGTAAAGGGCCAAGGGGAGGCCAGGTAACAAGGCAGAGGAGCCATTGACACACTGCCCCATGAGTACTTTATGAGAAAATAATAACTGGCCCTGCAGGTAATAATTCCTCAAATTAAATATTAAGAACTCAACTGGCCATGCCTTATTCTTTTCCTACTTTTACGTTTTACAAGGCCAAAGGCAAAGAAACAACAGACCCAGAGCCAATGAGTGGTAGAACTGAAGTTAGAATCCAGGAGAACTTTACTGCCAATCTAGTGTTCAGTCCACTAAACTAGGTAGGCTGCCCAAGTATGTAAGCCCAGTTAACATAATAAATATATTGTGATGATGTTCACATAAGCACTCTGCAAAAAATATCCTGTAATCTCATTCTGGTAGTGATTTGATATTTAGATCAAATTGACATCTTCACACTTCTTTAAGCGTGAAATATGTTATAAAAACTTATTGTTGCTTCATAAAACAATAATGCAAGCAAGGCCATAAACTTAAACATCTGAATAACAAGTAATTCTCACAACACTCCAATTATTACTTTTATGGGTCTGTATGGCACAGAGGTTATGGTGGTGATTTACCAAGTCTGAAGTCTCTGAATACCTCTTTGGTGGGGGAAAATGTCAGCCTGTAGATCAATCAAAATCACATGATACACTCAGTTGTAAGATTCTAGTGTTAGAGCCTCAGGTCAAAGGCTAGACTTGCTCCTGTACTTTTCACTTTTCACCTTCCAGGAGAATTACAGTGCATCATACTTTGGAGCTGCTAACAAAATTCTCAGCTAGATCTGAGTCATTTAGAAAACAAATGGCTGGGAAACAGGAAACAAAACATGGTGAAATTTATTTTCAAGTGGAAAATTGTAATTGGCTCATTTTGAAGGGAGAAAGAAAGAACTTACTCATCAAGAAAGTAGAAGATAAATTATGAAAAATGAAATGGAGAATTTGGACAAAACATAAGATGGGTTTATCTCAAAGCATAACTGAAATACAATTTTTTAAAAATAGAATATTATAAACACTCAGAACCAGTCCTTCTGAGTGAAAAGGAACTTCTAGACAAAAGGCAGCCATGGACTACAGAGGCTCTGGCACACACTTGTTTTCTGTCATCATGGAGGAATATAGCTCCATGTTGATACTGGGGTTATAAAAGTTTATAAGCATAATTCTGGGTAGGCAGTAGTTTCCAGTTTCACACAAGCCATTTGGAGGACCCTTGGGAGGTCACTGGGTCATATCCTTATGCAACAAGGACTTCACCTACTGAAACACTAAGGGTGAGTCCTAACAGTACCAAGACTGGGCCTTAAGGAAACAAGCCATGCCGAGCACAGAGGGTGGCAATCTGGATGGGCTTCACAGTCATTAGAAGTCATTCAAACAAGAGGATACCAAGAGTGATTCTAGAAGTCAAGCCAAGATGAGGAACCAGATGTCAGCGCCAAAAGCAGAGCTTAGGTCCAGTGGCAATATTCAATTACTGGGGGCTGAGACAGTGACCTTTTCAGGCTGTTCATGGGGTTCTCAAGGCAAGAATACTGAAGTGGTTTGTCACTCCCTCCTCCAGTGGATCATTTTTTTCAGAACTCTTCACCATAACCCATCCATTTTGGGTGGCCCTAAAGGCATGGCTCATCGGAGAAGGCAATGGCAACCCACTCCAGTACTCTTGCCTGGAAAATCCCCTGGACAGAGGAGCCTGGGGGGCAGCAGTCCATGGGCTCGCTAGGAGTTGGACATGACTGAGCGACTTCACTTTTCGCTTTCATGCATTGGAGAAGGAGGTGGCAACCCACTCCAGTGTTCTTGCCTGGAAAATCCCAGGGATGGGGGAGCCTGGTGGGCTGCCGTCCACGGGGTTACACAGAGTCAGATATGATTGAACCGACTTAGCAATAGCAGCAACAAAGGCATGGCTCATAGTTTCATTGAGTTAGACAAGGCTGTGGTTCATGTGATAAATTTGTTTAGTTTTCTGAGATTGTGGTTTTTATTGTGGTTACTGTCTGCTCTCTGATGGATAAGGGTAAGAATCTTATGAAAGCTTCCTGATGGGAGAGACTGACTGAGGGGGAAACTGGGTCTTGTTCTGATGGCAGGCAATAAAGGACAGAAATGGTATGGACTTAACAGAAGCAGAAGATATTAAGAAAAGGTGGCAAGAATACACAGAAGAACTACAAAAAAGATCTTCAGGACCCAGACAATCATGATGGTGTGATCACTCACCTTGAGCCACACATCCTGGAATGTGAACTCAAGTGGGCCTTAGGAAGCATCACTATGAACAAAGCTAGTGGAGGTGATGGAATTTCAATTGAGCTATTTAAAATCCTGAAAGATGATGCTGTGAAAGTGTTGCACTCAATATGCCAGCACATTTGGAAAACTCACCAGTGACCACAGGACTGGAAAAGGTCAGTTTTCATTCCAATCCAAAGAAAGGCAATGCCAAAGAATGCACAAACTACCGCACAATTACACTCATCTCACATACTAGTAAAATAATGTTCAAAATTCTCCAAGCCAGGCTTTGATAGTACATGAACCATGAACTTCCAGATGTCCAAGAAGGATTTAGAAAAGGCAGAGGAACCAGAGAGCAAATTGCCAACATCTGCTGTATCATCAAAAAAGCAAGAGTGTTCCAGAAAAACATCTACTTCTGCTTTATTGACTATGCCACAGACTTTGACTGTGTGGATTACAATAAACTGTGGAAATTTTTTAAAGAAATGGCAATACCAGACTACCTGACCTGCCTCCTGAGAAATCTGTATGCAGGTCAGGAAGCAACAGTTTAGAACTGGACATGGAACAACAGACTGGTTCCAAGTTGGGAAAGGAATAGGTCAAGGCTGTTTATTGTCACCCTGTTTATTTAACTTATATGCAGAGTACATCATGAGAAACGCTGGGCTGGAAGAAGCACAAGCTGGAATCAAGATTGCTGGGAAAAATATCAATAACCTCAGATATACAGATGACACCACTCTTATGGCAGAAAGTGAAGAAGAACTAAAGAGCCTCTTGATGAAAGTGAAAGAGGAGAGTGAAAAAGTTGGCTAAAAGCTCAACATTCAGAAAACTAAGATCATGGCATCTGGTCTCATCACTTCATGCCAAATAGATGGGGAAGTAGTGGAAACAGTGGCTGACTTTATTTTGGGGGGCTCCAAAATCACTACAGATGGTGACTGCAGCCATGAAATTAAAAGACGCTTGCTCCTTGGAAGAAAAGTTATGAACAACCTAGACAGCATATTAAAAAGCAGAGATGTTACTTTGCCAACAAAGGTCCATCTAGTCAAAGCTATGGTTTTTCCAGTTGTCATGTGTGGATGTGAGAATTGGAATATAAAGAAGCTGAGTGCTGAAGAATTGATGGTTTTGAACTGTGGTGTTGGAGAAGACTCTTGAGAGTCCCTTGGACTGCAAGGAGATCCAACCAGTCCATCCTAAAGGAGATCGGTCCTGGGTGATCATTGGAAGGACTGATGTTGAAGCTGAAATGCCAATACTTTGGCCACCTGATGCGAAGAGCTGACTCATTTGAAAAGACCCTGATGCTGGGAAAGATTGAGAGCAGAAGGAGAAGGGGACGACAGAGGATGAGATGGTTGGATGGCATTGATGGACATGGGTTTGGGTGGACTCCAGGAGTTGGTGATGGACAGGGAGACCTGGCGTGCTGTGGTTCATGGGGTCACAATGAGTTGGACATGACTGAGTGACTGAACTGAACTGAACTGACTTCTAATACCACCATCTACCTCTGCAAGTGCACAACGCACACAGCCTAAAACAAGGGCTCCTAGGGTGGCAAATTGGGCATTACTATCTGAGGACTGAGTATGAATATGCCAGAGCTCAATCTATTTCTGGGTTTTTCTGCAGAAGTGGCAGAAATAGTATATACAGGGGGAAATAAATCTATGATTACTTAATAAATTGGATTTGTTTAAAGCATTGAATTTTTCAAAACATGGGGTACAAAAGTAAAAAAGAGTTTTCAGAATTTGGTTGATGAAAAAGTAATTGCTGTTTTGGACTACGAATTTTACATCATTATAATTAGGCTCAAACATTTTTATTAATCAAAAAATGAGCCAATATTATCAACACATTTTTGACAAAGAGAAACAAGTTTGTTTATTCCTCAGCATAAAAATTCATGCTCTGGAATTCAACAAACTCTTAGCACTTTCTCCCTCCTACTGGTTTTGGAAGAGTTTTCCCTGCAAGATGCTTGAAGAAGTGGTAGTCAGTGAGAGGTCAGGTAGAATATGGCGTATGAAGTGAAACTTTGTAGCCCAATTCATTCAACTTTTTAAAAAGTATTTATTTACTTATTTGGCTGTGTGGGGTCTTAGTTGCAGCATGTGGATTTAGTTGCCCCACAACATGTGGGATCTTAGTTCCCTGACCAGGGATTGAACCTGCATTCTTTGCATTGCAAGGTAGATTCATAACCACTGGACCACTGGAGAAGGCCCTCCTTCAACTTTTGAAGCATTGGTTGTGTGACCTGTAGTAGGACACTGTCATGGAGAAGAACTGGGCCCTTTCTGTTGACCAACGCTGGGTGCAAGTGTTGCAGTTTTCAGTGTATCTCATCAGTTTGCTGAGCATACGTCTCAGATGTAATGATTTCGCTGGGATTTAGAAAGTTGCAGTGGATCAGAAAGGAAGCAGACCACCAAACAGTGACCATGACCTTTAAGTTTGGCTTCGGTAAGTGCTTTGATGCTTCTTCTTGGTCCAACCACTGAGCTGGTCATCACTGGTTGTTGGATACAGTCCACTTTTTGTCACACATCACAACCAATCACAAAATGGATTGCTGTTGTTGCACAGAATAAGAGAAGACAACACTTCAAAACAACAATGTTTTTGATTTGTGGTTAGCTCAGGAGGCACCCACTTTTCCAGTTTGCTTCAAATGCCATACAACTGTAGAATGTCAACATTGGTCAACATTGAGTTCTTCGGCAACTCCTCGTGTAGTTTTAAGAGGATCAGCTTTGATGATTGCTCTCAATCGGTCATCGTCAGCTTTTGATGGCTGGGCACTATGCTCCTTATTGTCAAGGCTCTCATCTCCTTTGCAGCAATTCTTGAACCACCACTGCACTATATGCTTGTTAGCAGTTCTTGAACCAAATGCACTGTTGATGCTGCAAGTTGTCTCCACTGCTTTGTGACCCATACTGAATTTGAATTTTTTAAAAAATCGCTCAAATTTGCTTTTTGTCTAACATATTCTTTATAGTCTAAAATAAATATAAACAGTAAGTAGTAAGTCATTGGCAAAAAAAAAAAATAAGAAATGTGCATTAAAATGATGTATAACATAACCACATTAATTTAAGAATGTATTCCAATATCAAATTGCAAAGTTCAACAATGCAAAACAACAATTGCTTTTGCGCCAAACCTAAACAGTAAAAAAATTTACAGCCATAGTTCTAACTCATTTACCATTTTCTTTTTTACTATCTCTGGAGTGATGACAGGATCTCCTAAGACTGGGTTTAAATTGTCCCAAGACACCACCCTTATGGCAGAAAGTGAAGAGGAACTAAAAAGCCTTGTGATGAAGGTGAAAGAGGAGAGTGAAAAAGTTGGCTTAAAACTCAACATTCAGAAAATGAAGATCATGGCACCTGGTCCCATCACTTCATGGGAAATAGATGGGGAAACATTAGAAACAGTGTCAGACTTTATTTTTTGGGGCTCCAAAATCACTGCAGATGGTGACTGCAGCCATGAAATTAAAAGACGCTTACTCCTTGGAAGAAAAGTTATGACCAACCTAGATAGCATATTGAAAAGCAGAGACATTATTTTGCCAACAAAGGTCCATCTAGTCAAGGCTATGGTTTTTCCTGTGGTCATGTATGGATGTGAGAGTTGGACTGTGAAGAAAGCCGAGTGCCGTTGGAGAAGATTCTTGAGAGTCCCTTGGACTGCAAGGAGATCCAACCAGTCCATTCTGAAGGAGATCAGCCCTGGGATTTCTTTGGAAGGAATGATGCTAAAGCTGAAACTCCAATACTTTGGCCACCTCATGCGAAGAGTTGACTCATTGGAAAAGACTCTGATGCTGGGAGGGATTGGGGACAGGAGGAGAAGGGGACGACAGAGGATGAGATGGCTGGATGGCATCACTGACTCGATGGACGTGAGTCTGAGTGAACTCCAGGAGTTGGTGATGGACAGGGAGGCCTGGCATGCTGCAATTCATGGGGTTGCAGAGAGTCGGACACGACTGAGCGACTGAACTGAACTGAAGACAGGGTCACTACATGCTATCTTTTTCTATACTATTCTGTTTCTTCATTGTTGCGTGTATTATTTAAGTGAACTCAAGAGAACAAAAAATGTTTAGTAATTTGGAAATGTAATAAAAATTTATGCCTTACTCTTGTATATCACACAATATTCAACTGATAAATATAGAATGTGAGCTCCAATTAAAAAAAAAAAATCACTGCTTAGTTACTCAAAAGCTAGATATAAAGTCCCTGCAGGATGGGAACTTTGCTTTGTCCTTTTGCTTTGCTTCACTTTGGATCTTAAGCACCAAGAACAGTGTCTGGCACATAGGAGGCATTCAAGCTTAAAGCCCCATTTGAGGAAAGTAAAAATATCTAAGTGAAAGTGTTAGTTGTTCAGTTGTGTCTGATTCTTTGTAACTCCACAGACTATAGCCCACCAGGCTCCCGGTCCATGGAATTCCCCAGGCAAGAACACTGGAGTGGGTTGTCATTTCCTTCTCCAGGGGATCGTCCTGACCCAGAGATCAAACCCACATCTCCTGCATTGCAGGTGGATTCTTTACCATCTGAGCCACCAGTAAAGCCCCAAAATATTTAGTGTATACTCAATATTTTGATATACTCAATATCAAAATATTTAGTGTATACTCTTACTTTATGTAAGAATCATAGATTAAAAGTATTAGTATTATTAGAATGAAGCATATATGTTTCAATAATAGAAATATAATTGCAATTCTCAGTTATCAACTGGATTCTCTTTTGGCCTGTTCCATTCTGCTATTCAACAAAGCCACAAAGCTATTCAACAAAGCCACAAACTCTCATCAGTCTGAGACTGTTGGTAACAAGTGCGTAGAGTCTCCGATTGCATTCAAGAGTAAAAAAAAAAAAAAAAAAGAAAGTTATCTGGGTCATTTGTCATTTTAGATTATTTCCACTTCTCCTATTGTGTTAACACCGATAACTCTCTCTGCTGAAAGTATTTAGGTTAAAGATGAAGTTAGGAACATGGTATGGTATTTTCATAAGATTAAAATATATATATGTTATATATATATATTTTTATATATATCAACATAAAACCTTACCCAGGAAAATAATGTCACTTTCTCTTTTTTTCTTAAAAGCAACTGACAGTAATAGAAGTAAAATAATTGTTCTTCACACTTTCTGATGGGGATTCCTTTATATGCTCAATTCCAGTTTTAGTTAAATGGTTTTGTGACTGACCCTATGACTAGTTCTCCATCATGGTGATGGGGCATGCCCACACTCTCTAAAGAGTTGTTGGTTTGACCACCAGAAAGAGAATAGGAACAAACCTTGTTCTAGAGTAATTTAGCAATAGACCTGCTGTTGGAGTTCCTCTCACAAAAGGATGGGGGGCTGAAGACTAACAGTAAGAAGATAGGTGTTTACTGAATTCTCCATGTGTCTGATATTATACCAAAAGTGAAGTGGTCATTAAGAGCATGAAATCTAGGGTCAAACTGCTTAGGTTCCAATCCTGGTTCTATGTCTTAGTAGCTGTGCATTCTCAGGTGAGTTAGTTAACCTCTCTGTGCCACTTATAAAGGAGAAGGAAATGGCAACCCATCCAGTATTCTTGCCTGGAGAATCCCAGGGACAGAAGAGCCTGGTGGGCTGCCGTCTATGAAGTCTCACAGAGAGACATGACTGAAGCGACTTAGCAGAAGTAGCAGTGCCACTTATAAAAATACTGTTATTATTAGAAAGGAAACACAAGTCTTAAATGATACATTAGATGAGATGGCTCTCTTTGATATCTTCAGGACATTCTATCCAAATGAAGATGAATACACCTTCTTCTCAACCACACATGGAACATTCTCCAGGATAAACCACATCTTGGGTCACACATCAAACCTCAGTAAATTTAAGAAAATTGAAATTGTATCAAGCATCTTCTCCAACCACAATGCTATGAGCCTAGATATCAATTGCAAGAAAAAAACTGTAAGAAACACAAACACATGGAGATTAAACAACATGTTTCTAAATAACCAACAGATTATTAAAGAAATGAAAGGGTAAATAAAAAAATTTCTAGAAACAAATGGCAATGAAAACATGACAACTCAAAACCTATGTGATGCAGCAAAAGCAAAAGAGAGAAGTTTATAGCAATACAATCCTACTTCAAGAAGCAAGAAAAATATTGAATAGACAACCTAACTTTACACCTAAAGCAACTGGAAAAGGAAGAAGAAAAAAACCCCAAAATTAGAAAAAGGAAAGACATAAAGATCCGAGCAGAAATAAATGAAAAAGAAATGAAAGAAACAATAGGAAAGATTAATAAAACTAAAAGCTGGTCCTTTGAGAAGACAGACAAAATTGGCAAACTCTTAGCCAGACTCAAAGAAAAAAAGAGAGAAGAATCAAATCAACAAAATTAGAAATGAAAAAGGAGAGGTTAAACAGACAATGCAGAAATACAAAGAATTATAAGAGACTATTATGAACAACTATATGGCAATAAAATAGATAGCCTGGAAGAAATGGACAGATTCGTAGAAAAGTTCAATCTTCCAAGACTGAACCAGGAAGAAACAGAAATTATTAACAACCCTATTACAAGCACTGAAATTGAAGCTGTTATCAAAAATCTCCCAAAAAACAAAATCCCAGGATCAGATGGCTTCACAGAAGAATTCAATAAAACATTTAGAGAAGAGCTAATGCCTATCCTTCTAAAACTCTTTCAAAAAATTGCAGAGGAAGGAACACTTCCAAATTCATTCTATGAGGACATCATCACCCTGATACCAAAACCAGACAAAGACAACACAAAAAAAGAAAACTATAGGCCAATATCACTGATGAACATCAATGCAAAAATCCTCAACAAAGTTTTAGCAAACAGAATTCAGCAACACATCAAAAAGCTCTTACACCATGATCAAGTTGGGTTTATTCCAGGGATGCAAGGATTTCAATATATGGAAATCAATCAATGTGATACACCATATTAACAAATTGAAAGACAAAAACCATATGATCATCTCAATAGATGCAGAAAAAGCCTTTGACAAAATTCAGCACCTATTTATGATTCAGTTCAGTTCAGTTCAGTCACTCAGTCGTGTCTGACTCTTTGCGACCCCATGAATTGCAGCACGCCAGGCCTCCCTGTCCATCACCAACTCCTGGAGTTCACGCAAACTCAACTCTTCAAAAAATGGGCTTGAAAGGAACCTACCTCAACATAGTAAAAGCCATATATGATAAGTCTACAGCAAACATTATTCTCAACGGTGAAAAACTGAAAACATCCCCCTAAGATCAGGAACAAGACAAGGGTGTCCATTTTCGCCACTATTATTCAACATAGTTCTGGAAGTCCTAGCTATAGCAATCAGAGAAGAAAAGGAAATAAAAGGAATCCATATTGGAGAAGAAGTAAAGCTCTCATTATTTGCAGATGCCATGATACTGTACAAAGAAAACCCTAAAGATAGTATCAGAAAATTACTAGAGCTAATTTGTGAATTTAGGAAAGTTTCAGGATACAAAATCAATACACAGAAATCACTTGCATTTCTATAAACTAACAATGAAAAATCAGAAAGAGCAATTAAAGAATCAATCCCATTCACCATTGCAACAAAAAAAATTAAATATCAAGGAATAAACTTACCTAAGGAGACAAAAGAACTGTACATAGAAAATTAAAAGACACTGATGAAAGAAATCAAAGATGACATAAACAGATGGAGAGATATTCCATGTTCCTGGGTAGGAAGAATCAATATTGTGAAAATGATTATACTACCAAATGCAAACTACAAATTTAATGCAATCCCTATCAAATTACCAATGGCATTTTTTACAGAACTAGAAAAAAAAATTCACAATTCATATAGAGACAGAAAAGACCACAAAAAGCCAAAGCAGTCTTGAGAAACAAGAATGGAGCTGGAGGAATCAAGCTTCCTGACTTCAGGTTATAGAACAAAGCTACACTCATCAAGGCAGTATAGTACTGGCACAAAAACAGAAATATAGACCAATGGAACAAGATAGAAAGCCCAGAAATAAACCCATGCACCTATGGGTACCTTAATTTTGACAAAGGCAAGAATATACAATGGGGCAAAGACAGCCTCTTCTATAAATGGTGCTGGGGAAACTGGACAGCTACGTGTAGAAGAATGAAATTAGAACACTTCCTAACACCATACACAAAGATAAACTCAAAATGGATTAAAGACCTAAATGTAAGACCAAAAACTATAAAACTCCTGGAGGAAAACATAGGCAGAACACTTGATGATATAAATCAAAGCAAGACTCTCTATGACCCACCTTCTAGAATAACGGAAATAAAAACAAAAGTAAACAAGTGGGACCCGATTAAACTTAAAAGCTTTTTCACAGCAAAGGAAACCATAAGCAAGGTGAAAAGACAGCCCTCAGAATGGGAGAAAATAATAGCAAACAAAACAACTGACAAAGGATTAATTTCCAAAATATAGCAGCTCATTTAACTCAATGCAAGAAAAACAAACAACCCAATCAAAAAGTGGGGAAAAGATCTAAACAGACATTTCTGCAAAGAAGACATACAGATGGTTAACAAACACATGAAAAGATGTTCAACATCTCTCATTATTAGAGAAATGCAAATCAAAACCACAATGAGATATTACCTTACACTGGTCAGAATGGCCCTCATCAAAAAGTCTACAAACAATAAATGCTGGAGAAGGTGTGGAGAAAAGGGAACACTCTTGCACTGTTGGTGGGAACATAAATTGATACAGCCACTATGGGAGATGGTGTGGAGATTCCTTAAAAAACTAGGAATAAAACCACCATATGACACAGCAATCCTACTCTTAGGCATATACCCTGAGGAAACCAAAATTGAAAGAGACACATGTATCACATTGTTCATTGCAGCACTATTTACAATAGCTAGAACATGGAAGCAACCTAGATGTCCATCAACAGATGAATAAAGAAGTTGTGGTATATACACACAATGGAATATTACTCAGCCATACAAAGGAACGCATTTGAGTCAGTTCTAATGAGATGGATGAACATAGAACCTATTATACAGAGTGAAGTGAGACAAAAAGAAAGATAAATACTGTATTCTAACACGTATATATGGAGTCTAGAAAAATTGTACTGAAGAATTTGCTTGCAGGGCAACAATGGAGAAACAGACATAGAGAACAGACTTAATGGACATGGAGAGAGGGGAGGAGAGGGTGAGATGCAAGGAAAGAGTAACATAAAAACTTACATTACCATATGTAAAATAGATAGCCAACGGGAATTTGCTGTATGGCTCAGGAAACTCAAACAGGGGCTCTGTATCAACCTAGAAGGATGGGATGGGGAGGGAGATGGGAGGGAAGTTCAAAAGGGAGGGGATATATGTATACCTATGGCTGATTCATGTTGAGGTTTGACAGAAAACAGCACAATTCTGTAAAGCAATTATCCTTCAATAAAAAATAATTAAAAAAAAGAAAGTAATGCTTACATTGACAGAACTAGCATAAAAAATACTGTTATTATTAGAATGAGAAGCAGAAAACAAATATATGACATGAATAGTAAGAGACTAGGCTGAAGAGAAAGGCATAGGATTGTAAGGGTCTGACAGGGTTTTTTCATTGACAGTTTTTCAGGTCATTTTAGTGCATTTTCCCTGTGCACAAGATGAATAACTGATGGAGTTGAAGGATAAAGTTTTCTTTATACATTGCAGTTAAAAGTAATGCAAACATCACATGACATTTTCAGTGAAAGTTACATTTCTGATTTCAAATGAAAACACATATTAGGATCTATTTATGGGAGAAGCTGAGAAAGAAGTCTCAGGTGAAAAAGCATTTACCTGGCATTACTATACTGAGCCTTCATGCTGCATGCTGCACTAAGATTAAGATCATTTACAATCAATTTGCAAATGTTGACACAGTGGTACACCAGTAAGCTTTCTGTAGAATTAAATGTATACTTAGAGATACCAGGATAAACATTTGTACTATATTTTAGTAGAAATTGTGACAATTTGTAGAAAAAGTCAACAATTGAGTGACTAACACTTTCACTTTCATAGTTCATTTACATTATTGTGATAGTTTCAGGCATACGGGAAAGTAATTCAGTATTATGTAACATATACATATTTTTTCAGATTATTTCAATTATAGGTCACTATAAGATAGTATAATTCTCTGATAGCTCAGTCGGTAAAGAATCCACCTGCAATGCAGGAGGCCTGGGTTTGATCCCTGGGTTGGGAAGATCTCCTGGAGAAGGGCAAGGCTACCCACTTCAGTATTTCGGCCTGGAGAATTCCACAGACTGTATAGTCCATGGGGTCGTAAAGAGTCAGACATGACTGAGTGGCTTTCACTTTCACTATATTTTAACTGAAACTGCCTAGTCAATATTTTCACTGAGAAGTTTATCACATATGCTACTAAGTTCAGTTCAGCCACTCAGTCTTGTCCAACCCTTTGCGACCCCATGGACCACAGCACACCAGGCCTCCCTGTCCATCACCAATTCCCAGATATTACTCAAACTCCATTGAGTCGGTGATGTCCTCAAACCATCTCATCCTCTGTTGTCCCCTTCTCCTCCTGTCTTCAATCTTTCCCAGCATCAGGGTCTTTTCAAATGTGTCAGCTCTTTGCATCAGGTGGCCAAAGTAGTGGAGTTTCAGCCTCAGCATCAGTCCTTCCAATGAACACCCAGGACTGATCTCCTTTAGGATGGACTGGTTGGATCTTCTTGCAGTCCAAGGGACTCTCAAGAGTCTTCTCCAACACCACAGTTCAAAAGCATCAATTCTTCAGTGTTCAGCTTTCTTTATAGTCCAACTCTCATATCCAAACATGACTACTGGAAAAACCATAGCCTTGACTAGATGGACCTTTGTTGGCAAAGTAATGTCTCTGCTTTTGAATATGCTGTCTAGGTTGGTCATAACTTTCCTTCCAAGGAGTAAGCGTCTTTTAATTTCATGACTGCAGTCACCATCTGTAGTGATTTTTGAGTCCAAAAAAATAAAGTCAGCCACTGTTTCCCCATCTATTTGCCATGAAGTGTTGGGACCAGATGCCATGATCTTACTTTTCTGAATGTTGAGCTTTAGGCCAAGTTTTTCACTCCTCTTTCACTTTCATCAAGAGGCTCTTTAGTTCCTCTTCACTTTCTGCCATAAGGGTGGTGTCATCTGTATATATGAGGTTATTGATATTTCTCCTGGCAATCTTGATTCCAGGTTGTGCTTCATCCAACCCAGCATTTCTCATGATGTACTCTGCATATAAGTTAAATCAGCAGGGTGACAATATACAGCCTTGACATACTCCTTTTCCTATTTGAAACCAGTCTGTTCCACGTCCAGTTCTAACTGTTGCTTCCTGACCTGCATATAAGTTTCTCAAGAGGCAGGTCAGGTGGTCTGGTATTCCCATCTCTTTCAGAATTTTCCACAGTTTATTGTGATCCACATGGTCAAAGGCTTTGTTTGGCATAGTCAATAAAGCAGAAATAGATGTTTTTCTGGACCTCTCTTGCTTTTTCAATGATCCTGTGGATGTTGGCAATTTGATCTCTGGTTCCTCTGCCTTTTTAAAACCAGCTTGAACATCTGGAAGTTCATGGTTCACATATTGCTGAAACCTGGGCTTGGAGAATTTTGAGCATTACTTTACTAGTGTTGAGATGAGTGCAATTCTGTGGTAGTTGAGCATTCTTTGGCATTGCCTTTCATTGGGATTAGAATGAAAACTGACCTTTTCCAGTTCTGTGGCCACTGCTGAGTTTTCCAAATTTGCTGGCATACTGAGTGCAGCACTTTCACAGCATCATCTTTCAGGATTTGAAATAGCTCAACTGGAATTCCATCACCTCCACTAGCTATGTTCATAGTGATGCTTCCTAAGACCCACTTGACTTCACATTTCAGGATGTCTGTAAGACTACAAAATTATAAGATATATCAAACTCTAGAAAAATACCCAATTACCTGGCCTTTACACAGTTACATGTATTTATTAAATGATCTAACTAAATAATTTTAATATTCCATTAAAGTATTTTAGGGATTCAAAAATGAATTAGGCATGGCTTCTTTCCTTGAGGAATTTACAGGCTAGATGGGGCAAGAGTTAAAGTTCAGAGTATTATTCATCTTAAGAAAATGCCACCAGATGGAAATATAAATTGGTGTAGCCACTATGGAAAACAATATGGATGAACCTCAAAAAATAAAGAGTTAACACATATGATCCAGAGAAAAGTAATTCAAAAAGATACATGCAATCCTAAGTTCATAGCAACACTATTGATAATAGCCAAGACATGGAAACAACCTAAATGTCCACCAACAGATGAATGGAAAAAAAGATATGGTTATATATACATATAATGGGACACTATTCAGCCATAAAAAAGAATGAAATAATGCCATTAGTAGCAATATGGCTGGAACTAGAGATTATCATACTAAGTGAAGTAAGTTAAAAAGAGGAGATATCATTTATATGCGTTACTTACAAGTAATCTAAAATATGACACAAATGAACCTATCTACAAACAGAAACAGACACAGAGAACAGACTTGCGGCTGCCAAGGCGGGTGTGAGAGAAGAATAGATTTGAGAGTTCGGGAGTAGCAGATGAAAAGTATTACACACAGAATGGACAAACAACAAGGTCCTACCATATATCACAGGGAGCTATATTCAGGATACACCATAACAGAAAAGAATATGAAAAAGAATGTACATGTTTGTAGATAGGTTCATTTGTGTTATATTTTAGATTACACTTGTAGGTAACACATATAAATGATATGTCTTTCTCTTTTTAACTTACTTCACTTAGTATGATAATCTCTAGTTCCAGCCATATTGCTACAAATGGCATATATATGTACATATATAACTGAATCACTTTGCTGTAAAGAAGAAATTAACACGATTTTGTAAATCAGCAACTGTGTAAATCAACTATACTTGAATAAAACAAATTTTTAAAAAAGAAATGAAATACCACCAGAGAAATTGAGATAAATTATGAGTTCAGGGAAAACTGATTACTTACAGCTGGTTGAGGTCTAGATTCAATGGGTCTCCTTCCCCACACCTGAACCTACAATCTCTTGATTAGAAAAATTCACTCGGATCATTGCCCATTGCCCCCAAACTAAAAGGGAAAGTCACTCACTTTTATAGAGTCAACAACAGGTAGAATGCAGATTAGGCCAGGAAAGGGACTGGGGGTAGGGTCTTCACTGCCATTCCTTGTATCAGAAGGACTTCTGAAAACTTTTCCAAAGAGCCTGTTATATTTTTGATAGAAACAAACACAACTGGTTTTGCTCTAATTGCATTAGGACTATATGCTAAACACCTGAAAAGAGAAAAATGATCAGTCTGAATTAACTGTTTATAACTGAAGTCATCTTGTTTTTTAGTTATCTGAATAATTAAGTTATATAAACAATGTGACAGCTCCTACTCATAATAGTCCCAGCAGGTGATAAGGGTCTAGCAATTAATTCAATCTATTAGAGAAAGGTAAAAGTGTTTTTTAAAGGTGCATATTTAGGTATCCTCTTGAGCTCCCAAGAAGCGGGACTGGTTATAATACTTAATAAAAAGTTCCTTCATATGTGTGGATGTATGAACCAGCCTAGGTGTTATTTAACACATGTACAATCATCTTCTTGTGCCCCTTTTCCCTCCAAATAAACTAAAAGCAACAAAATAGTCATCTCCAGCCACTCCAACAGTTATGGCATTCACTTTTCTTTTTGTATCTGGGGGAAATATCACATATTTTGATACCTGAATATTATTCTGTCTTGCTTTTTTAAAATGGTTTTACTTATGTATATTTCTTAAGTGGAATATTTATTATTCCACTTAGGAAATTACAAGTTTCTTAAAGAGAAAGACATTTTCATGGGTGTTGTCTGCCATTTATGGCAAGGAGCACAGTAGACGTTCAGTATAAACTTTGGCATTCAACTTCCAACCCAGATAGCATCATAAATTTACACCCTGAGGCACATTTGAATGATACATAATACTATATAAAAGGAGAACACTTTGAACATACAGTTATCATCAAAATATGGTAAACATTTCTATATTTCAGAAGTGGTCACTCCATGTCCAAAGGGGCGGAGCAGCTCAAGACTGAATGCAAGAACAGGGCAACAAAGAGGCTTTCCCACCTGTGAAGCTGCCATCCTGGTTGCTGACTGGGATTACAGATTATAAGAAACTGCTTATCTAAGAAGGAAACAATAGTTTCGCAGGAAGGACCTGCCCAGTTACCAGCGTGTTCAGAGACTAGATTTATGGTACTTTCACATCATTGCAGCACTAAGACACCGAGCTGCCACCACAGAACTGATAAAGCATTGGCAAATGCACTTGAACCATTGACTATAAGAAGACATCTGTTTTTATGCCTAAAGAGGTGGAGTTAAAATTCTCTATAATGATAAGGAAAACAGGGAAAGGTCTTTAATGGGGGGTTAAAATATGTTAAGGTCCATTTTTTGTTAGGGAAGAGGATGGAGATATTAAACAATTTCATACTTTAGGGAAAAATAATAGTTAAGCATAATATAACTTAAATCTCCCCTCGTAGCTCAGATAGTAAAGCATCCACCTGCAATGCAGAGACCAGGGTTTGATCCCTGGGTCAGGGAGATCCTCTGGAGAAGGAAATGGCAACCCACTCCAGTATACTTGCCTGGAAAATCCCATGGACAGAGGAGCCTGGAGCGCTACAGTCCATGGGGTCACAAACAGTTAGACACAACTGAGAGACTAACACACACACAACTTAAAGAGTAAGAATACAAGAGACTAACACACACACAACTTAAAGAGTAAGAATACAATCAATGTCAAAGTAGAAGAGGGAGTGAACAGAAAATTCAAAGTATATGGCAAAAATAAGTTCAGTTATATCAGTAAACAAATGTGAAGGGATAAAATTCACCTATGATTTTATCAGATTGGCTTAAAAATTAAACTATAAGCTTTCTTAAAGATATACACTTCAAACAAACACAGAAAGGTTGAAAAGCAAAAGATGGAAAGAAAAAATATTATCACAGATAAATACAAAACTAAAAGCAGACTGGTTTATCAGTTACCATCAGACAAAATAATACTTACACAAAGTCCATTAAAATTTAAAAAGGAACCATCTACCAAAGACTTATGTGGGGCTTCCCTGGTGGCTCTGTGGTAAAGAATCCACCTGACAGAGCAGGAGACATGGGTTCAATCTCTGATCTGGGAAGATCCCACATGCTGTGGAGCCACGAAGCCCATGCTCCACAACTACTGAGCCCTTGTGCAGCAGCTAATGAGCTCCTCACACCCTAGAGCCTGTGCTCTGCAATAAAAGAAGCCACTGCAATGAGAAGCCTGCACACCACACCAGAGAGTAGCCCCCCCACTGCCACCAACTGGAGAAAGCTCATTCAGCAGTGAAGACCCAGTACAGCCAAAAGTAAATAAATAAAATTATAAAAGCTTAAGTGACAAGCTATTTGACAAGACAGCCTTGAAATAATAAAGCAAAAACTGAATTATAAAAAGAATGGAAAATCCAGTCAGTCTTGACAGGAAGCAGATATCATGTTCAGGAGAGTTTAATTGAAAAGAACTGAATGAAATGACTATTTATATAGGTGCATACAGGACTGAAAGGATAAAAGATGATGGTGAGGCACCAAACGACTGACAAGAGGGGAAAGCCATTACTCCTCCAGGTCTGAAAGAACAAAGGGAGGGAACAGAATTATTGGAGCCCAAACAGAGACGGGGAGGGTGGCATTTCCCAGGTGGCTCAGTGGTAAAGAGCCCACCTGCCAATGTAGGAGACACAGGAGACGTGGGTTCAATCCCTGGGTCGGGAAGATCTCCTGGAGGAGGAAATGGAAACCTTCTCCAGTATTCTTGCCTGGAAAATTCCATGGACAGAGGAGCCTGGTAGGCTATAGTCCACAGGGTCACAAAGAGTCAGACATGACTGAGTGACTGAGCATGGACACACAAGCAGAAACAGCTGTGGAAGAGAGGCTGACCAGAATGGGTTCTTGCCCTGGGGGATGGCAGACGCTGGTGGGGCAAGGAGGTGGGCCAAATCTACTGACCTTTATTAATGTCAAGGCTATCTTGTCAAATAGCTTGTCACTGAACAAACCTAACTGGAAACCAAAGGGCAAAAGAGTAAAGCAGAGAGCTAAGAAAAGATTTTTCAAAGGAATTTATCATTTAATACTAGTGGGTCTTTCTTTATGAGCATCTATAAATCACAGGGCAAATGGAGAATAATCACAATAATCATAGCGAGAAATTTTAACATCACTTTATCGGAAACTGATAGACCAAGTAACTACGAATTAGTCAGATGTAGAAGACGTCACAATACAGTTAACAAGCTTGACTCAACAGGTGTGTGTGTGTGTGTGTGTGTGTGTGTGTGTTTAGACAGAGAACCTGCTTCTAACAGAGAGAGTATACATTCTTTCTAAGTATATTTGCAATGAAATATTTATAAAAGTTTACCATACTAGGTCACAGAGGATTGAATGCTAAAGAATTGATATTACATAGAACATAATACAGTTCAATTAGAAATCAGCCTTAAAAGATAGATTTCTATGTGCTAATATGAAATGGCCCTCAAGAAATATTTCTAAATGAAAAGAATAAGATATGAAGCATCATCTATTTTATACTAATATTTGCATAAAATAATCTGTATCTACTTATATATGCACAGAATACATCTGGATACCCAAGAAATTATTAATAGTGGTTGCCTGTGGGGGTGGACAGTAATTTATCTTTTTTTTTGTTTGTTTTCTGAATCTTATTCTATTTGTACCATTACTTAAAAATAAAAAAAGCTAGTCAAAAAATGCTGAATGGAATTGAGATAAGCTATCCACATTTTTTTGGTCCATTTTCAAGGAAGTTTCCCAAGCTGGCTTTGTAACCTGTAGGATTTTAACCAAAATGACTGGCTACCATGGCTTAACCTAGGTTATACCAAATTTCCACTTACCTTCCCTTATTTTTTTTTCCTACATAGAAAGAATACCATAATTCCAGTGTATCTCTTCCCATCGACCCTAAGATGAGGTGATTTTTGAAAAAATAAAAGCTGAGCTCTTGAACATAACATTTCTGAGACCTCTGAATGTACATACTGTACTGTTCTTTGAGAATTCCTGCTAGAGATGGTAGTAAACAATATGGAGGACATAAAATAATCAAGACAAGAAATAAATATTAACACAACCCATTGAGATGAATGCCAAGAATAGGATATCTAATTTACCTTATACATTTTTAAGCTTCATTCCACCAGTCAGAAATAGTTAACACTTCTCTGAGCATGCTGCCATTCCTGACAGAGACTCATTAACCCAGAGCTTGAAATGTCAATAGCAAAATAATTTCTCACCTGGCATTTCAAGTGACAATGGGGACATCTGAACAGAAAGCCCCGAAGCAAACAGTTCTTTAACAGTCTTCAATATATAAGGGAGAATCTACTTTGATGACCCTTGCTGTTTTATAAGTCAAATACAGGGTTCAGATACAAGAGTCGAGGAGAATTGGCATGACTGCATAAATAGAGCTGGCACTCAATTCCACGACTTTAATTCACTTGCCAATTTATAAACTGACAATGAATGCTATTTGCTCACTTCAGAGAGGTGTCATGATAGGAGCATCCTGGCTGGGATTAGAGGCAGTCCACTTGCAGGTATCTGAGGGCCTGGGCAGAACTCCTCAGCGAGCTAACCAGTTTTCCTCTCTTACCTGGTGCCCACGACTTGGGAGCTCAGCTGGGCTTCTCCTCAGGTCTCGATGTGTACTTCATCACGTCAGGGCCTTAGGCTAAGCAACCCCTTCTTGATGGCACTCTAAGGTTTGGAGTCATGACCCAGGATGGAAGCCCCAAGTCCTGCTATTTTCTATTTGCTTTGGTTGATCACACCCTCCACCCCTTACCACCCAGCTCTCTGCCTTCTGGCTTCCTGTTGCATTAGTTTGGCCAATGGGAGCCCTGATTGGAGACACATGGGAGAAAGAGAGTTGAATGAGTTGGTTTCAGCTGTGTCCTCACACTGAGGATCACTATTCCTTTCAAGACAGCTTCCACACCCACAGCTATCTCCTTGCAGGGTGCAGGGTCTGGGAGCTACTCTCTCTGGATACTTTGATTCTAGGGGTGGTACAGCTCAGCTACTACTAGCCCCAGTTTCCTGCACTATTTGTCATGGTCCCCCACTTTGCACCCTCATTTGGTAATCCCTTGTAAAACAAACAACCCCTTCCTGAATTATCTTCCTTCAACTTTGCCACCTGTTTCTGGTTAAGACCCAGAGTGATATGCCTGCCTGCACCACTGATGAGCTGAATGGCTTTGGACAGACCATGTAACTCCTCTTAGCCTTAGTCCCCTCATTCACAAGCTATGAAGGTATCCTACCCTGAGAGGAGTTCATAGGAAAATACCAGACACTTTGTAAGTGTGCTTCTACCCATATCTCTAAAGAGCTACTAACAGTAGCCCCACATAGCAACTAACTGGCTGGATCTCCCTGGAACTAAGGTGATTTCACCTGCCTGACAATGAGTATTGCCCGAGGCTGCTGCTGCTATATTCTTGGGATTTCCAGATCTTTATATTTCACTATTTGATATCTCCACTGGGCTGTCTCACAGCTATCTTAAAAATCCACTATGGCCCAAACAGAACTCATGCCCTTTCCTCCTAAACTCCCCATGTCCGCTAGTCCAATAACACACCATCTACCCAGTTTTTAAAGTCAGAAATTTGGGGAGTAATTCTTGACAACTCTCTTTCCCCATAACCAGCCAAGAAACAGCTCTTGTCAATTCTGCTTTCTGTATTATCTCCGGAATTTGTCTATTATGCCCCAAGCTAGATGCCACAACCATCATCCAGGCCACTGTTATCTCCCAGCTGGATCATTATAATAGCCTTCTCCAGTGCTTGCTATGTCCTCTTTGGTACCTTCTAGTCCAAAATCCACAGAGCAGCCAGAGTTTCTTTTTAAAATGTAAGTCCTTACAGATGGTCTACAAACACATGAAAAGATGCTCAACATCACTAACTATTGTTGTTGTTCAGTTGCTAAGTAGTGTCTGACTCTTTATGACCCCAGGCTCTTCTGTCCATGGGATTCTCCAGGCAAGAATACTGGAGTGGGTTGCCATTTCCTACTCCAGGGAATATTCCCAACCCAGGGATCGAACCCACATCTCTTCTGTCTCCTGCATTGGCAGGTGGGTTCTTTACCACTAATGCCACCAGGGAAGCCCCAGGTATAAGGCATAATGAGGCAGAATTTAAGAGTGGTCAAACCTTTTAATGGCAACATGAGGAAACTTAAATGCAAATACAGGCAACAAATTGTAAAACTCTCCTAGTGAACAATTTTTAAAAGTTCTAAAACTAACCATTAACACTAGTCTTTCTTGTTTAAAGAACTCAATGAGAGGTTTGTCTAAGCCCACCTCAGTCAGACACATGTGGGCATATGAACAGTTCTTGAAAAGTCTGTACAGAAGGGCAATTCATTTTTGTTTCTAGGACTGGCTGGGAGCCTAGAAGAACTGCTTTCATACCCATTCACCTCTGGAATTTTTTTTCTATAACCTTGCAATATCTTTTTACTTGAAAAGTAAATTGCTTCTACCTTGAAAGCAAGTGATTTAAAGAAGATGAAGTTAAAAGATCCCCTCAGTACTGCAAATTCTAGAAAACAATAATCCAGACATGGTATTATTTAGCAATCCATGATAATGTAATCCTACCTCCAGAATAACATCTGAGAATAAAATGAATGTATCTTGTAACATCTAACCATACACAGACATATGAGTAACAAAATAAGGGGACAGAAAGAAAGAAAAGGAAGTTAGATGATGGTTTTATCCAAGCAGCAGATTTATAGTTTTGGGGACAAGGAACATCTGCTCCTAACCTACCTTAATGTAGGAAACAACAACAAAAATAGTCTTCCAGAAAACAGACCCACATCTGAAGCTATATAGCTCCTATTCACAGAAACTGTGCTTGGCCAAACACCAAGACCTGGACTAGGGAAAAACAAGTGAGAAACCTGCCTGCCAAACATTTAAAGAGGTGCTCACTCTCAGGATGGATCAAAGCCAGGGTTAGGTCAGAGAACAAGGGCCTCCTTAAAAGCTGAGCCCTGGCACCTCACTCACCTACCCCTCGTCTGGGTTCTGCCAAATGCTACACAGCAACATGCATGTGATACTTTTTCAAAGTAATGCTGCATACTTTATTTTATTTAAGCCTTATAACAACTTTAGAAAGTAGGTATATAATTACCCTCATTTTAAAGATGAGAAAACTGAGGCTCAAAGTTAAGTGATTTACCCAATTATTCCATCAGCAAGCAGGGTATCAAGACTTGATGTGGCACTGGCATTATCCCACTCAGTAACACCTTCATATGTCACTCAGGACAACTTATCTCTGATATCCAAGAGGATACCTTCCAGCAGGTACCAAAGAAATTTTTAACGTATGGTTTCATGAACACAAACTGAAAATAACTTGGAAGTTACAATAAACTTACTCTCCATCTAACTATCCATCCAATCTCTATAACCAGCACCAAAAATTAAACATTTCTACCAAAAACAATCCTTAATCCATATTTTGTCAGAGAAGGCAATGCCAACCCACTCCAGTACTCTTGCCTGGAAAATCCCATGGACGGAGGAGTCTGGTAGGCTGCAGTCCATGGGGTGACAAAGAGTCGGACACGACTGAGTGACTTCACTTTCACTCTTCACTTTCATGCATTGGAGAAGGAAACGGCAACCCACTCCAGTGCTCTTGCCTGGAGAATCCCAGGGACGGGGGAGCCTGGTGGGCTGCCGTCTCTGGAGTCACACAGTCAGACACGACTGAAGCAACTTAGTAGCAGCAGCATACTACCCCCCAAAGAGTCGACCCCATACTATCCAAATTCACGTATTCCCCCTCAATATCAGAGTCAAAGTAAAAATCAATTATAATGCCATGTGTGCGTGCATGCTTAGTTGCTCTGTCGTGTCCAACTCTTTGCCACTTTATGGACTGTAGCCTGCCAGGCTCTTCTGTCCATGGTATTCTCCAGGCAAGAATACTGGAGTGGGTTGCCATTCCCTTCTCCAGAGGATCTTCCCAACCCAGGAATCGAACCCAGGTCTCTTGCATTGCAAGCGGATTCTTCACAGTCTGAGCCACCAGGGAAGCCCTATAATACCATATTTTACTAAATAAAGTATTTCTTTGAAAAAATATATTCTAAATAAAACACTGACACATGACTCTGTTTTCTAATCCAATATTGTCACAAAAGGAAATAAAGGATCCTGGTTATATATTAGTGATTTTATTAAAATTATCTTTATTATATTTTTATTAAAATATTAACCTAAAATTCTTTTTTAACCTAAAAACCATTTCATAATATATCACACAAAATGATAAAATATTTTAAAAATGCCTGGAGAGTGGAGTTGTTCTGTATAAAGCAGTTCTTGAGTTCATAAAGGTGGGACTGGTGGGAGCTTTGACTGAGAGCTTGCATTTTCCAGATGAATAAACAGACTCAGCCAGGAGAAGTGTCCTGTCAAGGTCACTCAGTTAGTCGCAGGGCCATAACCCACATTTCCTGATCCCCAGTCCAGAACTCTTTCCCTGAACCTTGCTGTCTCCTGATAATATATCAGTCAATTTCCCCTTCATGCTAAAAACAAATCAGAAAAACTGTGCTACTCAAATTCCTATTTTTTTAACACGTGGAATAATTTTCATCTACAGTTAAAGGCTTTCCCTCCTCCCCCTCCAGATTAAAGGGACACAGCAGTTATAACCAAATTTTGGCACAATATTTAAGTTCCCTAAACTTCCTATCAAAAAATAAAGATTACAAAGAGGAATTATAAGTTTTATCACATACAGGTTGCTTTTCCTTTTCTTCCTGTGTCTGATACTTACTCCTGTGGTTTTTTTTTCTTATAAGTCTGAAATTCATCAAATATAGTTCATGCTCAGTTTTCCAACTGGGTGCTTCCTTGACTGGCATTTGTTTATACATCCTGGGGATGGGAGAAAGAACCAATGCTCTGGGCAGAGAGAAGATAAAAGCAATTGTCACTCAGTGTTTTTAATAAAGAAGATGGAGTAGTTTCTGATAGTAGGAGAGAACTAGAAAAAGAATAAGTATGCACACAGAGACCTGTACACACGCACGTGTGTGCTCCAAATGGACATTTATATGTATTATCAGATTCAACCTTCTCAAGGACCCTAGCAGGAGGATATTATTTTTGCCTCAAGTTTTCACATTAGGAAACAGACTAGCCCAAATGACAGACCTAAGATCCCACAGATAGTATGTGAATCTGACCTCAGGCTGTCTGACTCTAAAAACTCATAGGAAGGAAAACTTTTCTCTCTTCAATTTCCAAAGACTTACTTTCTATCTCTCCCCAACAAAAATTAAAAGGGGAAGAAATGGTCAGATGTGTATCAAGAATAAGAAATCCCATAATGATTGAAGTCTTCTATGAGTTGTATCTTCTTAAAAAGTCTCCAAGAGACAGATGACAACATTCTTTAGGGAACTGATTCAAAAGCAAAAAAAGATACTGAGACAAAGAAAGAAAAAAATGGGCATGAATAAGAGTGTCATTATATGAGCAAAAATGACTTACTAGTAGGAATGATAGCTAGAGAATAAACTGTGACCAAATGCTGATGACCTCACTGCTGAGTCCTACAAAGCCTTTAGACAGTTGCCTGGACCACCCTTTCACTGTTATTTTCAGTGGTATGTGAGAGAAAGGTGAAAGAGCCAAGTCTGTGGAAGAGAAGAATTAGCAGTAATTTTTGTTTCTTTCGACTTAATTTTTTTAAAATATTTTGAAGTCTTTATTGAATTTGTCACAATATTGCTTCTGTTCCATGTTTTGTTTTTATGGCTGCGAGGCATGTGGGATCCTAGCTCTTTGACCAGAGATCAAACCCACACCTAAACACCATTGCAAGGTGAACTCTTATCCACTGAACCACCAGGGAAGTCCCTAGCAGCATTTTAAAAGACAAGAATGAGACTTGATAAACTGGTGGTTCTTTGTGTTCCTAACTCAAGTAATGAAATTTGTTTTTGTTTTTTTTTAAACTGAGGTGAAATTCACGTAACAGAAATTAATCATTAACTTTTTGAAAAGTGTACAATTCAGTTGCACTTAGCACATTCACTGGGGTGAGAAACCATAACCTCTAACTAGATTCAAGACATTTTCAAAAGGCAACTCTGTACCCACAATAATACAGATAGAAAAACTGGCAAAAGAGAGGGAGTAAAGCAAAAATTCCAGTGGTATGGCACAAAGTAAGAACTTAAAAGAAACTATGTATTTTTAAAACTCTTATTTAAGGAATATTTTGCTGAAACATTATCAAGTATAATGTATTGTTCTAAGTGCTGGATACTTTTATAACAAATTTTCCAGGCAAAGCAAACTTTATTGTGGCCCTGGGGTCAGGGCTCTTTTCTCCAGGTGCTGCTGAAACTAGACAGTTGGGGGTGAGGGGCTCTTGAATTGCACCTCTCACAACACTTCCACCATCTTCAGACATAGATGGAGGGGGACTGGTGTAAGGGGCACCCTGAGTTTGCAGCATACCCTGAGAAAGGCCGACTCGCAGATCCTCAGTTACTGCAGCCAAGTCACTTCTGGCTCCTCGTTTCTTGGATTCCAGCTTCTTAGGTCTAAATGTAGGTTTGGCTTTTCTCACAGGGCTCTCGTCTTTAAAACTGGGTGTCACTGTTTCTCTTCTTTCTCCACCTTTTTTCCTTAGCAATTCGTCTGTTTATGCAGCACTAGTCTCTTGTTTGACAAGGGTCTACTCCTCTAGGGATACTTCTGAAGGTGAAAGTCAACCAGTTGTGTCCAACTCTTTGCCACCCCATGGACTATACAGTCCATGGAATTCTCCAGGCCAGAATACTGTAGTGGGTAGCTTTTCCCTTCTCCAGGGGATCTTCCCAACCCAAGTCTCCCTCATTGCAGACGGATTCTTTTACCAGCTGAGCCACAAGGGAAGCCCAAGAATACTGGAGTGGGTAGCCTATCCCTTCTCCAGTGGACCTACCCAACCCAGGAATCAACCCAGGGTCCAGGGATACCTCTATATCATCATTATTCTCCTCCTCCCTCCCTCCTTATCCTCCCCTTCCAGCTCCTCCTCTTCCCAGGTCTTCAGTGTGAAGGACAGGTCTGAAGCGTCATAACATTCTTAGCATGAAGAACACAGGTCCAAAGCCAAACTGCAACTGAAAAGTGACTGAGGAGAAAGCTCCAATCCCATCAAGGTGACCTGGGTAGGATGGAAGTGATGTGATAGGTTCTGTCTTCTTGTTCTCCTGGTTTGCTGGAGACAGGATCTCCACAAGGTCATCTTTTCTTGGGCTTTTTCTCCAAGCAAATCATAGTAAGCAACAGCTTATAGTCCTGCTTCCCCTCTTTCTGGGGCTCAAAGGTCCAAGTCTGCTTCTGCTGGCTTAGCTCAGAGCCCCAGGGCATGGCTGTTACTGCCTTTTCAGCTGTGCTGCAGCCTTAGGATGACGAAGGTAGCAAAAATACCTTCTAGTGTTTGTCTTCAAAAGAGTTTGCAGTCCAATGAAGAATTCAGGTGTGTAATCAAATGGAACCAGGTAAGGAAGAGGACCAAGAGAGAGAGAAGGGTTAAGATATCAAAAGGAGGTTGTAGGAAGACTATTTGCTATACTTAGATAAAGTCCTGGGCATGAATCAATGATGATCTCCTAGGACTACAAAGAGCAGGAAAGTGCCAGGTAAACTGCTAAAATAGGATAAGGAGGTTACATTGGCACATGAACACAATCTCCACTCTCCAGGAAAAAATGAGGAAAGAAGGGAGGCTTCATGTGATCACAGGTCTTTCTGATGTTATGGTGTGTAGATCCTCTCACAAGGAAGTGCCAGCTAAATCCAAGAGACTTCAGGGAAAGATATGAAAAGGAGGTGTTATTATGCAATTCTAGCCATAATGGCATCATTTGGCAAAAAAAAAAAAAAAAAAAAGAATGTGAGCAATATAAACAGGTGTTGAACAACAACAAAAATCAATGGGACATAAAGAAGAATATGATAGCACTAAAGATGTAGCTCAGATGGTAAATAATCTGCCTCCAGTGCATGTCTGACTCTTTGAGACCCTTATGGACTGTAGCCCACCAGGCTCCTCTGTCCATGGGATTCTCCAGGCAAGAATACTGGAGTGGGTTGCCATGCCCTCCTCCAAGAGATCTTCCTGACTCAGGAATCGAACCCACATCTCTTATGTCTCCTGCATTGGCAGGTGGGTTATTTACCACTAGAGCCATCTGGGAAGCCCCATATATAAATATATAACCACTTTATATATGTATTTATATATATATATCTTGAGCCCCCTGGCAAGTCATCTAACTGTATGTTCTCATCTAGGTGCATACTTTCCATTGAATGGCTATTCTTTGCCCCCCATTCCCTCCCCAAAAGGAAAACAAGGCCTCAACTTTTCTCAATGCCTCACATGTAGCAATGCCTCAAGTGAATTCTTCACCTCACCAGACTAAAATTTGTCTACAGAGTTAATGTTGATCTTTTTCATAGAGTTGCATCAGCTTTAATAAACATTTGGACATCATAGTACATAAACTCAAGTGAACCTAAACCACTTTTGAAAGCTGACTACAGCACAATGCTCAAAAGAAGGGAACTAGATATTAATAAGATGCTAAATCTGTGGTTTAAGTTGTTATAACTTTCTTATTTTTCTTTTTTTTTTCTGACTTTCCTCATTGAAACCAGAAATAGGCTGGGAAATTATAGGATAGATAGATAGCTAATAGATAAATGGAGAAATTTCCCATGGTATCTGTGATATATTTTATTCATCAAACAAACATTTGTGGAGGAACTATTATGTACCAGGTACTTTAAGTGATACAAATATGGGGCAGACTTTGTTTCTGACTTCATAAAGCCAATTATCTATGAGGAAAATAGATATGAACATAAATATCTGTAATATAAAGTAGAAAGTGATAACTGATATGAGAGAAATATAGATAAGTTGCCACAGGAGTTCAGAGAAAAAAAGAGGCTACCTACATTTAGAAGAGATCAAGTAAAGCTGGTAGCAGAATCCTGGCCTTAAACTTTAAGAACATGTAGAATGTGAACGAGTAAAAACAGGAAGCAAGAATCAATGGGACAAAGGCAGAGAGCCAGAACATTTCTGGGCATGTAAGGAAAGAGCAGGGAGCGTGGACGGCTGTGGTAAAAGGAGTAACAGGCCACAGGATGGGAAGCTGCACTGGGTTAGAGAATATAAGACTTTGTGTGCCATGAGGAGTTTGAATTTAAGTAAACAGAAAACTTGATAGCTTTTAATAGTTTTCAAGCAGAAAAGTAACATGAGAAGAGCTGTACTTGGGATTAAGCTGATAATGCAAGTATAAAATCATGTGTAAAAAGGGTTAGAGGGAAGAAGCCAGGTGAGAATCAGAAGGAGAAGCATGGAGGAAATAAAGATTATAAAAACAGAATCAAATAAATGTTTCATATTCTGTGTTAATTTGTACTCCAGGAAACTAAGTTCTATTGAGTTAATATAGAAACAAGCCTTTGATTGATTGGTAACAATACTAGTCACTTGTATCCAAAGGTAGGTAGAAAGTTCCCCCAGATCTCTCTCTAAAAAAAATTAATATGAAATATCAATAGCCTCTGAGTGTCCCTTCAAGGTGAATCTTCTTCCTTCAAATACTGAATCTGTTATTAGGACTCTTCAGGGAGAGCTCTAATAATCCCCAGAGGTTAAGGAATGCAGTACACTAGACACAGAACTCTTGAATCACAGAACTCTGGGCCAGTTTGCTCCACCTCCAACTTTACTAAAAGTGAAACAGAGCCCCAAAGCGGGAACTGACTTGTCCAGGGAAACATGGCTGGTAGAACTCCAGTCTCCTGAACCCTGTCCCACCCCCTAACTCATATTCCACTGTGGATACTCTGGATTGGCTAGAACTGAGGTATCAAAATAAAATAACTCTCTTAATTTGCTTGGGCTTAGAACATGGATTTCAAACAAATAGCAAGCAAGGAAGGAAAAAAAAAAAACAAAAACACAAAACATTGCTGTACCAGAAAACTAGAAATCTGCAAGGTAGATTTTTTTTACATAAATAAACAGCAAGGTATTACTATCTGGTTGGAATATTGACATACCACACACCTCGCTCATTAGGTATCGTAAAACACTGAATTAAGTGTATTATAGCAATTACTTGACTCTCTGGAAAATACTGGTTACTTAGGCGAATTCCTTATGTCTTACAGAGACGTGTGGTCTCCAAACTTCAAACATTTTCCATGGAATATAACAAATATGTTTTTAATAGAATTTATTTTGGGATTTCAGGAAATAACTGTAAATCTGCAGCCTATAGGCATTGCACACATGAAGAAAAGGGGCATCAATCTCTCAAAATTCTGGCAAGAAGGGAGTGGCTGTTTCCAAAGTTTTTTCCCTTTCCAATAAGATGCTTGTTAGTGCCAAAAAAAACAGCTCATCAGCAATGTTGTTTCATTTTATAGGGATGTTTTGAGAGAGAGAAAAAAATTAGTAATGTGTCCTGTGATTTTTCAAACCTTATGTCCCAAAGCCTATAATAATCTTGCTGCTTTTTATTTTAAAAAAGAAAACCAAATGTTTGAGATTTGATCTTTAAGTCTACTATGTTCACTGCAAGCACATATTTTAACCTTATTACAAGAAGCAACACGTAGTTTCTTTAAATGTTGCCCAGTCAAAAAAGAAAATCGGAGAAGGCAATGGTACCCCACTCCAGTACTCTTGCCTGGAAAATCCCATGGATGGAGGAGCCTAGTAGGCTGCAGTCCATGGGGTCGCTAAGAGTTGGACACGACTTCACTTTCACTTTTCACTTTCATGCACTGGAGAAGGAAATGGCAACCGACTCCAGTGTTCTTGCCTGGAGAATCCCAGGGACGGGGGAGCCTGGTGGGCTGCCGTCTATGGGGTCGCACAGAGTTGGACACGACTGAAGCGACTTAGCAGCAGCAGCAGCAGCAAAAAAGAAAATAAAAAAAACCATAGATTCCATTAAGGACTGGGTGTTCTTCTATGTGTAACATAAGTTACACATAGTAAGAGCCATAGCTATAAAATAGCATTTCCTTACCTCTGCTAGAGGGTTCAACCTCTATTACCCCTAAATCAGGGTGCCCAGGGATGTCTCATGTGTGCTCATGTGTGCTAGTTCCCTAGGCTGCCAAAAGGTGTTCCCAGTTCTCCTTGCCCAATAAAAGCAACTGCTGCCAACCTTCCAAGCTTTGTCACCACTGCCCACCGAAGGCACTGCCACTGTGTGCAAGGAGGTCTGAAAGCCTGAAGTCCGGGCTCAAGGCATTGGAAGTATTGATGATTCTGGCACCAGTATTCATAAGACTGATAGGTGCACTCTCTGTGTCCTAAGATTAGCCAAATAAAACTAACAGACAAACAAACAAAAACTCAGCTCCATTAGTTCTTACTAGATTTTATAAAACTGCCATGTTGGGGCCACAGGGCTCAGGGACAGGCTGTTCAATAGCTATTTGTTGAAAAAATGAGTGAGTCCACCAGGCTGGGCTGCAAACAATCTGTTGTCCTCAACTCCATCTGCTGCCCTTGATGCAACCTCTGTAACTTGATTCTCTCTTTTATTGGCTTCATTCTTTTTGGGAGGCAATTCTATAAATAGAACTTCAGAGGGCCCACCTCCACCAGACCCCAGGAATGCCCAGATATGCCTGAATCCTGGGGGGAGAAAACTTACTTTCAAGCATTCTTCTTTTAATATAAATTTATTTATTTTAATTGGAGGCTAATTACTTTACAATATTGTACTGGTTTTGCCATACATCAAGATGAATCCGCCACAGGTGTACACATGTTCCCCATCCTGAGCCCCCCTCCCACCTCCCTCCCCATACCATCCCTCTGGGTCATCACAGTGCACCAGCCCTGAGCATCCTGTATCATGCATTCAAGCATTCTTTCTTTGTCTTAGAAAAGGGAATTACAGAAGTGACATACAAAATTTATGTCTTATATGATTCTCATCAGATGTTATGAATTGGTAGCCTGCAGCCAAATCTGGCCAGATGATTTTTTTAAGCCTACATGATTTTTTAAGTATTTGAACTAGAATACTCTAAATCAATTGTTCTCATATATACGCATGTGTCAGAATTAATCTTGTTAAAAGAGTGCTGGGCTTCACCCCCAGTTTCTGATTCAGTATATCTGGGTTAGGGTCTGATAATTTGAATTTCTACTTAGTCTCTGATGCATTTCTGGTCTGGGGACATACTCTGAGAACCACTTTTTGGGGGTTCTCTGGTTTTCCCAGACTCCATCACTAGAGTCCACTATATTTTGTCTGGCCTACTTCACTTATTCAAGTTACCCATTTGGCTTTTGAGTTTGAAAGCTTGAAATCGTGTACAAGGCCCTGTATCCTTGTCTGTTGAAGTAAAATGCTAACTCAAGAGCCAATGATTGGGAAATGAAAGATGTAGAAACAAAGAATTGCTGTTGGGCTGGGAACTGTTAACAATTTAGACTATATATTTCTGCCACCTAGCAGAATCACCGAACTCCCAGTTCCCTGAAAGACAAAGATAAAGGCTTGACACACATTCCTAGATTGTTTTTATAGGAAGCAGCCCCCTCTAGATGAAAACTGCTGACCACAAGAATATAGCCCTAGACTGGCTTAAACCAGAAATTGATGATGCTTGAAACTTCACCTTGATGCCAACCAATCTAAGAATTGTCCACAAGCTGATCACATACTATAAAAATCCTGACTACGTCCTCCAGGGTGGGTCACATGGTTTTGAGGGCATTAGCCCACTGTGGCCCCCTTTGCCTGGCAAAGCAATAAAAAAAAAAACTATTCTTTTTTTTACTTCACCAAAAACTCTTGTCTCCATGTTTCTATTCGGCACTGGTGAACATAGGCCCAGTTTTGGCAACAAGCTGAGTCTCAATAATTCAGGTGAAAATTCATGGAGATGACTGTATTACTCAATTTGTTTCACTTATAACTTTTGGCTTATAATACTACAATATTATAACATTACAACAAAATGTTCAGTAAATGGTGTTTCTATTACACAGGTCCTTATTTTTCATTATGGCTACTACTGACACTTGATTATTCTTGCGATTACCATCACCTTTTCGTCCATGTACGTAAATATGCTTGATATTAGCTAAATACAGAAATGGAAAATGAAAAAGCCCAGATTGCTTATGACAAATGAAAAAGCAATTCAATTTTTGTCTATTTATGTTCAATACTATCACTTTAAAAAATAAATGGTAACGTTTCAAGCATATGTACATTTGAATTTCTAACCTGTACTTTGGTCAAAGACCAAATACTTCCTAAATGAAAAATACTGATGATATTCATAGCTACAGACTTACAAATTTAAACCTATCATAAAAAATGAATATTTTTATATTTTTGTTGTTTAACTTTTTACTGAAATACAACAAATAAACAGAATAGCACATACACTTTAAGTGTAACAGTCATTCAATTTTCACAAATTAAACAGACATGTCTAACCAGTACCCAGAGCAAGAAACAGAACATCATCAACCCCCAGAAATCTCCCTCATGCTCCTCTCACAATTTTAACCCCAAGGATAACCACTATCCAGACTTTTAACATCACAGATTTGTTTTGCCTATTCTCTCAATTTATGCAAATAGACTCATTATATACTACATTGCGTGTGGCTTCTTTTGATCAACATTATGTTTATGAGATTCACTCACACTGGTGTATCGAGTTTGTTCATTCTCTCCAATACAGTATTCAATTGTGTGACCATACTACTGCTTATTCATTCTACTGTTGCTGAGCACTTGGATCATTTACATTTTGAGGCCATTAGAAAAAGTGCTGCTATACACAAGCTTATATGTCATTTGCTATACATACATAGGCATTTCTGTTAAGTGTATACCTAGCCAGGCTTCAGCAATACATGAACCGTGAACTTCCAGATGTTCAAGCTGGTTTTAGAAAAGGCAGAGGAACCAGAGAGCAAATTGCCAACATCTGCTGGATCATCGAAAAAGCAAAAGAGTTCCAGAAAAACATCTATTTTGGCTTTATTGACTATGCCAAAGCTTTTGACTGTGTGGATCACAATAAACTGTGGAAAATTCTGAAAGAGATGGGAATACCAGACCACCTGATCTGCCTCTTAAGAAACCTATACGCAGGTCAGGAAGCAACAGTTAGAACTGGACATGGAACAACAGACTGGTTCCAAATAGGAAAATGAGTACGTCAAGGCTGTATATTGTCACCCTGCTTATTTAACTTATACGCAGAGTACATCAGGAGAAACGCTGGGCTGGAAGAAGCACAAGCTGGAATCAAGACTGCCCGGAGAAGTATCAATAATCTCAGATATGCAGATGACACCACCCTTATGGCAGAAAGTGAAGAGGAACTAAAGAGCCTCTTGATAAAAGTGAAAGTGGAGAGTGAAAAAGTTGGCTTAAAGCTCAACATTCAGAAAACTAAGATCATGGCATCTGGTCCCATCACTTCATGGGAAATAGATGGGGAAACAGTGGAAACAGTGTCAGACTTTATTTTCTTGGGCTCCAAAATCACTGCAGATGGTGACTGCAGCCATGAAATTAAAAGACGCTTACTCCTTGGAAGAAAAGTTATGACCAACCTAGATAGCATATTGAAAAGCAGAGGCATTACTTTGCCAACAAAGGTCTGTCTAGTCAAGGCTATGGTTTTTCCTGTGGTCATGTATGGATGTGAGAGTTGCACTGTGAAGAAAGCTGAGCACTGAAGAATTGATGCTTTTGAAGTGCGGTGTTGGAGAAGACTCTTGAGAGTCCCTTGGACTGCAAGGAGATCCAACCAGTCCATTCTGAAGGAGATCAGCCCTGGGATTTATTTGGAAGGAATGATGCTAAAGCTGAAACTCCAGTACTTTGGCCACCTCATGCGAAGAGTTGACTCATTGGAAAAGACTCTGATGCTGGGAGGGATTGTGGGCAGGAGGAGAAGGGGACGACAGAGGATGAGATGGCTGGATGGCATCACTGACTCGATGAACTTGAGTCTGAGTCTGAGTGAACTCCGGGAGTTGGTGATGGACAGGGAGGCCTGGCGTGCTGCGATTCATGGGGTCGCAAAGAGTAGGACACGACTGAGCAACTGAACTGAACTGAACTGAGGAGTAGAATGGCTGGGTCATAGGGTATGTGTATGGTCAGCTTTAGGAGATATTTCTGGTTTTCCAAAATGGTTGTACAAATTCATACTCCCTCTAGAAGTGTACCAGAGTTCCAATTTCTCTACATTCTCACCAGCCCTTTGGATTTCACTGACACTTTAAAAAAAGGTTTGCTTGGATTTAAGACACTGGTATCTCCATTTTCACACATATTAAGTTTACTGTACAATTTCTATCATTTTCAAGAAATTGAGACATGAATCTGTCTTTAATAAATGAATGGGTTTCACAACCAATTTGTACATAGATACCCTAAATTAGTGAATTTGCTACCTAAGTAAATTTTTTTCCTGCCAAGCTGTAATCTAAAGGTATAACCAATAGTACTTTGCATTTCTTCACTGGGTGCTGTTGTTTGTAGTAACTCTTCCTTCGAGTGATGCTCTTTTAGAATCACAATTTTAGTAATGCAGTAAGAAGGCAATGGCACCCCACTCCAGTACTCTTGCCTGGAAAACCCCATGGATGGAGGAACCTGGTAGGCTGCAGTCCATGGGGTCGCTAAGAGTTGGACACGACTTCACTTTCACTTTCACTTTTCACTTTCATGCATTGGAGAAGGAGATGGCAACCCACTCCAGTGTTCTTGCCTGGAGAATCCCAGGGATGGGGGAGCCTGGTGGGCTGCTGTCTATGGGGTCGCACAGAGTCGGACACGACTGAAGTGACTTAGCAGCAGCAGCAGCAGCAAGAAGTTCAAGACCTCACTCTATAACCTCAGTGATTTCTGGATAATGTCTGCCCACAGGGAAGAATGTTGGTAGTTTCTGGCCAAAGGTTGACTCTAATGATCTGTAACAAAGTTTCTAATATCATTCAGCTCCTCTCATTATGCTGTAAGTCTCCCTCAAAAACACTGAGATAAAGCACAAATAAAAGACATTTTTTGTGTCACTATCAAGGACCAGTGTCAGGTTCCTGGGACCTTTTTTTTTTTCCAAGGCTGGTTTTCTCCCCAGAATCTCTGGTAGCCAAGTGTTATAACACACTAAATGTTTTATTAATTGTTCAACTGAGCAGGAATTAGCCTTAGCAAAATCAAGATATTATGTATTTCCCATGCTTAGTGTTAATTTCTTTCCTTTGTTCGTTTATTTCTTTCTTTGACCCAGTGATTTCTGACTTTGATACTTTGCATCTTAAATTTTGTTGGTTCACCTGGTAATTACAATATTTACACCTTTCTTAATACTGTACAGCTTAACAATGTAACTTCTCATTCCATATTTGTCATTTTTAACCAGCAGCTGGATAAGCAGAAAATCATTAATTTGGATGATTTTATTTTTTAAAAGTATAAAAGCTTCAAATTTTTTTAAAAAGATATATACTCATTTTTAAAAAATTCAAGCAATTTAGAAAAGTATAACAAGTAAAGCAAAAGTTTGCTTCCTCTTATCACTCAGAAATTAACCATTGCTAACCATCACTAATAATCAGTGAATATTATTCTAGACATCTCTCTATGCCTATCTACAGATAGGTTAGACAAACAGAAAGATAAAAAGATGTTATTACAATTGGATCACACAACAGTTAGTGGTTATTAAAAAATCACCAGTTAAATTTTAACAAAAGAAATGCAAACTGAATGATATGAAATATGAACCTAATATAAATTTTTCATCACATTTCAGGCATAATTTAGAGATTGGGCTAGTCTCACTCCTGATAGCTAACTCTTGGCTAAGCCTAGAGGAATTTTTTGATTGCATATCCAGCAATACTAGTCGCCTCAATCTCTGATAGTTCATCCTATCATAATGTGTGTTTTTGTCAGTAACTTGTTACTTTGTGTAAAAAGATAAAATGGAAAGAAAGGAAGGAAGGTCAGTTTCTACTTCAACATCTGTATTTCAGTTTGTCATTTTAGTGGTCCCCTTAATTAAAGGGCCATGTAAACTGTAGACGATGCTTGCTGAGCATTATAGGGTGAACTAGTTTTTTGTTGTTGTTGTTGTTAAATAGGTCTGACCTTCCTACTTCATTCTGGAATAGGTCCAAAGGACCATTATGGTGTGGTCGCATCAGAGATTATGGTAACCTGCCTGATCTATATCCTCTTAACTGTGGAAGGAGTTTGCATTAAAAGTCTAGTCTTGTTCAATCTGTTTTATGTAGCCTGTTATTGCTATGAGGCTTCTTTTTTTATCTGCAAAATTCTAGTGAGATTATCTTTAGATCATGAGCACAAAACTCCAGAGCAGTGGTAACTAACAAAAAAGACCCATACAAAATGACATAAAAATGTTGATGGATTGTGTATTGTATGCTCTGCACAATGACACAACCATGAACTTGCAGAATATCTGTGTAATATACCAAGCAGCACCAGGGAAACTCTATACTCACTCCTTAAATTAACCACATAGAGCATAGTGTTATCAATTGCATCTCATAAACTAGACTGTAAAGAATCTCAGAAGGCTATAATTGAACATGAACTGTATATTCATTAAGGAAGACCAGCATGACCCAGACAAATGTGAAGAAAAGGACTAACACATCTTGAGCTTCTATTTTTATGCCAGATAAGCTGTTTATAGGTTGTCCTTTGCATTCTCAAACAACCCTGTGGAATCGGTATTGTTTGTATTTTCATGTTACAGACAAGTAAACAGGGCTTTGAAGGAGCTGATGTAATGAACCAGAATCTGAATCTAGATCTGTCCAACATTAGGACTTTCATCCTGAGCTGTTCTCTCTTCCTGCAAACTGTTATCTCAAAAAAAAAAAAAAATTCAGACTATACATCAAATGAAGCTTGGTGCAAGGATGATATGGGCAGTCAGTGTATGACTCCACTACTTGATCATTCCTCAGAGCATCAGACCTACTACTCCAGTAAGGTCATCTATGTTCTCTCAGACTCACACCTAACATTAAATGGATTTGGGTACTGCCTGTGCCTGCCACCTGATGCTGCCAAGGGAAATGGAAGAACAGCTGCTGGAAAGACTTACTAATTCCTTTGAATAGTTTGTGACATTATCTAAACTTTAGATTCTAAAAGGCTTTGTAGATACTGCAATTTAAGAGAAAAATATATCAAGATATATCTGGAAACAAGAGAATGAAAGGGTTTTTGAAAAATTTTTGTTAGCAGTATGTAGACTTCTCAGATAATGTATATGAAATTTAACCCCAAGTTATGACTACTTGTGTGACAGTTTTGGCATTAAGAGATGGAATTCTATTTGAAAGGTCATGTGCACATTTGAGCAACATGATATCAAGTGATCTTATTAGGGAGATTACATCATAGACCTTGTGATATTAAAAGCATTTTTTAAAAGTCATGAGCTGCTTAAAGGTAAAAACTGATTGTCTATGTGGCATATTTGTCTTAACAAATTTAATACCATGGAAAACTAAGTTTAAAAATGGATTCACTGTTTCATCACTCTTTGTGACTTAAAAATGTCTCTAAAAATACTTGGGTAGAAAAGTCATATCTCCTAAGGAACAGAGGGTATTCTCAATTAAAGTGTAATAGGCCACTTGACAGCAGGGACAACTTCTAATGTTGTCCTTCAGAACTTTAGAACTTCATAATGTTCTAAAGAAAAAAAAAAATCAGTGATTTCTCTAACCTAAAGTCATATGTTCCACATGTATGAATGGTGTGGGTATGGAGGAAAGAGGGTGTTAATTCTCATTTTATTTTAATAACTGGAGAAACTGAGAGAAGTGTTGGAAGTTATCATAGTGTTCATGGATTCATACACTTTTATCTGTATTCACATTCTTTCTAAACAGAACACCTATACTTTGGTTCGGATCAAGGAGGCCATTCCTTCCTCCTTGTTTCTAATCTGCTCTAATTTGAAAGCTGCAGTAGCCATGCAACTCTCTCCTCTGGCTCCCTGGCCTTGTTTTATGCCTGTGGTTGGGAATGGCACTTCACTTGTTTTTTGGTTTTAATTTACTAAAATTACTTATTGAGATAAGACTTATAACACCTTTATATCAAAACTTTTATATGTAAATTTTTGATATAAAACAACACTTTTATATATAAAAGAATTACCTTTATATCAAAGTAACTGAGTACCAGTCTATGAATGATTGATTATGTTCTTCCACTGATAACACTTTTCAGACATCTCTCATGTTGAAATGAAACAAATGATCCAGACTAAGGCACACAGGATTCAGATTCACCTCGGAAATTTGTTTCTCATACAGTGAAGAAAATTATTAAGCTGCAATTGCTTAAAAAAAAAAAGTAAAAGAGTCAAAGGAAAAGAAAACAGTTAATACCCTAAAGAGAAATGAACTCACCATCACATTTTTCTAAGTATAGTTCTTCCAGTTTTTTCCCTTTGAGAACTCTTCTGTATGATTCTCCCCTTTTGGCTTCACAGTCTGCACAACCCAGAGAAAAACCTCTGATTATAGAAACTTTCCATGTGGTGAAATTTTAGGTTCCCCTTTCCCCTACCCACCCCACCTTCTGCACAAACAGTTTCACCATCTGTCTATAACACAGCCCGAAATTCCACCCAGTAAATATATTCCTTCAGATTACATATGTACCCATTTATTTTAAAAATCATAATCACTTCAACATTCCCATCAACCAAATACAGCTATTTATATTGTTTTAACTATCTCTGATATTTCCAGCGCTTCTGCAGATATTTTTAATCATACAGACAGTGGGTGAATGCATGTTTAGTTCTGCTTGCTCATTTGATGTTGTTTAGAATATCCATATGCCAATACCAGGCATATATTTATCACATTAATCTTAACTGTCAGTGCATTCTCCTTTGACAATTTACAATGTATAAGGAATTTGAATTGTTTTAAGTTTTGTTTTCATAAACATTTCTGCCTTAAATGTTATTGTACACATTGGCTTGATTCTGACTTTTTGAGATTATTTTCTTAAATAATCTTAAATTTTTGGAAGTAGAAATTCTGGGTCAAAGAATGGTAATATTTTAGTATCTCATTTCATTTTTCTAACATGGTTAAACCTACTCCACTGAAAGATTGTATTGATTTGTAATGCTATCAGCAACATTTGAGTACCAGTCTCTGTATACTGTTCAGTTCAGTCTCTCAGTCGTGTCCGACTCTTTACGACCCCATGACCCACAGCACACCAGACCTCCCTGTCCAACACCAACTCCTGGAGCCTACCCAAACTCATATCCATTGAGTCGGCGATGCCATCCAACCATCTCATCCTTTGTCGTCCCCTTCTCCTCCTGCCCTCAATCTTTCCCAGCATCAGGGTCTTTTTCAGTTAAAAAATATACATATAGTATTTATATGTGCATAGCTAGAACTCATAATTGTTAATTTTATTTTTTTTATTAAACAAGGTCATGATTTTTCAGTTATTGTTCCAGTATAGTTCTTTCATCTGGAAAGTCTAGAGTCTGGATGTTGATCTCACAGTTCTGCATTAAGATCATACAGCAAGAAAGTGACTGAATTAAGATTTGAATTTAGATTTGTCTGACCTCAAATCACTCCTCCATAAGGAGAGGGGACTGGGCTGGAAGATTGTGGGGGAGCTGGACACAAATACAAGAATGTTCTTCGAATATTTTATAAATCAAAAAATTTTAATACTATATTAGTTTCATTGCTAAACATAGTATTCATACTGAATAGTACATATGTAATTATAAACTGAACTCTTGCTAGGAAATAGAACATTGTTAATATTTTAGAAGCTCTGTGTGGGTTCTCTACTCTCTTCTAGAAGTAACCTACATAACCTACTCTCCCACTTCTGTGATTTTGTTTTCCTTTGCTTTTCTTTATAATTTTACCCTTTACATATGCCTCCCTAAATTACACATTGGTTGGGTTTTATCTGTTTCCAGGCATCATGTAAATGAAATTATACTGTCTGTATTCTTCCTGACTCAATATCATGTTTATAAGATTAATTTATATTGATACATATAGCTATAATTTATTTTTATTTCTGTAGAGTTGCAATAGTTTTATATGCTGTATAACAAATTGCCACAAATTTAATGACTTAAGACATCATTTATTATCTCAGTTTCCACAGGGTCAAGAGTCCAGGTGTGACTTAACTTGGTCCTTTCCTTGGAGTCTTACAGGTAGTAATCAAAGTGTCAGCCAGGCTATATTTTCATCTGAAGGCTTAACTGGGGAAGGATCGACTTTCAATCTCATTCATATTGTTGACAGAAAGCATTTTCTTGCACCAATCATGGAGTGATATTCCCTCACCTTGCCATACAGCATAATCTAGTCAAGAGAGGAACATCCTATGATCTTTGTCATGTTTTCTCAGAAGCAAGTCATATATTCTACCTACATTCAAGTAGAGATTATGTACAGTATAATAGCAGGGGTAGAGATTATGGGGGCCAACTTAGAATTCTGCTAACCACAACAGTAATGTAGTATTTATTGTGTGTGTAAGCCATAATTTATTCATCTAATCTACCACTGATGGACATTTAGATTGTTTCTAGTTTGGGAGCTGTGATGGTTAATTTTTTGTGTTAACTTGGCTGGGTCACTGTGCCCAGATTTTTAGATGTTTTTGTGTGGGTGTTTTTGGATGATATTTAAATTCAAATTGTTGAACTTTGAGCAAGGCAGATTGCCCTCCATAATGTGAGTAGATCTCATTCAATCAGCTGAAAGCCTGAATGGAACAAAAGACTGAGCTTCCTTGAGCAAGAGGGAAACCTGCCAGCAGACTGCACTCTATCTGCAACATTGACTCTTTCTGGTTCACCAGCAGACTGTCTTTGGACTCCAACTGTAGCTATTTCCTGAGTTTTCAGTATGCTGGCACCCCCATCAAATTTTGGACTTGCCAAGCCTCCCTAATGGCATGAGCCAATTCCTTAAAATACCTGCGTGTGTGTGTGTGTGTGTGTGTGTGTGTATACACAGATATACACACATACAGATCTTATTAGTTCTGTTGCTCTGAAGGACCTTGACTAATACAAGGGCTATAATTAACAATTATTCCATGAATGTTCTCTGTATATCTCCTGATGAACATGAGGAAGAGTTACTGGGTATATACTAGGAGTGGAATTCCTAGGCTGTAATGTGTGCTTCTATTCACCTTTATAAGGTAATGTCAAGCTATTTTTCAAAGTTTTATGCTCATTTATACTCTTACCAGCACAGCTGAGTTCCTAGTAATACAATTGCTCAAATTTTTGTCAATATGATTGTGCGTGTGTGTGTTAGGTGTTCAGCCAGCCCGACTCTTTGCAACCCCGTGAACTTCAGCCCACCATGCTCCTCTATCCATGGGATTTTCCAGGCAAGAGTACTGGAGTGGGTAGCCATTTCCTTCTCCAGGAGATCTTCTGGACCCAGGGATTGAACCCAGGTCTCCTGCACTGCAGGCCGATTCTTTACCCACTGAGCTACCAGGGAAGCCCTTATGGTTCAGCTGATAAATAATCTGCCTGCAATGCGGGAGACCTAGGTTTGATCCTTGGGTTGGTATGAAATGCTATCTCATTACAGTTGCATTTTCTTCATAAGTGATTAGGTTGAACATGTTTTCATGTGTTTATGGGCCATTTAAGTTTCTTATTTTGTAAAAGATTTGGTCAAGTCTCTTGCTTTTTATCCACTAAGTATTTTGCCATTTTCTTATTGATCTGTAGTAGCTCTTATATATTTTAGGTATTAGATCTCAGCAATATGCTATAAATATCTTATAGTTCTTTCCTTGTCTATGATGTCTTTTGATGATCAGAAATCCTTAATTTTAATGTAGTTTACATATCACCTTTTTTTCTCTGTTTAGCATTTTATGCTTTAAGAAATCCTTCTATACTCTGCTGTCTTGAAAACGTTTTCCTATATTATCTTTCAAAGGATTTAATTTTGCCACTGACTCATTGTTCTTTATTTCTCTCAGGAATTTATTTTGAAGAGATAGATATGATTAAAGGGACACTGGAAGGATGTACTGCCTCAGGACACTACGTGGTTAAGACACACAAAGAGGTATCAGAATGGATGGAAAGATATGCTTAAAGCTCCAAAAGATAGAAAGGCACTAAAATAAATGTCTATTATCTCACAATTTTGCCTAGGTTTAGTTATACAACTGTAATTAGAATAATCTATGACATAATTGAGTAGTGAAAGTGTTAGTTCTTCAGTCGTGTCTGATTCTTTGCAACCCCATGGACTGTAGCCCACCAGGTTCCTCTGTCCATGGAATTCTCCAGGCAAGAATACTGGAGTGGGTAGCCACTCCCTTCTCCAGGGACTCTTCCTGACCCAGGGATCAAATCTGGGTCTCCCAATTGCAGGCAGATTCTTTACCATCTTAGCTACCAGGGAAGACTGTAATTAGAATAACCTATGACATAATCCCTAAGAAACAAAAAACTCTAACTCAAAAGGAAAGTTCATTTGAACTCAAAAACATTTAAACAATTCCATTTATTTTACTCACAACCTTGGCAAAATAAATTGAAAAGCATAATTTAAAAAAATATGCAGAGAGTTTTACTTCTTCTTTTACTTCTTTTTTCCCCTTGCTTTGCTACCTAGATAGGACCTCCACTACAATTTGAATAGAAGTTGGGAAGGTGGGAACTTCTTGTTCCCAATTTTAGGAGGAAAGCATTCAACATGTGACTAACAGAAGAACAAACCTGACTAACCTTTGTGCTCTGCTGCCTGGGCTTAGTCATACTGGCTCTGCACCTTTGTGCTACCTTTAGACTGAAACATACATGACAGTCCATTCTTTAGGTCATTCATATAGAGACTAAAATGTTGCATAACAGAGAATAACATGTCTTGTTGGAGGTTGAGAGGAATACTGTGCCCAGATTTACAATGCCAGCTGCAAGAAAAAAGATTTATCACATCTTCTCTAGGGTCTGACCAGCACCAAGAAGTTCTAAACAGCCAGGCATTCCTCTTCCCCTTTTCGTATGAAAAACAGCCTGAATTCTAACTTGGATAAGATGATTCTCTATAACATTAGTCTATCATCTTCTCAGTCTGCTGGCTTTCCAAATAAAGTTACTGTTTCTTGCTGCAATACTTCATCTGTCAATGTATTGGCCTGTCATGCAGAGAGCAGTACGAGCTTGGACTTGGTTAGCATGATCATTAAGTGTGGTATCAGCTTAGGTTTTTATGAGCTTGAGAAAGCTCCTTCTTATTCCTGGTTTGCTAAGGGATACGTGTGTAATGCATTTTGACAAATGCTTTTTATTCATGTATGGAAATTATCTCTTTTTTTTGCCTTCTTTATTCTGTTACTGTGGTTATAATGATTGACTTTTGAGTCTTAAAACAACCTTGCATTCTTGGGGTAGATGCTTCTAGAATTGTCATGGTATATTATTCCTGTTACATATTGTTAGAATCAATTAACCATTTTTTCAAGGATTTTGACTCTGTGTTCATGAAAGTATTGGTAGATAAATTTCTTTTCTTGTCTTGTCAGGTTTTAAAATCAGGTATGGTTACAAGCAGGCAGGAAGATACTCCTCCCTTCTCTATTTTACATAAGAACTTTTGTAAGATGAATGTTATTTCTTCAGTGACTACTTGAATTTATAATAGAATTCACCAGTGAACCATCTGAATTTAGAGTTCTCTGTTATGGCAAGTTTTTGACAATATATTTAAGTTATTTAATAGATAAAGGACTATTAGTATTTTCTGCTTAATCTGTGTTGACTTTGGTAAATTGCATTTTTCAAGAAATTTACCCACTTTAAGTCATCAGATTTTTTGGTACAGAGTTTTATAATATTATCTTATTATCTTTTAATGTCTGTAGCATTTACAGTGATAACTTCTCTTTTATTTCTGATATTAGTCATTTATGTTGCATCTTTTTCTTGATCAGTTTTAGAATTTATGTATTTTGCTGATATCTGAAGATTATCAGCTTTTGGCTTTCTTAATTTTTCTCTCTCGTTTTTATGTTTTTAAGTCTTTTCCAAAGTTTTGAACTTGTCTTGTGACCTAAGACAAACAGAATGCCAAGATTATTTCTCCAGCGAATATCTAGTTCAGGGTCTGCAACAATAGTAAGCTATGTGCAAGTTCTGCATGACAAGAGAACTCCTTTATAGAGGGGAAAAGAAGCTGGGAGGGTTATAGTAAACAAAGGGCTTTCATTGGCTGAGTCTTTGCCAGGAAATAAGAAGAGTCCTTCTTCTTCATGTTGGGCTCTACTATTATCCTAGGGCATGAGAACTTGCCAATCTGATTTGCTGACTCTGTTTAAGGTTTCCATTTACTAACTTTTTAACAGATTGAGAATACATTTTCTTCACTCATAAAGCCAATATATAAGTAATGTAAATAACTGAGATCTCACCTCTCCCGTTCAGTTTCATGGAAATAGGTAGTGTTAGATCAAATTCCCCAGAAGTAGAATCTAAGATAGGGATTTGGGTGCATACGGATTATTAAGGGAACGTTCTTTGGAAAAAATTGGAAAGGAGGGAAAGGAGCATAACAGGGAAGCAAAAGAACTGCCAAGCAAGGATCTGCTATTAGATAAGGTATCAGATCAGATCAGTCGCTCAGTCGTGTCCGACTCTTTGCAACCCCATGAATTGCAGCACGCCAGGCCTCCCTGTACATCACCAGCTCCCGGAGTTCACTGAGACTCGAGTCCATCGAGTCAGTGATGCCATCCAGCCATCTCATTCTCTGTCATCCCCTTCACCTCTTGCCCCCAATCCCTCCCAGTATCACAGTCTTTTCCAATGAGTCAACTCTTCGCATGAGATGGCCAAAGTACTGGAGTTTCAGCTTTAGCATCATTCCTTCTAAAGAAATCCCAGGGCTGATCTCCTTCAGAATGGACTGGTTGGATCTCCTTGCAGTCCAAGGGATTCTCAAGAGTCTTCTCCAACACCACACTTCAAAAGCATCAATTCTTCGGCGCTCAGCCTTCTTCACAGTCCAACTCTCACATCCATACATGACCACAGGAAAAAACATAGCCTTGACTAGATGAACCTTTGTTGGCAAAGTAGTGTCTCTGCTTTTGAATATGCAATCTAGGTTGGTCATAACTTTCCTTCCAAGGAGTAAGTGTCTTTTAATTTCATGGCTGCAGTCACCACCTGCAGTGATTTTGGAGCCCAGAAAAATAAAGTCTGACACTGTTTCCACTGTTTCCCCATCTATTTCCCATGAAGTGATGGGGCTGGATGCCATGATCTTCATTTTCTGAATGTTGAGCTTTAAGCCAACTTTTTCACTCTCCTCTTTCACTCCTCAAGAGGCTTTTGAGTTCCTCTTCACTTTCTGCCATAAGGGTGGTGTCATCTGCATATCTGAGCTTATTGAGATTTCTCCTGGCAATCTTGATTCCAGCTTGTGTTTCTTCCAGTCCAGCATTTCTCATGATGTACCCTGCATAGAAGTTAAATAAACAGAGTGACAATATACAGCCTTGACGTACTCATTTCCCTATTTGGAAGCAGTCTGTTGTTCCATGTCCAGTTCTAACTGTTGCTTCCTGACCTGCATACAGATTTCTCAAAAGGCAGATCAGGTGGTCTGGTATTCCCATCTCTTTCAGAATTTTCCAGTTTATTGTGATCCACACAGTCAAAGGCTTTGGCATAGTCAATAAAGCAGAAATAGATGCTTTTCTGGAACTCTCTTGCTTTTTCCATGATCCAGCAGATGTTGGCAATTTGATCTTTGGTTCCTCTTCCTTTTCTAAAACCAGCTTGAACATCAGGAAGTTCACGGTTCACATATTGCTGAAGCCTGGCTTGGAGAATTTTGAGCATTACTTTACTAGCGTGTGAGATGAGTGCAATTGTGTGGCAGTTTGAGCATTCTTTGGCATTGCCTTTCTTTGGGATTGGAATGAACACTGACCTTTTCCAGTCCTGGGGCCACTGCTGAGTTTTCCAAATTTGCTGGCATATTGAGTGCAGCACTTTAACAACATCATCTTTCAGTATTTAGAATAGCTCAACTGGAATTCTATCACCTCCACTAGCTTTGTTCGTAGTGATGCTTTCTAAGGCCCACTTGACTTCACATTCCAGGATGTCTGGCTCTAGGTCAGTGATCACACCATCGTGATTATCTGGGTCGTGAAGATCTTTTTTGTACAGTTCTTCTGTGTATTCTTGCCATCCCTTCTTAATATCTTCTGCTTCTGTTAGGTCCATACCATTTCTGTCCTTTATTGAGCCCATCTTTTCATGAAATGTTCCTTTGGTATCTCTGATTTTCTTGAAGAGCTCTTTAGTCTTTCCCATTCTGTTGTTTCCCTCTATTTCTTTGCATTGATCGCTGAAGAAGGCTTTCTTATCTCTTCTTGCTATTCTTTGGAACTCTACATTCAGATGTTTATATCTTTCCTTTTCTCCTTTGCTTTTTGCTTCTCTTCTTTTCAGAGCTATTGTAAGGCCTCCCCAGACAGCCATTTTGCTTTTTTGCATTTCTTTTCCATGAGGATGGTCTTGATCCCTGTCTCCTGTACAATGTCACGAACCTCATTCCATAGTTCATCAGGCACTCTATCTATCAGGTCTAGGCCCTTAAATCTATCTTTCACTTCCACTGTGTAATCATAAGGGATTTGATTTAGGTCATACCTGAATGGTCTAGTGGTTTTCCCTATTTTCTTCAATTTAAGTCTGAATTTGGCAATAAGGAGTTCATGGTCTGAGCCACGGTCACCTCCTGGTCTTGTTTTTGCTGACTGTATAGAGCTTCTCCATCTTTGGCTGCAAAGAATATAATCAATCTGATTTCGGTGTTGACCATCTGGTGATCTCCATGTGTAGAGTCTTCTCTTGTGTTGTTGGAAGAGGGTGTTTGTTAAGACTAGTGCATTTTCTTGGCAAAACTCTATTAGTCTTTGCCCTGCTTCATTCTGTATTCCAAGGCCAAATTTGCCTGTTACTCCAGGTGTTTCTTGACTTCCTGCTTTTGCATTCCAGTCCCCTATAATGAAAAGGACATCTTTTTTGGGTGTTAGTTCTAAGAGATCTTGTAGGTCTTCATAGAACCATTCAACTACAGCTTCTTCAGCGTTCCCTCGTCCAGGGTAAGGAGCTATGGCTGCACTCTGCTGGAGCAGCCATGAAGAGATACCCCACGCCCAAGGTAAGAGAAACCCAAGTAAAACGGTAGGTGTTGCACGAGGGCATCAGAGGGCAAACACACTGAAACCATACTCACAGAAAACTGGTCAGTCTAATCACAGTAGGACCACAGCCTTGTCTAACTCAATGAAACTAAGCCATGCCTGTGGGGCAACCCAAGACAGGCGGGTCATGGTGGAGAGATCTGACAGAATGTGGTCCACTGGAGAAGGGAATGGCAAACCACTTCAGTATTCTTGCCTTGAGAACCCCATGAACAGAATGAAAAGGCAAAATGATAGGATACTGAAAGAGAAACTCCCCAGGTCAGTAGGTGCCCAGTATGCTACTGGAGATCAGTGGAGAAATAACTCCAGAAAGAATGAAGGGATGGAGCCAAAGCAAAAACAATACCCAGCTGTGGATGTGACTAGTGATAGAAGCAAGGTCCGATGCTGTAAAAAGCAATATTGCATACAAACCTGGAATGCCAGGTCCATGAATCAAGGCAAATTGGAAGTGGTCAAACAAGAGATGGCAAGAGTGAATGTCGACATTCTAGGAATCAGCGAACTGAAATGGACTGGAATGGGTGAATTTAACTCAGATGACCATTATATCTACTATTGCGGGCAGGAATCCCTCAGAAGAAATGGAGTAGCCATCGTGGTCAACAAACGAGTGCGAAATGCAGTACTTAGATGCAATCTCAAAAACGACAGAATGATCTCTGTTCGTTTCCAAGGCAAACCATTCAATATCACAGTAATCCAAGTCTATGCCCCAACCAGTAACGCTGAAGATAAGGTATAGCCTTGACCAAATTTACATAGGGGAGAGTTCTGGATATGAACAGCACCACAGACCTGTCATCCTTTTTGGCAATAGGGCTGGATTTTGACACATCATCTTATTTGACCACTGGTTGTGGGTCATATATGGAAAGGCCATAATTTCCTGAGTGAGTTGGTTCCCATTGGTTGATGGAAATTTTCTGGAGAAGGCGGCTAGCTGTAAACTCCTAACAGCCACCTCCCACAGGAGCTGGAGTTAGGTGCTTCTAGCAAGTAAAGGAGATCTGCAACTGTGCTAGTCAACATACAGTACTAGTCAAATAAAATAGAATTTTCAGGTGGAGAATATGCATTAAATATTTAATCACATACCTTTTAAACAATAAAATGTTTTTGATAGTGTTTAAAGAACTACTTGAAGAATTACTATTATTCCAATAGTAATCCTTACTCAGAGGAATAATATCCTCATATATACATAAGGCTTAAAGTAAGAAAGAATAGAATACAAAGTTGATATATTAGTTAGGAAAGACTGAACCATTATAAAATTTAGATCACAAAATTTAATGTCTGTAAAGAAGTTTCTTTCTCTCTCAATAATCCAGGTTGAGGTAGGAAGCTGAGAAACTAGCAGAGAAGGCTCTTCCCTACAAGGGCACCCCGGAACTTGAGCTGATTACCACTCTAAACCCTTTAACATGTGGCTTCTAAGATTGTCATGGGCATTGCCATCCAGTGGATTTGCTGTATCAGTTATAGACTGCTGCATAACAAACTCAGAAGCTTAAATCAAAACTGTAAGATTGACTATTGCATAGTTTTTGCAGGTCATAAATTTGGGAGTGGCTTAGGTGAATGGTTCTGTCTCAAGATCTTTCATGACTTAACAGTCAGATATCTGTTGTAACTACAGTCAACTAGGGCTTTCGTTGTGGCTCAGTTAATGCTGGTTGTGGGCAGGTGGCCTCAGCTTCTTGCCACACAGGCCTCTCTCTAGGACTGTTTAAATATCATCATGGTGTGGCAGCTGGCTTCCCTCAGAGAATGTGATCTAAAAGGGCAAGAAGAAAATCACAACATCTTTTATGACCTAGACTTGGAAATCATATTCTATCTTTTTTGCAATACATAGGTCAGCTATATTCAGCAGTGGGATTCCCTGGTAGCTCAGCTGGTAAAGAATCTGCCTGCAATGCAGGAGATTCCGGTTCAATTCCTGGTCAGGAAGATCTGCTGGAGAAGGGATAGGCTACCCACTCCAGTATCCTGGGACTTCCCTTGTGGCTCAGGTGGTAAAGAATCCACCTGCAATGCAGATACCTGGGTTCAATCCCTGGGTTGGGAAGATCCCCTGGAGAAGGGAAAAGCTACCCACTCCAGTATTCTGGCATGGAGAATTCCATGGACTATAAAGTCCAAGGGGTCACAAAGAGTTAGACATGACTGAGCGACTTTCACTTATGTTCAGTGGAGGAAAGGATTACACAGGAACATAAATACCAGGAATCAAGAATCGTTGAGAGCTATCTTGGAGATGGGCTACCATCTTGGAGAAGCATTGTGGAAGGTATTCACAGGTCAAGACTACTTATATTCTATTTGAGTAAATGTATCACACATCGAAAAGCAAGGACATGCAAAATAGCTGACCAGCCATGTGTCTTTTGTTATAGTGGGAGAAGGGGGAAGGGCAGTATTTAGATGCACATCTGGCAGACTCTACTACAATTTGGAAAATGAATCAGGAAGAGAAAATATTCAAGAGATGAGTAACTAAAATAAAAACAACAACAGTTGATCTTAGTGAGCAAATTTCCAACTATGTGTATCCTTGCCAACATAATGTTTAAAAATTTCCTTCTGATTTCATGAAATTGTTCTTGCCAACAGCATCTCAGAGGCAAAAGCTTTGAAATTCCAATAGGTTATCTGAAAAGCCAACATCCTAGTCTTAGCTTTAACAAATGTTTTCAATTTATTTTAAGTAACTGACATTAAAAAAAAGTGCAAAAAAGTACTGTCTATTAGTGAAACCCAAGACATAAACACAACAGAGAAAATGTAATTTGTCTGCATACTCACTATCTAGAAAACTAGAAACTTAAGAACAAAATAGCCCACCACTTCTTTGAGAATCTCCCTTGAGAAAAATATTTCCTATGCACTGATTTAGGTCACAGACCAAAAAATTCTCATTGCATTTCCTCTGAAAACAGTAAAACTTCAGATAGAAGACATAAGCATTCAATTAAAAGATATTTTCAATTATTTTCACTTACTGAGGAAGAGACAACATTAGTTGTAACATGAACCTCAAGTGTGGGAATTTTTTCTTCCTAATTTGGCTGTCATATTCTGCATCAAGGAATTCTATTTCAAACGTTATTGATTTGTCCTAAACATTTAACAGCTCAAAACTAGTTTTTGCTCATATTTCTCTTGAGGATAGCAGAAATTCTTTTTAAAGTAAGTTTATTTGACTATACTTGGTTGGAACGACAGAAATTGCACTTGTAAAAATTCTATACTCTCTGAATTGTTTCATGCTGCCTTGTTACTGCAATAATTTAAGGAGAATATAGCCTTATTTCAAGGTCTGTTAGTCCTTTAAATGTGAAGAATTATGTAAATCAGATGGCAAAATTCTGGTCATGGATTATCATCACTCTGTGACAATTTGGTTTATGATAAAAAATGATGCAAATATAGTAATACATTATATGTGTTCAATGGAACTTAAAAGTTTTAACCCTGAGACTAGGAGCAGTCATGGTGGGAGCAGAACACATACAGGAAAATAAAACTGAGAACCTTGACTCACTCAGTCATTTGCTAGGAAATGTTAGGCAAGTCATTTAGTCTCTTTGAGCTCTGGTCTCCTCATTTAAAACAGGAATACTAACAATGTCCTCACCAAGGTATCTGTGGATTAAAGGAAGGAAAACAATGTGAAGGCACTTAGCAAACATTTACACAGTACATAAAGGTTTTGTCTGCAATAAAATTTCAGGAAAGAAAACTCAAGAAATGCCAAGTGACGAGCCTAAGACCATATTTTCAAGGACATTTTTTAGTGTAATTACCACTACATTATGTTTACCCCAAAGCCTCTTGTAAGGGGTCTATATACCAGTTAGTTGCAACATGATGGGTACTGTACCTGGTTTTATATATAAAACCAGAGTTTCTGTTTTTGTCAGCAGGTCAAGGGTGGGGCCTGATCATTTGCATTTCAAACAGTTTCTAGGGTATTGATTTTGCTGGTTGATTTGCTGAGAGGCACCCAGAAAATCTTTTCAATTGGTCAAAATGGCTCAGGGAAAAGAGATGAAGTGTGATTCTCTCAACAAAGTCTAGTAAGCTCAAAGTACCCACATTTACAATTGAGAGAGAGAGAGAGATGGCAATAAGGAAGCATAGAAAACATGGTAGAGCCATGTCTCAAAAAGAATTATACCATGGTCATTGGCAAGTACAGCAGACAAGAGTCAAACAGGTTAAAAACTCTACTAAATTTTTAGGAGAGCTGTGTTTGAGCCACCTACCTAGACCAAAAGAGACTGTAATTTTTTTGAGATTTAAAACAACCCTTGGGCTTCTCATTGTCCACCATCAGAAACTGGGGTGAGAAAATTGCTTAGTCCTGAAAGAGGCATATTCCTCAACATCTGTTTCAGATTCAGCCAAAGAGGAAAATGAAAAAGAAAGACTCTTCCAAAAGGCGTAGCCAGGGGCCACAAAGAACAGTGAGCAAAAGAAGTGTCTCAAAATCAAGGTGTAATGAGATAACATTCGTTAAGGAAGGTGGCCCTCAAAAATTCTCCCCAGCAGAATTTCAGAATTCCTGCAGAACCCTATTTGCTGTGTATTTGCCATTTTTCCCAAGGAGAGTATTTATTACAATTATCTTGTTTTCCTATGCTACCATTATAAATATATATATTACATTTCACAGGTACAGGTAGAAGTAGCATCATGATTTGAAACTACCACATCTTACTCAAAGGTCTCAGATTATGTACTTCATGCCATAATTGTATGGGATTTTGAAGTTTTCTTCCTTAGGGAGTGGGTGAGTATATTTTGCATGTCATAAATAGAGTAAATATTTGGTGACCAAAAGGGGATTAGCCATTAGGGTTGTTCTAAACATTCTGGTTCGTCTTCCAGAGATATGATAGGATTGTACTTCCATGTCCTTTGGCATTAGATATAGATATGTAATTTACATTGGCCAATGAATTGTGAATAAAAATGATATTTCTCACTTCCAGGCAAGTCCTTTGAGAGCCAGTGCATTATTCATGTTTCTCTCCTCTCCTATTGTAGTGATCACAGAAACACATGTTGAGATTTGGTCCCTGAGTCACCATGATGCACAGACCCTCTTGCTGACGGGATTCTGCAGGTAGAGTGAGGAAGATATAAATACTTGTGATCAAGCTTCAGAGATAAGGGGTTGCTGGTTACTATAACAAAAGGCAGCACAAAACTCTTTAACTCATTGAGACCACTTCCTGCACAAAGGAACTTCACAGGTAAGATTAATTTCAACCAACCTGAGATTAAGGTTTTTTCCCCTTAACTAACCTAATAAATTGTTATTTCCAAATAGCAGGTGAAATTGTTTGCCAAAAAATTCTGTCATTGATAGAACCAACAAACTTATCTCCAACATCTATGTTCAACCCTTTCATTATAGACTTTGGCTACAACCTGTGCCATATAGCATGAAATGAAAGGCAATTATCTGGTGAATTTTGTCAGGTTAGATGACTAATATGGATAATCAGACTTTAAACAACATTTTCCCACAATGCAGCAAAATTTTGTTCTCCCTTGAGTTACCCCAAGATAGAAGCTGCAATTTTTACTATATTTTACCTTTCTAGGAAAAGTAGATAGGAACAAACAACTGGTGTTGAGGAGGGAATGAATCTCCAACAGAATTTTATAAAGATAAAGGATGTTCTCATTTCAGTAATTTTATATATATGGGTATATATAGTTACATTTCCATATAATTTTTAATATTATTATTTTTAAAGTGATTATCACATTTATTTGTATTTTCAATTTGTGTACAACCATGTAGCTTCTCAGATAGGGATTAAACTAATTAAGGAGAGACTGCAACAATTAAAGGAAGAGTTTTTTTTTCTTTGTGGAATGAAATCATAAACAGAACTCATCAGCCCAGCATCATTTAATTGACAAGAGTTTTCATAAAGAAAAGAGTCTAGGAATAGTTCAGCACAAGAGGCCTCACACAGAGGCCACAAATGACCCCTGTGTTTCAGAAAAGCAGAGTGGAAGAAAAATACTGCAGTCATGAGGGCCTTAACAAAAGTTTACTCTTTGCCCTGTCAAAAACATATGACTACTTAGCTTGTGATTTGTGGGTTTCAGGGTAAGCAAAAGAGTTTTGTAACTCTAAAGAAACTTTTAGATTCTTAAAACGAGCCCATGAGTAGGCAGAGGGTATGCTGGAGAAGGAAATGGCAACCCACTCCAGTATTGTTGCCCGGAGAAACCCACGGACAGAGGCTCCTGTTGGGTTACAGTCCATGGGGTTGCAAAGAGTCAGATACGACTGAGCTACTGACACAACAACAACAACAATAATGCTATGCACACAGGGTGGAGTGACCATAAAGCTAATGAAGCATCCATTTCAGGACTCCTCCCTTGCACAGGCCTCCTCCAAGGTCCTAGGAAAGGATGCAGCAATTTTGTTTTCATAATTTTTTAAAGCAGTGCCCCCTATATCACATAAGCTTCAGCCCCTGAACTTACATCTGTTTCTATACGGAGGTAGCAAGCTGACTGGAAAGCATTGTCACATCTTCAGGTGTTGTGGGTCAGGTGCAGGACACTCACAAATAGGAAATTAATCCTTCCCCGAGGAAAGGAGGTGTGAGAGTGGTACCAGCTACAAAACAGCAGGGCCTGGGACAAAATGAAAATGTAGGGCCAGGAAAAATACTTTGTTAGAGGGACTAAAATATACATCTTTCTCCTTTCTTCCACTTTCTCTCTCTCAACATGTCACAGAGTTTTAAAGTTAGTATTTAATGTAGTGCTGTCTCAGGCACGGGGATCCTTGTGCAGTGAATGCAGAATCTTTCACACAGTGGAGAGGTGACCCCTGTTACCCACTAACTGCTGCCATCAGCCACCACACCAATGCACTGCTTCCCAGTCAGGGGTGAGGAAGTCTCCTCTTCACACCAGCCTACTGCCCCAACCCACAGTGGACAAGAGACCCCTGGATACAGTACATTCCTGCATCAGGGGTGGGCTAGAGACTCATTCTGCCAAGTCCCTGATCAACATGCTGTAATGACATTTCCCCAGGATGGGACTGTCACTTCCATGTCCACCTGACCCCAACCTCTCTATGTCTACACCCAGGTCCCCACAGGGATCAAGGGAAGCAGCCACTACTGGGAGGAGGCGGTGAGGGGGAAGCTGGATATGTCTCTGGGAATCAGAGAACAGGGTGGTGGGCAATGGAAAATCCATCCAGGGAGGTGGTGGGAGGTGGGCCTGTGCATAGGCTATGGGCTACATGTTTCACTGCCCTGTTAGAGACTGCATTTACAAAACACAAATCTGAAGGTGAAAGTACTAAAGAACTTCAAGACAATGACCACAGACCATTTAAACTCTGAGCACAGAGTCCCTAGGAGGCTGCACTAAGCAGGTGGTCCTGCTTGAGGGCTTTGTGTGCCAGCCAGATTTTCACTCACTCACTCACCCATTTTGATCATTGTGTGTGTGTTAGTTGCTCAGTCATGTCTGACTCTTTGAGACTCCATGGACTGTAGGCCACCAGGCTTCTCTGTCCATGGAATTCTCCAGGCAAGAAAACTGGAGTGGAGAAGCATTCCCTTCTCCAGAGACTCTTTCCAACCCAGGGATCAAACCCTGGTCTCCTGCATCTCAGGCAAATTCTTTACCATTTGAGCTACAGGAAGTCCTATTTTGATCATTAAACTCTGCTATTTAAAGACTTTAATCTCACTGTCAATTGAAATCTCATTTCCCTGTCTCCCAAGGCAGAACTGAGCTGGGACCCTGATTATTAGGGGGCCTGGTTCTGAGATGTCTCTTCCTCCGCTCCTCCAAAGTTGAACTTTGCAGTGTTGGGCAGGATAGGCAAGTGACTGGGATAAAGATATCTTCCTCTTTTGACAGGTTGTTGCTTCTCTCTGGTTAACCTTGTTGTTCTGAAGATGCCTTCTGTGTGACAGTCCAATTCTGCCCTCCTTGTAACGTGTGTGTGTGAACTCCAAGGTAAGGCCTGCCCACTGCAGGAATCTCTTAAGTAGGAGGTGTCACCCCAACTTTATGGTTCCATAGCTTTCTACCTGGCCCCTCAATGCTTTATCTCACAGCCTCTTAATACTATGCTTGTTACTGGCCTTTCCTGCTCCTCCTCTGCCCGATTGGTTTGGGGTGGGAGGGGAAGACTCCCTCTCCTCCCCCAAGGGAGGATGACTCACAAGCCTGAAATTCTCCCTCCTTCTAGTCTTCCTAATACATAGTCCAAGTATGGAATGAGTGGGTGAGGTAATGATCCAGGAGAAATCAGTTGGTTTGGTCTGCTTTAGGAATCTTGGAAAAGGCATGTTGTTGCCATTGTTGATGGTTGTCTTACAATGTATGGTATAAACTCATTTTGTTTTGGGCTAGGTCCTAGCTGCTACGGAGAAGGCAATGGCACCCCACTCCAGTACTCCTGCCTGGAAAATCCCATGGACGGAGGAGCCTGGTAGGCTGCAGTCCGTGGGGTCGCTGAGGGTCAGACCGACTGAGCAGCTTCACTTTCACTTTTCACTTTCATGCATTGGAGAAGGAAATGGCAACCCACTCCAGTGTTCTTGCCTGGAGAATCCCAGGGACGGGGGAGCCTGGTGGGCTGCCATCTATGGGGTCACACAGAGTCGGACACGACTGAAGTGACTCAGCAGCAGCAGCAGCTAGCTGCTAATTCCTGGACAGTAATAATATTTTCAAAAACACACACATTGGTTCTAGAAGTCAAATGTAATATGTCAAAACTTACCCAATTATTCATGTTAAGTATGCTCAATGTTTGTATGTCAATTATACCTCAATAAAGCTGTTATAAAAAAAAAAAAAGACACACACATCAAATAAATAAAAGTGAAAGTCTTAGCCTGGTTCTTCAGGCCCATCACAAGATCACCACCACTTTCTGGCCAAGGTTCAGGGCAGGCTTGAGGTTAAAGTTGCTTTGTTTTGCTGTTGTTGTTTAGTTGCTAAGTCGTGTCTGATTCTTTTGCAACCCCATGCCTGTGAGTGGGAGCGTTATGAACCCAATCAGAGCAATCAGCCCAGAGCTAAACCACCAAGTCCAACTGCCTCGGCAGAGAAGAGAGGCTGGTATGGACGTCAGAATCTTCAGAGAACAGAGAAGATTTGGTGACTGAAGCGGGTAAGGGGGATGGGGAGGAGGATGGATGCTTTTTTTCTGTAGGGAATTTTGCATGGTCCTCAGCCCACTTATGTGAACAGGATAAATGAATTAAAAGTAGACAGTCTGAATATTTGACATGAAAATGATATCTGCACATTGAGAATGGTGAGAAAGAAAGCATTAATTACCCTTTTCAAATTATAGCCAATAAATTAGTCATTTCTGGTTTGAGTCATGCTGTACTATAGAAGAACCACATAAAACAGTGAAAATAGTGTATAATTGTGTGAAGCCTCATTCATTTATCAAAAAACATTTGATGAGTTTCTTTGATGTGCTAGACCTATTATATATTCTGAGGATAAGGCAGTGACCATGACAGTGACTCTTGATGCCCTGAAGCTCACCTTTGTCTTCTGACATAGCTTTCTATATTTGAAACATGATAATCTACATAATTAATGTGATTATTTGACCAAAAATTTTGGGTAGGTGTATGTTTTATTTATGTCTATATTCCTAGCACCTGATACCTTGACTGACACATAGAAAGTTCTCCAAAATTATTTATTGACTAAGCGAATTCATTCACAGTGAGAACAGTATAGCTGTTGAAATTCATCAAAAACACACATATTGTTAATTTGGTGTGACTAAAACTTCATGGAACCAAAATCTATCTCATATATTCTTAAATGTGACACCAAAAAAAGTATTTTGATTAATGAAATTATGTAGAAAAACATTCTTATAAAGGATATATTCAGAGATCAGTCAGGAGTTACTTTTGTTTGCTTCCATTAAGGCTATTCCTCTATGCCAATAATTTGCTGCTATAAGTTGTTTTTTTAAAATGAAATCTTTTTAGTAGATTGACTCCAGCTGGCTTCAAATGCTATAGGGGACAATGTGATGGTGGGGGACAGAGGGGCATAGATGGCCACATCTACAGGAAATTCTATGACCTCAGTGATGACTGACCAAAATTCTTTCCTTGTGTGAGAAAATCTATGTTCCTGAGAATTATTGTTATTTTTTATTGAGGTAAAAAAATTATTTTTATTTATATAAAATTCATGTAACATAAACCTCTACCAAGTTCCAAAACATTTTCATCATGCCAAAAGGAAACCCCATACACATTAAGCAATCACTCTGAGAATTTTTTAATTTTTGGATCCATGTAAAACTAATCCTATCATCTCCATAATAGAGGAATAACATGAAAATTATTTTCCTCCCAAAAGTATAAAAATAGTTATAAATAATAGAGTTTTCAGGGCTAGCCAGGGGCCAATGTGTAATTCCAAGAGTGATGACTTCCTGACCTCTGGGTGATCCTAGAACAGCAAAATGTCAACTGGGTTTTGAAGAATATTTAAGATTTTCAGACTTAAGTAATTTTGAATTATCAGCAACCAGGCAATCAGCAGATCTGGCAAGCAGTTAAAAAGAAGGTGTGGATTCAAAGATTATAAATGGGTTGGGAGGTGAATAAAGCTGCAAACACTACACTAACAGCCTCCAGAAATGGCCTCTTTACAATGCTGACTGTACTGATGGAGAATAGTACTCGCGAAGGGACGCAGGTGTTTGGGGGAAGGACCAAGAGGCCTCTTGGAGAGAAAATTTGACCTAATAGAAGAGCCTGGAGGAAAAGTCTGGGCCAGAAACAAAGGCTGAGTCACCACAAGGGCATGGTTTCTCTGATTCCAGGACTATATTTGTCATTCAGATTCCTCTTCTAACCCAGATTTCTTTTGGGGCTCATGTTTGGGTGGGGTAGGGTGGGGGACATGGTGAGTAAAAAAATGGAAAATTGAAAGAGCTGCTTAGCTAAAAAGGAGTCGTCTTGAACTAGACTAAGGCTTCAAGCAAATATGCATGGGAAGAGCTAAATGCTGGGCATTTATTAGACAAGGAGGATACAATGATATTACAAAGAAGATAGGCAAATCCCTGTCCAAAAGAAGTTTATAGTCTGGAGGTAGATATTTAAAATAGGACTACATAAATCCCAATTACTGAACACCCTCTCCCTCTCCCACAGAGTCCATAAGACTGTTCTATACATCAGTGTCTCTTTTGCTGTCTCGTACACAGGGTTATTGTTACCATCTTTCTAAATTCCATATATATGCGTTAGTATACTGTATTGGTGCTTTTCTTTCTGGCTTACTTCATTCTGTATGATAGGCTCCAGTTTCATCCACCTCATTAGAACTGATTCAAATTTGGTGCACTGGGACGACCCAGAGGGATGGTATGGGGAGGGAGGAGGGAGGAGGGTTCAGGATGGAGAACACATGTATACCTGTGGCGGATTCATTTTGATATTTGGCAAAATGAATACAATTATGTAAAGTTTAAAAATAAAATTAAATTAAAAAAAAAACTCAAAAAAAAAAAAAAAAAAAAGAGTTTTCTCCAACACCACAGTTCAAAAGCATCAATTCTTCGGCACTCAGCTTTCTTCACAGTCCAACTCTCACATCCATACATGACCACTGGAAAAACCATAGCCTTGACTAGACGGACCTTTGTTGGCAAAGTAATGTCTCTGCTTTTGAATATGCTATCTAGGTTGGTCATAACTTTCCTTCCAAGGAGTAAGTGTCTTTTAATTTCATGGCTGCAATCACCATCTGCAGTGATTTTGGAGCCCCAAAAAATAAAGTCTGACACTGCTTCCACTGTTTCCCCATCTATTTGCCATGAAGTGATGGGATCAGATGCCATGATCTTCGTTTTCTGAATGTTGAGCTTTAAGCCAACTTTTTCACTCTCCTCTTTCACTTTCATCAAGAGGCTCTTTAGCTCTTTTTCACTTTCTGCCATAAGGGTGGTGTCATCTGCATATCTGAGGTTATTGATATTTCTCCCGTCAATCTTGATTCTAGCTTGTACTTCTTCCAGCCCAGCATTTCTCATGGTGTGCTCTGCATATAAGTTAAATAAGCAGAGTGACAATATACAGCCTTGACATACTCCTTTTTCTATTTGGAACCAGTCTGTTGTTTCATGTCCAGTTCTAACTGTTGCTTCCTGACTTGCATACAGATTTCTCAAGAGGCAGGTCAGGTGGTCTGGTATTCCCATCTCTTTCAGAATTTTTCACAGTTTATTGTGATCCACACAGTCAAAGGCTTTGGCATAGTCAATAAAGCAGAAATAGATGTTTTCCTGGAACTCTCTTGCTTTTTCGATCATCCAGCGGATGTTGGCAATTTGCTCTCTGGTTCCTCTGCCTTTTCTAAAACCAGCTTGAACATCTGCAAGTTCACGGTTCATGTATTGCTGAAGCCAGGCTTGAAGAATTTTGAGCATTACTTTACTAGCGTGTGAGATGAGTGCAATTGTGTAGTAGTTTGAGCATTCTTTGGCATTGCCTTTCTTTGGGATTGGAATGAAAACTGCCCTTTTCCAGTCCTGTGGCCACTGCTGAGTTTTCCAAATTTGCTGGCATACTGAGTGCAGCACTTTCACAGCATCATCTTTCAGGATTCTAAATAGCTCCACTGGAATTCCATCACCTCCACTAGCTTTGTTTGTAGTGATGCTTTCTAAGGCCCACTTGACTTCACATTCCAGTTTGTCTGGCTCTAGGTGAGTGATCACACCATCATGATTATCTTGGTCATGAAGATCTTTTTTGTACAGTTCTTCTGTGTATTCTTGCCACCTCTTCCTAATATCTTCTGCTTCTGTTAGGTCCATACCATTTCTGTCTTTTATAGAGCCCATCTTTGCATGAAATGTTCCCTTTGTATCTCTAATTTTCTTGAAGAGCTCTCTAGTCTTTCCCATTCTGTTGTTTTCCTCTATTTCTTTGCATTGATCGCTGAGGAAGGCTTTCTTATCTCTCCTTGCTATTCTTTGGAACTCTGCTTTCAGGTGCTTATATCTTTCCTTTTCTCCTTTGCTTTTCACTTCTCTTCGATGGGATATGGGTATCATTTTCTGAGAAATTTCTCAGTTGATTTTAATGTGCAGCTAGGATGGTAAACACTAGGCCATGGCCTCTCTCTTTATGGGGTTCTGCCGGTTCAATCCTCTGAAAGGGGAATAAGCCATGTTGAATAACACAAGGAATTATGGAAGGAACTAGTAATGTCAAGCTTCAAAGAAAAGCTTTCAAGGATACATGGACTTGAAGGGCTATCATATAGCTGAGGCATTGATTGTTTCTAATCCAAGAGACAGAAACTTTAGGGAATCAAGTATCATTGAAGCCCAAGGAAGTGCTTTCTAACAGTCAGTGATATCCTCAGAAACAATGGACTTTCTGGGAGAGGTGACTGTGGCAGTCCTATAGGCTGGATAACCCTTTAGTGGGACTCATTGATTCAACATTTGCCATGCCCCTACTACTTACTAACAGAAAAGTTGCAGAGGTTTTTTTCAGCATCAGAAGAATTTTTGGAAGAATGGTTTAGTTAACCACTGTGAATTTCTGATTCTATGAAATATTTATTTTCATGAATAATAATTTTCATGAATTTTTCATGAAATGGCTATTAGTATAGTCTTTCCCATAATTCATCTCTCTAAATTTTTGGGGAAAAGAAATGTTACTTATGGGTAACTAGTTCTGTGTAAGGGATTAGAATACACAGGGGCACATAGAATTATGTGGGAGAAACAGTAGAAATGCTAATAATGGGGAAATCTTAGGCTTCCCTGGTGGTCCAGGGGTTAAGAATCTGCCTGCCAATACAGGGGACATGGATTCAATCCCTGGTCTGGGAGGGTCCCACATGTCATGGGCCAACTAAGCCCCTGCACCACAACTTCTAAGCCTGCATGCTGTAACTACTGAAGCCCACATGTATAGAGCCCATGCTCCACAAAAAGAGAAGCCCCACAAGGAGAAGCCCACACACCAAAAGGAAGAACAGCCCCTGGTTGCCCCAGCTAGAGAAAGTATGGAAGCAGCAATGAAGACTCAGAGCCACCACAAATAAATAAATCATAATAAAAATAATGGAGCAATCTTATTGGGAAAAGAAAGCTCAGAATCATGCAACTTCTGAAGGCTGTATCTACTGTGTTGATTTCAAGAGAAGGGCAATGATATTGTACTAAAGTTTATATGGAGATATAGCAGCTAAAATGTCTGACAGAATTAAAAATATAATTAGTTTTTTTAAGTGCACATGAAATCATGGCCATAATTCATCATATATTGGACCACAGAGTCAAAAAAATGAAATTATTGAAATCATATATGCATGTTCTCTAATTACAGTGGAATTAAGCTAGGAAATCAATAATAAAATAATCAGAAAATTGCTAAGTATTTGGAAATTAAGTAATACACTTCTAAATAACCTATGGATCTAAGAAGAGACCACATTTAAAATTGGAAACTATTTTGAACTAAAAAAATATTTTTTTCATACTATGAAAGTACAACATATTAAAAATAAGGTACAACTTAAGCTGTGCTCAGAGGCATATTTGTAGCCTTAAATGTATATATTAGAAAAGAAGAAAGGCTGAAAATCATTGTAAGATTAGGGAAATAATACCAACTTAAACCTAAAGGAAGTGTTAGAGTGAGTCAAATGAAATTATCTGTGTTCAACAATTTTTTACTTCTATAAACAGTAATTTCATTTTGTTCAACCTAAAAGAAGGAAGGAAATAATAAAAACGGAACTTAATTTATCCTGAAACAGCAAACAAAGTTATAATGGTGAAAATAAAAACTAAAGTTGGTTCTTTATGAAGATTAATATTTGATGTTACTGAGTTCAAAGGTCCTCAGTTCATAAAGTTCAAAATTATTTTCCTCCTTCTCCCACCTCTCCTCATTATCATATATTATTTTCTTTTTCCATTCTCATTCTCTTACAATTATACAGTAAAGTTTTCCAATGGTTACATGACACATAGTATTGCAACAGATTGCAAACATCATACTTAATTTGAAATACTGAAAGCTTTTCCCTCAGATTGAGGATGTGACAAGGATGCTCACTGTCACCACGATGATTCATTATTTTTCTGAAGTCAGAGCAGTAAGTCAAGAGAAAAATATATAATAGGCATAAGTATTAGAATAAAGGGAAAATGAGAAGACTATCACATTATTCAAAGATAATATGATGCATATATATAAAATTCAAAAGAATCTTCAGAGAAACCATTAGTATTACATTTCTTTACATAATTTCACTGCTGCATATGTATCCAGTAAAATGTATACATGTGTGCCCCAAAAGACATTTACAGTATTTATAGCAACATTATCTGCAATATTCATTAACTGGAAAAAATTCAAATGCCCATCAAGAGCAAAATGAAAAAATAAGTTGGGATATATTCATAAAATGGAATACTATATGGCAATAAAAAGAAACAAACCAAAGACAGATGCAATAACATGGAGAATCTCACAAGCATTTTATTAAATGAAAGAAGACAGGAGCAAGAAGTATATGTTGTATGATAACATTTACATGACTCTCAGAAAAGGCAAAACTAATTTATTGCATTAGAAGAGGAATTCCATTTAGAAAGCAGGGAAAGGAACTAGGAAGGGTACAAGGTGGAGATTTCTTAGGTGCTGGTGGTACTTTATTTCTTGATTTAAGTGGAGATGACATGAATACATTCTCTGCGTAAAAATTCATCAAGAATTTTGTGCAGTTAAGAATTTTTTACTTTTCCATATGTATAAATTTCAATAAAATAATTCATAAAGGTATTTGTACATGATATTGAAGAAGAGAGATCTTTTCACATGTACAGGCAAATGAATGACTGTTGAATAAGAAGGCTTAGAGAAATTTCAGGACTGACACAAAAATATTTTTGAAATAAGTCAGACTGTGCCAAAAGAATGACCATAATATAATTATGCAATTTGGCTCAACATTATTTTGGGAGAGAAAAAAATGTAAAAATCAAATCATTTTGTTTTGGTGTTGGAAATTTTTATTAAAATGTGAGCATTGTTGAAGGATAAATTGGGAGATAGGGGGTGGCATATACACACTGTTATACATAAATAACTAATAAGGACCTACTGTATAGCACAGGAAACTCTACTCAATACTCTGTAATGGCCTTAAAACAGAGACTCACAGGTGTGGAGAACAAACTTACGATTGCCACGGGGAGGGATGCAGGGAAGGGATAGTTGGGAGTTTGGGATGGACATGCGCACAATGCTCTGTTTAAAATGGATAGTGGACAAAGACCTACTTATAGCTTATGGAGCTCTGCTTAATGTTATGTGGGCCTGGATGGGAGGGGTGTTCGGAGGAGAATGGATGTATGTGTATGTATGGCTGGGTCTCTTTCTTTTCTGTTCACCTGAAACTGTCACAACATTATTTGTTAATTGGCTATACCAAGAGTCGGACACGACTGAGCGACTGAACTGAACTGAACTGATACCACAGTGAAAGTTGCTCTGTCGTGTCCGACTCTTTGCGACCCCATGGGCTGGTCCATGGAATTCTCCAGGCCAGAAAACTGGAGTGGGTAGCCTTTCCCTTCTCCAGGGGATCTTACCAACCCAGGAATTGAACCCAGGTCTCCTGCCCTATAGGCGGATTCTTTACCAGCTGAGCCACAAGGGAAGCCCTAAAAGGGGGACACCGTGGCTGCATGGGCCAGGAAATGAACCCGGCCTCCCATGTGGCAGGCAAAGATTCTACCACTGAACCACCCACTCCAATATAAAAAGCTTAGAAAAATACTCTGTAATGGTCTATATGGGAAAAGAATCTATAAAAAGTGGACATATGTATATTTATAACTGATTCACTTTGCTGTACAGCAGAAACTAACACAACAATGTAAATCAAGTATACTACAATAAGGTTTTTTATGTTCATATTCTTTTCTTATTTTAAATTTATTTATTTTAATTGAAGGATAATTGCTTTACAGAATTGTGTTGATTTCTGCCAAACATCAACATGTATCAACCATAGGTATACCTAACAACCCTCCATCTTAAACCTCCCTCCCACCTCTCTCCCCATCTCACCCCTCTAGGTTGTTACATAGCCCCAGTTTGAGTTCCCTGAGTCATATAGCAAATTCCCATTGGCTATCTGTTTAACATATGGCAATGTAAGTTTCCATGTTACTTTCTTCATACATACCACCCTCTCCTTCCTCCCTGCCCCCCATATCCATAAGTCTGTTCTCTATGTCTGTGTCTCCATAGATGCCCCGCAAATAATTTCATGAGTACCATCTTTCTAGATTCCATATATATGTGCTAGTATATGACATTTTTCTCTTTCTGACTTACTTCACTTTGTATAATAGACTCTAGATTCATCCATCTTGTTAGAACTCACTCAAATATGTTCTTTTTTATGGCTGAGTAATATTCCATTGTATATATGTACCACTGTTTCTTTATCCATTCATCTGTCAATGGACATTTAGGTTGCTTCCATGTTCTAGTTATTGTAAATAGTGCTGCAATGAGCATTGGCGTACATGTGTCTTTTTCAATTCTGGGTCATACAGTGGTTTTATTCCTGACTTTTTAAGGAATCTCTATCATGTCTTCATAATGGCTATAAATAAATTTACATTCCCACCAACAGTGCAAGAAGGTTCCCTTTTCTCCACACCCTCTCCAGGATTTATTGTTTGTAGATTTTTTTAAAATGTGAACATTGTTTGGAAAATAATGGTATGGGGTGGGGATGGCAGGGAAGCTCAAGAGGGATGGGATATATGTATACACACAGCTGATTCACTTTGTTGTGCAGCAGAAACTAACACAGCATTAAAGCAATTATACTCCAATAAAAAAAAGAGAAAATAATGGTACAGAGAATTATATATGAAATAACTCTCTGTGTAGTCTAGCAATGACATTATCATACTAGAAGTCTTGGAAAAATTGAACCTCAAATTTAAAAAGACTTCCTACTCTAAGAAAAATATATCATGGCTAAACATAAAATAAAGCAGACATAATTTTAGATGTGATCAGTAAGCTCCATGAAATGGTAGATCAGAAATTACAGACGGCAAAAAAGTATTACAGAAATAACTTTCAAGGGCCACAAAATCCAATAACAAAAGTTTTTTGTGACATAAAAGGTTCAAAATCAGGCTGAGAACCAATGGAACAAGGTCATCAATGTAAAATGAAGGAACAGCCACAGAGAAAACCTTTTTTTCTTTCATCCTTATTGAAGAATATTTTAGATAATATCTTATTTCTAAACTTCCTATTCTCAGTGTTCCAACCTCTTCTCTTTCCCCTCTATAACATCTCACCAGGTTATCTGATCTATTTCCAAAATTTGAACCACCACCTACCTGTGTGTTGATGTCTTAAAATCTTTATCTCCAGCCACCCCTCTCTTTTGAGCTCCAGATCTCAAAACAGTCTACTGCTATTTTCACTTGGATAATTCAAGCACACAACCTCCAAATGTCAAAAGCCAAACTCATGATCTTTTCTGCAAACCTGTTCTTCCTCCTTTGTTCTAAATCGCAGTTAGTCATACTATCTTCCTACTAGCTGGCCAATATAAAATAATCTTAGAGTCATTTTTAACTCCTCTTCTCCCTCAACCTCATATCAGAGATATGAGGATGATATCAACTCCATCAATTGCTTCTATCTCCGAAATCACTCTTGAATCCCTACCTTTCAATTTCCACTACAATCATCTCAGAGCAAGTCCCTTACTATCATTTACCTACACCATTCCAATAGTATCCTGGCTCCCTAGGTTCTCTGTCCATTTCAGTGTCCATTCTCCACAATGCTACCAACATCATCTTTCTAAAATATCAATACAGGTCACATCAATTCCATGCTTTAAAACCTCCAATGGAGGTTTCTTTTGTGGTCCAGTAGTTAAGAATTCACCTTGCAAAGCAGAGGACACCAATTCGATCCCTGGTCCAGGAAGATCCAACATGACACAGAGCAACAAAGTCCCTATGCCACAGCTACTGAGCCAGCACTCTAGAGCCCACGAGCCACAACTACTGAGTCCATGTGCTGCAACTGTTAAAGCTCACGTACCTAGAACCTGTGCTCCACAACAAGAGAAGCTACTGCAATGAGAAGCCCACACAGCAAATAAAGAGCAGCACCCGCTCGCTGCAACTACAGAGAGCCGTATGAAGCAGCAAAGACCCACCACGGCCAGAACATAAAATTAATAAATCTTCAAAAAAAGAAAAAAACAAACCTCCAGTGGGTTCTTGCCCTTGCTTATGAGATTCCTTCAATTCTGGCAGAAGTGAGATGGTTGTTAGATAACAGCCTTTGCAAAGGGACGCTAACCCCCAACTCAATTGTCTGTCTTAACATGTAGGTCTTTATTCACCAAGCAGCATAGAGAAACAGGGAGCATAATTTTGGGCTCATCTTCCCAGGCCTCAAGCAATATTTATCAAAAACTTATTTGAGAGAAAGCACGAGTCATTTCCTAAAAGAAAAATCATTCATCGTTCCTTCTAATCCTGAGAGTCTAATATATACTCTTGCATCTTTTATTCATTACAATTTAAATAAACCATTTTTATTTCTATAACTCCACACCACTTGGCAAAAGCAACTTTTTCATCTCAGATGTTTGAGCCAGAAAGCAAAATGTTGGTCATTTTGCATCAATTTAGATCATTAGATGGCTGGTATATATTTTAATGGTTCCCTGAAAGATTGGTTTTTACTGAATTGTACCTAATCATAATGCAATCAGCCTGTACTGAACTATTTTATTTTATTTTATTTTTAAACTTTACAATATTGTATTGGTTTTGCCAAATATCGAAATGAATCCGCCACAGGTATACATGTGTTCCCCATCCTGAACCCTCCTCCCTCCTCCCTCCCCATACCATCCCTCTGGGTCGTCCCAGTGCACCAGCCCCAAGCATCCAGTATCATGCACTGAACCTGGACTGGCGACTCGTTCCATATATGATATTATACGTATTTCAATGCCATTCTCCCAAATCATCCCACCCTCTCCCTCTCCCACAGAGTCCAAAAGACTGTTCTATACATCAGTGTCTCTTTTGCTGTCTCGTATACAGGGCTATTGTTACCATCTTTCTAAATTCCATATATATGCGTTAGTATACTGTATTGGTGTTTTTCTTTCTGGCTTACTTCACTCTGTATAATAGGCTCCAGTTTCATCCACCTCATTAGAACTGATTCAAATGTATTCTTCTCAATGGCTGAGTAATACTCCATTGTGTATAGGTACCACAGCTTTCTTATCCATTCATCTGCTGATGGACATCTAGGTTGCTTCCATGTCCTGGCTATTATAAACAGTGCTTCAGTGAACATTGGGGTACACGTGTCTCTTTCAATTCTGGTTTCCTCAGTGTGTATGCCCAGCAGTGGGATTGCTGGATCATAAGGCAGTTCTATTTCCAGTTTTTTAAGGAATCTACACACTGTTCTCCATAGTGGCTGTACTAGTTTGCATTCCTTCCCACCAACAGTGTAAGAGAGTTCCCTTTTCTCCACACCCTCTCCAGCATTTATTGCTTGTAGACTTTTGGATCGCAGCCATTCTGACTGGCGTGAAATGGTACCTCATTGTGGTTTTGATTTGCATTTCTCTGATAATAAGTGATGTTGAGCATCTTTTCATGTGTTTGTTAGCCATCTGTATGTCTTCTTTGGAGAAATGTCTATTTAGTTCTTTGGCCCATTTTTTGATTGGGTCATTTATTTTTCTGGAGTTGAGCTGTAGGAGTTGCTTGTATATTCTCGAGATTAGTTGTTTGTCCGTTGCTTCATTTGCTATTATTTTCTCCCATTCTGAAGGCTGTCTTTTCACCTTGCTTATAGTTTCCTTTGTTGTGCAGAAGTTTTTAAGTTTAATTAGGTCCCATTTGTTTATTTTTGCTTTTATTTCCAATATTCTGAGAGGTGGGTCATAGAGGATCTTGCTGTGATGTATGTCGGAGAGTGTTTTTGCCTATGTTCTCCTCTAAGAGTTTTATAGTTTCTGGTCTTATGTTTAGATCTTTAATCCATTTTGAGTTTATTTTTGTGCTCTAGTTTCATTCTTTTACAGGTGGTTGACCAGTTTTCCCAGCACCACTTGTTAAAGAGATTGTCTTTAATCCATTGTATATTCTTGCCTCCTTTGTCAAAGATAAGGTGTCCATATGTGCATGGATTTATCTCTGGGCTTTCTATTTTGTTCCATTGATCTATATTTCTGTCTTTGTGCCAGTACCATACTGTCTTGATGACTGTGGCTTTTTCGTAGAGCCTGAAGTCAGGCAGGTTGATTCCTCCAGTTCCATTCTTCTTTCTCAAGATAGCTTTGGCTATTCGAGGTTTTTTGTATTTCCATACAAATTGTGAAATTATTTGTTCTAGCTCTGTGAAGAATACCGTTGGTAGCTTGATAGGGATTGCATTGAATCTATAAATTGCTTTGGGTAGTATACTCATTTTCACTATATTGATTCTTCCAATCCATGAACATGGTATATTTCTCCATCTATTAGTGTCCTCTTTGATTTCTTTCACCAGTGTTTTATAGTTTTCTATATATACATCTTTAGTTTCTTTAGGTAGATATATTCCTAAGTATTTTATTCTTTCCATTGCAATGGTGAATGGAATTGTTTCCTTAATTTCTCTTTCTGTTTTCTAATTATTAGTGTATAGGAATGCAAGGGATTTCTGTGTGTTGATTTTATATCCTGCAACTTTACTATAATCATTGATTAGTTCTAGTAATTTTCTGGTGGAGTCTTTAGGGTTTTCTATGAAAAACTATTAAAAATTCCAACATATGGAGGCTGAACAACATGCTGCTGAATAACCAACAAATCACAGAAGAAATCAAAAAAGAAATCAAAATTTGCATAGAAACAAATGAAAATGAAAACACAACAACCCAAAACCTGTGGGACACTGTAAAAGCAGTCCTAAAGGGAAAGTTCATAGCAATACAGGCATACCTCAAGAAACAAGAAAAAAGTCAAATAAATAACCTAACTCTACACCTAAAGCAACTAGAAAAGGAAGAAATGAAGAACCCCAGGGTTAGTGGAAGGAAAGAAATCTTTAAAATTAGGGCAAAAATAAATGCAAAAGAAACAAAAGAGACTGTAGCAAAAATCAACAAAGCCAAAAGCTGGTTCTTTGAAAGGATAAATAAAATTGACAAACCATTAGCCAGACTCATCAAGAAACAAAGGGAGAAAAATCAAATCAATAAAATTAGAAATGAAAATGGAGAGATCACAACAGACAACACAGAAATACAAAGGATCATAAGAGACTACTATCAACAATTATATGCCAATAAAATGGACAATGTGGAAGAAATGGACAAATTCTTAGAAAAGTACAACTTTCCAAAACTGGACCAGGAAGAAATAGAAAATCTTAACAGACACATCACAAGCACAGAAATTGAAACTGTAATCAAAAATCTTCCAGCAAACAAAAGCCCAGGTCCAGATGGCTTCACAGCTGAATTCTACCAAAAATTTAGAGAAGAGCTAACACCTATCCTACTCAAACTCTTCCAGAAAATTGCAGAGGAAGGTAAACTTCCAAACTCATTCTATGAAGCCACCATCACCCTAATACCAAAACCTGACAAAGATCCCACAAAAAAAGAAAACTACAGGCCAATATCACTGAAGAACATAGATGCAAAAATCCTTAACAAAATTCTAGCAATCAGAATCCAACAACACATTAAAAAGATCATACACCATGACCAAGTGGGCTTTATCCCAGGGATGCAAGGATTCTTCAATATCCACAAATCAATCAATGTAATACACCACATTAACAAATTGAAAAATAAAAACCATATGATTATCTCAATAGATGCAGAGAAAGCCTTTGACAAAATTCAACATCCATTTATGATAAAAACTCTCCAGAAAGCAGGAATAGAAGGAACATACCTCAACATAATCAAAGCTATATATGACAAACCCACAGCAAACATTATCCTCAATGGTGAAAAATTGAAAGCATTTCCTCTAAAGTCAGGAACAAGACAAGGGTGCCCACTTTCACCATTACTATTCAACATAGTTTTGGAAGTTTTGGCCACAGCAGTCAGAGCAGAAAAAGAAATAAAAGGAATCCAAATTAGAAAAGAAGAAGTAAAACTCTCACTGTTTGCAGATGACATGATCCTCTACGTACTGAACTATTATAACAAACCACCCTTTGAAATCCACCCAGAACACTGTTCTTCCCTTTTTATAAGTTTCCTCAGGAGATATTTATGTCTAATCTTAGCACTAGTATGTCTCTTAAGCAATTGGCTTGTTTGAATCTTATACACATTGAATTGCTGGAAAAGTTGGAAGCAATGTGTAGATCAATAAAGCATTAATTTTTCATGCCATTAGTGGCTCCAGTTTATGTCCCACCTTTTTAAAATTTTTCTATCTACTTTCAAGTTATGTTATCTTGGATCCTTGTAAAATGATCATGAAATCCTTCTGGAACAAGATGAATTATAAGGAAATAGCTAAACAAGATTCCAAGCATTCAAATACATAGGACAGCTCACCATTTTTTTTATACAGTATTGTCACCAGGAGCTGCACATCAAAATCACTTTTGACGTTTTATACACACTCAGATGTCCAAGCCTCTCTCTAGACTTACTGAGGATCTTGAGGAAAGAGACCCAGAAATTAGTTTTGAAATAAACATAAAACTACACAAATTGTTCCATAAATAATGATAATTGATCAATTGCACTCCATCAAAATTAAGAATTTTTTGAAAATACTGTTAAGAGAATGAAAAGACAAGCCACAAAGAAGATAGTTGTGAATAATACATCAAATAAAGGACCTATATCCAGACTACATAAATAATTCTCAGAACTGAATAATATGAAGACAAACAATCCAGTACAAATACAAACAGAAGATCTAAATAACTATTTCATTAAAGAAGACATACAGATGGTAAATGAGCACATGAAATAATATTCACTATCTTTAGTTATTGTTGTTGTTCAGTTATGTTGCTCAGCTGTGTCCAACTCTTTGCAACCCCATGGACTGCAGCATGCCAGGCTTCCCTGTCTTTCACTATTTCCCAGAGTTTGCTCAAACTCATGTCCATTGAGTCAGTTAATCTTTACTTATTAGAGATATGCAAATTAAAACCACAATGCAAATTAAAACCATATCTATTAGAATGCCTAAAATTTAAAATCTGACAATACCAGGTATTGGTGAGGATGTGGAATAACTGGAACTCTCATTTGCTGCTGGTGGGAAAGTAAAACATTACAGCCATTTTGGAAAACAGTTTGGCGGTTTCTTAAAATGTTAAATTATACATGGTTATACATTTACCATGTTAAAGGCATACAGTCATACAAAGACTTGTAGTTGAATGTTAACAGAAGTTTTATTAGTAAAAGCCAAAACTGGAAACAACCCCAATGTCCATCAACAGGTAAATTAGACAAATTACAGTATATCCATAAAATGGAATACCACTCATCAATAAAAGAACTAAACTACTGATACACACTACAATATGAATGAATCTCAAAATAATTTTGTTTAATAAAAGAAGCCAAACAAAGGAAACATGCTGTATGATTCCATTTACATAAAATTCTAATAAACACAAACTGTAGTGATTCAAAAGCAGAGACATTACTTTGCCAACAAAGGTCCGTCTAGTCAAGGCTATGGTTTTTCCAGTGGTCATGTATGGATGTGAGAGTTGGACTGTGAAGAAAGCTGAGCGCCGAAGAATTGATGCTTTTGAACTGTGGTGTTGGAGAAGGCTCTTGAGAGTCCCTTGGACTGCAAGGAGATCCAACCAGTCCATTCTAAAGGAGATCAGTCCTGGGTGTTCATTGGAAGGACTGATGCTAAAGCTGAAGCTCCAATACTTTGGCCACCTCATGCGAAGAGTTGACTCATTGGAAAAGACTCTGATGCTGGGAGGGATTGTGGGCAGGAGGTGAAGGGGACGACAGAGGATGAGATGACTGGATGGCATCACCGACTCGATGGACATGGGTTTGGGTGACGTCCAGGAGTTGGTGATGGACAGGGAGGCCTGGCGTGCTGCAATTCATGGAGTCGCAAAGAGTCGGACACGACTGGGCAACTGAACTGAACTGAACTGAATCTATAGTGAACTGAATCTATAGAGGCAGATCAGCGGTTGCCTAGAGATGGAGGGAGGAAGAAGGGGTGCAGGGGAGGAATTAAAAAGGGACATAAGGAAACGTGGGGTGATAGAGATGTTCATAATTTTGACTGTGGTGATGATTTCATGGATGTAAACATATGTCAAAACCTATCAAATTACACACACTTAAGTGCAGTTTATTGTATGCAATTGCATCTCAATAAAACTCTTTTAAAAAACTGTATACATGGTCCTGATGAAGAACTAAGACTGAGAGCCACTGGTCTTCAGGATAAAATACTCCAAGTATGCCACTTAATACTTTCACAATCTTTTTATTCTACTTCTTTCAACTCTATCCAAACCATCCTGTGTTACTTACAACTTTTGAGTATGCCTTCTCCTTTGTGTCTCTGAGCCTTTGGACATGGTGCTTCCTCAGCCTGTAGGTCATCTTCTCTTCTCCATTTGTTAAATTTCTACCTATCCTTCAAAAGTCATCTAAAATGTCCCTAACTTCTGGGATATCCTCCAAACTCCCCCTACCTGTCCTTAGTCCCGTGTCCTAGGACACTCTTTGTTTAAGTACCACTATTTTCAAACTTACAGTGCAACAATTCCACATTTTCTGTACACATCATGCCCTGTAACCAGCCTGAGCAGCATTTCTCAACTTTTTAAAAAGACATGTTCTCTTTAATAAACATCAGGACTTTAGCCTTCAAAGTTATCCTTAATTCTGAGACTCTTTGCAACATCTGCATATACTTACTAGTCCCAAATTATTGTTCAAGCTTTAATTTCTGTTGTTCACATTGTGAAATACTTTTGTCCAAATAAAAAATGATATTGTATAATTTAATATACTTTAAGTTATACCTATTTTCCCTCCCTCCCGCTACCCTGGAGGTTCTGACATACATCCCTCTCAATCCCAGTCAACAAACATCACACTAAGGAAGAGGAATATGTCTTTTTCTTCTTTGAATCCCAATGTTGGATGCACAGTAAGGTTTGGAATGAAGGTTTGGAAAATCTAATTGAACTTATCCTTTAAGGGACAGAGAGAGACTGTTAGAATACATAATAGTAAAATTCATAAGAAGGTTCAGATCTAAGTGACAAAATTGTTATTGTTGTTTAGCTGCTAAGTCATGTCCAACTCTTTTGCAATCCCATGGGCTGTAGCCCACCAGGCCCTTCTGCCCATGGGAATTCCCAGACAAGAATACTGGAGTGGGTTGCTGTTTCCTTCTCCAGGGAATCTTCCCAACCCAAGGATTGAACCCATGTCTCCTGCATTGTAGTATTCTTTACCACTGAGCCATAAGGGACGCCCCAAATGACAAAATCAGTTCTGTTCAATCACTCAGTCATGTCCAACTCTTTGCGACCCTGTGGACTGCAGCACACCAGCTTCCCTGTCCATCACCAACTCCTGGAGCTTGCTCAAACTCATGTCCATCGAGTCAGTGATGACATTCAACCACCTCATCCTATGTTGTCCCCTTCTTCCCCTGCCTTTAATCTTGCCCAGCATAAGGGTCTTTTTTAATGAGTCAGTTCTTCACATCAGGTGGCCAAAGTATGGGAACTTCAGCTTCAGCATCAGTCCTTCCAATGAATATCCAGGACTGATTTCCTTAAGAATTGACTGGTTTGATCTCCTTGCAGTCCAAGGGACCCTCAAGAATTTTCTCCAACACCACAGTTCAAAAGCATCAATCTTTTGGTGCTCAGCTTTCTTTATAGTCCAAATCTCACATCCATACATGACTACTGGAAAAACCATAGCCTTGACTATACGGACTTTTGTCAGTAAATTAATGTCTCTGCTTTTTAATATGCTGTCTAGGTTGGTCATAACTTTTCTTCCAAGGAGCAAGCATCTTTTAATTTCATGGCTGCAGTCACCATCTGCAATGATTTTTGAAGCCCAAGAAAAGAAAGTCTGTCATGGTTTCCATTGTTTCCCTATTTGCCATGAAGGGATGGGACCAGATGCCATGATCTTCATTTTTTGAATGTCCAGTTTTAAGCCAACTTTTTCAGTCTCTTCTTTCACTTTCATCAAGAGGCTCTTTAGTTACTCTTCACTTTCTGCCATAAGGTTGTTGTCACCTACATATCTGAGGTTATTGATATTTCTCCCTGCAACCTTGATTCCAGCTTGTGCTTCATCCAGTCTGGCATTTCACATGATGTACTCTTCATTTAGGTTAAATAAGCAAGGTGACAATATACAGCCTTGACGTACTCCTTTCCCAATTTGGAATCATTGACTACAAGATGGCAGAGTAGAAGGACATGTGTTCATTTTCTCCTGTGAGAACTCCAAAATTGCAACTAACTGCTGAAAAACCATTGACAGGAGAATATTGGATTCCACCAAAAAAAGATACTCCACATCCAAGGGCAAAGGAGGAGCCCCAACAAGATGGTAGGAGGGGAAAAATGCATTTAGAATTGAACCTCATAGCCACCAGAGATGCTCTGAGGGCTCATAAAACACCTTGTGTGCACCAGGATGCAGGGAACCTATAAGAGACTAAGCCAGACCTGACTTTGAGTGTTGAGTGTTTCCTGCAGGGGCACAGGTCAGCAGTGGCCTGCTGCAGGGACAGGGGCTCTGCCTGCAGCAGACCTGAGAGGAACAGCATGTGAGCCCCACTACAGAGCCACTGAGCAGACAACCCACAAACTGGAGAGCAATTATACCAAAGAATTTCTGGCACTGTTGCGAAAGTTCTAGGGCCCACAACAGATTTCCCAACCTGTGAATTTGGCAAAGACACTGAAAATCCCCAGGGAATTTATTTGACTTTCTGAAGGCCACTGGAATTTGATTATAGAAATTCCACAGGACTGGGGAAATGGACTCTTGGAGGGCACAAACAAAACCTTGTGCACACCAGGACCCAGGAAAAAGCAGCAGTGACCCCAAAAGACACTGACCCCGACTTGCATGTGAGTGTCCAGGAGTCTCCAGTGGAGGTGTGGGTTGACAGTGCTCTGCCGTGGGGTCAGGGTCACTAAATACAACAGTTCTGGCATAAGTCCTTTTGAAGGGGGTCACCATTACGTCCATTACCCCTACCACAGTATGCTATGCTAAGTCACTTCAGTCGTTTCCAACTCTGTGCGACCCCATAGATGGCAGCCCACCAGGCTCCCCCGTCCCTGGGATTCTCCAGGCAAGAACACTGGAGTGGGCTGCCATTTCCTTCTCCAATGCATGAAAGTGAAAAGTGAAAGTGAAGTCGCTCAGTCGTGTCTGACTCTTAGCAACCCCATGGATTGCAGCCTTACACAAAACTACAGGGAGGGAACACAGCCCCACCCATCAACAGAAAATTGGATTAAAGGTTTCCTGAGCATGGCCCCATCCATCAGAGTAAGACCCAGATTCCCCCACAGCCAGTCCCTCCCATCAGGAAGCTTCCACGAGCCTCTTATCTTTATCCATCAGTGGGCAGACAGAATGGAAACCACAATTACAGACAACTAACCAAACTGATCACTTGGATCACAGCCTTGTCTAACTCAAAGAAATTATGAGCTATGCCATGTAGGGCCACTCAAGATGGATGGGTCATGGTGGAGAGTTCTGACAGAACATGGTCCACTGGAGAAGGATATGGCAAATCACTTCAGTATTCTTGCCTTGTGAATCCCAAGAACAGTATGAAAAGGCAAAAAGATATGACACTGAAAGATGAATTCCCCAGGACAGTAGATGCCCAATATGCTACTGGAGAAGAATGGAGAAATAGCGCCAGAAAGAATGAAGAGGCTGAGCCAAAGCAAAAACAATGCCTAGTTGTGGATGTGACTGGTGATGGAAGTAAGTCCAATGCTGTAAAGAACAATATTGTATACGAACCTGGAATAATATGTTCCATGAATCAAGGTAAATTGGAAGTGGTCAAACAGGAGATGGCAAGAATGAACATTGCATTAGGAATCAGTGAACTAAAATGGACTGGAATGGGTAAATTTAATTCAGATGACTATTATATCTACTACTGTGGGCAAGAATCCCTTAGAAGAAATGGAGTAGCACTCAGTAAACAAAAGAGTCTGAAATGCAGTACTTGGGGGCAATCTCAAAAACGACAGAATGAGAAGCAGAAGTTGAATGGTTCTGTGAAGACCTGCAAGACAGTCTAGAACTAACACCAAAAACAGATGTCCTTTTCATCATAGGGAACTGGAATGCAAAAGCAGGAAGTCAAGAGATACCTGGAGTAACAGGCAAGTTTGGCCTTGGAGTACAGAATGAAGCAGGACAAAGGCTAACAGAGTTTTGCCAGAGAAGGCACTGCTCATAGCAAACACCCTCTTCCAACAACACAAGAGAAGACTTTACACATGGACATCACCAGACGGTCAGTACCGAAATCAGACTGATTATATTCTTTGCAGCTGAATGGAGACGTTCTATACAGTCAGCAAAAACAAGACCAGGAGCTGACTGTGGCTCAGATCATGAACTCCTTATGCCAAATCAGACTTAAACTGAAGGAAGTAGGGAAAACTACTAGGCCCTTAAGGTATGACCTAAATCAAATCCCTTATGATTATACAGTGGAAGTGACAAATAGATTCAAGGGATTAGATTTGATAGAGTGACTGAAAAACTATGGACAGCAGTTCATGACATTGTACAGGAGGTGATGATCAAAACCATCCCCAAGAAAAAGAAATGCAAAAAGGCAGAATGGCTGTCTGAGGAGGCCTTACAAATAGCTGAGAAAAGAAGAGAAGCAAAAGGCAAAGGAGAAAAGGAAAGATATACCCATTTGAATGCAGAGTTCCAAAGAGTAGCAAGGAGAGATAGATAGCCTTCCTAAGTGAACAATGCTGAGAAAGAGAGGAAAAAAATACCATGGGAAAGACTACAGATCTCTTCAAGAAAATTAGAGATACCAAGGGAACACTTCATGCCAAGATGGGCTCGATAAAGGACAGAAATGGTGTGGACCTAACAGAAGCAGAAGATATTAGGAAGAGGTGGCAAAAATACACAGAAGAACTGTACAAAAAAGATCTTCATGACCTAGAGTTAGACATCTTGGAGTGTGAAGTCAAATGGGCCTTAGGAAGCATCATTATGAACAAAGCTAGTGGAGGTGATGGAATTTGAGCTATTTCAAATCCTGAAAGATGATGCTGTGAAAGTGCTGTACTCAATATGCCAGCCGATTTGGAAAACTCAGCGGTGGCCACAAGACTGGAAAAGGTCAGTGTTCATTCCAATCCCAAAGAAAGGCAATGCCAAAGAACCTTAAAACTATTGCACAGTTGCACTCATCTCACATGCTAGCAAAGTAATGCTCAAAATTCCGCAAGCTAGACTTCAACTGTATGTGAACCAAGAACTTCCAGATGTTCAACCTGGATTTAGACAAGGCAGAGGAACCAGATTCCAGAAAAACTTCTGCTTTATTGACTATGCTAAACCCTTTGACTGTGTAGATCGCAACAAACTGTGGAAAATTCTGAAAGAGGTGGGAATACCAGACCACCTTACGTGCCTCATGAGAAATCTGTATGCAAGTCAAGAAGCAATAATTAGAATGGACCATGGAACAACAGACTGGCTGAAAATTGGAAAAAGTGTACATCAAGTGACAAAATACATATAGAGAAATCACCAGGATCAAGCAGGTATCCTTCCAAGAATTTGGAAGACCATTAGAAACTATGAAAATACTAGACTGTTTTCCATAATGTCTAATGTGTGTTATCAATAAACACTACTTTATGGGAGGATGAACTGCTATGGCATCCAACCATAAAACAGGCTTCCCATACGGCACCAATGGTAAAAGAACCCACCTGCCAATGCAGGAGATGTAAGAGATGCAGGTTAGATTCCTGGGTCAGGAAGATCCCCTGGAAAAGGGTAGGCAACCCTCTCCAGTTTTCTTGTATGGAGAATCCCATAGATGGAGGAGCCTGGCGGGCTATCGATTGCAAAGAATCAGATACAACTGAAGCAGCTTAGCATGCATGCATGCACCAACCATAAAACATACTTTTGAAAGCAAACAAAAACTTACATTTTGGAGGAGGCTCAGGTAATAACAGACTACCTCTATTGGAGGTAATTGGAATCTCACTTCCATTCCTGTAGTAAAAGTTAGGCTCTTAGAGTACTTAGATAGTAAAGTTGTGAAGGAGCCAAAATAAAATTTCTGAGAAATAAGGCATCTGCTTGTCCTGGCATATTCTGATTTTGCAGGAGTCTCAGAGGCAACACACTGCAGCCGTGGTTGAGTGGGCCTGTTCAACCCTTGTCTGGCAGGGAGGGGCATCTACACCTCCTGCCTGAAGATAAACCATGATCTCTCAGCAAGCGTGTATTTCCTTGGGGCAGAGAATGGGGCTTGATGGCAATTAAGTACAGTGTGAGGAACAAATAGTAAATGTTTCCCATTCTTTAGTGCAAAAACGGGAGGCAGTTTTACAAATCTTTCAAATCACTTTCTCAGATGAACAAAAAACACTTGAAAAAACTTTATTCAGTTTCATCTAATCCACTGTGTGAGCATGGAGCTTTAAAGCTTAGTATGGTTTCATGATAAATAAAATCTATATGTCTGAATCATCCTTTCATTTCTTTTTCAAAAATGAGTCCAAGAACTAGTCTTTAGAATCAAGACATTGTCCTCATCTTTAGCATACTTTCTTAATTATTAGCTTCCTTGGAGTTCTAGGTATACAAAGACAAAAAACACAGAGTTCCTGACTTCCTGTTGCTCACAATCTTTCCCACAACTACCTGTAATATTTCCACAGCTGTTTTTTAGGTGCCAAACAAGTTAGGGAACTTAGTCTTTTACTCTTATTTCCAACCCCATGCCCTGCACTCAGGTTTTCTGTGATGCACAGCTGTTTACCTGTCTTGTATAAGTTGAAAACGTGTATGTCAAAGAGTGACTGTCAGTCACTGATATTTCTAATCCTTGGTACAGTTCAATACATTTCTGTTTAATAAATGAATATTATGTCTCTCACATTACTCTTTGAGAAACTTCCAATTACCATTTAAAAAAAGCTAATGGAAAGTGTTCTCCTGTGGCTCATGGGAGACTGTATCTGCCACAATATAATGTGGAAAGAACTGATAGGATATTCTGCTCTTTACCAGGATACCCTGCTGAATGTTATTTTTCCTGTTACATATTTTTCCTTCTAAGCACTGAACTCTCAAGGACATTCTTGGCCTAATCAGAAATAGGGACTAAAGTGTAACAAATGGAGGGCAACTTCAGGAGGAAAATCACAATATTTAATTCAGCCCATAAGATATAATTCAAGACAGCTGCTGCTTTGTGTAACAATAGCGGTCTTCTCAGGACAACACATCTTTCTTTGTTTCCTAGCACTGATGGCTAATATAAGCACAGCCTGGAGAACAACATTTATTATAGTAACTAACTTCAGGTAGGACAGAAGTGATAATGAAAATAAATAGGTAGCTAGACTCCAGCGTATTTAAGCTTTTTAGGTTCTAAAAAAAAGAACAACAAAAACAAAAACCCAACAACAACATGTGGGACATAAAACTAGATCGAGTAGTCATTTCGCATTTTTTCCTCCACAAAGAAAACCACTGCAGAAAAAGATGGGATTTCTACTCACAGTTGAAATTGAGCCAACAATGAAAAATTGAAGAATCATGTTTGTTACAGAATTAGTTTGAGAAGAGTTCATTGCACTTTAAGCTGTTCAGCTTAATTAGTGTTATTTATGGGTAAGACTCCACTGTTTCTTTCCTACATCATTTTCAAACTTAAAAATGCCAACTTGGTATTTTCTGGGCATATGCATCATCAGACACTCCTGTCCATGTTGCATATGTCACACAGGCCAAAGATGTGCACCCAGAAACGTGGGAATGGGACAGATGTGGGGTGACTTGGGAAGACAAAGAGAAGGAAGGGGTAGAAAGGTACACTTAAGTGCCTACTACATGCCAGGCACTCTGCAAGATAATTTATGCATTATCCAAAAGCTGGCCAATCTCCTCTTCTCTCCCACCCAAGGTTTTCCATTTAGTAGGAGTAGTGTGACTACTTGGAGAAGGCAATGGCAACCCACTCCAGTACTCTTGCCTGGAAAATCCCATGGACGGAGGAGCCTGGTGGGCTGCAGACCATGGGGTCGCTAGGAGTTGGACGCAACTGAGCAACTTCACTTTCACTTTTCAGTTTCATGCATTGGAGAAAGAAATGGCAACCCACTCCAGTGTTCTTGCCTGGAGAATCCCAGGGACGGGGGAGCCTGGTAGGCTGCCCTCTATGGGGTTGCACAGAGTCGGACAGGACTGAAGCGACTTAGCAGCAGCAGCAGCAGTGTGACTACTAATGGCATCATGCTACAGGAATCACCAGGCCAATTAATCCCAGGCATTCTCAAGTTGTGGAGAGAAGATACACTATGTCCACAGAAATGGTACATTTGACTTTCATACCCTGAAGAGGAATTTATGGCAGTCTTATTTCATAGAGATTGCTGCTTGCACTGGTAAGGGAAGCTCCAAGAAGGTTTTCTCCCCCTCTGCATTTGTTAAATCTCAAATATCTTCAGGTTAAAATAATCTTTATACAAAAGTACTCTTAAAATGGCATACTCTGATCCACTTTAACAATGAACCCAAAGCAATCAATCCACAGACAATCTATGGCATGATGTATATGTATGTATGTGTGTGCACACATATGTGTATGTAGACATGTGTGTGTGATGCACGTGTGTGCACACACATGCACGCAAAACAACGTCTGGGTAATGCAGAGGGAATTGATTAGTTTGCCTACAAAGCTCTTTCTTACCCTCTTCTGGGTGTTAATTCTTCCTTGAAGCTGTAGGTGAAGGGTCACTTTCCTACAAAGAAGTCTAGCCTTCTGTGACTATCCCAGCACCAACTGCTAGCACCATTTCTCGTCTGCAGTGTTGCTTTTGCTCGTGCAGCTTGTTGTTTGTTGGATTAGTACCTAACTCCCTTCTACATTAACTCCATGAAAGCAGTGACCATGTCTTTTCCCTCATAGTTGTATATCCAGCATCTGGCACTGACCTTGAGACATAATATATTGGCAATAAATATTTGTTGAGTGAACAAACACAGGAGTTTTAACAAGGGAGAGTATGGAAGACACTGAAGTGAGGCAGAGTTAAGGCAGACTGGGGTTGTCACCAAGGTGCTCTGAGCAGCCAGGGGTCAGCAGGAAGGTGCCAGGAAAGGATCTCTGAAGCAGGTAGTGCCATGTGTTCAGTCATGTCCAACTCTTTGTGACCCCATGGACTCCGCCAGGCTCCTCTGTCCATGGGACTTTTCAGCAAGAATACTGAAGTGGGTTGCCATTTTCTCCTCCAGGGAATCTTCCTGACCCAGAGGTCAAACCCATGTCGCCTGTGTCTCCTGCATTGCTGGGGATTCTTTGCCCACTGAACCACTGGGGAAGCCTGTGAAGCAGACAGAAAGGCACTCAAAGAAAGACAAGGAATCCCAAAGACAAACTTTGGCTCAACATGAAATAACGTCTTAGGTCAGCTGGTATGCAAAATGTCTTTTGAAAATGATAAAATGAATCTTCTTTAGATAGCAGAATTTTGGTATAAGAAAATGTATGTTCAAAAACCTTCTGATTCTTTCTATAATACTAATTGAATAAATTCAGTTCAGTTCAGTTCAGTTGCTCAGTCGTGTCCGACTCTTTGTGACCCCATGAATCGCAGCACGCCAGGCCTCCCTGTCCATCACCAACTCCAGGAGTTCACTCAAACTCACGTCCATCGAGTCAGTGATGCCATCCAGCCATCTCATCCTCTGTCATCCTCTTCTCCTCCTGCCCTCAATCCCTCCCAGCATCAAATTAGTAAATGACAAACATAATGAAAGCTGACTCTTAAAAGATGATTTTTTAAAGATCTGAACTTTTGGAGAAAAAAGTCTATTAAAAAAAAATGCAGCTTCTAGAAGGAAGCCCAGACAAAGATCTTTCTATAATAAGGAAAGACAGTGAAGTAACAAGCAACTCAGAATTTAGACCTAGTTGCAGGGAGAAATATCAATAACCTCAGTATACAGATGACACCACCCTTATGGCTGAAAGTGAAGAGGAACTAAAAAGCCTCTTGATGAAGGTGAAAGAGGAGAGTGAAAAAGTTGGCTTAAAACTCAACATTCAGAAAACTAAGATCATGGCATCTGGTCCATCACTTCATGGGAAATAGATGGGGAAACAGTGGAAACAATGTCAGACTATATTTTTTTGGGCTCCAAAATCACTGCAGATGGTGATTGCAGCCATGAAATTAAAAGACGCTTACTCCTTGGAAGGAAAGTTATGACCAACCTAGATAGCATATTCAAAAGCAGAGACATTACTTTGCCAACAAAGGTTCGTCTAGTCAAGGCTATGGTTTTTCCAGTGGTCATGTATGGATGTGAGAGTTGGACTATGAAGAAAGCTGAGCACCAAAGAATTGATGCTTTTGAACTGTGGTGTTGGAGAAGACTCTTGAGAGTCCCTTGGACTGCAAGGAGATCCAACCAGTCCATTCTGAAGGAGATCAGCCCTGGGATTTCTTTGGAAGGAATGATGCTAAAGCTGAAACTCCAGCACTTTGGCCACCTCATGCGAAGAGTTGTCTCATTGGAAAAGACTCTGATGCTGGGAGGGATTGTGGGCAGGAGGAGAAGGGGACGACAGAGGATGAGACGGCTGGATGGCGTCACTGACTCGATGGACGTGGGTCTGAGTGAACTCCGGGAGTTGGTGATGAACAGGGAGGCCTGGCGTGCTGCGATTCATGGGGTCGCAAAGAGCCAGACACGACTGAGTGACTGAACTGAACTGACCCAACATAAATGTTATTAGTAAACTGAAATATTTTAAGATTCTTGTATTCTTATAAACTGAAAAAAACCATGCATACAGTTGTATTGAAGTACTTGAATCAAATTTCAGTACTGAAATTGTACAAGGAGCTGATATGTTTAAGAAATAGGGTTGAAAATAGGCAAAACTCTGTGTGAATCCTGACACGTTGGATGAGATTCTTAACCTCTGAAAGTCTCAGTTCCTTAATATAGACTTAGACCATGAACATAATTATGGTACCTCACAAAGTCATAAAGATGAAAGGAGACAACATATAAAAAGAGCTTGACTGTGCTTAGCATATGAGGGTTAAATATGTGCTAATCATTGTGAAGTAACTGAAACTATGCCTTTAAACATTTAAAAATAGTTCTCAAAAACTTATTTCTCCATCAGATTTGCTCTTCAATTTCACTGAGTTGGGTTTTTTCTCATCCATAAGAAGAATATTTAAATATATTCTTATTTTTCCTATCAAAGTTAGCAAAAATGTGTTCTATAGGCACATAGGAGAGAATTTCTCTTTTCTCCTTCCCAGGTTGCTTCTTGTACTGGAGGAATTATTTCCTCTCTCCTTTTCTTCTCCTTTGCTTTCTGAATACACCTAGGCTGACTGCTTGGCTAGAGTTCACACTCACTGACTCCCTGTCACTGGTGTGGAGAGCTGAACTCATTCATTATTGAAGAAGGGTAGAGAGTCATCTTTTAATCAGTACTTTGAAAGGATACTAACTTGGCATTTATAAATTAACAATCTATAAATATTACATTATACATACTTACTCTTCTGTTTTAGTATTTCTAAAGTTCTTAATGCAATCATCCTGTAGATAATTTTTTCCTAGAGTGCTATATTTTAGGAAAGGTTTATCATGTTCCTCTGTTCTCCTCAGTTTTTTTTTTTTTAAGCTTAAAGTTAGGCATCTTCCAGATGCAAGCATGCTTCAACTTATCTGAAGTTCAAGAACCACTAGTACCTTCAATTCCTTTCCTGTCCCCTAATCTGAACCTTACAAGGTTTAACTTAGGTCACAGGGAGCAACTTGAACTGTTTAACACTGGGTTTTTATATGATTATATAGCAAGCTAAAGACATTTTAAAAATACATCAAGACAGAATGATGATGATAACTATATATATATATATATATAGAGAGAGAGAGAGAGAGAGAGAGAGAGAGAGATTAGGAAAAACAGAATACATACTTAGTAGCACAGTTCCCTGTTTTGAAAGCAAGATTAATCATACTAACCTGGCTTAGCTAAATGTCTTTTGAAAGGTGTATGTTTTTCACAGACGGATCCCTTATTCTAAATTTTTATGTTCCCATTTCATTTTTTTCTCTGTGTGAAAATCAAGTAAGGAGATAATGAATATGCAAATTAAAAAATTCAGTCCCCCTATAGACCATTTTTAAGTGAATGACTCTACACAGTTTTGAAGAAGGCACCTAAGTAAATATTTTGATCTAGACTTTCAGGAGTCCTGGAGAAATTTTAATGGCTAGGATTTGCACATGATATTGCTGGTGCCAAATATATCTGTTGCCTCCTTGGATCCTGATCTGCATCCTTTCTTCTATGAAAATGGTGAACTTTAACCTGTCTGCCCCTCACTTTGTTTCCAATAAGGTGAGAAGCAAGTCTGTCACTGACCAGCCACTTCAATGACTACGTCTAAGACACTGAACTGTTTCATCAAGTAACACAGACATGACATAAAGTATGATCAGAGATAACAGTATGAAAAAAATCTAAACTGTATGCACTGATGTTGTTACTCATAATTTGAAAAAGCATGATTCATACTCTCAAGAGATATAAAACTGCATAAATGTGATCACCCCAAGCACAGGGAATTTTAGCTTTTGGTACTTGATATATTTCAAGTGCCTAGAACAGTTTCTGGCAAATAAACAGATGTTCAATAGATATGTCAAATGAATGATCAACACAATATAAATGAAGAAAGGGCATCACTCCTAGTAGGTTCTTGCATTCCTTGATTCATGATTACTCTAGCTCTCTCCTATGAGTACAACTGCTGTGCCTTTTAAAAAATTACATGAACTAGTATATTCTGGAATCTTGAGGAAAATCAACACAGAACCAGTAAATTTAAATAAGAGAAAGAAAATACAGTACTCATAGTCTTACAGAATGAGATATTAGGAACTGAAAATAAAAATTTAGAACCGAGCATCTGAGATGGGGCCCTAAGAGCAAGGGTGACTCAGGGAACAAAGAGGCAGGCATCCAAGACAAATGTTACCTACTTTGTAATATTCCTCATGGCCACTTGGATTCCCACATCACAAGCAAAGTGTGTTTAAACAAGTAGAAAAATAGAATGAGAAATTCTACCTATTCCTATTGGTAAAACAACTGGACAAGAACAGATGAAAAATGTGTTGATTGGAGAAGATTTGTTTTTATCTTAGACCAGAGTAATTTTTACTTTCTTTTAAAAAATCATCCTATTAATAAAGGGGACTTAAGTTGTGAAAATCAAATGTGTGACTTATTTTCATTGGCTGTTACAGAATAGACTTTTTAAAAAGATATATTTTTAACAAGTATACATCAGAGCAGCATTACCTAAAAGTGGAGGTAAACTTGAGGACTGACCATAATCCAACTCTGTCAATTAAGATGATAGTAAATAAAAGCAATTACTAGACTATGGAACCAAAATACTAAGTCAATTTGATTAGTTCACTTGAGGGCCAGTATCATTAGCTCTTTCTCTCTTAACCTTAGATAGAACTTATGATCTCTAGCATGTCTGCAGATGCATGTTGCAACACTTTACAACCAGAATAATTACACAGCCCTTTCAGACACATGTACAAACAAGTAGTATTTTCCAAACCATGATGTTCCAGACAGGCAAATATTACAAAAAAAAAAAAACAAAAATGAGCAATACATCATTGATGGGTATGACCCACAGGACATTAGCCAATGCACTTTCCAATAAGAAGTCTGATCAACACATGTCATAGGAAACAGGAGAATTTTCTCAGCAACTTTTCCAACTTCATATTTTCACACTTGAGAAAAACATATGGTTCTGTACTTAACAGACTTAGCAGAAGTGGGAGGCCTATAAAAACTGCTTGCAGCCATGACTCAGAGTATATCTTCAGGGTTTCTTCCAGAACTCTCTTAAGGACTTCCTCATTTTCTAATGCTAAAAACAGATATTGTCCTATTTTATTCACTTGTATCATTATTCATTATGATCAGCATGAAACTTATTAGAAGAACATTTCTATTTTTACCCAGAGAAATAAACCATCACAGTTCAGTTGTAGAACTATTTTTTTTTTAAAGAAAAAGAAATAGTCTGCTTTCTTGTTGTTATTACTTTTTGTTATACTAATTCTGAAATGGTTTTCAAAAATAATTAGGTATACACAAATTTCACCTGCCTTGGCTATCCTCATATTTTCAAATCTCCTTTCTTTCTTTGCCTCTCCAACCATATTGCCTTCTCTCCTGACATTGCCAGACTTCAGTATCACATGCAACTGTCTGTACAGTGTACCTGTAATTCTGGCCACTCAGATCCTAAACATAGATCCTCAGGCAAGAACCACAATAGAAATCAGACAAATAAAGCAAAAACAAAAAACTAACGAAACAAAACCAAAGAGCACAGGGTGGAGATCAGGGCCAGAGGATGTAGTGGAAAGAGGTGCAAATCTGGGCATGATCTAGGAGCCTAGCAGTTGGTTCTGGGACACTGGGTCCATATTAACATCCCTAATGGGATTTCATGTCCCACTAGAGTTGATGCAAGGACAAATCACAGACTACAGAAGCCTATATTCTTTCTGTATTATCTCATGCATCTCCTTAATCCCAGAAAAACAAATGGGACAGGACTGTTTTATAGTTTTTCTTACTGACTGCATTAAATTCTTTGTGAAGCTAATGAAGTTTAAGCTTTAGGACCCTTCACTTGTACAGACTTGGGAGGGCTCTAGCAACATGCTCACATACTGGTCAAATACTTGGCAAACTTTGCAAAACTGAGGTATTCTACTGCCTACACAACCAAAGTAAAAGTACCCCCACTAGAGCTTCTCATACTTTTGCTTATGGTAAAGTAACTGCATGTAGATTCAACTAAAGGAAATCTGAGTTGGAAATATATCTAGTTTGGGTTTAATTGGAATGTTCATGTGCTCTACAGTCACTTCTGAGTACGTGTAAGTTTTTGCTAGCCATCTCAATGTAGGAATGCCTCCCGGGAATATTCCTAACTCATCCATGACATCAGTTGTATCATGGCCCTAAGGTAAAGGGGCCAGAGAGTGTATCATGTTGTGAACAGGTCCCAAAGTAGCCAGAACAGAAGTATACAATTAGTGGAAGAAAAACTAGATTTGAAATGTATGGAAACAGAAGCTAGTCTGGGGGAAATTGTTCTAGTCATTAGATGTGTATCATTACAAGTGGAAGATTTAATTCTAACCAATGTTAGACAAAATAGAAGTTCTCTTCTGTACAAATGAACTTGACAGTGTCACTTGTATAATTATAAATACACTATACACTTTTTTCCATTTTAGTGAAAATCAGGCAAAATAGAATTTATCATTATTCTGGTATTTATGGGGAACAAACCTGTAGCAGTATTACAAATTTCTGTGTAGTATTTAATGCATCTCAAAGTATTAGCATATAAATACACTAACAAAAGATTTAAATTCTTTGCTGATCTGATATAAAATACTGAATCAATAAAGATATTGTAAAACTCATAACATGGGAAGAAATATTTGCAAGTCGAATGGCCGATAGGCAGTTAATATCTAACATATATAAATAGCTCATAGAACTCAACATCACAAAAGCAAACAATCCAATTAAAAAATGAGCAGAAGAAATGAATAGACATTTTTCCAAACAGGAAATGCAGATAGCCAACAGGCACATGAAAAGATGTTCAACAATGGTAATCATCAGGGAAATTAAATTCAAAACTTCTCACCTATCAGTATGGCTAAGCATCAAAAAGAGCACAAATAACAAATGCTGGGGAGAATTTGGAGAAAAGGGGATCCTTGTACACTATGGGTGGGAATGTAAATTAGTGCAACAACTGTGGAAAGCAGTATGGAGGTTTATTTAAAAACTAAAAATAAAACTACCATATGACTCAGCAAAATTTCATTACTGGGTATATATTAATAAAAACCCTAAAAACAAAAAACACTAATTCAAAAAGGTATAAGCACCTCACTGTTCATAGCAGCATTATTTACAATTGCCAAGATATGAAAGCAAACCTAAGTGTCTGTCCATTAACAGATGAATGGACAGAGATATAGGATATGTATATCATATATAGCACATATATATCCTATATATATATATGAATGAAATTTTGCCATTTGCAAGGATACGGATGAACTTGGAGGGATATTATACAAAGTAAAATAAGTCAGTCAGACAAATACTGTGTGGTGTCACATGTGGAATTTAAAAAACATAACAAGCTAGCAGCTATAACAAAAAAGAAACAGAGTTACAGACATAGAGAACAAACTAGGGGTTACCAGTGGTGAGAAGGAAGAGGGAGGGATACCATACGGGTAGAGGCTTAAGAGGTGCAAATCATTAGGTATAAAATAAGCTACAAGGATATATTATAAACACAGGGAATATAGCCAGTAATTTACAATAACTAAACTATAAATGGAGTATATAACCTTTAAAATTGTAAATAGTGAATAACTATATTGTACACCAGTAACTTATATAATATTGTACATCAGCTATACTTCAATTTTAAAAAACCTTGTAAGATACCACTACAATGAGGATATCATTGACAATTCAGAGTATTAAGATTAGTCACTGTATAAGAATTGAAATTCTTCAAATTTTATTGCTTACATGTGAAGAAAATTTAATAGAGGCTTTTTCTAAATCTTAAAAATGTGGGTTTGTTTTTTTTTTTGGCCAAGCCAGGCAACAGGGGTTGAACCTATGCCCTCTGCATTGGGAGTGTGGAATCTTAACTCCTGGTCCATCAGGGAAATCCTTTTTAAAATTTTTCCAAATGTTAAAAACTTACATAACATTACTAATAATGAGTAGTGAGGCTGAAAGAAATTTTTGTAAACTTTTAATTTAAAAAATTATATTGATCAACCATGCTAGAGGTCTCTCCATTATTTCTATAGAAAAAATTGTTTGTATAGACATAATTATTCTATAGAATAATTAAGCTTTTATAATTAAGAATAAGCTTTTAAAAACTTAAATTTGTCATGATTTCTTTATTTTCATGGGCTTCTCTGGTGGCTCAGTGGTAAAGAATCTGACTGTAACGCAGGAGACACAGGAGACGTATGTTCAATCTCTGTGTCGGGAAGATCCCCTGGAGAAGGAAATGGCAACCCACTCCAGTATTCTTGCCAGGAAAATCCAATGGACAGAGGAGCCTGGTGGGCTACAGTCCATGGGGTTATAAAGAGTCAGACACAACTGAGCACAAGCATTCATTTTCACACCTGTTTTTGGTTTGTAATTTAATATTGTTTTTTAAAAGAAGAACTCCAAATTATACAAGTTTCAGGTCACACAAAACATGGATCTGCCTCTGCCAGTGCCTGACTCAGAACCTGGCATATTAGATGTTTGTCAGAAGAATACACAGGAAGGGCTACTGGCCCAAGAACGGTGACACTCAGCTTAGTGAAGGAGAAGTCAGTATATGCTGAAATTCTTTAGAGTATCCAGCCTCCAGGCTTGAGCACTTTGGGATATGATGGTACTACACCTGCCAGTAGAAAATCTGGACCCAGTTAGTGGGAAGCCAAGATGGCAGAGGCAGAGAAAATGAAGCTGGAACCTGCCATATTGTTTCACAGTCAAGAAAGAATTTTTTTCCTTGTGTGTTCATTTTTTTTTTTTTTTTTGAGCAGCTTGAATCTTTACTTATTTATTTTTTAACACCCAAACCATTTTTATTGGGGTATAGCCAATTAACAATGTTGTGGCAGTTTCAGGTGAACAGTGAAGGGATTCAGACATACATATACATGTATCCATTCTCCCCCAAACCCCACTCTCATCCAGCCTGGCACATAACACTGAGCAGAGTTCCATGTACTATACAATAGATCTTTGTTTGCTATCCATTTTAAATATAGCAGTGTGTACATGACCTTCCCAAAGTCTCTAACTATCCCTTCCCCCCAGCAACCATAAGTTTGTTTTCTAAGTCTGTGAGTCTCTTTCTGTTTTGTAAGTTAACTTGTATCATTTATTTTGAGATTCAACATATAAGGGATGTTATATGATATTTCTCCTTTGTCTGACTTACTTCACTCAGTATGACACTCTAATTCCATCCATGTTGCTGCAAATGGCGTTATTTCATTCTTTTTAACGGCTGAGTAATATTCCATCACATATAGGTAGTACATCTTATATATCCATTCCTCTGTCGATGGACACTTAGTTTGCTTCCATGTCTTGGCTATTACAAATAGTGCTACAATAAACATTGGATGCATGTGTCTTTTCAGGCCATGTTTTTCTCTGGATATATGCCCAGGAGTGTGTGTGTTCATTCTTAAAGGATGCTGAAATTAATTTTTAAAAATTCTTCCTCTCCCCTCCCCAAAGAGTATGCAAATTAATTTTCAAGTGTTTGGGAATTTTTTCTTTTGAGTTATGTTTCTCATTTGAAGAAACTGGGTACTCTTCCTTCCCTTTAAACTGAATAATGTGGAACATATGTGAATAAGATTACATCAAGTCTCAAGATATTAATGTTCAGAAGCAATTGAAGTCTTTCACATAGAGTTCCAAATTAAAATACCTTACTTCAATAAAATGCATATTGTGTCCTGATATTGCTATACTACTCACATTCCTACTTGACAATATTCCCACTCTAAAGTAATTTTTAACCTCAAAATTTCTAGATTGCTTAATTTCCATCAAGTGCTAAAAGTCTAGGAAACTCTACTAACTAAAGGCAAAGTAAATTCTAGATACACAATTTGAGTTAACTGTTTCCTGATGGAGCTGCCTCTGAGGTCTCAGCTCCTAGAATTAGACCCACCCACCAGTAAAGGCATGGGCTTCCCTGGTGGCTCAGCAGTAAAGAATCTGCCTATTAATGCAGGAGATGCGGGTTCAATCCCTGGGTCTGGAAGATTCCCTGGAGAAGGAAATGGCAGCCCACCCCAGTATTCTTGCCTAGGAAACCCAATGGACAGAGGAGCCTGGTGGGTTACAGTCCATGGGGTTGCAAAAGAGTCGACATGACTGAGGGATTAAACAGTTGAAGTACACCCTGATGGGAGAGCTTTGGAGCAGACAGTCCTCTTTTAAGTTGCTGGGGTAAAGTATAGAGCACCATAATATCTACAGGCCCCAGAAATAGATAGATTCAAACAGTTGATATCATTTGGGTTCTGTCACTCAGAGTAGGGTACCCTACAAGAGGGGAAACAGGGAACTCGGAAAAAGGTAGTGTGGAAGTCCTAGTAGGCAGAGAATCAATATCAGGGATGCCCATCAGCAAGTAAACTTAGCTACCTGGCTGGCATTCAGGAATAGAGTCCAGTCTCTGAGAAAGGTTGACGGTAGAGATGGATAATAAAAAACAGGACTCACGTTGTTGAAGATACTAAGTCAGATACCAGCCACAAGGATGCAAGGCAGAAACATAATTAAATAAACTGAAGCATAAGCAGGTCTTAGAAAATGAGAGGCTTGTAATAAGAATTTGAGCATATAGTCAGAGCTGCTGCTGCTGCTGCTAAGTCGCTTCAGTCATGTCCCACTCTGTGCGATCCCATAGACGGCAGTTCACCAGGCTCCCTGTCCCTGGGATTCTCCAGACAAGAACACTGGAGTGGGTTGCCATTTCCTTCTCCAATAGTCAGAGCTAGAATAGAACCAAATGTTGGCACTGAATCCACCTAAAATACAGTTCCTTTGCTAAGTTTAGGATTAGTCTCTCTGTCAAAAACTTTATTCCCTTTCAAGTCCTGCCCCATTCCCCTCTGGATTAAGTTCAGTTGAGTTCAGTCACTCAGTTATGTCCGACTTTTTTGACCACATGAATTGCAGCACGCCAGGCCTCACTGTCCATCACCAACTCCTGGAGTTCACTCAAACTCATGTCCATCGAGTCGGTGAGACCTTCCAGTCATCTCATCCCCTGTCATCCCCTTCTCGTCCTGCCCACAATCCCTCCCAGCATCAGGGTCTGTTTCAATGAGTCAACTCTTCGCATGAGGTGGCCAAAGTATTGGAGTTTCAGCTTTAGCATCAGTCCTTCCAATGAACACCCAGGACTGATCTCCTTTAGAATGGACTGGCTGTATCTCCTTGCAGTCCAAGGGACTCTCAAGAGTCTTCTCCAACACCACACTTCAGAAGCATCAATTCTTCGGCGCTCAGCTTTCTTCATAGTCCAACTCTCACATCCATACATGACCACAGGAAAAACCATAGCCTTGACTAGATGGACCTTTGTTGGCAAAGTAATGTCTCTGCTTTTCAATATGCTGTCTAGGTTGGTCATAACTTTACTTCCAAGGAGTAAGTGTCTTTTAATTTCATGGCTGCAGTCACCATCTGCAGTAATTTTGGAGCCCAGAAAAATAAAGTCTGACACTGTTTCCACTGTTTTCCCATCTATTTCCCATGAAGTGATGGGACCAGATGCCATGATCTTCGTTTTCTGAATGTTGAGCTTTAAGCCAACTTTTTCACTCTCCACTTGCACTTTCATCAAGAGGCTTTGTAGTTCCTCTTCACTTACTGCCATAAGAGTGGTGTCATCTGCATATCTGAGGTTATTGATATTTCTCCCGGTAATCTTGATTCCAGCGTATGCTTCTTCCAGCCCAGCGTTTCTCATGATGTACTCTGCATATAAGTGAAATAAGCAGGGTGACAATATACAGCCTTGACATACTCCTTTTCCTATTTGGAACCAGTCTGTTGTTCCATGTCCAGTTCTAACTGTTGCTTCCTGACAGGCATATAGGTTTCTCAAGAGGCAGGTCAGGTGGTCTGGTATTCCCATCTCTTTCAGAATTTTCCACAGTTTATTGTGATCCACACAGTCAAAGGCTTTGGCATAGTCAATAAAGCAGAAATAGATGCTTTTCTGGAACTCTCTTGCTTTTTCCATGATCCAGCAGATGTTGGCAATTTGCTCTCTGGTTCCTCTGCCTTTTCTAAAACCAGCTTGAACGTCTGGAAGTTCATGGCTCACGTATTGCTGAAGCCTGGCTTGGAGAATTTTAAACATTACTTTACTAGCGTGTGAGATGAGTGCAATTGTGTGGTAGTTTGAGCATTCTTTGGCATTACCTTTCTTTGGGATTGGAATGAAAATGGACCTTTTCCAATCCTGTGGCCACTAGTGAGTTTTTCAAATTGGCTGGCATATTGAGTGCAGCACTTTCACAGCATCATCTTTCAGGATTTGGAATAGCTCAACTGGAATTTCATCACCTCCACTAGCTTTGTTCGTAGTGATGCTTTCTAAGGCCCACTTGAGTTCACATTCCAGGATGTCTGGCTCTAGGTCAGTGATCACACCATCGTGATTATCTGGGTCGTGAAGATCTTTTTTGTACAGTTCTTCTGTGTATTCTTGCCACCTCTTCTGAATATCTTCTGCTTCTGTTAGGTTCATACCATTTTTGTCCTTTATCAAATCCATCTTTGCATGAAATGTTCCCTCGGTATCTCTAATTTTCTTGAAGAGATCTCTAGTCTTTCCCATTCTTTTGTTTTCCTCTATTTCTTTGCATTGATTGCTGAGGAAGGCTTTCTTATCTCTCCTTGCTATTCTTTGGAACTCTGCATTCAGATGTTTGTATCTTTCCTTTTCTCCTTTGCTTTTCGCTTCTCTTCTTTCTACAGCTATTTGTAAGGCCTCCCCAGACAGCCATTTTGCTTTTTTGTATTTCTTTTCCATGGGGATGGTCTTGATCCCTGTCTCCTGTACAATGTCATGAACTTCCGTCCATAGTTCATCAGGCACTCTATCTATCAGATCTAGGCCCTTAAATCTATTTCTCACTTCCACTGTATAATCATAAGGAATTTGATTTAGGTCATACCTGAATGGTCTAGTGGTTTTCCCTACTTTCTTCAATTTAAGTCTGAATTTGGCAATAAGGAGTTCATGATCTGACCCAGAGTCAGCTCCTGGTCTTGTTTTAGCTGACTGTATAGAGCTTCTCCATCTTTGGCTGCAAAGAATATAATCAACCTGATTTCGGTGTTGACCATCTGGTGATGTCCATGTGTAGAGTCTTCTCTTGTGTTGTTGGAAGAGGGTGTTTGCTATGACCAGTGTGTTCTCTTGGCAAAACTCTATTAGCCTTTGCCCTGCTTCATTCCTTATTCCAAGGCCAAATTTGCCTGTTACCCCAAGTGTTTCTTGACTTCCTACTTTTGCATTCCAGTCCCCTGTAATGAAGAGGATATCTTTCTTGGGTGTTAGTTCTAAAAGGTCTTGTAGGTCTTCATAGCACCGTTCAACTTCAGCTTCCTCAGCATTACTGGTTGGAGTATAGGCTTGGATTACTGTGATATTGAATGGTTTGCCTTGGAAATGACCAGAGATCATTTTGTCATTTTTGAGAGTGCATCCAAGTACTGAATTTTGGACTCTTTTGTTGACCATGATGGGTACTCCTAATTAGAAAACAGGTAATCAAAACTAAGGAAAACCTTGTGGGGCCTTCTCAGATACAGAAGTCCCTCTGTGTCCCCCATTCCTTGTCTGCAGGAAAAAAGCTTCAGTCCCCAAGTTCCAAAGAGTGGACACATAAGTTAACAATTACAGAAGTGAAGGAATGAAGAAACAAAGGAAAAGCAGTCCATCAAGAAAAGGATTGATAGGGTTGCTGTGTGCCCACATCACTCCATGGGCAGTGGGAGATGCTGTAGAAATTGTACTCGCAAACAAGAAAGAAGAGATTTGTCAGTCAAGACTGACAGAAAAATTAATTTTATTAAGCTCAGACTCTTCTACAGATGGTGACTATCTGCAAATGAATGTTCACAAGCTCCTGTGATTGGAGGTGTGCTCCAGGGTTGGTTGCTGATTCTGGAAGGCTCACCTCCCTCCTCCTTTGCCCCTCACCCCATCTGTTTCTGTAGGCTTTGATTGCCATGGACAAGCCCTTCAGATCAGTGCTTTTGAAGGACTGAGGGCTAATGTTGCTCAGATATCACCTGAGCCTTTGCAGTGGGAACACTGACTCCAAGACCCTAGACTACCAGAAAACTAACCCTAGGGAGTACCAAACAGTGAGAACTGACACAAAGGAAGCCACTTGAATACAAGACTCAGCATCACCCAACTACCAGTAGCATCCTGTGCAGGACGCCTCATCTAAACAACTACAAAAAAATACAAAACCAAATCATCAGCAGACAGGGTTACCACCTCACTCAGCCTTGCCCATCAGAGGAAAAACAAACAAACAAACGAACAGAAACTCAGAACAAATCTCACCCTATACAAAGTTTACACAAACCACTGGACCAACATTAGGAGGGCAGAAACCAAAAGGAAGAAAAATATTCAACAATGAACCCTGGGAAAAGGAGACCTCAAACACAATGAGTAAAAAAAAAAAACTGAAAATCCAGATAAATACTACACAAATTAAGGAACAAAACAGAAACACAGAAGTCCAAATAAATGAAGAGGAAATAGGCAAACTCCCTGAAAAAGAATTCAGAATAATGATAGTAAAGATAATCAAGGCTTTGACCATCAAGATCATCAAGATAACAACAAACTGGAGAAAATGCAAGAATCAATTAACAAAGACCTAGAAGAATTAAAGAATAAACATACAGAGACAAACAACACAATTACTGAAATTAAAAATACTCTATATGAAAGGAATCAATAGCCGAATATCTGAAGCAGAAGAGTGAACCAGTGAGCTGGAAGATAAAATGGCGGAAATAACTTCTGAAGAGCAGAATAAAGTAAAAAGAATAAAGAGAACTGAGGATAGTCTCAGAGACCTCTGGGACAATATCAAACACACCAACATTTGAATTATAGGGGTCCCAGAAGAAGAAGATAAAAAGAAAGGATATGAGAAAATTTTTGAAGAGATTATAGTTGAAAATTTCCCCAACATGGAAAAGAAAATAGTCAATCAAGTCTAAGAGGCACAAAGAGTCCCATACACAATAAAGCCAAGGAGAAACATGTCAAGACACATACTAATCAAACTAAAAAAGACTAAGCACAAAGAAAGAATATTAAAAGAAGCAAGGGCAAACAGCTAGTAACATACAAGGGAAACCCCATATGCTTAACAGCTGATCTTTCAGAAGAAACTCTGCAGGCCAGAAGGGAGTGGCAGGATATATTTAAAGTACTGAAAGGGGAAAATCTACAACCAAGATTACTGTACTCCACAAAGATTTCATTCAAAATTGATGGAGAAATAAAAAGCTTTTCAGACAAGCAAAAGTTAAGAGAATTCAGTACCACCTAACCAGCTTTACAACAAATATTAAATGGACTTATATAGTCAAGAAATACAAGAGAAGAAAAAAGATCTACAAAACCCCAAACAATTAAGAAAATGGCAATAGGAACATATATATCAATAATTACTTTAAATGTAAGTGGATTAAATGCTCCAACCAAAAGACACAGACTGGTTGAATGGATACAAAAACAAGACCCATATATATGCTGTCTACAAGAAACCCACTTCAGACCTACAGACACATATAGACTTAAAGTGAGAGGATGGAAAATATATTTCATGCAAATAGGAAGCAGAAGAAAGCTAGAATAGCAATCCTCACATCAGACAAAATAGACCTTAAAATAAAGAAGATTACAAGAGATAAAGAAGGACACTACATAATGATCAGGGGATAAATCCAAGAAGAAGACATAACAATTGTAAATACCTATGTACCCAACATAGGAGCACCTCAATACATAAAACAAACACTAACACACATAAAAGGAGAAATTGACAGTAACACAATAATAGTAGGAGACTTTAATGCCCCACTCCCACCAATGAACAGATCAGCAAAACAGAAAATTAATAAGGAAACACAAGTCTTAAATGATACATTAGATGAAATGGATCTCATTGATATCTTCAGGGCATTCCATCCAAATGAAGAAGAATACACCTTCTTCTCAAGTGCACGTGGAACATTCTCCAGGATAGACCACATCTTGGGTCACAAATCAAACCTCAGTAAATTTAAGAAAACTGAAATTATATCAAGCATCTTATCTGACCACAATGCTATGAGACTAGATATCAATTACAAGAAAAAAAATGCAAGAAACACAAACACATGGAGATTAAATAACACATTTCTAAATAACCAACAGGTTACTGAAGAAATCAAAAAGGAAATTTAAAAAATTTCTAGAAACAAATGACAATGAAAACACAACAACTCAAAACCTATGGGATGCAGCAAAAGCAGTTCTAAGAGCAAAGTTTATAGCAATACAATCCTCAAGAAACAAGAAAAACATTGAATAGACAACCTAACTTTACACCCAAAACAACTGGAAAAAGATGAACAAAAAAATCCCAAAACTAGTAGAAGGAAAGAAATCATAAAGATCCAAGCAGAAATAAATGAAAAAGATGATAGTAAAGATAGTAAAGATTAATAGTAAAAATTAATAAAACTAAAAGCTGGTTCTTTGATTAGAAAAACAAAATTGATAAATTTTTAGCCAGACTCATCAAGAACAAAAGAGAGAAGAATCAACTTAAAAAAATTAGAAATGAAAAAGGAGGGGTTAAACAGACAATGCAGAAATACAAAGAATTCTAAGAGACTATTATGAACAACTACCTGGCAATAAAATAGAAAACCTGGAAGAGATGGACAAGTTCTTAGATAAGTTCAATCTTCCAAGAATGAACCAGGAAGAAACAGAAATTATGAAACCCAAATACAAGCACTGAAATTGAAGCTGTGATCAAAAATCTACCAAAAAACAAAAGCTCAGGATCAGATGGTGTCACAGGAGAATTCAATAAACCATTTAGAGAAGAGCTAATGCCTATCCTTCTAAACTCTTTCAAAAAATTGCAGAGGAAGAAACAATTCCAAACTTATTCTATGAGGCTACCATCACCCTAATATCAAAACCAGACAAAGACAACACAAAAAAAGAAAATTACAGGCCAATATCACATATGAACATACATGCAAAAATCCTCAACAAAGTTTTAGCAAACAGAATTCAGCAACACATCAAAAAGCTCACATACCATGATCAACTTGCATTTATCCCAGGAACGCAAAGATTCTTCAATATACACAAATCAATCAATGTGATACACCATATTAACAAATTGAAAGATAAAATCCATATGATCATCTCAATAGATGCAGAAAAAGCCTTTGACAAAATTCAGCACCCATTTATGATTAAAACTTAAAAAAATGGACATAGAAGGAACCCACCTCAACACAGCAAAGGTCATATATGATAAGCCTACAGCGAACATTATTCTCAATGGTGAGAAACTGACAGCATTGCCCCTAAGATCAGGAACAAGACAAGGGTATCCAATATTGTTCAACATAGTTCTGGAAGTCCTAGCTATAGCAATCAGAGAAGAAGAAATAAAAGGAATCCACATTGGAAAAGAAGAAGTAAATCTCTCACTGTTTGCAGATGCCATTATACTGTACATAGAAAACCATATTTATGTACCCATAATGGTAGGGAAATAGATGGGGAAACAGTGGAAACAGTGTCAGACTTTATTTTGAGGGGCTCTAAAATCACTGCAGATGGTGACCGCAGCCATGAAATTAAAAGACGCTTACTCCTTGGAAGGAAAGTTATGACCAACCTAGATAGCATATTCAAAAGCAGAGACATTACTTTGCCAACAAAGGTCTGTCTAGTCAAGGCTATGGTTTTTCCAGTGGTCATGTATGGATGTGAGAGTTGGACTGTAAAGAAAGCTGAGTGCCGAAGAATTGATGCTTTTGAAGTGTGGTGTTGGAGAAGACTCTTGAGAGTCCTTTGGACTGCAAGGAGATCCAACCAGTCCATTCTGAAGGAGATCAGCCCTGGGATTTCTTTGGAAGGAATGATGCTAAAGCTGAAACTCCAGTACGTTGGCCACCTCCTGTGAAGAGTTGACTCATTGGAAAAGACTCTGATGCTGGGAGGGATGGGGGCAGGAGGAGAAGGGGACAAAAGAGGATGAGATGGCTGGATGGCATCACTGACTCGATGGACGTGAGTCTGAGTGAACTCCGGGAGTTGGTGATGGACAGGGAGGCCTGGCGTGCTGCGATTCATGGGGTCGCAAAGAGTCGGACACGACTGAGCGACTGAACTGAACTGAACTGAATGGTAGTATCAGAAAATTACTAGAGCTAATCAGTGAATTTAGCAAAGTTTTGAGATACAAAATCAATACACAGAAATCACTTGCATTTCTATAAACTAACAATGAAAAATCAGAAAGAGCAATTAAAGAATCAATCCCATTCACCATTGCAACAAAAAAATTTAAATATCAAGGAATAAACTTACCTAAGGAGACAAAAGAACTGTACACAGAAAATTAAAAGACACTGATGAAAGAAATCAAAGATGACATAAACAGATGGAGAGATATTCCATGTTCCTGGGTAGGAAGAATCAATATTGTGAAAATGATTATACTTCCAAATGCAATCTACAAATTTAATGCAATCCCTATCAAATTACCAATGGCATTTTTTACAGAACTAGAAAAAAAAATTCACAATTCATATAGAGACACAAAAGACCGCAAAAAGCCAAAGCAGTCTTGAGAAACAAGAATGGAGCTGGAGGAATCAACCTTTCTGACTTCGGATTATACTATGAAGCCACAGTCATCAAGACAGTATGGCACTGGCACAAAAACAGAAATATAGACTAATGGAACAAGATAGAAAGCCCAGAAATAAGCCCATGCACCTATGTGTACCTTATTTTTGACAAAGGAGGCAAGGATATACAATGGGGCAAAGACAGACTCTTCAATAAATGGTGCTGGGAAAACTGGACTGTTACGTGTAAAAGAAATTAGAACACTTCCTAACACAATACACAAAGATAAACTCAAAATGGATTAAAGACCTAAATGTAGGACCAGAAACTATAAAACTCTTAGAGGAAAACATAGGCAGAACACTTGATGACATAAATCAAAGCAAGACCCTCTATGACCCACCTCCTAGGGTAATGGAAATAAAAACAGATGTAAACAAGTGGGACTTGATTAAACTTAAAAGTTTTTGCACAACAAAGGAAACTATAAGCAAGGTGAAAAGACAACCCTCAGAATGGGAGAAAATAATAACAAATGAAACAACTGACAAAGGATTAATTTCCAAAATATACTAGCAGCTCATTTAACTCAATGCCAGAAAAACAAACAACCCAATCAAAAAGTGGAGAAAAGACCTAAACAGACATTTCTCCAAAGCAGACATACAGATGGTTAACAAACACATGAAAAGATGCTCAACATCACTCAATATTAAAGAAATGTAAATCAAAACCACAATGAGATATCACCTCACACTGGTCAGAATCAGTCAGTTCAGTTCAGTAGTTCAGTCGTGTCTGACTCTTTGTGATCCCATGAACCACAGCAAGCCAGGCCTTCCTGGCCATCACCAACTCCTGGAGTTTACCCAAACTCATGTCCATTGAGTTGGTGATGCCATCCAACCATCTCATCTTCTGTTGTCCCCTTCTCCTCATGCCCTCAATCTTTCCCAGCATCAGGGTCTTTTCCAATGAGTCAGTGCTTCACATCAGGTGGCCAAAGTATTGAAGTTTTAGCTTCAACATCAGTCCTTCCAATGAAAACCCAGGACTGATCTCCTTTAGGATGGACTGGTTGGATCACCTTGCAGTCCAAGGGACTCTCGAGAGTCTTCTCCAACACCATAGTTCAAAAGCAGCAATTCTTCAGCACTCAGCTTTCTTTATAGTCCAACTCTCACATCCATACATGACTACTGGAAAAACCACAGCCTTGACTAGACGGACCTTTGCTGACAAAATAATGTCTCTTCTTTTTAATATGCTGTCTAGGTTGGTCATAACTTTCCTTCCAAGGAGCAAGGGTCTTTTAATTTCATGGCTGCAATTACCATCTGCAGTGATTTTGGAGCCCAGAAAAATAAAGTAAGCCACTGTTTCCACTGTTTCCCCATCTATTTGCCATGAACCGTCATCAAAAAGTCTACAAACAATAAATGCTGGAGAAGGTGAGGAGAGAAGGGAACACTCTTGCACTGTTGGTGGGAATGTAAATTGATACAGCCACTATGGAAGACAGTATGGAGATTCCTTAAAAAACTAGAAATAAAATCACCATATGGCCCAGCAATCCCACTCCTAGGCATATACCCTGAGGAATCGAAAATTGAAAAAGATACATGTATCCCATTGTTCATTGCAGCACTATTTACAATAGCTAGAACATGGAAGCAATCTAGATGTCCATCAACAGATGAATGGATAAAGAAGTTGTGGTACATATACACAATAGAATGTTGCTCAGCCATAAAAATGAACACAGTTGAGTTAGTTTTGATGAAGTAGATGAACTTAGAACCTATTAAACAGAGTGAAGTGAGTCAGAAAGAGAAAGATAAATATTGTATTCTAATGCACATATATGGAATCTAGAAAAATGGCACTGATGAATTTATATACAGGGCAGCAATGGAGAAACAGACATAGAAAATAGACTTATGGACATGGGGAGTGGGGAGGAGAGGGTGAAGTTTATGGAAAGAGTAACACAGGAATTTACATTACCATATGTAAAACAGATGGTCAACGGGAATTTGTTGTATGGCTCAGGAAACTCAAACAGGTGCTCTGGATCAACCTGGAAGGGTGGGATGGGGAGAGAGATGGGAGGGAGGTTCAAAAGGGAGGGGATATATGTATACCTATGGCTGATTCATGTTGAAGTTTGACAGGAAATGGCAAAATTCTGTAAAAAATTATCCCTCAATAAAAAATGAATTAAAAAGAAAAAAGAAAAGAAAAGCATTGATAGCTTAAACAATGTAACAGTTCCTCCTCAAGGGACAGACCTAACAATCTGACCCATATCCTTGAGCTGTTTTGCAGAAATTAAGACTCCCACCCAGGTGGAGGATGATGACTATATGCTAACCACAGCACAAAGACCCCAGACTGAATGTAATGAGAAAGTTGATGACTAAGATTCCCAAAATATCACCCTGTTAACTTATTAACTACTGATCAGAAGAAAGTTCATGAGCTGACCACACGTCCTTCAACACCCACCCTAATACTGCCTTTTAAGACTTCTTCCTTGAGAGTTCAGGTCTCTAGAATATGAGCTCCCTATTCTCCTTGCTTTGTGCCTTGCAAAAAATGCTGTACTTTCCTTCATAATATCCAGTGTCAATGACTGGCTTTGTTGGGCATAGGATGATGGAACCCCAGTTTGGTTTGGTAACAAGGTGGCTTGATGCTGAATCTCATAGCATTGGGCTAAAACCTCTTAAATCTCTTCTGTTCAAGGTCTGGACAGGACAAAAGGATAAGCTAAGTTCACAGTTAGGACCAAGTAGAGAAGAAGAGTACTATAGATACTTGGCATCAGGTAAGATCTGACTGATGATACAGGAAAGGAAGGGCCTACCTATGTACTAACTGTGAAAATTTTTCAATAGATGGGAATACCAGAACACCTTACCTGCTTCCTGAGAAATCAGTATGCAGGTCAAGAAACAACAGTTAGAATCAGACATGGAACAATGGACTGGTTCCAAATTAGGAAAGGACTATGTCAAGGCTGTATATCGTCACCCTGCTTATTTAACTTACATGAAGAATACATCATGCAAAATGCCATGCTGGGTGAAGCAGAGGCTAGAATCAAGATTGCCAGGAGAAATATCAATAACCTCAGATATGCAGATGATACCACCCTTATGGCAGAAAGCAAAGAGGAACTAAAGAGCCTCTTGATGCAAGTGCAAGAGGAGAGTGAAAAAGCTGGCTTAAAACTCAACATTCAAAACCTAAGATCATGGCATCAAGTCCCATCTCTTTCTCTTTGGTTGCTAAGTTGTATCCAACTCTTGCGACCGCATGAACTGTAGTCCCCCAGATTCCTCTGTCCATGGGATTCGCCAGCCAAGAATACTGGAATGGGTTGCCATTTTCTTCTCCATCACTTCATGGCAAATAGATGGGGAAACAATGGAAACAGTGATAGACTTTATTTTCTTGGGCTCAAAATCACTGCAGATGGTGACTGCAGCCATGAAATTAAAAGATGCTTGCTCCTTGGAAGAAAAGTTATGACCAACCTAGACAGCATGTTAGAAAGCAGAGAGATTATCTTGCCAACAAAGGTCCATAGTCAAAGCTATGGTTTTTCCAGAGTCATGTATGGATGTGAGAGTAGGACCATAAAGAAAGCTAGGCACCGAAAAACTGATGCTTTTGAATTGTGGTGCTGGAGAAGACTCTTGAGAGTCCCTTGGACTGCAAGGAGATCAAACTAGTCAATCCTAAAGGAAATCAGTCCTGAATATTCATTGTAAGGACTGATGCTGAAGCTGAAAATCCAGTATTTTGGCTGTCTGATACTAAGGACTGACTCATTGGAAAAGACCCTGATGCTGGGAAAGATTGAAGGCAGGAGGAGCAGGGGACTACAGAGGATGAGATGGTTGGATGGTATCACCTATTCAATGGACATGAGCTTGAGCAAGCTCCAGGAGTTGGTGATGGACAGGGAAACCTGGAAGATTGCAGTCCATGGGGCCACAAAGAGTCAGACATAACGGAGCAACTGAACTGAACTGAGCTATGTACTGGCCTTTTGAAATAGGCCTTGAAAAGAGAACATAATACCTAAAACTTAACAACAAAAGGAAAATCACTTGAACTGTTAGGCTACTTCTAAGAAAAAGAAGACCTCTTAGTAAGGGAAAGTATTCAGTGGGATTAAGAAATAATCAAGGTGGGAGAAAATAATAGCAAATGAAGCAACTGACAAACAACTAATATCAAAAATATACAAGCAACTCCTGCAGCTCAATTCCAGAAAAATAAACGACCCAATCAAAAAATGGGCCAAAGAACTAAATAGACATTTCTCCAAAGAAGACATACAGATGGCTAACAAACACATGAAAAGATGCTCAACATCACTCATTATCAGAGAAATGCAAATCAAAACCACAATGAGGTACCATTTCACGCCAGTCAGAATGGCTGTGATCCAAAAGTCTACAAGCAATAAATGCTGGAGAGGGTGTGAAGAAAAGGGAACACTCTTACACTGTTGGTGGGAATGCAAACTAGTACAGCCACTATGGAGAACAGTGTGTAGATTCCTTAAAAAACTGGAAATAGAACTGCCTCATGACCCAGCAATCCCACTGCTGGGCATACACACCGAGGAAACCAGAATTGAAAGAGACACGTGTACCCCAATGTTCATCGCAGCACTATTTATAATGGCCAGGACATGGAAGCATGTCCTGGATGCAGATGAATGGATAAGAAAGCTGTGGTACATATACACAATGGAGTATTACTCAGCCATTGAAAAGAATACATGTGAATCAGTTCTGATGAGGTGGATGAAACTGGAGCCTATTATACAGAGTGAAGTAAGCCAGAAAGAAAAATACCAATACAGTATACTAACGCATATATATGGAATTTAGAAAGATGGTAATGATAACTCTGTATGTGAGAGAGCAAAAGATACACAGATGTATAGAACAGTCTTTTGGACTCTGTGGGAGAGGGAGAGGGTGGGATGATCTGAGAGAATTATACAAGTTTTATTGAAACATGTATAATATCATATAAGAAACAAATCGCCAGTCCAGGTTCAATGCAGGATACAGGATGCTTGGGGCTGGTGCACTGGGACGACCCAGAGGGATGGTACGGGGAGGGATGTGGGAGGGGCGTTCAGGATAGGGAACACGTGTACACCCGTGGCAGATTCATGTTGATGTATGGCAAAACCAATACAATATTGTAAAGTAATTAGCCTCCAATTTAAATAAATTTAAATTTAAAAAAAAATGACACACACACACAAAGACACAATCAAGGGCTTCCTGGGTGGCACAATGGTAAAGAATCCACGTGCAATGCAGGAGACACAAGAGATGTGGGTTCGATCCCTGGGTTGAGAAGATCCCCTGGAGTAGGAAATGGCAACCCACTCCAGTATTCTTGTCTGAAAAATCGCATGGTCAGAGTAGCCTGGCAGGCTACATACAGTCCAAAGTGTTGCAAAGAGTCAGACACGACTGAGTACATTCCAAAAAAATCCAATGATCATATTTTTAAAATATACTCTCTTTAGCTTTCCTTTACACATAATAATGTATGAAAGAGTCAATAAATACTATAATTAAGGACTTTTTCTAAGTTTAGGATGGATCAGGGATTAGTGTTCTCTTCCTAAACACTAATTTATCAAGTGTTTCACAGAAATTCCCACCTAGGAAGTTGCTTGGCACATTTTTTCTCTTGACTCATTGTCTGACTCACCAGTGAGATAAACTGTGATGATCCTGGAAATCTCTGGGGTCCACCATTTACCTCCTTTCCCCATATCATTGCTCAATTTCTGTGTCTAGAGTAGGAAATACACTAAAAGATTCAATATATTTTAAGTGGGATGTAAGAATTAGCCTTGTTGTCATAGACTTGCTATCCTGATTCCTGGGTGGCCATATGTTAGTTCCTAACCCTATCAACTTAGATACATTTCAACTTCTGGTCTTTAATTTCTGCCCCCTAGTATTCCAGTTTCTTGCTGGGATGGAGCTTTAGGCACTAAGACTTATTCCACTTGGCTGGACAGCTGACCTATCTATCTCTGGATCTGGATTCCTGAGAGTATGAATCCTATTTCCTATACTTTCAGCTTCTGATTAAAATTGTTTTCGAAGATGATGATAACTCTAAGCCATGGAAATGATGCCTGTTTATCTTGGAACACTTCTTACTGTGTGAATATTTGCCTGGAATAACAGTGAGACTGGCACCTTCTCATCCTTAGGGATTAGGGAGGACCTCCATAATGTCTTACATAGAGAAAAAAAGCAGAGATCTGGAACCTGACAGATTTGAGGTTCATCCCAGCTCTGTTACTTAATTTTAGATAAATTACTGAACTTCTCTAAGCCCATTTTCTCATCCATTAAAATGAGGAGTAAATCCTACTCATATGATAACTGTGAAAATTAAATGAGATTTAAAATGTAAAGCCTCTAATACAGTGCTTGCATGTAAAAGTTTTTTTTAACAAATGATAGCTATTTTAATTATTAGCAAATGTAAGAAAAGGTAAATTCATTCAGCCCCAAAAATGCTTATTAAGTGCCTTTTAACTGCCAAATATTTTATTGAGCTCTGGAAGGAGGTAAAAAGGCAAAGATGACATGGTCCTCTGATAGGGAAAAAGAATAAGCCAATAGACATCTTCAACAAAATTTGTAGACAGTGCAATGGCAGACATCAGTCCAGAGTGACATGTATATTCCTCGGAGGAGTATCTGAACTGGAAGTTATAATCCTGGATGAGCATCCTAAAGAAGAAAGCTGATTAGTAAGAAAGGGGGATGAAAGGTGCTCCTGGCAGAAGCATGGAAGAATTTGGTAATTGGGAAATTCCAAATACTTTGTCAAGGTGGTTGGAAGATGGACTGGGAGTAGGGAAGTAAGTCAGCAAGGGAAATAGAAAGGTAAGTAGAGGTCTCTCCTGATGGCCCTATGGCTGAGCTAAGGAGTTTGAGATCCAACCAGAGGGCTGTAAGTGGCTGCTGATGTTTAAAGCAGAGGAGCAACATGATCAGATTTATGTTTTAGCAACTCCAAAGCACTTCCATTGTGCTGGATTTGAATAGCATTGAAAACAAAGGCAGAACCATCACAGTAGAAGTCCATATGCTACTCTTGAAGTATGCTCCTCTCTTTTTAATTCTATAATCCTTTCAAAATAATTTCAAAGGTACTAAGATAACAAAATAAAAACCATTTTAAACATAAAGTGTATTTCATTATGAGCTTCTTGACTTTTTAAAAAACAAAATTATACATCTTCAATGATTAAAATAAAATTCTAAAATCCTGACACATGCTTCCATATACTACGGTCTTAATACTGTGCATGTAACCCTAGTAGTCACAGGTCTGACTGAAAGTGACTTAATAAATAAAAATTTTATTTAATGTGAAATGCTTAGTCATCCAGAGATTAGTGTAGAGCTATATCTACAATTAACTCTATGTTTTTGACAATTGGTAAATGTTAAAATCTTAAAATTCTCAGTTTTGTAAAATACTCAGTACTTTCTCACATATATGTCACACTATTATTTTTAGGATACTGACAAGAAATTTAATTTTTGAGAAATGATTATAAAAGAATTTAAAGAACTGAATTATAAGAAAGGTATCTCTTGTATCATACTCACATACAATGAACTATTAGGTTAAAATATCAGATATTGGTTATATCTATTTCTTATGTGGTCAAACAAGTCACCCAGATCATACAGAAAAGGCATTTTCCAGCCAACACCCAGCTCTGAGTTGACCTGTTTCATGCTTATATTTTGCCATTTATCTTTTACCCCTAATGCTGGCTTCACTTGTGTAGCAGACACTAAGGTAATTTCTTCAACAGCTATTCCACCTCTTGACACTGTGCATCTGCCATTTGGTTTAAGGAACTGACCTACGCAAGTGAGGCAAGTCCTGATCAGTCTGCCTCAATCAATACAATCAGATCTTTCTTGCCTATAACTGGTCTAGGACCTAATGCTTAAACCTGTCAGCACACGGAATTCCTTTAGAAACAGGAATAGGAACATAATTGTTCCTAGAACAATAAGACATGCCAAGAAAATTGTTTGGAGACTTCTGGGAAAAGTTCTTTCATTTATGAGTGACTCATTAGAAAATGGCTTAAAAAAAAAAACCAAATAAGCATGTAGCTTCAATCATTACTACCACCCTATAACTATGAGGAAACCACTTTAGGATATAACTGATATTATTCTGGGTCCTTGATGACATTGTTGAACTGAGTTTTAACCAAACCTGAAGCCCAGTCTACCTCTGGACTTTCAGTTATCCAACCAATGAATTTCTATACTGTTTATGCCACCACTTTCAGTTGGGTTTCTGTTATTTGCAGCTGAAAGTATTCTAAATGTAGCCTTTTGCCTACCACCTTTGTTTCTAACATGATGAACCCATTGGCTGTTTTTCTTAGTCTTAACCTCAGCACTCATCTATCCAGACATTTACAGTGAACATTTTTGTTGTCTATCCAATATCCAGACCTACCTTCTTCCACTAGGTGATATCATGCAAGGATAGGTTGTATGAACCTGGTGTAGCCACAAAATAAATTAGCCTGAGAACAAAGTTGATATGCTTAAAATGACAGAACAGAAGAATGGAAAAAAATACAAGGCCTTGATAATTAATGTCATTTAACTGACGGAACACTATTTTCAGACTTCTATTATCTGAATAACAAATATTCTCATTGTTTAAGATAATTTGAGCTGGAGTATTCTATTGTTTGAATTTGAAAATGACTAAAGTATTGTAGCAATTTCTAGTACTAGAGAAAATGGTAGCAAGAATAAGAATGCTAGTATATGTTGACTACTTCTTATGGTTTTCACTAAAAATGCACAACAAGTGGGAAGCTTAGACTGAAAGGAGAGAAGGAAGTGGGAGGCAGTAATAGGAGATAAACTTAGTTGCCAAAGTTTCTCCTATGGCTCTCCTGCTAAATAATCTACATCAGACAAAGGCAGTTAGTTTTATGTCAAATACAGGTTTACAGAAGGGGCTTCTCTATCTACATTCATTGTTTTCAATTGTACTGGTGACATAGGTCATCGAAGTGTGAACCAGGGGGAATGGGTAAATCTCAGAGAGATGTCTATGGTTAGAAGACTGAAGTGCTCAGACCCAAGGACTGTGTCTAATTGGGTTTTCTGATCCTTTTTACTGATCTGTGGAATCAGCCAAAGAAATCAGGATCTACTAATTTCGCTAAGTTTCAGGGAAATTATAAGCCTGGCCAATTCACAGCAATGAACAATTCTACGACAGTTCAGTTCCTAAGGCACCCTTCCAGTCACTCAAACTCACACTAACAAAAAGTGCTAATCCAATACTTGTGTCAAATGTGTCTACAGAAGACAATGAAAAGGAAAGATGGTCTCAAAAGAATGGAACTAAGGGCAATAGAAGGCAATGTTGTTGTTTAGTCACTAAGTAGTATCTGACTCTTTGTGGTGTCTGACTCTTTGCAACCCCGTGGACTATAGCCCATCAGCCTCCTCTGTCCATAGGATTTCTCAGGCTAAAATACTGGAGTGGGGTGCCCTTTAATGGAAGGCAACAGGTTATCCCCAAAACCAGAATCAGAGACTGCCATCTGACTGGCCAAGGGACTCATCACTATTGGGTGGGCAGTCCTCTCTCTTCTAATAGGATACAATATGGGCTCTAGGCCAATATCCACTGAATGCCATTTTCATTCTCCCCTTTCCAAATAAGAGTTACATTTATATCTATTTTGTTCCTTCTCTATTATTTCATATTGAAAATGAAGTAGAAAACTTAACTTTAAGCCTGGGGTCCCTGGGTCACAAGGAGCCAAATCCAGACCTGATAGAGAACTCTTGGCCTTGGAGCTGGATGTGGTTACTGGCTGAGACTTTGGGTTGTCTCCCCTGGGGAGACAATGAATGTGTCTCACATAGGTAGGGACATTTTTTTAGATTGTATGTGGGGAAAAGGATGTATGAAGTTTGACATAAATAATAGTGTTGATTTTCTACTCCATATCCATTTTCCCTTCTTACTTATTGAAAGGGTCCTACTTTTGTTCAGGTACCCACCCCTTTCTACATGTCCACATGCATCAGCAAAGACTGGTCTCATGCCCACTCCCATGAGGTAAATCCTGACTAGTCTAGGCTAGTCACGATTTTTCTATTCTTCTTTCTGGTAACTTTCTGGTAACTGTTTTACACATGGGCATATTGAGCAATGACACGAGGGAAAGTTTGCTTTAAAACTCCTGGTAAAGATTTCCCTACTTTCTAAAAAATTACACAAGGAAGTCAGAGCTTCTCTCTGTGCACTTTATCATGTCTGGTCATGATACACGAGCCTGCTGCAGCCATCTGGTAACCATTCGGAGAGCTTTGTGCAAAGTATAAAGCTGACATACTTGGTGATGAAAACAATGGAAAGAAACAGGATCCTTCAGACAATGAATTAAATAGTCTTACAAACTCTCTAGCTCAGGATTTCTTGTCATGTATAATAGGAAATATCCTTATGGTTTAAATCTATTCAAACCGAGAACATCTTTTACTTACAGTTCAAAGCATCCTCACTGATTTATCTCTGTTTTCACCTGATTAATATTTTGTAATATTTTGTAATGCAAACTTTTCTAGAGGCAGAGAGACTGGACACTGACCTAGATACTATTTTCCAGTGTACTTTTTGGAGCATGAACACACTTATTCAGTTATGCCACACAAATACTAATTCAGATCCTAGACTTTCAGTATCTCTTATGAATTGTGACCCCCTAAAATTGATGTGCTGAAGTTCTAACCCCTAGTCCCCTAGAATGTCTTATTTGGAGATAGGGTCATAACAGAGCTAATCAAGGTAAAATGAAATCTTTAGGATGAGTCCTAATTCAACATGACCAGTGCACTTAAAAGAAGAGGTATTTGGACACAGACACAGAAAGAAGGAAAATAATGTGAAGACACATGAGAAGAGAGTCATCTACAAGCCAAGGAGAGGAATACACTCTTCCCTCACAGACTTCAGAAGGAACCAATTCTGCCAATACCTTCACCTCAGACTTCTAGCCCCAGAACTGAGACAATACATTTCTGCTGTTTAAGTCACTCAATCTGTAGTACTTTGGTATAGTAGTCCTAGCAAACTAATACAGTCTCTGTGCCACTTCTGCTAGGAACTAGGAAGAAGTCTTTCTTTCTTAACAAACGCTAGTCACTTATTTACATATACAATTTAATTTGACAAGCATTTATATTATATAATTAATAGGTTATATTATAACCTATTAACTACTTGCAGGAAGTGATAATTCTTTAACAATTGAATTTTTTAAAGAAAACACATTGATAAGTAAATAGCATATTCAACCTTAAATGAGTATGTTGTTTTTGATGCTTTCTTGTAAAATTAAGGTTCTTCATTTAAAAAAATATATTAAAAATACCATTTCAATGTTCAAATGTTTCCTTTCTTCCAGAAGAAATTTATGATTAGGAAAATTAAATAAAAATAAACCTCTTTATCTGAGATTGTAAATAGACCACAATTATCATAATTAGAGAACTTCCCCAGTGGCTCAGCAGTAAAGAATCTGCTTGCCAATGCAGGAGACATAGGAACATTAGATGATAGAGAGAAACAAACTGGCAAGTTGGAAGACAGAACAGTGGAAATCACTCAAGCTGAATAGAAAAATAAAACAATTTTTTTAAATGAACATAGTTTAAGATATCTATAGAACAAGTGTACTAACATTCATATTATAAAGGTCCCAGAAGGAGACGAGAGAATGTGGCAGAGAACATATTTGAAAACATAATAGCTTGAAACTTCCCTAATCTGGAAAAGGAAAAAGACATTCAGGTCCAGGAATCAGAGAGTCCCAAGCAGCATCAACCCAAAGAGGAAAATGTCAAGGCAGACTGTAATTAAAAAGGTAAAAAATTAAAGACAAAAAATCGTAAAAGCAACAAGGAAAAAACAAGTAATGTACAAGGGAATTCCCATAAGGCCATCAGCTGACTTTTCAGCACAAATCCTTGCAGGCAGCCAGAAGAGAATGGCGTAATAAATTTGAAGTGATGAAAGAGAAAAACCTGCAACCAAAACTTCTCAACCTAGCAAGGCTTTCATTCAGATTTGAAGGAGAGATCAAAAGTTATATAAGCAAGCAAAAGCTAAAGGAGTTCAGCAACACAAAATCAGCTTTACAAGAAATGTTAAAGGGACTTCTTTAAGAGAAAAAAAAAGGCCACAACTAGAATTATGAAAATTATAAAAGGAAAAATCTCATTGGTAAAGGTAATTATATAGTAAAGATAGTAAATCGACCACTTATAAAGCTAGTGTAGAAAGCTTAAAAGATAAAAGTAGTAAAATCATCCATATCCAAAATAAGCAGTCAAGGGTATGTAAAACAAAAAGATGTAAAAGATGTAAATGTGGGTGGGGGGTGGTGAGTGAAAATGAAGGGTTGTTAAAATACATTTGAACTTAAGAGGTGAACAACCTAAAATAATCATATATGCTATTTATTTTATATATGTATATAAATTTATGATATTTAAACTTCACGGTAATTACAAACCAAAAATCTATAATAGATACACATACAAAAAAGAGAAAGGAATCCGAACATAACACTGAAGTTAGTCATTAAATCAGGGGAGAAGAGAAGAAATGAACAGAAAAGAACTACAAAAAGAATCCCCAATTAACAAAATGGCAGTAAGTATCTACATATCAATAGTTACTTTAAATATAAGGGAACTAAATGCTTCAATCAAAAGACATAGAAATGATACATGTATATATATGGCTGAGTTCTTTCACTGTTCACCTGAAACTACCACAATATTGATAACCTTAATACAAAACAAAATATTTAAAGTTTGGGAAAAACAAACAAACAAAAAAGACACAGAGTGCCTAAATGGATACAAAAACAAGACCCATTTGTATGTTGCCTACAAAAGACTCTTCAGACCTATAAACACACACAGAGTAAAAGTTGGGGGATGTAAAAAGGTATTCCATGCAAATGGACAAAAAAGTAAAGTTGGAGTAGTAATAATTATATTAAAAAAGTGTGTGTATTAGTTGCTCAGTCATATCCGACTCTTTGCAACCCCATGGACAATAGCCCACCAGGCTCCTCTGTCCATGGGATCTTCCAGGCAAGAATACCAGAATGGGTTACCATTCCTTTCTCCAAGGGGTCTTCCTGACCCAGGGATAGAACCCAGGTCTTTTGTATTGCAGGCAGATTCTTTACCATCTGAGCTAACATGGAAGCTCATATTATACAAAATAGACATTAAAACAAAGCCTGTAGTAACAGACAAAGAAAAACATTACATCACGAGATCAATCCAAGAAGAAGATATAACAATTGCAAATGTATATGCACCCAACATGCTGCTGCTGCTGCTGATGCTAAGTTGCTTCAGTCATGTCCGACTCTGTGCGACCCCATAGACAGCAGCCCACCAGGCTCTCCCATCCCTGGGATTCTCCAGGCAAGAACACTGGAGTGGGTTGCCATTTCCTTCTCCAATGAATGAAAGTGAAAAGTGAAAGTGAGGTCGCTCAGTCATGTCCGACTCTTAGCGACCCCATGGACTGCAGCCTACCAGGCTCCTCTGTCCATGGATTTTCCAGGCAAGAGTACTGGAGTGGGGTGCCATTGCCTTCTCCAATGCACCTAACATAGGGGCACCTAAATATATTAAGCAAATATTAACAAACACAAAGGAAGAAACTGATAGTAACAGAATAAGAATAGGGAATGTTAACACTCCATTTACATCAATAGATAGATCATCCAGAAAGAAAATAGTAAGGAAACACTAACCTTAAATGACACATTAGATCAGATGAGCTGATGTATATAGAGAGAGCATTCCACCCAAAAGCAGAAAAATACACATTCTTTCAAGTGCACATAGAACATTCTCCAGGATAGATGACATGCTAGGCCACAAAACAAATCTCAATAAATTTCAGGAAACTGAAATTATTCAAAGCAGCTTTTCCAACCACAAGACCCTCAGACTAGAAATCAACTATAAGAAAAAAGCTGCAAAATCCATGAACACAATATCCATTAAACTAAACAATATATAACTAAACAATCAATGGTTCACTAAGAAATCAAAGAAAAAAATTTTTTTAATTCCTGAAGACAAATGAAAACAAAAACACAATATTCCAAAATCTATGTGAAATAGCAAAATCAGTTCTCAAAGGGAAGTTTATAGAGATATAGGCTACTTCAGGAAACAAGGAAAAAAACTCAAATAAACAACCTAACCTTTCACCTACAGGAAAGAGGAGAACAAACAAAACCCAAAGTTAATAGAGATAAAAGCTACTTCAGAAAACAGGGAAAAAACCTCTAATAAACAGCCTAACCTTTCACCTACAGGAAAGCAGAGAACAAACAAAACCCAAAGTTAATAAAAGAAAAGAAATCATAAAGATCAGAGCAAAAATGAATGCAATAAAGACTAAAAAAGCAAGACTGAAAAGATCAGCAAAACTAAGAGCTGTTTTTTGGAAAGATAAACAAAGTCAATAAACCTTTAACCACATTCATTAAGAAAAAAGAGAGAAAACTCATATCAATAAAGTAAGAAATGAAGGAGAAATTCCAACCAATACTACAGAATTACAATCATAAGAGATTTAAAAATAATATGCCAATATAATGGACAACACTAGTGCAATTTAAAAAATAATTTAAAAAACTCACAACAAACAAAATCTGGGACCAGATGGCTTCACAGGTGAATTCTGTTGAACATTTAGAAAAGAATTAACATCCAACCCTTTCAAAATATTCCAAAAAACTGAAGAGGAAGGAATGCTTCCCAACTCATTCTACAAGGCCAGTATCAGCCTGATGCCAAAATCAAAGATAACACACAAAAATGGAAATTACAGGCCAATATCACTGCTGAATGAAGATGCAAAAATCCTCAACAAAATATAAACAAGCCTAATTCAATCATATAGTAAAAGGATCATGCATCATGATCAAGTGGGACTTATCCCAGATATGCAAAGATGATTCAATATCCACAAATCAATCAATATAATTACCACCTTAACAAACCGAAGAATACAAACCATATAAACAACTCAATAGATTCAGGAAAAGATTTTGACAAAATTCAATATTGATTTACAATTTAAAAAATCTAAACAAAAGGGGTATAGAGGGAACATACCTCAACCTAATAAAATCCATGTATGACAAGCCTACAGCTAACATCATACTCATTGGTGAAAAGCTGAAAAGTATTTCATCTAAGATCAGGAACAAGATAAGGATGTTCAGTCTCTCCACATTTATTCAACTTAATATTAGAAGTCTAGCCATGGCAATCAGACAAGAAAATGAAATAAAAGGAATCCAAATTGGAAAGGAAGAAATAAAACTGTCACTGTTTGCAGATGACATGACAGTACATACCAAAAATCCTAAAGACGCCACCAAAAAACTACTAAAACACATCAATGGATTTAGTAAAGTTGCAGAATACAAAATTAATATACAGAAATCTGTTGAATTTCTATACAGGAACAATGAACTATCACAAAGAGAAATGAAGAAAGCAATCCCATTATTTCACAACTGCATCAAAAATAATAAACTACCTCAGAATAAATCTATCGAAAGGAGGTAAAAGACCTACACTCAGAAAACTATAAGATATTTATGAAAGAAGCTGAAGATGACACAAACAAATAGAAAGATATATCATGCTCATGGATTGGAAGAATTAATATTGTTAAAATGACCATACAACCCAAAGCAACCTACAGATTCAATGCAATCCTTATCAAAAATGACAGTGGCAGTTTTCATAGAACTAAAACAAATAATTCTAAAATTTATATGGAAATGCTAAAGACTCCAAATAATCAAAACAATCTTGATAAAGCCAGAGGTATCATGCTCCCTGGTTTCAAATTATACTACAAAGTTACAGTAATCAAAGAAGTATGGTACTGGAGCAAAAACAGACACCTAGATCAATGGAACAGAATAGAGAGCCCAGGACTGAACCTACCCATGTACAATCAATTAATAATACAACAATGGAGGCAAAACTATATAATGGAAAAAAATACAGCCTATCAACAAATGGTGTTGGAAAAACTAGATAGCTACATGCAAAAGCATCAAACTGGACTACTCTCTCACACCATACAAAAAAATAAATTCAAAATGGATTGAAGACAAATATAAGACCTGAAATGATAAAAGTTCTGGTAGACAACATAGGTAATAACCTCTTTGACATCAATCTTAGTAATTTTTTGGATATATGTCCACAGAGAAGTGAATTAAAAGCAAAAATAAGCAAATAAGACCACTTTAAAAAGCTTTAGTGCAGCAAAGGCTGCCCACAGAATAAGAGAAGATATTTCCAAATGATATATCCTATAAGTGGTTAATATCCAAAAGTACACAAAGAACTCATACAACTCAACATCAAAAAAAACAAACAGCATGATTAAAAAATGGGTAAAAAACCTAAATAGACATTTTTCTAAAGAAGACACACAGATGGCCAACAGGCATATGAAAAGATGCTCAACATCACTAATCATCAGGGAAATGCACATCAAAACCACAGTGAGATATTACCTCTCACTTGTCAGAATGGCTATTATCAAAATACAATAAATAATAAGCATTGATAAGGATGTGGAGAAAAAAACTCATGTACTGTCGGTGTGAATGGAAATTAGTACAGTCCCTATGGAAAACAGTATGGAAGTTTCTTAAAAAATTAAAAATAGAATCACTTTATGTATGACCCAGCAATTTTACTCCTGAGTATTTAGCCCAGGAAGACAAAAACATATATTTGAAAAGATATATCCACCCCTATGTCCACTGCTGGACATGGAACAACAGACTGGTTCCAAATAGGAAAAGGAGTACGTCAAGGCTGTATATTGTCACCCTGTTTATTTAACTTATATGCAGGGTACATCATGAGAAACGCTGGGCTGGAAGAAGCATAAGCTGGAATCAAGACTGCCAGGAGAAATATCAATAACCTCAGATATGCAGATGACACCACCCTTATGGCAGAAAGTGAAGAGGAACTAAAAAGCCTCTTGATGAAAGTGAAAGAGGAGAGTGAAAAAGTTGGCTTAAAGCTCAACATTCAGAAAACGAAGATCATGGCATCTGGTCCATCACTTCATGGGAAATAGATGGGAAAACAGTGGAAACAGTGTCAGACTTTATTTTCTTGGGCTCCCAATCACCGCAGATGGTGACTGCAGCCATGAAATTAAAAGACGCTTACTCCTTGGAAGGAAAGTTATGACCAACCTAGATAGTATATTCAAAAGCAGAGACATTACTTTGCCAACAAAGGTCCGTCTAGTCGAGGCTATGGTTTTTCCTGTGGTCATGTATGGATGTGAGAGTTGGACTGTGAAGAAGGCTGAGCACTGAAGAATTGACGGTTTTGAAGTGTGGTGTTGGAGAAGACTCTTGAAAGTCCCTTGGACTGCAAGGAGATCCAACCAGTCCATTCGAAAGGAGATCAGCCCTGGGTGTTCTTTGGAAGGAATGATGCTAAAGCTGAAACTCCAGTACTTTGGCCACCTCATGTGAAGAGTTGACTCATTGGAAAAGACTCTGATGCTGGGAGGGATTGTGGGCAGGAGGAGAAGGGGACGACAGAGGATGAGATGGCTGGATGGCATCACCAACTTGATGGATATGAGTCTGAGTGAACTCCAGGAGTTGGTGATGGACAGGGAGGCCTGGCGTGCTGCGATTCATGGGGTCGCAAAGAGTCGGACACGACTGAGTGACTGAACTGAACTGATGTCCACTGCAACATTATTTACAATAGCCATGATATGGAAGCAACCTAAATACCCATCAATAGATGAAAGGATAAAGAAGATGTGGTATTTATATACAATGGAATATTATGCAGGCATTAAAAAGAATGGAGTCTTGCCATCTGCGACAACATAGATGAAGCTAGGTATTATGCTAAGTGAAATATCATGCAGAGAAAGACAAATACTGTATGATTTCACTTATATATGGAAGCTAAAAAACAAAACCAGTGTATAAACAAAACAGAAACAGAGTTATAGATTCAGGGAAAAGTGGTTGTCAGAGGAGAGTGAGTTGAGGGATAGGTGAGGGAGATTAAGAGGTACAAACTTCCAGTTGCAAAATAAATACGCAAATGCATGTAAAATATACAGTGTGGGGAACAGTCAATAATTATGTAATATCTTTGTGTACTGATGGCATCTAGACTTATCATGCTGATAATTTTGTAACATGTAGAAATAATGGATCAGTATGTCATATAACAGGAACTAAGAAACTGTTGTTGTAGAAAACCCATCAACCAAAACCAAACCCATATAAAAAGAGATCAAATTCATGGTTATCAGAGGCAGGGGTTAGGGCTTCCCAGGTGGCTCAAGTGGCAAAGAACCTGCCTGCCAATGCAGGAGATGCGGGTTTGATCTCTGGTTAGGGATGATCCCCAATGGAGGAAACGGCAACCCACTCCAGTATTCCTGTCAGGATAATCCCATGAACAGAGAAGCCTGGTGGACTACAGTCAATGGAGTTGCAAAGAGTTGGACATAACTGAGTATGCACAAACAAGAGGCTGGGGGTAGAGAAAGAGGGAACTGGATAAAGGCAGTCAGAAGGTATAAAGTTTCAGTTATAAGACAAATAAGTATTAGGAATATAATGTACAACATAATAAATATAATTAACACTTCTGTATGTTACATATGAAAGTTAAGAGAGTAAGTCCTAAGAATTCTTATCACAGAAAAAATATTTTTTCTATTTCTTTAATTGTGTAACAATATAAGATGTTGGACTTTCACTAAACTTACCAGTGTAATTGTTTTACGATATACATATAAGTCAAATGATTATGCCATACACTTTAAACTTAAACATTGCTATATGTCAATTAAATCTTAATAAAATTGGAAGAAAAATACCCTGTAATAAAATAGGTTAAAAAAAGAAGAAGAAAGAATTTAAAGGAAAGTAAACCATAGAATGTTGGTAGTATTAGACTCTTAGATTTGGAAGTGACCTCAAGCTGATAGTCAGCTGAGAGCAAGGAGAGGTGGTTCCTTCAGCTAACCATTCAATAGCTGCCTAATCCCACCAAGCAATTTACCAGCCCCACCACTGTCAATCAATGACCCCCACTGGATCATGCAAATGACCTTGCCTTAAAAACTCTCCACCCCAGCCCCCCAGGGCCATTTGCCTCCCTTGGCATGGCCCACTTCACTCTTGAGGAGTTCTCTCTGTTCTTTCTTTGTGTATGCTTAGTCACCTCCAACTTTTCACCACCTATTCTTTCTTTTCTTATTGTTAGTAAACTTTCTTGCAATGGGTAAGACCTTATATTCTTCTTTGCATCCTTACCAAGAACCAAGGCCCACAGGAGGAAGGGTCTCCAGATTTTCCTACTAACAAAAGCATTATCAACTTATAAATGAGGTAACAGGCTCATTGAGATTCAGTGACTTGCCCGAAGTTTCAGAAAGTAGCCTCAAGTGTAGTGTTCATTGACACTAGTCCAGTCTTTTCTGAAGGGGTCTAATTCCAGGCTGACATAGATAAGATGCTTACAATCTTTTTCTTTTCTGTGAGTGCCAGATAGTAAATATTTTAGGCCTTATGGACCACAACCAGTCTTTGTTTCATTTTTATTTTTTTATTATAACCATTTACAAAAGTAAAAATCATTATTAGCTCAAGCTCCACTTAAAAACTGAAGGCTGAATTTGTTCCCTGGACCAGCAGTTTGCCAGTCTTTGTTATGGGTCAGAGAGTGTTGGTCAATATACTTTTTATTGACCCAGAGCAAAGTTTAAAAATAGGGTAATGTAGTGAGCTAAGTTCATTCAGTTTAAAGAACTGCCCTCTGCTCTGAGTTCATGTCCTTCCTCCATTTTGAGGGAGAGAAAAGCATTAAAATCTTCTCTTTCTAATTGATGATATAGGTATTGATATAGGAATATTGATGATATAGGTAGTTTTGTCTGTTTGTTTTTTATCATCTCAGTTAAAAAGAAAAAAACTAGTTACCTATGTTCCCATACCTCAAAGTCTAAAAGAGTCTTTGTGGGTATTTCCTGCTCCTAAATATAGTATTTTAGGTTGTTAGAGTGTTTCCAAATGCCATTTACAACTGAATGCAACACATAACTTAATCCTAAGAAACCCCAATTGAAGTCTGGCAATTATTTCAGAGACATTTGACAAGCTCTTATGTTCCCTTTATTTGGATGATAGACTGTTCTTTTGTCCAAAGACTTATGAGTTCAGGAACCAATATGACGTATGAGGTCAGTAAGAACCAATCTTGCTCTTACATAATGGAAATAGCCTTTCTCAAGACCAATCTCCACTGTTATGGTGTCACATATGAAGAGAGATCATATTTTGCCCATATTTTCAACCTCCTACAGCATCAAGCACAGTCATGAGAACTACATTTTTTTTCTGATTGAATAAATAAACAAAATGATCAGAAGTTCAGAAGGACATTGGCAAGATTAACGCTTTTAGCAGAAATGAATTTAGAGAAATTTGAGGAATAGTTCAGGCTGAAATATATGTGTATTCCAGGTAGAATAACAATTTGGCACCTTTTCAAAGCAATATCTAAAAAACATATGTTCAACACTTAACCAGAGGTAAGGCTAAGTGCTTAATGGCAAAAGACTGTATCACTTATTGATTGCTACATAACACATGACTCAGCAGGTTAAAACAACGTATATTATCTGGAAATAACTGTGGGTCAGGAATTGAGAAGAGGCTTAACTAGGTGTTTTCTAGCTCAGGGTTTCTCATGAGTTTGTAGTTAAGCTGTCAGTTGACACAGTTATCATATGAAGGTTTGACTAGGTTGGAGGATCTACTTCCAAAATGGATCACTCAAAAGAAGACTCAGTTCTTCATCATGTGGGCCTTTTCATAACATTATTTGAGTGTCCTCTTGGGATGGCAGCTAGCTTCCTCCAGAGCAAGTGATCCAAGAGAGGAGCAAGGAGGAAGTCACACCTTTTGTAACTGAGTCTTAGAATTGTTTCTCATGCTATAGCCTATTCATAAGAGGCAAGTTGCAAAGTCCCAGTCAACACTCAACAGATGAAATAGGGAAGATGGTAAGAACCACCTGTTCAAGGGAGGAGCATCAAAGAATTTGTCAATATGTCTCAAAACCACAGAAAATAAGAAGGAACAAGTATACTGCCTCTCCTCCATTGTTCTGAATAACTTAGCTTTAATCTCAAACTTGCATATACATCACCGTCAAAGATGGTTTAGTATTCTTAGCATGCCCTATGGGAAGGAGGCTCCACCCACCAGCCTCAAGTAGTTAACCCAAATATTTCTTTTAACTCATAAACATCAAACACCATCTATAAAACTTTCTCCATATAATAATATTTTCAGTGATATTTTAGTCTCACAATGAAGTCTATAAATGTCCTAAGTTAATGTACCAAAGAACTGCCTTGCTGAACTTTAGCTCTGACTAAAGGCAAAATATTATGGAAAATACTGGACTGAGTTTCTTAGAGGAACATTTCCTCAGTTCAGTCCAGTCACTCAGTCATATCCAACTCTTGGCGACCCCATGGATTGCAGCATACCAGGCTTCCCTGTTCATCACCAACTCCCGGAGCCTGCTCAGCTCATGTCCATTGAGTCAGTGATACCATCCAACCATCTTATCCTCTGTCATCCCCTTTTCCTCCTGCCTTCAATCTTTCCCAGCATCAGGGTCTTTTCCTATGAGTCAGTTCTTCCCATCAAGTGGCCAAAGTATTGGAGCTTCAGCCTCAGCATCAGTCCTTCAATTGAATATTCAGGATTGATTTCCTCTTAAGATTGACTGGTTTGATTCTTCAACACCACAATTTAAAAGCATCAATTCTTTGGCACTCAGCTTTCTTTATGGTCCAACTCTCATATCCATAAATGACTACTGGAAAAACCATAGCTTTGACTAGACAGACCTTGGTTGGCAAAGTAATGTCTCTGCTTTTTAATACTCTGTCTAGGCTTGTCATAGCTTTTCTTCCAAGAAGCGAGCATCTTTTAATTTCATGGCTGCAATCACTATCTGCAGTGATTTAGGAGCCCAAGAAAATAAAGTCTCTTATGGTTTCCATTGTTTCCCCATCTATTTGCCATGAAGTGAAGGGACTGGATACCAGCCACGATCTTAAGCTTTCTGAATGTTGCGTTTCAAGCCAGCTCTTTCACTCTTCTCAAGAGGCTCTTTAGTTCCTCTTTGCTTTCTGCCTATGTAGGAACATTTCCTACAGAGGATGACTTTTTTTAAAAAAGCTGTACAGTATACACATCTTCTCACCTAAGAATTTTGCTGCATTATACCTAGTCCAGCAAATGTATACCAAAAAATTTTCTATAGGTGATACAGCTAATCATTAGGTGATACAGCTAATCACTTTGCTATACACTGGAAATTAACACAATATTGTAAATCAACTATACTTCAATAAAATTTAAATCTTATTGTTTATTATTAATTGTCATTAGAAGTTTATCACTAAGCTTCTATATGAAATTATGTCTCATGAGATTCCAACATTTTCACTCTCACATTCATTCTGTGGCAGAGACACCAACCCTGAAAGCAGACAAGATTGGGTGTGACCTGTGAATTTCAAATATACAAGGAAAAAGAGTTTCTGATTTAATACTGAAAAGTTATAAATTTGGTATCAGATTTACTGCCTGAAATAAAGTCACAAATTTTTGCTAAAAATAGCATGACATATCTTTCTGACCAAATTGGTATAGTGTAAGCCAGAAAAGTATCATCTTTTCACACTGTATTATTGACTAATGTAAAACTATCATAAATCAGAATTTGTTGCATGCAGCTGAACCTGCTCAATTCAGTTAAATATAATGTGGAGTCTTGAATAAGGCATGAAAACAAATAATTTACACTAGCATAAAATTTTATGAAATTTATACTTTAGTTAATAATACTGCATCACTTGTTAATTTCCTGTTTGTTCTTTTTCTTTTTTTTACAACATAGTGTTTCTTTATATTCTCAGAATTGGATTAGAAGTTTCAAGCCTCATTCAAATTTTTTTAAATCACTACGATAATAAATTTTCTAGACTTTTAGCAGTAATACTAGGTGCCAAAATACATGGAACTATATGAAAGTTTTGAGTGAATATAAATTAGAAACCTAGCATTCTACTCACCCTAAGGTCAAACAAGTGGAATCAGATGTCATAAATTTTTTAAGCTAGGCAAAAATTCATAAATTTTCTAAAATATATATATTAAGAATTATATTATATATATGTATACAAAAGCTTTTCTTTTACTCTTGATAAAGGCTTGAGAAAGAATAACAACAACAAAAAAGGAGACAGAGAAATTGGAAAACAAGCTAAATGAAAAGGGAGAACTGAATATGAAATAAAAAAAGTGAAACAAACTAGATAAAAGTAAACAATCATCATATAGTCCAGTTGTTTCTAAACATGACTGCTCATTAGACTAATACAAATATATTGTAATTTTCCTTGTTATGGCCTCTCAGATACATCCACCATTTAAAAGTGGACATTTAATTCCAATACATGGGATTTTGTTTAAAGTATCTTTAATATCAATTTTTTATTTTGATACTAATTTCTCATTTACATGCTTCCTTCTCTGCAATCACTCTCTGTGTTTTTTTCAGTCTAACTTTATTGAGGCTTTCAATAGCTAAGTGGAAGATCTCTCTTGGTAAATGTCATATTGCACTTGAAAATATGTGGCTTATTTTCAAATATCTTTTGATATTGATTTCTAACATAACCTCACATTGATAAGAGAACAGACTCTGTATGGCTTATATACCTTTAGGTTATGAAATTTTTGCACCTTCCCTGGATATGTTCCAGGGTCTCCCTAGTTTACAGTCTATGGGAACTTGAATAGAACTTGTATACTACTGTTGTGTGAAAATTGTATAAATCTTAAGTATGTTGAATTGGTTCGTAGTGCTTTTCAGGTCTACTATATCCTTCTACTTCTCCATATATTCATTCTATTAATTTCTGAGATTTTTCTATTGAAACCCCAACTAAAAATCTTAATCTATCTACTTAAAAAATAACTGTAATATATAGTAATATGTAGGACTATTTAGGAACTATATGTAACTTTGTCTGGTATTCTCTAAGTCTCCTGGAAATGTGTTATACTTTCACAATTAAAAAAAAGTTTTTAAAAATCAAACATTCAATGACTGACAGGAAAAAAATAAAATAAGACTAATGTAAACCAAGGGCTTCCCTCATAGCTCAGTTGGTAAAAAATCCACCTGCAATGCAGGAGACCCTGATTCGATTCCTGGGTCGGGAAGAGCCCCTAGAGAAGGGATAGGCTACCCTCTCCAGTATTCTTGGGCTTCCCCTGGGGCTCAGCTGGTAAAGAATCCACCTGGTAAAGAATTCCCCTGTAATGCGGGAGACCTGGGTTCTATCCCTGGGTTGGGAAGATTCCCCGGAGAAGGGAAAGGCTACCCACTCCAGTATTCTGGCCTGGAGAATTCCATGGACTGGATAGTCCATGGGGGTCGCAAAAAGTCAGACATGACAGAGCAACTGAACTGAACATAAACCAAAAGTTGAAAAATTTGGTTCTTTGCTTAAGTAACTTTGGGTGGTGAATTACATAACTTACCAGCATTTACCATCTGCTATAACCCCTTCCTTTTTATTTTCCTTTGTATTTAAAACTGTTTTTATGGGTACTTTTTAATATCTCTTATTATAGAAATTATTATTCAAACATTACACTTATGATTTTTCATTATTTTTACAAAACAAATAATATCTTAGTTCATTCAGGCTGCTACAATAAAATACCATAGGCTAAGCTTATAAACAACAGAAATTTATTTCTCATCATTCTGGAGGCTGAGAAGTCCAAGATCAGGGTGCTGGCAGATTCAGTGTTCTAATAAGATTTTGCTTCCTGATTCATAGATGGCCATGTTTTCCCTGTGTCCTCACAAGGCAGAAGTGGGGAGGAAGCTCTCTGGGTCTCTCTTACAAGGACTTTAAGCCCATTCACAAGGTCTCTACCTTCATGACATAGTCACCTGTGTCAAAGGCCCCATCTCCAAATACCATCATATTGGGGATTAAGCTTCAGCATGTAAATTTTGCTGGGACACAGTCAGTTTACAGAAGACAGCAAAGGGGAAAAGCGTTATTACCTAGAGCTGCACTCAGTCATGTCCAATTCTTTGCGACCTCATGGACTGTAACTTGCCAGGCTCCCCTGTCTGTGGGAGTTTTCTAGGCAAGAACACTGGAGCAGCTTGCCATTTCCTACTCCAGGGGATACAGGGATTGAACCCACATCTCCTCAGCAAGTGGATTCTTTCCCACTGTGCCACCTGGGAAGCCCTATTTCCTAGTGCTAAGTCATTTCAGTCACGTCCAACTCTTTGCAACCCTATGGACCATAGCCTGTCAAGTTTCTCTGTCCATGGGATTCTGCAGGCAAGAATACTGGAGTTGGTTGCCATGCCCTCCTCCCAGGGATCTTCCTGAACTAGGGGACCCTTGTCTCTAGTATCTCCTGCATTGACAGGCAGGCTCTTTACCACTTACTCCACCTGGGAAACTCCATTTTGTAGTAGCTCATCTATTGAATATGACTGAAGAGGTTATACAGTTCAGACTTGAGCTCTCCCTCAGTTTCACTCACCATATTCTAAATTCAGAATATGTAGATAAGACATTTTTCATACAGGCTTTGGGAATTTATTGAACACAAAACCACATAATTTCAGTATTTACTTTTAGATATGTACTTAGCATTACTGATGATTAAATACCATGTTTCCATATTTAATTTCACATTTTTCTTTCAATCTCCTAGTTTCACATCTCTTCTATCACCAGAAAACTACAGGTAGCAGAGTAAGAAAAACTGGCAATGAAATGAAATTTGTGGGAATTTTTCTTTTTTTAATTTATTTTTTAATTGGAAGAAAATTACTTTACAAAGTTGTGTAGGTTTCTGCCATACAACACACACAGTTCAGTTCAGTAGCTCAGTTGTGTCCAATTCTTTTTGACCCCATGTACTGCAGCATGCCAGGCTTACCTGTCCATCACAAACTCCCAGACCTTGCTCAAACTCATGTCCATCAAGTCAGTGATGCCATCCAACCATCTCATCCTCTGTCATCCCATTCTCCTCCTGTCTTCAATCTTTCCCAGCATCAGAGTCTTTTCCAGTGAGTCAGGTCTTCACATCAGGTGGCCAGGTCTTCACATCAGGTGGCCAAAGTATTGGAGTTTCAGCTTCAGCATCAGTTCTTCCAATGAATATTCAGGACTGATTTCCTTTAGGATGAACTGGTTGGATCTCCTTGCAGTCCAAGGGACTCTCAAGAGTCTTCTCCAACACCACAGTTTAAAAACATCAATTCTTCACTGCTCAGCTTTCTTTATAGTCCAACTCTCATATCCATACATGACTACTGGAAAAACTATAGTTTTGAATAGACAGACCTTTATCAGCAAAGTAATGTCTCTGCTTTTTAAATATGCTATCTAGGTTGGTCATAATTTTTCTTCCAAGGAGCAAGGGTCTTTTAATTTCATGGCTGCAGTCACCATCCACAGTGATTTTGGAGCCCAAGAAAATAAAGTCTCTCACTGTTTCCATTGTTTCCCCATCTATTTGCCATGAAGTGATGGGACCAGATGCCATGATCTTCATGTTCTGAATGTTGAGTTTTAAGCCAACTTTTTCACTCTCCTCTTTCACTTTCATCAAGAGGCTCTTTAGTTCTTTTTCACTTTCTGCCGTAAGGGTGGTGTCACCTGCATATCTCAGGTTATTGACATTTCTCCCAGCAATCAGGATTCCACCTTGTGGTTCATCCGATTGGCATTTCTTATGATGTACTCAGAATGTAAGTTAAATAAGCAGGGTGACAATATACAGCTTTGACATACCCCTTTCCCAATCTGGAACCAGTCCGTTGTTCCATGTCCATGTAATGTCCTGTTCTAACTGTTGCTTGTTGACCTGCATACAGGTTTCACAGGAGAGAGGTCAGGTGGTCTGGTATTCCCATCTCTCTAAGAATTTTCCACAGTTTGTTGTGATCCACACAATCAAAGCTTCAGCATAGTCAATGAAACAGAAGTCATTCGTCACTTCCACTGCATAATTGTAAGGGATTTGATTTAGGTCATACCTTAATGGCCTAATGGTTTTATCCACTTGCTTCAAAAAGTCTGATTTTTGCAATAAGGAGTTCATGATCAGAGCCACAGTCAGCTCCTGGTCTTGTTTTTGCTGACTGTATAGAGCTTCTCCATCTTCAGCTGTAAATAATATAATCAGTCTGATTTCAGTATTGACCATCTGGTGATGTCCATATGTAAAGGCATCTCTTGTGCTGTCAGAAGAGGGTGTTTGCTATGAGCAGTGCATTCTCTGGGCAAAACTCTGTTAGCCTTTGTCCTGCTTCACTTTGTACTCCAAAGCCAAACTTGCCTGTTACTCCAGGTATCTCTTGACTTCCTACTTTTGCATTCCAGTCCCCTGTGATGAAAAGGACATCTTTTTTTTGGCGTTAGTTCTAGAAGGTCTTGCAGGTCTTCATAGAACCATTCAACTTCAGCTTTGTCAGCATTAGTGATTGGGGCATAGACTTGGATTACTGTGATATTGAATGGTTTGCCCTGAAAATGAACAGAGGTCATTCTGCTATTTTTGAGATTGCCCCCAAATACTGCATTTCAAACACTTTTGTTGACTATGAGGGCTACTCCATTTCTTCTAAGGGATTCTTGTCCATAGTAGTACATATAATGGTCATCTGAATTAAATTCATCCATTCTGGTCCATTTTAGTTCACTGATTCCTAAAATGTCGATGTTCACTCTTGCCATCTCCTATATGACTAGTTCCAATTTACCTTGATTCATGGGCCTAACTTTCCAAGTTCCTATGCAGTATTGTTCTTTACAGCATCGGACTTCCACCACCAGACACATCCACAGCTGGGCATTGTTTCCACTTTGGCTCAGCCTCTTCATTCCTTCTGGAGCTATTTCTCCACACTTCTCCAGTAGCAAATTGGGCATCTACTGACCTGCGGAGCTCATCTATCCTGTCATATCATAATAATCTACAAAAGACTTTTACTAACCTCTGTTAAACATATTAGCAAAAAAACTAATAAAGTTTAAACCACCATAAGTGTTTTTCCTGTTCTCAATGCTTATCACAACAATTTACCTTACAGGTCAAATTATGAATAATTTAACAAACTTACTTTGAAGGAAGTAATAGTGGAAACCAAACTGCTCTATATTAAAGAACTTTAAACCTAAGAAAATGAGTTTTGCTTGCAATTCAATTATAAATGATAGGACTTTGAAAATAAAACCTCAGGCAATGATTTCTCCAGACTCATGAATTTCACAATTATCATATGGAAGCCATCAGTTAGAAAGCAACCAAATCAACTAGGACAGTAACAGATCCATATCATAAGTGCTCAATGTTCTTGTTGAATTATTACAAGGACTGACTTATAAAATCTGATGAAGTTAGGCTTTTAGCTCTGACATTAAGATCTTTAACTCATTCAGGGCTCATCATTTCAATAAAATACCTCAGGTCACAAGATATGAGTTTACATGTTATGATCTTTAATAGAAACATTATTTAGAACAGGAATTTACAGAAATGAAACTGGTAGGATACTGAAAAACCATTCAGTTGGCCAAATCATGAAAAAAAAATCTTATATCTAAAGTTTCAAAATTTAATTTCCTCATAAGAAATATTTTTTCTTTAAATGAAATTTTTTCATATATACTATACCTTATTTAGACTACAGTCAAGTCAGACTGAAAACCACTCTACAATATTTGTCTAATCAATCTAGTAAAGAGAAAAAGTAATTTTTTAAATAAAAATCAGAACAAAAAGTCCACAAGAAGCTGCAAACACAAGGTTATTTTAAACACTTCATTGAGCATCTTAATTAGAGGTTCTATACAGCCTTGATTTGACCTTTTCTATTCTCTTTTGGATAACCTCATCTACTCTTATAATTTCAAATATCATCTTATATGTTAATTACCTTCAAACATGTACTCCAGCTATCACTTCTTTCCTGTTGTGTTAACCTGTATTTCTCTTCCCACAGGGCAACATCTTTAAGAGGTTTACAGTTTCATTTAAAAAAATACAGGCATGTAAAAAAATTATGGAAGTGTTATAAACATTAATAATATCAATATGTATAAGGTACTGTGAGTATAAAAGAAAGACAGGAAAAGCTTCATAGAGAAAATAACAGAAGTAGACATTTAGGGGAAGAAGTAACAGAAGGGGAGGAAATAGACTATCATTGTAGTCAGTCAAGCTCCTGAGTCATGTATCAGCCTACAAGATGGTTCCTTAAAACATGGGCACTGGAGTACAAGTGGGAAATGGCCAGAAACCATAAAAGGACCAGACAAGGGAGGGTGTTACTTATTATACTTGGAAATTTAAGTGTATTTCATATTTCTTATGCTTATTGTGAAGAAACAGAGAACGATTCAAGGGCTTTTTAAGCAAAGGAGAAACAGGATCACATTTGGATATAACAGGAAAAATGAGAGATTTTTCTATTTTAATTCCTACTGCCTTCTAAATAGCAAGAGTGAAATCTGTTCTGCTGATCCCCTGAAGAGATTTGGCTGTACATATTTGTGAGTAGAAAGCTGGAAAAGCTGAACTGCTGTGCTTTCCAGGGGAAGAAGGAATTCCTTAGAACAACTGTGGGGAAGTGGGACAGAAGTGAGAGAAGCCAGCAAAATAGCCAAAGGCAGTGTCCCTATATTTTCCAAAAAGTACTCACTAACAAACACTTTCAGTCGTTGATTTTTCGCTTGTTTAGGTAGAAACTAAGCTTCAAGGTCATTCCCAGGCATTCCCAGTGCCCCCTGAGCAGACCTCAAAGATAGAGAAGACTATGAGAGTACTGTGACAGACAGACTTAAGGTGGCTCCCCACGTTCTTTACCTCTTGGTGTTCATATTTCTGGAGATCAGGCCCCTGTGGGTGTGGGCAGGATCTGTAACTCAATTATAATAAATATACTATAGCAAAGGCTTTCACTCCCATGAATATACTGCTCTGTCTTGCTAGCAATGTCTCACTTTAAGAGACCCTCCTTGTTGGTTTGATGAAGTAAGCAGCCATGTTGGGCAAAGTACACATGGCAAGTAACTGTGGGCGGCCTATCAGAGCCGAGGGCAGAATGAAGTGGGGCTCTAAGTTGTATAATCACAAACAAATACATTCTACCCGCAACCTGAGCAAGTTTGAAAGCAAGGTACTTTCCTAGTTGAGCCTTCAGTTGAGAACACAGCCAACTCTTTGTACTCTTGTAAAACTCTAAGCAGAAGATCCAGCTAAACTGTGCCAGACTCCTGATAGTGAAACAACAAATGTATATTGTCTTAAGCCTCTAAAATTTGTGGTAATTTGTTATACAGCAATAGAAAACTAACACAAACAGTAACAACTCCCCTTCTCCATCTCCCCTTTCACCAAATTGGCAGATATTTTCTAATCTTTGGCTTTAATATGATCTCAAAGTTATATAAACTTGGAAAAATCATGTCTAAAGTAGCTGAAAAGGTGGATTAGAAGAGTGGAAAGTAGGGAGACAATGGCAATAGCCCAGGTAAGAAATGGTGAGGGGCTAAACCAAGTCAGAAAAAAAAAGAATAACAGCAGGTTTCAGGAGAAATATAATGAGACCATTTGAACACACAGTAAGTTCAAGGTGTCCGTAGTACCGCCAAGCTTTGGTTCTAATTGTGAGAGATGTTAGTTTTGATCTAGTAAAATTCACATTGTCCTGGACATAACAACAAAACCTGACAGTGCCTTTTCAGCCCTCACCATGTATTCTATACTTCATGGAGCTACTTTATGCTCCAGAAACAGAATATACATTCACATTTCCATGTATTTGCTCATGCTGCTCTCTTTGAATGAAATGCATTTCCCAATTGTGCATATTTATGAAAATCCAATTCACTTCTTAAAGTTCAATTAAAATGTTCATATGCTTTATTAGAATATAGCCTTCCTCAAGGACAGAACTTTTTGTTTAGTTCACAGATATATTTCAAAACTCCAAAATAATATCTGTCACATAGTAGTCAGTCAATAAATATCTCTTGAGTAAATGGATGAAGTCTTGGAATCAGTCATTCCTAATTCTATCTCCAGTTACAGAGTAACTAGTATATTCCGCATGTTTAACAAATGCTTGTTGATAAGTAGTTCAACCTCTATTATGTTTCTGAACAAATGAGGAAAATAAAATATAAATTTAATAGGAAAGATAATGGGTGTATATCTGAATTTTAGTTCTGCTGACTGCTGAACACTGTGGATAAATTGCTAGTTCACTACTGAACACACAGTATATGCAAGATGTGATTGGTGACTCAAAAGTCATTCCTAACCCTTCTCTCTTGCCTCCCTCTCATTAGAGAGGTGAAGTAGAAACTCATTTTCTGAGCCTCCTTTACAGCTATGGGTAGTCATGTGACACCATTATGGTCAATTAACTGCAAGGAGAAAACTATTGGATAGATGATTTGACAAAGATAAATTTTTTCTAGTAAAGAGCTTTGCATCCATCTTGTGACTATGAAGAGAAGGCAAAGGGAATCACAGAGCTACCAACTGAAGCTCCCTTACATTAAGCTGCTAAACCAGTGCCAGCAAGCATCTATTCTGGATTTTTTTTTGTTATGTTAGACAAACAAGCTCCTCTTGCTTAAGATCTTTCAGTTTGTTATTTTGTAGCTGAAAATACTCCCAAACAAGTAGAGGAGGTTTAAAAGTTTGGATAATAATACAATCTGGTAAATAATGCTATATAAGAAATGCCTTCAAAATGCCTGGTGAAATTATGGTTTTGAAAGTAGCACCTATGTATCTTTTAAAAACATGCATCATAAGTTACACTATCTCATATTTGACTGTGCTATCATAGTCTTCACTGTCTCTTCTGTTAAACCTTATCCTGTGGACAACTGTGTCAAAATGAAGAAATTATTATTTCAACAGAGTCTGTTTCTCAAATCTGATTTGAGAAAGGTCTATTAAAATTAAAGAGGCAGAACAAAGTAAAAATGGAAAAATAGGATTAGTGAAAATTCCAAGTTTATCCACCCAGAAATTTCAAAGTAACTATACTCCAAAATAGTAGAGCTGTTATCTACATTTTTCAAAAAGTTAAGCAACTTTTTGATTTATAGACATTGCAAAAGATTGAGGTAGTAGTGACAGCATATTACATAATTTTGTTCCTATTTTTAAAACTCCAAACCATTTTACAGGACCAGTTCTAAGTTGTCTAATAAGTATAATGAGAACTCTGTGCTTTCTCTGTCACACTTGTCAAGTTTAATCAGGGCTTGAGTAGTGTTTTAAATTGCTTTTATAAATGAATAGTGTAGCCAATCACTAGTTCCTAGTATCAATGAACAAGTGAAGCAAAGAGGCAATAAGAAACTACCAGTGTAACAAATAATAATCTGGAAGACTTTCCAATAGATTTAAAAAGGAATCATTTATTAAAACCATTTGTAAGAAATTTATATCAATTGAATTACTCTACTATGAAGAGAAATCAGCATCATCCTTATTTTTTATTCACAGGCATTATTTAGTCAGGAAACATTTATAAGCGTTGAGCTGGGCCTGGAGTTGGAGGACACACAGATGAAGAAGACAGAGTTCCTCTTCTGCAAGATGCTTTTGTTGTAGAGCAGCAGCCAGCCACATACATGCAAAAAGCCTCTAAACCACTTCCCAGTATTTCTGTTAAGGCTGCAACTACCAGAATCTAAGGGTAGAATATCCCAGGTGAATGGTTTTGTTTATGGAGATGTATTTAAATCCCTTACAGTGGAATGGTCCATGTTAGTCAGGCCCATAATGAGATAAATGGATCAAATTAGCCACAGGTGATGGCTATAAGCACTAATGCAAAGTATCAAAAGAACTGACATAATGGAGTCAAACTGTGCATTTGTTTTTTACTTTAATCAAGTATTTCTATTACTTTAAGGAATTAAAGTCAATGTTTCCTGATTTGAAACTTGTTTGTTTCTTGATAGTATCTTGAGAAACAAAAGGAATATACTTATTAGAATTCCACACCTTGCCTCTTGGCAGTACTAAGTTTTCAATGATACAACATGTTTAGATCAGCTGTATGCAGGTTGATGATTCTTACAGAAATTTTAAGAATTACAATTAAAATGTCATTCTGGGTAATTATCGCTAAAAAGAAAATCACATCTTATAGTAAGATAATTAGAACTGGAATTCAAAAACTGTGAAGCTGAAAACATATCCACAAAAAGCCTTGGATAAGAATATTCATAGCAGTGTTATTAATAATAGAAGAAAGGAAGGAAGGAAGAAAGAATTCAAGTGTCTGTCACTAGGTAACTGGGTAAACAAAGTGTGAGATTGTGGTGGTTTGAACGGTGGCTCTCAAAAAGATTTGTTCACCTGGAACATCTGAATGTGACCTTATTTGCCAAAAATGACTTTTGCAGATATAATTAAGGATCCTGAGATGAGATGATCCTCAATGAGGATGGGCACTAAATCCAATGACACTGTCCATATAAGAAATAGAAGAGAAGTAAGACAGAGGAAAAGGTTATGTGAAGACAGGGGCAGAGACTGGAGTTAAGCTGCCATAGCCAAAGAACACCTGGGCCACCAGAAGCTGGAAAAAGCAAGGAAGGATTATCCCCCAGAGTCTTTAGAGGTAGGGAGCATGGCCCTGACAACACCTTGTGGCCTCCAGAGCTGTGAGAGAATAAATTTCCGTCAATTTAATTCCTGAAGTTTTAGCCCTAGAAAGTTGTACATGCTAAAGTCCGCCAAACTCCTCTGTCCTTGGGTATTTTCCAGGCAAGAATACTGGAGTGGGTTGCTATGTCCTCCTCAAGGAGGCCCTAATATTCTGTAATTCTGCTGCTGCTACTGCTGCTAAGTTGCTTCAGTCGTGTCCGACTCTGTGCAACCCCATTGACGGCAGCCCACCAGGCTCCCCTGTCCCTGGGATTCACCAGGCAAGAACACTGGAGTGGGCTGCCATGTCCTTCTCCAATGTATGAAAGTGAAAAGTGAAAGTGAAGTCACTCAGTCGTGTCTGACTCCTAGCAACCCCATGGACTGCAGCCTACCAGGCTCTTCCATCCATGGGATTTTCCAGGCAAGAGTACTGGAGAGGGCTGCCATTGCCTCCTCCGTCTGTAATTCTAATTATGCTCAAAGGTATGAATTAGCAATGTTTGTTACGAAGCTTGAAATGTCTTTATCCATTTAGGTGAGACTTTGAGCTAAATCTTATGATTCTTAGTGTATGAGTCCATTTTTCTTTAATTTGCCATTTTTCAGCAAATTAATTGTTCACTTTAAAGCTATGACAAGTCTAGATAGCATACTGAAAAGCAGAGACATCACTTTGCCAACAAAGGCCCATATAGTCAGGGCTACGGTTTTTCCAGTAGTCATGTACAGATGTGAGAGCAGGACCATAAAGAAAGCTGGGCATTGAAAACTGATACATTCAAATTGTGGTGCTGGAGAAGACTCTTGAGAACCCCTTGGGCTGCAAGAAGATCAAACCAATCAATCCTAAAGGAAATTAATCCTGAATATTCATTGGAAGGACTGATGCCAAAGTGCCAACACTTTGGACTTTTCAACATCTTCACATGATGTGAAGAACCGATTCATTCAAAAAGACTCTGATGCTGGGAAAGATTGAAGGCAAAAGGAGAAGGGGGCAACAGAGGATGACATGGTTAGATAGCATCACCAACTCAATGGACATGAATTTGAGCAAACTCTGGGAGATAATGAAGGACAGGGAAGCCCTGTCCTTGTGCTGCAGTCCATGGGGCAGAGTTGGACACAACTTAGTGACTGAACAAAAACCATGAACAACAAAATAGTTCACTATTGCACTGTTCAAAAGTCAGTGGATACATGGACAAACGTGTGTGTGTGTATATGCATTAATTTATATGGTCCCACCTGTCAAGTATGTTAGAAAGTGAAGGAGTTCAGAGCATGCCAGCACTATGCTTCTTTGGTATATTACCTATTTTGAGTTAAAGGCACTTGAAAAACAAGAAAAACACTGATCTTTCCTTGTTTTTCTTAAAAGCAGGAGATGAAATTCCTATATGAAAGATGTCTTTCCTATACCAGAAGGGATGTAACATTCTCATCAAGACCTATAAATTAAGACCAAGAAACTTCTATACAAACAGTCCTTGTTAAAATAATCCTTATCTGCCTTTAGCACCCCCTACATAGTCACTTTTCTATATATGCTCTCTTTGTTCACAAATATAAAAGCACATAGGTTTTGCCATTTCTTTGGGTCTTCATTCTTTATGAAGGCTCCATTTCATATAAAACTTGCATTAAATAAATTGGTATGCTTTTCTCCTGTTGATCTGTTAAATGTCAATTTCTCAGCCATCCAAAAAGAATCCTAAGAGGGTAAAAGTTGGCCTCCCCTATAGAACAGCAGTTCCCAACCTTTTTGGCATCAGGGACTGATTTCATGGAAGATAATTTTTCCATGGATTAGGGATGGGGGGATGGTTTCAGGATAATTCAAACACATTACATTTATTGAGCACTTCATTTCTAATCTAATGCTGCTGCTGCTATTATGGGAGGTACCAGTCCATGGTCCAGAGGTTGGAGACATCTACTATAGAACTTAACAGTTAGTTACAGAGAAATGAAAGAATTGGCAACATATGGAACCAAGGCTAGGCGAACTTAGCCAGTGGCTGAAGTAATCTCAAGGGGCTGTGGGCAGTGATTAAGGAGGGCCTAGCCAACTTGCTTGGACTCCTGCAGGCATAGCTATCAAAGGAGTCTAATCCTATGATCTAGGAACTCTCGAGTAAGAGTCTTTGAGCTTAGAAAGTCAAAACTATCACCAGATAGGGCTTTTCATTGTCCTCAGAAAAAAAAAACCAAAGATGTGTCACTGCCTACCTCCCAGCCTTTCTTTTCCCTCTCCTACTACAACTTCATTTAACAGGAGTACATGATCAGTGTTGACTTTCAGAAGAATCCTCTGGCAGCAGCTGGGGAAAGCCTGGAAATGAGGAGGTTAGAGACCACTGGGATAACTTAATAAGGAATCATTTAATGAATGTCTGAAGTAGTAGAGTGACAGTGGGAATGAAGAAATGAGGGATTCCAGAATAAATAAAATGTTTATTATTCACCCTAATAAATGAAAACTAAATAGCAATGAAAATAAACTATGGCTACATTTGGCAACATGGATGAATATCCAAAATATGATGTTGAGCAAAAGAAGCAGGACACATAAGGATATAAACAGTATGATTCTTTTCATAAGAAGTTCAAGGCAGGAAAAAAAATCCAACTATATTGTTTGAGAATGCTTATAGACATGGTTTAATAAATAAAAAAGGGTCACAAAGTCAAGATAGTGGTTACCGCCAGGGAGAAGACAGCCATAAAGGGGCTGCTGTATGTATGTTATATCACAATTTAAAACAAAGTTTTAAAAAGTATAAATCCTACAGAAACAGCTGAAGTATGTACAATTAGAATTTATATACAGAAGGTAAGGAGGGGACCTGAGTTCAAATTGTGGTTCTGTTACTCACTAGTGGTATGACCTTGAACAGTTATTTAACTTAAGCCCTGATTCCTATTAAGGGAGCTAAGGATATCAGCCCTGGGATTTCTTTGGAAGGAATGATGCTAAAGCTGAAACTCCAGTACTTTGGCCACCTCATGTAAAGAGTTAACTCATTGGAAAAGACTCTGATGCTGGGAGGGATTGGGGGCAGGAGGAGAAGGGGACGACAGAGGATAAGATGGCTGGATGGCATCACTGACTTGATGGACGTGAGTCTGAGTGAACTCCGGGAGTTGGTGATGGACAGGGAGGCCTGCCGTGCTGTGATTCATGGGGTCGCAAGGAGTTGGACATGACTGAGTGACTGAACTGAACTGAACTCAACAGAACTGTTATTTACATTTAAGTTACTTTCTGTCTTAGAGGAGCTACCCTCTCTGGTTGGTCAGCTGGATAAATCTCCCTCAATTTATTGTTTACTTAAATACATTGCAAGTTCCTGCACCCTACTAATGGAGAGGAGTTACTCAGCACCTTTTTAGGTCAGCTGGATGAGGTTTCCAGCAGGTGGGGATATTAAGCTGTCTGCTCTTAACAGTTCTACGGTTCTTAAACTTGAAGACATGCATCACAATTTCTTGGAGGTCTTATTAAAACACAGCTTCTTGGGCCACATTCCCACAGTTTCTGATTTATAAGCAGTGAGGCCCAAGAATTTACATTTCTAACAATTCTAAGAAGTTCCCAGATGATGTCATTGCTACAAGTCCAGGGACAACCTTTTGAGAACCTCTACTCTAATATTCTATACTTTATTCCCAGGCTCTCCAAATACGAGGGAAAGAAACATTTTTCTCAGACACTTGGAAGGAAAATTATTCCATTCACTTGTGCAGCCCTGTTTTTCCCAAAGAGAGTTGGCTTTCCCCAGTTACTGACCCCGTTTGTCCAGTATCTACCCTCTCCTATGAATGTCCTCAGAAACATACATTACAAGCAAAGGTTTGCTGCTCTTGGCTGCTAAGTTGCTACAGTAAGGAATTAGAGGATGGAAGGAGAGGGGGCAGGGTCAGGAAAATGTGTTCAAGTCACCTTCTTCCCAGAAAATCCTGTGAGAAATAAAGGAGACAAAAAAGCATAGCACCTGGGACATTAAGAGCACTCAAACAAATGTCAGTCACCACTGAAAATCCTATGGTGGAACCTGAAGGACTTCAGTCCATGGGGTCACAAGAGTCGGACACGACTTAGCGACTAAACCACCATCACCACCATTATTGCTATGACTTTAACTTTTTTCAGGAGGATGTTTGCAAAGAAAGTATCAAATATCAATTTCAATATTATTTCTTTATATGCTTTATACACTTTAAAATTACCCTGAGACATTTACATAGGTTCTATGAATTATACAGACCTCCTTAAAGTAGAAAAGAAACACTACATAATTTAAAAAATAATAATATATACATTTAACTGAAATCCATTAAAAATCATAATACAAACATTTGTGAAATTTTAGCAACCATTTTTTAGTTTGTTTTTTAAGGTCAAATTATGAACCTATAATTTTAGAAAACCACATAGTGGATATTCTTAAAGGTAAAATGAAATTATTAAATCATTACATATGACTCAGTTAAATTCAATTCAACATTTATTTGTTGTGTGACTGGTAGATGCAGGGGACAGAGAGATGAAAAAATGATGAGGTCTTTGTCCTTAAGGAGTTCATGTTTTTTTTTTCACCTGTGTTTGATTATGTGTTTCCACATCTCTTTCCCCTACTTGATAATAATTGTCTAGTTCCTAGAGGAAGGGGTGACTAACTGCCAGGCAGTCTGAACTTAGAGTTGTCACTATGGAAGTGAACTTTGAGTCAGCATTTGAACAATGCTAAGAATTGGGGTGGGGTGGGAAGAGAAGCACAGGACACTTTAAACAGGATAACAAGTGCAAAAGCTCGGATATAAGAAATAATTTGTTGAGACTGACAAGTACCTCTGTATAGCTGTAGCTTCTGTGCTCATTTTAAAGAGGGATGCAACTGAAGATAAAAATGTAGGGGGGCCAGATGGTGAAAGGTTCTTCTTCTGTTCTAAGGAGTTTTGACTTTACCTGCAGGTGACTGGGAGCTTTGCAAGCAGTAGAGTTAGATGAGGGTTTGTGTTCTGGCAACAACTGCACAATCAACAGGACAGAGAGTGAACCATAGTGAACTACCTGGACAAAAGTCAAGTTAGGATTAGATCACAACATTTCTCAGGAGACAGAATGCTGTCCACCATTGTTTCCAAATGTTTGATTTGCCTGTAGCCTTAAACTCTTTTCAGCAGTTAGATAAAATGGAACAATTGCTGGAAATGAACTGAAACTGAAGGCCCTATCCATTGGCCTCAAGTTCAGAATAACGAGTTTCAGAAAACACACACACACACATTAGGTATGAAGTTCAGGGGTAAAGCTAGGTGTATTTCTTTGGTGGTCAGTAAAATCATTTTTAGCAGCCTTATAATTAACATAAAATCAAAGTTTGAACCATCTTCATGTAAAGGCAGAGAAGGTATGATTGCTGGGATGTGCAGTAAAATAATTAGATATTTTATTCAAAAAAGTAAAAATAAGATTTGAGGTTTGTGAATCAGTTTGATCTTTAAAAGGAAAAATATGGGAAATAACAATAATAGTTACATATAAAAGATGTCAATTTACATAGCACACAAAAGTAGGCAGAATAATTTTATACCATAAACAGTCATAGGAGATGCTAACAAACTACTGGATAATATGCCACTTAGTAAAGGAAAATAACCTACACAAAGGTTAAAAATTGACATAAACCACCAACATAAAAATTATGAAAGCTAAACCAAATTGGGAAAATATTTATAAGTATTACTATAGAAAACTCACCTACACCTGTAAGAAATCTTTGATTCTAATAAATGAATTAGCAAGAGAAATTATTTTAATTACAAAAGGAATGGCTTAGAAACATTTGGAAAAGTCAGCCTCACTAATAAAAAAAATGCTAATTAATAGACTTAACTTTGTTTTGGACCTATTAGTAAAGTTTTTTTCCCTCACTTTGCTTTGTTTTTTAATGTGCACATCCAGGATGGTCAAGATTACTGCATTATGAAAGGGCCATTCTCATCCTTGCTAGTGGGTGACACTTGGCATTAAATATTAAAATGCCCATAACTTTTGATTCAGCATGTGCATTTTGAGGACACTTTGTTACGCTGAAACACATGTTTTATTTATCTCATTGTTGCTCAAACTACCACACAATTGCACTCATCTCACAAGGCAATGGCACCCCACTCCAGTACTCTTGCCTGGAAAATCCTATGGATGGAGGAGCCTGGTGGGCTGCAGTCCATGGGATCGCTAAGAGTCAGATATGACTGAGCAACTTCACTTTCACTTTTCACTTTCATGCATTGGAGAAGGAAATGGCAACCCACTCCAGTGTTCTTGCCTGGAGAATCCCAGGGATGGGGGAGCCTGGTGGGCTGCCGTCTCTGGGGTTGCACAGAGTCAGACACGACTGAAGCGACTTAGCAGCTTAGCACACACTAGTATCCACTCCAGTGTTCTTGCCTGGAGAATCCCAGGGATGGGGGAGCCCGGTGGGCTGCCGTCCATGGGGTCGCACAAAGTCGGACATGACTGAAGCGACTTAGCAGCAGCAGCAGCAGCAGCACACGCTAGTAAAATAATGCTCCAAATTCTCCAAGCCAGGCTTCAGCAATACGTGAACCGTGAACTTCCAGATGTTCAAGCTGGTTTTAGAAAAGGCAGAGGAATCACAGATCAAATTACCAGAATCTGATGGATCATCGAAAAAGCAAGAGAGTTCCAGAAAAGCATCTATTTCTGCTTTATTGACTATGCCAAAGCCTTTGACTGTGTGGATCACAATAAACTGTGGAAAATTCTGAAAGAGATAGGAATACCAGACCACCTGACCTGCCTCTTGAAAAACCTGTATGCAGGTCAGGAAGCAACAGTTAGAACTGGACATGGAACAACAGACTGGTTCCAAATAGGAAAAGGAGTACGTCAAGGCTGTATATTGTCACCCTGCTTATTTAGCTTATATGCAGAGTACATCATGAGAAACGCTGGGCTGGATGAAGCACAAGCTGGAATCAAGATTGCTGGGAGAAATATCAATAACCTCAGATATGCAGATGACACCACCCTTATGGCAGAAAGCAAAAAGGAACTAAAAAGCCTCTTGATGAGAGTGAAAGGAGAGAGTGAAAAAGTTGGCTTAAACCTCAATATTCAGAAAATGAAGATCATGGCATCTGGTCCCATCACTTCATGGGAAATAGATGGTGAAACAGTGGAAACAGTGTCAGACTTTATTTTTTGGGGCTCCAAAATCACTGCAGATGGTGATTGCAGCCATGAAATTAAAAGACTCTTACTCCTTGGAAGGAAAGTTATGACCAACCTAGATAGCATATTCAAAAGCAGAGACATTACTTTGCCAACAAAGGTCCGTCTAGTCAAGGCTATGGTTTTCCAAGTGGTCATGTATGGGTGTGAGAGTTGGACTGTGAAGAAAGCTGAGCACTGAAGAATTGATGCTTTTGAACTGTGGTGTTGGAGAAGACTCTTGAGAGTCCCTTGGACTGCAAGGAGATCCAACCAGTCCATTCTAAAGGAGATCAGCCCTGGGATTTCTTTGGAAGGAATGATGCTAAAGCTGAAACTCCAGTACTTTGGCCACCTCATGCAAAGAGTTGACTCACTGGGAAAGACTCTGATGCTGGGAGGGATTGGGGACAGGAGGAAAAGGGGACGACAGAGGATGAGATGGCTGGATGGCATCACCGACTCGATGTTCGTGAGTTTGAGTGAACTCCGGGAGTTGGTGATGGACAGGGAGGCCTGGCGTGCTGCGATTCATGGGGTGGCAAACAGTCGGACACGACTGAGAGACTGAACTGAACTGTATCAGGAGTCCTGTTCAAGCTCCATAGGATTATACAGGGTTTAGTGTTAGAACCCATGGGACATGGAATTGTGGAACCAAAGAAATTTTAGGGATCCGCTGCTCCCTCTCATCACTCTCTCACAGCATATCACATTCTCTCTGCAAGTCTGTACCACTCTCCCCTCTCTGCTAACTGGCTGCTTCCGCTAATCCATAGTTTGTGACTTTACACAAGCTCAGATCAGGCCAGCAGGGAATTCTGTTCATTATCACTCAGGAATCCAGGCTGATGGAGATTCCTCATGCATGTGCTTCTTTGATCACAGTGGCAGAGGAAAGGAGACATGAAGAACTGTGCAGGGACACTTAAAACATCTGTCCAGAAGTGCTGCCAGAAGTATTATTGCTGCTCACATTTCACATTTCATGGCAACAACCAGCTCCAAAGTGGGCCAAGAAGAGCAACCTTACCAATACCCAGGAAGAGAACTGAAATATCTGTGAACAGTCCTTGTGTTTCCTCATTAATGTGTTGTGTGCTCACTTATATTTCTCATGCTGCTGTTGCTACTTCTGCTAAGTCGCTTCAGTCGTGTCCGACTCTATGCGACCCCATAGACGCAGCCCACCAGGTTCCTCCGTCCCTGGGATTCTCCAGGCAAGAACACTGGAGTAGGTTGCCATTGCCTTCTCTGAAATTTCTTATAAATGAAGATTAAATTGAAAATTATGGTTTTGCATTTCTGTTAATCTTTTTTTAAGTTAAGACATATCAGCACATTTACTGACATAAAATTGTACAAATGAGCACAAATCCATAACATACATGCATCATGCTCAGTTAAAAAACAGTTAAATGTTCAGACACATCATTTGGCAAATTCTCTGTTGAGGCAAAATAGCCAATTACACAAAAAAAACAACAGACTAATAAGTAAGCAAGTGTTATGTCATAATACTGTATCCTATTATAAGTATTTTATGCAACCCTTGTAACTTTTAGTTCTGGCTTCTCTAACTTTTATATGTAAGATAATTAGTTCCAATAGTAGACATGCTTAATGGTTTAACTTTGAAATAAAATTTTGGAAAATCTACTACTCCTTTCTCAGGCTTCTGAGTCAGTTTAATTCAAAAGTATCCTAAAATTACTATTTGCAAATGTCCATCTTACTCCTGCATAGTTAAACTAAATAGAGAAATAAACTAAATCCTGATGATGATAAAAGATGAGAACTGTCATCCCTAACTCTTGATTTTAAAATTTTAGTTTGTTCAACAAACACACTAAAGGTAGCATCCTTCCTCTTCTCCTTAACAAGCAAACATTATACAGTTACATTAAAAAACCTATAGTAACAAATACATTTTTCTAATTTACATATTGAAATTCTCTGTAAGATTTCATTTGGAAAAAAGTTCCAACGCTAAAATTAATTTTGAGAACTACTATTGTAGACCATTTTCTTTGTCATGAATCCATTTGGTATTTATTTGGCTTTAAGGTCTCTTTTCTTTTGAAAAATCCTCTAAAAACACAAACACAGTCTCGTGTCTCATGACTTTCAGACTTTCTTCTCCTTCTCCTTTGTAAGTCATCCTAGCAAGATTAGTTAACAAAATACCTGAATTTTAAAAGGCGTTTTAACTACATATTTGTAAAAATTGTTTCCATAGAGAATGAGGCAAGAGTTTATTTTCTACAATCCCATGCACCTTTATTACATGGCAAACAAAATTAAGCTCGCCTTCTAACCTTATATCATAGCTCCTTCTCAACCCTTCAGCTTTGGTTTTATTGATTAAAACACGGTGGAAGAGTCTTTTGTTCTTTCTGAGAATTTTCAAAAAATGTAAATATTACTATGACCCAAATGTTTCAAACTAATTACTGCTCTTATAGTCTCAACTGCATTTTGGTTATACATTAGCTTTATTAGTCACATTCATCTTCAGTAAGCAACATTTTAAAAATTCAGTGTAAGATCATGGTTTCGATGATAAGCTTTTTGAGAAAGTGAGTTGAGTTTTTACCATTTCTACTCAGATCATTTTGGTTGCATAAGACAGACAATTCAACTTAAAATGACAAATAAATTTTTTAAAATGTATTGGCTTACATAATTGAAAAGTCTATGTAATTATTTTTTTAGATACAATTATTTTTAACGTAAATTTTTTTACATAATAGAAGAAGGAGACAGGAGAAGGTGGGTCTCAGTTGTTATTGGTCAGTCACTCAATTGTGTCCAACTCTTTGTGACCCCATGAACTGCAGCATGCCAAGCTTCCCTGTCCTTCACTATCTGCCGGAGTTTGCTCAAACTCATGTTCATTGTCAGTGATGCCATTCAACCATCTCAACCACTGTTGCCCCCTTCTCCTCCTGCCCTCAATCTTTCCCAGCATCAGGGTCTTTTCCAATGAGTCAGTTATTTGCATCAGGCGGCCAAAGTATTGGAGTTTCAGCATCAGTCTTTCCAGTGAATATTCAGGGTTGATTTCCTTTAGGATTGACTGGTTTGATCTCCTCATTGTCCAAGGGACTCTCAAGAGTTTTCTGCAGTACCACAATTCAAAAGCATCAATTCTTCAATGCTCAAGCTTCTTTATGGTCCAACTCTCATGCCCAAACATGACTATTGGAAAAACCATAGCTCTGACTATACGGACCTTTGCCAGCAAAGTGATATTTCTGCTTTTAAATATGATGTCTGGGTTTGTCATAGATTTTCTTCCAAGCAGTAAGTGTATTTTAATTTCAAGGCTGCAGTCACTCTCTACAATGATTTTGGAGCCCAAGAAAATAAAATCTGTCATTGTTTCCTTTGTTTCCCCATCTATTTGCCATGAAGTGATGGGTCTGGATGCCATGATCTTAATTTTTTTAATGCTGAGTTTTAAGCCAGCTTTCACTCTCCTCTTTCACCTTCATCAAGATGCTCTCTAGTTCCTCTTCACTTTCTGCCATTACAGTGGTATCATCTGCATATCTGAGGTTATTGATATTTCTCCCGGCAATCTTGATTCCAGCTTGTGCCTCATCCAACCTGGCATTTCGCATGATGTACTCTGCATATAAGTTAAATAAGCAGGGTGACAATATACAGCCTTGATGTACTCCTTTCCCAATTTGAAACCAGTCCATTGTTTCATATCAAATTCTAACTGTTGCTTCTTGTCCTGCACACAGGTTTTTCATGAGGCAGGTAAGGTAGTCTGGTATTCCCATCCCTTTAAGAATCTTCCAGTTTCTTGTGATCCACACAATCAAAGGCATTAGCATAGTCAATAAACCAGAAGTGGATGTTTTTCTGGAATTTTCTTGCTTTTTCTATGATAAAATGTTGGCATGTCGGTAATTTGATCTCTGGTTCCTCTGCCTTTTGAAAGTCCAGCTTGTATATCTGGAAGTTCTCAGTTCACATACTGTGAAGCCTAGCTTGAAGGATTTTGAGCATTATCTTGCTAGCATGCAAAACAAGTGCAATTGTGTGGTAGTTTGAACATTCTTTGGCATTCCCCTTCTTTTGGATTGGGATGAAAACTGACCTTTTCCAGTCCTGTGGCCACTGCTGAGTTTTCCAAATTTGCTGGCATGTTGAGTACAGCACTTTAACAACATCATCTTTTAGGATTTGAAATAACTTGGCTGGAATTTCATCACTGCACTAGCTTTGTTCTTGGTTATGCTTTCTAAGGCCCACTTGACTTCACATTCTAGGCTGTTTGGCTCTAGGTGAGTGGCTACAACATCGTTGTTATCTGGGTCATTAAGTTAAAAGGTTCAAACTCTAGTAATCAAAACTCAGTTTCTTTTCATCCTTCACTCTCCCTTCCCCTGTGTTGGCTTCCCTCTCGGGTTCCACGTGGCAGTCCCCAGAAATTTCAGGCACATAATCACTCAGATTCAAATTTAGTAGAAGAAGCGTAGCCTTTTCCCTGTCGTTCCTTAACAAGTCTCGGGATCCACTTTGACTGCACCATTTTAATCATGTGTCCTTGACCAAAGGATGCTAGGAATTGTACCAGGGACCAAAGGATGCTAGGACCTGTATCAGGAATTCTTTGGGCTACAAGTAACAGAAAAATCTAACAGTAGTTTAAACAACGTAGACATTTATGATCTCATTTAACTAGAAAATTGAAGGTAAGTAGTTCAAAACCTAAATGGAGAAGGAAATGGCAACCCACTCCAGTATTCTTGCCTGGAGGATCCCAGAGACGGGGGAGCCTGGTGGGCTGCCATCTATGGGGTTGCACAGAGTCGGACACAACTGAAGTGACTAAGCAGCAGTTCAAAACCTGTCGGTCTTTATTGACATTCATCCTTCTTCAGTCATCTACACTATCCACCTGGCATAAATCAAGTTACCATATATGTATGAATCAGTCTCTTGACTCTATCATAGTTCCACTGGTCAATTTCTTATTGCTGGGTCATTGCCAATATGTTTTACTTAATATGAATTTATAAGAAATCTTGATATGTAATACAGAAAATCTTCCCTAGTTATTCTTGAGGAATATCTTGGCTATTTTTGGGTCTTTGACTTTTCATATAAATTCTCTCAAACTTGTCAAGTTAAAGAAATTCATCTAAGATTTCAATCAAAATTTGGATAGATAAATTTTGAAAGACTTGTCTTCTTCACAATACTATCTTTCTAGCCAATGATATGTTTATATTTCTCAATATATTTATGTTTTCATTAAAGTTTTATAATTTTCTCTATAAAGCCTTGCCTAATATGCAAAGGATGTTATATTTTTTCTTGCTATTATAAAAATTATCTCTTAAAATATTATTTTTCCTAATTGCATATAAAATGCATTTAAATTTTGTATATAAACCTTGTATCAGACATTTTACAAATTCTCTGATTAAGTCTAATGATTTGTCAGCAGACTGTTGGATTCTTTTATGTAGACAATCATATCATCTGTAAACAATGACCGTTTTATTAATGTCCTTCCAATCCTTTGATTTTTTTTCCTCCTGCCTTACTGTAGAACTTCTTCTTTTACTTACTTAAGTATTTCTACGTCTTCATATTAGACATAGTTTCTATAAATTCAATTCAGGTACATTTTTATTTTTTTTTAATATTCAATCTGATAATGCCTAATTTTAAATTGGTGAATTGAGTCCATTTACTGATATTTTTGGATTTATTTCTTACTTTATTTCATGCTTTTCTCTTTAAAAGTTAAATAAGCTCTTTTAACTTTAAAAAAACCTGTTTTTTTCCTCTTGCTACTATCTGTTGCATTAAATAAACTGTGTTTACCTTACTCTGTATTATATTTTGGAGTAGTACATTCTACATATATCCTTTAGTTATATCTTTAATATAAACATTTATAGATACTAAAATTAATCAATATATCTACCTTGATTATGAATAAAACAAAGACCTAGGATAGTTCTCCTATTAATATGTTTACTCTATCCCACTGTACATGTTACTACCATTAGTATTTTAGATTTATTTTTATATTCCCTGATGAGTCATTATTATCATGGTTTTTATATAAATAAAAATATAAAAATTTGAGTTTGATATTGGTAGATTTGAAATAATGGTACTAGCCTGCTGTGAATAAGTAAACAACATAAGGACCAATATACAGAGGGCATCTTTAACCTATTTATTTAACAACTGACAGCAAGGAGATCCAAACAGTCAATCCTAAAGGAAATTAGTCTTGAATATTCATTGGAAGGATTGATGCTGAAGCTGAAATTCCAATACTTTGGCCAACTGATGCGAAGTACTGACTCATTTGAAAAGACCCTGATGCTGGAAATGATTTAAGGTGGGAGAAGAAAGGGACGACAGAGGATGAGATGGTTGGATGGCATCACTGACTCAATGGACATGAGTTTGAGTAAACTCCGAGAACTGGTAATGGACAGGGAGGCCTGGCGTACTGTAGTCCATGGGTTGCAAAGAGTCGGACACAACTGAGCGACTGAACTGAATCTATCTTTTCTCTTTGGATGTTTTTAAAATCTCCTTTTTATCTAGGTGTAGAATTTTTTTTCTTTCTTCCTGCCACTATATCTCTTAAATTTCCCAAGACTATTCCTAAATCAAAGCTTTTGTGTGTCCTAGAACTGCAGCTTGGAAAGAATTTCCTCTAGGTATACTTTTGGCTTGCTGCTGCAACTGGTTCAAGTCTCTGCTCAATTCCTCATAGAGGCCTTCCCTGATCCCAGTGTCAAACTTTCTTCTCTTACCCTTTATTTTTCTTCACAGAACCTTTTACTACTTTACATTTTTAAAAATATTTATTTGTTCATCATCTGCCTCCCTATCCCAAGAATATATACCACAAGGGCACAGACTCATATTCATTCACTGCTATATCCCTAGTATCTAGAATAGTACCTGGAACAGGAGGCACTTCATAAGTATTTGTTGACTTCATGGGTTAATAGTCTTTTGTCTGTGCTTTATTCTTTCAAGGTAGCTGAATTCTCTTCTGTGTATGTGAAGAAGTGAAGTGAAGAGAAGTCACTCAGTCGTGTCCAACTCTCTGTGACCCCATGGACTGTAGCCCACCAGGCTCCTCGGTCCATGGGATTTTCCAAGCATGAATACTGGAGTGGGTTGCCGTTTCCTTCTCCAGGGACTCTTCCCGACCCAGGAATCAAACCCAGGTCTCCCGCATTGGGCACATTGGATGCTTTACTGTCCAAGCTACCAGGGAAGCCCCAGAGACAATAAAACTGCAGATAAAATGTACTGGTGGAGTAAGCCACTTTGAGGAAGTTCTTCATAAATGCAGAACCTCATATTTTCCCTACTGAGGGACCACATCATAAGACCCAGATTTTAATCTTGCTTGTACTGCTTACTAGTTGTGAGCTACTGGGCTCATCATTTTACCTCTTTACTCCTTTATGCTCTTACATGTAAAACTAAAGGGGTTCAGTTAGATGATCATTAGTTCTTTTTAGCAATAAAACTGCATGATTCCACAGGGGCAGAACATCAGCAGCCTAAGATCACAAGACGGGTGAAATCAGGCCTTTAACTCAGGTCTCTTAAACTTCTTCAATGATGACATTACATGTCATCAAAGATACTCTACAGCCAACTGCCCACATACCTGAAAAACTATAATACCTGAAAACTCTTCACAGGGCCAACCTATACACTTGAAAGAGTCAGACTTTTATTCCAAATGTACCTGGCGCTAGATAATCCACAAAACCAAACTCTTAGCATGGTTTTAATATCTATATCACATAACTTTGGGTTAAAAACACCTCAGGAAAAAAATTCCAACTCAGTGGAGAATCATTCGTCAAAATGCCTTTCCTCAAAATCAACTCTGCAAAAAAACAAACCCACAGGAAGAGTTTTTTTAAAAAGAAAGGAAGGGGACTTCCCTGGTTGTCCAGAGGTTAAGAATCCACCTTCCAATGCAGTTGACACAGGTTCGATCTCTGGGAGGGGAACTAAGATCCCACAGGCTGCAGGGCAACTAAGCTTGAGCACCACAACTAGAGAGAAGCCCGCACACTACAAATCCTAAGCCCATGCGCTCTGGAGCCTGCAAGCCACAAACAGGGAAGCCTGCAGCTGCTGCAATGAAGACCCAGCACAGCCAAATATTAAAGAACAAAAAAATAAAAAAGAAAGAAAAAAGAATGTACAAGTGAATAGCAGGACAAGAACTATAAGAGGAAGTATATGGAAAGGAGGAGGTAACTTAGCCTCTAGATCTAGCATTTTCTTAATGGTTTCAGCCTTTTTGGGGGGGGGGAGGGGGGTGGTTTCTAGGACAAGGAGAAAAATGACTACCCAACCTCTTTGCCTCTCAAACTTATACCTTCAAAGTGGCAGCTGAAAGACCTGACATGGGCAGAATGGAGGCTTGGAGGCTTTTCCAGCAGAGGCATTCAACAGTGAATAGGAGGAGTGAAGAGACTAAGGCTTTGGTTCTACCAGAGTGCCAGACAGCTCTTATGATCATGAATAGGTGGCCATATGACTTATCATCCAAACCAGGACATTTTTAGGAATGAAAGAGCACTAATAATTGTATTAAGGCTATGCGGAAACTGCATCCCAAGTAAATCAGACATATGGTCATCTTAGGTATTAAGGGCCCCAGTAAAGGCAGGGGTGCTTCCCCGGTGGCTCAGCAGTAAAGAATTCACCTGCAATGCAGGAGACGTGAGTTCAATCCCTGGGTTGGGAAGATCCCCTGGAGGAGGAAATGGCAACCCACTCCTGTATTCTCACCTGGAAAATCCCATAAACAGAGGAGCCTGGTGGGCTACAGTCCATGAAGTTGCAAAACAGGCAAGCATGACTTAGCAACTAAAGAACAACAAAGCAAAGGCAGGGGATCTACAGAGTTAGCTGATCGACCATATAATGAAATCTTACCTCACCTTATCAACCACAGGAGCCCCAGCAGAGGCAACAGGGAAGATAGAAATCAGCCTTTCAACTAATATCTCTGCTCCTTGGGTACAATATAAACTTGTCAGTTACCTGTGGTGCCATTTTCTTATTGATTCCTACGTGTCCCGGCCCTCTGGAATAAACTCCTTTAAAATTGGTCCTAACAGGAAAACAGTACTCAAAGCACACAGACCTGATCTCCAATGCATATTAACTCTGTATTCCAAGAGGTACATGACAGAATCTCGGGTATCTAACACTGAAAAGTGCAAGGAGTGAGCAAGGTGACAAAGGAAGTGTGAACATGAAGGCATGGGAAGAGCAGGTATCTATATGTATGGGCCAAATATGGCTGTCCCAGTATGATACCCTTATTCCCCAGGGGATCAATACAAAATGACCACCATTTCTCAGTTCTAAATTCCTAGGAGAGAAAGTCTGACTAGTACAGATTGGGTCAGGAGTCTCCTTGGTCAAAGTAGGTATGGCTAGGTGTGTGCTCTGCTTAGTTGCTCAGTCGTGTCCAACACTTTGCAGGCTATCAGGGAAGCCCTCATAGCTCAAATGGTAAAGGACCTACCTGCAACACAGGAGACCTGGGTTTGATCCCTGGGGAAGATCTCTTGGAAAAGGGACTGGCTACTGACTCCAGTATTCTTGCCTGAAGAATTCCATGGACAGGGGAGCCTGGTGGGCTGCATTTCCTGGGGTTGCAAAGAGTCAGACATGACTGACTGAGTGACCAACACTTTTATGGCTAGGTGGTAGGTCACAAATTGCACATGGCTACAGAGATCTCACCCCAGTGGAGTAAAAGCTTTTAGAAAACGGAGGATCTGGGCAAACAGGTGCTTTAAAATTGTATCATATTTGATGAAAACTGAGGAAAGTTGAAAGTCACCATAGAAATGCAAGCAATTATATTGTTCACTGATAGATGAAACATTATATAGAGACAATAAGGTAAAATTATTTGTTGATTCAAGGTCATTCTTAGTATTGGGTTATATCCTGAAAGTGATATTTGAACTTTTCTTTTATCCACTTAATCCACTCCTAAAGTCTTAAATTATTGGCCCTGCCCCATGCTTCCCTCTCTTGAGCCTTAAGTAATCTTTAAAACTTGCTGTTAACTTTTCCTTTCTTGCTAAGTGATGGTAAGATTGCGTGTCATTTTGTTTCTTAAGAAAATTGCCTAATATTTGCTTTTGTTAGGAAATATACCACATTATCTTATGGAAGCTTATGAATTTTTTAATGTAATAAAAAACAGATATATATTTTTAATTATTATAAAATTAATACATGCATGAGTTAAAAATTCAAATACATGGAGTAGAAAAATAAAAGATAAAATGTTGCCCAACTACTGTCCACAACTTAGTTCTACTTCCTGGATTACTTTTTTGACGAGGACCCAAGTAGGAAATACATTTTACACCCACACACACACACACACACACACACAGATGATAAAAGTTTCAAGAATTTTACTTGTTCATACTTTTTCTTTTTTGCCCTTCTAATGTAGATTGTAGCCCACTAACTTGATTCACTTCCACAGTTTGAAAACCACTGAAGATAGCTACGTGAAACTGTTTTTTAGTACTTCTGATAGATACCTCTATCCTTAAAAATAATACACACATACTACCATTAGATTCAATTCCTGACTTTTTAAAAATTGAATCCACACTTCGAAAAAGAACAATAAGAACTTAGCTTAATTACATCAGCCTCCATTTTTCTTTCCCTGGTCTCGTCTTTGCAATTTTTATTATAGTACATTAAGTTCTATTTCTTACTTAATTGCTTTAAATATATTTAAACCTCTATTTCTTTTTATTACTTCATTTAATTGTAGGCCAATTACTTTACAATATTGTAGTGGTTTTTGCCATACACTGACATGAATCAGCCATGGGTGTACATGTGTTCCCCATCCTGCACCCCTCTCCCAACTCCCTCCCCATCCCATCCCTCAGGGTCATCCCAGTGCACCAGCCCTGAGCACCCTGTCTCATGCATCGAACCTGGACTGGCGATCTGTTTCACATATGATAGTATACGTTTCAATGCTATTCTCTCAGATCATCTCACCCTCACCTTCTCCCACAGAGTCCAACAGACTGTACTATACATCGGTGTCTCTTTTGCTGTCTCGCATATAAGATTATCGTTACCATCTTTCTAAATTCCATATATATGCGTTAGTATACTGTATTGGTGTTTTTCTTTCTGACTTACTTCACTCTGTATAATAGGCTCCAGTTTCATCCATCTCATTAGAACTGATTCAAATGTATTCTTTTTAATGGCTGAGTAATATTCCATCATGTATATGTACCACAGCTTTCACATCCATTCGTCTGCTGATGGACATCGAGGTTGTTTCCATGTCCTGGCTATTGTAAACAGTGCTGCGATGAACACTGGGGTGTTCATCACGTGTCTGTTTCAATTCTGGTTTCCTCGGTGTGTATGCCCAGCAGTGGGATTGCTGGGTCATATGGCAGTTCTATTTCCAGTTTTTTATGGAATCTCCACACTGTTCTCCATGGTGACTGTACTAGTTTGCATTCCCACCAAGAGTGTGAGAGGGTTCCCTTTTCTCCACACCCTTTCCAGCATTTATTGTTTGTAGATTTTTGGATAGCAGCCATTCTGACCCACGTGAGATGGTACCTCACTGTGGTTTTGATTTGCATTTCTCTGATAATGAGTGATGTTGAGCATCTTTTCATGTGTTTGTTACCCATCTGAATGTCTTCTTTGGAGAAATGTTTGTTTAGTTCTTTGGCCTATTTTTTGATTGGATCGTTAAACCTCTATTTCCTGATCTACCATTAGAAAGTGTTCATCCACACATTTAAAAATGTCTCTTAATTCCTCCATTATATAAGATTAGTGCATTTGCATCCTTTCACTTCCCTCCACTTCCCAACTTCCATTAGCTGTACCACTACTTTCACACAGTCAATAATTATTATAACATTTACTGTGTTAGGATAATTGTCTTTTGTATTTTGTTCTTCAACTTATTTTTTAAAGTGATTTTTTTTTCAATATTCAGTTCAGTTCAGTTCAGTTCAGTCGCTCAGTCGTATCCGACTCTTTGCAACCCCATGAATCGCAGCACGCCAGGCCTCCCTGTCCATCAACAACTCCCGGAGTTCACTCAGACTCACGTCCATCAAGTCAGTGATGCCATCCAGCCATCTCATCCTCTGTCGTCCCCTTCTCCTCCTGCCCCCAATCCCTCCCAGCATCAGAGTCTTATCCAATGAGTCAACTCTTCGCATGAGGTGGCCAAAGTATTGGAGTTTCAGCTTTAGCATCATTCCTTCCAAAGAAATCCCAGGGCTGATCTCCTTCACAATGGACTGGTTGGATCTCCTTGCAGTCCAAGGGACCCTCAAGAGTCTTCTCCAACACCACAGTTCAAAAGCATCAATTCTTCGGTGCTCAGCCTTCTTCACAGTCCAACTCTCACAGCCATACATGACCACAGGAAAAACCATAGCCTTGACTAGACAGACCTTTGTTGGCAAAGTAATGTCTCTGCTTTTGAATATGCTATCTAGGTTGGTCATAACTTTCCTTCCAAGGAGTAAGAGTCTTTTAATTTCATGGCTGCAGTCACCATCTGCGGTGATTTTGGAGCCCCAAAAAATAAAGTCTGACACTGTTTCCACTGTTTCCCCATCTATTTCCCATGTAGTGATAGGACCAGATGCCATGATCTTCGTTTTCTGAATGTTGAGCTTTAAGCCAACTTTTTCACTCTCCTCTTTCACTTTCCTCAAGAGGCTTTTTAGCTCCTCTTCACTTTCTGCCATAAGGGTGGCATCATCTGCATATCTGAGGTTATTGATATTTCTCCCAGCAATCTTGATTCCAGCTTGTGCTTCCTCCAGCCCAGCGTTTCTCATGATGTACTCTGCATATAAGCTAAATAAGCAGGGTGACAATATACAGCCTTGACGTACTCCTTTTCCTATTTGGAACCAGTCTGTTGTTCCATGTCCAGTTCTAACTGTTGCTTCCTGACCTGCATACAGGTTTCTCAAAAGGCAGATCAGGTGGTCTGGTATTCCCATCTCTTTCAGAATTTCCACAGTTTATTGTGATCTACACAGTCAATGGCTTTGGCATAGTCAATAAAGCAGAAATAGATGTTTTTCTGGAACTCTCTTGCTTTTTCCATGATTCAGCAGATGTTGGCAATTTGACCTCTGGTTCCTCTGCCTTTTCTAAAACCAGCTTGAACATCTGGAAGTTTACGGTTCACATATTGCTGAAGCCTGGCTTGGAGAATTTTGAGCATTACTTTACTAGCGTGTGGGATGAGTGCAATTGTGCGGTAGTTTGAGCATTCTTTGGCATTGCCTTTCTTTGGGACTGGAATGAAATCTGACCTTTTCCAGTCCTGTGGCCACTGCTGAGTTTTCCAAATTTGCTGGCATATTGAGTGCAGTACTTTCACAGCATCATCTTTCAGGATTTGAAAGAGTCAACTGGAATTCCATCACCTCCAATAGCTTTTTTTCAATACTACAATTTTGTAAATCTTATTTACTGCTGAATCAATTGTATAAACAGAGGTGTAAAAATACAAATGTAAACCATATTATTAAATTTATGCTTATCGAAGGAGAATGTTCTAGGTGTCAATGTCAAACAGATTCTCTTTTCCATTGATTACTCATAATACTGTCACATCTTAGTTTCATATTTGGACCATGAGTTACACAATTTTTTGCCTTTACTAAAGATTTTAATTGTCTTTTTTTTTTTTTTTGGTTGATGACAGGAAAAACATGTCACTCTCATTAAAATTATTAAGGTTTTTAAACATGCTATTGTATAAAATGAATCTACTTTTTTCTTAAAGATGTTCTTCTGAGTTCCTTCTTACTTTTCATTCTTATTACTACTGATCACCTTGGAAGTCTAAATATTTGCACTGAAACATCTTTTTATTGCATTCATAGAGCAGATCCTATTACCAGCCTCCCATGTTTCTTTTTTTTTTTTTTCTGAAAAGATGTATGAGAGATCAAAAAATAGTTTAAAATTCCCTCATCTGCCCTCATCCTTCAATGCTTTTTCTGTCTATAGGATTCTAGGTTCAGAATTAATTTTCTCTCAGAACTTCAAAGTTCCACTGCCTTCTTATAATTAGCGTTGCTAAGATAAATGGCAAACTTCAATCTCCCTATTTCAATCTCCCTATCACTCCTATAAAAGTAACAATCTCAATTTGGCTCTCTTTTCTGTACTAATTAAACTTTCATAATTGGCCTTTTCTGATATTCTCTTTGCTGGACTCTATATTGCACACTAGACTGGTTTTCTTAAATAACTGGCTCCTCTTGTTCTTGCTTGTTAGTTGCTCAGTCTTTATCCAATGCTCTGTGACCCCATGGACTGTCCACAAGGCTCCTTTGTGTCTATGGGACTCTCCAGGCATGAATGTTGGAGTGAACTGCCATGTCCTTCTCCAGGGGATCTTCCTGACCCAGGGATTGAACCCGAGCCTCTTGGGTCTCCTGCATTGGCAGGCAGGTTCTTTACCACTAACACCACCTTTTTCTAATGTGATTCTAAATGCTGTAGTTCCTGTACCCTCTTTTCTGTTCTATATGTCTTCTCCCCTATATTAGTCCTCGAGCTTTAAAAACTATCTGCTGACAATTCCTAACTTTATATAAGCAGGCTAGACTTCTTTTTGACCTCCAGATTCACAACTTTAAACATCTACTTAGCATCTCCTTATGTCTCCTAGGCATTTCAAACTGAACATGACCAAACAGAATTTTCTCTCTTTGAATCTGAATCCCCCCTCAGCCTTAACCATCTCAATACCTGGTGCTATGATGAACTGCCACTTTTGACTCTTCCCTTTTAATTCATTCCCCATGACTCCTCCCTCCTCATCCAATTCTACCTTCATCCAGTTCATTGTTAACTCCTGTTATTTCTACCTTCAAAATATAGCTCTATTGTCTTTAAAAAATGTAAACCAGATCATGTCAGTCCCTTGCTTAAAATGAAGGAGAGGATAAAATCCAAAACCTATTCAGCTGCCCTGAATGTCTGATTCCTTTCTACTTCTCCAGATGCATCTCTCACCTCGTGCCACTCTTCTCTTATTTCCTCACCCCAGCCTCCTGCCATCTCCTAGAACACAGAGTGCTCTTTCTATCCCAGAGCCTCTGTAATTTGATATTCTATCTGGAGTACTTTTTCCCTTAGGTCTTTACATGACTGACTCGACTCCTTTTTATCCTTCAGGTTTTGGCTTAAATGTTCAGAGCCTCCACTTTAACCCACACATGGATTCTTTGTAATTAGGAAAAGGTACCTTTCTGGAGAGTACCATATGGACTATATTTGAGCCCCTACAGGCAGCAGCTTAAATGCCCTCAGAGAGGCTTTTCTTGACCACCTTACCATATTAATGCTCCTTCTTATTCTGGATCACAGCACTCTATTTATTTCCTTCACAGCTTTTCATTCAACCTACAGTATTTAACTATTATTTTATTTAGTTGTTTATAGTCTGTCACCTTCGCTTAGGTCAGGAACTTCTCTATCAAGTTTGCTACCATAAACTCATGGCCTACTAGTGTCTGATTCATGTAGGTGTTCAATGAATATTTGTTGGATGAATAAATGAATGAAACCATGCTTGGAAATTTCATAAGAAGGTGAAAAATAAAATGGTTTAAGTTGTCCAGTTATGTTTTTCATGAACACACTTTATCTGAAAACTGTTTTCCTCCACATTTTATTTATTTCCACCCCTTGAATTTTTCTGTTACCTGAAAACTTTTTTTGACACATCACAGGATTTGAGTAGGATTTACCACATTGCCCCAGAGCTGGTGACATGTCAAGCTGAGCACAGAGGTGTTGAGTATCTTTCATTTTAAAGAGAAAGCTTCAATAATTGGAGCTTTGTTGCTTCCAATTCCAGTCCTTCCCCACCTATCCCCAGTCTCTATGACTAGAAGATTGAGGAAGGATAATGAAAACAGAAATTGTCAGCATTGTTGTAGGCCAGAGTACAGCACCTTTTCCATGGGGAGCAGGGAAGCAGGTTTCCTACTTCCCAAACCAGTGGAGGTATAAAGACTAAAAAATCACTTCTCACAAGAAGGGAAGATCAACATCAACCTCAACTTGTTGGATATTTTTTAGGTTACTATCTTTCTTAAAATTTTTAATTGGAAGATAACTGCTTTTCAATGTTGTATTAGTTTCTGCCATACAACAGCACAAATCAGCCATAAGTGTGTGTGTGTGTGTGTGTGTGTGTGTATATATATATATATATCCCTTCCTTCTAGAGCCTCCTTCTCACTGCCTCCCCACCATCTTACCCCTCTAGGTCATCACAGAGCACTGGGCACTCTGTGTTATACAGCAGCTTGCTACCAGCTATTCATTTTAAGAAAGGTAGTGTACATATGTCAATGCTACTCTCTCAATTTGTCTCACCTTCTCCTTCCCCCACTGTGTCCATTCTCTATGTCTGTGTCTCTATTCCTGCCCTGAAAATAGGTTCATCAGTATTAGGTAGCCTTCCTGTTGATCTGCCCTGCACTACTTTAAGTAGAGAAAGGAGAAAAGAAAGAGATGACAGAGTGGAAACTAGGAAGCAAAGGAGAAGTGTATTATTAGACTATTTGGTGTGGCAAGGAAGTAGGATTTTCTCATTAGCCAGCAGACTCCTTGGAAGGAAGCAGGATTTAAGTCATCCTGCTAATGTTCCACCTAAGAGAGCAGTCTTTGGGTAAGGGGATCCTTAAAGCAGAGTCTGTGGGTGTGTTACAAATTATAAGAGTTGAGGTAGGGTAAAGAAGTCGAGTTTGCACCAGATCTCCCAGGTCAGGGAACTGCATAGCTGAAAGACGTTGCAAGCACCCTCCTCCTGTTCTCACAAATCTTATAAATGCTGCATTAGAAAGCTGGCATTTACATCTTTGCCATATAGAAGTAAAGCAGTAACAACTAACAAAGAACTGTAATTGCAAACCAGGGAACTAAAAAGATATTTATCATTCTTCCACATTTTTCCTCCAGTCTCTCAGCTCCTGAGGAACTACGACCAGAAGGAGAGAGGAAGAGGAATGAAAATACAGACCATGCTTCTCCCTCTACTGCAAGTTCCTGGAGCCAGAGGTAAAGACTAAGCAAAAGAAATGGGGGGAACAGGGTGGGAGGGATGGGTAAATGAAATTTAACTGGGATATAAAATTGGACTTTTCTCCCCACTGAAGATAAAAGGAATATTTTTCCATGTCAGCATATATACAACCACCACACCTTTTAATGACTGATAGTATCCTCTTATATTGATTTTAAACATACCTATTATAATTTAACTACTCTTCTACCTCAAGTGGGCTGTCATTTTCCAGTAAGCCAGGACGGGCTTCTTCACATAGTGATCTCAGGGCAGCATTTCAACAGAGGTGATGAACTACTGAAAAGTTTCTTAAGGCTAAGGCTTGAATGTCACACAACATCACTTTGGCCTCATTCTATTGATCAAAGAAAGTCACCAGACCACCCAGACTCAAGGTAAGGAGGAAAGATTCTACCTCTTAATGACAGGAGTGGCAAAGTGATGTTGCAAAGGAGCAGGGTACAGAGGTAGGAAGAATTATGACCATCTTTGCAAATATTCTATTACAACAAACTTGTTTTGAAATGCCTCCTTTAGTATTCTACAAGTAAAATTATAAGTCAACTATTTGCCATACCAAATATGTTTCCTAAAGAAATTATGGGAAAACTCTAATGTAGACCTGTATAGCACTCCACTGCTTTTAAAATTCATTCATAAATATCTCGTTTGATAACTTATTCAACAAGTTTCTTTTGAGTGCCTGTATGTGCCAAAGACTGTGATATGCTCTGGGGATACAAGATAGATATGGTCCTTGTTCTCAAGGAGCTTACAGTCTGTGGAGGGAAAAACAAATATTTAATAAGTAATTACAGTCAAGAACTGATTCATTGGAAAAGACCCTGATGCTGGGGAAGATTGAGGGCAGGAGGAGAAGGGGACAACAGAGGATGAGATGGTTAGATGGCATCACCAATTTGATGGACATAAGTTTGAGCAGTTGAGATGGACAAGGTAGCCTGGAGTGCTGCAGTCCATGGGGTCGTAAAGAGTTGGACACGAATGAGTGAGTGAACTGAACTAAACAGTCAAGTAATAACACATATGACATTAATTTATGTCAAACGATACAGGAAACCATCAGTTGAAATCATCCTGCCAACACTGACCAAGATGATCTTTATGATATCTGCAGGAGGCAAGACAGGATATTAGTTGTTACTTTAATCTTTCAGTGAGGAAATTAAGGCTAATAAAGTTAACCAAGTAATTTATCCAGGGTTTTCAAGCTTTAAGTGGCAGATGAAAAATAAAAAACAGGCTATTTTCTAAAGTCTGCTTTTTCCAATACACTCTTCTGCCTCCCTAGATCAATACTGTTATAGACCCTGAAACAGAAAAAAATACCAATAAATTAAAACAAACTAACCCTTAGATAATAGTACATATTTTGTAGGGATACTTCCAAAGGGACTTCAGTGTTTACAGTTTTAGAGAATGATCATGTACAGTTGATCCTTGAACAGGAGTTTGAATTGGAAAGGTCCACTTATATACAGATTTTTATCAACATAGTACCTTAATTTTCATTTTATAGATCTTTTAAGTGTGGGGGAGAGTTTGTGTTCAATTAGAGATCACAATAGGCAGAACCTAAGAACTAGAGTTTCAGTCTCGATTCTAACTAAATTGTTGTAGCTTCCTACCCTTGGGTGAATCATTTATCAATTGCTTTGTTTTTGAGACAGAAACAGCAGTAGTTGGATTTTCCAATGTGTGGGTAGAGTCAATGCCTCTTCCCCTGCCACCACCACATTATTCAAGGGTCAACTCTAATGTATAACATACCTAATCTAGTACACCTAATATACAATAATGAAGTTCACTTACTTCCTAAATCTCTCTGAACCCTAGAATCTGGACTGTTATCATTTGGGTTCACTCTAATGAGAAAAAGCCATTTAAGAAATAATGCCTAAACAACTTCTTTAACATGGCTATCTACAGATAACAAGAAAGATTAGATGAGAATGATGAAACTGAATTTCCACTACAGAATGAATTATATTCATTGCAGTTTACTAAGCAATGAACTTAACCAAGAATATGTGTGTCTTGGCCTCAAATTCCTTTTGGAATAAGAAAGTATATAAATTATAAACAAATATATGGAAATATGCATGTATACCAACATACATACACATACACATGAAAATTTCAAATAATTATTATTGTTTTATTCCTTTTCACTAGGAAACTGGTAAAAGCCCTCAAGCTAAAATGACTTGAGGAAAGTTATGGTCTAGTTAGATCCTTTTTTCTTTCATTATCCTGTTACTCCATTTGTGCCTTTATCTGATCTCTATCCCATGCTGATTTGTGTTAAAAAAGCTTACATATCAAACTGAATTTGTCTGTGATGCTCCAAATTCAGACAGTAGTTCTTCAATAAATTTCTATTTTTGAATAAACTTAGTTTTTAATTTGTCCATGCAAAGCCAAAGCTTCAGTAGGTTTGTCAACCTTTAATGTTTTCTCTGTAACATTCTTTTTGAAAGTCACTGATAACTGAGAATAGCCTCTCTCTCCTAGCACTGCTCTCTGCTCCAAATTCTAATTTTCTTGGCATACTACACAGCAGTCGTGGGAGGAGTAATACAAACCAGAATTTTCTAATTTTATGTTTTGAATGGCTTATAGCTGTGAAGCATGATATTAAGCCTTTCAGGCCTGGGACAGGCAGTTGCGACCCCCTGGACTGGCTGCCTCCAGCTGCTCACAGGCTTTATCAGAAGATGACCCAAAGAAATCAGAGGTGGAATGGGTGATTTAAAAAAAAGGAAAAAAAGAAGAAGAAGAAAAAAAAAAAAAGAAATGTCTAGTAGTTCCACTAGGCCTCTTATCCAAGGTGCATAGCAGTACGCTCAGCAGTTGGCTGCTGAAGTAGACGTCCAGATGGTAGAATACATCCTTGGCTGTACTCAGCACATTGTCATCAGCATGGAGCTCCAAGATGGTGCAACTCTTATGGCTCTGAAACTCTGACTTCACAGACATCAGATTCTTCTGATTGTTTGCAGCTGATGTGCCCTCTTAATGTCATCCGAAGTAGTTTCAGCCTGATTGATCCAACAACGCACGTGTGTTTTACAAATTAAAGCCTCAACATTATTTTAAAATACTTGCTAGAAAAAACTTCAGTTGGATTCAAAAATCCATTTGCCTTATCATAACACTGTGTTCGTAGATAAAAAACCTGTCAGATTCTTTGAATAGAATATCAATCATTATACATTTTTGAACGGTTGCAAAAAAAAAAGGTTTAATTTTTTTTTTTACCATGTATTTGTGCAACGTTCCTCATGAATGGTGACTGCATCAGTTTCCTATGGCTGCTGAAACAAATTACCACAGTCCAAGTGGTTTATAACAACATGTATTTATTCCCTTACAGTTCTGGAAGTCGAAATGGATTTCTCTGGGCTGAAATCAAGATGTAAGAGGGGCCACGCAACTTTTGGAGGCTCTAAGGGACAAACATTTCTTTGCCTTTTCCAGCTTTTGGTGGCCATCTTCATTCTTTAGCTCATGGCTTTGAATCACATCATCTTTTCTCCCTCTCCTTGCGTCATCACATGGTTTTTTCTTCTCTGTCTTCGAATCTCCCTCCATATACATTTATTAAGGACACTTGTGATTACATTTAGGACCTACCCAAATAAACCAGGATAATCTCTCCATGTGAAAATCCTTAAATTAGTTCCATTTTTGAAGCCCCTGTTACCATACAGAATACTCATAGGTCCCGGGGATTAAGAACTGGATATCATTGGGAGGCATTTTCCAGCCTACTACAGTGACTCTCAAGAATTTGAAGAGATTAACAGTTGAAAGTCTTTATCAGAACCTATGTAGAGCTATTTCAGGCATAAAACTTGATTTTAAAATAATATGTTCAGGTACAGAAGTTCAAATTTCTCATTCAAAAATTTGAAGATTTCATCTCAGTTCAGTTGCTCACCTGTGTCCGATTCTTTGCAACCCCATGGACTGCAGCATGCCAGGCTTTCCTGTCCTTCACTATCTCAGGGTTTTTTTTTTTACAAATTTAACAGTTAATATTTTTCATATTACTTTACATTTACTTTTATTTTCATTATTTTATATATATTTTAAAAGCAGTTAATTTTTCAGGAAGTCCAGTATACATATCTACAAATTCCCTTAAGTTACCATAGGATACCATATTCTCTCTGTCTTACAATGAGGAAAGGTTGGGAAATACAGTTCAGGAGACTAAAACAATGGAGGAAAGAATGTCCAAGGGATACGTGAGCAAAGTCCATATCTATTGTAACAAGAAGTCAAAATGTACAATAACAAAAATCCAGAAACCAAAGAAATAGCAAAATAAGCACTTAAAAATAACAATCAGGTATAACTGAGGTAACTGTCAGAAGAATAATGGTCGCCTTGGGTAACAGGATTGGAATAAAGAAAGGCAGAGCAGGAGAGAACTACTATTCCTTATAGGCATTTTGGTACTCATTAGTTTGTTTGTTTTTTTTTTCAAAGATGTGCATCATTATTGAAAAGTTTTTAAAAAGTTCAATCAAAAATGATATCAGAACTTAACATCAGTATACCACATTTTTTCCTATGGTCTTTAATATGACAGTCCTACTCCTTTTCATTCTAAGAAGGGAAAAAAACAGTTTTTGTTTGCTAATCATATTACCCATTTTAATGGCACAGTTACCCAGTTATTTAAACTTCATCCAAAGAACAGTCCTGAGGATCTTTTTTTTAATATTTAGTTAGGGTGGTGAGTGTGAATGCTTAAAATAAATTCCCTGAGCCTAAGTTAGGGAACAGAAATTCTTTATCCTTTCCTTCCCAGTGGTGGCACTGGCAGGAAATTTAATAAGCTAGACCAGAGGCAGAGATGTTTGGAAAGCCATCAAAAGATGTTTGATGGAATGCACAGTGGGGAATCTTTAATATGTTTAAAAGAGGAAGAAAAACAGGATTAAACTGAATACTTTCCTATTTATCAGTTCTTTTTGAGGATTTCAAAGTCAATAAGCAATTTTATCACCTATGTATACATCACCTTAGTAAAGGAGTATAAGGTTTATTTTATCTTATAAGTTTAGTAAGAGATGTATTATTCCTTAGTGAGTTTTTTTCATATTTCTGAATTATGACTATATAAACAATCTATGTTTATTAGAAACTCTGACTGAATACAGACTGTTCTTTACAGTTATTCCTGGGCCTGTTTATTCTGCCTCTATAATCAAGGGGTTATATGCAGTTTGGCATAGAAGTGAGATTTAACAATTTATGGGCATCACCATTTGTCACCAACATTCTCCTCTGGACAACATGTAGAATAAGAGTAACAGGAGACAACGTAGAAAAAACCTGACTTCTATGCAACTTTCAAAGGAGAACCGGGAAGGAAATTATCCATAAACATGAACAAGATAATGCATGCTGTGGTTAAATTGCATTTTTGCAAGCCTGGTAACTTGTAAGACTAGTCAGAAGATTGGTTTATCAACTCTTGAGATAATGTGAAAAACTCTGTTTTTAAAAACATCTTATTTGAAATAATTGCTTTGATATAAAGCAATATTGTTGTGATATAAAGTTATATAACCTTCAAATGTAATTTTAAAAATCATACTATGAATAAATGGAAGGATATGTTATAATTGAAATTCACAACTTGTTTCAGAAAACTTCCTGACTCATTAACAACAGGGTGTTGGCAACAGGAAAGATGAAGTCTTTCTCTTCTTCAAGTATTTGAAAACATCATTCATTTCTTAAACTACACATTCATTGGTAGTCTGTTTCATAGATATTACTTTATATCGTTTTCCAGTTAACCCTGTTTGGTCACCTTTTGACTCAAGTAAAATGCCCTACTGTTATGTCCAGTCAATAACTGGCAACTTCTGACTAATTAATTGTAGTCCCCTTTTTCTTCTTTCAGTGGGTGGCCTAATATTTAGATGAGTATAGATGGGTGCCAATGTTGAGCGTGGGCAACAGTTTAGTGTGTAATTATTGCTTGGTCTCTTGGCTAAACTTTGGGCATGACATAGAAATTTTTATGTCTTTGACATGTTCTCCAAAACTGCACTACTTTATTTTCTTGTGTGTGTGGAACGGGGTCAGGATAGACAAGAAAAGAATTAAAAGACCACACACATTGCTGATCTGTACACTAATTTCATACTTTAGCAATTTCTAAACCACCCCATATTAGATAATGATCATGGTGGTTAGTTAGGAAAGCTTACTGTCAAGTCATCAGGATGGTGCATTTTCTGCTATTACTCTTTTACATTGGCCCAAGTTCACATTCTAGGTGGAAATAACTGAAACTTAAAAATTCTTTACCTCTAAATTTAAGTTAAAAATGTAATCTTATTTACAGCTCTCAAAGGGTAGAGACTAGGATGCAACACGGCAAGTTGAAAAGATTTACTGGCACTAGACTGGTCCCAAAGAATAAATTTATTGAGTCCTTGCTATGTACCAGATACTATGTCAAGCATTAAATCTAAATACGCACCAAAAAAGGGATGCTTAGAAATAAGGCAACAGCTATTGTTTCCTTGTGTTGATAGAATGTTCCTGTCTAAAGAAAAAGATACAACAGGTTGTTATATATCCCAGGACATAGAACTGGGTAAATTAAACTGAATTTTCTCAAGTTTCTACTCAGAAGTAGAAGAAAGAATGAGAAAATTATAAGCAGAATTTATATCATCCTTGGATGGTAGTATATAGTACCAGTGAAAAATCGGCTTCCAGCATTCTTTTAGTTTACAGTTAATCTCATTTCAACTCATTCCTGTATGTACACACACTCCTTCCCAGGTCACCATTTACTTCTTCCTTTAGATTCTGCCCCCACTCCCCACACACACACCTAAATTTCTGTAAAAGTTTCATCTGTAAATCTATCCATTTACATCACAAATATCTAATTTTACAGATTATCAGTGTCATGGACCCTGAACGAAAATTCCACAGTAGTGTATTATGAAAAAACAGACCACGCATACACACACAAAATGACTTTTCAGTCATTAAAATATATAAATATATTTCAGAAATAGACAATAGCCTTCTAAGAAGACTTGAAACTTCTCCATGGCCATGATATTTCCCCCTTAATCCCATCTGGTCTGCCAAGTGAGATTGTTTCTAGAGGTTCTGAGGGAGTAAGAGGCTCTTTTATAAAATGTTTGGGGGTTCAGAATTTAAACTTAAAGCACTGAATACAGAAATTCCATTTTACAAGGCACTATGGAATTCCAGTTAAGCTATTTCAAATCCTAAAAGATGATGCTGTGAAAGTGCTGCACTCAATATGCCAGTAAACTTGGAACTCAGCAGTGGCCACAGGACTGGAAAACGTCAGTTTTCATTCCAATCCCAAAGAGAGGCAATGCCGAAGAATACTCAAACTACTGCACAATTGCACTCATCTCACATGCTAGCAAAGTAATGCTCAAAATTCTCCAAGTCAGGCTTCAACAGTACATGAACTGTGAATTCCAGATGTTCAAGCTGGTTTTAGAAAAGGCAGAGGAACCAGAGATCAGATTCCCAACATCCTTTGGATCACTGAAAAAGCAAGAGTTACAGAAAAACATCTACTTATGCCTCATTGACTATGCCAAAGCCTTTGACTGTGTGGATCACAACAAACTGGAAAATTCTGAGAGAAATGGGAATACCAGACCACCTAACCTGCCCCTTGAGAAATCTGTATGCAAGTCAGAAAGCAACATGGAACAACAGACTGGTTTCAAATCAGCAAAGGAGTACATCAGGGCTGTATACTGTCATCCTGCTTATTTAACTCATATGCAGAGTACATCGTGAGAAACGCTGAGCTGGATGAAGCACAAGCTGGAATCAAGACAGCCAGAAGAAATATCAATAACCTCAGATATGCAGATGACACCACGCTTATGGCAGATAAAGTGAAGAACTAAAGAGCCTCTTGATGAAAGTGAAAGAGGAGAGTGAAAAAGTTGGCTTAGCTCAACACTCAGAAAACTAATATCATAGCATCTGGTCCCATCACTTCATGGCATGGCAAATAGATGGGGAAACGGTGGAAACAATGGCTGACTTTATTTTGGGGAGCTCCAAAATCACTGCAGATGGTGACTGCAGCCATGAAATTAAAAGATGCTTGCTCCTTGGAAGAAAAGTTATGACCAACCTAGATAGCATATTAAAAAGCAGAGACATTACTTTGCCAACAAAGGTCTGTCTAGTCAAGGCTATGGTTTTTCCAGTAGTCATATATGGATGTGAGAGTTGGACTATAAAGAAAGCTGAGTGCAGAAGAATTGATGCTTTTGAACTGTGGTGTCAGAGAAGACTCTCGAGGGTCCCTTGGACTGCAAGGAGATCCAACCAGTTCATCCTAAAGGAAATCAGTCCTGAGTGTTCATTGGAAGGACTGATGCTGAAGCCGAAACTCCAATACTTTGGTCACCTGATGCGAAGAACTGACTCATTTGAGAAGACCCTGGTAAACACTGAAGGTGGGAGGAGAAGGGGATGACAGAGGATGAGAGGGTTGGATGGCATCACTGACTCAATGGACATGAGTTTGACTAAACTCTGGGAGTTGGTAATGGACAGGCAAGGCTGCGTGCTGCAGTCCAGGGAGTCGGCAAGAGTCAGACACGACTGAGCACGACTGAGCGACTGAAGTGAACTGAACTGATTTGAAATAATATTTGGGAATACAGCTTCTAGAGTTTTACTTCTCTAAGAGCCAGCCTCTGAATTGATACGACTTAACCACTGAAGACTGAGCGACTTCACTTTCACTTTTCATGCATTGGAGAAGGAAATGGCAACCCACTCCAGCGTTCTTGCCTGGAGAATCCCAGGGACAGAGGGGCCTAGTGGGCTGCCCTCTATGGGGTTGCACAGAGTCGGACACGACTGAAGCGACTTAGCAGCAGCAGCAGCAACCACTGAAGACAGGCAGTTTCTTTTTAGAGATTTCTTGAGGCAGCCAGTGTTCAACATCCTTTGATACTATATCTTAATATATAATCACTCATAAACCAAGATGTCATTCTTAGATTTTACCAAAAACTCTTGCTGCAATTAAAACTCACTTCCTCTCCCTTAATCTTTTGGTAGGTAGAAAATAACTGATCATCCTTCTTACAATAAAACCTCCATAATTAAAGACTCTTCACCACTCTTCAACTTTATCACCTTTCACTAAGCAACGCTATGTGGCTCAAATTATTTGGTAGTATTTTATTTTGGTGTTGATGCTGATGGATAAATACTGCTTAACTAGTGCCGGAAAAATTCCTCTACAGTACATAAAGGCTTTTATTAAAAAGTAGACATTTGGATTCTACACACTTCTTTGGTTTTATTTGGGGAAATTCCTTTTATAGCTGAGAGGTTTTTGGGTGTGATATTTTTGGATTTCACAGAAAAAAGATTATATCAAGCGTTATCGTTCTCCAGTATGACAAATGAATCATTGGCCTTTTCTATGTTACTTCAGTAACATTCCCATAGGAATATGCAGCACTAAAAAGAATAGTTTGTTTACAGAATGAGTCATTTAAAAACTCTCGCTTACCTTGGTTGATTAGTGTTTTCCAGTGCCTTAAACTCTTCTAGAGTGACTTGATTTATAGAAAGCACCTTAAGATAGCGCTGTCAATTCACTTGTCCCAATGCAGGCGGGTTGAGTCATGACTTGTAAAGTCTGAGATACACACAGTGGCCGGCGCAGATACAGGCAGGTGGGGTTGGCAATACCAGGTGTGATTTAGCGGCGTTGGGCGGGCCCTCTTGCAGTCCCCAAGTCACTGCCAACGTTCTAGCTTTTAAAATCCTCTTTCCTTGAGGACTTCAAGAGTCTACTAAAGGTAAGCGTCTCATGATGGGTAACCTAAGCCACTTCCCCTTTTATCGAACAAGTGAACCGACTAGCACAACGACTATCTCTGTAGGAATTGGAACCGGAGTGGTAGTTCTGGTGTGAGAGCCTTCACATGGCATTTTCTTCGATGCCCTACATTTCTCCTCCTGTTAGTAAGTACCATACATCCAACTGCTTATTCCTTAACCCTCCCGACATTTTCACCCTCCCGACACCAGCTGTGTGAGAAGAGTTTGTGTTTACTGAGAAGGGCCTGGGGTCTCTCAGGGTAGCTGCTTTTGGGGGCGGGGGGCAGAGGGCGATCTGGCCCTATCCGCCGGGTACATAACTACCTTCAATCTCTGGTAAACGGAAACATTTTTAAGCAGTACGAAAATAGCCAATCGTACTTCAGGTTCTCTCTCTTGCTAAAGTATCTGTGGAAGGCTGGGAGTTGTACTGGTGAAACACTCCTTTCTCAGCCGCAGAACGCGCGGCCCCCATCCCAGCTTCTGCTCCGGGGGCTGCCTCTGGCCGCAGACGCCCCACCCCCTGACACCTCCGTGCGTCTCATTGGCCAGGCCCTGAACCCGCCTCGGCTCCTGACTGGAGGCTACTCCTGTCTGTCTGCGCGGTGGGTACATTTCCGCATTGAAGGGGCCGCTCCAAATGGAGGGGGAGGGGAGGTGTTGAGGAGAAAGTGGGGGCTTTGGATGTCGGAATCCCGCAGCTAGGTGGACGGTGGGGGTTAGCAGCTGGGCTGTGACAACTGGCGAGGGGCTCGAGGTGTGCATTTGTGAGGGGAGAGAGGGAGAGAGAAGGGGGCCTCAGAGGTGACATTCTCTCAGCCTGCAAGCCTTCTTCCAGGGGCGCTACAAACGCCCCCAGTTTCCCAGCTGCTAAAGGAAGAGGAGGAAGGTGGGTCTCGGTGGCGGTTTGGGGAGGGGCCGGGGCGGGTGTGTTGCCCTTTCTGAGGCTTGTAGAGCCCGTCTACTCAACCTGCACTTTGGCCCCGGAGGCCGAATTTGGGGTTCGGCCAAGAGAAACTAGAATGTGTGAAGGTTGGGGCTGACTCCTGTCCCTCGGATTCGGGGCGGCACACGGGTTCTCCCCTCGCGGGTGGCCCCCTAGTGTCCTCTGCGGGGGAGGGGCTCTGTAGCTTTCGGCCCCTCCCGGGAAAAAGCCGCGGCCGCTTGCAGCTGGGAGGCTGGCGTCTGGAGGCCCCGGCCCGCCTCCGGACGGCACGCCGAATTCTTAGCGCCTCCAAGTCCCGGGATGTTTCTGAGTGGGTAGAAAGGACTGCATCGCCCCCCTTGGCAGGCCTCCCCCTCCTCCCGATATCTGCTGGGGCGGGAACCGCTGTTGGCCTGAGTTTCCCCGGGAACCGTCCTGAGGCCGGAAGGCAGCAAGGGGAGGGGATGTAGGGGTGCGGCCCGCCTGTGCCCGCGGCCGTCCAGCCCCCGAGGGCGTGGGGACCCGGGGGGGGGGGGGGCGGTGAAGCCGCTCTAGATCCGCCTCTTTCATTGATGAAATTTAAGTTCGTGTGATTTTACCTTTTCCGGGAGCCTCCAGCTGGCCCTCATTTGTGTCAGGGGTGCAGTGTAGGCTGGAGTTCCAAGCAGACTCAGTCGCACCAAGTTTCTGTCTTTTGAAAGTGGGAAAGGTTTTTTTTTTTTTTTTTGAGGCAGTTTCAGTTTTTTGAGTAAATATTCTAAGTGGCCAAACATAGGAAGAGAAGCAAGAATTCGTCATTTGTTAAAGCAGGAGTGGAAGAAAGACCTCTATAGCGTTGACTCCTCTAGACATTTAAATATATTTATATTTGTAAGCCAGAGTTTTTTAATAAATCCCTAAAATGTCGAGATTTGTACAAGGTAAGACACGCTTCTTCTTATTTCCGGGGTTGCTCAAGCAGTACCGAACTTGGGGACCGGCAGTGGAGAGGTTGGTGGGTGGTTTGGAAGTGGAAATGTTCATTTGAGATACTGTTTGCGAAACCCTTTTCGTTAAATTGACATTTGAGCTGGGTTGGCGTTTCAGATAACGTATCATTTATACCCTTGTAGTCTGCTGCATTTAGTTCTGCCTCCCTGAAATCAGGTTAGTAGCACCCTGGCTTCCCGGGATAGTGGCTGTAAATGATGATAAAACAGGATTTTGGCTGCCGATTGATCCCTGTTCTCTTTTCATGGTCGAAGTCGAGGTAACTCTGGGTGCGGACGGGAAGGGAAACTGAGAGGGTTGAGGAAAGGCAGGTGGGTTTAGCCAGGACGGTTGGGGAAGCTTTAGTGTTCTCAGCTTCTCCGTTTGTGTGTACGTGGTCTGAGTCTCAGATTCATTTATTGCGAAACAGGGAGTAGCTCGTAGAAGCTGGAGGTCATTTCAGCAGAAGAAATGACTTTGCTGCATTGCTGTTTGTTTGTTTGTTTTTTCCCCCCTCTTGAAATCTGTAAAGATTATTAGGGTTTCTTTGAAATTAGCAAATTGCTCTCTAATTCTACATGTGTGTTTGAAAAAGGTTTAAAGAATACATCTCAACTGACTTAAGCAGTAATGTTATGTGTGTGTATGTGTGTGTGTGTGTACACTTTGAAACTGATGCTACCTTAAACCTCTGTCATCAGTGTGTAGCATGGGACTTGCCTCCTCTGTATGTAAGGAAACCCTTTTTTTGAGGACCCAAGAGTGTGAAAGCTTCAGCCATCTTGCTGAAAACACAGCTAGTAAAGTTCACAACCACTTAATGTGGCTCTCAATAAATGCAGATGTACTTTAAAAAAATTGTGTCAATAATGGCCATCATTTGGCCCTGGGCATAAAAATGTCATAGTAGGTTTTATATCACTACTTTATTAACTCTTGAGTTTTGTATAATAAAATAAGAGACTTTGACTGCCTGCATTATTTTGAAAACAGATGGGATTCTTATCTGCACTAAGCTCAGAAATGTCACTTGTCATTAAACTTCTAAATTCATATTATGCTTTATATGTGATGAAGGATGCTTATGTTCAGACTGAATAAATGTCTTAGTCAAGAATATAAAGTAGAGGTAACTGTCAGAAGTTTGCTTGTTTTTGTAATGATAACATTTAATTACCAGAAAGCCAGTATTGGAATAATATGCTAGAGATGAGTGGACAAGTCACTTCTTTTTAAAGATTGAGAATATTATTAAACTCCATATATTCTTGTTATGGTTTAGAGCAGCTTACAGAAGGGGTGCTGTGGATTGACTGGTGTCAAGTCTTTTGCTGTTAATGGCTAACTAACTGCTTTCAGGAGGTATTAAGTGGTAGTACCTGAGTATGTTGTTATTCCTTTCTCTTGTCATCCACTTTTTCTTTTTTAATAAACTTTTTTATCTTGGGATACCTTTAGATTTGTAAAAGAGTCTCACATACATCAAAACTAAGAAATTATCACCAGTAACGTTACTATTAACTGAACCACAGGCAGACTTTCCATGATTCAATCCAACACTGCATTTACTTGCCATCCAATTTTGCTCTAAAGGGTAGTTTTCGTTTTTAAATTTGACAATTTTGCACAAAAAGATGACACACCTCTCCCCTCTGAAAAAAAGTTTAACATGATTTTGCTCCTGTTTATCATTGTTTAAATTTGAACATCAAGTGTAAATTCTCTGTGTATTAACTTTGTTGCTGTGATAAACTTTATTGGCACATAAATCCATTGTCTCCACATATCAGTTTTTTAAGTAAAAGGGTTGGGATTTTTGTTTCTGAATTTTTTGGTAGTAGATGAAATTGATCTTTGCTGTTGTACTTCTTGATATCAATGATATGCATTGATACTTAGCTTGTACCACTTCATAAGGAAAGGAATGGACAAATATTAGGCCCCTAAGGGAGGCCTGGCACGCAGCAATTCATGGGGTCGCAAAGAGTCAGACACGACTGAGCGACTGAACTGAACTGAAGCTGTTTTCATATGTTGTCTCATTTAAGCTTCACAAGAACCCTGAGAGGTAGTATATTTATAGGTGATGAAATTTAAGTATCTTATCCAAAGTTCACAGCTAGTAAGCACTGAAATTCGTATATAAATGTGTCTAAACACTTGTCCATTCCAGTACCTTTTGTTGCCTCCTAAGCTAAAAACTTATCAGGAACAATGGCTCCTTTCTCCAACTAGACTGTTAGTTCCCTGTGGGCAAAGATAATATTATATCCCTGGGGGAAATACAGTGTCTTGAAGTGGTGGATGCTCTGAAAGAACCTGTCACAGATGACGGATGAGAAACACAGCACTTTTCTTGTACTTTTTTAGTAGTTTAGCCCACATTTGGTTGTAGTTTATTAATAACACCTCTAATATAATTGCTGAGAAAGGTAAAAGGGATGGACCTAGGTTTGAATCCTGTTACTGATAGGTAATCATAGACACATAACTTTTCTGAATCTTCATTTTTATTAATACTTATATAAACATTGGGTATTAACACTTATGCCATAGGGTTTTTGAGAAGCTGAAATGAGACGAATTATGTGAGTGCAGTTTGACGGGCAGTAAACTTTCCTTTCCTTTCTTAAAACGATGATGGCTTTTTGGATAGCATTGCCACCATAAATATAACCACATGTCACCAACAGAAGCAGAACAAGTCACCTATGACAGTTCTTTATTTTACTATTCCAGTTTTGGTGTTCAGGCCTCCAGCAACTTGGTGATACATATATTTTTAAAGTATGGAGTTGGAGGGGAAAGCTTGAACGATGATGTGAATACATAATTGGTGACAGTTTTTGTTTCAGTCCAGTCAACAACAAAATTTTGAGCTCTTCTAATTTGCTAAATTGGGATTTCTCTTGTATCCCTTATGATGGGCACAGATCTGGGTATTATACCTGTGTGTTGTGTGCACTTATGTTTAAATGTCCTGAAATCTGGTTGCTACACTTGGCTTGAATCTCTTGTCTCAAAACTAGGCTCTGTGCATTATAAGAATGCTAAGTATTTCCATTCTTAAGCACTTTGACTGTAAGTTATTAGGTAACTAATAAAACTAATAAAAATATTTAACATCAGTAGGTAGGAGAATTCTCAGTATATGTAATACTCAGCCAGAAGAAGATTTAACTTATTTTGGGCATCTCTCAAGTCTGTGTTCCTCAGGCACTTAAGATTCCTTCTCATAGGAGGATTGTTTATTGGATCTCTGGCTTAATTCCCTAGTTGGTGTATTCTGCCCTCATGTCACCTTCTGTCTGCCTGTAAAATTGCATCTCCATTTGCTAGTTTTCTCCATCCCAGGGGTTGTTGCAGGGTCCTCAATTATTCTAAATAAATGTGACTACTATTTGATTGAGTACTAAATAAATGTATCTACTACTTGTCATAGTTGGAGGTGACACCTCCTCCTGTGACCTGCTCATTCATCAGCAGCTAGGACTTTTGCCAGGTGTGTCAATAGGTGCATTTGGAATTTGGCTTCCCAAAGGATCTGAGAGCTATGGGGCAATCTCCGTACATGATTTGAAACTTATAAATGGTGCTGGGCCTATTGTCATCTAGCCAACTAAGACTGTGTTATGTACTTATGCTGTAATTTAGAGGAACTTTGAAGCATCTCTTTCTTTCTTTTTTTTTAATTAAAAAAATTTTTTTTTGGCTGTGGCTCATGCGGGTCATAGTTCCCCAAGAAGGGATCAAACCCATGCTCCTGGAGTGGAAGCGCAGAGCCTTAACCACTTGGCCACCAGGAAAGTCCCTAGAGGAACTTAAAAGAAGAAAAAAAAAAACTTAATCTATCTGAATTATATAAAAATGGCCCTTAATATTCTTAAATTGAAGTCCTTCCTTCTATTTCAGGGAAAGCCATTTGAGTGCCTCTGTGTCACTTAAAAAATATTTGAGGCCTGTCAACTTTTCCATTTGTTGGAATTCTCTTTTCATGTTTTTAGTTTGGTGATTCTTGTTTGGTCGATGGCAGCTAGCCAGGGAAGATTAGTTGAACTAATTATAACAGGAGGGGTCTCAGATGAACATCAGGGTGAGAAGCATTCTGGGGCTTGGTTGTAGAGGTCAGGCCTAAGCCTGGTTCTTCTCAAATCCTGAGACCAAATTTAGCCTGTAGCTGACTATTTAGATGACTAGGAATTTTTCAGCCCAGGGAGGTTGTGGCATGGATTTGAGGCAAGACTAGAGGTGGCAAAGCAATGATTAAGGCACACTTCTCATTTTTTAAAGATGTAGCTTAACATTCATTATGTTGCTTGAGAAAGAGAAGGATTTAGTTAAATTCATAAGCACAGTTATACATGAAAAATTAAAAGAAATTCAGAGTTGTACTGATGAACACTCTTTGTTTTCTAATGTGGATCTTGGTCAGATCATCTTTGTTCCAGTAAAATGGGTGATTTTGATAACTGGGTGGGTCTTTCTTCCAATAAAATGGATGATTTTCATTTGTGAGAGTCTACCAGGTGGCTCAGTGGTAAAGAATCCACCTGCCAATTCAGGAGACACAAGTTTGATTCATGGGTCAGGAAGATCCCCTGGAGGGGGAAATGGCGACCCACTCTAGTATTCCTGCCTTGAAGATCCCACGGACCGAGGAGCCTGGAGGGCTACAGTCCATAGGGTGGCAAGAGTCAGACACGACTGAGCTGAGCGCTCATAAAGAAAAGAAATTGAACATTAGAGAAATAAGAAATATTAGCTGGTATACTTCTTGGAAGTGTCAGTTTAATATTCTGAAGATAAATTGAAAAATAACTTTAAAAGGAAATGACAATGTTAATTTTGTAATATTGAGGCTTCCCTGGTAGCTCAGTTGGTAAAGAATCTGCCTGCAATGTAGGATACCCTGATTTGATTTCCTAGGGCTGGAAAATCCCCTGGAGAAGGGATAGGCTTCCCACTCCAGTATTCTTGGGCTTCCCTGGTGGCCCAGTTACAAACTATTAATTTTGTAATATTATGTCACATTTTTCTTGTAATATACTAATAATTCACATTCACAGTTCATACTCACTTCCCATTCTCTCTGTATTTATTTTTCTTCATAGAAAATTCCAGTAACTTATGAATTGTAGTAACTTTGCTTAAAAGATACTTATTTGAGGAACATTAGTTGGGCTTGTAATAAAAATATTCTGAGTCAAAGAATAATATACTATAATTTTCCAGCTTCCACCAAGTTGAATTTGGTACTTTTTGTGGAAGTGCAGGTATTAGGAGTTCCCATCAGATCTCTCCATTTCTGAAAAGTTAGTATAAACAAGTATTTGAAAGTTTTTAACTCTGGATTATCTGTAAATATGAATAATTAAGAGTTGACTGTATTAACCTTGTGTAACATGATTCATCCTCATATCCAGAATTTATGCTAGTGGAGAAAATCCCAGTGATATTAGAATAAAACTGTCAGGGAGATCCTCTGAAAATTTGGGATTTAATGAATGTGCAAGTGTGATTCACTTTCCACCCTTTGATTGCTTGGGATCTCTGTGGAAGCTTGGCTTTCTAGACTGTGTCCTTTTGTCACAGCCTACAGTTTCATTTCCAAGCTTTCATGTTTTAACTTGGTGTAATGGTATTTGGAATTTTGGACGTCTTGGTCTTGGGTAATTTGATGGCTTATCCCAGGCACAGTGACTATTAATTGAAACCATATGTCTTAGATCTCTAAAATTCTACCACCAGCCATGCATCTTTCTATTAATAGCTTACTAAATTCTTTGCAAGTTGGGTTGCTAAACTATTGAAAGAAAATTAAACTTTATGTGTTTCTTGGTTGGGTTTATGTGTGAAATGGGGGATAATGCTCCATTTGAAATCTGTTTCCCAGTTCTCTCGACTGGTGATGCAGGCATTTCCTTTAGTTTGTTGCACAGTAATTGTCTAGGACTCAAATTCTGCCTCTGCCAACAGTCCCATTGTTTTTCTCAGTCACTGCCAAATGAAATTGACTGTGCCTCCAAAACCATCTTGACAATTAAGGATTGTTTTTGAGAGCCACGGAGAAATTGACTGTTGTCATCTTAGTTACTTATATAAACAACAAAATGTTCTGTTTTCCAAACCTTGCTAGATGCTTGTTAGTTTTTCTGTATAAATCAAGAGAGTTCCATGTTTCTCTGTGATTTTTTTAACTTGTATCTTAAAAAAAACAAAACCACTATTTGTTATATTCATGTACATATTCATTATGTTCAGTCTACTGTTTAATTGTTAGTCTTCAAATTGTAAAAAATGCTATTCTAGAGGACACTCTGTTTAACAATGGTTCTACTTGCTCTTTGGCCACAAAGGTAATTGAAGTTTGTGTTTCTCTCTGGTTGTTGCCCTGGCAAAGGCTGATGTGATTTTCATTTATGTTATAACCCTACCTAGAATTTTAAAACTCCCAAAGAGTGCAGGAAAACAGAGTGACACAGTTCTGCACTGTGGGTTCACTTGCGGGTTCATTTATGCCAATGGTAAAATGCTTAGTCCTGGTAATAAAATATTTATAGAGTACATAAAAGCTTTCTTTGATTTTTCATTGCCCAGAAAATAAACAATATAGAAGGAAAAGTGAAGAGCACAAGAGAATTTTTATTATGATGTGTACTTTTTAATTTTTCACCTTATGCAGTAACCTCACTTAATAGAGATATTTGTATTTTTGCCAGTTTTCCTTCAGATTTGGTGGCATACAACCTGGAGGTGGCAAGCCATGTAAACAAACGCACTGTAACAGAGAAAGGGGAGAACTTCCTCCAGGAAGGAGAAGCAGGGCACTGGCCAGCAGGGTTGGGATTCCTGCTTGTCACTGCCACTGTGTCCTTTGGTAAATCAGCATCTCCAGGGCCCTGTTTCATTTTCAAGGGAATTAGACTCATCCAGTTATTTCAAATCTTAAAAGATGATGCTGTGAAAGTGCTGCACTCAATATGTCAGCAAATTTGGAAAACTCAGCAGTGGCCACAGGACTGGAAAAGGTCAGTTTTCATTCCAGTCCCTAAGAAAGGCAATGCCAAAGAATGCTCGAACTAACATACAATTGCACTCATCTCACACGCTAGTAAAGTAATGCTCAAAATTCTCCAAGCCAGGCTTCAGCAGTACATGAACCATGAACTTCCAGATGTTCAAGCTGATTTTAGAAAAGGCAGAGGAACCAGAGATCAAATTGCCAACGTCCTTTCAATCATCGAAAAAGCGAGAGAGTTCCAGAAAAACATCTATTTCTGGTTTATTGACTATGCCAAAGCCTTTGACTGTGTGGATCACAATAAACTGTGGAAAATTCTGAAAGAGATGGGACTACCAGACCACCTGACCTGCCTCTTGAGAAATCTGTATGCAGGTCAGGAAGCAACAGTTAGAACTGGACATGGACCAACAGACTGGTTCCAAATAGGAAAAGGAGTACATCAAGGCTGTATATTGTCACCCTGCTTATTTAACTTATATGCAGAGTACATCATGAGGAACACTGGGCTGGATGAAGCACAAGCTGGAATCAAGATTGCTGAGAGAAATATCAATAACCTCAGATATGCAGATGACACCACCCTTATGGCAGAAAGTGAAGAGGAACTAAAAAGCCTCTTGATGAAAGTGAAAGAGGGGAGTGAAAAAGTTGGCTTAAAGCTCAACATTCAGAAAACTAAGATCATGGCATCCGGTCCTGTCACTTCATGGCAAATAGATGGGGAAACAGTGACAGACTTTATTTTTGGAGGCTCCAAAATCACTGCAGATGGTGACTGCAGCCATGAAATTAAAAGACGCTTACTCCTGGGAAGGAAAGTTATAACCAACCTGGATAGAATATTAAAAAGCAGACATTACTTTGTCAACAAAAGTCCATCTAGTCAAGGCTATGGTTTTTCCAGTAGTCATGTATGGATGTGAAAGTTGAACTGTAAAGAAGGCTGAGTGCTGAAGAATTGATGCTTTTGAACTGTGGTGTTGGAGAAGACTCTTGAGAGTCCCTTGGACTGCAAGGAGATCCAACCAGTCCATCCATCCTAAAGGAGATCAGTCCTGAGTGTTCATTGGAAGGACTGATGTTGAAGCTGAAACTCCAATACTTTGGCCACCTGATGTGAAGAGCTAACTCATTTGAAAAGACCCTGATGCTGGGAAAGATTGAGGGCAGGAGGAGAAGGGGACGACAGAGGATGAGATGGTTGGATTGCATCACCCACTCAATGGACATGAGTTTGAGTAAACTGTGGAGTTGGTGATGGACAGGGAGGCCTGTAGGTGTGCTGTAGTTTATGGGGTCACAAAGAGTTGGACACGACTGAGCAGCTGAACTGAACTGACTTTAAAGCCTTTCCAATGTTAAATTTTCTATATAAATGTGTGTGGATTACAATAAACTGTGGAAAATTCTGAAAGAGATGGGAATACCAGACCACCTGACCTGCCTCTTGAGAAACCTATATGCAGGTCAGGAAGCAACAGTTAGAATTGAACATGGAACAACAGACTGGTTCCAAATAGGAAAAGGAGTACGTCAAGGCTGTGTACTGTCATCCGGTTTATTTAACTTATATGCAGAGTACATCATGAGAAACGCTGGGCTGGAAGAAACACAAGCTAGAGTCAAGATTGCCAGGAGAAATATCAATAACCTCAGATATGCAGATGACACCACCCTTATGGCAGAAAGTGAAGAGGAACTAAAAAGCCTCTTGATGAAAGTGAAAGAGGAGAGTGAAAAAGTTGGCTTAAAGCTCAACATTCAGAAAACGAAGATCATGGCATCTGGTCCCATCACTTCATGGGAAATAGATGGGGAAACAGTGGAAACAGTGTCAGACTTTATTTTTGGGGGCTCCAAAATCACTGCAGATGGTGATTGCAGCCATGAAATTAAAAGACTCTTACTCCTTGGAAGGAAAGTTATGACCAACCTAGATAGCATATTCAAAAGCAGAGACATTACTTTGCCAACAAAGGTCCGTCTTGTCAAGGCTATGGTTTTTCCAGTGGTCATGTATGGATGTGAGAGATGGACTGTGAAGAAGGCTGAGCACCGAAGAATTGATGCTTTTGAACTGTGGTGTTGGAGAAGACTCTTGAGAGTCCCTTGGACTGCAAAGAGATCCAACCAGTCCATTCTGAAGGAGATCAGCCCTGGGATTTATTTGGAAGGAATGATGCTGAAGCTGAAACTCCAGTACTTTGGCCACCTCATGCAAAGAGTTGACTCATTGGAAAAGACTTTGATGTTGGGAGGGATTGGGGGCAGGAGGGAAAGGGGACGACAGAGGATGAGATGGCTGGATGGCATCACCGACTTGATGGACATGAGTTTGAGTGAACTCCGGGAGTTGGTGATGGACAGGGAGGCCTGGTGTGTTGCCATTCGTGGCATCGCAAAGAGTTGGACATGACTGAGTGACTGAATTGAACTGAACTGAACATATATCAAATTATAGGGCAAGCCTATTAAATCATTTTTTAGTCCTTTATTGTGGTTTTATACTGAATCCCTTTACTGTCCTCTCAACAAATGGGTATGACAGGCCCCTTACCATCCATAAAACTTGATGCCAAGTGATGTCATTTAACTAGTTGGCACATCTCTCCTGAATGTTCGGTTTTCCAGAAATGATATTTTCTGGGTTTTTCTTTTGATTTTTAATTGTTGTGTGTTTTTCTTTCTTTCTTTTTTGAAGTTTTAAGAGCTACCATCTTGTATGAGAGCAAAGTTAAGCGTAATTATTACTGAGAAATCTGGTTTATGTATAAATTCTAACAGTTAAAAAAATTTTAAGCAAGCAATGCATGATTAACAAAAATCTTGATAATCAAGTATGTCTGCATATCTGGTGCTAGAACAGTTCTCAAAAGCCTGGTTGGTACCTTTTAATTTTTGTTAAAACTCATTTATAGCATTCATATGGCTTTTACCTGTGCAACTGTTAGGATATACATGGCTGAGTCATTTAAAAGTCTTTGCAAATGTAAATAATCATAGTTTATAATATAAAATAATCAATACTAATAGATTAAAATATAAAATACAATACTTTTAATACTAAAAGATCACATAAAATTGTATAAAACCAACTAATTGATTTTTCTTTATGATTGAATGACATGGACTTTATTTTTCTGCATTTTACTGAATTAAGCTAAATTAAAATATATACATTACCCACTTTTGTTTAACCTCTAAAGTTTGTGAAAACATTACAGTAACATTTATACACAATAATAAAGAATTGAAAAAAATTTAGCGATCATTTTGTCTAGGCCTACAAGTTTGAAATTTCTTTGATGACATCCCTGAAACTGCCTGATAAATCAGCCTCTACTTGAGAAACCTTAGGGACTTCAAGGACTCAAGACACTGTCCCTACTTTTCTTAGCCCTTCTTCTCCATGGCCGGAAATCATGGCTCTTGAACACTGTCTCTTTGACCTTACTAGGTACTACCTCTGTTGGCCCAGACCCTAACATCTTTATACCCAGACATAGTTGTATCATAATAGGCTCTTACTCATTGATTTAATAAACATTACTTGAGAATCTGCTATGTTTCTAGCTCTGTTTTAAGAATACATTGGGATTACAGAGGTGAACAAAATACATATGATATATCCTTGGATATTACTGGGTAAGATATACATTGAATAAGTCTAGAAAATATGATATCATAAAGGGGAGGTTCAAGGATCTACCACGTGAAAACATGATGGGCAACTGTGCTTAGTTTAGAAAGATTTCTAGGAAGAGGTTACATTTAAACTAAACACTGACAAATGATATATTATTGGCTATTCAAACCACTACAGTGCTACAGACAGGCATCTCAGCAAAGAATTAGTTTTGGGGGTTTTTGATATGTGTCTGATACAGTACAGATTAAAACCTCCACAAAGCAGAGTTAGGGTAGAAAGGGGGAACCTCTTTGAGTGTTCAGAAGCTACTTACTACCTAGAACTCTAGGAGTGCCACCCCCGACAATAGCAGACATTATTCGGATCACACAGAGTTTAAGCTTTGGGGGGCTGAGAGATCAGAGAGGTTTCCCAGTTGTTGGAATGATTCTTATGATTTTGGAATTCACAACTGGGCCTTTAATTTCTATTTTTTCCTCCTCATTTCTGCCCACCCTTCTCTAAAAGCATTGAATGACACTTGAGATATGTGTTTTGGAACAGTCTTACAATAGTTAGGGTGGTTTTAATTTTATACAGCAGAAAAATACCGACTCAGTTGGCTTAAAAAAAAAAAATGAGAGACTTGAAGTGGGATGTTCCAGAGTTGTTTAATTCAGTACAAAAACAGCATCAGTCTTTTCTTTCTTCTGTCCTTTTAAGTATGTTTGCCTCATTTCATTCTTGGGTCAGCTTTCTTCAGAGTCACTAAATATCAGAAGAAACCCAAGGTGAGGGGTAGACACATACTCATTTTTCTCAGGTTTCTGTTCTTTAAAGTGAGTAATGCCTTTATCCAAAGTTCTTTGGCAAACCATATCTTTGAGGCTCACTGGCCAGAATCATTTTATGTTCCACATTTAAACCAGTCCTTGGGAAGGCTTTCAACCAGTCTGGGCCTAGTGCCATCTTTGAAGGCCTTGAAACAGAATAGCATTGGGGTAGGAAGACCATTGACATGCATGGCTGCTACAAACATGTTCAGATAATTGGAGTATAATCTATATCAGAACTACTCAAAGCAATAGTAGCAACATTCAGTTATTAGAAATGCAAATTCTCCTCACACTACACCCAGAATCAGAATCTCTGGGCACTTGCCCAGAAATCTATGTTTTAACAAGCCCTCCAGGTGATCTGTATGCATATTAAGGTTTTAGAAGTCCTATTGAAACAGGAACTTGGAACCTTTAGGCTTTCTTCTTGAGCACTTTCATTAGCTTTAGCTACTCAAAAAAAGTACTTCAGCTTGGCTTTTTAAGGTGTGCCTGGCTTGGGAATTTGTATTTCTTTTCCATCAAGTGAAAATCCCACCAAATGGAGAAGAGAAGTGATATAATTAGAGTTGCAGTTTTAGGGGAACAAATCCATTCTGCCTGGTATCACCAGATTAGAGTGGCAGATGGGTTGACTAGTTAGAAAACTATTGTCATCATGACCAGGAGAGTGAAATTAAGGTCGCAGCAATAGGAATTAAAAGCAATGAATGGAATGGTAGTGATTCAGTTAAGTTTGGTATTGGATTTGGGTGTAATGTGAAGAAGGACAAGCCAACTGTGGCTGAGGTTTCTAGGTCACCTACCAGTGATTAGCAGAATGTCAATGCCATGGAGGCCATGGCAGGGAGATGAATTTAGTTTAGATGATGAGTTTGGTTTCCATGTTGAGTTTGAGGTACCCAACTTGGTGTCCAGGTGCAATAGATGAATTTAGTTTAGATGATGAGTTTGGTTTCCATGTTGAGTTTGAGGTACCCAACTTGGTGTCCAGGTGCAAGGTCTAGAAGGTGGTAGGGAATGTTAACCTGGAGCTCAGGAAAAAAGATCAGGATGAGAGGCATGTACTTAGGAGTTATCAGTAAGGAGATCAATAAGGGAACGAATAAGGGGGGAAATAGTCTGGCAACAGAATCTTTAGAAACCCAGAGAGTAGGAGAAGAAAGGAGGAGCCAGTTACGGAAATTGAGGCATGGTTATAATAAAAGAGAGGAGATGATGTATGATAATACTGGGTAGCTGAATCCATAGAAGAAGAGGTTTTTTAGGAGGAATATTCACAAACAGCTGAGTTTAAAGGACTGCAGTAAGAGCCCAGGAGAGGCTGGTTAGCTTTAAGTAGGTCATAAATCTAGTCAGCATATATCCTCAGCTTTGTGCGTGCGTGCTAAGTCACTTCAGTCGTGTCTGACTCTGTATGACCCCATGGACTGTAGCCCGCCAGGGTCCTCTATCCATGGGATTTTCCAGGCAAGAATACTGGAGTGGGTTGCCATGCCCTCCTCCAGGGGATCTTCCCAACCCAGAGATCAAACCCGTGTCCCTTGCGTCTAAACTGTATTGGCAGGTGGGTTCTTTAATACTAGAGCCACGTAGGAAGCCCATCCTCAGCTTTATTCATGCTTATTTTTGGTTGCCATTGCATTCTTAGAGTTTTATGCTTATTTGGATCGCAGGTCATTTCCTGATTTAAGTGAGCTCGCCGGTTCTATGACTTTGGGTACCTTTCCTTATGCATTTTCAAGGAAGGTTAGGACTAATTAGATCTGAGTGATAGGAGGTGGCCTGGGAGGGAGGGTTCCTCACCTTCCTTGCCCTTGGTGTTCTCTCTGGCCTGCTCCCTGTGAAGCTAGCTTTCTGCTTTGAAATGTGAAGTTGTTTTGTCTGTGTCTGTATCAGAATGTCAGGGGAAGGGTATTGTGTATACTTCTTAGTTGCTGAAATGGATAAAATAACAGAATTAAGAAACAAAAACAATAATTTGTTTGATTGAATATCTCATACTTCTCAGTTCTGTTGCTTTCCTCCTCCCCTTTTCCTCCCTTTCCTGCTTTTTTGGCGCCACTTGGATAGGGAAAAGTCCATGATGTTGAAATCTTAGTACTCATGAACAGGGAAAAGTTAGGAAGTTGAGGCAGGGGAAAGGTGTCTGAAAAGCTACTGCCTGTTGTATCCTCAGTTGGCTAAATTCTCATTAAGTCAACTAAGACAATACTTGTAAACCCAGTTTGATGTGAGCTTCCTGTAATAAGACATTCTGATAGAAATGCTTTTGAAGAATGTTACTTAGGGATTTTGTGCCAAAGATTAGAGAGAACCAGACTAGTTGGAAGAAATGAGCAGGATATTTCTACCTCACTGTGGTGGAATTGGGCTCAGAATAAACTGACTTTGTTTCTAGCATTAGCCTGCTCTGTGACCTTGGGTAGGTCATTTAACTTTTCAACCTGTTTCCTCATTTGTAAAATGTTGAGAGTAGATTAAATGCTGGCTCTCATCTCTAAAAATGTCTTGATTTTATGAGTGAGGTAATAAAGTGTTTTGTCCCTAAAATGCTCTCTATCTAAAGTGGAGGGGGGTCAATTCTCTATTGTTAGGAAGTGAGGAGGGACAAAACATCTTAGGAGGTTCTGGTTTGTATTAGTCAGTGGGTTCTTTAATTGCCCTTCCATTAGAAACACAGCTGCCATTGCCAGAAGTGTAACTTGAGAATGTTAGGTCCAAGAAAGCTTCTAAGTTCTATACTTCTTTTCCTACCAGAAACTCCAAGTCTTTCTTACAGAATTCAGGAATGGATAAAAGAGGTCACTGCAAAGGGAAATGGGTTCTAGTGCTGTGCTTCTTAGTCTGTGCCAGGTGCTTAAGAATAGACATTCTTCTTGATTAAACACACTTCCTTATTCTTAAAAATTCTTTATTCATTAAAAGCCTTTTCTTAAATGACTTAAAATCAGAACTTTGTAGTAGCACCTCACACAGGAGAAAGGGAAGGAAACAGCAGTGGAAAGAGGTGGAAGAGGTAATGGGCTTGTTGATTTTTCTATTGTAAAAGCTGTTCAGATTTGTAGAGGGGGAGAAGGAATGCAGATGGTTCTTTATTTGCTTTGGTGCCATATCAAATGAACAGGAGGAATAAGGTTTGGAATATTTGTCACAATTCAAGTGTGAATCTTGTGTTTAGGTTTCTTCAAATCTGTTCCTGAAGGTTGGACCTACTGCAGCTGGCAAAGATCCCATGTAGTATTTTTTTTTTAAGTATTTATTTATTTAGTATTAAATGTGAGGCTTTCAGTCCTTCTTTGCTAGGCTTGGAAGGGAGGATAGTAACATGGGTTCTGTGTGTTTTTAGCCTTAAATCACATACATTGATAGGCTATTGTTCTGCAGGATGAGTCTCTAAAGTTTGGTGTGGTGTTTTTTGTTTTTGTTTTTTTTTTCCTGTTTTCTGGGCTTTTCTCATGTCTCAAACAGCTCAGACTTTGTAGTTAAATTTAATTTTATCTCACTTTTGGCATTTGCCCAAAATATAAGTTAAATGTTTCCATCATTATTTGGAGGAATGTGACTATGCAGGCTGGCCTTCAGGATCTAACTTAACAAAGCAGAGTCTTGTAGATGTTTTTGAGTCAAACAAAAAACTTACTTTTAAAATTGTTTTGTAGTAACTTCTTGATCTGTTTTAATCAGTCTGTGACATAGAATCAAATGATATGTGTGTTCTTTAGTGGTTTTATATTTAGTATATTTTTCTTCCAAGTGACTTTTTATTTAATATGGGAGTTAGTGGGGTACTTAACCTGTGACAAACTTTAAATTACAGCTAACTTAACCAGAGGATAACATGTGTGGTTGATGTCACATTAACTCTAGTTTAAAATGCTCTGTAGGGGTTTTTAGTTACCTGTCACAGTGATAGTGCTGAACCCCGAAGTGCATTGGGCTTTAATCTCTTGAATACTGTGGACCCATTAGAAGACTGTTTTTTTGATTGTTACAAATTGTAGTGCCTGAAAACATTCTTAAGATGATTGTCTTAGGGAAAAGAAAGGTTCTCCAAAGACAGAACAGGAAAAATTCTTTTAACAAAATAATTATGGTAGAAATGTCTGGTTCTTTAGAAATGCTGCACTTTTTGTATTTTCCATCATTGGTTCAGTTTGAACGAACGTGTGTAGTTCAGAGGTCTTTGTGTATGCATTTTAAAATTGGTAAATTACTTCATCTTTCAAGCTTTAATTCATTTTTAATTTTAATTTTACTTTGTACAACATGTACATGGTTACCTGTTCTCTGCATTTGTAAATATAGACAGTATCAATTTGTTAATTCTGTAAGTAATTTTTATAATTATGTGACTCTATCCTATCCTTAAAACACTTAAACTCTTTATGTGCAAAAAAAGTTGTACCAGTATGCTCATTCATTATTATCATTTTTTATAGATTATAATCAAATTGCAAATTACTAGTTGAAATGTATCTTTGTTTATGGAACATAACCGTGTGTGTTTCTTATGATGTTTCTTAGCTCACATGTAAGTTATTTATGAACCACAGTTTGAGTCATTTTGATAGTTTTACTGGAGTCCATAAACTTAGCCTTTAGAAGGAGCACAGTTAGAATATACTATTTTAGGATTAGATTGTGTGCTTTCACCAAATTCTTTTTTTTTTTTTTTAACATGGTGGAAATTGTGTATAAACTTTTTTTGGAAAAGCTATGATAAATATCTCACCTGTTAACATTTTTCAGTATTTGGGAGAGGCTGTCTGCATTAAATCACCTCAGGAGTTAAATATTTACTAATTGTTAGCAGTAATTTAATTTCTGCTCTCAAAACTATCTTTAAAATATTGATTATCTTGCCTTTAATTTTGTCTATGTGTTTCCTTCTGCCCAGATAACAAATTAAGGAATTTATGGCATGTGGGAGTTTTTTTCTAGCTATTATTGATATATGATTTTTCAAAATTAACCAACATTTATAGAACTGACTAGCTATCAATGAAATGTAGCTTAAAAACACATTTGTAAGATTGAGTTAGGTATTGAAGATGGGGGGACGTGAACAATAATCTCTTCCTTATTTTATAAGAAGTAGACAGAATTTCTGTTTAGATAATGAAGTACGTAAAACAGCCTATGTTAGTATCTTTCTCCCAAGGTACTTGGGTCAGGGTTGTTTCCTTTTTCTGTATTTTTCTATTTTTGTTTGTTTTCACCTAACAGATATTTCTGTCACCTTTAGTTAGATCCATCTGTTACAGAGGTGCCTGGCTATGTCAAAAGTCCTGATAGTCTTGTTTGACACAGATAAGCATAGAAGTTTAATTAGGAGCTAGAAATAGGGAGGCATCCCTGTGCCCCTTCTTTTAAAATGAAAATTTTTATGCCAGGCAAGTGGAGGCACTTTGGAATTGCCAGTATCTCTCAAGAGTTCTTCTTTAGGGAAGAATATAAACTGAAGTGACCCCCCTTCTAAAATAGAAAAAAATCCTTAAATTTTTCATCTGGCCTGGAGGAAGAAGTCTTTTGTTTCAGTTGCCAAACCCCTCAGCTCTCTTATGAGGCAGCAGATCCATAAGGACATATTCCACAAAATATGCCCTTATTAATGTTACCAGTGGAACATTTCATGCAAAGATGGGCTCAATAAAGGACAGAAATGGTATGGACCTAACAGAAGCAGAAGATATTAAGAAGAGGTGGCAAGAATACACAGAAGAACTGTACAAAAAAGATCTTCACCACCCAGATAATCACAATGGTGTGATCACTCACCTAGAGCCAGACATCCTGGAATGCAAAGTCAAGTGGGCCTTAGGAAGCATCACTATGAACAAAGCTAGTGGAGGTGATGGAATTCCAGTTGAGCTATTTCAAATCCTAGAAGATGATGCTGTGAAAGTGCTGCATTCAATATGCCAGCCAATTTGGAAAACTCAGCAGTGGCCACAGAACCGGAAAAGGTCATTGTTCATTCCAATCCCTAAGAAAGGTAATGCCAAAGAATGCTCAAACTAGCACACAATTGCACTCATCTCACATGCTAGTAAAGTAATGCTCCAAATTCTCCAAGCCAGGCTTCAGCAGTATATGAACCATGAACTTCCAGACGTTCAAGCTGGATTTAGAAAAGACAGAGGACCCAGAGATCAAATTGCCAACATCTGCTGGATCAGTGAAAAAGCAAGAGAGTTCCAGAAAAACATCTATTTCTGGTTTATTGACTATGCCAAAGCCTTTGACTGTGTGGATCACAATAAACTGTGGAAAATTCTGAATACCAGACCACCTGACCTGCCTCTTGAGAAACCTATATGCAGGTCAGGAAGCAACAGTTAGAACTGGACATGGAACAACAGACTGGTTCCAAATTGGGAAAGGAGTACGTCAAGGCTGTATATTATCACCGTGCTTATTTAACTTATATGTTGAGTATATCATGAGAAATGCTGGGCTGGATGAAATACAAGCTGGAATCAAGATTACCGGGAGAAATATCAATAACCTCAGATATGCAGATAACACCACCCTTATGGCAGAAGGTGAAGAAGAACTAAAGAACCTCTTGATGAGAGTGAAAAAGTTGGCTTTAAGCTCAACATTCAGAAAACTAAGATCATGTCATCCGGTCCCATCACTTCATGGCAAATAGATGAGGAAGCAGTGTCAGACTTTATTTTTTGGGGCTCCAAAATCACTGCAGATGGTGACTGCAGCCTTGAAATTAAAAGACACTTACTCCTTGGAAGGAAAGTTAATGACCAACCTAGACAGCATATTCAAAAGCAGAGACATTACTTTGCCAACAAAGGTCTGTCTAGTCAAGGCTATGGTTTTTCCAGTGGTCATGTATGGATGTGAAAGTTGGACTGTAAAGAAAGCTCAGCGCCGAAGAATTGATGCTTTTGAACTGTGGAATTGGAGAAGACTCTTGAGAGTCCCCTGGACTGCAAGGAGATCAACCAGTCCATCCTAAAGGAGATCAGTCCTGAGTGTTCATTGGAAGGACTGATGTTGAAGCTGAAACTCCAATACTTTGGCCACCTGGTGTGAAGAGCTGACTCATTTGAGAAGACCCTGATGCTGGGAAAGATTGAAGGTGGAAGAAGAAGGGGACGACAGAGGATGAAATGGTTGTAGAGCATCACCGACTCAATGGACTTGAGTTTGAGTAAACTCCGGGAGTTGGTGATGGACCAGAGGCCTGGTATGCTGAAGTCCATGGCATCAGGAAGAGTCGGACAAGACTGAGTAACTGAACTGAACTGAATGTTATTTTGAATGTTCTCATTTGTCTCCAGCTTTGATGGCTAGGACAGAAACATTAATAGAGATGGAACAATTTAATATATGCTCAAATGAAGATTAATCCTTTTACTTCCACCTGCTTCATCTTTTAATATTTTAGATACATTCAAAAAGCATATAGATATACCAGACAGTCAAATTTGAGCCAGAATGATTATCAAGTCATAAGTAGTTGGCAATGTTAAAATCCTCCTGGAGGTTGATGGGACCAGAGAATTGAGCCCTTTTCATTTAACTGGTACACCAGAAATAAATTGGTTGTGGTTTACCAGCTGTTTGAATGACTGTCAGTTCTCAGTTTGTGGTTTTTACATTTTTGTTTTAGATCTCAGCAAGGCAATGTCTCAGGATGGTGCTTCTCAGTTCCAAGAAGTCATTCGACAAGAACTAGAATTATCTGTGAAGAAGGAACTAGAAAAGATACTCACCACAGCACCATCACATGAATTTGAAGTAAGGACCCTACACTATGTTTTTGCTTTCATCCATCTACATGCTGAGTTGTTATTGCTACCACTGATCATCTAGCCTGAAATAATTACAAAATGTAATGATGTATTTTAAAAATTAAGATTGCTTAATAATTAAGGATTTTCAGTATTTGCTCAGTATAAAACCATTGTCTTTTTTAAATATTTTAAATTCTGGTAAGTTTCTAAAGTTAAAAGAATCAGAACAAAGTTACAATTTATTTTTCTGTGTTTTGATATCATTGGGTGGAAAAAATGGATATAAATGTTCAGTTAAAATTGTGAGAAGTTAATTTATCAACCTTATATCCTGGATGCCTTTTCCAAAGAGCCTGTTCTAACAGAACTGGGCTACTCTGACAGCTATGATAGAGGTTTCCCAGAAAAGGCAAGTGTTTACTTTCTTGTAAATCAACAGATTATCCTTTTCATTTTCAAATTTAAATTGTACTTAGCCTTTTGAGGTTAGCTGTTTTTTGTTCTTTCTTGTTCTTTTGGTGAAGATTAATTTGCATTTAAAGGAAGTAGAGAACTATATTGGTGAGTAAATGTAGAGAAGCAGTTGGAATTCGAGTAGACCGAATGGTATTCAGATGACATGATACTGGTGGGAGATGGGGAGATTGCTTGTATTCCTTTAAGTATGGTTCCTATTAGCTTTCTTCCTCTTTAGTTTTAAAATGGAGTGTAAATGCTGTATTCCATGTTTTAAAGCTGTAAGAATTTCTCTGAAAGGTATTTTAAATGTACAATATATGTCTGTTTTTATTAAATACTAAGCATTCTGTTAGCTATAACAATGACTTCTGTTCTCATAGCACACTAAAAAAGACCTTGATGGATTTCGGAAGCTATTTCACAGATTTTTGCAAGAAAAGGGACCTTCTGTGGATTGGGGAAAAATCCAGAGACCTCCAGAAGATTCGGTAAGTTTTAGATAAAATGTAGGAAAATGTAAGGTAATTTAGAACACTGGTGTCACTTTTGGGGGTGGGGTACTATAGGGTACCTGTGGGAACCATCACTTCAGACTTCGAAACTACAGAGATAGCCTTCTGCCACTTTCCTTTGTTAGACTCATCCCTCCTCTCCTGCAGAGCACTTACGAAAGTCTAATCTCCCTATAACACTACCTCATAACTCAACATGATTTAGTATGAGGAAGTTCTTTTGTTCAGACACATGATAAGAGCTTCATTACGTTCTCTTCCTTCTTTCCCCAAACCATCTAATTTCTCATTGTCCTTAGGGTCATGTACAGACATGAAGTCAGCCACTCAGAGCTCTTCCCGTGCTTTCCACCCATATTTCTAACTGTATGTCCCTACCTGCTTTTCCTGAACCAGCCCAACATTCCCTTCACACACATAGGATATCCCTAGTCTTTTGTGTATGTTGTTTCCTTGGAACACTGTGGGCTCTTCTCCTGTTAGTCCTGCTCATTCTTTGAGGCCCAGTCTAAATGCCTCTACTTCTGTCATCAGCCCCCTTGAAGAAAGCTGCTCTGAAGAGATGCAGTACAATAGTCTCAGAGGTTCTAATCGAGCTCTACTGCTTTTGAGCTTTATATAAAATGAGAATAATACCAAGTGCTTTCTGTACTTTATAGGTTTGTTATGAGACTCTATTTGGAAACATATGGAAATATGTTAAACCATGAACATTTTGCTGAGTTTGTGGTTATTTCTATCATACTGTGGTACTTAGCTGGCCTGATCAGTAGTAGTGGTTTGTATGCATATGTTGTCTTCCTACTGGTCTTTGAGGCCAAGAGACCATGTATCCTGAGGTGAAGGATTGATCTAAACAAAGAGATTATTTAAGGGACAAATTAGGTTAACACATTGACTTTTCTTTCCTTTCCAGCAATTTTGATCACTGCTGCTTATGGCAATTTTCACTAAAGGTAGAAAAGACTTAATAGGGTGGAATAATTGTATGTAGATAGTTTATCTGTTATGTAATGAGATAATCTAATATTGGTTTAAAAACAGGTTTGTTTTGAGCAGGAGTTTGGTAAACTACTGTCTGAAGGCTATAGCACTGCTTGTGTTGGTTAAGTTTTATTGGAATTTAACTGTATGTGTTCATTTGTATAGCGTGTCCCAGCTGGCACAGTGGTAAAGAATCTGCCTGGCAATGCAAGAGACTCAGGTTTGATTCCTGAGTCGAGAAAACCCCCAGGAGAAGGAAATGGCAACCCACTTCAGTATTCTTGCCTAGAAAATTCCATGGGCAGAGGAGCCTGAAGGGCTGTAGTTCATGGGATTGCCAAAGAGTCAGACACAACTAAGCATGCACACGTTCTCTGGTATACCATGTCTGGTGGATTAAGCTAATGGAGTCCTTCATATTTTTTCAAATGAGAAAATCTTAAATATAGTTTACTGGTAAAGAGTACCTCTTTAATGTCTTTCAGTTATTAAACTTTTAAAAATTATGAATTACATGCTCATGGTAAAAAAAAAGCAAAGCAAAAAAAAAAAAATTTCCCACCTAAGAGTTCACTTTGAGGAGTCTCTCATTTTTGATGTTAAAGTTAAAATTTCTCTTGTCTGTAGTGCTTGTCAATTACAGCATGCTTTTTTTTTTAGGGTCTTATATTTTAGTCTTTGATTTCCTTTGCTCTAGTAATGCATTGTGATTTATTTTTTTGTTTTTAAGTGGTAGAATTAGTCATATTTTCTCTTGAAAAAATTCGAGCAATCTTCTGGATAGGTTATATAATTTTAAAAAGGATCTAGTTGTAAATTCAGTGAGTCGCCAGTCCAGGTTTGCTGTATGATACTGGATGCTTGGGGCTGGTACACTGGGACAACCCAGAGGGATGGTACGGGGAGGGAGGAGGGAGGAGAGTTCAGGATGGGGAACACGTGTATACCTCTGGTGGATTCATGTTGATATATGGCAAAACCAATACAATATTGTAAAGTTAAAAAATAAAATTAAATTAAAAAAAAAAAAGAATGTTTAGGAGCAGGCCTAAAATTACAATAAAAAATTTAGACATTATGTATTTTTCCACTTTAAATACTTAATATTTTTGCTTGGAATTTATTCTTCGTTGATGTAGCCTCACTTTTCTGATTAATGACATACCTGGGGATAAAGGTGTGGCTTTATTCTAAATTCTTGATGACTTGGAATTTTTTTTTTCTCCTTAGACAAACTTAACCTTTTGCTGATAGAGCCTACCTTGAAGGAAGAACCCAAAATTTGTTACTTTCACTATATTTTGTGATTCAAGATTCTCCTTTGCCAATAGAGAAATCTGCGTTTGTGTATTTTGAGAGATTATGATATGTAGTAGGATTTCTTGGAGTGGGGATTGGACAGTGGGGAAGGAAGCAAGTAGAGGAGTCAGAACCACCTAGGGCCTTTTCCAGTTCAGCACCACCATTCCAAACACCATGCCAGCAACAGATCCTTTCAGGAGGCTATGCCCCTGGAGTGAACCATGGTTACTGATAGAAATACTAAGTTGATATAGAAAAAAAAAAGAAATAGAATTCTGGGTATAATATGATTTTATGAAGTCTTTTCTCTTTTTGTTTATAAAAATGTAAATCTCCACTAAAAATGTCTTTATTTATAAAGCCTAGATTTTTTAAAAGAAATGTTTACAATCCCATATGCCTGTAATGTTTACAGTTTTGAAATGCAGAGGGAAAAAACAAGTTTGCCCTTTTAACTATGTCATGAGTTTCTTGAGGGTACAAGTGTGTCTTATATACTCTGTATGTTAACTACCAGCTTTTGCAAATAGTTCTGAAAATAGAAATTGTAGGTTAATATTCATTCACTTTGCTTCCCCTATACTCCTCCAGCTCCATCCCTTTTCCCCTTCCCTTTCCCCCAAGCTTTTTTCTCTCTGCGCATAGAGTTTATATAGAGATCAATTTTCCTTTCAAAATAACATTATATAGTATACACAGGTTTTTATTTTTTAAATGCAGGTAATACTTTACCCTCTTAACTAAAAAGAAATTATTGTGGGAGAATAGCCATTTAGAATGACATTTCTCATGTCATGCTTTCAACAAAGGTGTGCACAAAAACATTGTTACAACAGAGGATCTATATTTTTGAGTACAGTTGGCCACCTTGTTTTGTAAATAAAGTTTTATCAGAACACAACTACACTTACTCTTTACATATTGTCTGTGGCTATTAACAATGCTGTAATACTTCAATGGCAGAATTAAATACTTGTGATCAAGACCATACAGTTTACAAAACCCAAAGTATTTCCTTTCTGACTCTTTATGGAAAAAGTTTGTTGACCTCATTTTAGTGTATTTATTTTTAGAAGATCTTCAGTAGTTTTCCTTAGTTCTTTGGTCCCAGAAAACTGACCTCAAATGCCTTTTTCCCATCCAAGTACTAACCAGGCCCAACCCTGCTTGTCTTCCAAGATCAGACGAGATCCAGCATATTTGGGAATAGACTCAAATGCCTTTCTCAATTTAGATGATAACGTTGTAGATAAGACTGCTTTTTTCATAAATAGTAGATTGGAGAGTATACTTATAGAGAGACATTGACATTTTATGTTGTCGAGTTTTACTTACTCATTCTTGCTTACTTTGTTGAATACTTCATTTTAGCTCTGTCTAAAATGAATATATATTTATATATATATTCATTTATATATACACATAGAGAAATATAATTGACATACCACATTTTAGTAGTTTCAGATATACAACATAGTAATTTAACATTTATATGCATTGCTAAATGATTTACCAGTATTAAGTCTAGTTAACATCTGTCACCATACAGAGTTAATACAATGTTTTTGACTGTATTCTCCATGTTTTTCTTTGCATCCCCATGACTTATTTATTTTATAACTGAAAGCTTGTACTTCTGGATCCCTGTCACCCATTTCGCTCCCTCCTCCCCTCTGGAAACCACTAATCTGTTCTCTGACATACGTGTTTTTTGAAAAGACTATTGAGTCCATATTTTATTGATTTAGGCTAAGAGGAAGAATGCATTTTATGGAATTATGCCATGGATAATGCTCTGCTCCCATTTTGTGAGTGTTAATTAAATGAATGTAGTAATCAAGATTATCTTGATATTTAGCTGCTTAAGGAAAGGAAAGTTTTTTAAAAAGCGTATTAAGGTTAATGTTTAGCAAGGAGGGACCATCACCATGTACAGTGCTTTCTAGAGAGTCTGTAAGAGTATCTTGTTCTTGGCCAAGCTTAATGTTTAAGCTTACATGTTAAGAATGGAGAGGGATGGGAAATAAAAAAAAGAGACGGGAAGACACAGAGCCTACTCAAGGAGGTTTGGGGCCTGACAGGTTCTTTAGAATCATAACTTAAAACCTGTTATCACTTGGCTGGCCATGACCTCTGATGATAATAAAGTACATTATCATTTATGTGAAAAATAGTCTCTAAAGGCTTTTTCATTTAGATAGGAACACAGAATCACTGGTTGATTTACAATTGTCATTGTTCTTGTTTTAAAACCCTCAAAAGGGTGAGAGTGTATTTGTGTATGGGGAGGAGTTATATAGGGTCATCTCTTTTTGTTTGTTTGATCAAGTCAGAGAATTGGTGTGGAAAATATATATATCTTGTGGTATTTAGCTTCAAAAGATTTTTTTGTTTGTTTTGCTCTACAAATTAACTGAGAGCTTTTCTTAGTCTTATCACTACAAAATCATTAAAATGTGAACATGTGTGTTTAAATAATAAGACATTCTGAGTAAGTTACAGTGTCCATGTACAGAGTAAAAATAAAGATTTTCTTATTTGTTTTTTGGGAGATGAATCACAATATATTCTGCAGCTAACATTTGCACATCTATTTTGAAAGACTTATTGGAGGCAATTTGGCTAAGGATCTGCCATGATGTGACATAGGATGATTTGCTTTGAACATGGTGAAGATTTCCCAATTGTCAGCAGTAGCTAATGGCAAAGCCATTAGTGACTTGTTTTGTGTGTGTGTAAAAATAATATGAGATCCTAAATGTAAACATATTCCACAAAAAGAACATAGGTAGTGACATTTCAGGAAATGATCCTGGGGACACAGGTGGCAAGAACCTCATCCTTATCTTGATGTAAAATTTTAAAATGGTAATATTTAGAATTACTAATACAAACTAATACACTGATACTCATTTAGCAAATAATACTAAAACTCTTGATTCCCTACCTTTTGATTCCAAAATGAATTCAGTAGTCTTTTCATTCTCCCAGACCTATCTTCCTTCACATGCCTTTTTAAACAGGAAATTGATTTCAGGAAGGGGTTGTGGCTAAGGAGGCTGACCACAGGCCTATGAATCTTCCTTCTCTTCTGGTTATTTATTTATTATTTCACTTTCAGTTCAGTTCAGTTGCTCAGTCATGTCCAACTCTTTGCGACCCCATGGACTGCAACATGGCAGGCTTCCCTGTCCATCACCAACTGCCCGAGCTTGCTCAAATCCATGTCCATCAAGTCGGTGATGCCATCCAACCGTCTCATCCTCTGTTGTCCCCTTCTCCTCCTGCCTTCAATCTTTCCCAGCATCAGGGTCTTTTCCAATGAGTCTGTTCTTCGCATCAGGTAGCCAAAGTATTGGAATTTCAGTTTCAGCATCAGTTCTTCCAATGAATATTCAGGACTGATTTCCTTTAAGATTGACTGGTTTGATCTCCTTGCAGTCCAAGGGACTCTCAAGAGTCTTCTCCAACACCACAGTTCAAAAACAAAAGTTCTTCGGTGCTCAGCTTTCTTTATGGTCAAACTGTCATATCCATACATGACTACTGGAAAAACCATAGCCTTGACTAGATGGACCTTTGTTGACAAAGTAATGTCTCTGCTTTTTAATATGCTGTCTAGGTTGATGATAACTTTCCTTCCAAGGAGCAAGCGTAATTTAATTTCATGGCTGCAGTCACTATCTGCAGTGATTTTGGAGCCCAAATAAATAAAGTCTGTCACTGTTTCCATTATTTCTCCATCTATTTGCCATGCAGTGATGATGGGACTGGATGCCATGAACTTCATTTTTTGAATGCTGAGTTATTTCACTTTAGAAATAGTTAAATAGTAAATATGTGGCCACTTTAATATCCATCCCGTGGAGAGACTCTAGGTAATAGTAGTAGACCAGGGTCTCTAACCACTCTCTAGAGTTGGGAATGGTTACATTCCACAGAATCAAGTTCCTTGGGAAAATCATAGCATGAATATAGGTAGTAGCACCATTTCTTTGAACATTACTCTTCCCCACTTCCCAATGCTCCAGAGAATCTTTTTTGGACCTTGGCTTAGGTATTACAAGGCCTAATACAGATCATTTTATTATTATACTCTCCAAGTATAGCTTTTATGTAAACATTTTGTGTCTTATAATCAGATGAGAAAAATACATCTGTGAGGTTCTCGTATCCCACATCTTCATCTGTGTACAATGTGAGGGAATTTTTATTACTTTTATTCAATATAGGACAACCCTCAACCTGCAAGATTGGTACTTGGAGAATTTTTATAAAATATAAGATGGGTGGCCCATACATACCCTTAAACCTTTCTGGTCTGTAATTCCTTGGGGATATTTTACTGATGCCTTTTACTTATTCTAAATCAGATGTGGACAACTGACTCTGCTTACCCCATTGTAGAGCCACAAGGAGACTGGAAAAAGTTTACACCTGGCATTGACCCCAGGAAGTCTTTGCAGGGATTGTAGGCCCTAGATAGATTTCTTGAATGTATAGATAAAACTGTATTTAAATGTTCATTTTTTTCAAAGTGGATAGAAGTACTGTTTTAGGATATTATTCAAGAAACATTTTTTGGGTGCTTCCTCTCTGCCAGGAACTTAGCTAGATGCTGGGACTACAAAAAAATAAAGCCTTGGTCCTTCTTCAGCATTTTGGCCTTGAGTTTGTAAGAGGAAATGGATCCAAAAACAGCTACCTATGAAACAGCATGAGAAGCAGTCCATAGGGTGCTATGGAAGCTTCTAACTGGCGTGGGAACTCAGGAAAGACTTCCTGACATTAAAGTAGACTCTTGGGGTAACTGTGAGGCAAGATTTCTCTGAGGATGGGAAGATAATCAAAGAGAAAAAAGCTTTGAGCTAATAGGAGTCTAGAAATAAATAAGCTTATAGCATGTAGTTTGTGTTCTAGTTGTGGAGCATATGGTAGATGTGTCTGTTTCTCCATGTCTAGAGCAGGAAGAAAGACCCTGAGAAAGCCATGTGCTGAGTCTCTTTGCCTGACATTGCAGCTCCTGTCACTGGCTAAGAGCCTCAGCTGCTGGGTCACATGGGAGAATTGTCACAAACTAAAGTTTCTATGTAAGAGAGACACTAATGGTGGAAGATGGGAACAGAATTTCAAAACCATGCTTCATTATATACCTCAAGAGTTTGGTTAGATTTTTCAACATGGTAAAACATCCCAAATAGTTAAAAGATGCTGTTCTAAAAGCAAAAATAAACAAACCGGACCTAATTAAACTGAGAGCTTTTGCACAATAAAGGAAACCCATCACCCAACAAAAAGTTTCCATGTAAGAAACTTTCAAAATGGGAGAAAATAGTTGCAAACAATGTGACTGGCAAGGGATTCATTTGTAAAATATACAAACCGCTCCTATGGCTCAATTAAACAACCCAATCAAAAAATGGGCAGAAGATCTAAATAGACATTTCTCCAAAGACATACAGATAACAGGCACATGAAAAGATGTTCAACAATGCTGTTTATCAGAGAATTGCAAATCAAAAATACAATGAGGTGTCACCTCACACTGGTCAGAATGGCCATCATCGAAAAGTCTGCAAATAATAATTGCTGGAGAGGCTGTGGAGAAAGGAAACCCTCCTACACTGTTGGTGGGAATGTAAACTGGTACAGCCACATGGAGAACAGTATGAGGGTTTCTTAAAAAACTAAAAATAGAATTACCATGATTTTGTTGTTGCTTAGTGACTGAGTTGTGTCTAACTCTTTTGCAACCCCATGGACTGTAGCCCGTCAGGTTCCTCTGTCCATAGGAGTTTTTGGGCAAGAATATTGGAGTGGGTTGCCATTTCCTTCAGGGGATCTTCCCAATCCAGGGATTGAACCCATGCCCCCTGCTTGACAGGTGGATTCTTTACCACCGAGCCACCAGAGTTACCGTATGATCAAGCAATCCCATTCCTAGGCACATATCCTTAGAAAACTGTAACTTGAAAAGGTAACTTGGCATCCCAACGTTCATAGCAGCACTATGCATAATAGCCAAGACGTGTAAATAAGCTAAGTGTCCGTTGGCAGAGAAATGAATAGAGATATGGTATACACACACACACCCACACACACAGTGGAATATTACTCAGCCATAGAAAAGAATGAAGTAATACCATTTGCAGTAACATGAATAGACCTAGAGATTATCATACTCAGTGAAGTAAGACATAGAAAGGCAAATATCATATGATATCACATATATGTGGGATCTAAAAAAATACAAATGAACTTATTTACAAAACAGAAATACACAGACATAGAAAACAAACTTATGGTTACCAAGGGGGAAAGAATGGGAGGGATGGATAAATTAGGAGTTTGAGATTAGCAGATACTCACTAGTATATGTACAATAGGTAAATAAAGTCCTACTATATATCACAGAGAACTATATTCGGTATCTTGTAATAACCTTTAATGGAATTAGAAAATACATATGACATATATATAATATATATATTAAAAAAATTTATATATGACTGAAACACTTTGCTGTACACTTGAAACTGAAAGAACATTGTAAATCAATTGTATTTCAATTAAAAATAAGTTCAAGTAAACAAAAGATCAATAACCTCAGATATGCAGATGACACCACCCTTATGGTGAAGGTGAAGGTGAACTAGAAGGTGAAGAGGAACTAAAAAGCCTCTTGATGAAAGTGAAAGAGGAGAGTGAAAAAGTTGGCTTAAAGTTCAACATTCAGAAAACTAAGATCATGGCATCTGGTCCCATCAATTCATGGGAAATAGATGGGGAAAGAGTGGAAACAGTGTCAGACTTTATTTTTGGGGGCTCCAAAATCACTGCAGATGGTGACTGCAGCCATGAAATTAAAAGACGCTTTACTCCTTGGAAGGAAAGTTATGACCAACTTAGATAGCATATTCAAAAGCAGAGACATTACTTTGCCGACAAAGGTCCATCTAGTCAAGGCTATGGTTTTTCCAGTGGTCATGTATGGATGCAAGAGTTGGACTGTGAAGAAAGCTGAGTGCTGAAGAATTGATGCTTTTGAACTGTGGTGTTGGAGAAGATTCTTGAGAGTCCCTTGGACTGCAAGGAGATCCAATCAGTCCATTCTAAAGGAGATCAGTCCTGGGTGTTCATTGGAAGGACTGATGCGAAAGCTGAAACTCCAGTACTTTGGCCACCTCGTGTGAAGAATTGACTCATTGGAAAAGACTCTGATGCTGGGAGGGATTGGGGGCAGGAGGAGAAGGGGATGACAGAGGATGAGATGGCTGGGTGGCATCACCAACTCAATGGACGTGAGTTTGAGTGAACTGCAGGGGTTGGTGATGGACAGGGAGGCCTGGCGTGCTGCGATTCATGGGGTCGCAAAGAGTCGGACATGACTGCGCGACTGAACTGAACTAAAACAAAAGATGCTTATTCTTGTTTTTGTTTTTTACATCGTGATAAACTTTTAAAGGTTAATCATCATTTTAGTTGTTAATAACTTTTTTTAGTGTCACGTTGATTGGGGTATAATTTACATATAGTAAAATTTATTCTTTTTAGTGTAAGTTTTCTGAGTTTACAAATGCATACAGTTGTGTAACTACCATCACAATCAAGATATAGATCTTTTCCATTATCCCCAGCAACTTCCTTGCTCAGCTTTAAAATATGCTTCCTCTTAAACCCTTGTAGCGCTTGATTTCCACTTTGCATCTTCCCTTAAACACATATACTAAGCAAATATGTCTTCCTAAAGTCTTGCCTTTTTCTTCATTTAAATTTATTTAAGAAGAAGGTCCTCCTAGCCTCCACCCTCAGTTTTATATCAGGCCTTTGTCCTCCTCCTATACCTGCTCTTTAATCTTCCATAAAACTTTCTTTTAATAGCCTCTGGCCTTTCCTCCCTGCCCTACCTTCACTTCTCCAGGGCTGCTCCAACAGTGTGAATTATATAATTAAACTAACAATGTTAACTGCTTTGAACACTTTAATCACACTGCTATTTAGTACCTTAGAGTTTAAAGCTCTTAGAGTTTAAAGTGTGTGTGTCAGTGGCTCAGTCGTGTCTGACTCTTAGTGACTCCACAGACTGTAGCCTGCCAGGCTCCTCTGTCCATGGAATTCTTCAGGCAAGAATACTGGAGTGGATTGCCGTTCCCTTCTCTGGAGGATCTTCCCGACCCGGGGATCGAACCCTGGTCTCCTGCAGCGCAGGCAGATTCTTTACCATTTGAACTACAGGGAAGTCCTAGAGCATAAATAGATTTGATGTTAGAGGCTTCAGTTTTATTTTTTAGGAAATTTAAGATTGTCTCAGTTATTTGGAAGCATCTTTTGTCCACAATTATACTAACACGAGAGTTGACTTATATGGGAAAGGTGATTTTAGTAAAGAGCTAGTCCTCATCACATACACAGATTTTTCTGTTAGAATTCCTTTTCAACTCTCTGATCATCGCATTTGTCCTTCTAATCCATACTGAAGTGGAATGTTCTTTCAAACTTACCAGCTTAGCTGATAAGGACATGGGCCAGATGTTTCACAAGGTTGACTAATTTTATGATTTCAGCTCGCTTCTATAAAAGGATGATGAACATATATCTGTTTGTAATGCTTGAATTTTTTTACTGTCCGTCATGTATTACTTCTGCCTTTAGCAGTTAAAAAAATACCTTAAAGTCTTTGAACTTCCTAGAGTGTCTATTAAAAAGTCTAGATTATAGTAAGGTTTAGGGAGCGGTTGGCACCTTTTCTTCACAGTTAACGTCCTCCTTTGTAGGATCATTGCCATCTGTAACCACTCTGTTTAATGTTTTGGTCATTTAGATTTTCTGTCAGTTCTTTTACTGTCATCTCGTCTCTAGTTTATGAGGTTTAAAGTATACAGTTGTAATAAGAGTATTGCGATTTTAAATCTCTTTGGCATTTTGGAAGTTACTTCAGTTTTTAATGGGAGGGCAGTAAGTATGGGACTTTGAGAGGCAAAAGTATCGAGTTAAAAAACAAAATGCTATATAGGTAGGTAAACACATGAGAATTATAAGTTAACAATTTATAGTATGTGTTTAAATAAACTTTTAATTTTAGAGTAGTTTGATTTCTAGAAAAATTGCAAAGATTCACTGTGTTTTTAACTGGAAACATTACCTAGCTATCCAAGCTAAGTTTTGTTACCCATATCCCATTTTTAAACTTCCTGCTGAGTCAGGAGAAAGCATAAAATAATTGCTGAAAATGCTGATGGAATGTTTCTTGCATGCTCAGGAAAAAAAAGATAGCTGAGAAAAAAACATGGAAATGCCTTAGGGGTACCTATGAGTGGACTAAATATGGGAAAAGATGGAGATAAGCCTTTAGCAAAGTTTTCTTATAGATAGGCTTGTGGAAGAAAAGTGTCTTCATTTTGAATACCGTCCTAAAGCCCTTGGGAAATTGGAAAGTTTTCTATTATTTCAAAAGAGTATGAAACAAACACCATTCTAGAAGTTTTCATTTTTTAATGAAGCAGAGCTTTAAGCATTTTTCATTAAAAACCTTATAAAAAACCTATGTCTGCACAGCTGTATATTCTATAGTTAATGCTTAGTGTCATGTTAGGGTACATGTTATGTCAGATGTAGTGAATCCTTTGTGTTCATGATCTCATTTAATATTCACAACAGACCTGGAAGATAGATGCTATTACTATGCTCATTTTAAAAAGAAGAAACTGACATTTAGAGTTAGTGACTTGTCTGAACAAAAGAAATCCCTGATATGAACCAGGTGACAGATTCCAAAGACCTGGTTCTTTGGTATCCCTTAGTAACGATAATGGAGCTCTACAAGGAGTACAGTCCTATCTTCCTCTCTAGTGCACATGTGGAATGTGGTGTACTTTGTGTGCTTATCAACAACAGTAATAACAGCAATAACAGCAGACATTTGTTTTACAGTAATGTGCCAAGCATTGTCCTCATGTGCATTTTCTTATAAGATCTTCAAATGATTGTAGGAGCTCACTGTTATCTCTGTTTCACAATAGAAAATTCCAAGACTGAGTGGTTTACTTAGCTATTAAGTAAGGGGTGGAAACAGAAGTAAGGGGCAGAAACACAATTTAGGCCCAGATCTGCCTGAGCTCAAGCTCTTAACCACCCTGGCATGTTTTAGAGCAGTCACCAGTTGCCATCCATGTTTTGAAAGGAACTTGAAAGCCTTTAAGCATGGCTTTTCTGTCATTACTCTATCTTTCCTTGAGCAGAACTGTTAAGTAGGCTCTATCTCTTCCCTTAGAGCTTCAAATTCCTTACTTTGAAATTCTAACAGCAACACATTTAACAAGTATTTATTAAATGGCTACATGGCTACTGAGTGGCAAGCGTTTTTCTAGGTATCAGGATACAAGTGAACAAGATAGACAAGGGGCCAACACTCACTGGAGCTTCATTCTGGTGGGAGAGAAAAAACTTAGAAATGTGTAAGTAAATAAGATTATTCTAAAGGCTCATTTCCCATTGTTGCTGTCCTGACCCATGCTAAGGTCAATGGTCACGTCTGTCTCCTTGGCTGAAGTATTTTGTTTAACCTGTAGTCACTGTGGGAGGCTATGAAGGGTCTCTCTTACTTAATTACTTTTATTCTATGAATTTATCAAATATGCACTATTTTAATTATTGGGAATGCAAAAATAAAGACAGTCACTTCTCTTAAATAGCTTACGACTTTGTGCAGTGCTTCCCAACCTTTCCTGTGTAATGACATACACAGAAAACAAACGTGGTTAATGTGAGAGTCTGCTTAGCTAGGAGGAGGGCTCTGGCTGCCTCAGGCTCTATGCAGCTGCCTGGAGGCTTAAAGATATCAACAACACAGGCATGCATTTTTTGAATTTTTGCTTTAGTGGGGAATTCTCAGTTTACACAAAGATGTCGTTATAGTACAAAAGCTATGAGGGTAGTTTCAGAGACAGTTCACTAACTAGATTCTGTCCTAGAGAGATTACCTGGTGTTCGCCACTTTCTGTGAATGCTTAGGTATATTCTTTATAAGTTCTGTCTTACTAAGTGGAATGATATGTTCACCAAAACTTAATTGTGTTCCCAAACTTGTTAATACTAGTTATATTTTTGTGATGATATAATTAATTTTATGTACACCAATGAAATGGGCTTTAAAAATTTATTTCCATGAAAATTGAGTTGAATGCTTTGAGAAAATTGGATGAAGATGAGTAGCCTAAAAGAAAAAAGGTAATTAGGTATATATGATAAGTATGAAAGATTGAGAAAATCAGTCTAGAATGATTCTTCTGCCTGCAGATTATTTCACAGTTGACTAAATTCTTAGTTCACTTTGAAGAAATGAAACTGGAAATCACAGATAGTGTATTATTGGTGTGGTTACATAAGTTGACAGCTCTGGTCAGCAGATCTATATCATACCAAAGGAAAAGATCTCTGTGAATGATTGTATTATTATTTGTAAAAAGCTAAAGTAATTTAAGTATCTAAAACTTTTTTATCATTCCATGTTTGAACTTGTTTTTTAAATTAACTGCCTACCTGTCCTAGAGTGTTTTGGATAGATGGATTTCTGGTACAAGTGTAGCAGGAAAAAGAGTAGTCAAGGAGTTGGAAATCGAAAAAGCAAGAGAGTTCCAGAAAAACATCTATTTCTGCTTTACTGACTATGCCAAACCCTTTGACTGTGTGGGTCACAATAAACTGTGGAAAATTCTGAAAGAGATGGGAATACCAGACCACCTGACCTGCCTCTTGAGAAACCTATATGCAGGTCAGGAAGCAGCAGTTAGAACTGGACATGGAACAACAGACTGGTTCCAGATAGGAAAAGGAGTACATCAAGGCTGTATATTGTCACGCTACTTATTTAACTTATATGCAGAGTACATCATGAGAAACGCTGAGCTGGATGAAGCACAAGCTGGAATCAAGATTGCCAGGAGAAATCTCAATAACCTCAGATATGCAGATGACACCACCCTTAGGGCAGAAAGTGAAGAGGAGCTAAAGAGCCTCTTGATGAACGTGAAAGAAGAGAGTGAAAAAGTTGGCTTAAAGCTCAACATTCAGAAAACTAAGATCATGGCATCTGGTCCCATCAATTCATGGGAAGTAGATGGGGAAACAGTGGAAGCAGTGGCAGACCTTATTTTTTTAGGCTCCAAAATCACTGCAGATGGTGACTGCAGCCATGAAATTAAAAGACGCTTACTACCTTGGAAGGAAAGTTATGACCAACCTAGACAGCATATTAAAAAGCAGAGACATTACTTTGCCGACAAAGGTCCGTCTAGTCAAGGCTATGGTTTTTCCAGTAGTCATGTAATGGATGTGAGAGTTGGACTATGAAGAAAGCTGAGTGCCGAAGAATTGATACTTTTGAACTGTGGTGTTGGAGAAGACTCTTGAGAGTCCCTTGGACTGCAAGGAGATCCAACCAGTCCATTCTAAAGGAGATCAGTCCTGGGTGTTCATTGATGCTGAAGCTGAAACTCCAATACGTTGGCCACCTCATGCAAAGAGTTGACTCATTGAAAAAGACTCTGATTCTGGGGGGGATTGGGGCAGGAGGAGAAGGGGGCGACAGAGGATGAGATGGCTGGATGGCATCACTCACTTGATGGACATGAATTTGAGTGAACTCCGGGAGTTGGTGATGGACAGGGAGGCGTGGCATGCTGTGATTCATGGGGTCGCCAAGAGTCGGACATGACTGAGCGACTGAACTGAACTGGAGCAAGTCAGAGATGAAGAGGTAACATTAGAACTGAGACTATGGACAAGGTAAGTAGGGACCATGTCTGCAATTCATTGTCAGTTCGGAGGGGATCCATTAGGCTGAGCTAAGAAGTTGCTGTAAAATACAGGAGGTGAAAGGTTCTTAGCCTTGTTCAGCAGGCTAGTTGGAATGTATTTTTAGGAGGTGATGAGTGGCTCACTCACTCTGAATTGTATCGGAAATTCCGATTTCTTGTAGTTCTTGGTCACCACTGAAGAAATGACTGCTTCTTATTTTTCCTGTTTTGTTTTTGTTTTTTCAACACCCTTATAAGGGCTAGTGACTTCCTTGCAGTTTAGTTTCTATACATGAATGATATGTATTGAGCAATTTTTTGTAGTTTAAAAATCTCTGCATGCATGCTCAGTTGCTCAGTCATGTCCTACTCTTTGCAATTCCATGGACTGTAGCCCACCAGGTTCATCAGTCTGTGGGATTCTCCAGGAAAGAATACTGGAGTGGGTTGCCATTTCCTCCTCCGGGGGATCTTTCTGAACCAGGGATAGAATCCACGTCTACTGTGACTCCTAGATTGGCAGGCAGGGTCTTCTACCAGTAAGTCATTTGGGTAGCCTCTGAAAGTCTCTAATCTCATGCTATTGAGCTGTAATATTCTTAGTCATATACTTAGTCAATGGGTGAAACTCCAATACTTTGGCCACCTCATGCGAAGAGTTGACTCACTGGAAAAGACCCTGATGCTGGGAGGGATTGGGGGCAGGAGGAGAAGGGGACGACAGAGGATGAGATGGCTGGATGGCATCACCGACTCAATGGACATGAGTCTGAGTGAACTCCAGGAGTTGGTGATGGACAGGGAGGCCTGGCGTGCTGCGATTCATGGGGTCGCAAAGAGTCGGACACGACTGAGCAACTGAACTGAACTGAACTGATGTGAGAAATTACCTCATGCTCAGTGTCAATCATTAATATATTCCACCATTACAAAACCACCTCAAGATGCATACTGAGTTCATTCTGCCTTCAGTGTACTTTTTTATTTTTTCCAGTTTTACTGTAAGGGCAGTGAGGTCAAGAATACAGATGAGAGTTTTAAATCCCAGCTTCATTATGTAGCCATGTAACGTTCAGCAGGTTATTTAACTGCTCTAAGTCTCAGTCTCCTCAGTCATAAAAAGTAGACATAATAAAAGTAAGATTTTAATGACTTTTATTGAGACTGTATGTAAAGCATTTGCATTTACTCAATAAATGTGCTCTGGAAAAGATTGAAGGCAGGAGGAGAAGGGAACAACAGAGGATGAGATGGTTGGATGGCATCACCAACTCGATGGACATGAGTTTGAGGAAGCTCTGGGAGTTGGTGATGGACAGGGAAGCCTGGCGTGCTGCAGTAGAGTCACGAAGAGTCAGACACGACTGAGCAACTGACCTGAATTGAATAAATGTTTACATTCAACAAGTATTTACTAAGTACCTCTTAGATGTCAGGTGCTATCCTGGACACAGTGAAAACAACAGAATTGTATTAAGGTTACAGATGGTATTTCTTTTTTAAATTCTATAACTTTCATATTTAAATATTCTTTGTCTTTGGTTTTGAATATATTTTTATCAGTATATTTATCAGTATTTTAAATTTGATATATATTTTATTTATGATCATGTATACTTTAATTCTTTCTGTATTTCTTAGTTTTTGCAAAATAGTCCAAGTAAGTAAACCATAATTTCCATCCCTGTAATTCTCTTGTGTCAAATGGATTGGTAGTTTACAATTTTTGTTATAATAAAGTTCATCTGTCTCTAATGATTTTTCCTGATTGCAGAGATAAAATTTAGGAAATTCCTAAACTTTCTGGATTATAGGAGGTCTGTGCTCCTGTGGCTAAAAAACTAATGCTGTCCATTATGAAAATGATTAACTGTACTGTTTTATGAGTTACATTGAAGATCCACATAGTGAAAGCCCTGAGGTGTATGTAGAATTGTCTTTGACTGGCAACTCCATCCATATTTATGGATTTTTTTAATCTACTAAACTCAAGATAGATGAGAAGGATTGGCCTTGTTTCAGAGGACTATGGTAGCTATTAAAAGAATTGGGCTCTCATTCTTATACTGTGTGGATGTTTAGGTATTTCAAGGATTTGTGTGTTCATTGTGGGGTGTAAGGTTTAGTGAGCAGGGGAGGCTTTGTTAAGTGTTCTTGGCATTGTATTATCAAAGTTTAGGTGAAAATAGGAAAGATAGCTGATGACCATTATAGGATTCTTTGGTCACTTGTCATTGGACATGGCAAAACTTTGGAAATCAAATGTTTTTTCTTAATTTTTTAATGGTCAGAAATAAGATAATGACTCTTAACTCACCACTTGAAGGAAATATATTAGTAGAAACAGTTGTCAGAAGTGTGAGAGCTGGGAGTTTGCACAAGTGTGTCAGTGCATGTGTTCCTTCCGAAGAGTCTCCTATAGTTGGACATGTAGGTTACTCGTAGTTTTTTGCTGTTGTAAGAACCCTGTAGTGAATATACTTATATATAAATCATTGCATCTCAGAATTATTTCTAATAATAAATATTCAGAAATGGTTTTGTGTTCAGAGGCTATAAACTTATTTTAAGTTTCTGGTTAGGCATTTCAAATTGCTTTCCAGTTTGTACTCCTGTTCACATTGATTTTGAGCTGTTATTTTGAGTGCCAACTGTGTATTAGTAGAGAACCGTACTAATAAAGCCCTGCCTTCATCTAGTTTCTAGTATCTAGAAACCTCTAGTCAAGGTGTAGACAGTAAAAGATATGAAATGTAATTTCAAGTAGTGATAAGTGACATGAAAAAAGAAAGGTAAGGGTACAGGAAGTGAGGGAGTAGAGGTGATATTTTAGCTAGAATAGGCAGCGAGAAGAAAGGACTCTCTGAACCAGCATTTAGTAGAGACCTACAATCTATTTTATTGTCAGTCTTGCTACATTTATTTAAAGCATTAAGTAGTAGTATTTTTAAAACTGTTTGCCAGTTGAGATGAAAAATGTTTTAAAATTTTTATTTGATATTTAGGTTGATTTTTTCCTTTGGTTTATTTGTATTAGTTGTTGGTTATTGGATTTGAGTTGCTATGATCCTTAACCTTTATATAACAAAAAGGCACAGTATTCAAGTTTGGCTCCCCCCGAGAGGGCAATAGAGACTTAAGATGAAAATAAGTGATTTTTATGAATCTGGCTCCTGGTTCTTTCTGAAATTTTTGCTAACATCAACTTTAGTAACTGAGATAGCAGATTGTAGTGAAGGATATTGTATGTATGTGAATTGTTGGATTGGTGCTGATGAGTATTACTGTTTAGAAAACAGTGTTGTTGCCAAGACTTCTGATTTATTCTTTGAAAGGACCTGTTTACTTGCTCTGTTACAGGTTTTTGCTTTTGGATATGTGTAGACTCAGTGTATGAATAGGACAGCTGGTTTTCTTCTATTACTGGAAAAATTACCCTCATGTTTTCCTCTCTGTAGGTCTACTTTAGAATAATTAAAATTAATTTTAAAAACTCAAAAGATGTAGGAATTAATATCTGGCAAAATTAAAATACATACTTGATTTGATAGTTTGTCCTGTGTTTTTATAGTTTATAAGTGGAAGAAGACAAAAGAACTTGCTTAGGAAATGTACTTTTCTAGGCCTAGCTTATAATTTTAGTATGTGATCATTCTATTTGTTTCTTTATCATAGAGGGATCTTTTTTAATTATGACACTAAATTATGGCTTGTAAAAATTATTTTTATGCAGAACATAGTTTTAGATTTAGGTTTTCTTTATGAAAATTGTATGTGATGTATTCTAATTCGGTACTTTTTAAAAATTAAAATAATGGTTGTTTGTAATCAGCTTTCTAATTAATGATGACAGCACCGTTGTTTGACACTTAGTATTTAGTAAGATAAGAAATAAGTTCCACAGAATAGATTTCATTTAGTAACAGCTCTCTTTGCTCCATTCATTTATTCACTTATCTACTCAACAAATGAGTGCTGCTAATGACCATGACATATAATTAAAGGTGATGGATATGGTAAAGGGAGGATCATATGGCTGGTACTGCCTTCCTGGAGTTTACAGTCATGTAATAGATACGGAGCACCAGACAGACAAATTGGGAGACAGTGTAATAGTTACTGATAGCAGCTGGTAGTACCTGAAGCAGGAAGTGAGGGCTTTGTCAGATTCACTCCTGGTCGTCTGAGGGTAACAAAAAGTCATTTTGTTCTGTGGTTCTCTGACGCCTTGACAGAGTGTGTATGTATAGCTGCACATGTACGTGCACACAGAAGACTGACTTTTTAAAAAATTCTTCTAATTGTGGTAAAATACTCATAACAAAGTCTACCATCTTGACCATTTTTAAGTGTGCACTTCAGGAGGGTTAAATATATTCCCCTTGTTGTGCAGCCTCCAGAACTTTTTCAGCTTGCAAAACCAAAACTCTGTACCCATTAAACACCACTTCCCCTTCCCCCTTCCCCTGAGCCTGTGGCAACCACCATTCTGCTTTCTGTCTCTATGAATTCGACCCTCATGTGAGTGGATAAACGTCTTTTTAATCTTAGGTTTTCTTTCTGTTGTTTTGAAAGTTGCCAGAGTTCCGCTACCAACTACAAATCCTTGGTTTTGCTTTCCTGTATGAATATGAGGAGATGAAAAAACCCCGGGGGATTGTTCTGTGGCCGTGCTCTTGCCAGTGGCGCCACAGGCCAACATTGCCTGTGGCGGCTTCAGGTCTCTGGCCATCCTGAGAAGTCCTTAGCACGGAGCCTTAGGAGGAGCAAAGTTTGAACAGGCAGCTGCTGCTGCTAAACCACTTCAGTCGTGTCCGACTCTGTGCGACCCCAGAGACGGCAGCCCACCAGGCTCCCCTGTCCCTGGGATTCTCCAGGCAAGGACACTGGAGTGGGTTGCCATTTCCTTCTCCAGTGCATAAAAGTGAAAAGTGAAAGTGAAGTCGCTCAGTCGTGTCTGACTCTTAGCGACCCCATGGACTGCAGCCCACCAGGCTCCTCCGCCCATGGGATTTTCCAGGCAAGAGGACTGGAGTGGGTTGCCATTGCCTTCTCCTTGAACAGGCAGAGATGTTATCAAAACTTGGGTTTTTATCACCACGGAAGACTGTCTTAAACCAGGGTTTGGCAGATATTTTCTGTAAAGGACCAGATGGTGAATATTTTAGGCTCTGCATCCCTGTCACTACTGTTCACCTCAGCCACCATACCATGAAATCAGCCATGGATGCTGTGTAAACTTGCAGGAGCAGCTGCCTTCCAGTAACTCTCTGTGAAAACAGGCCGTAGGTCCAGCTGTCCCACAGGCTATAGTTTGTTGGCCCTTGTCTTGAAACTATCCTCAGGCTACACATAACTGGAGAGTGATGAGGTAGAACCCGTACCTAGGAGATTGCTAAGCTGGTTGGTGACTTGGGGCAGAAAGAGAGATTCAATACCATATTTATGAAATTAGTGCCATTGATTATAAGGTATACCTTTTATGTACCGCTGAGAAAGAGAAAAGAGCAAACAATGGCTGTATGATTCATCCTGGTTTTAGAAATGTTAAAACGTGAGGTGGGGTGGAGAATGTGTCTGAGTCGGTGATGTAGTGCTAGCACAGCCAGCACTTCGATTCTTCTGTGGGCCGTACACTTTGCTTAGCACTTCACATGCGTAGTCTTGCCCCTCTGCCATCCTCAGCACATCTCCTTACGGTCCCCGGTGGCCGCCTGAATGAACTCTAGTCACCGTGTCTTCCACACAGCAGGAAGGAGGAAGAAGGGCATGTTGTCCCCTGCCCTTTCACAGAGACTTCCTGGGAATCTTTGAGCTCACTTCCAGTTAATCTCAGTGACCAGGACTTTGGCACAAATAGCTCCAAGCAAAGCTGGACATGTGGTCTTTTATTTGGGGTGGTGGTGTGCCCAGCTGAAAATCAGGGTTCTAAAATGGGAGGGAGAAAATGACATTGGGGTAGGCAGCTAATAATCTCTGCTGTGCTGTGTCATTGCTTTGTTTTGTGAATGATGTAATCAGGAGAGAAACATCTTCAAATTCTCTTTTCCAAAAGATCACCACCTGCAAGGTGGAGGTTAAGGTGACCTCCACCTCCCTAAGGTGGAGGGAGTTAAGGTGACTGGAGGCCACTGCATTGATGAGGGGTAGGTGGGATGGCAGCCATGGCGACAGAGAGTTTCCTGAGGCTGACGGGCCTCGGTCATTGGTCAGGTGTGAGCAGGCTCTTGGCTTTGCAGTTGAGTATGTCCTGGTGCCACAGAGACAGGAGCAGATTTCCAGAAAGAGGAAGTCTACTTAGAAGGAACTTGAAAAGGAACAGGCAGAAAGAGAAGGAAAATAGAATGTGGCCTTTCAGAAGTCAAGAAGAGAGCATTTCAAGGTCTAGGGAGTGGTCAGTTGTCTCCGATGCATCTGAGAGCCGAAGTTTAAGAGAAACATTGTTATTATTGACCAGATTTAGCAAAGAGGAGGATGTTAATGACCTTGATAAGAGCAGTTCACTGAACTATGGAGAAAACAAGATTGTAGCAGCTGATTGAGTGAAAAAGAGGTGAGGTGAGGAAGTAGAGGTAAGTGCAGCAGCTTTTTAAGCTTTGCCTTTAAGAAGATGGAGAAAAAAGGACAGAAAGGGGTGAGTGTATGCTTTGCTATTTTCTTTGTTTTTTTAGATGTAAAGTATTTGAGTATGTTCATGTCTATGGAAAGGAATAGATAGGGAAAAGCTGACTCTGAGGCTGGGAGATTGATGAAGTGGGACTCTTAGGTGGGCACTAGCAGAGAGATTACTTTGGGGCAGGGGACAGCTATTCTGTGACCAGAAGGAAGGGGAAGCAACAGAGGTGGTGATGCGGGAAGGTCCTGGGGATCTGTTCTGGAGGCAGAAGGTCCAGGGCACTGCAGTAGGGGATGGTTTTATTCGCCCTGTGATATGAGCTGAGCTTATCTCGGTGGCTGACAAGGTGTTGGCAAGTTTGCTGGTGGATCATGTGATAATATACGTGATTTGCCAGCTTTTCCTGAACAAGAAAACAAACCTCTGGTCTAGGTAATTGGTTGGAGCGCTCACATGACCCAGATTTTGGTTGTTACCTTTAGAAATGTGAAATGAAGAGACAGAGTGAGAAAGCACCCAGCACAGGCCTTGGCACACAGAGGCTGCGTGGTGAGGGTTTGCCGAACACGCGAATGTTCTTGGAACACTGCCTGCACATATGGAATGTCATTTCAAACTTGTTTTACTGTTTACACAGCTCATTTTCTTTTTGGAAAATTTGCTTTTGTTGGAAAAAAACAACTTTCTCAATAATCATACCCTTCTGACCCATAACAGGGCAGGTACTGTTAGCTTGTTTTGGGTATTTGGCACTGTCTCCAGGAATAGCAGGAATATGCTACCAAGAACTGGGTTATACTATTGCTAATGGGAACAGTGTGTCTCCATGACTGTGTAATGAATTCAGCTTTTCTTCTAACTGGAAACTAAGTTGTGAACAGACTTGGCAAGGTACAGGTCATAGTAGACAGTTTTTAAAAGATCTTTTAAAAAATATTTCAGTTTCTGCAAAAAAAACTAGATTACATCCTAGAGGGAAGAATGCTGTTTAAATTATGATTTTTCATAATTTCACAGCTACTTTCTTTGTTCATTCCACAGAGGAGGTTGAGTATTTGACACATTGTTTTCTCCCAGTGAGAGGAGAACGTGAGTGGTTTTGTCTCCCCTGCACATTTTGCAGGGAGCCTCCTGAGGTTTGCCCCGCGTTACCAGTAGAGGTTGCCCTGCTGTATATTTACAATGCCACAGAGGTCTTCGTAGAACACTGAATTCTATTCATGTCTTGAAGAAAGAGAAACACGGTGATCAGGCTTGAAAGCAGAGATAGCACTGTGCGTGCTAAGTCATTTCAGTCCTGTCTGACTGTGACCCTTTGCACTGTAGCCCACCAGGCTTCTCTGCTCATGGGATTCTCCAGGCAAGAATACTGCAGTGGGTTGCCATGCCCTCCTCCAGAGGATCTTCCCCACCCAAGGATTGAACCCGTGTCTCTTACTTCTCCTGCACTGGCAGGCGGGTTCTTCACCGCTAACACCATCTGGGGACTACTGGTGACTGACTAAAGTGACTCAGTCAGAATAACATCTAGGCTGTATCCAGCAGCGCATGGTACTCCCTGTCATCTCCCAACCCTGTTCATCTTTGCCTGAGTGGATGTCTTTGTGCATTCTCCTGGGGGAGCGCAGGGAGGGAAAATGGAGAACACATGTAATAATGTCCCTGTGACTAGGTGTGTCCAGCATAACTTCAGCTGTTGCCAAGCAATCTTCCAACACAGGTCCTCTTGGCTCTGGAAATAAACCAAGCTCTGTGGGATTGCTTGGTGAGGTCCCTGGTGGCGGGTGTGGACAGCATCACCAACAGAGGGAACTTGTATTGGTATATGGGGTGATATATGTGATGAAAGCTGAGCTTGCCACCTCATTTAAACTGCAGTAAGCTGTAGACCAAAACTGTCTTGGCTTCCTTCCATGCATGCCTGCTGCCTTTCTGTGTGTTTAGTCTGTCTGTGCAGAGTCGGGTGGATTTAAGCTGAAGTATAAGTGAAAGTGGAGGTTTCTCATAGCAATGCTGACTCGATGACTCTGGACATCTTCCCCCTGGCTGTACATTGTTACTTCACACCTTGTGACTTCTTCCCTTTCTCTCCATAGTCCTTTTCTTGTTAACAGTCAGTTCTTCAGCAGGGCCTGTATTTAATTAGCTGCTATATTATAGCAAGACAAGTAGGTATTACTGAAAGCACCACCTAAAGAACCATGGTTCCTTGACATTTGTAGGGGTTGGGTGACTCCCTGCCCACTTAACTTGGGGTACAAGGTTCTAAATAAGGCACTTCACAGAGAATTCTGGGCTCCCACCTAAATGATAAACAAGTTTCTACTTGGGAGTTGCCTGCACCTGGACCCAGAAGTCTACATTAGCTCAGTTTTGGAATTTAATGCTGTTCTTGGATCAGCTTATTTTATTTCACCCCAAATATTTGAAAGCTAATTTAGAAGTACATTTTAAATTTAAACTGAAGTTCTCAAGATACCAATCTTGGGAAGATTTGAATCAAGACCAAAAGTGTATTTAATATACCTTTTGGCTGAAGGCAGATGGCCTAGTGTTAAAGTCATTGTGAGGCTGGGACCTTTGATCACCATTATATAGAGAATAAAGGAGGATATATGATCACCATTATATATAGAATAAATTTGGGGGATACAAGAAAAAATTTGTTTAGCCTCCATAGACTCAGTTGTAAGGAACTGTCTTCTTAAAGCATTCTAGTAAAATGCATGTTTTGAAGTTTGATTAATGTGAAGAAAACATTTTTTTCTCTAAATACTTTATATTCTTTATCATATGTGGATCAAAGATGTTCTGTCATGAATATATGTGATATTGGGGTTTTCTCCTCTCCTGGTGAAACTTTAAGGCTCCAAGGTTGACATTTGGTTTTTAATTCATCTACACAGATGATATGAGTCAGTGTCATTGAAGTTAAAAAGAAAAAAGGTTATATTGAACAAAAAAAGGATTTTGGCAGAGTTTTATTAAAACAAACTGAAACATAATTCTGATTGTTTGGTTGATATTTTTTAACAGGCCATCTAGAACTGCACATGCTGCTAGCCATGTATGTTGATTTACATTACTATTAAATAAAATTTCAATTCCTCAGCTGCATTTAGCACTGTCTGGAGGGTGACAAAAATGGTGAAAAATGCTATCCTGTTGCTCTTTTGACTGCATACCTAAATATGAAGAAATTTCTTTTTACATTGTTTACATTTTTGTAAAGTTTCTGCCTTGAAATGACAGGCTGCCCATTCCTAAGAGATAATGGAAAATTCATAACTCAGGTGTTGAGTAGTGTCTGAAACCCTAAGCCCTGCCATTCTGTACTGTTATCAACTGTATTTGAAAGAGCAACGTTTTCTCAGACTTATACTCTTAGAACCGTGGTTACACTTGTAGTATTATTTTTCATTCTTTTAATCTTTTATTCAAAGCTGAGTGTATTCTGTTTCTTAAATTCAAATGAAGAGAATCCATTTTCTGATTCACTAAACTAAGACTTCAGAACATGTATTCTACTCAATTTCAATACCTGCAAATGGAGTAAAAAAGTTACATAAGCCTCGATTTGCCATAGACTCTGTCAGCCTGTATTCCAATTCTTTGTATCAGTCTCCTCTTCTCTCAGATCTGCTGCATACACACATATCAACTTTATTAAATGAAAGCATTTGTCTGGAAAAATCTGCATTAATTTGGAATCTCCTGAAACATAAATAAGTCACTTTAAAAAAAGAATGCTAATTAAACCTTGAGAACATTGTGCTAAGTGAAACAAGTCAGTCACAAATGACAAGTCCATCGTGATTCCATGTCTGAGCCATCTGGAGTAGCCGGACTCATGGAGATAGAAAGTAGAAGGTTTATTTCTCATTGTTTCTAATTGTTTCTCATTGTTTTCTAATGAGTGTAGGTCCAGTTTTGCAGGATGAAGGAGTTCTGGTTTTATTTCTTCAGTCCCCTTAAGTATTATCTATCCTCCACCATGGTGTAACTAAAGAGTACATTTGATGACCTATTTCATAAAAGAAAAGTAACAACAAATGTTCTGTAAATGGACAGAAAATATACTGTGATCTTTTTAAAAGCTCCATTCTTGTTGTAAGATGTTTAGACTTGTTTGTGCCTCTCCTTCTAACAGAAGAATTTGAGCTTCCACTGTCATTGTTCCTTTCCTGTGAGGAAGAAATTGAAGATTAAGCCTCTGTGCTCATTTCAAACTTGTTTTACTGTTTATACAGCTCATTTTCTTTCAGGCAAAGTTGCTTTTGTTGGAAAAAAAAAAAAAAAAACCTTTCAGATTGCAAAAAATCACACCCTTGTGACCCGTAACAGGGCAGGCATTGTTGGCTTGCTCTGAGTGTTTGGCACTGTCTCCAAGAATTGCAAGGAGTATGTTACCCAGAACTGTGTGATCATATACATACTTCTCCAGAACCTAAGCAGACTCAGAGTGCACCAGAAAAATGTACAGATGTGAATGAGTTTGTGCATCCTGTTTGCTATGTTGATGCACATTGAGAATTCAGTGCTTTTGAAGGTAGTCCAAGAGAAGGATGTTCTTACCAGCCAGCCAAAATATTTGTAGACTGTAACTTTTTCCCCTCTTGTGCTCCACTGTACTGTAAATGAACCACTGAACTACTTCTGTGTGCAAGGGAAGTTGCTGATAAGAACTTAATTTTGAACCAGAAGGGCCCTGGACATTAAAGAAAATGTAGCTGAAACTCTACAGAAAAAGCAAACCTCTTCAAGGAAGCATGGAAATAACCTTGGTGTTGATTTGGTTTAACCTCTTAACAACGTTAAAAATTTTTTTCAGATTCAGCCCTATGAGAAGATAAAGGCCAGGGGCTTACCTGATAATGTGTCTTCTGTGCTGAACAAGCTGGTGGTGGTGAAACTCAATGGTGGTTTGGGAACCAGCATGGGCTGCAAAGGCCCAAAGAGTCTGATTGGCGTGAGGAACGAGAATACCTTTCTGGATCTGACTGTTCAGCAAATCGAAGTAAGTAGGAACGTTGAGCCTTTCTCATGAACTACCAAAATGATGTTCAGTTTTCAGGTTACTGTAAATGTTACCTTAGAAAATAACAGATGCGGATTTGAGCTAGTCAAGGAGCATGCTATCTTTAGTCTTTTATTAACGTGTAAAAAAAAGGTTTGGTGTTCCTAAAAGCAAATCCTTAGGGTGATGTGAAAGCTTTTGATCTTTAAATAGCATTTGTGGTGCTGGAATCTCTGGGTCTCTTCAGATTCTCCTTTGATCTCCCTGCCTCTCTCCCCTCCTTCTCTAGGGGCACCCTTCATCAGAGTTGGGATGATCTGACTTTATTAGCCCCCTTTTGGAGGCTGGGGAGAATTTCATGTATCTGGCTGTGGATGCTAATAAGAACTGTCACTGACTTCTCTTTTACATAGATCATAAAGTCCTTAATCATAGACCATAAGCTCTTAAAGGGCAGTGGCCCCTGTCTTTTTCATCTCAATATCCCTAGTTTCTCATATGGTGCCAGCAACCATTATAATAGCAGCAGCAGCAGCTAAGGAGAAGGCAGTGGCAACCCACTCCAGTGTTCTTGCCTGGAGAATCCCAGGGATGCAGGAGCCTGGTGGGCTGCTGTCTATGGGGCCGCAGAGTCAGACACGACTGAAGCGACTTAGCAGCAGCAGCAGCAGCAGCTAACATTTATCCAGCACATACTAAGTATCATTCTGAGCTCTTTACATGAATTGACTCATTTGTTCCTCTCAACAACTTTGTAAGATAAACACTGTTATCATCACCATTTTACAGATGAGGAAACCAAGACACAGAGAGGTTGATTTATGCCCAGGCCTCCCTAGCTAGTTAGTAAGTGCAGAATCAAACAGGGAACACAGGGCAGTCTGACTTCTAAGACTGTATTTTCTTCTCACTTTGTGTTGCCTCTTAGCTCTTCCTAGAGATAGAAAAGATATCAGTTAGGGTATTATTCACAGTCCTTAACATGAATCCTGAGAATAGGGAGACGTCTTTGTAACGTTTGTACTTTCATCCCCACAGTGCTTTGGACACAGAGTACTTAGTCTGTATTTGCCCATCCAGTGAGGCCATAGGGCACTGTGGCTTGGCACACAGCCCCAGCGTTGGACTGTGGGGGTTGGGAGGGGTGTGCTGGCTCTGCCACTGACCTGCCACTTCTCTGGGCCTCAGTTTAGCTATCCATAAAATGCAGGCAGAGTTTCTGTCTCATAGGATTGTGATTTAATGAGCAACTACATGGTAAAGATGCTAGTTATAGTTTATTTCAATTCTATATATTTTGCTATTATAGATGATATGAACATTTTGTGATCAACCATTGAGAGTTAATTTTACACTTTGAAACAAAAGAATAGTAAGTCTGAGTGACCTGATTGTCATTTTCCTCCCTAGCACTTGAACAAAACCTACGATACTGATGTTCCTCTTGTTCTAATGAACTCTTTTAACACAGATGAAGATACCAAAAAAATACTACAGAAGTATAATCACTGTCGTGTGAAAATCTACACGTTTAATCAAAGCAGGTACAAGGAGTAAAAAAATTAACTCTGGGGAGATGTTACTTCTGGGAAAGAAGGACTTCTTTGTTTTGTTTAAACAGAGCAGCCTCAAGATGTACATGTGCTAAACTGTCTACAGGTGTTTAATGCCTTTAAAGGCTAAACATTAGTTAATAGACATGTGGCAGTTATAATCACTCTGTGGGTATGTAACTTGAACTTCTTAAAAGAGAATCTGCCTGAGATTTTGGTTCTCAAAAGTGGTAAGAAGCAGACATCCCTGAGTACCAACCTGCTGTTGATTTTCTGGGAAAGGAAGAGAACCACCCCTGAATATATCTGTTGGTAAGAATGGACAGCATTTCCCAAATGGAGAGCATTTCCTTTTTTTTTCAAGGAAAAGAGCAACCCCACCACCAAATAACTTTGAGAAAATTTACTTAATATGTCTTTCCTTTTGAAGAGTCACAAAACATATGAATATCTTAAAAATACGGGGTGTCTTCCCCTCTGAATAACCATGGAAAAAATTTTTTTTTTGCAGCAAATATCACTATATAGGAAGCTGGTTTTTTGGTCAACACAGATAATGAGAGATTTTCTTAAATAGATTCACTTATGATTAAATTACTATGATGGATTGAAAAGGAGGGAAATTTTATTTAACTTTACATGCATTGTTTTACTCAAAGATCTGGAATACTCTACAGAGTTTATACTGAAAAAGAAATTTTGTTTTCTTAAGGTACCCAAGGATTAATAAAGAATCGTTACTGCCTGTAGCAAAGAATGTATCATACTCAGGGGAAAATACAGAAGTGTGGTATCCTCCGGGTCATGGAGATATTTATGCCAGTTTCTACAACTCTGGTTTGCTCGACACCTTTATAGGAGAAGGCAAAGAGTATATTTTTGTGTCCAACATAGATAATCTGGGTGCCACAGTGGATCTTTATATTCTTAATCATCTCATGAACCCACCCAATGGAAAACCTTGTGAATTTGTCATGGAAGTCACAAATAAAACCCGTGCGGATGTAAAGGTAAATACTGAGAGGAAGCAGTTTGGGGATTTACATCTTCACATTTCATAGTTGCAATTCTTTATTGAAAAGTTTCTAAGCTTAGAAACTTGATAACATCACTGTAAGCTAGAGTGGGATAGTGTTCTAGAGTACCCTAAGTTCTATCTGATCAGTGTGTAATATACATCCAGATTTAATAGTAGTAAAATCATTTTTCTTTTTCAAACAATCTATATGGGCAATTTTAACTAAAAAACAATTCCACACATACTTATAGGATTATCTGAAACATATGTGAAAACACTGTGTTTGTTCCAACCATTAATATTCTTCTAGTTGGATGCTTAAGTGTTTTTAATTGTTCTTTTAATGAAAATTTACTTCTATTTCTACAGTATGTATTTCTCTCTGTATATATTTTATCACTGTAATACTTTTGTTGCAAACCAAAAAGAGCAGTTTTATACAAAGCAAAAGTTAGTTTTTTTCATTTTGCATGTTTAGTGATGATATTTGGCCTTGATCGAATAGTACACAAGGTTTTCCACTTAGCCTCAGGGAGTAAGAAAAGTGGGCAGTGTGTGATACCGTGGCTGGTCCTTGGGCTGGGTTCTGTTTCTCTTGCAAATGTCCCCCTCACACATGAGTGAATATTCCCCTTTTCCTGCACCTCACGGCCTCTAGGTTGAGGCCACTCTGAAGTCTCTTCTCTTCCACTTGTGCCTCTGTCTTGACTTTACTCCCCTTATCCCAGAGGTAGTCAGAGCTGGGTCTGAGGTGGCAGGATTGGTCATTTGGTGATGGGCGGTGGTTTGAGAATAAGAGGAATGTCTGTTTCTGGAGCAAATGTTTGAAAAGTGAGGAGAACGCTGAGGTACCCCCAGGACTTTTATTATGGACAAGAGGGAGTATAAGATAACTGACAACCTGAATTATTTTCTTTGGTTCTACTTTCATACATGTGTTACGTTGTATCCCAGATCGAATCACTGCCATTGCCTTTTATTTCTGGGGGGTTTTGTCATCAGTCACTTTTCTAGATCATTCATAGACTGTAAACACCGTGGCATGGTTATAATTGGGAGCAATGTGGAAGCACTCACTCTTCTTTGCCTCTCTAGGGTGGGACACTCACTCAGTATGAAGGCAAACTGAGACTGGTGGAAATTGCTCAAGTGCCAAAAGCGCATGTTGATGAGTTCAAATCTGTATCAAAATTCAAAATATTTAACACAAACAACCTATGGATCTCTCTTGCTGCAGTTAAAAGACTGCAGGAGCAGAATGCTATTGACATGGAAATCATTGTAAATCCAAAGGTAAGCCAAAGGGCCCCCTGGTTCCAGTCACAGCACACCACACACAGACTCACTGTCCACTGCCTCTGGCCCATCTAGTCCATGGGCCACTCCTTTTGGCCTAGTTAGTTTCTTCCGTTCCTGGCCCTCTCTTTCAGAGTCGACACCCATCCTTTAGTTTGCCAAGCAGTCCACGGTGTCCTTACTCAACCCTGAGCTGTGGTAGCGGCAAGAGCACTGGGCCCAAAGTAGAGGATCTGCCTCAGTCTTGATGCTCTGGTACTTAAGAGGGCCTCTTGGCCACAGGCATCTGCATGGGTTTTCTGAACCTTCAGCTCTTTATTGTAAAATGGAAATGTTACTGAACAAGAGAGTTATGATGCTGAAAAAGATCTCATATGTATAAGCACCTATCAGTGCTTCAGAGATATCCGCTCTCAAAATTGTTTCCTTCAGTGGATCTCTGAAACCACTCCCCAAATAGCCCATATAGAACCAAGTTACTAAAACCTGTTTCTTTCTCCTGTTCCCTTTCTTACAGACTTTGGATGGAGGCCTGAATGTTATTCAGTTAGAAACTGCAGTAGGGGCTGCCATTAAAAGTTTTGAGAACTCTCTAGGTATTAATGTTCCTAGAAGCCGTTTTCTGCCTGTCAAAACCACATCAGATCTCTTGCTTGTGATGTCAAACCTCTATAGCCTTAATGCAGGATCTTTGACAATGAGTGAAAAGCGGGAATTTCCTACAGTGCCCTTGGTTAAATTAGGCAGTTCTTTCACAAAGGTATGTAATTATAAATATGATATACATGTGAATTTGTATTTCTTAATGTGTAATTAGAAAGATAGGCTACACACGTGAATTGGGAGTCTGATTACAGTCTTTGCTGCTAATCTGTTATATTCCTCCAACTCTGATGTCTTTTAAAGAGAATCAACCATAGAAGATGAAGATGTAACTCACTTTTTAACTGCTTGCTATATAGAGCAGTAAAGAATGTTTCCATTTTAAGATATTAAATCTTATGTCTTGTCTAAGACCATTACTGCTTTCATCAGTGAGAGGATGTTAATTCTGGCTTAACAAAGTTTATTGAGCCACTGCCATGTACAAGGCAGTGTTCTAGGTATTTAGCAGTAAATAAAACAGATTAAAATCTTAGCCTTCCTGGATATTCTAGCGGGGTAAGAAGCAAGTAAGTCAGAGGTATAATATGCCAAGAGGTGGTAAATGCTAAATAAAGGAGTAGGGAACGTGAGGGTGTGGTGGTGGTGGTGGTGACGTTTTACATTGGGTGGCCTGAGAGGTTTATCTGCAGGTATCTGGGGCAAAAAGCATTCTAGGCAAGAGGAATAGCAAGTATAGTAAAACCTGACCCTGATGTGGTAAGCGGAATCCAAAAAAATCTAATCACATAAAATGCTGTGAGGCTAATGAAGTGACAGGGTTAGACTTTGTGTGGCCTGTGCCATCCAAGTCTATTCTAGTCCTGCTTATGGCTTGTCACCTGGTTCGGATATGTGCCCTGCCCTTACACATTCCTGGGCTGTGGTTCTGGGTCCTGTGGCCGGGTTGGAATTTCCAGGACAGCATCATGCATTTTAGAAGTCTCCCTGTCTTTGGTGCCTCCCTCATCTGCCTGCTCGGGCTGGGAAAATCATGGTGCTACATGGATCTGCCGTCTTCCCAGATCCTGAGATGGAATTACTAACCATTTTCCACCTAACCTCATCTTCCCTTCCTTCCCTCCTACTTTTTCTAGCCTCTTCCATACCCTGCAAGAGATAAGAACTTTAGGCTGTCTCAGTTTGAGAACAGGGGTTGAGAGGACAATGGCTAGTTGCTCTGAGGAAGAACATGTTTTAGAGTTCCTAGAGCATAGTGAGCAAGTGAGCAATGGGGGTGCTCACTTGGGTCACCAAGTTTAAGACTAACAGGCCAAATTGTGTAGAACCTTGTAATTGAGTATTGGGAGTGTGGCTTTTTTCTTGGGGGTGAGAAGCCATTGGAGAATGCAACGGAGAGGTGAAGTGACCACTCTGGTGAGCAGGGATAGAATCAGGGAGACCAGGGAATAGGCTGTCACTGGAATTCTGGCTTGGAGCAGGGTGGCTGCAGGGGAAATAGTGAAAAACGTTAACATTATGAAATATTTTGTAAGTTGTACCTACAGGATTTACTAGGTAGGAGGGTGAAAGAGAAGAGTATGGATGGCTCTGAGGTTTTTGGCCTGTGTGACTGGAAATGTGGAGTTGTCTTTTACTGAGGGTGTGGAAGGCTTGGATAGAGCAGGTTTAGGGGGAGCATAATGGACAGTTAAATTTTGGAGATAGTGTACTTGGACCTTCAAATGGAGAAACTGAATATATGAGTCTAGAGGTCAGAAGAAAAATCTAGAAACAAGGTAAATTTTAGAGTTGTCAGTTTATAACTGGGTATTTAAAACCATAAGGATCACTGATGCAGTTAATGGCGGGGTAGGGAGTCAAGAACTGAGCCCTGAGGAACGCCAAGGCTAGAGGATGTGGATATGGTGGAGGAAGCAGCAAAGGTGACTGCAGAGATGCAGATGAAGAACTGGGTAGAAAAGCATGACTGTGTGTGGCCTGAAAGCCAAATGAAGAAAATGTTTTCATGAGAGAGGAACGGATCATTTGTAGTCAAGTGCTCTGGCCAACTCAAGTAAGATGAGTGAGAACTCACAATTTGCTGTAACGGTATAGAGGTTCTGGAGCCTGACTGGCATGGATTTAAGAGAGAATAGAAGAGAAATTGAAGATACTGAATGAGAAAATTTATTCAAGAGTTTTGCCTTAAAGAAAAACGTAAAAATGAATCTATAGGTAGAAAGGGATATAAGGTTTTAGTTCTATTTTTAAGTTGGGAGAATTTATAGCATGTTCTATAATGGCAACCCACTCTAGTACTCTTGCCTGGAAAATCCCATGGATGGAGAAGCCTGTAGGCTACAGCCCGTGGGGTCACAAAGAGTTGGACACGACTGAACGACTTCACTTTCACACATTGATGGGAATTGATAGAATCAAGAGGGAGGGAACACTGAAGAGGGAGAAAGGAGCATTGCTTCACAGTATCTTTGGGCAGTAACCATAAGAAGGGTTAGTCTTAAGTTGGAATAGAAATGGTCTGACCCCAGAACTAGGAGAGACAGGTAACTCCAGAGCAAATGGGTGGTAGTGGTAAAGGCCAGTGTAAATTTTCCTGTTGCTTCTTTTTCTCAGCAAAATAGGAAACAAGGCCATACAGGACAATTTCTAGTGCCTGTAAATCTAAGGAAGTAAGAGGCAAAGATACTGATCTTGATACTTTGTGTTGTTCTTCCAGAACTGTATTCCATTTCTTCTTAATCCTACCCATGTCATAAAGCCCAGCTCCAGTCTAGCTTGCTTCAAACCATGATGATCTCTTTTCCAACTAACTCCAGATTATCTGAACCACTCACCTGGCTCTTAGCATGGTGGTTATTTTTTACTTATTACTATTTTAATGTCTCATCTACTCAGCTGTAGTGTAAACCCTTGATTGTGGGGACAAAGTTTACCTCCTGGTCTCTCCTACACAGGATATATAAACTCTCACTACTCACATTGTGAGCCCTTCATAAACAGGGTTCTTCCCATAAAAGGCCTGAGCTTGGCCATAAACAGAATGTTTTACAGTTCAAGTAAACTACCTTGTTACTTTAATCCCTGTTTTTCTGTTAACCCATTTTTGAAACAATTTTTATGTTTCCATTTTTCTTTCAGGTTCAGGATTATCTAAGAAGATTTGAAAGTATACCAGATATGCTTGAACTGGATCACCTCACAGTTTCAGGAGATGTGACATTTGGCAAGAATGTTTCATTAAAGGTGTGTTATGATGAAAATTATAGTTCTTATAGTTTAATAAGACAGGTTTCATCCTCTAGTCCTAAATTTACCTTTATTTTAAGGAATACTTCTTACTCTGAACCAGACTGCTTATAAGATATGCATTTTCAAAATGAAATAGCTTACTACAATATTTAGTATTAATACTGTCATCCATAGACATACAACATAGTTAAAATATAATTGTTGTGTATAGGAATTTTCTGGAACATAGCATTCAAATGGAAAGCAAACACTATTAAATAATTGAATTGGTACTATTTTATTGAAATATGACAGTCTTTAAAATCGAATCACTGATAAATTAGCATTCACTAAAGATGACTATTTGAAAGTAGAAAAAATAACAACTCCATTTATACTGATTATAATCTATTCCTGTTAAAGTAAAATGTCATCAGTATGAAGATGTTCGTTCACATTACTACAGTGCTTGGGTACTTTGAGTATCATTCCAGCCTAGTATAAGAAATAGGAAGGACTATGGGTATGAATATTCAAGTTCAGAACCAAAGATCCAGCCTAGTATAAGAAATAGGAAGGACTATGGGTATGAATATTCAAGTTCAGAACCAAAGATACAACAGTTTTTTCCTAATCAAGTATTTTTTTAAAATTCCATACCTAGATTTCATGTGTTCTTATTAAAGTGACTTAAAGATCTTGAAAAAGCAAAAAGATATATATATACTTATATATAATTATTGCTGATACTGCCTTATCTAAACAGTTTTACTTAAGAAATGAAATATGAATCATTAAACTGTTCTTTAAAAAAAAACAAACCTGTATGTAGATAAAAACCAAGCACCGTGTAGTTTCTGAAGGTAGATAATGCTGGTGGCCTTGCAAGTAGTTCTTTGAAAGGGCCAGTCATGCTGTGGCACTGGGCCACTTCCCACTCCTAGATTCCTTGCCTCCTTATCAGAGATGGCACCAGAACTACTGCCAGGGTTGTGACAGGGCACATTACAGTTTTCCTTAACAGGTCATTTGTTTTTCATATTTCATACTGTTGATAAATACGCTTACTCCATTGTAAGTGAAGTTCTACATAAACTTGATAACTGTATGAAAATCAACTGCATTTCAGCTTGCCGTTGCAATTACTCTTGTTTTTTCTGTCACTTAGGGAACGGTTATCATCATCGCAAATCACGGTGACCGAATTGACATCCCACCTGGAGCAGTATTAGAGAACAAGATTGTATCTGGGAACCTGCGTATCTTGGACCACTGAAATGAAAAATACTGTACACACTTTATACTCATTATGGGCTAAACAGTTTCTTACAGTGAAAAGTTCCTCTAAGATTATAAAATAGGCAGGTACTGTTCTCTGTTACTGTACCCTGCAGTGTTAATTTTTAAAGTAGAGTTTTCTGCAGTATGCTTTTAGTCTAAGAAAAGCACAGATGGAAGCAATACTTTTCTTTTTGGAAGAAGATCCTGAAAGTTAATTCATCTGAAAGTGCAATATTGTTTAATCTTAAAACTGGGGCAGCTCTGCTGGAAAATCTTTTAACAGAGGCCTCAGTGATGGTCATTTTGAACTGCTTGTGATTTCAAAAATAAAGCTGTGAAGCAATACATGTGTACACTCATACTTTTTAATGCTAACTTTATGAAATGCTGAAGAAAAATTTTGGTTTACTCTTTTCAAACAGTTGAAAGATTTAGTCTATCAATTGAAAGATTTGCTCCTGGAATATTTAAGTACTCAATGGCCAGTTACCTAACAAATCCAGTTTTTACATTTCTGAGAATTAACCACATCATCATTATTTCCATAGGAATTAAACTTGAAGGTATATCTTTCATCTAGTTCTGAAACTGGGATGCCTGCCATGCTTTCCACAGACTCTCCATTTACTGAAACAAAGTGGTATTTCTTTCCCAGCTGAAGGGGGTGGGGTGGGCAGAGGTAGTGCCTTTCTTTCACATCCTTGTTCTCTAGTATAGCAGGGTGAGGGTATAACTTTATAAAAAGTTCCCTTTCCTTGAAGCTTCATTTCTTGAAGCTGCTTTGCTGTCACTGAAAATGTTCTTGAATAACCTTCCAAATCCAGCTCTGCTGGTAGTTTGAATTTTAGCTTTTCTCTAAGAATCGATTACATTTTTCAGTTCTTCCATGCTTGTTTTTGAGTAAGCTGCTTATTTTCTTTAAAATTTACTGTATACTATTAAAAAAAGTTGTCTTTTAAAGTCTGATAATTTTTTATAGCTTTATTTTAGACAGACAGTTTAAGAACCAATGACATACCTCTGTAATAAGGATAAAGGAAAGAAAACAGGCTTTCCTTTTAGGAAACCAAAGAGCACAAAGTAAGACTATTTCATTGTACATAATCACCACAAGGTTAGGCACTCTGACAGGGTTAGGCAAGATTCCTGGTGTGAAGTGAGGCACAGGCACTTTCATTGAATTCTAATTTTGAAGGTAGGTATTATAAAAGTCTTTATAATTTAAATAATTTGCTCATCACCTTATATTTCTGGCCCCAACACAGCAGCCTATATTTTAAAAGTTCTATCTATCCCTGGTCTTTGTTCATATACACACAGAAAGTAACTTACAAAACAAGAACCCCAGGGAGGGGGCATACTTCAACGTTATCTAAATGTTAAAACAAGAACTCAAAATTAGGCAGAATAGATGAAAATGTATTCTTGCCCCTAAAAATAAAAAGGAAAGAAACACCCCAACCCTTCATAGATACTTTTATAAAAATACAGCTGTTAAACTGCAGGCTTTCATATACCACATCTGATAAGTATTTAAATTAATAGTTGCATAAATAAACACCAAAATCTTACTCTTTAATTATTACTTGTGATCAGCCTTTCAAGTATTTAGACTATTCTGGAAGGCTTTATGCAGTTGACATACAGCGGTGATAAAAAGATTAAATTTGCAACACACAAAGCCTGAAACATTGGTCACTAAAACAAAAACTGAATTCCTAAATCCAAGCAATCAAAAGATGTTTATTTTTTATAGAAAGATCTGTAAAAAAATAATTTTTCAAACAGCTTTACTTTCATAGAGAAAACTTTCTACAGAGGTTGAGTAAGATTTTAATATTTTAAATTGTACCATCATTAAATAAAGTGGGACACCATATGAATTTCATTGCACTGGAAGAAATGCAAAGCATCTTTTAATATAAAGTATACAGAGCATTCTAGTCAACTACAGCTGTGTTACAGCTATGTGTTCTTTTGGATTTGGTCCAAAGAAACCTGAGTCTGTTTCCAGAGAGAATGAAAAATGTTATAGACACCTGATCAGTTACTCCTCACTGAAGGAAGCACACAAATGGCATTCCTTGTAGATCCCACTGAATCCCAGTTTCCCAACACTGACACACTCCTTTTTCCCTTCCCCAATCCCGGTTCACTGTGGGCTCCAGATTCAGTTCTTGAGTCACAGGCGTCCATATTTCCGTCATAAACACACATCCCCTGGTCAGATGAACTACCCAGTTTTCCAGTATGTCATCACCTTTTCTGTTCCCAGATCTCGGCCATATTTAGGTCCAAATCTTGAAGGCCTTTTAAGGCTTGAAGATTTCCAGTGTAAAAAGCTACATCTGCTGTGACCAACCTAAACATTGGAGAGAAAATTATTTTTAATCTCATGCTTTCATTTCAAATAAAGTAGCTGTGCTCACAAAGTAAAAGACCTAGCTTCTAGACTGACTGTGATTTAAAATTTGGATGCCCTAGGGACCAAATGTCAGTATATTTCTCTTAGCAGGATTCCTACTATCATATAGTTAGATCATTTAATGCTGTCTCTCTCAACAGTTTTGTTGAAACAGCTCTGTCTCTCCAAAAGATTGGAGTCAGTTTCACAAATAAATTTATCTTAAAACAGTATGAAACAGAAAAATAATGGTGTCAACTGTTTTTTTGGATCAGTTGTCACTAGAGTATACGTGTATGTCACTAGTGAACTCAAGAAAAAGACAAGGTTTGCTGAGTGCCATCTTAAAAAGTTAAATGAAGGCTGGTACTCACATGTAAGTACTACTGGATACAAAACTTGATATTGACAATATAACAACACTTGACAAAAAGCCAAGAATTACACTTTTGAGTATTTAGCTGTCACATTAATGCTTATCCTTGAAAAAACACTCCTGGAAAGAAGGCTCAGATAAATATAGCCCCACATACAAGAAATAGGGACCAGTCTGATGAGACGTATATGTTGACAGATGTGGCCCACAGAGAAAACAGGTCTTGATTTAGTATTTTATAAAGAAAGGAACTGCAGCTTTGATATTTTAAAGAGCATGTAAGGTCTGGATTGCTGGACTACAAGGGGGCAAGGATACTTTTATGTACTAGAGTCTATAGATACATTTGTACTTATGTACTTAATGTTTCAGCTTTTGTCACATGGCAGAATTTAGTTACAACCATATTTTTATTTGAAACTTCCAGTTCAGAGTGCTTTAAAATTCATAAAAAGTAAATTATGTTTTCTGTGATAATAGGATCAGTAAATACACTGAAACTAACAGCAGAGACTCAGAAAAGAACAAAGTCTTTTTAAGGCAAGTTTCCCACATTAAAAATTAAACAAAATTAACATAACTCTCCATTTAAAAACATCAAGTTATGTTCAACAAACACAACTATTTATAGTCTATAGAAGAAAGTACATAGAAAGTATATGCTGTACATCAAAGTTGAGAATTTTTGTTTGCTAAAAGGACCAAAAAGAAAAGCAAATATGTGCAATATATGTAACCAATGAAGGATTAATTTGAAGGCATATGCAAAAATCTAAAATCAGCAAGAAAAAGATAATACCCAGATAAAAAATGGGCAAAGTATGAAAAGTCACAGATTAAAACCCCTGAATGACAAATATGTGAAGACAAACACTAGGAAATGCAAATCAAAACAAAATACCACTGTATCCATTAGACTGCTGCTGCTAAGCCGCTTCAGTCGTGTCCGACTCTGTGCGACCCCATAGACGGCAGCCCACCAGGCTCCCCCGTCCCTGGGATTCTCCAGGCAAGAACACTGGAGTGGGTTGCCATTTCCTTCTCCAATACATGAAAGTGAAAACTGAAAGTGAAGTTGCTCAGTCGTGTCTGACTCTTCGCAACCCCATGGACTGCAGCCTACCAGGCTCCTCGGTCCATGGGATTTTCCAGGGAAGAGTACTGGAGTGGGGTGCCATTGCCTTCTCCATCCATAAGACTGGCAACAATTAAAAAATGTAACAGCAAATGCTGGCAAGATGTGGAATAAAAGGAAATGTAAACTTGGTGCAGCCACTTCGGAGAGCATTCTGGCAAATCCTAGTGGAGTGAAAATGTACATCTGATTCACTTCTAGATATGAACCCTAAAGAAAAAATCACATCATTAGACATGTATAAGGGAAGATCTTCACTGTGGCATGATTGTAATGGAAAAAAATAATAACCTAAAATCAATCACTAGGTGAAATGGATACATTAATATGGTTGATTCATGTGGAAGAATACAATAAAGCAATAAAAAATGGATGATTTTTATATATCAGCATAAATAAATAATAGAAAAAGCAAGCAGCATATGTACAAAATATCATGCAAATAAATTAATAAAGCAGCTCCACATTTTTTCTGAGATAAAGAGGTAAATGAGAAGAACTTAAAGGATATAGACCAGATTTACTAGAAACACTGCCAAAGGGCTGGGAAAAAGAGAAAAGGACTGGAGATAGGGGTCAAGGGGTACTCAAGCGTGGTTTGGAATGCCAATTTTTAAAAAATGCTGAACTTTGTTTTCAAGTGAAAATTAAAAATGTTAATACTGATCAATTCTAAGTAACAGAAGTACAAATATTCTCCATATGTCTCTGTATTTTTAAAATGTCTTAAAATAGAGAAAAAGAAAATCACATTAAAAAGAAAATTTGCAGGGAAGGGGAGAAGGAAGGGAACATTGCTTAATGGGGCTTCCGAGGTGGTGCTATTGGTAAAAAACCCACCTACCAATGCAGGCGACATAAAAGATACAGGTTTGCTCTCTGGGTAGGAAAGATCCCCTGGAGGAGGGCACCAGGCTCCAGTCCATAACATTGCAGAGTCAGACACAAGCATGCACACTTAACGGGCCTGGGATTTCCTCTTGGGGTAGTAACAAGTTTCAGTTCAGTTCAGTTGCTCAGTCGTGTCCAACTCTTTGTGACCCCACGGAGTGCAGCACGCCAGGCCTCCCTGTCCATCACCAACTCCGAAGCTGATTCAAACTCATGTCCACTGAGTCAGTGATGCCATCCAACCATCTCATCCTCTCTTGTCCCCTTCTTCTCTCAACTTCAATCTTTCCCAGCATCAGGGTTTTTTCAAGTAAGTCAGCTCTTCACATCAGATGGCCAAAGGATTGGAGTTTCAGCTTCAGCATCAGTCCTTCGAATGAATACCCAGGACTGATCTCCTTTAGGATGGACTGGTTGGATCTCCTTGCAGTCCAAGGGATTCTCAAGAGTCTTCTCCAATACAACAGTTCAAAAGCATCAATTTTTCAGCACTCAACTTTCTTCACAGTCCAACTCTCACATCCATACATGACTACTGGAAAAACCATAGCCTTGACTAGACGGACCTTTGTTGGCAAAGTAATGTCTCTGCTTTTGAATATGCTATCTAGGTTGGTCATAACTTTTCTTCCAAGGAATATGCATCTTTTTATTTTATGGCTGCAGTCACCATCTGCAGTGATTTTGGAGCCTAAAAAAATAAGGTCTGCCACTGTTTCTCCATCTACTTGCCATGAAGTAATGGGACCGGATGCAATGATCTTTGTTTCCTGAATGTTGAGCTTTAAGCCAACTTTTTCACTCTCCCCTTTCACTTTCGTCAAGAGGCTTTTTAGTTTAGTTCTTCACTTTCTGCCATAAGGGTGGTGTCATCTGCATATCTGAGGTTATTGGTATTTCTCCTGGCAATCTTGATTCCAGCTTGTGTTTCTTCCAGTCCAGCGTTTCTCATGATGTACTCTGCATATGAGTTAAATAAGCAGGGTGACAGTATACAGCCTTGACGTACTCCTTTTCCTCTTTGGAACCAGTCTGTTGTTCTATGTCCAGTTCTAACTGTTGCTTCCTGACCTGCATACAGATTTCTCAAGAGGCAGGTCAGGTGGTCTGGTAGTCCCATCTCTTTCAGAATTTTCCACAGTTTGTTGTGATCCACACAGTCAAAGGCTTTGGCATAGTCAATAAAGCAGAAATAGATGTTACCTGGAACTCTTGCTTTTTCAATGATCCAGCAGATGTTGGCAATTTGATCTCTGGTTCCTTTGCCTTTTCTAAAACCAGCTTGAACATCTGGAAGTTCACAGTTCACGTATAGTTGAAGCCTGGCTTGAAGAATTTTGAGCATTACTTTGCTAGTCTGTGAGATGAGTACAACTGTGTGGTATTTTGAGCATTCTTTGATATTGCCTTTCTTAGGGGATGGAATGAAAATGGATCTTTTCCAATCCTGTGGCCACTGCTGAATTTTCCAAATTTGCTGGCATATTGAGTGCAGCACTTTCACAGCATCGTCTTTCAGGATTTGAAATAGCTCCACTGGAATTCCATCACCTCCACCAGCTTTGTTCGTAGTGATGCTTCCTAAGGCCCACTTGACTTCACATTCGAGGATGTTTGGCTCTAGGTGAGTGATCACATCATCGTGATTATCTGGGTCATGACGATCTTTTTTGTACAGTTCTTCTGTGTATTATTGCCACCTCTTTTTAATATCTTCTGCTTCTGTTAGGCCCATACCATTTCTGTCCTTTATTGAGCCCATCTTTGCATGAAATGTTCCTTTGCTATCTCTAATGTTCTTGAAGAGATCCCTAGTATTTCCCATTCTATTGTTTTCCTCTATTTCTTTGCACTGACAAGGCTTTCTTATCTCTCCTTGCTATTCTCTGCATTCAAATGGGTATATATTTCCTTTTCTCCTTTGCTTTTGGCTTCTCTTCTTTTCACAGCTATTTGTAAGGCCTCCTCAGACAGCTATTTTGCTTTCTTGCATTTCTTTTTCTTGGGGATGGTCTTGCTCCCTGTCTCCTGTACAATGTCATGAACCTCCATCCATAGTTCATCAGGCACTTTGTCCATCAGATCTAGTCCCTTAAATCTATTTCTCACTTCCACTGTATAATCATTAGGGATTTGATTTAGGTCATACCTGAATGGTCTAGTGGTTTTCCCTACTTTCTTCAATTTCAGTCTGAATTTGGCAATAAGGAGTTCATGATCTGAGCCACAGTCAGCTCCCAGTCTTGTTTTGGCTGACTGTATAGAGCTTCTCCATCTTTGGCTGCAAAGAATATAATCAATCTGATTTCAGTGTTGACTGTCTGGTGATGTCCATGTGTAGAGTCTTCTCTTGTGTTGTTGAAAGAGGGTCTTTGCTATGACTAGTGCATTCTCTTGGCAGAACTCTATTAGCCTTTGCCCTGCTTCATTCTGTAAAATGTGTGGAACTAAACAAAGCTGGTGGTTGCACAGAGGTGGTGGTTGTGAAGGCACTAAGGGCCACCGAATTGTTAACTGTGAAATGTTTAATTTTATGTTATGTCCCAATTTCAGCTTGAAAAAAGTAAAACTTTAGAGCCATTTCAGGAAAAAAAATTCCTGTCTTTGGCTAGAGTCTAGATATAAGTTTTCAGGAAATTCTATCCTTCAAGGGATCAAAGACATATTTGACTTACTAAGTATTACTGTCTTTAAAAGTATGAGACAATGAAGATCTTGAAGGTGCCAATCCCCAAATAGTTATGTCAACAAGAAAATAACAGGTGATGAATTAATTTGGATGCTTCAGATCTACTGGTCTGAAAACAACCAACTAGCAAGATTCAGTTATGGGAATAAAAGGAATGTATGACAGGAATGGGACTTTAATATAGTATTAGGTTTCTTTGAATAGTGTCTGAGAGATATTTGGTATTCATTATACTGTCATTAAACTTTTCTGTGGCTTTGAAATTTTTGAAAAAAAAAATAATTCTTTAAAAAAAGAAGAACCAGGTAATAATCAAAAGAAAATCAGATTTTTGCATAAAACTCTTAAATTCAGCCTGGCAGGCAAATTCAGCAGTTTGAAGCTTACAAACAGTTTTCTGCAAAATCAATTTACTGTATTCTCCAACATCACAGGTTTTAACTGCGTGGGTCCATTTTTTAAAAATAGTAAATATTAGAGCATTATATGATCTGCAGTTGGTTGAAACTGTGAATGTGGAATTGTGGATACAGAGAAACCCTGTATATGGAGGGCCAAGTCCTTAAGTTATTCTCGAATTTTTCAACTGCTAGAGAGCAGCACATCTAACGCCCTTCCCTACCGTGTTCAAGGTCAAACATACTTCTCTTTTTTTTTTAAGGGCAAAGCCAACTTCTGATTCCAAAATATGGTTTTTACATTTGACCCTGTAAGTTTGAAATTTAAGCCTGAAATGTCTTTAATGGGGAAAAAAAAATATTCCATTCCTAAAAATCCATGAACAGGTAACAGAGTACAGAAATCATACTAAGGTGTAACTTATATGATCAGTGCCTTGCATTTTATATAATCTTTAAATTCATATCCTAACCTACATTGCTCTTAACAAAAATTCTGTTACAGAACTTTTTATCATTCCCAATATAAGAAATATTAAGGCTCGGCAAGATTAAGTGACTTGCTCAGTAATAGAGCTAATAAGTGGCCAAACTTAACCCAAGTTTTCTGATTCTAAATCTTATGTTTTATATGTCATATTATTTCACCAATAATACATAAAATTTGTTCAATGGCTTACAAGAAAATATATGCACATTATTTTTTGTAACTCTGTGGAGGAATTGAAGAGATTTTATCACTCTCATTTTATACATAAGGCAAAGTTTAAGTGACTTTCTCATGGTCATACAGGTACAAAGTAGGACTTTGAGTCCTGTCTGGACAGCTGAAGACTACTGGGTGACCAACCTAAGGAGGTGCTACTAACGCACACTGCCTCAAAGGAGACATGTAAGATCAGTTAACTAACTGAGCATTTATAAAACACTTTAACATAAACAGACAGATAGATATAGAGATACAGCACCCCCACAGAGGAAAAAAAAAGGCAAAAGATTGCTGATTTTACAACTGTGGGGCCCTAGCAAGATTACAGTGGTAAAGGACAGCATAATGAATAAAAACTAATCAAACAACTCTATATGGTAGTATGTGGTAAAAATATGTTGAAAACATACCCATTTTGAGGTCCTCCATCATTTATCACATTTAAGTGAGATAACTGCTTTTTCAAGTGGAGTTTGTAACTTGCATTAATTCTTAAAAATAACATCTGGAAAAGAAACAAAACTAAGTTTCTTAAAGCTCTACTGACATAGAAGACATAAGTAATTAATATTATTTGGAGAAAATTTTTTTGCTTTGGCATATACTTTTAAAATGCTCCTCTGAAAGTATGAAATTGCTATTTCAGTACAGTTTTTCTCCTTAGTTGGGTAAAAGCTCTTTTTGCCCTTCACAGCAGTACTCCTTTTAGTGACATGATTTACTACTGTCTTTCTGCCCCTTAAAAGTCTTCTGGAATATGTAAATGGGATGAACCATACAGGTAAAAAGAATAGAGAAAAGATGGAGAATTCTACATTAACTAGGAACCTGATAGAGAAAAAAGTCACAATGATAAAAGGAAGGCTACTGTTACCCTTCTAAATTACTTGGAAGTATTTTATCGCTCCATATGCAGATTTTTAATGCAATGGCCCAGTACTTCTTTGGGAAATGCCTAACCTGAAATTACATAAAATTAATCTATGGAAATAATTTTGTGAAATATATTTTCCATGACAAAAATATATAAAGTCATCTATGGAAAAGTTTTATGGAATCACTGGTACTAAAATGACAATAATGACATAAAACCTATACTTTGTGCCCAGATTTGAAAAGAGTTCACTTTAAATGAAGATGCAGATAAAAATACATGAAATACCTGTGTATTCAGCTCACTGACCTGGCTAAGTCTTGCTCCAGAATTAGAACTCAGAGGGCAAATTCAGAAAGTCAGAATGTCAGAGGTGGGGGATCTTGCATGTGGAATGAAAATGATGGTTTGGCTAGGAAGACTGAGAAAGGAAAAAAGACCCTAGTGGGTGCTCTGTATCTCAAAGCTCCTCCTAAGTCCTCAGTGAGCCCAAAAGATGGTGGATGATATTTATTCATAAAGTTAGTATGATTAATAAAAACCTAGGAAAACATGAGAAGATGGTAATAGCTAGTATAAGATGGAAGTTCAAGGTGGTGTGGAAAAGGAGACCAGCATAAGCAAAAGCAGGGAAGAGACACTACAAAACCTATACTTTGCCCCCAAACACCAATGCCATGCACTCAACCAATTAGAGACAAACTGAAATAAGAAATTTGTCTGAAGAGCAAAAATTTCAGTGAAAGCTAAGATCATTAGTCATATAACAACTAGGCTTGTACTAATTATAACACTGTGTGTGTGTTAAGTCGCTTCAGTCGTGTCCGACTCTTTGCAAGCCTATGGACTGTAGTCCGCCAGGCTCCTCTGTCCATTGGACTCTCCAGGCAAGAACACCGGAGTGGGTTGCCACGCCCTCCTGCAGGGGATCTTCCCGACCCTAAATACAACTAAGCTTGATTGATCACCTGGTATAAAGGGAACAAACTAAGGTGGATAAAGAAGACTGAAAAAAAGAAGTACTGGAACCTTTAAAGTACTCCTAGGAAATGGAATTGAGGGAAGTCAGGGGTAGGAATGTAGTAGAAAAGTGAAGAGAACACGGATGATAGTATAGGGAAAACAGTAGAGGCAGAGGGTGGATACTTCATAGGCAAGAGATGCTAAAGTCTACCCATTTTGCTATTTTTCCTTATTTGTGCCTACTACACATCATTTATGCTGACCTAACAAACATTAAGGTATACTGATTTGAGTTATTAAGTCAAACAGTAATTCCTTCCCTATCCAATTTGGATTATAATCAATGTGTAACATTCTACTATTCACTGATTAAATGCTAACCCTGATTTTCAAACTAATAATGTAATAAATAATGTTGGTAGAATCTGGGACTTCTGATGACCCAATGGACAAATAAAAATGTGCTTTTTAGAATGGCTGAGCACAGAGCAAAGCTACCACTGCACTAGCCTGTCAGGGCAAGGAGGGCTTTGAAATCAGAAATTTCTATCCATGTTCCACAAGTCAATAGAACAACTGGAAAAACATAATAATGATCATATTGGAACATGAACTAAGCTTACATGTGCCAACAGTACATAAAAACACTTCAATTCTGCATGCATATTATGATATATATAATAGTTTTAGGAATTACTACTCACTTGCGTTTGTTCTTCAGGAAGGAGATCAAATATAGCTTCATGCATTTTTGCCATTTGCTTACAAATATTCCTGAAACAGGCAGAAGGAACGGGAGCTTTCACTTCATACTGGCAGGGAAAAATAATGAGAATTATATTCATGTCCTCTGTAATGTGTACTATCCCCACTGTTTCCTAAAACATATTATTTTCTGCCCTTACACATCTAACTCTGATATAGTTGAAGCTTACACTTCAACTATATTCTGTGCTACTCATGCAAATCTCAAAAATTTTTCATCGAAAATTCTAATCTACTTTGAGACAGCCAGAATAATTTAGTGGCTAAGAACACAGACTGCTTCCCTTCATAAGAGGGGCATGTGATGTGTTGCTCAGTCACGGTCTGACTCTTTGTGACCCCATGGAATGTAGCCCACCAGGCTCCTTTGTCCATGGAATATTCCAGGCCAGAATACTGGAGTGGGTTACCATTCTTTACTCCAGAGGATCTTGACTCAGAGATGGAACTGCATCTCTTGCGTCTCCTGCACTGGTAGGCAGATTCTTTACCATGGTGCAACCTGGGAAGCCCTAAAGATGGACTGCTGCTGCTGCTGCTAAGTCACTTCAGTCGTGTCTGACTCTGTGCGACTCCACAGACGGCAGGTCATCAGGCTCCCCCATCCCTGGGATTCTCCAGGCAAGAACACTGGAGTGGGTTGCCATTTCCTTCTCCAATGCATGAAAGTGAAAAGTGAAAGTGAAGTCGCTCAGTCGTGTCTGACTCTTTTCGACCCCATGGACTGCAGCCTACCAGGCTCCTCCGTCCATGGGGTTTTCCAGGCAAGAGTACTGGAGTGGGGTGCCATCGCCTTCTCCAAAAGACAGACTGCTTGGGTCCAAATTCCAACTCTTAAAATTCTTAGCTATGTGAGATTGGGTGAGTTACTTCTCTGTATTAGGTGAGATTATTTCTCTATATGTCAAAGGGCTTGTTCTGAGGATTTTAAAAGATGGTTCACAAGAACTCAAAACTGTGTGATATAAAGGAAGTACTCAAAAATGTGAGCTACTATTCTGGCTCAATATAGAATAATGAATCATTAAAGTAGGCCCTTCAAATTAACAGTTTGTTTTTTAAACATGATTTTTAGAATGTGTTCAAACTGATCATATCTGAAATCAATAAAACTGGTAGAACTAAAATGTTCTTTTTCTTTTGTAGGTGGGCCAATACTGTAATCATATTTACCCTAATTTTCAAGTATCTATACTAAAATTTTTTAATTAGGTAAATTCATTTATTATTCTTACATCTGGAACAGTACACTGGTATGATTTAGATAATCACCTTTTGGCCCATATTATAGAGTTCACAGCTTAAATTATACATCATTTGCATTTATAAGTCAAATTTGGGCCAAATAACTACATTTTAGATGTATTAATCTCATATAGTTTATTAAAATGATGAGTTCCAATATACTGCGGTAGTAGAACCATGTAGAAGTCATCATGTGACTGGACCAAGCAACACTGTGACGACTCAACGATTTCTCTCTTCAGCCTACAGTATATCAAATATCCCCTTTTCTTTTTTTACTAACAGTTCTAAGATATAATTTGTATACCATAAAATTCACCCCTTTAAAGTACACAATTAACTGTTTTTTAGTAAACTCATAGCTATACAACCATCACCACTAATTTACAAACACTTCCATCAACCCAAAAAGAAACCCCATCTCCATTAGCAGGCACTCCCCATTCCCTGCTCTCCTCAGTTCCTGGCAACACTAGTCACTAATGGAATCATAGAGCACATCGCTTTTGTGACTGGCTTCCTTCACTTGGCATGCTTTCAAAGATTCATCCATGTTGCATCCAGGACATCATCCTTTTTACAGCTATACAATATTCCACTGCATGAATAAACCATGGTTAATCCAGTCATCAATTAATAGACATTTGGGTCATTTCTACTTTTCGGCTATTATGAATAATAATGCCTTGAACATTCATGTACAGATTTCTGTGTAGGCAGATGTTATCAATTCTCTTGAAGTAGAATTACGGGGTCATATGATAACTCCATGTTCAACCTTTTGAGGAAATGCAAAATGTTTTCCAAAGCGGCTGTACCACTTTACAATTTCACCTAGCAATGTATGAGGGTTCCATTTTCTCCATATTCTCTCCAATACTTGTTGCTGTCCTTATTTTACCCATCCTAGTGGGTATGAAATAATCTCACAATGGCAAAATCCCCTTATCTTAATTACCCCCATGTTCTGGGTTGAATAATATCCCCCCGAGATTCATGTCCACTTGGAGCCTCCTAAGGTCATACTGGATTGGAGTGGGCCCTAAATCCACTGACTGGTATTTTTATAAAAGAAAGGAGAGGGAAATTTAGACACAGAAACACACAGAGGGAAGATGGTCATGTGAAGACAGAGGCAGGGACTGAAGTGATGCATCTCCAAGTCAAGGAATGCCAACAACTGACAGAAGCACCTGAAGCTAGAAAGAGGCAAGGGAGTTTTCTCTGTTAGAGCCTTCAGAGGAAGCATGGTCTGGGGACACTTTGATTTGGGATTTCTATCCTCCAAAAACTATAAGACAATGTACTTCTGTGTTCTAAGCCCCTTACTCTGAGGGAATGTTATGGCAGCCCTAGTAAACTAGTATACCCCTCAAAACTTTCCTTCATCACTGCTTTCCCTCAAAATAGTATTCTTTCTGTATGACTTTTTACCATACATGGCTTCAATCATTTAAACTTGATACTGTACTTCTTTATTCTCAATCTTTAAAATTTGGTTCTTGCCACCATTCAAACAATCTTCCCTCTTCTGAAATTTCTCTCTTGGAAAAAAATTACTAAAGAGGTCCTAATTTCCAAAGTTAATAACTTTTTTAGTTCCCCTTCCTTGTTTCTCTGCAGTATTTCACACAACCTCACACTGGAAACGCTATCCTGGTGCAGTACAACACTCTCCCAATTCCTTTCCTCCTAACCTTCCCCCTCTTCTATCTCCTGTCTCCTAAGTGCAAAGCAACTTTAATATTAATCCTCTCTTATCTTCCTCACTTTTCTCAATGTTGTTCAATCCCATGACTTCTAATATATCTCTAGTTATGAACCACTTTATTACATGCTCCCCTTTATAACATTCATTACATGCTCCAATCCACATTTGAGCTTACCATGAGCTTTCCCAAACCTGTTCTCTTACCTGTTTCAATTACTATTACCAGTATTACCATCCTCCTGGTCACACAGACTTGAAATCTCCAACTTAAAAGTTTTTAACTCCTTCTTTTCTTTGTTTCCTTGTATTGAACCAGTGACTAAGACTCACCAATTATACTTTCAAATTATTTTACACATTAGTTAGTACTCTAGGTCAGAATTTCTAAACCTCTACACTACTGACATTTTGAGCTAGATAATTTTTTGTTGTGGGGGCTGTACTGTGTATTGTAGGATATTCAGCAGCATCCTTAGTCTCTACTCACTAATTACCAGTACCATCCCACACGAAACTGTGACAACCAAAAAACTGCCACAGACAAAGTACAGATGACAAACTAACACACGAAAAGATACTCAATGTATTAGTCATTATAGAAATTAAAACCACAATGAGATATCACTCAATGCAGACCCACCAGAAGACTAACGTTAAAAAATAGAGACAACAGAAAGAGCTGGTGAAGATAAAAGAGTTTCCAGAGGTCTTATACATCACGAAATTGTACAGTCACTTTGGAAAATCATATGGCAGTTTTTTTTAATAAAGTTACCATAAAGTTTTACATTTCTATGCCACCAGCAATATATTCAAAGTATTTACACAAAAGAAAACACATGCCCACACAAAGATGTGTCCATGAATGTATATTATTCATAACAGCCAGAAACTGGAGAAAATCCAAACATCTATCAATTGATGAATGGATAAACAAATAGTAGTACTTCAATCAATACCACTTTATAATGAAAATGAACAAGATATTAACACATGTTGTAACATCCATGAATTTCAAAAGCATTATGCTAAATGAAAGGAACCTGGGACAAGATGTTAATTCTGTATAATTCCATTTATAAGACATACTGGAAAAGACAAAACTAAATAGAAGAAAATTAGATCAGTAGTTGTCATAGTTTTGGGGTATTGGGAAAGGATTAACTTCGAAAATACCCTAGAGGATGTTTAGCAGTGATGGAATTGTTCTGTATCTTGATTGTGGTCATTCTACTACCCCATTCAGGTTAAAATTCATCAAACTATATACTTAGGGTGAATTTTACTCAATGTAAATTATACCTCCATCAACCTGACTTAAACTGCTTAGCTTTCCACTGGAGTCAAAGCCCTCTTCTATCTTTCCAACATATCTCCCACTCTACTCTTGGGCTTACCCACCCTAATACATTAGCTCTATGGAATTACTTACTTTTGTTATTAAAAACAACAGCAAAAGCATTAGCAATCAATGTTTACTGGAACTGTCTCTAGTCAGATACAAAGATATGATAAAAGAAAAGTGCTCCACATATATTATCTCATAAATCCTCACTACATCTTTATGAGATTTTTATTATTATCCCCATTTAGAGATAGAAACTGAGGCTTAAATAAGTTAAGAATTTGCCGAAGGTTCTTCAATGGCTCATGTGTGACAAACATGGAATTTGAACTTAGGTCTACCTAACTCCAAAGTGAAAGTGAAGTCGCTCAGTTGTGTCCGACTCTTTGCGACCCGTGGACTGTAGCCCACCAAGCTCCTCTGTCCGTGGGATTCTCCAGGCAAGAATACTGGAGTGCGTTGCCATTTCCTTCTCCAGGAGATCTTCCCGACCCAGGGATCAAACCCAGGTCTCCCACATTGCAGGCAGATGCTTTAATTTCTGCGCCACCAAGGAAGCCCAAACCTGACACAAAACTTCCTTCTTATGATTCCAATCAATATGTCTACTCACACTGTTACCTCAGTGTATCTCTTTGCCTCAACTTAATCTGCTCTAATTGTTGCAGCTTAGTTGCTAAGTCATGTCCGACTCTTTTGCAACCGTATGTAGCCTGCCAGGCCCCTCTATCCATGGGATTTCCCAGGCAAGAATACTGCAATGGGTTGCCGTCTCCTTCTCCAGGGGATCTTCCCAACCCAGGGACTGAACCTGTGTCTCCTGCATCAGCAAGTGGATTCTTTACCATCAAGCCACCAGGGAAGCCCACTCTAATTGTGAAAAGCAAAATTGATATGCATCCCCATCCATAAAGCTTTCCCAGACCTACTTCCCCAGCTGACAACCATGTCTTTCAAAACATTAAAAACTTCAACAGCACTGAATCATTTCTTTACTTTATTATGATACTTTATATAATCTACCTCCTGTAATAGTTACTAATTATCGTACTAGATATTTTACTATTTGAGGACAAGATAAAAGGTTTCTTCACTTTTGTGTATCTCTGTTAACCTAACACAATTTAACTCAACATGAATTAATGGTGGCTGGGACATTAGTCTAGCCAGTAGTATCATTAGATGTTAATGCTTTATTCTGCTCAAGGAAACGTGCCCTTACTTATTAGCTTCTTAGAATCAACCTATATTTTATTACTATGCTATTCCTCTTTCCCCAAATTAAAATTCCAGGTAAAAAAATGAAAAGCTAAAAATTGAGAGACTAACCCAAATCAAACACTCTGCTATTTTGGTATGAATTAAAAACTGGATCAAACTCCTGGACAACCCATGGAAGCAAGTAGAGCAGGGAGTGGTATACAGACTTGATAATACAGGGCTTCCCTTGTGGCTCAGCTGGTAAAGAATTTGCCTGCACTGTGGGAGACCTGGGCTTGATCCCTGGGTTGGGAAGATCCCCTTGCAGAAGAGAAAGGCTACTCACTCCTGTATTCTGGCCTAGAGCACTTCATGGATTGTATAGTCCATGGGGTCACAAAGAGCTGGGCATGACTGAGAGACTTGAGGAGGGCATGGCAACCCACTCCAGTATTTTTGCCTGGAGAATCCCTGGGGACAGAGGAGCCTGGCAGACTTGAGTCATGGGGTTGCAAACAGTTGGGCATGACAGCACCATACAGGGAAAATGTATGTCGGGGTAACAAGGTAAAGTCATCAGTGGGGATGGTAGTAAAGAAAACACAAAGCTGCAAATGTCTAGGCACATTCTTGACATTAAAAACGACATAAAAAATGGGGAGGGAGGTGTTTGAAATTTATAAAAGACTTAAGAGGCATAATGCTGCTGCTGCTAAGTTACTTCAGTCGTGTCCAACTCTGTGTGACCCCAGAGACGGCAGCCCACCAAGCTCCCCTGTGCCTGGGGTTCTCCAGGCAAGAACACTGGAGTGGGTTGCCATTTCCTTCTCCAATGCATGAAAGTGAAAAGTGAAAGTGAAGTCGCTCAGTCATGTCCGACTTTTAGCAACCCCATGGACTGCAGCCTACCAGGCTCCTCTGTCCATGGGATTTTCCAGGCAAGAGTACTGGAGTGGGGTGCCATTGCCTTCTCCCAAAGAGGCATAATAATAACCAAATGCAATATGTAGATCATGTAAAAGCCTTTGTTCAAACAAATTATTATAAAATGACATCTTAGGACAATTGATAAGTTTCAAATAGGAATAAGTATTAGATGATAATAAGGAATTATTGTTAATTTTGCTGGTTTGATATAGTCATGTGATTATATGAAAAAGTATCCTTCCCTAAGTTTTTAGAAATATATATTCTTAAGTACTTAGGGATGAAATGTTACAGGGCCTCAAATTAACCACAAAATATTTCAACAAAAAAAGAAAAATGTTAATGATGGTTAAATACACGTGATAAATATATGGGAACTCCATTACATTATTTTTTTATTTTTCTTTACCAAAAATAATGCAATAAACTGTTACAGGAAAAAGTCTAGCCATAGTCCCAATTCTTGTTCAAAAACTCTGGATGACCTGATAGAATAAAGAAAAGGTTTTAAGAGTACCAGCATTTTTGGGGATTTGCTTCATTCTATTCCCCAGCTCATTATTAGTCTCACTATTTAACATTTACCTCACTCTACATTATCACCCTGGTGGCTCAGATGGTAAGAACCTTCCTGCAATGCAGGAGATCTGGGTTCTATCCCTAGGTCAGGAAGATCCCCTGAAGTAGGAAATGGCAACCCACTCCAGTATTCTTGCCTGTAGAATTCCATGGACAGAAGAGCCTGGCAGGCTGCAGTTCATGGGGTCTCAAAGAGTTGGACTCAACTGAATGACTAACACTTTCACTTTAGTCTACATTGTTAGGTGTCAAGTCCTCTGCTGTATTAGATGGTAAACTTCTTAGGGTAGTTACATGCATTATTCATTGACTTTTGGCACACAGAAGAATGTCATATATCAAAAAGGAAACTGGTGGAATGGAACTGCTTTTGAATTTAGCTTGCATTTCACAACCATGAAGAAGATAGAGAATTTCTAAACAATTTTTCTCTACACAAAACTAGTAATTTAGAGGGCATAATATAGGTATGTCTGCACACAACTGTAAATTCCTTAAGTTTCTTAAAGGAGAAGCATAAAGCATATATGTTATCTACTAACTATGCCGGAGTTACTCAAAGTGCAGTCTGGAGATTCCTGGGAGTCAGAAGCTCTTTCAGGGAATATGTGAGACAAAAACCATGTTCATAGTAATAGTAAGATTAATATAATTCACTTTCAGACTCTCATGATTGAATATTGGAAATTTTTAGATGACGTGTGACGTAATTCTGAAGTCTAGTTGAGTGTGTTTATGTATTCTTTTTAAAAAAAATTTTTATTTTAAATTGGAGGATAATTTCTCCACAATGTTGTGCTGATTTCTGCCATATAACAACATGAATCAGCCAACTACATACATATATCCCCTTCCTCCTGAGCTTCCCCCCGAAACCCCTATCCCACCCTTCCCAGGTTGTCACAGAGCACCAAGCTGAGCTCCCTGAGCTATATCGCAACTTCCTACCAGCTATCTAGTTCACAGATGGTAATGTATATATTTCAACGTTACTCTCAATTCATCCCACCCTCTCCTTTCCCCATTGTGTCAAATCCGTTCTCTACATCTGTGTCTCTATTATTGCCCTGCAAATAGGTTCATCAGTACCATTTTTCTAGATGAGTTTTAAATCTTTTTAGTTTTAGTTTCTAATATGGTACTCACTGATAGCTACATCTGCATAAACAAAAGCTATTTAGGGGTCCTCAATTATTTTTAAGAATGTAAAGGAGGTCCTATGACCAAAATGTTTGAGAACTAAACATTAAACAGACACAGTCTTATTTTCCAATCACTCCTTTCTCACTGTCAACTTCAAACATTTGTGTGTTAATGGGCACCACTTTATCTTGTCTCTTTATAATTTTTATGTGTCTGCTGCTCTTGCCATCTCAGAATTTGAAGGATCCAAGTAGAAGGAAAAGCATATCAAAGTGCCTTGCTTTATGAGATTACTCTAAAAATGCTCTGGGGCAAAAGTATAAACTAAACAAAGCTTCAAACTCTCAAGTTATGAGATTTTTGCTTTTTCTCTAAAACATGTACAGAATAATTAGGGAAAGTAAAGAGTGAGAGATACGTCAAAAGTGACTAGGCCTGATTAACTGACATTTTTCTGAAGATACTTTCCCCGTGTAATTAAGAATTCTTTAGAAAACAGTGCTACTTTTAATGACCTATTTAGAATGGGAAGTAAATAAGAAACAAATACTGAAACTGAATATCTATGATGGAAATAACCCAGCACTTCAGGCTCTGCTTTTTAGCCTAAAAAATAAAGTAACACACTTCATCACAAATAATTTAATTTTTTCCCTATTTTGATCTTTATTTTCTTAATTCTATCTCTGGAAGGCTTTCAAACTAAAATATGTTTTGAGGAAAATACATAATTTTCAATACAGCTAATATAAAATTACTTCTATAAAGGGTCTCTCTCATCATGAGGGGAATCATCTTCCCTCATCCCTATCCTCAAATCCCTTAGGAAATGAAGATCAACTATTTGGGTGATCTGAACATTCAAGTTTTTCCCTAAATCCTGAAGAATTTTGACTTGTTAGAACTAACTGTGAAAAGTCACAACGCCTTTAAGCAAAGCTTAATAATTTCCATAAATCATTACCTTAGATAACAGCTTGTCAAATAAGCTATCCATTATCGCTACAAGCTTAGCTGATATTTCAGCTATGTGGTCATGGTAGTCCTATAATGAGAAATAACATTGTACATTAAAGACCTGGGATACATCTAAAATACTTAACAATTAAGGAGTTAAATTTATGAAACTCCAGGAGAAAATACACGAAAAGATACCTTAGTGATATGATCAAAATGCCTAAGCATACTGTATTGCTTAGGTTGCAGTCGAGCTTCAAAATGAGCCCGGATCACAGGAATGTAGTGCACAATTAACTGCAAACAGCGTGAAGAAAGAGCTGAAGATCCAGGAGATGGACATATCATGGAGGAAAAAAAGGTATTAGCTGACTTCAATTACCCATCAAATTATGTAAAAAATCAATTTTCTACAGACCCAAGTTTATTACATAAATGGAGAACACAGTGACAGAAAGCAACATATTTCGTTTTGTTTAAGACAATCATTTGGTACTGAATGATGTAATGAATTATGCTAATTTTCCTAGTGGACTCAAGCTGTGGGTAGAATGGCATGAGGAAGCTAAGGGGACAACTGATTCTCATGACATTGATACCTTTCACCCCATACACACTTATGTACTTAATACATATTATATTTTAACATTTTTTTAACAGTAGTGTAACTTCTAGTAACTTACATTTATTAGACTAAAAATTCCTTGTAACATTTCTCCAGAAGTTATTTTTCAATTATGGCAATACATAAAAAAAGTAAAGTAGAACTGTTACTTTTAGAGCCTTTGGTTAGAAGCACAAAAACACCATGTATAATAAAAACCTAAGTATAGTGACATCACTGAAATGCCTCAGCATGTGAATTAAATGCAAGAATCCATACCCAAATTTTTTGTAGTTATTGTTTTTAGTCCAACAACTTGCAGTGCACCAGCTCCAAGAACTAACTGGCAACTTCTTGAATTGAAGTACTAACAAAGGAAGGAAGAGAAAAAAACCAACAATTTATTAAAAACTATACTTTATATGGTGGCAATGTGCTAATTCTAATAATACATTCCTCTTTCCTCTTATGCAAGGACCAAATGAATTTTTCTAGTAGGAGCAATTAGAATTTGTTTATGTAATGACAGAAAAAAAAAAGGGGGGGTGTTTCCCAATAATAGTATTTACAGTCTGGTAGGAAAAAAAGTTGAGAAATTCTAAAAATCAGTTGTTCAAAAATTAATCTTGAATTTGCAATCATAAAACTCGTTGTTTTAGTCTTTTTAATTGGATAGTCCTATTTTCAAAAGGGTAACAAAATCTTTCTGGACTAAAATATGACAACTTTGGCATAGAATTAATTGCTAGATTAGGTATTTGAAAAAATAAAGCCTTTTCTCTATCTAGCATATTTAATATATCTGTTAATATGAAATGGCTGAATAAAACTATCACCACAGTTTCACTTCACATCAATGGTTCTGAAAGAATGATTTAAAGAAAAATCTCTAACCTTAATGAGATGAATTTTGTAAAGTTCAGTGAATTCCTTCCATGCACATTTGAAACCAGTCCAGGTTTTTTGACCTAAGTGGCCTCAGTCATGTTCAGCACCTAACGAACAAATCATCTCCTGTCTCCAATGTCATTAACAACTCTATAGGTGTAATGAGGAATCACTAAATGTTGAGTGAGAAGGAAGCAGGTGGCCTTCAAATAATATGTTGTGAATCAACCACAGCCAAATGTCACAAAATTAATGTCTTAAAGATACCATAACCTTGAAATGTCTTAAGAGTTGGAAGATTACTCACACCCTAATGTATTACTTCTTCCAACTATTTTTCCATAAAAGTGAAATCATACATACCTTCAATAAGTCTGACAGACGAGTGAGCATGTCAGTAGTAACAGATGGGATATTATCCACACACTGGCAATATTCAAGGATAATTCTTATCAACAGCAATACAGTTCTACCCCCCCAAAAAAAGAGAGAGAGATGAACCAGTACGCACTCAAAACAAGAAAAATCAAACTGATTTCACATACAAAAATCAATACTGATCTTGGCAACTGTTCAATGATGTGTTTTACCTATAAGTAGAGCAAGTAGGGACTAGAGTAAGGTAACAAAACCTTGAGGGTGTAAAATTAAGAAGGCACTCAGTTTCAAGGTTGTGTAACTGCAGGGCATGCGCTTTCATGACACTGAGAAAGAGTACTTCCTTAAATTTTGTGCTTATGAGCACATCACTCTCTGTGTGACACTTGCAATAAGTAAGTTTTTTCAGTAAGGCAGGTATCCCATTCCTTGGTCAATTTAAAAATCCTTGGCCAACAATGAAAAAAGTTTAAGCAGTGTTTCTGATTATGTAGCAGGTTATCATAGATGTTGAATTAAGGAAGGGCCTAGTCTAGATTTTCTTAGTGAGATAAAAGAGAAATTGTGGCTTCTGAGAACAATGTATCGCCTAAGAAGCTTACTGATAAGTCACAAAAGGTTTTCCAAAGATGAGAAAGTTATCAGCTCATTAGCAAGATATGTCACAAGCTGAAAAGAGACACTACTGGGAGGTTAAATAAGGTTGAAATTAAGGGGGAAACACCCATTCATTACAGGACATCTAAATTCAATGAGATTCTGAGAAATGAGTGATCCATGTAAAATAATATTTTATAAGTCTGAAGGAGAGAGAGCAGTGCTTCAAGGAGGAGACTATCTAGCCTTTATAACAGCTTAATTGTTAGACCATTCATTACTCTCCATGCATAATCCTAGAGTCTGCTTTACTGGGCAGGAGTCCATTGCTATCGTTTGTAATCTTCTCGCTGAATATACAATACTTCCCCTTTACCCAGAGAGTTCAGCTTTTTGGCAGTAGTCTCTTAGCTTAAAGAGCAAGAAAGACAGATAGCTAGAGGGGACCATTTCCAATAAGTAAGGGAAGAGTAACAAGACACAGTCCTTCCTCAGTATCCACAGGGGACTGGTTCCAGGATACCCCGGGAATACCAAAACCCATGCATGCTCAAGTCCTTTATATAAAATGGCATAGTAAAGTCTTCCCTCTATATCCATGGGTTCTACATGCTGGTTAGTGGGATGCAGAACCCGCGGATACAGAGGACCAATTGCAATGGGTAATTAAGGAAATAAATGACAATTAGATCAAAGGACTAAAATTACAGTGAGGTTGAAAAAAGTTTCATCCTACTAGAAATGGAAAAGAATTCCAGGAAAGAAAGGAATGGAAGCTTTAGCTTACACTGGTTGTACTTTGGAGTTTTGGAGAATATACAAGTTGAGAAAAAGCATAAATTCTATTTACACTAATTGAGTGCTTATTAGGTGCCAAGAAAAATTAAAATGGTAAATGATCCCCATCTTTGAGGAATTCAGATAATAACCAGGGAGATACATACACAAATAAATAACTCTACTACACTGCAGAAAGAGCCATGATAGAGGCACACAGAGTTACAAGGCGAGGATCATTCATTCTTCCAGGAGGGGATGGCTATTTCAGAAAAGACCCATTTAGTGACAAGAAACAAAGAAGAAAAGTGACAAAGAATTATGATATAGATAATGGGAGCTAGATTTTGATTCTAATTCTGGCTCCATGTGGGTAATTTTATATTAAATACTTAACTTCTAAGCTCCAATTCTCTTAACCATAGAAAGGGAACAATAATACCTGAAATGTCTAGTTCATAGTGTGGTTGGAGAGATCAAATAAGATCATATATATGAAAATACCTAAACTATTGTTATGAAAGTATATGAAGATATTATCTTAAGTATCTATTAATAAAAGGCATATAGTCCTAGACAAACAACACTGGAATTTATATTTTTCTTAGTTAACTTGAATTTGAAATACTGTTATTGGTAAAAGAATAAAAGACCTAATGACAAATGATGGTAATGGAAATAACTACCAACAACTATCAACTTCTTGTTAGGTGAACTAGAACTGTGCAAGATGTTTTACAGGAATTACCTGTTTCACAATAATTCTAAGTACAGTACTATTGCCCACATTTTGTTTTACAAAGAAGGAAACTAAGGCACACAGAGTAACTTGCCCAAAGTCACAAAGTAACAGAGTTGCTGGGATTAAAACCTAAGCAGTTTGACTCCAGAGCTCACAACTTCAATAAGCTGCACATTGCACACCAAGAAAAGTTGCAGGTAAAAAAGACAGAACGAGCTTGAGACATTTACAGCAGAGAGCCACTGTAGCACCCGTGGATGTACCTCCAAGTGCTTGTGGTAGGAGAAAAATCAACCAACCCCTTTTTTGTTTAGCCAGTGTAGTCTCTAATGGATACAGAATACTACAAAATAAAAAGGAATCCATAAAATTTATTTAAAATTCTTTGTAAGATTTACAATTGTTAATCTAAAATTTCTAGTTTACATCAAGCTGTAACTAGAAGACCTATATTTTAAATACTTGACTCAACTAATAAAGAAAAATGTGTCACTCACCCAACAACAGCATACTGTTGCCCCTCAACAGTAAGAACTTCAGCTGGTTTTCTTTCTTCTGTAGCTAGAAAGTTAAAGCAAATAAAGAGACATGGGTATAAGATGAAACAAAATACTGTATAAAAAATTTAAACTAGGAAAAAAACTGAAAAAGTTCCTATTTAAGGCCTGGAACGACCTCATTTTTGCAAATAAACCTACTTCTTGGAAAATAATTTAGCACAAAATAAGTAAAGTATATTGGATTTGGAATCAGAGAAATTTGAATTTGAGTTCCAATATTACCAATTACTGGATAAATGACTTCGGACCAATTACTTCTTTTGAGTCTCAGTATTTGTATCCATTAAACATAGACAACGATATCTATCTTTAAGTGTAGTTGTCAGTGAAAGAGATAATGCTTACAAACTGGCTATCCTCTAGGTCTGGTACATGGCAGATGACTGATAAGAAGTAAAAGAAGAAGAGTGTTATTAGTCTGGAAAGGCATAACCAGCATTTCAACTGATTTTCTTTATTATAATCTTTAGAATACAAGTTAATACGTAAATTCAGTGGAGAGATTATATATTTAGTTTTTATGATCTTTATCCAAAAGTTACTTTATTTTCAGTACGTGGTATTTTTTATCATTAAAAAACAAAATTCAGTATGTTGAGGTGAAAAGAACAGTGGACTGGATTACTGTCTTGAATCAGCCTATTAAACAGAGTACAGTGGGCAAGTCAGTCATAATGATTCCCTAAGTTTCAAGTCCCTTTGTTCTAAGACATTAAATATCTCCATCCTCATTTCTTTCAAGTAAAGAAATTCAGTGTGATATAATTTCTAATCACAGTTCACTCTATATGTCAGATTAAAGTTTCTTCAGGACAGGGGTTGTGTCTTAACCAACACTCAATACTGCAGAGAAGTGACTTAGCACAGTAGTTAAAAAGGGGCCCTAACATCAGTCTGCCTGCAGTTGGATCCCAGCTCTACCACTTTCTAGCCATGTAACCTTAGGTATGTTGCTTAACCTATTTGTGCCTCAGTTTCCATATCTGTTAAATGGGAATACTACAGCTCATGGACCTGTAAATGAGATAACAATGTAAAGTGCTTAGAACAAACTGTCTAGCAGTGGGTAATCACTAAATTAATATTTACTGCTATCCATTAAACTTCATCTCCCCAATGCCTTGATAAGTATTTAGTAACTCAATAAATGGATGATAGGTGAATGAATATAACCCAGGATCCTTCATTTTGCATGAACTAGTAAAATATTAATGAATTTCTAATAGCATATACTTTCTTCCTGGTCAGAGAAAAACAAAAGACAGAGCAGGGTTTGGAAGAGAAACTTTCTACTGTCTGTATCCTACAAAGAGGAAGTGAAAATAAATAGTTCACTCTGTGGGAAAAACACATGATAAATTAAGTCACTTTTAGAGTTATGATTTTAATTCAAAACTGGAATGTGTTCAGGATAGTGAACTCCAATCAAACACAGCTTGAAAGAACAGATGGGTAATAAGTCCTATAATTTTAAGTTTGTGATTTAGAATGATCAGAGTGTCTTATTTTTCTTTCAGTCTTTGCCACTTAAACACTTTTGCTTTGCTAATATCATACAATCAATTTAAAAATTGTGACCACCACCCAACACTGTTATCTACTAAAAATGGTCACTAAACAACAGAAATTTACTTGATTTCTTCAATTTCTCTCTCGACTGGATTGGAATTACTCTAATTTTCACCTGTTCCTCACCCCCTCTCGTTACAGTGGGCAGAGGGAGCCCCTCTCTTGAACTGTGGATTCAATTCCAGGGGTCCTACCCCTACAATCACTCTATGTCACTCTTATTTTAAATCAACCTTCTTCCTCTTTCTATTAAGCATAAAAATATAATTCAGTTTCTCTTATCTTAAAATTCTTCTCTCAATTCCCTAAGTGAATTTAAAGGTAATAGTCTCTCTAACAGCTCTTGTGTATCTAGCTGCCACTTCATCATTTACTTTCCCCTTAGGGCCAAACTTGAAAGGCCTGTTTGAAAAGGTAGCCTTACACTCGTCTACCTTTCCTTACCTTCTGAATTACTCAGCAATGAACTACAATCTGGCTCTATCAGGCCACTGAATTAAAAAGACAGCAAATGATCTCCTGTGTGTCAAACAAGTGGTCACTATCAGTCTTTCTCTTGCAATACAGTTGCATTTTATGGTACAGTATACAATTTTTAAATATTTCTATGTAAAAATATTAAATTTTCATTAAATGCATAAAAACTGAAAGTGCAACTGCCTCCTCCATTAAAAATATTCAAGAACTTCATAACTACAATGCATCCTGGTATTACACTTTAACTCACATACAAAAATATTTCTAGCCATTGTGTATCTTTCACAAGAAACCTGATTGATATTTAATACCAATGACAATTTTCTTCTTGAAACTCTAATTTTTTAACTTTTGTCTTCTAGATTGTCCTGCCTCCCTGCCCTTCCTCTGTAGTATCCTGCATAATTTTCTTTTTCTATGGTTCTTTACATTTTGTTTTTCTCTATCATATTAAGACTACCTTACTTATGATTGCTAATAAATATATTTTTCATTAGACTTAGCCCTTTTAAAGTAAAATTATACCTTTATCTGTCTCAATATCTGACACATAGTAGACGCTTACCAGTATAATACATATTCTCTAAACAATATAGAACAGTGGTTAAGAACACAGCTATAAAATTACATAAAGTTGGTTTCAAATCACAGATCTTCATTTATACCGAATTCCTTAACCCCTGGCAGCCTCATGCCTCTTCAATATTAAACAAGGTAACAATAGTATCTTTATCATAGGTTGTTGGGAGAGTAAATGCATGTAAAGCACTTGGTCCAATGTTTGGAATATGGTTAATATTCAATAAATATTTTAAATTATTATAAATTGCCACATACTTTTCAAGTCAACTACTTACTAACTAAGCTGGGAATATGAGTTCTAAGGTTTCCAAGAGGCACTATCAATTAAAAAAATATTAAGCACTCTTACAAAATGAACAAACAATATAAAATTGAAACAGAATGTGTGAAAGAGTACACATACCCCCTGATTTTTTTTCAGGTAAAGCAATCTTTCCATCTGATATAGAATCAACAAGATCCTGAAATTCTGCAGGAACATCAGCTTGCTTCCAGCGTTCATTGTCTAAGAGAAGGCTATTCAAAAGTAAAAATAAAGATAAACTTTAATAAAATATTTCAACCCTATCTCCTAGGGTGAAAAGAAAAGGAAAAGTCAAGTGAGTACTTAAGACTTACATATTTAAGACTACATGTATCTTAGTTAAATTCAAGTAAAGCCCATGCAGTACAAGGCATTTGACTTTCTAAACAGTAATGGTCATTAGCTGTTGCTAGTACGTGAGACTTTTAAAAAGTGCTGAACATTGAACTGATTGAAAGAGACACGTGTACCCCAATGTTCATCGCAGCACTGTTTATAATAGCCAGGACATGGAAGCAACCTAGATGTCCATCAGCAGATGAATGGATAAGAAAGCTGTGGTACATATACACAATGGAGTATTACTCAGCCATTAAAAAGAATACATTTGGATCAGTTCTAATGAGATGGATGAAACTGGAGCCTATTATACTGAGTGAAGCAAGCCAGAAAAAACACCAATACAGTATACTAATGCATATATATGGAATTTAGAAAGATGGTTAACGACAACCCTGTATGTGAGACAGCAAAAGAGACACAGATGTATAGAACAGTCTTTTGGACTCTGTGGGAGAGGGGCTGGGGGATGATTTGGGAGAATGGCATGGAAACGTGTATAATATCATATAAGAAACGAATCGCCAGTCCAGGTTCGATGCAGGATACAGGAAGCTTGGGGCTGGTGCACTGGGATGACCCAGAGGGATGGTATGAGGAGGGAGGTGGGAGGGGGGGTTCAGGATGGGGAACACGTGTACACCCGTGGTGGATTCATGTTGATGTATGGCAAAACCAATACAATATTGTAAAGTAAAAAAAAAAAAAAAAAAAAAAGTGCTGAACAGCTTAATAAACTGAGGTCATTCATAAATAGTACAAATAATTTTAGGAAATATTTTCCTTTTTATATCTCTTAGCTTACTTAGTCAAGAAGAATGGTAAAACATAATTAACTTCACTTTGAATGGGAAAGCAAAAGTCAGTCTATCAGGATAAGTACTTTCATGGAAATAAACATCCTAACTCCATTTTCAAAAGTCAAGAAATGGTGATTTTAATTACACAATGTCTATAATTAAAAAGAAAAACAACTGTCAGGGCTTTTAATTGACCAATCAATGAAGTTTCCTCTTTTAAATATAACTGTGTTTTATAAAGAAAAGGGGGAAAAAAATGAACAGAATGGACATGGTAATAATACCTGAGTTTGGTTTTTCTCTCTTCATGAAACCTATTTACAAATTTATTTGCTTGGCTCTGAAGTGCTCCAAGTAATGACATGCTTTTTCTTCCACATATCTGTTCAGTCTCTAAAATGAATGTTTCCATTAATCTGGAAAGTGATATGAATTCCGTGGAATTTAGCTTCTCAAGAAAACCATCCTAAATTTTAAAGATAACATAATATTCATGAGTTAGTATAATACAAAATATGGAATAGCTATAAAACTAACTTAAACAACATTAATTATTTTATAATACTTATACTAATTCCTAAAAATTATTTTAAGATAATTTATAATGAAATTTCCCAATACTTTAGTCCCAGAAATCAAGCATTGAAAGTTTAAGATGTCTAAATTTTATTCTGATCCCTTTAAGATAAAGTAACTCAAATAAATTCAGGTCATACTACACAATTTTCATAATACTGGAGAACAACTAATTTTCTTAATAAATTATTTGGTTAGTAATACACATATATATGTATAAAAACTGCATATTAATTTCAAATATTTATTAAGTCTTTTAATCATTTATTTGAAATTCAAGCTCAAGTTTTACTATTTCTTTTATTTGGATTATTTTGCATTTCAGCACCTCCCTAATAGATCACACCAGTACCTTATTAAGTGTTAAAAATATAATATGCATTATGCAGAATATAGGGATACAAGCAAGGATATATTCTAGATTTTCAAAGTAATTTTACTATGTAAAAAATATCTAAACTTTATCAAAACAAATAACCTTTGCTCTTGACATGAGAAATTTGACGGCTCGATCATGGCATATATCTGAGGCACTATATAATAACTCCTGGATATTATTTGCCAGCTTTCCTAGCTCTAAGTCACTTAATTTCACATCTTCATTGACCCTGAAAATGACAAAAAAGATTAAGTCAAGAAAAGTTATGAACACACTGATCTCCACAGATGACATACCAATAAAAAACAAAAAGCTATAAAATTTACATTTAAGGGAAAAATCTGTTTTGACGTATCATACAGTTTTAATTTTGTGGCAGGGCATCATATAAGCAAGTTCAGATAGTACAAATAAATTTTTCCCTAATCTTGAATAATCTCTCTCTGCTGTAGTATTTTTAATACTTAATTCAGACTCTGACTGGAAATTCTGAAAAAACTATGGCAAAAAACAAACAAAACAAAACATTAGATATAAGGTCATAGCTATGGCAGGTTGTGCACAGGTTGCCCAGGATGACATAGTGGAAGGAAGAGGAAAGAAATGGAAGGAAACAAACAGGCCTGCTTTTTGCTTATGATTATAAATGACTATTAACAGTTAGATCAACTGAACTAATATTTCTTAAGCATTTATTGTATTTAAGTACTAGACACTGGAGAGAATATGTTTTCTTAAGGAACTTACAATTAAATAGGAGTATTTATAATATGTAATGCATTTATTCCAATTTTGAGGAAGAAATGTAAAGACTTTTTGTCTTTTTATGCATTACCCCTCCCCCCACTAAGAGAGTGTATAAAGACCACTGATTTTGTACCAAAAATTCAGCTTAGTGTTAAAGTGAAGTGCCTTAGCATAATTTTTCTATGTGGTGGCTTAGCAGTAAAGAATCTGTCTGTCAATGCAGGAGACGTGGGTTTGTTCCCTGGATTGGGAAGATCCCCTGGAGAAGGAAATGTCAACCCACTCCAGTATTCTCACCTGGGAAATACCATGGACAGAGAAACCTGACAGGCTACTGTCCATGGGGTTGTAAAAGAGCCAGACACTACTTGGTGACCAAAGAATGACAACTTTCAAAGACATTTCAAAGAGGCTGTGATGTCTATTAATTTGAGGCAAACTACTGGGTTAAGGTATTGAAGAAAGTTATTACCTGCTATCCTTTAAAGTTATGTCATAAAGTTTATTTACTAGTGTTTAAAATAATAGAAGGATTAATATTTTTAAAACACTTTCAGATACAGTATCTTAACGGTTCTCACACTCTGAGACAGACAGATAAACTCCTACTTAACAGATGAGGATACTGAATCTTGAAAGTTTAAGTGATCTACCCAAGGTCACAAGGTTAAAAGCATGAGACTAGAACCCAGAATTAGTCTAATTCTATTTCTAACCTGCTAAGCTTCCTCTATTCCAACATTTACTTCTATAAACAGCCAAAGTGCTATTTCAGTACCACTTCCCATAAAGCTGGGAAGTTTGAGCTTCATAAATTAATTTATTTGATTATTTGTAATTTTGCTTTTAAAAAAGATTTTTAAAATTTTAAGTCTAATTGGATCTCTTTACTGTTGACAGGAAAAACAAAAAGCTGCTCACAAACATGAACCAGTGTCTGGTTACATATACAAAAGAGTTGAAAGCAGGATCTCAAAGAGGTATTTGCACACTCATGTTCAAAGTAGCACTATTTAGAACAGCAAGGGATGGAAGCAATCCAAGAGTCCACTGACAGATAAATGGGTAAAATGTGGTATATACCTACAATGGAATATCATTCAGTCTCAAAAAGAGAAGGAAATTCTGACATGTTACAATATAGATGAAACTTAAAGACATCTCTGTGCTTAGTCACTCAGTCCTGTCTGACTCTTGGGAACCAATGGACTATAGCCCACCAGGCTCCTCTGTCCCTGGATTCTCCAGGCAAGAATACTAGAGTGGATTGCCATTTCCTCCTCCAGGGGATAGTTCCTACCCAGGGATCAAACCCAAGTCTCCTGCATTATCAGGCGGGATCTTTACCACTAGCGCCACCTGGGACACCCCTAAAGACACTATGCTAAACAAAATAAGACCGTCTCAAAAGGACAAACAGTGTATGATTCCACTTATATGAAGTACTTAGAGTTACTGAACTCATAGAGATACAAAGTAAAAGGGTAGTTGCCAGGGGATTGGTAGGGGAGGATATGGGGAGTTACTGTTTAATGTGCACTGGGTTTCAGATTTGCAAGAAGAAAAAGATCTCGAGAGTGGTTGTACAACTATGTGAATATATTTACCACTGCTGAACTGTGCACTTAGAAATGGCTAGGATGATAAACTGCATGTGTTTTTTTAACCACAATTTAAAACTAAAAAGTTTTTAAAATCTACAATAGTTTCTAATCCCATCCATTATTTTTTCTTTCCCATTTCCTGCCTGGGAAATTTACTCTTTTGTGCCCATATTTACATTGCAATAAACTTACAAAGTTGTAGGTTATTTTGATAATGTAAGAAAACAAGGAAAATCTATCACTAAAAAAGACACAAAAATCAGACATCATTTCTGCATGTCCTGTATCTGTGACACAATTACATACTGAGAAAACACTTGACACAGGGAAGAACTAGTTAGGGTTAAATGTATAAATATATTTAATCAGTCCATTGCCCCTTTGGCAATGGAAAGTGGGTAGTTTCCAGACATTTATGTACCTATGAAACACAGAAGGAACAATTTATAGATGCTCTGTAATCATGCTATGGGAGCACATCATTGTGGAAAGCCAGAGAAGCTCTAAAGTGCATAGTGAGCCACAATGGAGGTGGGAGGGGTGGGTTAAAATCTGAGACTGCATTTTATTTAAAGGAATCCTAAATAATATAGGCACATTTTCCAGCTATCTTTTAATATCTCTTCTCTCTTCTGCCACAGTAACAGTTTTAGCTATCAAATAGCCAACAAGCTATACACTATTTCTCAAGCCTCTCTTACAGCAATATATAGACATGTGAAAATATTCTAGCCACTAGAATGTGGGATTGCAAATTCTGAATTGTGCTCTTAAATAGAAAGGAGAAATATGAAAAGTTTATGTGACAGTAACAAGAGAGCTAACAAAGCTAAAATATATACAGATTTGTAACATCTAAGGCATCTTGGGAGAACAATAAAAGGTAGGAGAAATTATCAGATATAAAGGCTAATTAAAAAGATATAACTAATATAATCTTACTTAATGGTACTGGTGCTAAGACAGACAACTGAACAAAACAGAGTCTAGAAACAGACTCATTTATATATGAATATTTAATTTAAGGCAAGAGTGGTACTATATAGCAATGGGTAAGACAGTCTTTTCAATAAATGGTGTGAGGTCAAAAAGATATCTACATGGGAAAAAAGAAAATAACCTCACACAACACACAAAAATCAATTTCAGATATGCTGTGGATCTAAATGTGCAAGGGACATCAACAAATCTTCCAGAAAAAAGCAAGAAACTATCATCAAAGTCTTAGGGTAGTGAAAGATTTTCTTCAATAGGACACACAAAAAAACGTAAACCATTAAAGGAAAGAATGAATCATAAGATTATATTAAAGTTAAGAACTCTTGTTCACAAAAGACCCCAATAAGAAAGTGAAAAGCCAGCCCACAGAGTGGGAGAAGGCATTTGCATCATGGACCAACTGACAAAGGGCTGTGTTGAGGCTACATAAAGAACTCCCATAATCAGTAAGAAATAAAAGGCAAACCAAGAGAGAAGTGGGCAAAGGATTTATAGGTACTTCACAAGAGGATATTCAAACAGCCAGTAAATACATGAAAAGTGTCCTCTTACCAATCATCAGGGAAATAGAAATTTAAACTATTACACCTGTGACATACCAAAATGTTTTACTAACATGTGAAAGACTGACAAGACCAAGATGAATGAAGATGTGGAGAGAGAGGAATGCTTCTACACAGCTGATAGGACTGTAAAGGCATACAATCACTTTGGGAAATTATTTGGCTTTAGTTAAATTGACTATTCACATACTTATTTTTAGGTATATATTCAACAGAAATACTTATGACACGTACACCAAAGACATCTATAAGAACAGTCACAACAAACTGAAAATAATCCAAACTTCATCAACAGCAGAATGATACACACACTGTTGTGCAGTCAGAAAGTGGAACATCTATATACAAATAAACTTAGAAAAAGCAACTTAGAAAAATATCACAAATATAATGGGAAATGAAAGAAATTAGAGACTAAAGACCATAATTCAATGGTTCCATTTATATAAAAGTTTAAAACCTGGAAAAATCAATAGTTTTAATGGTTTCCTTTGGGAAAAAGTGAAAGCACAGTGGCAATACAGTGCTTCAAAAGACCTGGTAATGTTCTGTCTCTTAACTTGAGTGGTAATTCTATTAATATATTGCTTAAACTATATATGTTTTAACATCTCTTTTAACAGCAGTTTTAGACTGAACCCTAATCAATATATGTGAAAATATAAGCCTAAACAGAGAAAAAAATATTTTTATTTATAGGTAGTTCAGGGTTTGCTTGATTGATAGTGGGGAGGGGAGGTGTTACAGTTGACTCTACACTATAACTGCAACCTAATAAGCTCCTAGGCCATAATCTGACTTTTATCAAAATGAACAAAAATACTGAGTTGCTATTACTCTTAATAATTACAAAATATAAATGATGTTCTCGGACCAGAAAGATTTTATTGGCTTTATTTTGCTTCTGTTCTTTCTATTCAAAACACTTAATGGAGTGTATGGATTAGATGGTAATAATTGATCAGTGTTCTCTTGATTTTCACTAGTATACTGCAGTTATTAGAAAGTGTTATTGTATTTAGGAAATACATGCTAAAGTATTTGGGACATCAAGTCTGAAATCTACCGTCAAATGACTGAGTAAAAATTTTAACATGAGAGAAAAAGAAAGGAGAGACAGAAAGAAATCGAGAAAGGGAAAAAGAGGGCAATGTGATATAGACTTAACTGGGGAAGCAAGGTGAAGGGTAGAGGTTTTTTTTAATAATTCTGGCGACTTTTCTGTAAATCTGAAATTATTTCAAAATAAGTTTTAAAAAGTAATATTTAAAAAGACAGTGTGACCCACTTGGAAACTCATGCCTTTGAACAACTGAAAATCGTAAACCAAATACATCTTTACTATATACAAAAGTGATACAGTAAAAGAAACATAACCAAGGAAATACTGACCTGAGTTCCAGGACAGGTTCTGCCACTAATGACTTTAAATAAGCCATCTAAACTCTCCAAATTGAAGGTATTTAATTAAATGGTTTCTTCTCGGACTTAAAATTCTATAATTCTCATTTCCAAAACTCACCTCCTTACCGTCCATAAATTTTCAAAAATATATATGTTTCATAAAATTTATTTATTTTTGTTAAATTCCAAAAGACTGAATTATATATGGTTTTTCAATAAACTGAATAATCAGTCTTATTTAAACCATTAATAAGATGACTCAAGGTCTTGTTAATCTGGCAACAGTCACCATACTCACATAATATCCACAGCTCCTGGAGTAACAGATGATGATATCTGCTCTTTGCTGGATGAAGAATCAGTAGTACATTCTGGTTCGGATACAGAATCACTGCTGCAGGGCTCACTATTTGGAGATGCATTTCTTTGAGAGGTAGTATCTATGGCTATAGGTGTTAATTCACTCTCACTAAATGCATCACTTATAAACATGCCTTCATGGATTAAATAAGCCACTTCTGTGTCTAGTGAATTATCTTTTGCAGCATTTTTCTGTTGTGAAATCTCTTCCAATTCTCTAGTCCTTTGGTTTTTGTCAAGAACTGAGAGAACAACACTATGAATGATATTTAAGGTTGCCTAGAAGAAAACAGGATACATTTTTAATTTATATAAAATATTTTGTACCAAGGTTTCAAAAGTGAACTGATTGTGCATGTTTGAGCATTTTACAAACGAGTCAAGGTCATGTATATATCAGAATTTCTATCTCCGGTTACACAATAAAGGTGACTGGTGAAAAAAGAACTACTGAAGAGATGGGTTCCCTTTAAAGTTTAGACATAGGGCTATACTTAGAAATTAATTTTGTAAATGGTGATCTCCCTAAAATACAGTGCATATTTCTCTCACTTCTTAAATAGGTTACATTGAACATAACTTGACTATCAGAGGATCATATTCATTGATGTGCTTACTTAAAAAGAAAACACAATCTGTATTCCTTACCATATCTACTTTTATATCCATTTCTCCTCATCTCACATCTTTTCTCACACATTCAATGTTCTCGAGACATTCTGGTTCTCTTCCTATTCTTTAAAATTTCACTGTTTCCATCTCAGTACCTTTGTTGTTTCCTCTGCCGGGAATGCTCTTCACCTTGATGTTTACATACACGTTTCCTTTTCATCACTAAGGTTCTTGCACAAATGTCACTTCCTCAAAGAAGCCTCCTCTAACTCCTATCAGCAATCCTATCCCATTAATCGATTTTTAAAAAATATCAGTTATCACTTTTAATTTTTCAGTTCTAGGTCTCTTTCCACTACGGTGTTAGCTCCATGAGATACTGTATCCTACTGCCTAGAACAATAAGTACCGTGCACGGAGGAGGTATTTAATAAATACTGAAAGGCAGAAGAATTAAGCGTAAATTTACGTAAATCATTGTCTTCATGGACTACTAAGAAATAAGGAGCTATATTCCTACTTTAACATTCAAAGTTGAACTCTAACAACCTGCTGTCCCTTTCTCAAAATTCTTTATTTCTTTTTCAGGATCTGCATGGTTCTAGGGAAGCAGACTCCAAATTTAAGTCTCCAAAGATAGGATAAGGGTCTAAGGTGGGCCAATCAGCAAACGAAACACCTGAGCTTAAAGCTAAAGAAGATACATAGAAGACAGACTGAGAAAAACACAGGAGAACAAAACTAAGGCTTGATAATATCATTAACTTCTCTATTAAACACCTAAAGGTTGACCTACCTATGGATTTTTTTAAGTTATATGAACTAATAAATCCCCTTGTTTAATTAAAACACTCTGTTTCTGTTTTCAGTTCAGTTCAGTTCAGTCAGACAGTCCTGTCCAACTCTTGGCAACCCCATGAACCGCAGCACACCAGGCCTCCCTGTCCATCACCAACTCCTGGAGTCTACCCAAACCCATGTCCATCGAGTAGGTGATGCCATCCAACCATCTCATCCTCTGTTGTCCCCTTCTCCTCCTGCCCTCAATCTTTCCCAGCATCAGGGTCTTTTCAAATGAGTCAGCTCTTCGCAACAGGTGACCAAAGTATTGGAGTTTCAGCTTCAACATCAGCCCTTCCAATGAACACACAGGACTGATCTCCTTTAGGGTGAATTGGTTGGATCTCCTTGCAGTCCAAGGGACCCTCAAGAGTCTTCTCCAACATCACAGCTCAAAGCATCAATTCTTCGGTGCTCAGCTTTCTTTCTAGTCGAACTCTCACATCCATACCTGACCACTGGAAAAACCACAGCCTTGACTAGACAAGACTTTTGTTGGCAAAAACCTCTGCTTTTTAATATGCTATCTAGGTTAGTCATAACTTCCTGCCAAGGAGTAAGCGTCTTTTAATTTCATGGCTGCAATCACCATCTGCAGTGATTTTGGAGCCCCCAAAAATAAAGTTGGCCACTCTTTCCACTGTTTCCCCATCTATTTGCCTGAAGTGATGGGACCAGATGCCATGATCTTAGGTTTCTGAATGTTGAGCTTTAAGCCAACTTTTTCACTCTTCTCTTTCCCTTTCTTCAAGAAGCTCTTTAGTTCCTCTTCATTTTCTGCCATAAGGGTAGTGTCATCTGCATATCTGAGGTTATTGATATTTCTCCCGGCAATCTTCATTTCAGCTTGTGCTTCTCCCAGCCCAGCATTTCTCATGATGTACTCTGCATATAAGTTAAATAAGCAAGGTGACAATATACAGCCTTGATGTACTCCTTTTCCTATTTGGAACCAGTCTGTTGTTCCATGTCCAGTTCTAACTGTTGCTTCCTGACCTGCATACAGGTTTCTCAAGAGGCAGGTCAGGTGGTCTGGTATTCCCATCTCTTTCAGAATTTTCCACAGTTTATTGTGATCCACACAGTCAAAGTCTTTGACATAGTCAATAAAGCAGAAATAGATGTTTTTCTGAAACTCTCTTCCTTTTTCCATGATCCAAAGGATGTTGGCAATTTGATCTCTGTTTCCTCTGACTTTTCTAAAACCAGCTTGAACATCTGGAAGTTCACGGTTCGCATATTGCTGAAGCCTGGCTTGGAGAATTTTAAGCATTACTTTACTAGCATGTGAGATGAGTGCAACTGTGCAGTAGTTTGAACATTGCCTTTCTTTAGGACTGGATTGAAAACTGACCTTTTCCAGTCCTGTGGCCAGCGCTGAGTTTTCCAAATTTGCTGGCATATTGAGTGCAGCACTTTCACAGCATCGTCTTTCAGGGTCTGAAATAGCTCAACTGGAATTCCATCACCTCCACTAGCTTTGTTCGTAGTGATGCTTCCTAAGGCCCACTTGACTTCACATCCCAGGATGTCTGGCACTGGTGAGTGATCACACCATCTTGATTATCTGGGCCGTGAAGATCTTTTTTGTACATTTCTTCTGTGTATTCTTGCCACCTCTTCTTAATAACTTCTGCTTCTGTTAAGTCCCTACCATTTCTGTCCTTTATTATGCCCATCTTTGCATGAAATGTTCTGTTGGTATCTCTATTTTTCTTGAAGAGATCTCTAGTCTTTCCCATTCTATTGTTTTCCTCTATTTCTTTGCACTGATCACTGAGGAAGGCTTTCTTATCTCTACTTGCTATTCTCTGGAACTCTGGATTCAAATGGATATATCTTTCTTTTTCTCCTTTGCTTTTCACTTCCTTTCTTTTCACAGCTATATGTAAGGCCTCCCCAGACAGCCATTTTGCTTTTTCACATTTCTTTTTCTTGGGGATGGTCTTGATTCCTGTCTTTGTACAATGTCACGAACCTCCATCCATAGTTCATCAGGCACTTTGTCTATCAGATCTAGTCCCTTAAATCTATTTCTCACTTCCATTGTATAGTCATATTGCTACTGCTAAGTCACTTCAGTCATGTCAAACTCTGTGTGACCCCACAGACAGCAGCCCACCTGGCTCCCCCATCCCTGGGATTCTCAAAGCAAGAACACTGGAGTGGGTTGCCATTTCCTTCTCCAATGCATGAAAGTGAAAAGTGAAAGTGAAGTCACTCAGTTGTGTCCAACCCTCCGCGACCCCATGGACTGCAGCCTACCAGGCTCCTCCATCCATGGGATTTTCCAGGCAAGAGTACTGGAGTGGGGTGCCATTGCCTTCTCCAGTATAGTCATAAGGGATTTGATTTAGATCATACCCAAACGGTCTAGTGGTTTTCTCCACTTTCTTCAATTTCAGTCTGAATTTGGCAATAAGGAGTTCATTATCCAAGCCACAGTCAGCTCCCAGTCTTGTTTTGGCTGACTGTATAGAGCTTCTCCATCTTTGGCTGCAAAGAACATAATCAGTCTGATTTCAGTGTCAACCATCTGGCGATGTCCATGTGTAGTCTTCTCTTGTGTTGTTGGAAGAGGGTGTTTGCTATGACCAGTGTGTTCTCTTGGCAGAACTCTATTAGCCTTTGCCCTGCTTCATTCTGTACTCCAAGGCCAAATTTGCCTGTTACTCCAGGTGTTTCTTGACTTCCTACTTTTGTATTCCAGTCCCCTATAATGAAAAGGACATCGTTTTTGGGTGTTAGTTCTAGAAGGTCTTGTAGGCCTTCATAGAACTGTTCAACTTCAGCTTCTTCAGCGTTACTGGTCAGGGCATAGACTTGGATTACTGTGATATTGAATGGTTTGCCTTGGAAACGAACAGAGATCATTCTGTCATTTTTGAGATTGCATCCAAGTACTGCATTTCGGACTCTTCTGTTGACCATGATGGCTACTCCATTTCTTCTGAGGGATTCCTGCCCACAGTAGTAGATATAATGGTCATCTGAGTTAAATTCACCCGTTCCAGTCCATCTTAGTTCACTGATTCCTAGAATGTCGATGTTCACTCTTGTCAACTCCTGTTTGACGACTTCCAATTTGCCTTGATTCATGGACCTAATATTCCTGGTTCCTATGCAATATTGCTCTTTACAGCATTGAACCCTGCTTCCATCACCAGTCCCATTCACAACTGTGTGTTGTTTTTGCTTTGACTCCATCCCTTCATTCTTTCTGGAGTTATTTCTCCACTGATCTCCAGTAGCATATTGGGCACCTACCGACCTGGGGAGTTCATCTTTCAGTGTCCTATCTTTTTGCCTTTTCACACTGTTCCTGTGTATTTGGGACTAAATGTACTCTAAGTGAATATTCCATACAGTATTAGACAGAGATTCTGAGCCTTCAAGTCTATGGAGACTGTGTATCTTCTCTGCTCATCAGTAACTTCTCTATAGTCACAAACCTGCTCCCTGCTATACTATTCCATTGCTGCTTTTAATCCTTACTGCTGTCTTAATCTTTAATATGCTACCTCTCCCATCTTCATTTCTTCCTATCTTCTTCCTTATCTCTTCTGTCTTGGTGATTTTCTTTCTCAAAAAATTTTCTCATTAAAAAAAAGTTAAACATAGTCTTTCTCTCCCCTAGCAACTAATCTGCACCTCACCCATAGGCCAGCTATGCAAAACTGAGTCCACCTTCCAGGTTCAGGTTCAGGTTCAGTCCTGCATAGCCACCCAATATGCTCCCACTCCTTGCCACAGGATTAGAAATAAGAAGAAAATCCAGACCCAAACCAATCAGTGCATAGCATTTTTTTACCACAGTGATTGGATATGTGACCTAAATTAACCCAATGGATTAAAACTAAGGACTTTCATTTGATGACCAAAGAAGAAAAAAATCTTTTCTAGGAGGTATAGTATACAAATGTGGAAGACTTGAAACTGTTATATATAGACATTTTGCTATAATTAGGTTAGCTACTTTAAAAGTGAAGTCAAAAAAGAGGAGGTAGAAATGAAATAAAATGTGAAACTAATCAAGAAAACAATGACCACACCAAAACTGAAGTCTATTGTTTTTGCACTGTTTTAAGTTCCTCAAGCCAATACATTTCTTTTATTGTTTAAATTAGTTTGATTTGGACATTTTGCCACTTTTAACTGACAACATCTTAGCTAGTACAATAAATTTTCTATATACAGTGTATTAGCTGTTCTCTTAGGGGTTCTTCTTCACTGTTTTCACCATATCTACAAGTTTTAAAGGTTTGTGATTATTTTTTTTCTAAGTCCAGAATCATTCTTGTTTAAGAATGCCAGAAGATTTCACAATACATAATAGATTCAACAGTAGGGTAAAGCAAGTATACTACAATAAAAAATTCCAAAATAATAATAATACAAATAAAGTGCTCAGAACAGTAACCTGGCACAAAGTAACTACCTAATAAATGCATTAAAAAAAAAAAATGTAGGCACATGATTTACTTTCTGAACTTTCCTATTCCAGCAATTTATAGTTAAGCTCATGTTTAAATACAAGAACAACTAAATAAATTTTTCCAGTCTTGAGAATAGTGAATGAAATAATCTGGTAACCATATTAATTAAAACTCTAAAATGATAGTCCAGAACTGTCTATGTAACAAATTGAAAATCTAAGAGTTAAAAACTTGAAAAGACTGTCAAGCTGCATTTAAGGATTATTTTCTTTTTCAGCTATACAAATTATACTAAACTATGGGGTATAAACAATAAACAAAAATTCTAATAAAAATTTAAAATACAATTAATGCCCCCAAATAAACATACACACTTGTGGTCAATTAATCTACAATAAAGAATACAAGAATATACAATGGAGAAAAGACAGTCTCTTCAACAAGTAGTACTGGGAAAACAAGCTACATGTGAAAGAATGAAATCAGAACACTCTCTAACACCATCTACAAAAATAAACTCAAAATTGATTAAAGAACTAAATGTAAGATTGGATACTATAAAACTCCTAGAGGAAAACACAGGCAGAATGCTCTTGGACATAAATTGCAGCAATATTTTTGTGGAGCTGACTCTTAGAGTTATGGAAATAAAAACAATAATAAACAAATGGGACCTAATTAAACTTAAAAGCTTTTGCACAGCAAAGGAAACCACAAACAAAATAAAAAGACTAGGAGAAAATATTTGAAAATATGTGACCTACAGGGAATTAATTTCCAAAATATACAGTTTATATAGGTCAAAAAAAAAAAACACCAAATCAAAAAATGGGCAGATCTAGACAGTTCTCCAAAGAAGACACACAGACAGCCAAAAGGCACATGAAAAGATGCTTGATACTGCTAATTATTAGAGAAATACTATCCATAACCACAATGAGGTATCACCTCACACTGATCAGAATGTCCATCTTCAAAAAGTATACAAATAATAAATGCTGGAGAGGATGTGGAGAAAAAGGTTCCTTCTGACACCACTGGTGGGAATGTAAATTGGTGCAGCCACTATGGAAAACAGCATGGAAGTTCCTTAAAAAACTAAAAATAGAGTTATCATATGATCCAGTGATCCCACTCCTGCGCATTTATCTGGAGAAAACTCTAATTAGAAGAGATGTATGCAACCCAATATTCATAGCAGTACTATTTACAATAGCCAAGACATGGAAATGTCCACTGACAGATAAATGGGTAAAAAGATGTGGTAAATACACACAATGGAATATTATTCAGCCATAAAAAGAATGAAAAATGCCATCAATCCATGCAGCAACATGGACAGATCTAGAAATTATCATACTAAGTGAAGTAAGTTAGATACACAAAGACAATACCACATACCACATGATGTCACTTATAGGTACAATCCAAAGAAAAAAGAGATAGAAATGAACTCATTTACAAAGAAGAAATAGACTCACAGACATAGAAAACAAACTTATGGTTACCAAAGGGGAAAGGGCAGGGCAGGGGATGGATAAATTAGGAGTTTGGGATTAGAAGATACAAACTATATAAAACAGGTAAACAATGGTCCTACTGTACAGCACAGGGAACTATATTCAACATCCTGTAATAAGCTATAATGGAAAAGACTATAAAATGAATACATGTAACTGAATAACTGAATCACTTTTCTGTATACCAGAAACCAATACAACACTGTAAGTCAACTATACTTCAGTTACAAAAATGTAATGACTCTCTGTAGAAAACTTAGGGAAAAGAGAAAAGAATGAATAACAAGTTTAAATTACACATAATTCTACCATCTAAAGATAACCACAAAAAGACAAGCTGTCTCTGGTCTATGCAGATGAAGAGGTAAAAAAAATAAAAAAACATTTTTAACACAGCTAAGAGCATACTACATAAATAGGTCTCTGTCTTGTTTCTTCACTTAATGTTATAATGTATGCATTTTCTTCAATCATTAAAAATCCTTGCCTGCATGACATTCTGTACTATTGAGTATACTGCTACTGCTACTGCTAAGTCGCTTCAGTCGTGTCCGACTCTGTGCGACCCCATAGATGACAGCCCACCAGGCTTCCCCGTCCCTGGGATTCTCCAGGCAAGAACACTGGAGTGGGTTGCCAACTAGGCATAACTAATTTTACCATTTCTATGTTAGACATCAGAGTTCTTTCCAATTTGTAGTTATTTAAAAATCTTCATTAAAAATGAAGTTTCTAATATTATGTTTCAGTGAAATCATGCCCTAGAATGAATCATAAACTTTTCCAAAGAAAAACTACTGTATTTAAAAATCAAACATCATCTTCAAAGATGTTTTACAACAATATTAGTTTAAGTGGCCTCAATGTGAAAATGAGAAGCTACAATTAGGACAAATCACTGTTTTCATACAGCACATACATCAAATAGTAATTTGGCTTAGTTTAACTGATATTGAATCTAAAAGTAAGATGGCTATTTTAAAAATTACTGGCAAAAAGTTGGCCAACTCCAACTATGCAATGTAGGAGTTCTATATATCCAGAAGTGTGTGATGAAGTCATGGTGGGAATACAAGAAAAAGTGAAAACATGGCCTTATACTGTACAATTCACAGATACAGGTTTGATATCTATCACTATCAATAGATAAGATCAACATTTTGGTAGGAGTCTAAATTAAATGCAATGAATCACATTTTATAAAGGCTTTTCCCATTTCAACCAGAAAGCTTATATATGTGATGTAGAGCATCATCCCAATTTTAAAAAGAAAGTCATATTATAGATAAATACCTAAGTCCCCCAGATCATTTTTAATATGAAACTCAGGAGGTGCCAGGGATCTTGACTAGAACATAAAAGCAATATTGACACCTGATAATTCAAAGAATATCACATTTCACTAACAGCCTCTTATACTCAGTAATTCCTAAGGACTGTCTTATTAAAACAGTTATGACATGTTGGTAATCCCAACAAACACATATTAGAGTCTATGACATCTTTTCTTCTGAAAAATGCTGTGTGACATGTATTATTTTCCTTATAACGACTGGATTAAAATTAACTGGCTTGACCACAAAGTAATTAAATGTAATGCATGATACATGATTGGATCCCAGGTTTAAAAATGAAGTAAAAACCTACAATAAAGAACATTAGTAGAGTAACGTAAATATGAACCGTATGTTCAAAATATTATGGTATCAACATAATATTAATATTAAATTCCTAGAAAAATTAAGTGTTATGGGATAGATTTTTGAGTGTTTCACAATATTTTAACTATAGATAATCTAGATAGATTCAAGCATCACAAAATCACAAAAGGAAATATTACTGTATAATATTTAATGCCAAGTAAGCATATTTCTTTTTAAAATGAAATAAATCATCCAGAATTATAAAAAAAGTTACCAAAATACTCTGAAGCACTTCAAATCTTATTTAAAACAAAGCTCCTTTAGAAAAATTGCAAAAATAAAGAATTTGTTTTATTCAAATTTTTGTGTCTAGAAAGAAGACAATTTTAGGGATATTCTGGACAAACTGATAAATCACATAAGCTTACCTTAACTCTCTGTAGGAAAATTGTAAACTTGGAGAAAATATCCGTTAGTAAATCAAACCACTGAGGAAAATTCAACATTCTCATCTGATCTGCAAGCCTAGAAAAAAAATTCAAACAAAAATAATGACTGTCTTGGGGCCAGTATGATGTTATCTACAAGCTGGAGGAAACTACACTGAATACTATCTAGTAACAAAAGAATAAAATGCAATTTAATCTAGAATTATACAATAGAGATGAAGAAGTCAATTACTAAACAACTCCTTGTTTAAACGTCTCTAAGACATCTTTATCATGTATTAATTCCATGCGAACATGCTTTGTGATCATTTGACGTAAAGGGATAGAGAAATAAACTAATTTAGGTTAAATGTGGAAAAGATACATGCTGGAATAAAAATGAGAAACATAACAGCTCCCCTAAAAAGCTTAATAACCTATTTTTCTAACCACAAACTAAAAGTACTTTTCTATATATGAAGGGTAACATGGCATAGTGGCTAAGAGTATGGGCTCTTGTGCCACAGTGTCTTGGTTCAAGATCCAGCCCTGCCACTTAACTAGTTGTGTGAGTCTGGCCAAGTGACTTAGTGAGTGAAAGTCTCTCAGTCGTGTCCAACTCTTTTCCGACCCCATGGACGATAGCCTGCCAGGCTCCTCTGTCCATGGCGATTCTCCAGGCAAGAATACTGGAGTGGGTTGCCATTTCCTTCTCCAGGGGATCTTCCCAACCCAGGGATTGAACTCACGTCTCCTGCATTACAGGCAGATTCTTGACCACTGAGCCACCAGGGAAGCCCATATGGAAAAAGTGATAGAAGCTACCATATATGGTAGATGTGAGTATTAACTGAGTCAATAAGTACTCAGGACAATGCACAATGAATAAAAAAATGCTATGTATTAGCCAATATTTATATTTAGAATGTTTTGTGTGTGTGTGTGTGTGTGTATATATATATATACATACACTAAATATTATATTAGTATAATACATAAAAGTATAGCCAGCATTTTTATAGCTGACATCAATCAATTTTTTAAATAAAAAACAGAATTCCATAAAGATATTTCAGAACACTATAATGACTTATTACTCTAAATTTTTAATTAATGATGCTACACTTAGGACTTTATTCTCAAAAGGTACTCCTATATATTTGAGATATAGGATGTTCTCTAAGTTAAGAAAATTCCATACGGAAGAAAAAAATTGAAAACTGACTGTCCATGTATGTAGGACCTTTAGCAATGGTCCAATAACTTAATTTTTCCAACTACTAGTGATCCTTGCTTTATTAGGACTGCTTCAACTAATTCTGAACCTGAGCTTTCACTAGGTTAAGTGTGCAAATCAGAACTCCACAATTCTCATTCTATGAACTTGGCCCAGAGAAGTTTTACAGTTGTCCATATTACTATTCATATCTTAGACCAGTTAATAAAACTTATATATGTATATGAACAAGAAATTCATAGTCCTAAAATACTTATCACTATTTTTCTCAAAGTAGAAGAACAGGAATTTCAAGGGAAAACAAAAAATTACAGACATGGGCAATTCTAAGTCATGCATTCAAACTTCTCAAAGTTAACTGTGTTTTAATTATATGGCTAAACAAATTTAGCACTGCTACTCTTCTTCAATTTCCACCCTCCATCTCTATGTACATCTCCACCCTCTCTCAGCCCTGGGAGGCTGACCTGTGGGCTTGGCCATTAAGGAGCCCTTGCAAAAGACTGAAAGGAGGAAAGGTGCTGATAGTTCCATCTCTGCCCGGAGTGGTTACCACAGAATGACTGGCCCCCTCCACTGAATTTCAATTCAATTACTACAAAATTATTCTAACTACTTACATTGCTTCCTCCTTCTGAATTCTATTAACGGCTCTCTTTGTCCCTTAAAGGCACTGCACTATCACTTGTGATTTTCCTATACTCTGCCCATACTTTAGCAAATTATTCCTTAACTAAATCCTCCTTATTCTAATGTGTTATCTTTTCCCTGTCTGGTAACCCCAACTTAATATTTATACTTACTTCAAAACAACATCTGTGTCTATATCTTCTATTTGTGAAACTTTATTAATCACACACTGCAAAATTTAAGGAAAAAAATTTGATTAACATCTTTAGTACTACATGTTCATTGTTTATTAAAAAGGGCTTCAATGACTATGATAATCATTTTACCAAACCTCTCTTTTGTCTCTTACAAATTGCAGCAGTACCCTTACCCTATTAAATAATTATTCCAGAGAATGCTTAAACTGTACTAATTAAAATTTCCTACTGTTAAAACTGTTCAAAGTTACACACATAAACAAACACACAATACATGCACACAAAAAATCCCCATAGAACTTTAATTCTTAGGAACATGGTTTAAGCCTCATACTAAAATTCTAAAAGAAATTCACTTTGGAGGTCGCACTTCCTCATAATACATGCAAAAGTTTAAAGTTTTAAAAAAATAAATGCTCAGACTTAGAAGTCTAGCAATTAAAGCACAGCAGTTTTTAAAAACTGTTTAAAATATACATACAGAAAACTGAACAAATTATATTTATAGCTCAATATTTATTTTACAAGTAGAGTACACCTATTTAAACAAAACTCAGATTATGAAATTGAACATTACCAGTCATCCCCTCTCTTATTCCCCTCCTGGTCACTACTTCCTCCCCAAAGACATTACTATCCTAATTTCCAACATCATAGACTAATTTTGCCCATGTTTGAATTTTTAGGTCAGTGGAATCATACAGTGTGTACTCTTCTGTGTCTGGCTTCCTTGGCTCCACAGTATATATGTGAATATCCATGTTGTTTGTTCCATGTAATTATTCATTCTCATTGCTGTTATAGAATTCAGTGATATAAATATGCTACAATTTTATTTACCTTTCCTACTGATGAAAAATTTGGGTTTTTCCAGTTTTGTTTTGTTTTTTTTTATTACAAATATGCTGCCATGAAATGCTTGTGCTGTTTTGGTGGTCTATGTACAAATTTCTGATGGGTAAATTACCTAGAAATAGAATTGCTAAGTCATAAGATATGTGTATATTTAGTTCTTGCTTGTTTTATTTAAACATTAAAAACTAAAAAATGTACATTTAACCTAATGATGATGATCAGTTAAGCCTAACAAATACATTCAAAATTGTTATTTTTCAAATACAGAAAAACTAAAGTTCAGTGAATGAGATTTATCTGGAAAGTCAAAACAAATATCAAAGAATCCAAAAAAAAAACAATAGATTTTAGTTTACATGATAATTTCTTAGAGCTCAGGATAAGAAGAAATGCTGGTGTAAGTATGCTGCTGCTACTGCTAAGTCACTTCAGTCGTGTCCGATTCTGTGCGACCCCACAGACGGCAGCCCACCAGGCTCCCCCGTCCCTGGGATTCTCCAGGCAAGAACACTGGAGTGGGTTGCCATTTCCTTCTCCAGGTATAAGTATATACTACTGGTAAAATCTTTTTTTAATTAAAAAAAAAGGCAACTCAACTCCATGCATCAAACAATTTAAGAATACTTTTCACTCTCTGACCAACAATTCTACTTCAGGAATCAGTTATTAAGACAACAGTCTTAAATATGAAAAAACTAAACAAACAAAACTTTATACCAAAGTTGTTTGTCACGGTGATCTTTATACTACCAAACAGAAAATGACCTAAATATTTAACACAGAGGAAAGGTTAAACAGGTTTAAGTAACAGGATGTTGATGGAATTTTATATAACCTTTAAAAGTGATCTTTCTGAAGGCTTATGAGGAAATGTTTATGTTATGATTCAAACTGAAATATTTGTACAATTCAAAATTATATATATAGTATGAGAGCACCAATGAAAAACACCAGTAACTACTTACACTTTTAAATAGTCAAATGATAATCTTTTTGACTAGCTGGGCTATATTTTTCTTTGTTCTAGTTTTCTATATTTAAAATTTTTAAATAAATGAGAAAATATTATGATACTGCATATATTACAAGATCATGTAAAAATAAACTTCACAAAAGATTCTAGACCAAAATTTATAAAATAAAAAAGTACAATTACCTGTTTAATGATATTCTTTGCTGTAATAATCATTTCTTCACTATATATTTCTAAAAAATTAAGTTTTCTTTGTTTTAAAAGTCCAAATACAAGAGAGATTAGTCTTTCCTAGTAAAACAAAAGGGTATACAATGTCACAATTTAAGTACAAAATAATCTCACTTAGAAGTAGAAATAATCAATTGTTTAACCCTGAAATTTCTATATTGCATATGGTATTTTCTAGAAGCCTTAAAAACCCCTTTCCAAAGCAATCTTGTCATCAGATTTTTGCAGTCATTATTCTCAAACAGTCAAATCCCATCCTACTACAGTGGATCAAATGAAGCTGGTTTGGGGGCAGAACAATATATTTTAGTCTAGTTTCAATAAGAAGCTAGAAAGTATTCTTCTCAAACCCTGATGACTAATAAATACTCTATAACCCTTGTGCTTTTAAATTAGTGGTCTACAACACTGGAATGATGACCTGGATTATTTGTGGGGAATTAACTGCTAACACAAAAATCTCTTTAACCGATTAGGCTGCTATCAGGGCTTTTTGGATTCTTTACTATTAATAGTTCTTGGCAATAATCAGCATTAAGAAGTTACCAAATAAATTACCAAATATGATGCATTTGTGCATGCACATGCATAAAATATGTTCATAACAGGTGCTCAGTGAATGTGAATGACAGGTAAAATACCATACAATAACGATCACTTTTTATATAAGACACACTCCACTACATGCATACACAAGGATATAAGTTAATCATCCTAGATCTACATTTGGAACTTGGGTTATAAGCTATATATAAACTTTAATTTCCATTTTTAATTAAGCTATAAAATTATTTATTCTCTAATTTCAAAGGTTAATAAACAAGTATAGTGCTTTCTAAAGTCACGTAGTCAAAGATTTCATAGGTCTCACACGGACTGATACTGAAGATAATTTTGCCCACTATAACCTAAGAAGAATGTTCTATACTAAGGCGTTAGGAAATAACCCTAAGCAATGAGATCAATTTCATTCTAGAGTTCAAAGGACATACCTCTTCTAAAATTTGACAGTCATCTTCCAATGGTCTATTTAAGTCACTGTGAGAATAAGTAGAAAATTCTGCAATCATCATTTTATCTATCAGTTTTTCTAATTCACAAAGCTGTGATCCCAAATGCCTACAAAGGAAGAGGGAAATGTTACCTACATTTGCTAAAAACCCATATTTACTCCAAAAACAAGGGATCAACTAGGCAGCAAAACTTTTCTAGCTGATAGCACTTGTGCAACAAGGTGACATTTTAATAAAATGAAGTCTTTTAACTTAACAAAAATAACTGTTGACAGTTTCACGTTGTCTCCCAAATTCTATTTTTCCCTTTATATCTTTAACCTCCAAACACTTAAATATGCTATAGGAAACCTGGTTCTATAAAACTTCATGACTGTTTTTTTAGTCCTTTTTGCACAGACGAAATAACCATATGTTCTAAAATCCTTTCCTCATTAACCACTTACTGAATATAAATGTCAGTAGCTCCTCAGTCATTTATTTATGCAATAAATATAAGCGCATTCTGTGTACCAGGCCCTGTTCTGGGTATACATAAATATCTGAAGAACTATAGGGATAGACTGATTCAATTAATCTCTGTCACAATCAGTTTGAGTTACTGTGCAACATCCCTCAGGCCATTAAACTGAAAGTCATCAGAATATAAGAATGAAAAATAAAAATACTGAGCTACAATCTATCCCTGGAACTTTTTCTCATAAAATATAATGTTCCTTTTTAACCTATCTCTTTAATATTTGCAGATCCTAGTTAGGGTTAAAGTGAGAGGGACTCTAACTTGAGCCAAATTGTGCGGGTGATAAGGGGAAGTATTACTAAAAAAATGTGGAACCTTTTCCCTGGAAAAAAAACGTATGGTCCAAATGACAAGAAGGGTTCCATGTAGTTAATCCCTGCAACTAAGGATGAATATCTTAATATCCAAAGGGATTTTTGTCATACAATCGAATAGTTTCATGAAAACAATGGGTTGAAGAAACCAGGTAATCTAATTGGTACCAAGCATTTCAAAACTTAAGTGAAATTTCTCTTAAATTTAAACATTTATAATTAAATAAAAAACATTTTAAAATCTTATGCTACATTTACTTGAAAAACAAACTCAATGTCATCAACTGTCCTGACTATGACCAGATAGATACAGCACATTTTAAAAAATTAGTCTAAAGCATGTGGCCTTTTAGACAGATCCATTGCTTTCCGTTTATGAACAACATATGGTAGTAGTATAGTGATAATTTGAAAAAGTATGAGTGAAATAATATAAATTTGCATTTTGTAATATGAAAATTATATTTCTTACAGCTAATTATAAGTCTAATAAGGTTCTCATAAATGGTGACATCTCATAACGAACTAATTTAGACCATATCCACTATTATAAACTAAAATACTACCATAAAAGGAATTTGACAGTGTCCTGCAAAATTACATAGGCAATTAGCCTTTGACCTAGGAATCTCACTTTCAGAATCTGTCTCAAAAGTATATAGGTAAAAATACAAAAGAATGCACATTCATTGCAGCACTGTTGATAATGGCAAAGGAATGGCAACAACCTAAATGCTGACGAACAGAAGGCTAGTTATATCATGCTGTTGCTGCTGCTGCTAAGTCACTTCAGTCATGTCTGACTCTGCAACCCCATAGACAGCAGCATAACAGACCCTATATATCTGCAAAATATAATCTGCAAGACCCTGCAGTTAATTAACCTGCAATTAATATCAATTCATGGGGTCGCAAAGAGTCGGAAACGACTGAGCAACTGAACTGAACTGAATATTCTATATACTGCTACAGAGCAGTTTCTCAACCTTTTTGTCATTACTGCCTCCCCAAAACATCCTTTTAGACATTTTTATTCCTAATCATCCCCCATGAAATTTTAATATCCCAGATATACTGTATATCCATTTAGGTACCATGGCCTTTGGAGCACAATAAACCATTGTAAAATTCAAGACCTTTTTTTACCCTTCAAGAACCAATTTCCCCTCCCTGAGGTGATATTCTTCATTGAGAATGTATACTATAGCATGATCTACAAGGTATATGTAAGGTAAAAACAGTAAGGTGGAGAAAACTATGTACAGTATGCAATTGCTTATCTAAGACAAAGGACAGATAGATGGATAAATATAGACTAAAACTTTTTAAAATGATGACTAACAGGAGTAGATAGAGAGGAAGGGGACCAAGACAGAAGTTAAATTTCTCTGAATTATCTTCTCTTTCATAGATTTGACTTTGGAACCCTGTAACCACTTAACATAGTTGTAAAACAATGTTACACCTAAAAACAGCAACCCTTAAATATCAAAAAGCAAGTCAAATAAATGAGCTTAACTATGTATTAAACTAGAGGCAAATCTACAAAAGAGGAAATTATTTCAAGTGACTTGAAAACAGGAATTTATCCATTCATCCCATAAGGGATATACCTTAAGAAAAACAAAAAGAAATCCTATGTGTTTGTAGTAGTAATATTGTTAGTTCTGAGAGCACTCTATGTATGTGTGTGCTAAGTCACTTTAGTCGTGTCCAACTCTGCAACCCTACAGACCGTAGCCCTCCAGGCTCCTCTGTTCATGGGATTCTCCAGGCAAGAATACTGGAGTTGGTTGCCATGCCCTCCTCCAGGGGATCTTCCCAATTCAGGGATCAAACCTGTGTCTCTTACATCTCCTACACTGCCAGGCAGGTTCTTTACCACTAGCATCACCTGGGAAGCCCAATTCAATATATGCTGCTGCTGCTGCTGCTAAGTCGCTTCAGTTGTGTCCGACTCTGTGCGACCCCATAGACGGCAGCCCACCAGGCTCCCCCGTCCCTGGGATTCTCCAGGCAAGAACACTGGAGTGGGTTGCCATTTCCTTCTCCAGTGCATGAAAGTGAAAAGTGAAAGTGAAGTCACTCAGTCGTGTTTGACTCCTAGTGACCCCATGGACTGCAGCCCACCAGGCCCCTCCATCCATGGGATTTTCCAGGCAAGAGTACTGGAGTGGGTTGCCATTGCCTTCTCCGATTCTATGTATATTGTTGGATAAAACAAATGAGTAATTTTGTTGGTGTCATAAGGAAGCACAGTTTTTAGCCTGCTGGAAAGGTAAATATATATGCAAACTTGAAGAAACAAAAACTCTACAGTCCTAAATTTATCAGTACACAGTAGAACTATCCTGGAACATTCCTAGAACAAACTCATATTTTTTCTTTAAAAAGGAAATTTTATTTTCTAGCTCTACCCACTAAAAAGGCTTGGCAATCATGACCAATCAGCCTTTGATCAGAGGTGTAGCAAGGAACACCTTGCTACAAGGAACACCTAGACTATAATTTCTAAGTACCATTTCCTACTAAAAAAACTAGGGCTCCTTAGAGAAATGGCAGTTTGCAAATCTGGAACATAAAAGTGTAACATGAATATCCCGACATAACATGAAGTAAGAAAACCATCAACAACTACTCAAAGAATCAAAAGGATTTGAGGAGGTTCCTATATAAGAACAAAATGAATACCAATGAAAATTTTTAAAAGGAAAAAACTTGGGGCTTCCTTGGTGTCACAATGGTAAAGAACCCTCTTGCCAGTGCAGGAGACATGGGTTTAATCCCTGATCCAAGAGGATCCCACATGCCACAGAAGAACTAAGCCTGTAAGCAACAAACATGAGCCTGCTCTAGAGCCCGGGAGCAACAGCTACAGAAGCCCATGAGTCCTAGATCCTATGCTTCACAAGAGAAGCCACAGCAACGAGCAGCTCACATACCACAACGAAGAGTAGTCCCCACTCACAACTAGAGAAAACCCACTCAGTAACAAAGACTCAGCACAGCCAATAAATAAAGTTTAAAAAAAAAGACAAAAAACATTGATACTTTAAACATTTATAAAACCATGTGCTTATAAAACATTTGGAAGATGCTAGGCTGGATCATGGAAAAAGCAAGAGAGTTCCAGAAAAACATCTCTTTCTGCTTTACTGACTATGCCAAAGCCTTTGACTGTGTGGATCACAATAAACTGTGGGAAATTCTGAAAGAGATGGGAATACCAGACCACCTGACCTGCCTCTTGAGAAATCTGTATGCAGGTCAGGAAGCAACAGTTAGAACTGGACATGGAACAACAGACTGGTTCCAAATAGGAAAAGGAGTACATCAAGGCTGTATATTGTCACCCTGCTTACTTAACTTATATGCAGAGCACATCATGAGAAACGCTGGGCTGGAAGAAGCACAAGCTGGAATCAAGACTGTCGGGAAAATATCAATAACCTCAGATATGCAGATGACACCACCCTTATGGCAGAAAGTGAAGAGGAACTAAAGAGCCTCTTGAAGAAAGTGAAAGGGAAGAGTGAAAAAGTTGGCTTAAAGCTCAACATTTAGAAAACAAAGATCATGGCATCCGGTCCTATCACTACATGGGAAATAGATGGGGAAACAGTGGAAACAGTGTCAGACTTTATTTTTGGGGGCTCCAAAATCACTGCAGATGGTGACTGCAGCCATGAAATTAAAAGACACTTACTCCTTGGACGGAAAGTTATGACCAACCTAGATAGTATATTCAAAAGCAGAGACATTACTTTGCTAACAAAGGTCCGTCTAGTAAAGGCTATGGTTTTTCCTATGGTCATGTATGGATGTGAGATTTGGACTGTGAAGAAAGCTGAGCACCGAAGAATTGATGCTTTTGAACTGTGGTGTTGGAGAAGACTCTTGAGAGTCCCTTCGGCTGCAAGGAAATCCAACCAGTCCATTCTAAAGGAGATCATCCCTGGGATTTCTTTGAAAGGAATGATGCTAAAGCTGAAACTCCAGCATTTTGGCCACCTCATGCGAAGAGTTGACTCGTTGGAAAAAACTCTGATGCTGGGAGGGATTGGGGGCAGGAGGAAAAGGGGACGACAGAGGATGAGATGGCTGGATGGCATCACTGACTTGATGGACGTGAATTTGAGTGAACTCCGGGAGTTGGTGATGGACAGGGAGGCCTGGCGTGCTGTGATTCATGGGGTCGCAAAGAGTCGGACACAACTGAGCTACTGAACTGAACTGAACTGAGATTTTCAATTCGTTATTTCATAAACTGCCAGATAAAGGAAAAGAACCTAGAATTTATCTTGCCTATTCCTTGTAAGAACTGTCCTCAGAATTAACAAATAATTGTTATGGAGAAACATGGCTTTACAGAAATATTCCATTAATAAATGAATAAGGAAGTTTAGAATTAGAATATCATGATTTGCAACCCACAATGAGATGATAAATCTAGGCAATGATCATCAAATGGCTGCTAATATCATAAAAAGAGACAACCAGATATATGATTTCTAAGAAAAACTTAAACCTGATCAAGCCTTTAAATCTAACTATAAGCTTATAGAAAGTATAGGCAAAGGAAACCTGCTAATAAACATGTGGATGAAGTTGGCAAAATCCAGACTGTGAGAAGCACTACAAAGATAATTTCTTCAATAAATATTTTGAAAGGGGAAAAATGAGAAGAATGGAGAACAATATCAAAAGACACTTGAAATATATCAATCATTTGTAATATAGTTATATTTTGGACCTATTTCAACAAATACACTATGAAAAGAATTTCGAGAAGTAGGAAAATTTGAACACTGACTATTTGAAACTATAAATGATATTAGAATTATGTTTTTAAAGATCCTTATCTTTCAAAGATACATAATGGAATACCTATGGATGAAATGAAATGATATTTTGGATTTGTTTCAAAATAATCCAAGAATCGGGGAGGAATATGGAGAAAACAAAGTTGGCCATGAGCTGATAATTCACAGGTCTTATGCAGTTTACCCAGCTTCATACAACTCTTCATATAATTTCCTCTATTTTTGTGTATGTTTCAGTTTTCAACAAGCTTTTTAAAAAGTAGTAATAGGGTAGGATATAAATCCACACAGAACTTTAACAATGCTTGGTTCTCAATTTTTATAAAGATCATAAATTCCTTTTGAATGTAGACTAGAGGTTACCACTCAAGTATGTGTTACCTTCAGGTATAAGCAGTCCTCAGCAAATCCCAACAAATAATTATGGTAGAAGTCCAGAGGACTGCATCTAGTGATATTCAGCATAATAATTTAAATGTGAGGTTCTATTCAACCTCAGATACTATTGAAAATAACTAAGTACTTTCATTTCTATGCATCTTAATTTTAAAGAACAGATATGAATTTCAATACTAGTATCAAATAATATTTATTACGTACTCACAGGTATAAGATAACATATGTTAAAAGATTTATGTGAATCCTTAAACAAAACTTCTAGAATTATAGGTTTTATAAGATTCACCTTTTCGTCCTTGCTCTGTGTTTACAATATTTTTGACTACTTTATCAATAGATGAAATTGTACTGAACATTATTAACCTTACCAAAAATATTTAAAGATAGATCCGTTAACAGTTCTTTTTAAAAGTATGAGAAGAAGTGGGCAGCAGAGGATGAGATGGTTAGACAGCATCACCAACTTAATGGACATGAATTTGAGCAAACTCCAGGAGACAGTGGAAGACAGAGGAGCCTGGCATGATGCAGTCCATGAGATCACAGAGTTGGACACGACTGAACAACAAAAGCAACAACAACATTCTAATAATCACATGCAGTAATTAAGAGTGGCGGAAGAAATATACTGAAATGACCAGTAACTAAAAATACCTTTCTAAAAACATACACAGGTCCATATATCCAGCTAAATAAATCAGAGCAATTCTAATACTTGCTACTTTAATATGCCTCAATTTGTCCATGAATTCAACTCTTCTACTAAGCTGTGGGTTCACAACAATGACTTCTGTGCTGCTTTTATCAGAAAAACTTCCATAACAATAAACCCAGCAGTAATACTATTTTCATCAAATAGCAGATAATTTGTTGTTTTGACTTCATCTCAGAGCATACAATGTGGATTTTTTATATTACAATGTTTTGAAAATCTAAATTATGTAAGACCATATCAGGAGCAAACAAGATATTAAATACCTTTTAATACTTCCAACAATAAAAATCCCTTAAGTGGAATCCTAAGGTGGCCTCTCTGATCAATAAAATCATGTTACAGTAAACTGGAACCTGTAATTAACTCTGAATGTTTCCCACCTTTTCTTTCAAAAAGAAAAAGGCGACGGCAAACAACTAGAAAAACTAGTTGCATTAATTTTTATCCTAAAATCTATTACTATGGTAGGTTTCTCACTTGGCAAATCTGTAAATTGCCCACAGTTTAACACCCCTTGCACTAGAAAATTAACACTGATGTTCAGAGTGATCTATTTGAGATCCTATAAAACCTCAATGAAATATATTAAAAAGTATACATAATTCTTGGGCCCAATGAGATCTTGACTGAATTTTGACTCTACTGTTTTATAATGTGCTCTATGACTTGGAACAAGTTATTTGTATAACTTGCAACAAGTTATCTAAGATTTTCAATGCTTTATCTTTCTTATCTATTAAAATGAGGCAAGACTATCTCAGAGGGGTTTTCTGGAGTGGGGAGTGGCGTCAAATAATATCAATACATACAATATTCTTAGCATAGTATTTTGTACAGAATACCAAAGTATTCAAAAAATGTTCTTGGATTTTATAGTGGTGCTGGTATTAAGTAGTAACAAAAAAAACTAACAATGGTGAAAACTGAGAAGAGGTTCTACATAAACCTTTACAATAAGACAGAGCAAATAACATTATACCCCTGAATTTCAACATAACTAAATCTTTTCTACACAAAACCTGCAATATATCAAGGATCAAATATATTTTCATATATATTTTATGTGAAGAATAAATGCTCTTTATAAAAGTGTAGGTCTTAAAAAATATTAGAAAGATACATGAGCAAAAGGTAGACAACTAGAATATTTGAAAGTCTTTAAAAAATTATATGCCCTTTTTTATGAAGAATATTTTGTCCTCTGAGTTAAGATACAAACCAAAAAAGTGAGCCTGAAAATAAAGGTAAACTCTTCCTTGCGTTCCAGCTCAAGATGATTACAAGATTATAAAATTTTCACTTTGCCTTCCAATAAATCATAATCTACTAGGAATAAATATTCAACCCTGTTCTTAAATATTTTCCAAATAGCTTTGGATAACTATACTTTTAATCAATATTATTGAGCATAAACTTATGAGTCAAGAAAATGAAATAAACTGCATGACCTTTGGAGTAAAAATTAGAATAGTTTCAGAATTTGCATTCAGCAGGCAAGCATTTAATCTTTGTTTCTATTTCTCTGTTCAGAGGATGAAGCATTCTACTTTGTAGAATCATTTGCTAATATTCATCAACATTTTAATTATATAGTAGTGACAAATGAAAAACAGCTTCTGTTATTACAGAAGTCCATCTTGCTAAAATACTGACAAAATTATTAATTTAAAAAATATATTCCATGCACACATTTAAGAGAGAAATATTTAAAATTTCAGAGGTAAAGGGGAAACTCCAGGAGTTGGTGATGGACAGGGAGGCCTGGCGTGCTGCGATTCATGGGGTCGCAAAGAGTCGGACACGACTGAGCAACTGAACTGAACTGAACTGAAAAATCATTTAGTCACCCTGGGTTCCCATGCTGAGAAATTCAAAGTAGACTTCAAAGGACTACAAACCACCCAAAACTGATTGCAAAATATTATGTACAGGTATACTTTTATGGAAAGAAGGTCTGACCACAGCTTAAAATACATTTTCAAAGAGATCTGTAATCCAAACTTCTGTAAACATAAATGTTTGGAGGTTTTTCCCCTAAGGTTAAACTCCATAGCAATCTGTACACTCATCATCATACTGTACTGCACTGTATCATAACTACCTAGTAATTTCTGTATCCCTACTGACAAATAAATTTCAGAAACAGAATAGGAAGCATCTCTGCTTTGTTCATGGCTATAGTCCCAGCATTCTGCCAGGTGTCTCTCATTTAACAGATGATCAATTACCATTTCTAAAATAAATGAATCATTCACTTGCATAATTAAATTTGGGCCAATTTTTTTTAAAGTGCTTTCTAAATAAATATTCCAATTACACACTCTTAGTAAGAACTTATAATTCAATTAAAATAATTTTATATTTAAGATAAAGTGAAAGTCGCTCAGTTGTGTCTGACTCTTTCTGACCCCATGGACTGTAGCCTGCCAGGCTCCTCTGTCCATGGAAATCCCCAGGTCAGAATGCTGGAGTGGGTAGCCGTTCACTTCTCCAGAGGATCTTCCCAACCCAGGAATCGAACCCAGGTCTCCCACATTGCAGACAGATTCTTTACCGTCTGAGACATCAGGGAAGCCCAAGAATACTGGAGTAGGTAGCCTATACCTCCCAGGAATCAAACCATGGTCTCCTGCATTGCAGGCTGATTCTTTACCAGCTGAGCCACCAAGGAAGCCCATATTGAAGATTTCATTCAGTTAAGCAGGCCTGCAAAGTCCTTGTTGAAGTCCTATCTGCTGGGAAACCCACCTAAATCTTACACTACTGAGTGACTACAGAGAAGTTTTATGGAAGATGTGCTCTATAATGTAATATATTCTGAAGGTTTTCAGAATATATCAAGAAATTTTGATGACTTATAACTGGTCTGATCTGTAAATTAAATATCTGACATGATCACACATAAAATAACTAAAACCCTAATTTTAAAGGTATTTTCAAAATAAAGCCTCAAAAGAAATTGGGTATCTTCCATCATCATGTGAAATTTTTTGCAATGTGATAGACTACAATGAAAAATGAGTTTTAATAATTATCTAATTTAAAACTTACTCAATAGCTTTTAAAATGAAGTGGTATTCCTTTTTCCACTTTCTCTACTTTGACACAAAGCTGTTTCAACATTTTCAAAATGTTATCAGTTTCAAAGTTGTTACTGGCCCTTTATCAATTTCATCTACTAGAGAATTTAATTTTACTTCTTTATCCAAATATCTCTTTCAGAATTTTCCACAGGTTATTGTGATCCACACAGTCAAAGGTTTTGGCATAGTCAATAAAGCAGAAATAACTGTTTTTCTGGAACTCGCTTGCTTTTTCAATGATCCAGCGAATGTTGGCAATTTGGTCTCTGGTTCCTCTGCCTTTTCTAAAACCAGCTTGAACATCTGGAAGTTCACAGTTCGCGTATCGTTGAACCCTGACTTGGAGAATTTTGAGCATTACTTTACTAGCATGTGAGATAAGTGCAACTGTGCGGTAGTTTGAGCATTCTTTGGCATTGCCTTTCTTTGGGATTGGAATGAATGACCTTTTCCAGTCCTGTGGCCAGTGCTGAGTTTTCCAAATTGGCTGCATATTGAGTGCAGCACTTTCACAGCATCGTCTTTCAGGATCTGAAATAGCTCAACTGGAATTCCATCATCTCCACTAGCTTTGTTCGTAGTGATGCTTCCTAAGGTCCACTTGACTTCACATTCCAGGATGTCTGGCTCTCGGTGAGTGATCACATCATCGTGATTATCTGGGTCGTGAAGATCTCTTTTGTACAGTTCTTCTGTGTATTCTTGTCACCTCTTCAATAATATCTTCTGCTTCTGTTAGGTCCATACCATTTCTGTCCTTTATCGAGCCCATCTTTGCATGAAATATTCCCTTGCTATCTCTTAATTTTCTTGAACAGATCCCTAGTCTTTCCCATTCTATTGTTTTCCTCTATTTCTTTGCACTGATCTCTGAGGAAGGCTTTCTTATCTCTCCTTGCCATTCTTTGGAACTCTGCATTCAAATGGGTATATCTTTCCCTTTCTCCTTTGCTTTTTGCTTCTCTTCTTTTCACAGCTATATGCAAGGCCTCCTCAGACAGCCATTTTGCTTTTTTGCATTTCTTTTTCTTGGGGATGGTCTTGATCCCTATCTCCTGTACAATGTCACAAACCTCCCTCCATTGTTCATCAGACCACCTGACCTGCCTCTTGAGAAATCTGGATGTAGGTCAGGAAGCAACAGTTAGAACTGGACATGGAACAACAGACTGGTTCCAAATAGGAAAAGGAGTACATCAAGGCTGTATACTGTCACCCTGCTTATTTAACTAATATGCAGAGTATATCATGAGAAACGCTGGGCTGGATGAAGCACAAGCTGGAATCAAGAATGCCGGGAGAAATATCAATAACCTCAGATATGCAGATGACACTACACTTATGGCAGAAAGTGAAGAGGAACTAAAGAGCCTCTTGATGAAAGTGAAAGAGGAGAGTGAAAAAGTTGGCTTAAAGCTCAACATTCAGAAAACAAAGATCATGGCATCCGGTCCCTTCACTTCATGGGAAATAGATGGGGAAACAGTGGAAACAGTGGCTGACTTATTTTGGGGGGCTCCAAAATCACTGCAGATGCTGACTGCAGCCATGAAATTAAAAGATGTTTACTCCTTGGAAGAAAAGTTATGAGCAACCTAGACAGCATATTAAAAAGCAGAGACATTACTTTGCCAACGAAGGTCCATCTAGTCAAGGCTATGGTTTTCCAGTAGTCATGTATGGATGTGAGAGTTGGACTATAAAGAAAGCTGAGCACTGAAGAATTGATGCTTTTGAACTGTGGTATTGGAGAAGACTCTTGAGAGTCCCTTGGACTGCAAGAAGATCCAACCAGTCCATCCTTAAGGAAATCAGTTCTGGGTGTTCATTGGAAGGACTGATGTTGAAGATGAAACTCCAATATTTTGGCCACCTGATGCGAAGAGCTGCCTCATTTGAAAAGACCCTGATGTTGGGAAAGACTGAAGGCGGGAGGAGAAGGGGACAACAGAGGATGAGGTGGTTGGATGGCATCACCAACTCAGTGGACATGAGTTTGGGTAAACTCTGGGAGTTGGTGATGAACAGGGAGGCCTGGCATGCTGAGGTTCATGGGGTCGCAAAGAGTTGGACACGACTGAGCAACTGAACTGAACTGATTCAAATATCTGTGTAAATATTGGTCCTTAAGATTTTATTTTAGTAAGACTAAAATTTTAGAATGATAATATTAAACAGGTCAATCTAGAAGAAAAAAATACCCATGTAATTCTAAATACACTCATACTTTTTCAGTTTTCATTACACACTAAAATTTATCCTTTGAAAATTTAACACTATTTCTAATGGCTTACTTAATGGACGTACCGGAAGCTATGAATGCCCTGAAGTTCTTGCTGTAGAACCTCTTGTGTTGTTGCTATTAAGTCCAATGCTCCAACAAATTCAGAAGTAGATAACAACACCTGTACTGTAGGCTGAGTCTGGTGTACAGTGGCCATTAACTTCAGTTTATTGTATACTTTAACACAATTATTTCTGGTAAGTGCCAGTCTTAAAATGTGTAGTGATCCTTCACACATTACTTTATCAATCTGTGCAATTTTATCTCGAAGCATTTTTACAGCCTGGGAAGTTTTCTTGAGGTAGTCCTGCAATTCGTGTTGAGAGGTCATTGCATGAAAAAATGCTTCTGAACGTAAAGAGATCTGGTGAGCAATGTTTACTTCCACAATATCCAGATAATGGCTCAGCTTAAGAGGAAAGAAAAAAAAAAATCATAGAATTATAAGTATATTTTAACTATCCAAATGTTAAATCCCATTGTGTGAACCATTAGATTATATGATGCTTGCTATTAGGCACACAAAATAGAAAGGTGATGAAAGGTAGAGCCCAAAGATTAATAAATGTAAGACAAAATCACAGTAGGTGATTTACCTTCTTCCTCTGCTCCTGCCACTACTGCCCTCCAAACACCAACTACTTTCTAGAAAGTAAAAGTACCCCACAGTCACCTCAGAGTATAAGCTAGTTTCAGAAGTTCTAAGATCTGAGAGAGAGAGAATATTGATTTTCTTAACCTCTACACATCATCATTATCACCAATATCAAGTCATTTATCTGACTGAAAGATAATTATAGGTTATTATTTATTGACTTCTTCCTTCTATGTATCAGGAACTGGTATTTTATACATATATAATTTACTAATTTCAACAGTCTTAGAATATAGGTTTTATTATTATTTTCTTTTACAGATGAAGATACTAAGGTTTAGAAACTTTAAATTACTTGAATAAAGTCATATAATTAGTAAGCAGAAAAACTGAAATTTGATTTCAGGTTTGTCTAACTCAAAAACTGAAGTTCTTTCTACTGCACCACGCTGCCTGAAAACACTACAGAATTCATGAAAGACAGATTAGTGATCAAGTCACTAATTGTAGAATGTACCAGAATTCATTTGGATCTTTTTTTTCCCCAGGGCTGTTTATTTTACATTTCAGCAATTATTCTTTTATCAATTCATAAAATCCAGGTTATTTCCAATGTGCTTTCCTCTTAAATAATTGATAGAAGCCTCAAACAATTAATTCATATATATTTTATTGGTAACACTATCAAAATTAATTCCTAGAGTAACATATATTAAAAATGATTTCTAATTTCAAATATAGACTCCTAAAATTTGAGTTGTCTTTTCTTCCTTCAAAACTGCATATGTCTTTTTTTGGCTACATTATCTTTCTATTTGTCTCTCACTTTTTTACTTTTAGAGTCTTCAACCCATAGCTCAAACTTCAAGAATTATCTCTGAGTATCTCAGAAGAATTCACAGTGTTAAAGGGTTAATGGGCTTTCTACATTTAGGACTCATAAAATTAGGAGATTATTTGGTCACCAAGCTTGTTTCCTTAAAACTATGCAGGATGATGCATATCTTCAATAAGGCTCCTTCAATAATATATTCATAAATAGGTTACAAACAAGACATTGTTTTATAGTTTAAATCTCTTGCATTTATACTCTTTTGCTGTTGTTCTTTTTATCTTCAATGACTGCTCATTTATTTACCTAAAAAGCAATAAGGAGATGAAAGTACTTAGTTACATCACAAACTAAAGTAACTCAATTTTCAGAAAATGGAGAACGAGTAACTCTTTTAGAACAGTGCTACTCGGAATGCAGTCCATATGCTGCTGCCAGTTTGTGAACTGTTCAAGAGGTCCAAGACGAAAAGAGGAACTTGGCTAGAATTTTTCATAGAAAGACTTTCTTAATGAAGGAAACAGTACAATGATTTACATTCTAAACCAAACTCATTAATCTCATCGCAGAACACAACTTTGGATAGCAGCACTACAATAAGATATAAATTTCTCTAATCCTTGCTAGCATCCCCTCTTTAAAACTAGCAAGATAAAACAATTGTCATCAATCATATAGTAAGCTTGAATCCTGTCTTCCATTCCTGTTTTCCATTCCTTTTCTAAGAAGAGAGCAGAATGAGAAGGAAACAAAATGTAAAAGTAACAAAGCTGATTTTGCAACTTACCAAAAAAAAAAAATCCATTAATCACTCTTAACATTTAGCATAAGAAAAGTATTTCATTTGAGTTTCAAAGATTTTTGCAATTTATCAATATTCCATTGATATATTCTTTTCAAAGACATAATATTTTCATAATTCATTTCCTATTAAAAATTCTATAAAGGGAACAATTTTTTAAAGTATTTATAAAAGTATTTGTATAGACTGATGAAATTTTTATTGGCTTCTGTTGTTTTTCTCTTTTAAGGTATACAACGGGATATACTTGGAATGTAAAAAAGTCTGGGAGTGAGTCTATGTCCATAAATCTATCCTTTTCCTAAGATTTATGAATTTATTTTTACTCAAGGAAAACCTTCATAGATGAAAATGTTGCCCAAAAAAAAAAAGGGGGAACTCGTTTTCAACTATAAGGAAGGCATACTCATAATTCTTTCCTCACATTTCTTCTCCTTTCCTAAGTTGCCCTTTCTTCAGTTGAAGAGGACTAGGCCCAACTTATTGAATAGCCCACATGAGACAAGCTTTCAGACTGCCAAGAGCTGTCATTAGACTACAACGGAATGCCTCATCTCAGTTTAGGAACCACAGTCAGTTTCAGAAATGTTCTAAACTGAGTGCTAGGAAAGAACAGAGATCAAAAGTCTTTACTTCCTATTCCAGTTTTAAAAGAGTCTTGATATGTGAGTTCTGTTTAAAGTTTTACATTTTAAATGACTTTCAGGTGTTGACTTCTGAAATATAGAACATTGTAAGATTTTGAAAAACTGCAGACATGCAAAAGGCTAGGCTTTGCAAAGCTTTGCAAAGCTAAATGAACACTGTAATTTTTAACTATGATATTTTTGCTTCAAAAGAATCATCATTACTATGTGTAAAGGAGGAAAAATAGTTTCTTAGGAAAAGTTCATTTTCTGTGATTTAAATCATAAAGAATATAAAATTAGCCAATATATTGTTTGGAATAAAAGTAAAACAATTAATTGCATTATCTACTACATCCTTTCATCTGAATTTCTGTCAACTGCTGATTTGGATAAGAAGCACTCAAACAATAAGCTTCTCCTTTTCAACAGAACAACTGGTATTGTATTGAAACAAAATACTATTACTTTATCAGTTAAGATTTAAAGGGTTCAAATTATCAGTAACAATAAGGATGAAATTAAAGGAATTAGTGCCTACTAAATAACTAACTATGAACACACACAAATATTGGGTTGGCCAAAATGTTCATTCAGGTTTTTCTGTATGATATCACAAAAAACCTGAATGAATTTTTTGGCTAACCCAATTGTATCATTTGATTAAAATAGTTTTCTACATGGAAAAAATAAAAATTACCTTTTCTTGTAGCAACTTTGAGGAAGCTGCATCACGATTTCCTTTTCCACCAGCAGTATTAAAATGAGACCATGGTAAAACTGAATTAAAAGTTAAGGAATCGTCCAAGGCAAAATCTGGTTTCATAAAAATCTAATAAAAAAATGCATTTCCCTCAATTAGATAAACATTTTCTTTACATCTAATATCCCCTTCATTAAAATAATTAACTTGAATCTCAGACATATACAGAAAAAGGAAGTGATAACAAGCTGTTGCTGCTGCTGCTGCTAAGTCGCTTCAGTCGTGTCCGACTCTGTGCGACCCCAGAGATGGCAGCCCACCAGGCTCCCCCGTCCCTGGGGTTCTCCAGGCAAGAACACTGGAGTGGGTTGCCATAACAAGCTATGTATATAAAAATCTATCTCTGGATTACAGCAAATGGCTACTTACCGATATCCTTCCCTAATCCATGCTCTATACTACCGTCAGACATACCATTAAAATGCAACTGTAACTATTATAATCAAGTTCTCTTTTTAAATTTCTCAGTGAATTCCCATGACTGACAGACCAAACTCTCTTAGAAAGGTATAAAGAGCTTTATTTACCTCACACTTTACAATATTTATTTAACCCCATCTCTAAACACAAGGGGCTTACCTTGCGGCTCAGCTGGTAAAGAATCCATCTGCAATGCGGGATACCTGGGTTTCATCCCTGTGTTGGGAAGATCCCCTGGAGAAGTGAAAGGCTACCCACTCCAGTATTCTGGTCTAGAGAATTCCATGGACTGTGTAGTCCATGGGGTCACAAAGAGTCTGACATGACTGAGCAACTGAACTGAACTAACTGATGATTGGGAAATCGAACTAGGAACTAGGGACATGAGTGTATTTTCTAATCCCTCTAGTATAACTAAAAGGATTGATTAATTCAAAACATGTTTATGATGATTTATTCTTATGCTAGGCACTAAGGTGGAAACAAAGCTAAATTATTACAGAGATCCTAATCTCAAGGATCTTTCACCACAAAGATGTGATAAAACATATACATAAATATTTTATAAGGAAAAGAGTGACAAATGTCTTAAAAGGGACAGTAGGGATCTAGATAAAATGCCATGAGAGTTTGGCAAAGGGTCCAGTGATCTTCATTTGGGGGGAAATGTATTCATACAAGTTGCCATTTAAGCAAGAAACTGTACAAGATAAGATATGAAGAGGTAAAAGTCTTTCAGGCTAAAGGAACAGTGCAAATAAAGCACGAAGCCAGCAAAAAGTCTGAAGTAAAAAATGTGTAAAAAAGAAAAAATAAAGGATTTCTAAGATTAGTAGGCAAAAGTTAAGAGCATGACTATGATGGAAATGAATAAGGGCCTTAAATGACAGAGTTTGAATTTTGTTTTGTAGAAATCAAAGAACTTTAAACATGACTGCCCTTTCCTGTTTCTTTCATCTTTCTGTCTCTTCTCACCCTAAAAAGCAATTATCATAGACCTCTGAGAATCTGACGAATGCAATGGACTCTTTCCCCAGAAAACAAAAACACATTCATCTATTACATGCCTCTACATAAATTTTCATACAAAGAAAATATCTCTAATAATTTGGTGGGGTAATAAGATCATTGGGGGCTTCCCAGGTGGCTCAGTGGTAAAGAATTGGCCTGCCAATGAAGGAGATGCAGGAGATGCGGATTCAGTCTCTGGGTTGGAAGATCCCCTGGAGGAGGAAATGGCAACCTGCTCCAGTATTCTTGCCTGAAAAATCCCACAGACAGAGGAGCATGGCAGGCTACAGTCCATGGGGTTGCAAAGAGTCAGATATGACTGAGCAACTGAGGATGCAATAAGATCAAATTTTTTTTTTTAATGAAGAGATTTAAACATACTTGTAGTTTTTGGTGATAAAGAAGAGACTGATAATGCAAAACAGAGCAAATAAAAGTGATGCAACAAAGTCCCAGAAAAATCAAAGTGGTCAAAGCATCAGAAAACAGCCCAGTGAAAGTTTCTTTCAAGACAAAATTAAAGATCAAATATTAAAAAGCTGTATTCTCATTTTTCAGGCTTTGTTACCTTAGGTACTTGCTCCAGATCTGTCCTGGATTTATCTATTTTTAAAAAGAAAAGGAAAAATATGATTTTTTAAAACTTGTTTTCACTTTATTTCCATAAAATATATTTTGACAGATTCAACACTATACTAGGTCACAACTAAATAACCACCATAATACAACTGAGGAATCATGTGTCTCTAATGGCAGTTATAATGAAGATGGAGAAAAAAAAGTTTCTTTCTTCAATAAACACCTCCTTATGTCTAGTAGTAGGCAAAGTGCTGAATAAGACATGTTTCAAATAATTTTTATCACTTGTATAGTAGCAATAAAACAACTAAATACGTTTCAAATCTTTTTAAAATGGACACAGAAAGCTTGGTACTATCTTACAGAAATACTATTTTTATTGTTCAAAATATCTACCATCCCATCCAGAATTTCTTTGATCAAGGTTTTTTTTAATACCATATTAGTTTTCTTCTTAGACATCTTAATTTGTATCATCTACAAGCTTCTTGAAAATGAACCTCCTTTATCTTCGTCTTGCCAATCAGATCTCAAGACAAGGCACCCTCCTTTCCAAACTCAGCTTTCTGTACTTAGACTCCATCCTTTCCTGCCTCTTCTCTGAGTTCACTTCATCAACTACCCTGCCTCTCCATACCTGTAACCTTTTAGAAGGCCTTTCCTCTTGGCATACAAACATGCTCAGTTCTTTTCCATCAAAAAAAAAAAAAAAAAAAAAAGATGATGATGATGAAGAAAGATAAAACCCAGGGCCTAGTGTAGACTAAGGCAAAGGAGAATCTCAGGTGCGAATTTCAGGAAGCACTCACTCTCAGGATTATGCAAATATCTCTCTTGCCTCATCTAATCCTGGCCTTGCAAAAACATCCTTCTACCACAACTACTAGTAGAAACAAACTAGAGGGATTCTGTTCCCTCTAGTCAAAACTTTACATCTCAGATCTTCAAGTCACATTCATACTGGCAGTCTCCACTTCTTACTTTTATACCTGCTCCTTTAGCACACACTATTGACATTTCTGTAACCACTGCTGCTGCTCCTGCTGCTGCTGCTGCTGCTGCTAAGTCACTTCAGTCATGTCCGACTCTGTGATCCCATAGACGGCAGCCCACCAGGCTCCCCCGTCCCTGGGATTCTCCAGGCAAGAACACTGGAGTGGGCTGCCATTTCCTTCTCCAATGCATGAAAGTGAAAAGTGAAACCACTACTTCAGTCTAAATGTTCTCCCTAAGATCTCTCAGATCGCCAAATCCATAGAGACTTCTCAGTGTGCCAACTTGCTCTATCCCTGAAGTATTCTGACACTGTGGACTAATCATTCACATTTCTTTGAAATTCTAGCTACTTTTTATTTCTAAGGTGGAACTCTCTCTTGGTTGACTCTCCTACTCTCTGACTACTACTTTTTAGTCTCCAAGTACCTCATCTTCTACTGCCATTTAAATGTGACAGCTTTCTGTTCTATCATTAGTTCTTTTCTCCTTACTACTCACATCTTCCTAGGTGATCCCACCTAGGCCCTTGGATTCAGCTACCATGCTATTGGCCAGCATGTGGTCTATGAAAACATCTATTATACTTGGTATCTCCAGCCTAGATCTCTTTACTGAGCTTTGGGTTAAATACCAGACTTCTCCTTCTCCGCAAAACTTCAATTAAACCACCCTCCATCTCCTCCAGGATTCCTGCTCTTCCAATATTACCTCTCACCAAACTGTACCTCTCACCTGGCCAGCTGTCCAAGTAAAAAATCTGGGAATCATCTTTAACCATCTTGCTCCATTACTAACGAACGATTGACAACCAAAACTTGTGTCTCCATTTCTGAGGCATATCTTAAAGATCTAATTTTTTCTCCATCTTCATTATAACTGCCATTAGAGACACATGATTCCTCAGTTGTATTATGGCAATAGCCTTCAACTTTCTTCTTGCCTCCAGTTTTATCATCTATAAATTTACTATCCACAACTGTTTTTACAGTGAAATGAATAATCATAACTCTGAACATGTCTGATTTAAAATATTTTGGAGCTCTACACTACTTTTAGAAAAGAAAAATTCCTTAGCATGATACACAAGGTTCTTCATGATCTGACTCCTACCTACTTCTTCAGCTCATTTCTGGTTCCCAGTAGAGCCAGCATACTAAGTTCTTGCAGGTCTAGAACATGCTAAGACTTTGCATAAACTGTTTCCTTTCCTGGAATGCCTTTTTCCACATAAATATTTCTTGAGAGTTTAAAACACAGACAATCCTCAGTACTAGGAGTTTTCATAAACCTAAGTTGGAACTCTTTACAATATTACCATGCTGAACTTATTGTTCAATATACAGTGCTGCAATTGGTTTGCTTAACCTTGTTCAGGAAACCATCAGCTTCATGAGGATAGAGACTATTTCTTATTCCTGTATTTTTAGGCAACAAGCAAAGTACAAAGTACCTGAATATTAAACAAGTATTTGTTGAACTGAAGGATAGATAACATTACCATCAGATCCATGATTTTTCTTTTTAACAGTTCTACAAAAGATTATGATTATAGGCTATAGAAATTTCGCTAGAAATAAAATTAGATATTACAGTTAACAAGGTCCCCAAATTAAGATTCTGTTCATTAATATTTATGCTATGCTACAAACAGCAAATATTCTTACCATGAGTATGTAAGAGAGTTCTGTCAAAGGTATCTTTAGGAGGACAAATATTCTTGCATCTCTCATGAATCTTTTCTCTCTATTTAAAAGACAAATAAATATTATCAATGCTATGTGGCAATATGAGTATTCAAAGCATTAAAATATTTAACAACAAAATATCAGAATATACCAAATAAGTTCTAAAATTTTCTAATATGAAATCACTAGCCTCTTGAACTTAAATACAAGTAACAAATATGCTTAATAAACCAAATATCACTTAGATGCATGAATGTCTATATACTTACCCATTTTATACAGTTACAGCAAAATCTCCATAAATTTGGAATGAAGTGGAAAAGTCAATTAAAAAAACCCTTATTTTTATAACAGAAATCAATGGGGGTACTTCCCTGGTGGACTAATGGTTAAGAATCTGCCTTCTAACACAGGGGGACATGGGTTCAATCCCTGTGGAGGAACTAAAATCCCATATGCCTTGGAGCACCTAAGCCTGTGAGCTGCAACTACTGAAACCCTCGCACTGGCACCCACCCACAACTAAAGAGAAGCTCAAGCCTGCGTGCCTCCCTGAAGCGTCCATGTACTGCAAAGGAAGATCCCGAATGCTGCAACGAAGACCCAACACAGCCAAATTTTTTTTAAGCAACTTTTTTAAAATAAGGAAGAAAAATTTAAAACCTACACACCCAAAATAGAAAGACAGATTATTAGTTAATACATCCTCTGAGTCCAAAAAAAAAAGTCAGAAAGAAACTCCACTCTGATTTCAGATTAGATGACCACTAACAACACTGTTATCTTTTCAAATACCATACATAGGACATATAGGAAAGTGCAATGTGGTAAGGAAAAATAATGCTGGGTTAGTAATATTCAGAATTCTGATGGCAGTATTCTAGAACTATCTTCCAAAGTGCCTGTAAAATTTTACATTCCTACGTACAATGAATAAGAGTTCCTATTAGTCACATCCTTGCCAGCTTTTGGTCTTGACAGCTTTTTGGATTTTCATCATTCTAAAAGACATGTAGTGGCACCTCATTTTAATTTGCAGTTCCTGACTGACAGATGATATTGGACAACTTTTCATATGCTTACTGCTGCTGCTGCTGCTAAGTCACTTCAGTCGTGTCCGACTCTGTGCGACCCCAGAGACGGCAGCCCACCAGGCTCCCCCATCCGTGGGATTCTCCAGGCAAGAACACTGGAGTGGATTGCCATTTCCTTCTCCAATGCATGAAAGTGAAAAGTGAAAGTAAGGTCGCTCAGTCCTGTCCGACTCTCAGCGACCCCATGGACTGCAGCCCACCAGGCTCCTCCATCCATAGGATTTTCCAGGCAAGAGTACTGCAGTGGGGTGCCATTGCCTTCTCCGTCATATGCTTACTAGCCATCTGCATCTCTTCTTTGGTGAAATGCCTGTTCAGATCCCTTGTCTATTTCTTCTGTGGTGAAATATACATAACATAAAATTTACCATTTAAAACCACTAGTGGAGGTGGCCAAGATGGTGAAGTAGAATCTGAACTCACCTCCTCCCACAGACACACCACAATTAGAATTATTTACAGAGTAACTATCAATGAGAACCTGAAGAATGGCAGAAAAGATTTTTCACAATTAAAGACACAGAAAAGAAACCACAACAACACAGGTAGGAAAGGTGAAAGTATGACCCATACCTGTAGGTCAGGGACCCAAAAATGGGAGAAATATCACAATCACACAGGTCCTCCCCAAGGAGCAAGGGGTCTGAGCCCCACTTCAGGTTCCCCAGTCCAGGGTCCTGCACAGGGAAGATGAGCCTCCAGAATGTGTGACTTTAAAAACTAGAGGATCTTATGTTCAGGACAGCTGGAGAGCTATAGGGAACAGAGACTCTGCTCTGAAAGGCTGTTTACAAAATCTCATATGCTCTGAGACTTAACCATAGACAGCTATCCGAAAGGAGCTTGCTCGAAACTCACTGGATAAACTTGGAAGAGGCAGGAGGCAACTGGGATGCCTCCAGGGAATGGAGATAATGGGAGCAGACATTTTGGGAGCATGCTGTACTGCAATGACACCAGTGCTGGTAAGCACCGTTTTGGAACCCTCCCTCTAGTCTATTAGCACTGGGAACCCAGCCCTGAGCCCACCCCAGGCTGAGCAGACAGCCACATGGGGACTCAGCCCCATCCCTCCAGTAGGCCACAGCCACTGGCTGAGTCACAACCCCACAGGAGCCATGTGAAGAAGACACAAATGGTCAACAGACACATGAAAAGATGTTCACCATCAGTAATCATCAGGGAAAAGCAAACTAAAACCACAATGAGATACTACCTCACAACTGGCAGAATAAATCAAACAAGAAATGTTTCACTTTTGACCTATTACTTAAAGATTAGATATTACCTGAGAGATTTCCTGTTGATATACTGTAAAATGTTCCTTGCTGATCTGTGGGAGGTAGAATGAAGGTATGACTTCAGTGTCCACAAAGTCCAATCCCCATGTTTTTGTGAAGAAGTCAGATTCTCTTTTTGCTAATCTAGGATCATTTAATGCTGCTGGGAGATTTACTTTGGAATGATATATAGTCCATCTATGTTGATCTGTAACTAGAGATGGGGCAACACATAAACTATTTGAATCACCTGCAAAAAGTAAACAAGAGAACTTTGTAAAGTAAGTTTGATGTTTGAAAATACATTCTAGAAAAAAAGATGTTTAGATTATACAAAGCAACTAAACTTTCCCTTCTATAACAATTGTCTTAACCTTCAGCTTTCAATATCAACTGCCAAAGGGGAAGAAAAATATGTACAAGATAAAGGATATACAAAATTTGAGGGTTATAATTGAACAGTGGGGTGAAGAAAGTCTTTCATTAATCTCTTTCCTTAATGTACAATTAAGGAAATTTATCTTTTTTCAAAAACTTTTTTTTCAACATCAAAACTCTTCTACCTTCTACTATATATCTTCTGTTCTTTATTACTCCCGATTTTTTCATGGGTAGGCATATTTTTCTATTGTTTTATGGCAGACCAGGTTCCAATATCCTTTTCTGCAGTTTATAATTAGATAACTGAAATGCTGCTGTAACATTAACCATAGAGGAAAGAAAAACATGCAGTTGGTTCTCATTACTCGGTTTGTTCTATAAAGTCACTAGAACACGTAATAAGCAAATAATGAACCTTTGCTCCCATGGGAAATACACAGTTCAGTTCAGTTCAGGCACTCAGTTGTGTCTGACTCCTTGTGACCCCATGGACTGCAGCACACCAGGCCTCCCTGTCCGTCACCAACTCCCATTCTACTCAAACTCATGTCCATTGAGTCAGTGATGCCTTCCAACCATCTCATCTTCTGTTGTCCCCTTCTCTCGCCTTCAATCTTTCCCAGCATTAGGGTCTGTTCAAATGAGTCAGCTCTTCGCATCAGGTGGCCAAAGTATTGGAGTTTCAGCTTCAATATCAGTCCTTCCAATGAATATTCAGGATTGGTCTCCTTTAGGATGGACTGGTTGGATCTCCTTGCAGTCCAAGGGACTCTCAAGAGTCTTCTCCAACACCACAGTTCAAAAGCATCAATTCTTCGGCGCTCAGCTTTCTTCACAGTCCAATTCTCACATCCATACATGACCACAGGAAAAACCATAGCCTTGACTAGATGGACCATTGTTGGCAAAGTAATGTCTCTGCTTTTTATATACTGTCTGGGTTGGTCATAACTTTCCTTCCAAGGAGTAAGCGTCTTTTAATTTCATGGCTGCAGTCACCATCTGCAGTGATTTTGGAGCCCCCCAAAATAAACTCAGCCACTGTTTCCACTGTTTCCCCATCTATTTGCCATGAACCATGAACTTCCAGATGTTCAAGCTGGTTTTAGAAAAGGCAGAGGAACCAGAAATCAAATAGCCAACATCCGCTGGATCATCGAAAAAGCAAGAGAGTTCCAGAAAAACATCTATTTCTGCTTTATTGACTATGCCAAAGCCTTTGACTGTGTGGATCACAATAAACTGTGGAAAATTCTGAAAGAGATGGGAATACCAGACCACCTGACTTGCCTCTTGGGAAACTTATATGCAAGTCAGGAAGCAACAGTTAGAACTGAACATGGAACAACAGACTGGTTCCAAACAGGAAAAGGAGTACGTCAAGGCTGTATATTGTCACCCTGCTTATTTAACTTATATGCAGAGTACATCATGAGAAACGCTGGGCTGGAAGAAGCACAAGCTGGAATCAAGATTGCCGGAAGAAAGATCAATAACCTCAGATATGCAGATGACACCACCCTTACGGCAGAAAGTGAAGAGGAACTAAAAAGCCTCTTGATGAAAGTGAAAGAGGAGAGTGAAAAAGTTGGCTTAAAGTTCAACATTCAGAAAATGAAGATCATGGCATCTGGTCCCATCACTTCATGGCAAATAGATGAGGAAACAGTGGAAACAGTATCAGACTTTATTTTTTCGGGCTCCAAAATCACTGCAGATGGTGATTGCAGCCATGAAATTAAAAGACGCTTACTCCTTGGAAGGAAAGGTATGACCAACCTAGACAGCATATTAAAAAGCAGAAATATTACTTTGCCAACAAAGGTCCATCTAGTCAAGGCTATGGTTTTTCCAGTGGTCATGTATGGATGTGAGAGTTGGACTGCGAAGAAAGCTGAGCACCAAAGAATTGATGCTTTTGAACTGTGGTGTTGGAGAAGACTCTTGTGAGTCCCTTGAACTGCAAGGAGATCCAAGCAGTTCATCCTAAAAGATACCAGTCGTGGGTGTTCATTGGAAGGACTGATACTGAGGCTGTAACTCCAATACTTTGGCCACCTCATGCAAAGAGTTGACTCATTGGAAAAGACTCTGATGCTGGGAGGGATTGGGGGCAGGAGGAGAAGGGGACAACAGAGGATGAGATGGCTCAATGACATCACCGACTCTATGGACATGGGTCTGAGTGAACTCCGGGAGTTGGTGATGGACAGGGAGGCCTGGCGTGCTGCAATTCATGGGGTCACAAAGAGTCGGACATGACTGAGCAACTGAACTGAACTGACTGAACTGAACTGATGGGACCAGATGCCATGATCTTTGTTTTCTAAATGTTGAGCTTTAAGCCAACTTTTTCACTCTCCTCTTTCGCTTTTATCAAGAGGCTCTTTAGTTCTTCTTCACTTCTCCATATGGGTTATGCATAATACTGGGTTATGCTCCTACAAATCTCTGGAACTTTCATCATCCAATCAACATATAATCTTATTTTGTGTGTGTTTCTGTTTAAAGACACTTTATTTAATAAATATTGTTCAGTCTTTAGCACTGTACTCATGGCTAATACCACTATAACTCATACCTGAATAAAGCTTACACAACATATTTCCCTCATGTAGCCCTCCTGTGCTTAGAAACACTAGAAAGCACTTCTAAGTGCTATGTTTGGAAACCATTTTGAACAGCAAAATCGTCAGCAAAAATACAAAGAAGTGTGGCACTAAACAGACCACAAAAGGGACATGTGTTTACAGCTTAAAAGCTGAAAGAAGGCAGAGTGCTGCTTTGTTCAATTTCAGGTGGGAACGTGTACATCAGGCAATTCAAAATTTTCACTCCTTTGTGCATGTCTGCAAATGACCACGAAAGTGACACAAATAGTGATTTGAGGGTTACAATTAAGTTTTAGGAATTAGGTAAATTTGCAAATGTAGACTCTGCAAATAATGAGGATTGACTGTACTATGTTTAACTGAAGAGCTTTCAATCTGTACCCTCATCTTCAATTTTTTTTTTCAATTTCTCTAAGTGACTTCTTTTATGGAAATGTATAAAAAGAACCATATTCCAATTTCCCAATCAATTTATTTCCAAATTATATGTCATCCTAGTTTTCACATTTACTCTTTTAAGTATATGGAATCTAACTATTCTAATCTAACTATCTAACTATCACAAATTCTCAATAAAATTCCTTAAAAAAAAAAGCATTACCTGTGGGTTCCTTGGGACACACATCTGGCAGTGACTGCACAGGTCGAATGTGTTTTGTCGGGTCTACCTCTTTTTTAAAGAAAACATCACTGCTGCTTCCTTGAGGCACTGGTGAAGAACTGTGGCTTGAAGCCATTGCATAAAATCACCACTCAACTGAAAATGAGCAAAAAACAATAATCAAGACACAATACAAATCATAATTCACCTAAAAGTATTATGCACTTCATAAATTTTCTTTCAAAAACATACTATTTAAAATCCATCAAGGTGTAAGCACATAATTTGAATACTATTAATTGTGGGAGTCATTCATTATATTTAGTTTGCTAAGAAAGTTATTGGTCCTTGTTTAAAAAGTATTCTCCTCAAAGTGCAATATCCTTAGCCTTTTATCCAAAGTGAAACTAGATACCAAAACTGTAACCAATATATATTAAAATTGAAAACAGTCCATTCATTCAACAAGTATATAATTCAGCATTACAGCAAAATGGGTAAATGCATGGAATTTTGAAATCTGACTGAGCTCATATCCCAGCTTCATTTACCAGCAATATAACCTTGAGGACATTTATTTAACCTTTGTATGCTTTACTTCATCTGTAAAAATGGAGATGAAAAGCATTCATCTCATAAACATTTTGTAAGAATTAAAGGAACAGATGTATATAAAGCACTTAAAACAATGCCTACCTCAAAGTTAGTGTTTACAAATGTCAGTTATCATTATGATTACAATTACTATGTGACAGGCACTATATTAAATGTTTATAAAAGAAGTATCATTCTTCAAGGTACTCACAATTATATTAGGTAATCAAAATAATCAAATCCCTAAACAAAACACAAGTTAATCTATGTCTACACTTTTTAACAAGTACAGAAAGAATTTGTGGGCAAGACAACATAATAAAGGCTACAATGTCAGGTAAGACTTTACAAACGAAGTAATACATAACGTGGATAATGAAGAATATGTATTATTTTATTATCGGATAGTAGAAACTCTTACATTGCTGATCATATCAACCAAACACTAGGCATTCAATAAATATTTTTAATGAAGGAATAAATAAATGAACATAAACAGAAGCCTTTATTTGAAAAGGCACTTAAGAGATCACCTTGTCTAAGTTCCCCAGTGTTAGAGATAAGTATAGCAAGGCCCAGAAGGACTAGGTAGTTTACTAAGATACATGTGATTTAACAAGTTTTTTGCAAAGTCAATTTAGGAAATGTGGTGAATAGAAAAATAAGAGTAAGCTATAAGCAGCAGAGATATAAGGGTAAGACTGGTGACAAAAAAGTTATCCACTCTAACTCCTCTGTAGTTTGATAGTAAGTTTAAAATTACATATCCCAGACTTCCCAGGATACCTGTTTCAGTCCTGCTAACACAAAGGAAACACATTCAATTATACTAGTCACTGAGACTAGTAGAAACAAGCTGCTAAGAAAAGAACAGAGATAAGTAATTTCCTCAAAATTCCTGAGCAGAAAGCAAAAACAGCATGAACAAAAGTTGCGAGACATGAAATAATCATAAGACTGTATGGAAACTGACTTGCTGTTTGCTGACAAAAATGCTACCAAAAGTACTGACAAATAAACCATATTTACACACACACACAAAGACAGTATGGCCAGACTACAGGAGCCATTAGAAGTTTAGGGGGAAAAGAATACGATGATGAAAATATCTGGGAAAATTAATCAGGGTCTTGATTTGAAAGGCACCACTGGCCCATTGCATTTATACCCTTTTACGAGGAGATCTAACCAGCCCATCCTAAAGAAGATCAGTCCTGGGTGTTCATTGGAAGGACTGATGCTGAAGCTGAAACTCCAATACTTTGGCTACCTGATGCGAAGAGCTGACTCATTGGAAAAGACCCTAATGCTGGGAAAGATTGAAGGCAGAAGGAAAAGGGGATGACAGAGGATGAGACTGTTGGATGGCATCACCGAGGCAATGGACATGAGTTTGAGTAGGTTCCGGGAATTGGTGATGGACAGGGAAGCCTGGTGTGCTGCAGTCCATGGGGTCGCAAAGAGTCAGACACAACTGAGTGACTGAACTGAACTGAACATTAAGTATACAGTTACTTCTGTATAAAAGCATTTGTATGTTTAAAGAAATAGAAATATCCAAAAGATAAGAAACAGTGATAACACAGAACCCTGTACATTAAGTGTTTGGTAAAGACAACTGTAAATGTAACATTAAGTCTGTTTAACATTTTTGTTACTTTCAACAAATAAAATGGCTAAAATAAACATGTTCTGACACTTAAAGATGTAGGCTACAAATATATGGAAAATGTATTTATGTCAAACATCCATTGCTTGATGTCAGATAAATTAAACATTGATTCCTCCATTGTTTTTACAGTGAAAATAAAGTCTAATTGCCATCTTAGGAATCTAGAAATACTTGGGAAGATGAGGACTTATAAAAAAAAATTTCTAGACTCCTATAAGTTACTTCTCACTCTTGGGTGCAGAAATAAAGATATCTTATTTACTCCTTAAAGTTTTTGAATTGGTTAACATATACAAGTTTCTGGGGTTTTTTCCCCTACATCCTTCCTAATTCCTATGAAAAGAGGGACAATCTCTAGCTATAAGGAGATTATGTAAAATTAGAGTACTACCTACATGAGTGAGCCCCAATTTCTAACCATCTCTCAAATCCTCTTATCACCCTGCTTTTATTAAGACACAGTAAGAACCAAACTTTGTATTCATAACCACATAACAAGTATGATACAGACATTTAATAAGTGTAATCACTGGTAATAAAACACACTGGATTTATTCAAAAAGCATGGATGTATAAACAAATACAGTAAACCTACATGGCTTCTAAACCACACAATTTCAGGAGAATAATCTTTCGAATGGAGAAGGCAATGGCACCCCACTCCAGTACTCATGCCTGGAAAGTCCCATGGACAGAGGAGCCTGGTGGGCTGCCATCTATGGGGTCGCACAGAGTCGGACATGACTGAAGCAGCAGCAATCTTTCAAAGAAATAATCTTTCACTGAAAGGTTAAAGAGCAGAAATGATGAGGCATCATAATAAGAAAGTTTTAGCGGAGAAGGCAATGGCACCCCACTCCAGTACTCCTGCCTGGAAAATCCCATGGACGGAGGAGTCTGGTAGGCTTCAGTCCATGGGGTCGCTGAGGGTCGGACACGACTGAGCGACTTCACTTTCACTTTTCACTTTCATGCATTGGAGAAGGAAATGGCAACCCACTCCAGTGTTCTTGCCTGGAGAATCCCAGGGACGGGGGAGCCTGGTGGGCTGCCGTCTATGGGGTCACACAGAGTCAGACACGACTGAAGTGACTTAGCAGCAGCAGTGTAAGCAAAGAATAGTCTATTCAGGGGAAAAAAAAAAAAAAAAAAAAACACAGAATACAGGAAAAAGGAAAGCTCTCAGCACTAATCGCAGGCAACTCCTGATTTCTACTAATAACACTTGCACTTGTAACTGCCACCTAGATGCAAACTGGGCACTTAACCAGTGGTCACCAACAATGAGAATCTATAAATAGATCTACCCTTCTTCACATGGTAATCTTCTCATAACTACATCAATACTATATACAAATATCTTCTATTGAAGCCTTCTTTGATTTCTTACACTTAGTCACTGTTTATGCATTTCTATTTTGCACCAATCATACTGAAATTTTGGTTTTCATACAGATCTTTCCTATTAGACTGTGAACTTCTTGACGTTTCCATTTCCCTGTGTATTCTACACACCTAATACAGTTCCTGTCACATAGGCAGTATATAATATTCTACAGAAGAATGAAATGGATGTTATGCGGGACAGATCAGAAGAGAGAAACATGAGACAATTACCAATAATCCTTGAGTGAACAGATAAAAGCATAGGTCTGGGCTGATAAAGGAATAAACAGACTCATTCATTTCAAAAGCAAGAAACTGGAAGGATGAATAAGTCAGAAACATTTGATTTTCTTTCCTGTAGTTCAAAACATCTTTTTATGCTAAAAGTTTAGTTAAGATGTTCTATTAAAAAGGGCTAGACAGTGTCACTCCAGAAGCAATGAGCACACCAACTGCTCAGACCCTGGTTTCTAAATACCATTCCCTATAAAGAAACAATGATTCTTTAAAGAAATAGTTGACTCCAAACCTGGAGCATAGAAAGAACAAGTCGATCATGAGAACTCTTGTGTCAGAAAGCAAGGAAATCCTCTAAGACCAGTAGGATTTATCAAAAGGACCAAGGACCAAGTTAAAGGGGCTCCCACTGGTCACATTTATGACAAGTTGAGCACTCTAAACAACCAACCCTAACTGAGTGTAACATACTGAACTAACAAAAAATGAATCTATCATGATACTTGGAGGAAAAGGAATGAGGAAGAGGGGTGGAGTGGGGTAGGTAAAGGAAATCTCTTCTTTACAGAGGAATGCCAGTAAGTGTGAAGAAATGACTGAAACAGAAAATCAACATTTGTAAACCCCAATGTAAAAATCATCAATTTATGCTAAAGCTATTAGGTGAAAGGCTGCTCAAAAACAGAAAATTCACCTAATACCTAAGAATTAATATCACCTTACAGATTATCTCGCAATGCAAAGGGGAAAATGTATCTCTAAAATGGAAAAATCTGGCTGTCACCACCTTAATTAACCAAGTCATCAAACTTGGCATCATTCATAACAGTAAGACAACTTGATATTATGTGATTAATGAAATGACAATATGAGATAAATATCATTACCTATGAAGCACTTTCACCAAAAATGTTTAACCCAATCTAATCAACCCTCTAGACTGAGGGTCAAGCCTCTTTGTTCTGTGGATTCCTTCAGCACTCTGGTGAAGTCTACAGAACCCTAGCAGAATAATATTTACAATGCATAAAATATATAAGGTTACAAAATTACACTTAAATATAGCTATCAAATTATCTTTTAAAATTATAATACAGTAATAATTTGGGGTTTTTTCCTGGCTTTTTTTTTTTTTTTTTTTACTGGGTTTTTGGATGTGGGATATCTTTTTTAAATAGGATCCAGCATCTTCTTGTTGGTTTTTCAATAGCTAGTTGCGATTTCGGTGCTCTCACAGGAGGAAATGAGTGTATGTCCTTCTATTCCACCCTCCTGAACTGCCTCTATTTTTGCTTTTTGATTATGCAAATCTATCTAATTCCTTTAGGACTGACTGGGGAAATCAACTGTGACTATTCACTGGAAGAACTATTGCTGAAGATGAAGCGCCAATACTTTGCCACTTGATCTGAAGAGCTGACTCAATGGAAAAGACCCTGAGGCTGGGAAAGATTAAGGGCAGGAGAAGAGGGCAGCAGTAGATGAAATGGTTAAACAGCATATCAATTTAACAGATATGAATTTGAGCAAATTCCAGAAGATAGTGGAAGACAGAGGAGCCTGATGTGCTACAGTCTATGGAGTCAGACATGACCTAGTGACTGAACTATAACAACATCTAATTCTTAAGCAATAAATGAGCGTAAATATTTTGAGATATTTGCAACAATTTAATATGATCTGAAAACACGTGAAATTTCACTTGGTAACAAAGTTATAGGTAGCATTAATATCCGTGTGAGGGGTTTCTTACATTTACAATTAAAGGAAATCCTAAATTCAGTTAAAGCAGGGTTTCTCAACCATGGCACCATTAACACTGACATTTTGACCTACATCATTCTTTGATGTTGGGGGTTCTCCCCCTGCACATTGTATTATCTTTAGATGCATCCCTGGCCTCTATCCATTTGATTCCAATAGCAGCCTTCCACTCAGCTGCGACAACTAAAATGTCAAAACATTCCTATGTGGGGAAAGAGAGGTGAGAGGACAAATCACCCCAGTTGAGAACCACTGAATTAAAATAAAGTTGTAATTTTTTCCCCATCCAAAATTCAGACTCCCTGAATTCTATTCACAGACCCTAAAGAATATGTGAACTGCAGGTTAAGTATTTTTTGCTCTAGACCTACCTTCCAGTCTAAGAAAATAGATGGAAATAGGATGTTGGGATTTAAAACAAACATGGGGAAACAAACTGAGAATATGAGATAATCTACGAGAAAACTGGCCTGGACACTTAATCAATGTCATTTTTGAAAGGTGGGTAAGTATTCTATATTAAAATAAATAAAGACAACTAAAGGCAATTGTGAGCCTTGACTGGATGCTGGCTCAAAAAAATTTTGCTCTAATACACTATTGGAACAACTGGAGAATTTTGAATGTGGACTGGATGTTGTATGAGATTTTAGAATTAATTTTCTTAGGTGGATTAATGATATTGAGATTATGGGAAAATTGTCCTATATTCAGGACATGAACACTACAGTATTCAGGAGTGAAATATGTCACCTACAACTTATTTTCAAATGATTGAGTAAAAAATACACACAGATAAAATGGCAAAATGTTAAAAATGGTTTATCTAAGTCAAATACATATGATTATAACATGTTCTATTCTTTCACTTCTCTGTGTGTTTTTTAGTTTTCACAATAAAAAGTTGGGGGAAAGAAACTTCATATTTTTCAAACATTAAATAAATAATGTGAAATATAAGTATCAGAGAGAAGGAAAAACATTAAATTTGTAATTGCTAATCTGCCCTGAAGATGGCATTATTGTACAACTTCAAATATGGAAGAAAAATCAATAAATTTCAATCAGGTTTTAATGTTGTAGAAGAGTAATACCATATATAGAACCTGGAATTCCTTAAAAGCTGAATGAGAAGGAAGCTGAGACAGGGAAACATTTACTAGATGCACTACCCAGGTACTATGTAAAAATCTCTCTTGCTTCTATATTAAAGTAATAGCTGCTTATAGAGAACATTGATATTATAAAATCACTCACAGCCAACTCTGAACTATCTATGGAACTGCCTATTACAGGTAAAGTAATAGCCAGACTTTTTTTTCCCCTCTACCATTTCAATGTATACAAAACATTTCACCAGAGTGGTTAACACAGATATACTAACTAATCATTTTACTTCCCTTCTATTTTTCAAAAGTGATTACTCTACTTTATAATATACCCTACTTTATAAAATCTAAATGTGCTTGCCCTCTATTGACCTTCTATCGTACTGTGGTCCTCTAATTGTCTCTCAGCTTCCAGTTTAAACCATTCTGCACATTGCTTCAGGATTAACCTTCTAGAATGTTTTCATTCTGTCATACTTCAGATCAAAAACCTTTAAAATTATTTATTATTTTCCAAACAAATGCCAAGCTCTACAAGTTGGTACTCAAGGAATTCCACAATCTGATGCTTACCTTCCTTTCTACCCTTATTTCCTATTACCCATGGATAATCTCTGTTCTAGATAGGGTGGTCTAAATGTCGCTTTAATCCATCAGGCTATCAAGGCTTCCTCGTCTTTGTTAAGGCTGCGCCTTCCTGGACTATTCATACCATCTTTCTACCTATTCATTGCCTCTTCTACCTTCAAAGTTCATTTCAAATTTCATTTCTAGATTATATATATTAAGAAAAAATATAAAAAAAGAAAAAATACACACATTCTAAAATATGAACAAAAATAATCTCAACATTATTTTTAAAAGTGAAAAAGTTGAAACAACCAAACTCCTAAATAAGAAGAAACTGGTTATTTAATAAGCTACAGTACAACCAATGGATTACACTATCATTAAAAATAGGATTGCAAACTTTACATCCACTGGGATGGTTACTATCCAAGAAAAACAAAACCAACCAATCAAACAACAACAACAAGTGTTGGCAAGGATGTGGAGGTACTAGAAGCCTTATGTACTGTTGGTAGGAAGAAAAATGGTGCAGCCATTTCAGAAAACAGCAAGGCATTTCCTTCAACAGTAAAAATAGAACTACCATATGATACAGCAATTCCAATTCTATGTATATCCCCAGAAGAACAGAAAGCAGCATCTTGAGGAGTTATTTGTATACTCATGTAACAGCAACATTATTCATAATAGCCAAGAGGTGGAAGTAACCCAAGTGTTCACTGATAGATGAATGGATAAGCAAATGTGGTATATATACATAATAGAGTATTATTCAGTTCAGTTGCTCAGTTGTGTCTGACTCTTTGCGACCCCATGGACTGCAGCACGCCAGGCCTCCCTGTCCATCACCAACACCCAGATTTCACTCAAACTCATGTTCATCAAGTCAGTTTATCAAGTATTATTATACTATAATTATATTATATTATACTATTTATATTATAATTATATATATAATTATATAAGCATATATACTTATATATATAAGTATATAAACACTAGTATATACTATATATAGTATATTATATATACTATTATTATACTTTATTATAATTATATTATATTATACTATATTATTACTATTCAGCCTTAAAAAAGAAAGAAATTCTGACGTTTGCTATAGCATGGATGAACCTTGACAACACTATGCGAAGTGAAATAAGCCAATCACAAAAAGATAAACGCTGTATGATTCCACTTACACAAAGTATATAAACAGTGAAATTCACTGAGACAGAAAGAATGTGGTTGTCAAGGGCCAGGGGTGGGAAAATAAGGAGTTGTTTAATATGTTATAATGTTTTAGTTATGCAAGATGAAAAAGTTCTGGAGATTGGCTCCACAACAACGTGAAATATACTTAACACTACTGAACTGCACACCTAAAAATTATTAAGATGGTAAATGTTATGTTACATATATTTTTACAATTTAAAAAAATGTCTAATAGAATTGCAAAATACTGAATGACATAAAAATGTTTAACATATATTGTTAAGTGGAAATAGGTCTTAAAGTAGTATGTCAGTATGATCCCAATTTTCTAATTTAAAATAAGCATATGTATTTCCAAAAAAAATGCACAGACATATACCACAATTTTAACAATGGTTACCTCCAAAGACAAAGTTACAAGACATTTTTATTCATTTGTGCTTTTTTGGAATTTTCCAAATGTTTTCCTATGAAAACTTATTACTCTATACATATTAGTCAGGGTCTCCAGAGAAACAGACTCAGTAGCATATTTACAAGATAGTTAGTTATTCAAGGAATTGGTTCACCAACCTGATATGGAGGCCAAGAGAAGTCCCACCATCTGATTTCTGCAAACTAGAGAACCACGAAAGCCAAAGGTATAATTCAGTCTGAGGTCGAAGGCCTGAAATCCAGGAGGCCACTGGCATTAAGACCCGAGTCCAAAGGCTGTGAACCAAGAGCTCAGACGTGTGAGGGCCAGAGAAGATAAATGCCCCAGCTCAAGAGGAGAGAACAAATCACCCTCCTTTTCCTTTCTGTTTTATTCAGGCCTTCAAAGGATTAAATGATGATGATGCCTGCCCACACTGGCAAAGGCAGATATCTTTACTCAGTCCACTGAATCAAGTGCTAATTTCTTCCAAAACACCCTCAAAGACACACTTAGAAATAATGTTTTACCATCAATATGGGTATCCTTTAGCTCAGTCAAATTGACAGATAAAATTAACTATGATGCTTCATTAATCAGGAACAATGCTATTATTAAGCAGCAAAAGTTCAGGTTCAGCCTTATACCTACCTCCACTATAAATCTTTTCTAATGGCTATTAACCCTCAGAGGGCTTCCCTGGTGATTCAGTAGTAAAGAATCTGTCTGCCAGTGCAAGAGAAGCAAGTTCAATCCCTTGGTCGGGAAGATACCTTGGAGAAGGAAATGGCAACTCACTCCAGTATTCTTGCCTGGAAAACCTCATGGACAGAGAAACCAGGTGGGCTATACAGTCCATGAGGTCACAAAAAAAGTTGGACATGACTTAGTAACTAAACAACAATAACCCTGAGAAAACTAGCCTTCCTTTGATCTAGGATACTTATGATCTATATCAGCAATTTACAAACTTTTTTGATCCTATAGCCCATCAGTTTAAAAAACTTTTTAAAAATCATCATTTATAAATTATATAGGGTACAACATGCATTATATTAATGCATGCAATATAAAATTATGCTAAATGGAATTTTTTTAAAAAAGGAAAAACATTTAAAATAATCTATTAATTGCTGGCAAAAAAGTACTTTTTTACTCTATTTTTAATAGATAGTACTGTGATTTCTATTGGTCATGCATGGATGTGAGAGTTGGATGGAATGTGATGGATGTGATGTGATGTGATGGATGTGAAGAAAGCTGAGCACCAAAGAATTGATGCTTTTGAACTGTGGTGTTGGAGAAGACTCTTGAGAGTCCCTTGGACTGCAAGGAGATCCAACCAGTCCATCCTAAAGGAGATCAGTCCTGGGTGTTCATTGGAAGGACTGATGCTGAAGCTGAAACTCCAATATTTTGGCCACCTCATGTGAAGAGTTGACTCATTGGAAAAGACTCTGATGCTGAGAGGAATTGGGGGCAGGAGGAGAAGGGGATGACAGAAGATGAGATGGCTGGATGGCATCACCGACTCGATGCACATGAGTTTGAGTGAACTCTGGGAATTGGTGATGGACAGGGAGGCCTGGCAGGCTGCGATTCACGGGGTCGCAGAGTCGGACACGACTGAGAGACTGAACTGAACTGAACTGAATGTGATTGATTTCATTATGATTCATTATTATTAAAAATCTTGATTTAAACTTCATGAAATGGTAATTCAAAGGTTTGGCTCTGAGTTCAATTTATTTTTATACCTGGTTTAAATGCTTGTTATTGGGGTAGGGGGAAGTATCTCACATATGAATGTAGACCCAAATGGAAGAAATCACTGATCACACTGCCTAAACTCTCTATTTTGAGATTTTTAAAACAAGGAAGAAAACTCCACCCTGGGCTTTTAAAGAGATCATCATTTAACAAAATAGTACAATGATGAAATATTTCCAAACATCCATTTTTTAAAACAGATTTACAACAGCTTGAGTGTTTCTAAAAAATCAACTACTCTATTTTTTCACTATACTTTACATATAAAATTTTATATATAAAACTTTTTTATTTAAAAACAAACAAAAATATCCTGTGGGGACAGATTTAATATGTCTGTCTGTCTGTGTCTGTGTATTTCATTCTGTCTGGTTACATATTATTGTCAAGTCACATGCCATTTCTGAAAAAAAATTAGCAAGTTTGAAATGCTTTTTCTTCTTGGTTAATAAAAACATACATAACATATTCTTGAGTTTAACACATTCTTGACAGCTCTTTTGTACCTTTAATATATGGCTATGGAAAAGCTTGTATTAAGAGTAGGAAAATCCAACTCTGTGCTTTGTTATTTACTGTGGTTCCATTATTAGTATTTATCCAAGATGTGACTTCTCTATAGGAGTTATTGAACATTTTGTAAGAGTTGGTTTATTTAAAACTAGATAACATAATTTGTAAACCTAATTAACTACTCATAAAAGGCTATTACATCACAAGAATAAACTAAGTGAAGGATACTACTGTTAATCCCTTGAGCTTACTCACTTATCTATATAATGTGACTATCTGATAAATAAACATGTGGACTGATTGAAGATGTTGGTATCAAACTTCATAACAAATATTAGTAAAAGTCCACTTCTTTTTTCTTTAGATAAAAAATGAATATTCCTTAAGCTGCGTGCAATTTGACAACGGAGTTTAGACTTAATCCACAAGACTGTGGTGAGCCATTATAGACTTAAGACACTGGTGTTGAATTGATGATACATCATTCCAGAAGAGTATTAGTAAGGAGGGCCAAGTACAGTATCTAAGGGGATTCCAACAACATTTCTGAAGAAAGAAAGATATAAAGAAAAGCTTGTGATAAAGAAGAGAAGGAATATCAAAGAAGGTAGAAGGAAAAAGGGAAGAAAAATCAGCTCAGAATTCACAAATAAAATATTAATACTAAGGGAAAAAACCTCCTTTACATTTGGCAATTAGGAAGTAACCACATCACATTGGGAAGCAATGTCAAGTCCAATAGCGGGGGTGGAAGCAGAATGCAGAGGTTGGAGTGAAATAGGTGAGGAAATTAACACACAATGGTTATTGTTTCAAGAGACTCGATTATAAGATTACAAAACAATACATAGTACAATCTCATTTTGATATAAAAACGTATATATAATGTATGAAAAGGTATATGACAAAATGTTAATGATGGTAAATAGCAGGTTTTTCCTGATCATAGTATTTAAGTACTTCCTCCTCTTACCTTATCCCCCATCCAACACACATATCCTGGTTACTCTCTACTATAGCCTTATGGTTTGTGATCTTTATAGTACTTTCTCAAATTATAACTGATTATTTACCTGCTTATTTCCTGTCTTTCTCACTACATCATAAAATTATACTTGTTTCATTCATCTTTCTATACCACACCTATCATAGATGAATGTTCAATGAATGAATGAACAAATGAATGACTATCATGGAAAAAGAGGTAAGCACAAACAAGCCAATAATAATGTTTCTTATAAGTTCATGATCAAAACAATCTAAAAATCTAAGTCAAAAATATGTTACCTTGTTTGTATAACATTACCTGACATCCTAAAATTTGATTCTAGATTTTTATCTTTCCTGTAACACAGTATAATATATTGGTTAAGAAAACTGACCATAAAGTGAGTTAGACCTCTGTCATTTATTAGTAGTGTGAACTTTGACAACTTTCTTAGGATGCTCTCAGTTTCCTCATTTGTAAAATGTGACAGCAACAGTGTCTTCCTCATAGCAATGTTTTAACATTTAAATGAAATATAATTTACATAATCTATGTAAATCTTGGCACATAGTAGACATTCAACAAGTAATTGCACTACTACTATTTATCATCATAAATATCTTAAGCCTTAACATTTGGACTGTGCTGTGCTAAGTCGCTTCAGTCGTGTCCAACTCTGTGCAACCCCATAGACGGCAGCCCACCAGGCTCCCCCATCCCTGGGATTCTCTAGGCAAGAACACTGGAGTGGGTTGCCAGTTCCTTCTCCAATGCATCAAAGTGAAAAGTGAAAGTGAAGTCGCTCAGTCATGTCCGACTCTTCATGACCCCATGGACTGCAGCCTTCCAGGCTCCTCCGTCCATGGGATTTGCCAGGCAAGAGTACTGGGGTGGGGTGCCATCGCCTTCTCCAGTGCCATACAAAGTTTTAAAATTAAAGTTTAGGATTCCAAACCTCCTCTATTGCTTCAGTGCCTCTAGTTTGAGGTGGAGGAAGCAAACCAATATGGGCAGATAGAATTTACTATCAGAAAAGTGGTCAAAGCAACGGTGGTCCTCAAAGCCATGCCAGTCAAAGGAAAGAAAAAAAAGAGTAGTGGAAAATAATGATGAAACTTTAGCAATTTTTGATAAAATAAAAGCAAAACTGTTTGTTAGAAAGAAGAGGGATGATGAGGCACAGAAGCTAGAAAAACTATTTTTGGAAGACATTTAATAATGGTCAAAATTCAATCCACTGAAGTGGAGTGGATGAGATAGTTGGACTAGAGTTTAAAAGATCATCTGTCTCAACTGTTTATCAATATATGAATCCTTTCTACTCGGGTTCTCTCTGTCTCCATTTGAAAACCGTCAGTAATGGAGAAGTGACTGCTTCAAAAGCAGATTATCACTACAAAGCAACTATAATTGTTTTAGGAAAAAAATATCTCTTGTAGTAAACAGAATCCCGCTTCCCTGAATTTTGCATCACCATTCCTAGTTCAATCACATTACAGGAATAATAAATAATTCTAGTCACAGGAAAGTAACATTACAAAGGAAGAAAGTGCCGAAAAAGAGGGCTAATGAGAGCTCAGAGCAAGGAGTGGGGCAAATACACGTAAGAGGTAAGGAAGAAAGCAGTCAGAAAAATCATCCTACAGAAGCCAAGGGAGAAGGGTCCAGAAGGAAAGTATGAACAGTAGTGTTAACATGCTGCAGAGAGAGAGGTCAAGGAGGTTTTTAACTTCAGAAAGGATGCTGGATTAGAACAGTTTTAGGACAAAGTTTGGGGCAGAAGCCATACCACAAGAGGTTAAGTAAATGATGAAGTAACAAAGGCAACAATATCAACATGTTTTTGGTGATGAAAGAAAAGCAATTAAGAGTTGAGCAAGAATTTTTTGGCAAAACTAATACAATTTTGTAAAGTTTAAAAATAAAATAAAATTAAAAAAAAAAGAAAATACAAAAATAAATAAATAAATAAATAAATTACATTAAACTGAAAAAAAAAAAAGAATTTTTTAGGCCATGGGAGACAAGCACATCTATAGGCAAACAGCAAGAAATCAACTGGAGGTGAGATTAAAAGAAATAAGAAAAAGTGGTGGAAAAAGGAGATGAGAGAGAAGGAAGAATTAGATTCTTAGGGGGATGGGATGGAATGGATGGAGAGGAGGAAGCAGAAAAGATACTGAATAGTTATACCCAGAGACTATGAGTTACCTTGGGCTATGCCCTACTTTGAGAAAAACAGGACTTTGTAAGGCAACAGTAAAAAAATGAGCAAGCTGATCCAGAAGAGTTGCCTTCCACACTACTCTTCTGCCTAATGCCCTTACTGATGATGTGCAGGGAGATCAGCTGGGACTTGGGTGAATCTGGACTGCCTCACTCCCACCACTAGTTCTGAAAATTATCTGAAGTCCTAAGGTCAAAAGGGCAATGAAAATGTTATCCATGAAATAAGGAAGGATGGCAGGGGAGAGGGAAGCAACAGAAAAACAATAATAATAACAAGAATAATTACTAAACACTATATGGTCCATAATTGCTTACTTTCATTTATATGATTTTGCCAGTCCTGCTAACAACCTTGCAAGAAAAACACTTCTGAATGAATTCATAAATGAATGAATCAGTGATCCCCATTCTGTGATAGAGAAACAGGTTCAAGAGTAACTTGGCTTCACACCATTTAGCTAGTTAGTTGTGAAGATGTGATTTGCACTCAGATCTTCTGATTCTAAATTCTATATCTCTGTCCCCAAAGCACCAATTATTAAGTTCCATCTTATATTAAAAATAAATGGCAACAATAATTAATATCTTTGATAATTTTTTAATGACTATTTTTAGGGCAGTTTTAGCTTCAAATAATTTTATAAGACTGAAATGGGTAGAAAATTATTACTTAAGGAAAAAGACACTATACATTTTCATTAGTATAATTTACCATTTTTCTAAGCAAAAGGGTAATTTCTGAGCTGCAATGAGGGATAAATATGTTACAATGGGTCACCAACATGAGAAGACAGTACTTATTTATATGACAGCATTAATTGGTTAGTATTTTTTGAAAGCTCAAATCTTTATGTTTAATAGTTAGCTTCATTATTGAGATCACTGTAAGCAATAATATATATGATATATAATATTTTATAACTTAGCTACTTTAAAAATTATGATTAAACTAGACTCTGTCAGATGATAAATCTTACACAGTGGAGAAGTATATTATTTTCATTTTAGCTGAAGGAAAGAAGTTTAACTATACCATTAGCCAGAAATTAGCTCTTAAAATTCCAAAAGTGTTGTGCCAAGTGTTTCTTAGAATATCACATATTTGAGATATTTTAAATTTACTATGATTAAAAAATAATCTCTAATAATTTTTATCAAATCTATCTTTGGTTGGACATTAGAGTGTTTTTTTTTTCCCTGCACATATCAGTATTTCTAAATTGAGGGAAATCAAGTTGAAACTAAAGAAACACAGAAAATAAGAACAGAGTTGTGCTAATCTAATTTGCTTTTTCCTTACACTCCCATTTGACATTTATGAGACCCTGTGCCTTGCAGGAAATTCTAAATATATGTGTTTCCTTAAGTTCCTTATTTACTTTTGATTTAGTGACAAAAAGGAACAATAAAAGAGAATCTTGTCTGGAAGGATAAGAAATATAAATATTTACAATATTAAATTTACATATTCTTAAATGGTTATAAAATAAGTAATATTTAATGTGTGACATTAGGAATAAAATCACAAATATCCTCAAAATATAATATAAATACATTTTAAAAATCTAGATGTTATTAAAAATAAAAACACTGTCTTTTTCCCCCAGCATCTATCATACAATATGCTAAAAAAACATACTATAGCAGCCACTGAAATTAAGGTTCATAAGCCTGGAACTGAATGATATAGCTGTACTGTGAAAAATCTGTCTTAATATATAAAAAGTTGAATGTAAACAAAATATAACTTGGATGCTTTATTTTACTCCTTTAGGGCATTGATATTACTGTATTACTAGTGAAATTCTGTCGCAGTGAATCAGATAAGAACATAGTATTCTATTCTTGGTGTCTTGGCCAAAGAGTAACAAATCCTAAAATCACTCATTCAAAGTTACTGGAGAATACAAATGTCTAAAATATGTAAATCGGTAGACACTTATTAACATGTCTACAAAAATATTAAAATTAAAATAAAATCTATATAATCTACCCTACCTTGAAAGTAGTTGCTAAAAGGAAATTACATAATAATGTATTCTCAAGACGGAGAAGGCAATGGCACCCCACTCCAGTACTCTTGCCTGGAAAATCCCATGGACGGAGGAACCTGGTAGGCTGCAGTCCATGGGGTCGCCGAGAGTCGGACAGGACTGAGCGGCTTCACTTTCACTTTTTCACTTTCATGCATTGGAGAAGGAAATGGCAACCCACTCCAGTGTTCTTGCCTGGAGAATCCCAGGAGCAGGAGAGCCTGGTGGGCTGACGTCTATGGGGTCGCACAGAGTCGGACACAACTGAAGCGACTTAGCAGCAGCAGCAGCAGCAGTATTCTCAAGAAGGACAAAAATGACACTAGGATTTATCCACTGTTTAGGTTATCCTGCCTTGCTTTTTTCTAGAGTAAAAATAATCTAGTGTTAAGTCGATCTTTATTAATAAACTATATATTTTACCTAGGTCCTTGAAGGGAATGGTCTTCAAATAATCTAAAGAAGTATGTACTCTATAAAAAATAATAAAGATGATGCTGCTAAAAATTTTTTTAGAGAGAAAAATAAAGCAAAATAGCTAGAAACTCATCTGCAGTGAGTCAGTAAGTGATTCAAGAATGAAAATATTTAAATGTTAGTTTGAGGTATAAAGTAAGTAACTGTAACTATGAAGTTCATTAGTACTATAATCCCAAACCAACAATGAAACAGCATTTTAATGAATTACTGCTTGGTATTACCTCTACACCTCTCCCCAGTGTTTGGGTCTCTTAGCCCAGTTCTGCCTTACAAGCTTCTCTACTTAGCTTGGATCTCATGGTCAATAACTTCAACAGTCTCCCTTGCATGTTTAATTTTCTCCTTGCTCATCCATCTTCAATACAATCTGTCTTTGCTTTTGTTTCTGGCTGCAGAACACAGCCAGAGAAAATTTATGTAAAACATGCAGATTATACATTTATGAGTTCCGATCTCAAATGAGGTTCTGCTCAGCAGTCCTTTCACTTATTTATCCTCAAGAACTTCGCTTTCCCAGTCCCCACAGTGTTTATAACAAACTTCATTACTTTAATGTTCCCTAGCTTACCTCCAATCTCATGCTCAAAAAGTAACTATCTACCACATATCAATAAAATTAAGTCCTCAGATATGACTTCTTCCATTCATACCCTGCTGCTAAGTCGCTTCAGTTATGTCCGACTCTGTGCGACGCCACAGACGGCAGCCCACCAGGCTCCCCCGTCCCTGGAATTCTCCAGGCAAGAACACTGGAGTGGGTTGCCATTTCCTTCTCCAATGCATGAAAGAGAAACGTGAAAGTGATGTTGCTCAGTTGTGTCGGACTCTTAGCGACGCCATGGACTGCAGCCTAGCAGGCTCCTCTGCCCATGGGATTTTCCAGGCAAGAGTACTGGAGTGGGGTGCCATTGCCTTCTCTATTCATACCCTAACATACCTAATTCTCACCTACACACAACTCCTAAACTTTCTGAGTACAGTATAAGATGTCCATTCTTTTCCAGAGTTAATCCCCCAAACTGCTGTTCTTGATCTCATCTTTCTCCACTCCAAGACCTTGTTCTATGAATTATTTCCTGACTCTCCTATTGTCAATTTCACCAATTCATCAAAAAAAAAAAAAAAAAGTCAAGTACTAAAGTTCTTTCCTTCAGCTCTATCTATTCAAGCTAATTAGTCTTCTCTCTCTTCCCTGGCAAACCTCTATTCTCTTTCTTGTCTACCTCCTTAGCAATCCATCTTTCATCTTCACTACTTACTTGGCTCTGGAAAAGGTGAGAAATGACTTGATTTCTAAATTCAGTTGCTTATATTCAGCATTTCTGCTCTCACTTCTCTCAAAAGTCAGCGAAGGTAATAAATGTAGACAGAATGAAAGAATTAGAAATATCACTATTTGTAATGCTCCAATGCAAATGGCTGATCCAAGCAAAGGTCATTAATGGGGATGCTAAAACCTTAAGTTTAAAAGATTGTTAGGAACATGATATTTACATGGCCACAAAGTATCACAAAGTCAATCATGTATTAAATAGTAGAGATCTGTCAGTTCTTACCAAATGATCAAGCTAGAGTCACCAACAGAGGACAGCCTGGTATTAGGTGTCTCCTAATGTGATAAAGTGATAGGTATATATCACCTGTTTTGTATTCTCATCAGAAATATTCTATCAGAATCGAATCATAAAAAAAAAAAGACTAATTCAGAATATGGAGGACAAACACCTCTACTCTTCAAACGCTAAACCCAAGAAGAAAGGGAGACAATGAGACTAGTTCAGACTGAGAAAGACTGAAGAGACATAGAAGCCAAATGCAACATATGACTCTTGACCGAATCTTGCACTAAAGGGAGAAAAAAATCTATAAAGAATTTTGGAACGAATAGGAGAATTTAAGTATGGACCATATGTTTAATAATGTTATTGAGCAATTGTTGATATTACTAGGTATCATGATGGTATTGTAGTTATATAAGAGAATGTCCCTGTAACTGGGAGATACATGCTTAAGTATTAAGAATGAAGCACTGTAATATCCATATCCTGTTACCAGGTTTGGCAAAATGTGTGTGTGTTCATTCTACTATTCTTTTGACTTTTTTGTGAGTTTAAAACTTTTCAGTAATAATAATATGAATCAATGGACCAATGAAGGCTTACTAAGAACTGAAGATAAGCAGAAACGAGTCAGTTAGATGAAGGGGGAAAAGAGTGTGATAAGGAGAACCCTTCAGGAATAGGGAATAGTAAGTACAAGGGTTTGGAGGGAAGAGAGAGCCTACTGTCAGAAACCACAAGTAATTCAATCTGTTTATTTAAGGGGAACAGGGAGTTGTGGAGAGTCACTAGACTCGAGAGATAAATTGGGAAAAGAACTTAAATGAATTTATAAATTTGCTAAAGCAATAGGGAATATGGATTTCATCATGAGGATAAAAGAAAATCACAGAAATAAATTAACTGAGGAATGATAATAATCAAATTTTCCCTTAAGAAAGATCACTGATTGTAACACTGAAAATGGACTGGAGAGGACTAAGACTAGAAGAGATGAAATAGGAAAGTTGTAATAATGTAGGTGAGAGATGACAACAGACTCAACTCAGATAACAGTAGAGAAGATGGAAAAAACTAGATGGATTTCATATTTTCTCTAACTGCTTGTCAGTAGTCCATACCCAAATCTGTAACTGCTTACTGGGCGTATCTTTACCTGCAACTCTCAGAGACACCTAAAATTCAAGATATCCAAAACTTAAATTCACTATCTTTATCCACCCTTCTCTACCTTCCTTCTCTATCTAGCTTACCAAGCTAAAGACAAATAGGGCCAACTTAACTCTTTGACCTCTCTACATTCTTCAGTTTCTGCACCAATTTAAATTGTCCTATGGACTCTACTCTTAATCAGAAATCCAGCCCTTGCTCTCCATTCCAACTGACACTGCTATAGCTTAGGATTTTATTTAGCCAGACTGAAAAAGAAAACAGAACAAACCAGGTCACAAACTTTCTTGATAACTATTATGATTTCAAAATTATTCACTCCATAGGGGAAAAAAAAACATTATAAAACATGACATATTACCACAATATTCATACACAAACACCTAATCTCTGAACTTAGTTTTAATCAAAAAGCTAACTAATTGAATATAAATTATTCAAATCAGTAGCATTTATGACATGAAAATTTGCCCCCACTTTCTACAATCTGATTTTTTTTGTTTTTTGTTTTTGGCCATACCAGCTGTGGCTTGCAGGATCTCAGTTTCCCAATAACTGAACCTGGGTCACAGCAATGAAAGCCTGGAATTCTAACCACTAGACCACCAGGGAACCTCCTACAATCTGATTATTTTTTAAGTTCACCATGAAGTGAAAGTGAGAGGGAAGTCGCTCAGTCATGTCCGACTCTTTGCGACCCCTTGGACTGTAGCCTGCCAGGCTCCTCCATCCATGGGATTTTCCAGGCAAGAATACTGAAGTGGGTTCCCATTAAAGTTCACCATACTTTTTAAAAAATCCTACCAATACCACAACATGACTTATTTTGAATACTGTCTCCAACCATTCTACCCTCATGCTGTCCAAAAAAATCTCACTGGATAGCTGGAACTCTGTTTTATCTGCAGTTTTACTTTTGTATGATTGTGAAGGAAAACTGACCAGTTTAACAAAATTCTAAGATTACATTTCTCCCCATTCATTTCAAGTATTTCACACAATGCACAACAATGAACTATCAAACATACAGAAAAATCAAAACATTTCTTTATTGTATAAAAAAGGATGTTGAAAAATAATAAAGAAACAAATCTAGAAATAAATGGGATTTTACAAATAGTGGATAGGTTTAAAACCCCTATGTCTTCAATTAAATCCTCACATGTGAAGAGCAATTAGCAGTGGTAGAAAAATTCTTCTAGAAAAAAGGAAGGCATGAATAATAAATGAAGGCAGAAGGGATTATTCCCAATAAGGGAAATGATCCAGGATAACTATAGTTTACCCTTGGTAAGGTCAAAACTCTTTGTATAAGGCACTTTTGAAATTTTTAATTCTTAAATTATACATTTTTTATGGCTTTTCAAACAGCATATTTTGAAAACAAGGTAATCTTTCCTTGATAACTCAATTTCACCATTTTAATAATCTGTTTTATATTATGTTGTAATGCTGATGCCCTCAGGTGCTACTGAAGGAAGTCAGTCTGCCTCTAGGTCAAAGAGCTTCAAATTATGGTGATAGTACTAGCTCCAATATTTGGGCCACCTGATGTGAAGAACTGACTCTTTGGAAAAGACCCTGATGCTGGGAGATTGAAAGCAGGAAGAGAAGGGGATGACAGAGGATGAGATGGTTGAATGGCATCACCAAATCGATGGACATGAGTCTGAGCAAACTCAGGGAGCTGGTGATTGACGGGGAAGCCTGGCGAGCTACAGTCCATGGGCCTGCCAAGAGTCAGACATGACTGAGTGACTGAACTGAACTGACTAGTTCTTTCACTAGTTTATTATCAATATATTTTTAGAACTCTCTTCTCCCTAGAGAGGTTTTCAGCAGTTACTTCTCTGCCTGGCTTTCTGGATTCTTGCTTCAGCACCATCTATATCCCTTTCTAATTTGAATCCTCTGAAACAAGTAACTCTTTTTTTTATTAATTGAAGCATAATTAACATGCAACATTATATTAATTTCAGGTACAGTAACTAACTCATATAGTATTTTATAGCTGACATAGCATCTTAACATATTACCTCATTTAATTCTCACAACAACTTTAAAATACCAAAATTACCGCTATTCCTACCTTATAGATGAGAAAACTGAGGCTCAGAAAGATTGGGTAATTTATCTAATAAAGTCATAAGGCTGGTAAATAACAAAAGTGATTCCAACTTTTCAATCTCCTTTCATCACCAAATTAAACTTGCTACAAAGAAATTAAATAAGAGTCAAAAGTGAGGCCTAGGACTTCCCTGGTGGTACTGCGGTAAAGGGGGCTTCCCCAGTGGCTCAGATGTTAAAGAACCTGCCTGCAATGCAGGAGATCCAGATTCAAGCTTAAGTCAGGAAGAACCCTGGAGAAGGGAACGGCTATCCACTCTAGTATTCTCCCCAGAAGAATCCCATGGACACAGAAGCCTGGCAGGCTACAGTCCATGGGGTCGCAAAGAGTCAGACAGGACTGAATAACTAACACTTTCACTTTTTACTCTCATTGTGGTAAAGAAACTGCCTGCCAATGCAGGGGCCACCAGTTCGATCCCTGGTCCTGGAAGATCTCACATGCCTTTGGGGCAACTAAGCCCATGCTCCACAACTACTGAGCCCATATTCTGCAACTACTGAAGCCTGTTCACATAGAGCCTATGCTCCACAATAAGAGAAGCCACTGCAGTGAAAAGCCTGCGAACCACAATGAAGAGTAGAACTGCTCACTGCAACTAGAGAAAGCCTGCATGCAGCAATCAAGACTAGCACAACCAAAAAGAAATAATTTTTTCAAAAAGGGGGGCCAATAAGAAAAAAAGATGCGATTCATGAGTAAGCTTTGAATTTTTCTATATCATCATATACATTATTAATTAATTAAAACACAGCTTACTTCTCTTCCTTGGCAGTTGAAGCTACCAGAAAAAAAAAATAATCTAGGTAAAGAAAACACTGTTTATCTATTTTAAATTCAAAGACCTATGTACCAGTAATGAACAATTCAAAACATAATAGCTCAAATCTGCAATAAAATAAGGCTGCCATTTTCAGAAAGAAAATCAATTCTTTTACTTCAGATTTGAAGACAACTAAGCAGACTTTAAAGTATCTGCATTATGTCATAGATTCTTCCCTCACTGCCTCCTCTTGCAAAGAGAGAGAATTGCCAGCGGACCTAAAGTTTAACCTTACCCACCAAACAGAGCCCAATGAGAATATTTTCCCATCTGGTGGAAGTCAGGAACGTTAGCTCAGGCCCTTACCAGAATCATGCAAACCACAGGATTAGAACATTACTGATATTTAGGGTCAGATAATTCTTTGTTGTGTGTGTCAGGAGGTTGGGGGGAGGCAGGGTAGAATGGGATATGTCTTGCACATTATAAGATATTTAGCAACATCCCTGGCTAGAGGCCAACAGCACGCAACCCTCAGCTGTGAAATCAAAAATGTCTTTGGACATTTCCAAATATCCCTCGGAGGGCAAAACTGCCCCTCTTTGAGTACCACCAATTTAAAAGTTAGGGTCCTAGGTCTTGGAAAAAAGAGGCCTCCAACCAGCCCTGTATAATTTTTTTTTATTGTGTTTCTAAAATGTGGATTTTTAAAAAATTAAGATGGTAACAGTACAAAAAGATACCTAAATAATATATATGCCATCTTCCTTTAGCTTAAAGCATTTTATAGGATTTTGTAATATGAATCGCATGTATCGTCCCCTTCCTCCCTCCATCCCAAAGATGGGGAAATGTCCAGTTCTCTCACTACTCTGCTAGTAAAATGTCAAATACATACATCCATATATACGTACATACTTATATACACATAAGATCTTAACAGTTCTAACTCGCAAATCCCCATTTCTTGCTTTACATGGTAACACTGTGGTTCTTAAATCATGTGTCCTAGAGATTCAAGCTTCCACTCCAGATTTCCTCATCTGGTTCCCGCCATCTATTTGTGAAGGAAGTAGAAGTAAGCAGATGACCTTTAAGATCTTTTCAACTCTAATATCCAATGGCAAAAACACTCCTTCAGCTTTTACTTACTGACTCCCAGCTGACTAAACCACCTCCTCAGATCACTGAAGTCATTCATGCTAACTTTTCTTTCTCCAGTAGTAATCTATGATGAATACAACCAAACAGGATGTCACCTGTTTAAAATATCACTTTTTAATACCAGTGATCAGTTGATTATTGCCTGACTCAAACTATTTTAAACGTGGAAATTAAAAGAAAAATTTTTCAGGGAGTAATACTGTATATATGAGTGAACCATAACAGGCAAATATTGAGATGGAAAGTAGATTAGTGGTTGCCTACGTCTGGGGGTAGGGTGGAGTGGGGAGAATGGGGAGTAACTGCTAATGGGCAGAGGTTTCTTTTTGGGGTGATGAAAATGTTCTAAAATTACATTATGGTAATGGTTGCACAACTATGTAAATTACCTAAAAATGGACGAATTTAACACTTTAAATAAGTGTACCCTACTCAATAAATATTGTAAAAAGCTTAAAGCAGAAAAAGAATTTTAATCAACTCTTATTGATAGGAAAGGAATGTGATTAAGAACAAATTCTGCAAAGTTTCCCATTTCAAGAGTTGTGTAAGATTTGATTTTAATTCTGACAAAAACTTAATACCTATCCAGAAATTAACTTTTCCAGAAAATAAATACAAATTTAATCATCTTTTCTAATAAACTTTGGATAACTTAAACACAATGAAAAACATTTCAGAAAGCCAAATGTTAGGGTAACAATACCTCTCTGCTGCTGCTGCTAAGTCGCTTCAGTCGTGTCCAACTCTGTGCGACCCCATAGACGGCAGCCCACCAGGCTCCCCCGTCCCTGGGATTCTCCAGGCAAGAACACTGGAGTGGGTTGCCATTTCCTTCTCCAATGCATGAAAGTGAAAAGTCAAAACCTCTCTAAGAGCAAAATATATTAACATCATCATCAACAACCAAAGAGGGACAGTCTTTACAGTTTTGTTGTAGTTCACTCTTTGTAAAGAAAACCATAGAGATATTTTTAATTTCTTTTAAAAGTGATCCTCAGGTTGTAATGCCTGTCCTGATAACGCAATAATTCTAAAATTAAGAGAGTACCATTTTAAAATAGCCAAATCACAATAAAATCGCAAACATCTAATCCCTTAGACCATAACTATCAAGCACCCAAAATTTGCACATTGATTTTTATCAAAACCTATCATAAGCAATGATGACAACTATGAACAATCAAGTAATACCTATTTCCAGGAAATCAGAATCTGACTGCAATCAAACAAATCCCATCATTCCATCTTAGAAGTCATTAAGGCTCTCAAGCTACTTTTCCAAATAGAACACTTCATCAGATATAAAAGTCAACCTGAATGTCCGTCAAAATCTGCAATTTAAGTTACCACAATAACATTTCTCAGTACACTATCATGACATCACTTGCCTTTTTAAAGCATTTACTATTAAGACTGCCCTGGGGTTTGAGAAATCAGACACAGAACCAATTAAAAACAAAACACAAAAACATTCCAACTGAATTCTTCGAAAGTAAAGAGAGCCTAAATAAAGATCAAAATAAATCTAGTTAATGGGGAACTCTTAAAAACAAACTGCAACCCGGGTCAGCCAAAATTCTAAAAATACCATCCCAAACTCAGCACACGGACAGACCAAGTGTTAATCATAATGGGCAGGCAAAAGTTCCCCTGTCAACGACAGGAGGGCAGGTAAGGCCTGCCTTTGTATCAATGCAGAGACGGAAAGATGTATAACTGAAGAAAATTAATTATTGAACAAAATGATTGCGAGCTAAACTGCCAAACTGCAAAACACCGAGTTATTTTCTGGGCTGGCCATCTCCAGGAAGAAAAAATTACTTTTTAAATTTCAATTATTTCAGTAGGATCAAAAAGCAGCTTAAGGGCCCGGTTAGAAAAAGAAAGGGAAAGTTTGGGGGCAGCGTCTAAGGAGGGTGGTGGAAGTTCCACAGCCGAAATCCCAAGAGGGGCGAGAGGGGCGAGAGCGGCGTCGCAGCCGCGGGCTAGGGGCGAAGAGTACAGCTGCCGGCCCGGATCCCGGCGGGAGAGTGAGAAGGAAGAGGAGGAGGTGGTGGCCGAGAGGAATGGAAGCTTCGGCGCTGGTCAGTTGTGACCGAAACTCCGCCGGCTTGGGCCTGGGAGGAGACAGAGGGGGTGGGGTCTCTGTCCTCCCTCCACGGCAAGTCGGGGCGAGGGTGGGCCGCGAAGCGCTGGGGGCCGCGTGGGGCCGGCCCGACACCTACCTGCGGGTCCCGGGCAGCCGCCCTAGAGCGAGGCCTAGTGCATCGCCGCCGCCTCCAAGCCTCCACGTCGCGCCGAGGCTGCTGCTCCGCGGCCGCCGCCGCCCGGAGCCCGGCTGGGCCCGAGCCCGGCTTCCCGCCCCCGCCCCGCGCCGGCTGGCCCGTCGGCCGGGGGAGCACAGGGCCGCCCTCTCGAGCCCAGCTCCGCTCAGGGGTGAGAGGCGGCAGCGGCGGCTCCCTCACGTCTCTCCCGGGTGTCCTGTCAGCCAGCAGTTTCCCCCGGGTCCGCAGCGCCGCCTCCGCCGCTGCTGCCACCGCCTCTCCCACATCCCCGGCCTCCAGAGGAGCCGCCGCCGCCGCCGCCGCCGCGCCGCGACCACTACCCCTAGCGACTCTGCTCCCTGCTCTACTGCTTCTCCTCACCCCGCCCGCCCGCCTCGGTCTGGCTAGGTCCGGGGAGACAGTGTCGGAGGCCGCCGGGAGGCCGCCGCAGCCCCCAGCCCACAATCCACCGCGCGGCTCCACCGGGGCGGGAGGCCGCGGCCCGGGCCGGGGGGAGCGCTTGCCGTCCCGGGAGGGCTGGGCCTGGAGCGGGCGCCGCCGGCGTTACCCCGGAGCGGGGAATACCCCGCGCGGCTGCTCAGCGCCTCCTCTAATCTCTAATAACTCCCCAGGCAGAGACAGAAACCCACGCTGAACTCGACTTTTCCCTACGACCCCTCCCCCACCCCCAGGTGCTCTTGGCTGCAGCCAGGTGCCGCTTGCCGCCTTCCGGGGTCTGTATGCGACCCCTCAGGGTGGCCCTCGCCCAACCCCTCGACCAACCGACACCAAACATCCCTCAATCACTCAGCACCTATTAAAGCAGATACTTCCACAACATTCCACCTCTCCTTTCACCCCTTTAAAGTGAAGGCTGTTCAGAGTTTCCCAGTTAAGTGTCCTTTGAAAGGTTTAAGGTCACCCCCTGCCCAACAATCCACTGGACTCTGGAAATAGTGCACTCCCTATGGAGGCCTTCTCCCACCAAATCCCAAGTTTTGCCCAAGTTCCAGGCCTTCCTCTCAGGCACCTATCACACTTGTCTAGCCGTGGAACCAGTTCTTCCTGCTCTTTGATTGAAATACTTGAAGAGTGTGTGTGTGTATGTGTATTATTTAATACCTCCTCACTGTGATTCTCAACAGTAATCCAATTTAGCCTGGTTTCGGAGGGCTGGTGATCTTAATCCAGTTAATAGAATCCACAAGAAAGAGAATGTGTTAGGATACTTTTTAAAAGAGAGAAAAGGGCCTTTTGAATGCTTATTTTATCAGCTAGTGTGTTTCATGTGTTTTATCAAATCAAAAGTGAAAATGTAACTCTTACCGTTGGAGATTGAAAAAAAAAGTTTCCAATTTCACTTCTAAGAAGTCATTTTGAAAACTGCAAACATAACTCTTTATTTTACCCACTAAAGAGCTAAAGTTGGGGGAAGGGAAGGACAATAGAGAAGAAACAAAAATAGTTGAGAGGAAATTCTTTATATTGTTCTAAATTCAATTTTCTACAATTTTGTAATAAGGAGAATGAGAACAATAATCTCCAACATGAACTAAATTTAACTATAAAAATAATAAAGAAACTCTCCTAAATCCTGGGTAAAACCAGATTACACACGTTACATACATTACACAAGGAAAGACCCACCAAATTTCACCAAAGGCCAGAGAGAAAAATAATTCACTTTAAATCTAGAATCAGTTCATAGATTATACTATGAAATGGATGCAACAAGTTCCTATATTTTGAAACCACATCAGGAAACCAACAGTAGTTCAAAAGCTGCCTTATACCCAGTGGTTTGGCCTTTTAAAAAATATGTGCGCTTATACCCGACCTTGCTCGGAAAAAGATTCCAAGTTGCCGTAGTTGGCACTTGGGTTAGAGAATAGCTATGAAGTATCTCTCAGACACTAGCACAAGACAGACAGGTTTGCTTTCCTTATCATCCATTTGTAGATAACAAACCATAGGAAGAAAATACATGTTGAGTATTGCACTGAGTTCTTTCAGGGATCCAGCATGATTTTGTTTTTACTAATTCACAGAACAGTTCATAATCATGAATCTAAATCTAAAACTAAATGCTGATGATCAGGTTTGCCAAAAACATAACAAAAGACTATTAACTGGATAAGGAATTTAATTTAGAAGTAGGTATATTTCAGATTAATATGTTCACCTGTTATCCCTTAAATCATTGCAGTATTAAAAAGAAAGGCCAAATTGAAAACAAATGTGTAGAGATATGTAATTAGTATTAATTTCCAGAAAGCACAGATCACAGAAAATTAAGAATAACTGATAGAAATCATTATTGCCCTCAAATGAAGCAAATATCAAGGCAATATTTAGCTACCTTATTACTAACAGTGTATCTGGCATTATCTTTATTAAACCTGTTGAGAATTATGAATGGTGATAGTCACCGGGGTCAGATATTCTCATTAGATGGAGAATGGGCAAATTTTCTAATGCTGCAACACCTATAAAAGCCTATGTCATGTTTGCTATATGCTCAGCACGTATTTGTGTATGGGGCAATTGTGAGACTAACATGTTTCTCAATCAGTAAATACCATTTTTAATGACTTGTTTGACAGAAACTATACTTTCATATGCCAATATAAATACAGAAGGGAAAGGGAACATAGTTGTAGGAACAATCAGAAAAAGAATTTTGCAGTTAGTTAGATACGAGCACTAGCCCCTCTTTTCTCTACAATGTATGTGCACAGTCACGTCCGACTCTGGGACCCCATGGACTGTAGCCCACCAAGTTCCTGCACTGGGGTAGATTTCTTTACCACTGAGCCACCTGGGAAACTCTTTTTCTAAATAGCAAACCTTAAACCTATCAAATGGAAACCCATTCAAGTTCTCTAACTTACTCTATAGCTCATACTCATGCACATGCTGTCCCTCAGTCGTGTCCAACTATTTGCAACACCATGGACTGTAACAGCCCACCAGGATCCTCTGGCCATAGACTTCTCCAGGCACGAATTTTGGAGTAGGTTGCCATTCCCTAGTCCAGGGGATCGCCCAACCCAAGGATCAAACCTGCGTCTCTTGGTCCCTTGTGTCTCCTGCATTAGCAGGTGGATTCTTTACTACTGTGCCAACTAGGAAGCCCCTCAGTTCAGTTCAGTCACTCAGTCGTGTCTGACTCTTTGCAACCCCATCAATCACAGCACGCCAGGCCTCCCTGTCCATCACCAACTCCCGGAGTTCACTCAGACTCACGTCCATAGAGTCAGTGATACCATCCAGCCATCTCATCCTCTGTCATCCCCTTCTCCTCCTGCCCCCAATCCCTCCCAGCATCAGAGTCTTTTCCAATGAGTCAACTCTTCGCATGAAGTGGCCAAAGTACTGGAGTTTCAGCTTTAGCATCATTCCTTCCAAAGAAATCCCAGGGCTGATCTCCTTCAGAATGGACTGATTGGATCTCCTTGCAGTCCAAGGGACTCTCAAGAATCTTTTCTAATACCACAGTTCAAAAGCATCAATTCTTCGGTGCTCAGCCTTCTTCACAGTCCAAATCTCACATCCATACATGACCACAGGAAAAACCATAGCCTTGACTAGATGGACCTTTGTTGGCAAAGTAATGTCCCTGCTTTTCAATATGCTATCTAGGTTGGACATAACTTTCCTTCCAAGGAGTAAGCGTCTTTTAATTTCATGGCTGCAATCACCATCTGCAGTGATTTTAGAGCCCCAAAAAATAAAGTCTGACACTGTTGCCACTGTTTCTCCATCTATTTCCCATGAAGTGATGGGACTGCATGCCATGATCTTCGTTTTCTGAATGTTGAGCTTTAAGCCAACTTTTTCACTCTCCTCTTTCACTTTCATCAAGAGGCTTTTTAGTTCCTCTTCACTTTCTGCCATAAGGGTGGTGTCATCTGCATATCTGAAGTTATTGATATTTCTCCCGGCAATCTTGATTCCAGCTTGTGTTTCTTCCAGTCCAGTGTTTCTCATGATGTACTCTGCATATAAGTTAAATAAGCAGGGTGACAATATACAGCCTTGACATACTCCTTTTCCTATTTGGAACCAGTCTGTTGTTCCATGTCCAGTTCTAACTGTTGCTTCCTGACCTGCATACAGATTTCTCAAGAGGCAGGTCAGGTGGTCTGGTATTCCCATCTCTTTCAGAATTTCCCACAGTTTATTGTGATCCACACAGTCAAAGGCTTTGGCATAGTCAATAAAGCAGAAATAGATGTTTTTCTGGAATTCTCTTGCTTTTTCCATGATCCATCGAATGTTGGCAATTTGATCTCTGGTTCCTCTGCCTTTTCTAAAACCAGCTTGAACATCAGGAAGTTCACGGTTCACATATTGCTGAAGCCTAGCTTGGAGAATTTTGAGCATTACTTTACTAGCATGTGAGATGAGTGCAATTGTGCGATAGTTTGAGCATTCTTTGGCATTGCCTTTCTTTGGGATCGGAATGATGCTGTGAAAGTGCTGCACTCAATATACCAGCAAATTTGGAAAACAGCAGTGGCCACAGGACTGGAAAAGGTCAGTTTTTATTCCAGTCCCAAAGAAAGGAAGCCCCTAAATATGTATAATTACATTGTGTGTTTTTCTATTAATATAAATTACCATTGGTACAAAGTCAACATGCATTCAAGCACTAAAAGTATTATGCTGGTAGTAATTTCATCAGGGTTTGATTTTTTGATCCAATGCCCTGAATTATTTGATCCATCATGTTTCAGCTATTCTAAGATGTAACAGTGTTTTTAAATCACAATTTATAACATGATAAAACTTGAAACTATGTTTTAATATCTTCATATCTAATGTGGGACTATTGGAAAACTTTCCAGTTTACTTTGAGTATGGTGTAAGATATTAAAATTAAATGTGTGGATAAGCAACAGAAATGTTATGATATCTCATGTGATAATAATACACTCAATAATTGTTTGACTCATATAATTTTTCAATATATCATCATTGCTTGTATCTTCTAAATCAGCTGCTTGATTACTTTGGAAACAATTATTTAACTCTGTTAAACTGCCCTGTTACATTTATCTTTCATGCTGATATTCCAAATTTTCATTTGATTACCATGAAAATCAGTTCAGTTCAGTCGCTCAGTCATGTCCGACTCTTTGCAACCCCATGAACCGCAGCATGCCAGGCCTCCCTGTCCATCACCAACTCCAGAGTTCACTCAAACTTACGTCTATCGATTTGGTGATGCCATCCAGCCATCTCATCCTCTGTCGTCCCCTTCTCCTCCTGCCCCTAATCCCTCCCAGCATCAGGGTCTTTTCCAGTGAGTCAACTCTTCGCATGAGGTGGCCAAAGTACTGGAGTTTCAGCTTTAGCATCATTCCTTTCAAAGAAATCCCAGGGCTGATCTCCTTCAGAATGTACTGCAAGTACCATTTACTAAGAATTTACTGTGCTCCAAGATAGGGAAAACCAAGGTAGCATGGTGTTATGAGTCTCCTGTTACTGTGTACAAATTACCACAAAGTTCGTAGTTTAAAATAACACATACTTATTATGTTATAGTTTCTGTGAATCAGGAGTCTGGGCACAGCCTAGCTTGGTCTGGTGCTCAGGGTCTCATAAGCCTGCAATCAAAATATCAGTCAGGCTGTGTTCTCATTTGGAGCTTTGACTGGGGAAGAATCTGCTTCCAAGGTGATGCATGTTATTGGCAGAATTCCTTTTCTTACGATTGTATGAGAACCATAGTTTCTTGCTAGCTGAGGACTGCCCTCAGCTCCTAGAGGCCTCCTGCAATTCCTTGCCATATAGGTTTTCTCACTACGGCTGATTACTTCATCCAAACAGCAAGGAGGGTCTCTAAACTCTCTAAAGAGAGTCACCTAGCATCATATTCTATCTTCACCATGATAATATTCTATCTTCACCATGATAATATTCTATCTTCACCATGTTCTATGGGTTAGAAGCAAGTCACAAGTTTTGCTTACACTCAAAAAGAGGGGATTACACAAAGTTGTGACTATTAGGAAGTGGGAATCAGGGGGCTACCCTGGAATCTGTCTACCACCTGCAGTGATTAATTTGACAGGCTTTGTAATTTAAGCTCTGCTTTGACACTTTATGTGATTTTGATCTCAATTTCTAATCCTTTATTTCTTCATCTGCCAATTAGGAGTGATATTTTCTTGGCAGTTTATTTTTCTCCTGAGTAAAGTGAGGATAATAATAAAGTTGTAAGGATTAAATGAACATTTTAACACAGTAACTAATAACATGAAAGACTCAAAACACACTTGCTAGTTTTCTTCCTCTTCCCTCCTTTTTTAAATTTTGATCTTGGTCTACTAGAAGTTCCCATTGTTATTTCTACTTTCAGTTGCTACTTTGTTAGCCTATGTTCATAGAATGTGTATGTGTCTGTGTGTATACCTGTGTCTGTTACTGTTGTTCAGTCACAAACTCGTGTCCAACTCTTTGCGACTCCATGGACTGCAGCACGCCAGGCTCCCCTGTCCTTCACTATCTCCCTGAGTTTGCTCCAATTCATGTCCAGTGAATCAGTGATGCTATCTAACCATCTCGTCCTCTGCCACCCTCTTCTCCTTTTGCCTTCAGTCTTTCCCAGCATCAAGGTCTTTTCCAACAAGCTGGCTCTTTGCATCAGGTAGCCAAAGTATTGGAGTTTCAGCTTCAGCATCAGTGCTTCCAATGAATATTCAGGACTAATTTCCTTTAGGATTGACTGGTTTGATCTCCTTGCAGTCCAAGGGACTCTCAAAGAGTTTTCTCCAGCACCATAATTCGAAAGCATCAATTCTTCAGTGCTCAACCTTCTTTATGATCCAACTCTCACATCCATACATGACTACTGGAAAAACCATAGCTTTGACTATACAGACCTTTGTCAGCAAAGTGATGTTTCTGCTTTTTAATAACACTGTGTAGGTTTGTCATAGCTTTCCTTCCAAGGAGCAAGCATCTTTTAATTTCATGGCTACAGTCACCATCCACAGTGATTTTGGAGCCTTAGAAAATAAAATCTGTACCTGTGCTTAGGGGCATACAAAACTAACTCTAGTATCAATACCTTTAAAAATAGGACTATATTGCAAAATGTTATCTCCTAACTTCAACTAAGCAAAATTAAAAATGGATAAATCCATGATATTAGAAAGATAATTATTAAACATGGAGGCTTTGAGAGTTTAGAGAACTTTGTTGGGATTGGCTTCCCCCTCCCTCTGAATCATATTAAATATGCATATGGTACAGAAGGACATGTTTACATAGTAGTCTTCATGCACTTGGAGTTTGCATCCTAGCTCTGCCACTTTCTGGCTGAGTTACTTCAGGCATGTTAATCTCTCTAAAGCTCAGTTCCTCATTGGAATAATGATAGTACCCACTAACCAGAACTCCTAAAGTATATTTAAAATGTATTTAAATAGCATCACATAGTGCCTAGCCCATGCTATGCTAAGTCACTTCAGTCGTGTCCGACTCTGTGCGACCCCATAGACGGCAGCCCACCAGGCTCCCCCGTCCCTGGGATTCTCCAGGCAAGAACACTGGGGTGGGTTGCCATTTCCTTCTCCAATGCATGAAAGTGAAAAGTGAAAGTGAAGTCTCTCAGTCGTGTCCGACCCTTAGCAACCCCATGGATTGCAGCCTAACAGGCTCCTCCATCCATGGGATTTTCCAAGCAAGAGTACTGGAGTGGGGTGCCATTGCCTAGCCCATAGTCAGTACTTAAAAATGTTAGATATCCTACCCATTATTATAATCTTTGCTATCTCATCATTATTAGGAAAGCTGTGTTAATGAAAACCACAGAACAGGAATCAGCAAGACTTGACTATGAATGAAGTGGGTGAAGTAAGGCATGAGAAGTCAAAAGATCTCAGAACTTCTCGTAAACCAAAGGGCTGCAAGGAAGATAGGTGGTCAGAAGTATGAAAATTTGCAAGTCAGAAGTTGGACAAGTAGGAACTAGGGGCCAAGGTAAGACTGAATTCTCAACCAACCTGTGAGGAATGTAATGTAAGACATCAGCAAGAGAAGGGCATGTGAAACAGACAATTCCTACCTCAGACATGAAGTCTTTTATATATTACACTTCCTCCTGGAGCAGGAGTCAACCATAGAGCGTATCTATTTGCATTTGGAACAGGAAACACATGAGTCCTTTAACATCAGAAAATAGTTAATAAATTGTTGAAGAGCAATATAGCAATGAAAGTGAAAGCCACTCACTTGTGTCTGACTCTTTGTGACCCAGTGGACTGTAACCCACCCACCAGGCTCCTCTGTCCATGGAATTTTCCAGGCAAGAATACTGGAGTGGATTGCCATTTCCTTCCCCAGGGGATCTTCCTGACCCAGGGATTGAACCCAGGTTTCCTGCATTGCAGGCAGATTCTTAGCAATAAATAGTAGAACACAGCAATAAAAAATATGGCCATATCCTGACAAATGTAAAATTATTTTCAAATTGGACCATTTCCCTAGAGAAGTAGTTATATATATAGTACCTAATCCATCCCATTATAATAATTTTTTTCTTATGTTGCTCTATTCAGTACTGATTCTTTTCTCTATGGAGGCTTTGTGTAACAAACTAGTTATGTTTCCAGGACAGGATTTTCTGTTGTTGCTGCTATTGTACTTTTCAAATATCCTACAGAATCTGGAACAAAGAACTACAAAGTAGACTTTCAATAAATGTTTGTTGAATTAAAAAATAAATATGAATTATTCCTCCTTAGTAAATGGCATTTAGTTTAATGAAAAATAATAATTCATGAAAGTAATGGATGACCTTGAAATCATACTTGATTCTTTCATATTCCACATCTACCATGTCAAAAAATCCTATTAGTTCTATCTTCAAAATATATCTTGACTGAACACTTCTCACCATTCACATTGCATCCACCCTGGTCCAAGACATCTTGCCTATGGGCCACAAACTACAGCTGTCGTGCTATATACTGCTCATTACAGGAAGCACCATTCACAGACATAACAGGTGAATGATGCTTCTTGGAGTTATGTAGTGCAATGATCCTACTTGCCTGGATTACTGCAAAAGTCTCCTAGTCTTTGTCCCCCACCAGCTTACTGTCAACATAATAATCAGTTTGACCTTCAGTTCAGTTCAGTTCAGTTGCTCAGTCGTGTCTGACTCTTTGCGGCCCCATGGACTGCAGCATACCAGGCTTCCCTGTCCATCACCAACTCCTGGAGCTTACTCAAACTCATGTACATTGAGTCAGTGATGCTATACCAACCATCTCATCCTCTGTCGTCCCCTTCTTCTCCCGCCTTCAATCTTTCCCAGCATCAGGGTCTTTTCCAATGAGTCGGTTCTTCACATCAGATGGCCAAACTATTGGAGTTTCAGCTTCAGCATCAGTCCTTAAGATGAATATTCAGGACTGATTTTCCTTAGGATGAACTGGTTGGATCTCCTTGCAGTCCAAGGGACTCTCAAGAGTCTTCTCCAACACCATAGTTTCAAAACCATCAATTCTTCAGCACTCAGCTTTTTTTATAGTCCAACTCTCACATCCATACATGACTACTAGAAAAACCATAGCTTTGACTAGACAGATCTTTATTGGCAAAATAATGTCTCTGCTTTTTAATATGCTGTCTAGGTTGGTCATAACTTTTCTTCCAAGTTTGACCTTGCTAAAACTTAAATCAGGTCATGTCATGTCATTCCTCTGCTTAGAACACACCAGTGGCTCTATCTCATTCACAGTAAAAGATAAAGTCCTGACAAGGTCCTAGTTGATCTCATACCACTCTTAATTCTCTAACTTTATCTCCTCCTGCTCCCCCCATTTCTCACTCTGCTCTGGTCATATTGGGCTCCTCACTGTTCCTGGGATGCCAGGCATGACCCTGCTTCAAGAGCATTTACACTTACTCTTCCCTCTGCCTGGAAATCTTTTCCCCCAGGTATCCAAAAGGTTAATTCGCTCACCTTCTTTGGGTCTTTATTCAGATCTTACCTTTGCAGTGAGACAGTCTGTGACACCCATATTTCTTATTGCAACACCATGCCCTATGTGTTTTTCCACTTCTTCTCCTTAGTCTTTATTATCATATAACCCACCCATATATTTTACTTATTTATTATCTTCCCCCATGACAACAGAGAGTTTTATCTGTTTTGTTTATCACTTTACCCCTGCCCATACTTGGAACAATGCCTGGTGCTAGTTGAGAGTTCAATAAATACTTGTTGAAATAATGAACAGAAGATAAAGGCAGACTAGTGCTTATAAACCACTTTTCCCCATATATTAAGCAGAATTTGTAACCAATTAGTCCAGTGTTTTTTCAAGGCTTGTCACTGATATGTTTGGAGAAGGAAATGGCAACCCACTCCAGTATTCTTGCCTGGAGAATCCTGTGGACAGAGGAGCCTGGTGGGCTGCTGTCCATAGGGTCGCACAGAGTCAGACACAACTCAAGGGACTTAGCATGCATGCATGCATTGGAGAAGGAAATGGTGACCCACTCCAGTATTCTTGCCTGGAGAGTCTCAGGGAGGGAGGAGCCTGGTGGGCTGCCATCTATCAGGTCGCACAGAGTCGGACACGACCGAAGAAACTTAGCAGAAGCAGCAGCAGCAACTGATACGTTATAGGGCTCAGGATATTTGTAAGTAACTATTAAATTATTAGATAATGACAGTCTTGCCTTATTTTACAATTGGAGTATTTTAAGTAATAATTATATGGAATAATTTTTTAAATATGCAATTCTATAATGAAGAGAAAGAATGGCTAAACATTTATTAGAAAAAAAATTTTCACTTATAAGTTCCCTAGGTTAAGGAGAAATTTCTTTAAGACTTTTCCAAGAGAAATTATGGGTGATTTAGAAACCATACATTTTTCAGAGAAACAGAAGCCATGGTTGGCCTCTCAATGGCTGACCACCTTCTACGTCAACTGGGTACATGACTCAATACCAGCCATCACTCAGAAAAGACCCCCTCAGCAGCAGGAATACAAATTCTTACACCACAATGTAATATTTTTAAACAGAGAGAAAAAAAATCAAACAGGAAATATTTCGGAAGCAAAATAAACAGAGACCAAAAAACCCCACTTGGTATCATAGAAACAGGACAATCTCACAACATAATCCAAAGTAAAAGATTACTATAACAATAGATTGCAATTATAAAATGGATTTTCCTTGGATACCAAAATACATTTAGTTCTCATGCAATTGTCTGGTCATTTTGGTTCCCATCTACCAGGAAGTAAAATATCTCTGTTTTCTTGCCTTATTCTCTTTATTTGTGTGAATTCCTGAGTGTTAACAAGTTCTTAGTCAGAATTTTATTTTAATCTATAAGTCTTATTTCCAAACATCTCATTTTAGATTTAAAACAGTATTTTCCCCTTCCATACTTTTATTTATTAACTTTTAAGGAGTCATATAAAATGAAAAAAAATGAAAAACTAAAAAAAAAATATTGAAATTGATGACTTTGGAAAGGAAGAGGTTTTTCACTTGCAGATGAGGAAATGGAGGTCCAAAGGGCTGAGACAAAACATGTTAGTGGTGGGAGCTGGTTTCCAATCAGAAACCAGGTTTAAGAACTTCCACTTTCTGTCCCATGCCCTTTGTCCCATATTATATTGTCACGTTGGAATGCTACAGCAACAAACTACTGAAAAACAAATAATTGTGTTAAGTGGAATTACTTATTATTTGAATCCAAAAAATAGCAGATTCCCCTTCTCCTCCAAAGAAAAGCTGAGGCTTTCTTCAAAGTATGGAATTTGAAGGTTCTCATTACTTGTAAGAAAAGAAAACATCTTGTAGGGAAGATTTTGCTTGGTAAATAGATATCTAATAACTTAGGAAATAATCAATGAGATGAATTTAATATTTTAGGTATTCTTTCAGTTCAGTCAGTCAGTTCAGTTGCTCAGTTGTGTCCAACTCTTTATGACCCCATGAGTTGCAGCATGCCAGGCCTCCCTGTCCATCACCAACTCCTGGAGTTCACTCAGACTCACGTCCATCGAGTCGGTGATACCATCCAGCCATCTCATCCTCTGTCATCCCCTTCTCTTCCTGCCCCGAATCCCTCCCAGCCTCAGAGTCTTTCAAAATGAGTCGACTCTTCGCATGAGGTGGCTAAAGTACTGGAGTTTCAGCTTTAGCATCATTCCTTCCAAAGAACACCCAGGACTGATCTCCTTTAGAATGGACTGGTTGGATCTCCTTGCAGCCCATGGGACTCTCAAGAGTCTTGTCCAACACCACAGTTCAAAAGCATCAATTATTTGGTGCTCAGCTTTCTTCACAGTTCAACTCTCACATCCATACATGGCTACTGGAAAAACCATAGCCCTGACTAGACGGACCTTTGTTGGCAAAGTAATGTCTCTGCTTTTGAATATGCTATCTAGGTTGGTCATAACTTTCCTTCCAAGGAGTAAGCGTCTTTTAATTTCATGGCTGCAGTCACCATCTGCAGTGATTTTGGAGCCAAAAAAATAAAGTCTGACACTGTTTCCACTGTTTCCCCATCTATTTCCCAGGAAGTGATGGGACCAGATGCCATGATCTTCATTTTCTGAATGTTGAGCTTTAAGCCAACTTTTTCACTCTTCTCTTTCACTTTCATCAAGAGGCTCTTTAGTTCTTCTTCACTTTCTGTCATAAGGGTGGTGTCATCTGCATATCTGAGGTTATTGATATTTCTCCCGGCAATCTTGATTCCAGCTTGTGCTTCATCCAGCCCAGTGTTTCTCATGATGTACTCTGCATATAAGTTAAATAAGCAGGGTGACAATATACAGCCTTGACGTACTCCTTTTCCTATTTGGAACCAGTCTGCTGTTCCATGTCCAGTTCTAACTGTTGCTTCCTGACCTGCATATAGGTTTCTCAAGAGGCAGGTCAGGTGGTCTGGTATTCCCATCTCTTTCAGAATTTTCTAGTTTATTGTGATCCACACAGTCAAAAGCTTTGGCATAGTCAATAAAGCAGAAATAGATGTTTTTCTGGAACTCTCTTGCTTTTTTGATGATCCACCGGTTGTTGGCAATTTGATCTCTGGTTCCTCTGCCTTTTCTAAAACCAGCTTGAACATCAGGAAGTTCACGGTTCATGTATTGCTGAAGCCTGGCTTGGAGAATTTTGAGCATTACCTTACTAGCGTGTGAGATGAGTGCAATTGTGCAGTAGTTTGAGCATTCTTTGACATTGCCTTTCTTTGGGATTGGAATGAAAACTGGTATTCTTTACCAGTTCACAAATCCAAGAAACTGTTCCTATATTTTGTCTTAGAATGAAGCATTTTACAAAATATGTAGCTTATTTTTGTGTATTCCTCCTTTATAAAGAAGAAGCCTATTTCCACTCTTCTAAGATTATCCCTTTTCATACTGTTCATGGGATTCTCAAAGCAAGAATACTGAAGTGGTTTGCCATTCCTTTCTCCAGTGGACCACGTTTTGTCAGAACTCTCCACGATGACCCGTCTGTCTTGGGTGGCCCTACATGGCATAGCTCATAGTTTCATTGAGCTAGACAAGACAGTGGTCCATGTGATCAGTTTGGTTAGTTTTCTCTGATTGTGGTTTTCATTCTGTCTGCCCTCTGATAAGGATAAGAGGTTTATGGACTTCCTGACGGAAGAGACTGACTGAGGGGGAAACTGGGTCTTGTTCTGATGGGCAGGGCCATGTTCAGTAAATCTTTAATCCAATTTTCTGTTGATGGGCAGGGCTGTGTTCCCTCCATGTTGCTTGACCTGAGACAAAACTATGGTGGAGGTAATGAAGATAATGGCGACCTCCTTCAAAAGGTCCCATGCACGCACTGCTGCACTCAGTGCCTCCAACCCTGCATCAGGCCATCACCAACCCACGCCTCCAGTGGAGACTCCTGGACACTCATGGGCATGTCTGGGTCAGTTTCTTGTGGGGTCACTGCTCCTTTCTCCTGGGTCCTGGTGCACACGAGGTTTTATTTGTGCCCTCCAAGAGTCTATTTCCCCACTCCTGTGTAAGTTCTGGTGATTCTACGGTGGCGTTAATGGTGACCTCCTCCAAGAGGGCTTATGCCAAACCCAGGTCTGCTGAACCCAGAGCCCCTGCAACAGGCCACTGCTGACCTGTACCTCCACAGGAGACACTCAGGCACAGATCTGGCTAAGTCTCTGTGGGTTGGGCATGCATTTTGTGCCCTTCTCAGGTCTGAGCAGCTCAGGCAACCAGGTGCTTGGTGAACACACTGTTCCAGGTGGGCCATGTGTCTTAATCACCTCCCCAGTCCCGGCTGCTTGGTTTCCTGGTTTGCCGCAAGAGCACTGTCTCAGATGTACTGTATGTCTCCTCTGGAGAGCTGATCTCAGGCTGAGACCCTCCTGGTGGATGTCAACCATCCAGGATCTCAGAAAAATGTGATTAGCAGCTGGGAGCCTGCTCACAGTTTGGTGGAAGATGCCCTTTCTGGAGCTGAAATTGTAGCAGCCCCTTGCCTTCTGGCTCCGGCTGTCAAAAGCCTGCTTCTCTGCCTCTGGGGCAGAAAGGGTCTGGTACACAGCAGACTAGCTCTCTTTTGATATTTGCTCAATCCTTTGTTCTGTGAGCAGGCCAGGCTGCACCTTAGGTTGTTAGGTTAGCGCCTTTCATGGAAAGTTCTCTTTTCTGGCAGTTGCGATTAGGTTGTCTATTCTGTGGGAATTTTGTTTTTCTTTTCTCCCAGTTATGTTGCCTTCTGAGATTCCAAAATTCCGCACAAACCCACGTGTGAGAGGGTTTCTCCTCCTTCATGACTCCCTCAGCAGTGGCCACAGGACTGGAAAAGGTCAGTTTTCATTCCAGTCCCAAAGAAAGGCAATGCCAAAGAGTGCTCAAACTACTGCACAATTGCACTCATCTCACACGCTAGCAAATACTTAAAATTCTCCAAGCCAGGCTTCAACAGTACATGAACCATGAACTTTCAGATGTTCAAGCTGGGGTTAGAAAAGGCAAAGGAACCAGAGACCAAATTTCCAATATCTGCTGGATCATCAAAAAAGCAAGAGAGTTCCAGAAAAACATCTACTTTTGCTTTACTGCCTATGCCAAAGCCTTTGACTGTGTGGATCACAATAAACTGTGGAAAATTCTGAAAGAGGTGGGCATACCAGACCACCTGACCTGCCTCTTGTGAAACTTGTATGCAGGTCAGGAAGCAACAGTTAGAAATGGACATGGAAAAACAGACTGGTTCCAAATAGAAAAGGAGTATGTCAAGGCTATATATTGTCACCCTGCTTATTTAACTTATATGCAGAGTACATCATGAGAAACGCTGGGCTGGATGAAGCACAAGCTGGAATCAAGATTGCCAGGGGAAATATCAATAACCTCAGATATGTAGATGACACCACCCTTATGGCAGAAAGTGAAGAACTAAAGAGCCTCTTGATGTCAGTGAAAGAGGAGAGTGAAAAGTTAACTTAAAACTCAACATTCAGAAAACTAGGATCATGGCATCTGGTCCCATCACTTCATGTCAAATAGATGGGGAAACAATGGAAACAGTGAGAGACTATTTTCTTGGGCTCCAAAATCACTGCAGATGGTGGCTGCAGCCATGAAATTAAAAGACGCTTGTTCCTAGGAAGGAAAGTTATGACCAACCTAGACAGCATATTAAAAAGCAGAGATATCACTTTACCAACAAAGGTCTGTCTAGTCAAAGCTATTATTTTTCCAGTAGTCATGTATGGATGTGAGAGTTGAACTATAAAGAAAGCTGAGCACTGAAGAACTGATGTTTTTGAATTGTGAAATTGGAGAAGACTCTTGTGAGTCCCTTGGACTGCAAGGAGATCCAACCAGTCCAGCCTAAAGGAAATCAGTCCTGAATATTCATTAGAAGGACTCATGCTGAAGCAGAAACTCCAATACGTTGGCCACCTGATGTGAAGAACCAACTCATTAGAGAAGACCCTGATGCTGGGAAAGATTGAAGGCAGGAGGAGAAGGGGATGACGAGGATGAGATAGTTGAATGGCATCACTGACTCAATGGACATGAGTTTGAGTAGGCTCTGGGAGTTGGTGATGTACAGGGAAGCCTGGTGTGGTGCAGTCCATGGGGTCGCAAAGAGTCAGAAATGACGGAGTGACTGAACTGAAGTTTATCCCAACTTTATTTTACAGCTGGAGAAGGCAATGGCACCCCACTCCAGTACTCCTGCCTGGAAAATCCCATGGGCAGAGGAGCCTGGTGGGCTGCAGTCCATGGGGTTGCCAAGAGTCAGACACGACTGAGTGACTTACTTTCACTTTTTACTTTCATGCATTGGAGAAGGAAATGGCATCTCACTCCAGTGTTCTTTCCTGGAGAATCCCAGGGACAGGGGAGCTTGGTGGGCTGCCGTCTATGGGGTTGCACAGAGTCGGACACGACTGAAGCAACTTAGGAGCAGCAGCAGCAGCATACATAACAAAAGAAATGGTAAAGGGAGCATACAGGTCCCATTTACCAAATAAGTATTTTTGTGTCTATTATAAATTGAAAGTCAGGCTAGTGATAGATTTTTCCCCCATAGATCCCTACAACAAGCATATATCAAATCAGTGAGCAAACAAAAAGCTTGTCTAATGGCTCTGTCTTTATGATTCAACTGGCTTGCTGATGCATGCCAGTGAGCAGTGCTTCTATTACAGGTGGTCAGCACATCTCTCTAGTTAATGACATCCAGAGGGAAATTCTTTACTGCATGCCTGAGCTGCCTGCCTTTTACCCCAGTATGCTAGAGGCTACCTCAGTACTTTTCCTCAGAATGAGGTTAATTTTTGTCAAAATCATGATCCCTCTTAGCGGTAATATTCTGATTCTATATCTCTTATTAGAATGAAGAGATAGGGAAAGTTTTCATATACCAACATTCCCTAACCCCCTTTTAGGCTAACCCCTAATCCTACTTTTCCAATAGACAAAACATCCATTCAGACTCAGTGTATATTTATCAAACATATTTCTGGGTCCTAGATGCTAATGGTAAATGAGACTGATTCAGTTCATGCTCTCAAAGCACTCACAACCTGGGGTGGGTTGGAGAGGGAATACAGAATAGAGACATTCAACAAAGCATTACAGAACTATCCAACAACAGTTGGGATACATTGTCATGGAAAAGAAAAGAAGCCTTGAGAGCTTGTAAAGGTGAGTGTAATTTAATGTAGGTGAACAAGGAATCCTTGCCCATGGAAGAAGCATTTAAACTGAAAAATAAATAGGAATTTGCCAAGGAAATGGAATAGTGGTGGTGAAGCAATAGTGATGGAAGACTCACAGGCAGTGGAAATAGCCAACAGAAAGAAACTCCAAGACATGAAGAAGTTAGGTAAGCAGAAGGAACAGCAAAAAGGCCAAAGTAGGCCTAAGTCAGACCATTCAAGGAGTTATAGGTCATGGTAGAATTTGAACTTGATTATAAGTTTTTACAGGACTCTGTGGAAAAGGATGACACAAACATGTTTTTAAAAGATCAGTTTGACCACTCTGTGGAGAATGAATTAGTGGACATAACCAAGAAAACATGTGGAACTGACAACTAGAAAGCTATCTGTTAGGGAATGAATGTTTGTGTCCCCCACACCCAAAAGCATATGTTGAAAGCTTCATTCCCCCATTGTGATGGTATTTGGAGGTGGGAATTTGGGGGGGTAATTAAATTTGAATGAGGTCATGAGGGTGAAATCCCCATGATGGGAAGAGTGCTCTTATTAGAAGAGGAAGAGTGGGCGATACCACTGTCTCTCCATCACGTGAGGATATAGTGAGAAGTTGGCTGTCTGTAGGCCAGGAAGAAGGCTCTCACCAGGAACTCAGTCTACCAGCACCTTGATCTGGGACTTCCCAGATCTCATAACTGCTAGAAATAAATGTCTATTGTATAAGTAATCCAGTATGTGTTTTGTTATTGCAGCTGGAGTCTGAGTGGTCCAGGTGCTGGGCTAAGGTGGTGGTGATAAAGACAAAGAGCAGTAAACAGACTGAGAAGTATCCTTAGAGACAGAATTGATAGTACTTGGTGACTGGTTGGACAAAGGGGCTAAGAAATAAGTAGATGTTAAGGATGATTCCTGGGCTTCCCAGGTGGCTCAGTGGTAAAGAATCCACCTGCCAATACAGGAGACGCAAGTTTGGTCTCCAGGTTGAGAAGATCCCCTGGAGAAGGAAATGGAAACCTACTCCAGTATCCTTTCCTGGGAATTCTATGGACAGAGGAGCCTGGTGGGCTGCAGTCCATGGGGTTGTAAAAGAGTTGGACATTACTTAGCGACTAAAACAACAAAAAGGATGATTTCTAAGTTGATGATTCCTAGGTTCTGGACAAGAGCAACTGGGAGGATGGTAGGACTATTTAATGAGGTAGGAAACACTGGAGAAGAGAAAGAATTAGCACCATAAGTTTAGTAATAGATATGTCTAACTTGGAATGTCAATGTACTAGCTATCTCAAAATATTAAGAAGGCAGTTAGATATTAGAGTCTAGATCTAAGAGAAACCTGAATGAAGATATAAATTAAGAAGTTATCAACATGTAGCTAATAATTGAAAGGATAGATGTGTATGAGATTCTTGAGGGAGTAGAGAGATAAGAAGAGGAGGGAAGGGGAGAGAAGGAAAAAGAAGGGGAGAGGGCCTGTAAGTCCATACAAGCATTCATCAGCATATTTCAAATCAATGAACAAACAAAACATTTATATAAATGGCTTTGTCATTTACTAAATGAGTAAATGCTTTCTAGAAGGTTTTAAGAAAAGGCAGAGGAACCAGAGATCAAATTGCCAACATCCGCTGGATCATCGAAAAAGCAAGAGAGGTCCAGAAAAACATCTATTTCTGCTTTATTGACTATGCCAAAGCCTTTGACTGTGTGGATCACAATAAACTGTAGAAAATTCTGAAAGAGGTGGGCATACCAAACCACCTGACCTGCCTCTTGAGAAACCTGTATGCAGGTCAGGAAGCAGCAGTTAGAACTGGACATGGAACAACAGACTGGTTCCAAATAGGAAAACGAGTACGTCAAGGCTGTATATTGTCACCCTGCTTATTTAACTTATGTGCAGAGTACATCATGAGAAACGCTGGGCTGGAAGAAGCACAAGCTGGAATCAAGATTGCCGGGAGAAATATCAATAACCTCAGATATGCAGATGACACCACCCTTATGACAGAAAGTGAAGAAGAACTAAAGAGCCTCTTGATGAAAGTGAAAGAGGAGAGTGAAAAAGTTGGCTTAAAGCTCAACATTCAGAAAACTAAGATCATGGCATCCAGTCCCATCACTTCATGGCAAATAGATGGGGAAACAGTGGAAACAGTGGCTGACTTTATTTTGGGGGGCTCCAAAATCACTGCAGATGGTGACTGCAGCCATGAAATTAAAAGACACTTGCTCCTTGGAAAGAAAGTTATGACCAACCTAGACAGCATATTAAAAAGCAGAGACATTACTTTGCCAACAAAGTTCCGTCTAGTCAAGGCTATGGTTTTTCCAGAGTCATGTATAGATGTGAGAGTTGAACTATAAAGAAAGCTGAACGCCGAAGAATTGATGCTTTTGAACTGTGGTGTTGGAGAAGACTCTTGAGAGTCCCTCGGACTGCAAGGAGATCCAACAAGTCCATCCTAAAGGAAATCAGTCCTGAATATTCACTGGAAGGACTGATGTTCAAGCTGAAACTCCAATACTTTGGCCACCTGATGCAAAGAGCTGACTCATTTGAAAAGACCCTGATGCTGGGAAAGATTGAGGGCAGGAGTAGTAGGGGATGACAGAGGATGAGATGGTTGGTTGGCATCACCAACTCAATGGACATGGGTTTGAGTGAACTCCTGGAGTTGGTGATGGACAGGGAGGCCTGGCATGCTGCAATTCATGGGGTCACCAAGAGTCGGACACAACTGAGCTACTGAAGTGAACTGAACTGAACTGAAAAGCTTACTTGTGAACAAAAAATAAGGTAGAGAGAGGGACTGATGGAGTGAAGTGAGGGAGGATTTTCTTAATATGGTAGATATTTGAACATGTTTGATTTCCTGGGAGTTCTCTTCAAAAAGAAAATAAAAAAAGTAACTCCATTGGACATTATAATTAATTTTCTCCCAAATATTTTTCATTCCTATTCTGTGGGTCAGGAATGTATTCTGATAGAATTTGACAAAAAAAATTATATATATATATATATATATATATATATATATATATATAGCTTAAACTAAGAAAAAGGGGGATGGGATATGGAGAGGATAATTTATCACTTTATGTTATTTAAAAGTCCCTGGTTAGGAATGACTATTACATGGTGATATTTAGAGATTCAAATGATCAAGCAGGAACAAATTTTCCCCATTTTTCACCTTTACTTTCATTCATTTATTCATTTGAAAATATTCATTGAAAAGCTACTATGTCTATTTAAAGTACTAGCGATACAATGATACAAAAAACAAGCCCAATTTCACTACTTTTCAGCATTGTATTGGAAGTTCTACCAGTGCAATAGGTTAAGAAAAAGAAATTTTAACAGCATAAGAATTTGGGATGTTAAAAGTACTGTTATATTTAGATAATATAACTGTATATTTAGGAAACCTCAATGAATCTACTTGAATTAATTAGCCAGTAAGCCAGCATTAAAGAGGAACCCCAGTTCTACAGCTGTAAGGAACTGAATTGCGGCAATTACCAGTGAACTTAGAAGAGGACTCTCAGCTTGAGGTGAGATCATAGGCATGGCTGACACCTTGATTCAGCCTGGTGAGACTTTGAGCAGGATGACCTAGCTAACTCATATTCATGATTGACTCATGAAAACAGTGAGATAATAACTTTGTTTTTTAAGATGCTAAGTTTGTGATAACTTGTTATGCAACAATGGAAAACCAATATAGAAGGTCAAAATACAAAATTCAATTGTTTTTCTATATACTAGCAAAAAACAGAAAAAAATGTTTAAATTGTTACCATTGACAATTGCACAGACATATCAAATACCTAGGAATAAATCTAATTAAAGAATGTAAAACATCTACACAGAAAATTATAGAACTTTTTGAGAGAAATTGCTGCTGTTGCTGCTGAGTCACTTCAGTCGTGTCCGACTCTGTGCAACCCCATAGACGGCAGCCCACCAGGCTCCCCGGTCCCTGGGATTCTCCAGGCAAGAACACCAGAGTGGGTTGCCATTTCCTTCTCCAATGCATGAAAGTGAAAAGTTAAAGTGAAGTCGCTCAGTCGTGTCTGACCCTCAGCGACCCCATGGACTGCAGCCTACCAGGCTCCTCCATCCATGGGATTTTCCAGGCAAGAGTACTGGAGTAGGGTGCCATTGCCTTCTCCTGAGAGAAATTGAAGATAACCTAAATAAATGGAAACATGTGCACTGTTCATGGGTTAGAATTTCTGTGTCGTAAATATGTCAATCTCTCCAAATTAATTTATGGATTTAATGTGATCCCAATGAAAATCTCAACAGACTGAAAATAACACATATTGTCTAGGATGTGGAGCAACAGGTACATAACAGGATAAATCAGTATGATCACTTTTTTTTTGATAGAAGAAATTTTTTATGGCACTATCACATTGGAAAATAATTTTACAACATCTTCTAAAATTGAACATATGTACATTCATGTATACTCTATGACCTAGCAATTCTAGTCTTATTAATATATCCAATAAAATACATATATATGTTCATCAAGGGCATTTATAATAATTCGGAGTGATAGAGGCCAGACACATAAGAATGAATACTATACTTCAATTTACACAAAATTGGAAAACTCAAAACTATGATGTTAACAGTCAAGAGGAGAGATTGGGAGAAGTATGAGGTAAATAATATTCTATTTCTTGATCTGGGTGTTAGCTAAAAGTGTATTCACTTTGTAATAATTGTTTACTCAAAGAGTTTTTTTTCTGTATATGAGTTATGTATCAATAAAAAGATGTTAAAACCATGCCAAGCTTCCTACCCTCATGGATTTTATATTCTACTGTGAGGCTCCCTGTTCTCCTCTGTGTTGTCTGGCTTCAGCCTCAGTCTTTCAAGCTGTGGGAAGAAACAGGAAGACAGCTTCCAGAAGCTCCTCCTCTACAACTTCCCATATTCAAACCAGAAGCCAAGGCACTTTTCTTTCTGAGTTTTAGAGACTCAGCCAAAGGTCCAGGTTGTCTCTCTCTGGCTCTGACTGGGTGATAATTCCCATCACTGAGGTCAGTGTGAGGTTCTTAATTGGCCAGGCCTGAACCACAGTGAACTTCAGCAGAACATACAAGGTAAGAATGAGGAAAGATGTGGTTCTCCAGAAAAAGAAAAATGAAACAAAACAAAAAACAAAACTGGGGCCCCATTTCAGAAGAGGAAGTAAATGTAGGCTGAAAACCCAGGAAAGCTACACAGCCGGTCTCCTGCAAATTAAAACCCAGATTTGCTACTTCTTATTAGGAAGTAGCAACTGGAGAATCCCAGGGACGGAGGAGCCTGGTGGGCTGCCGTCTATGGAGTTGCACAGAGTGGGACACGACTGAAGCGACTTAGCAGATTAGGTCAATTTACCCTTCATCTCTTGCATTTATCACACATTTCAAAGATCTGTGTTGCTTACTTCTTCCACTATTAACAAGATTGCAAATAGACTCTTTTCTTCCCTTTCATTCACTGAACAGGGTACTCCCTGTTTCTCTGGTTTTAAACAAGCTAAAATCAACCAAACAAAAATTAATAGCAAAAATCCATTTGGAGTTTCCAATGTCTGTGTCTTCTAGAAATTACAATGGTTGACAAAAAAATATTCAGACCTTGGAAAATAAGTTTTATTTCTACAAACCTTTCAGATGCCTTAGGGACTGCCTCCTCTGATAAGCTTTATTTACCATCTCCTGGGCTTCCCTGGTGGCTCAGAGGTTAAAGCATCAGCCTCTAATGTGGGAGACCTGGGTTCAATCCCTGGGTCAGGAAGATCCCCTGGAGAAGGAAATGGCAACCCACTCCAGTATTCTTGCCTGGGGGGCTACAGTCCACGGGGTCGCAAAGAGTCGGACACGACTGAGCAACTTAACATTCCCTGATCTGAGTTACTCAGCTCCTGTGACTCTGTTTACATGGTATCAGAATTTTCTGTTTTATCTGTCTCACCCTTTGCCTCATGCATTTCTTTAGGACAGGCTTTGGCCTATATGGCTTCCTTGGTGGCTCAGACCGTGAAGAGTCTGCCTACAATGCAGGAGACCTGAGTTTGATCCCTGGGTCAGGAAGATCTCCTGGAGAAGGGAATGGCAACTCACTCCAGTATTCCTGCCTGGAGAATCCCATGGACAGAGGAGACTGGCAGGCTACAATTCATGGGGTTGCAAAGAGTCGGACATAACTAAGTGACTAACACTTATGACTTGGCCTATATCTCTGTTTCATCAGTTCAAAGTTCACTGTCTGGGACATACACGACGGAGGGTCAATAAGTCTTTTCTGAATGAGTGCTTCATATCCAAATTGAATTTAATTCTGGTAACAGCCTGTAAGATAGAGATTATTAACTTGAGATTTGGAGAGGTAAGGTAGGTGACTTGCTCAAGATCACACACAGTTAAGTGGAGTCAAGATTTGAGCTTGGATCTATCTGATGCCGAAGTCTGGGCTCTTGGCCACTGCCTTGGTCAAAAATGTTTATTTATTTGGAATAAGTTTCAGATGCTAATTTTCAAAAGTTGTCCATAATTGGATCCTACCTGCTTTACTAAGCCTTTCTGTCATTCACCTTCACGTATCTTTTCTCACAGCCTCCCAACAAACTTGGGTTTCCTTGCCTCTGTCTTTGCTAGGCTCTGCCAATTCTGCCTGCTAATCTTGTCCCTTCTTCGAGGATCAGCCCAGATGTCATCTCTTTGATGAAATCTTCCCTTATCATTTAGCCAGAAGTGACATCCTCCTCTTCTCAATTGCCATATCCTTTATTTCCTGAAACACAGACATGACATTTACGACACACTAGCTCCTGTTCAAGCTATTAGCAGACCTCTTCGGCTCCATATTAGACTATTGCTCCATGGCGTGTCCCTCTCTGGCCCCTAGCACAGTGACTTGCACATGGTAGATTAATTAATGGTGGCAATGGTAACTTTTTGGTCTTGCTGTCTAGGGCTTGTTGTTGTTGTTTAGTCAATAGGTCCTGTCTAATTCTTTTATGATGCCATGGGCCATAGCTTGCCTTGCTCCTCTGTCCATGGAATTTTCCAGACAAGAATACTGGAGTAGATTGCCATTTTCTTCTCCAGAGGATCTTCCTGACCCAGGGATTGAACTTGCATCTCCTGCTTGACAAGCAGATTATTTACAACTGAGCCATCTGGGAAGCCCATCTAGGGCTTGCTGCTGCTAGGTCGCTTCAGTCATGTCTGACTCTGTGCGACCCCATAGACGGCAGCCCACCAGGCTCCCCCATCCCTGGGATTCTCCAGGCAAGAACACTGGAGTGGGTTAGGGCTTCAGTTCAGTTCAGTTTAGTTCAGTCGCTCAGTCGTGTCTGACTCTTTGTGACCCCATGAATCGCAGCATGCCAGGCCTCCCTGTCCATCACCAACTCCCGGAGTTCACTCAGACTCACGTCCATCGAGTCACTAAGCCATCACTATGCCATCCAGCCATCTCATCCTCTGTCGTCGCCTTCCCTCCTGCCCCCAGTCCCTCCCAGCATCAGAGTCTTTTCCAATGAGTCAACTCTTCGCATGAGGTGGCCAAAACTGGAGTTTCAGCTTTAGCATCATTCCTTCCAAAGAAATCTCAGGGCTGATCTCCTTCAGAATGGACTGGTTGGATCTCCTTGCAGTCCAAGGGACTCTCAAGAGTCTTCTCCAACACCACAGTTCAAAAGCATCAATTCTTTGGTGCTCAGCCTTCTTCACAGTCCAACTCTCACATCCATACATGGCCACAGGAAAAACCATAGCCTTGACTAGATGGACCTTTGTTGGCAAAGTAATGTCTCTGCTTTTGAATATGCTATCTAGGTTGGTCATAACTTTCCTTCCAAGGAGTCAGCGTCTTTTAATTTCATGGCTGCAGTCACCATCTGCAGTGATTTTAGAGCCCAAAAAAATAAAGTCTGACACTGTTTCCACCATTTCTCCATCTATTTCCCATGAAGTGATGGGACTGGATGCCATGATCTTAGTTTTCTGAATGCTGAGCTTTAAGCCAACTTTTTCACTCTCCACTTTAACTTTCATCAAGAGGCTTTTTAGTTCCTCTTCACTTTCTGCCATAAGGGTGGTGTCATCTGCATATCTGAGGTTATTGATATTTCTCCTGGCAATCTTGATTCCAGCTTGTGCTTCTTCCGGACTGTGCAAATCATCATTAAATTGCCTCATATCCCATATTCTCCTCTTATCACATAATCTGCATGGTTTCTTGGGACTCAAAGGGATCTTTTAAAAAGTTTTTCACTGATGTATAGTTGATTTACAAGATTGCTTTAGTTTCAGGTGTACAGCAAAGCAATTCAATTTGGTTTTTTTTTTTTTTTTTTGGACACTATATTCCACTGCTGTGGCTTCCCTGGTGACTCAGCAGTTAAAGCATCTGCCTGGAATGTGGGAGACCTGGGTTCGATCCCTGGGTCAGGAAGATCCCGTGGAGAAGGAAATGGCAACCCACTCCAGTACTCTTGCCTGGAGAATCCCATGGACAGAGGAGCCTGGTAGGCTACAGTCCATGGGGTCTCAAAGAGTCGGACACGACTGAGCGACTTCACTTTCACTTATATTCCACTATAGGTTATTATAAGATATTGGGTATAATTCCCTGTGCTATACAGTAAATCCTTATTGCTTATCTATTTTTTTTATTTTATTGCACTATAGTTGATGTAAAACATTGTGTTAGTTTCTGGTGTACAACAAAGTGAATCATTTATACACATATCAAACAGATCCTTTGCATTCAGAATCACCAGCTCTTAAGCTGGCAAATTGATGTATAGGAGGGGTTTTGATAGCTGTTAACAATGTGGTGGCTGCACAGGCGCAGGAGGGCCTAGAGGAGCTATCCCATGTTGAAGGTCAGGAAGGGCAGTGGAAAGGAGATACCCCTCTTCCAAGGTAAGGAGCAGTGGCTGCGCTTTGCTGGAGCAGCTGTGAAGAGCTACCCCACGCCCAAGGTAAGAGAAACCCAAGTAAGACGGTAGGTGTTGCAAGAGGGCATCAGAGGGCAGACACACTGAAACCATACTCACAGAAAACTAGTCAATCTAATCACACTAGGACCACAGCCTTGTCTAACTCAATGAAACTAAGCCATGCCCGTGGAGCAACCCAAGATGGGCGGGTCATGGTGGAGAGATCTGACAGAATGTGGTCCACTGGAGAAGGGAATGGCAAACCACTTCAGTATTCTTGCCTTGAGAACTCCATGAACAGTATGAAAAGGCAAAATGATAGGATACTGAAAGAGGAACTCCCCAGGTCAGTAGGTGCCCAATATGCTACTGGAGATCAGTGGAGAAATAACTCCAGAAAGAATGAAGGGATGGAGCCAAAGCAAAAAGAATACCCAGCTGTGGATGTGACTAGTGATAGAAGCAAGGTCCGATGCTGTAAAGAGCAATATTGCACAGGAACCTGGAATGTCAGATCCATGAATCAAGGCAAATTGGAAGTGGTCAAACAAGAGATGGCAAGAGTGAATGTCGACATTCTAGGAATCAGCGAACTCAAATGGACTGGAATGGGTGAATTTAACTCAGATGACCATTATATCTACTACTTCGGAGAAGAATCCCTCAGAAGAAATGGAGTAGCCATCATGGTCAACAAAAGAGTCCGTGATGCAGTACTTGGATGCAATCTCAAAAACGACAAAATGATCTCTGTTCGTTTCCAAGGCAAATCATTTAATATCACAGTAATCCAAGTCTATGCCCCAACCAGTAACACTGAAGAAGCTGAAGGTAAATGGTTCTACGAAGACCTACAAAACCTTTTAGAACTAACACCCAAAAAAGATGTCCTTTTCATTATATGGGACTGGAATGCAAAAGTAGGAAGTCAAGAAACACCTGGAGTAACAGGCAAATTTGGCCTTGGAATACGGAATGAAGCAGGGCAAAGACTAATAGAGCTTTGCCAAGAAAATGCACTGGTCATAGCAAACACACTCTTCCAACAACACAAGAGAAGACTCTACACATGGACATCACCACATGGTTGACACTGAAATCAGATTGATTATGTTCTTTGCAGCCAAAGATGGAGAAGCTCTAACAAAAACAAGACTGGGAGCTGACTGTGGCTCAGATCATGAACTCCTTATTACCAAATTCAGACTGAAATTGAAGAAAGTAGGGAAAACCACTAGACCATTCAGGTATGACCTAAATCAAATCCCTTATGATTATACAGTGGAAGTGAGAAATAGATTTCAGGGCCTAGATCTGATAGATAGAGTGCCTGATGAACTATGGAATGAGGATCGTGACATTGTACAGAAGACAGGGATCAAGACCATCCCCATGGAAAAGAAATGCAAAAAAGCAAAATGGCTGTCTGGGGAGGCCTTACAAATAGCTGTGAAAAGAAGAGAAGCGAAAAGGAAAGGTATAAACATCTGAATGCAGAGTTCCAAAGAATAGCAAGGAGAGATAAGAAAGCCTTCTTCAGTGATCAATGCAAAGAAATAGAGGAAAACAACAGAATGGGAAAGACTAGAGATCTCTTCAAGAAAATTAGAGATACCAAGGGAATATTTCATGCAAAGATGGGCTTGATAAAGGACAGAAATGGTATGGACCTAACAGAAGCAGAAGATATTAAGAAGAGGTGGCAAGAATACACAGAAGAACTGTACAAAAAAGATCTTCATGACCCAGATTATCACGATGGTGTGATCACCGACCTAGAGCCAGACATCCTGGAATGTGAAGTCAAGTGGGCCTTAGAGAGAATCACTATGAACAAAGCTAGTGGAGGTGATGGAATTCCAGTTGAGCTATTCCAAATCCTGAAAGATGATGCTGTGAAAGTGCTGCACTCAATATGCCAGCAAATTTGGAAAACTCAGCAGTGGCCACAGGGCTGGAAAATGTCCATTTTCATTCCAACCCCAAAGAAAGGCAATGCCAAAGAATGCTCGAACTACTGCACAATTGCACTCATCTCACATGCTAGTAAAGCAATGCTCAAAATTCTCCAAGCTAGGCTTCAGCAATACGTGAACCATGAACTTCCTGATGTTCAAGCTGGTTTTAGAAAAGGCAGAGGAACCAGAGATCAAATTGCCAACATCCGCTGGATCATGGAAAAAGCAAGAGAGTTCCAGAAAAACATCTATTTCTGCTTTATTGACTATGTCAAAGACTTTGACTGTGTGGATCACAATAAACTGTGGAAAATTCTGAAAGAGATGGGAATACCAGACCACCTGACCTGCTTCTTGAGAAATCTGTATGCAGGTCAGGAAGCAACAGTTAGAACTGGACATGGAGCAACAGACTGGTTCCAAATAGGAAAACGAGTACGTCAAGGCTGTATATTGTCACCCTGCTTATTTAACTTATATGCAGACTACATCATGAGAAACACTGGACTGGAAGAAGCACAAGCTGGAATCAAGATTGTTGGGAGAAATATCAATAGCCTCAGATACGCAGATGACACCACCCTTATGGCAGAAAGTAAAGAGGAACTAAAAAGCCTCTTGATGAAAGTAAAAGTGGAGAGTGAAAAAGTTGGCTTTAAGCTCAACATTCAGAAAACTAAGATCATGGCATGCAGTCCCATCACTTCATGGGAAATAGATGGGGAAACAGTGGAAACAGTGTCAGACTTTATTTTGGGGGGCTCTAAAATCACTGCAGATGGTGACTGCAGCCATGAAATTAAAAGACGTTTACTCTTTGGAAGGAAAGTTATGACCAACCTAGATAGCATATTAAAAAGCAGAGACATTACTTTGCCAACAAAGGTCCGTCTAGTCGAGGCTATGGTTTTTCCTGTGGTCATGTATGGTTGTGAGAGTTGGACTGTGAAGAAGGCTGAGTGCCGAAGAATTGATGCTTTTGAACTGTGGTGTTGGAGAAAACTCTTGAAAGTCCCTTGGACTGCAAGGAGATCCAACCAGTCCATTCTGAAGGAGATCAGCCCTGGGTGTTCTTTGGAAGGAATGATGCTAAAGCTGAAACTCCAGTTTTGGCCACCTCATGCGAAGAGTTGACTCATTGGAAAAGACTCTGATGCTGGGAGGGATTGGGGGCAGGAGGAGAAGGGGACGACAGAGGACGAGATGGCTGGATGGCATCACTGACTCGATGGACGTGAGTCTGAGTGAACTCCGGGAGTTGGTGATGGACAGGGAGGCCTGGCGTGCTGCGATTCATGGGGTTGCAAAGAGCTGGACACGACTGAGTGACTGAACTGAACAATGTCATGTCTCACATTGTTTAGTGACATAGCTTTGTGAATAACATATTTTTTTAGTTTAGAAGGCCCAGTAACTTTAAGAGTAAAAAAATAATAGTTCTGGTATTTTAGAGCTGAGGTAATTTGGTCTCTTAACAATAAAACCTGAAGTTAACCAGAACTCAACTAGAATTAATTGGCACCTCCTATTACACACACACACACACACACACACACACACAGAAGAGGGAGGGGGAGAGAGAGAGGATTTGCCCTTGGGAGAAAGAAACAAATGACAACAACACAGTATTATCACGTACACTCGACCACTAGCAGCACCTGCCTCCTTTCAATAACACCACCATTTCCAGAAATGAAGCCACTCAAAATTCTGAATCATTCAACTAGATAGAGAGAAAGAATTACCAGAAAATTCATTTAACCAGCATGTGTCATTTCCCACAAATTGTGCAGGCAGACGCTTTATTGTCTGAGCTACCAGGGAGGCCCTAGTATTATATCTTGAGTTTCCCTGGTAGCTCAGACAGTAAAGAATCTACTTACAATGAAGGACACCCAGGTTTGACCCAAGTGGGGAAGATACCCTGGAGAAGGGAATGACAACCCAGTCCAGTATTCTTGCCTAGAGAATTCCATGGACAGACCATGGGGTGGCAAAGAGGCGGACACGACTGAACAACTAACACACACAGTGTTATGTCTCTTAAGACTACAGTGGGCTGTCTAGGAGTTGTGGGCAAGTATAATTGGTTAAGAACAACAACTTTGCAAACTTATTTAAACTAACTAGAAATATAAGCCTTTTTAAAAAAAAAAAAAAAAAAAAGACCAGAATCCTCAAGTTACAGCTGGAACAGAAGATTCTGGTGTGTCTTCTTTTCTGCTAAATTGCAGGCTTCTGCAATGAACAGGTTTCAAGTTTCACTGCAGCAACTGACTCAAAGTGATTATTTAGCCTGCAAGAGAGAAAAAAGAGTATAAAGGAACATGATTGAGGTACTGAAAATTGCAATTAAAGAGGCTCATGAAACTTGATCTGTTCCTCCTTTTAATCTGGTTGAATAATACATGAACAAGAACATTTAAAATAAAGTTTAATATTAATGGAAATACTAGAGAAGCATCTATGATTTCATGAGATATTTTTAAAGGGATAGTATTTATAATGGCAAAGAAGGGCATGGAGAGAAAGGCTGAAATAAGAAATATATTTTTAACTGAGTAATCATATATATTAGCATTTAATGACAAACAACAATATCAAATTTCAGGTGATTAGAACCCAAGAACTAGGTGGGCTCATGCTGAAGATTCTTCTGTATCTATAATAGCTATTGCAAGGTTGGAGACAAATCAGCATGGTGAGTGAAGTGGCCAATATATCAGATCTGTTCAGAGGATAATGGTGGTGGTGGGAGCTGGTGTATTCATAGCTACTTCCTCATTATTTGAAAAAGAATTTCTTTTAGTTTCTTTTTGTTTTATTTTTCTTCATTTCTTGGATTACTCTCCCTGGGCCTCTGCCTACCTGCCCCAAATCTGCAAATACACATTCTATCTCTTCTTTGAATAAACTTTTAAAAATGAAGTTTATTCCAGAAAGTGATTTTTGAGCTCACTACTATGAAAAAGCAAGATTCTTCTCCTTATCTCTCCTCTATACCACTTATGAGGCATTAGTCATTTTCTGCCTTTTAATATGGACACATATTATGAGGCTTGTTTCCTATACTAGACATTAAGCATAAGATTCATCTCTCTATTCTCTATCACTTCTTTAATACATATATTATATATACATATTACACACACACATATATATACACACATTATATATATAAAGACACCAACAAATATTTGTGAATAATTATAAATTTGTGTTTAACAAATGGAATAGGAGAGATAGAGTTGCATCGATGTAACTTTGTCTTATCCAAATTCTCTTTGACTCATGTCTCATCTTCTCAAAGGCTAAAGATGTAGTTCTTAGGACTTCATAGGCTAAGCATTATCAGTGTTAAGACAACATGATATCATGCTGAACTGTTTGATAAGGCTGGTAAGTCAATAAACGCACTGTTAACAATTTTGATTAATGCATGGGATTTTTTAATGTTGATTATTAGTGTTCCTATAGTTAAGATGTGATGATGATTTTACAAGTTATTGCCTGTAAGAATAATGATGACATACATTGTATTTGTTTTGAGTACTATTTTGGTAGTTATTTTTTTTCAGGTTTTTCTTTAAATCCTTCACAAGTTTATGGTGGGTTTGGGCTAATTGAGTGGTTGTGGTATTGTAATAAATTTTGGTGTATCATTTTCTGCTTTTAAAAAAAGGCAACATACGATAGATATGTTTCAGAATCTCTATGTGAATTAATTTTATCAATTTAATTATATTTTAATGCCAGAGGGGTCTTGCTATTTCACGGAACCACTAGAGGATCCTTTTGAAGTACTCAGCACCCAGTCAATTGTAAAGGAAATCAGTCCTGAATATTCATTGGAAGGACTGATGCTGAAACTGAAACTCCAATACTTTGGCCACCGATGCAAAGAACTGACTCATTGGAAAAGACCCTGATGCTAGGAAAGATTGAAGGCAGGAGAAGGGGACAACGAGGATGAGATGGTTGAATGGTATCACCGACTCGATGGACATGAATTTGAGCAAGCTCCGGGAGCTGGTGATGGACAGGGAAGCCTGGCATGCTCTAGTCTATGGGGTCACAAAGAGTCGGACTGAGCGACTGAACTGAACTGAATGTATTTTCTTATAATCTTAACACATGGAGATGGTTGGTGTTTTTTTGTTTTTTGTTTTTTTTTTACTGTTTATGTACAATAAAAGTCACTGGCTTTGGTGAATAGCATTATATGTTTTGACAAACATAAAGAGTCCCATAATCAAGACACAGAACACTGCCATCACTCAAAAAATTCCCTAAGGCTTTCCTTTGTCAGTCCATCCCCTCACCACAAACCCTTGACAACCACTGACCTGTTCTCTATCCCTATATAAATGGTATCAGATAATATATAGCCTCTTAAGTCTGGCATCTTTCACTCAGCATAATGCATTTGAGATTCATCCATATTGCTGGCATTTCAATAATTTATATCTTTTAATTGCTGAGCACTAGATCATTGAAAAAGGAAGAGAGTTCCAGAAAAACATCTATTTCTGCTTTATTGACTATGCCAAAGCCTTTGACTGTGTGGATCACAATAAACTGTGGAAAATTCTGAAAGAGATGGGAATACCAGACCACCTGACCTGCCTCTTGAGAAACCTGTATGCAGGTCAGGAAGCAGCAGTTAGAACTGGACATGGAACAACAGACTGGTTACAAATAGGAAAAGGAATATGTCAAGGCTGTGTATTGTCATGCTGCTTATTTAACCTATATGCAGAGTACATTATGAGAAACACTGGGCTGGAGGAAGCACAAGCTGGAATCAAGATTGCCAGGGGAAATATCAATAACCTCAGATACGCAGATGACACCACCCTTATGGCAGAAAGTGAAGATGAACTAAAGGGCCTCTTGATGAAAGTGAAAGAGGAGAGTGAAAAAGTTGGCTTAAAGCTCAACATTCAGAAAACTAAGATCATGGCATCCGGTCTCATCAGGTAAATAGATGGGGAAACAGTGGAAACAGTAGCTGATTTTATTTTGGGGGGCTCCAAAATCACTGCAGATGGTGATTGCAGCCATGAAATTAAAAGACGCTTGCTCCTTGAAAGGAAAGTTATGACCAACCTAGACAGCATATTAAAAAGCAGAGACATTACTTTGCCACCAAAGGTCCATCTAGTCAAGGCTATGGTTTTTCCCCAGTCATGTATGGATGTGAGAGTTGGACTATAAAGAGAGCTGAGTGTTGAAGAATTGATGCTTTTGAACTATGGTGTTGGAGAAGCTCTTGAGAGTTCCTTGGACTGCAAGGAGATCCAACCAGTCCATTCTAAAGGAGATCAGTCCTGGGTGTTCATTGGAAGGACTGATGTTGAAGCTGAAACTCCAGTACTTTGGCCACCTAATGCGAAGAGCTAACTCATTTGAAAAGATCCTGATGCTGGGAAAGATTGAGGACAGGAGGAGAAGGGGACGACAGAGGATGAGATGGTTGGATGGCATCACCAACTCAATGGACATAGGTTTTGGTGGACTCCAGCAGTTGGTGATGGACAGGGAGGCCTGGCGTGCTGTGGTTCATGGGTCACAAAGAGTCGGACACGACTGAGCAACTGAACTGAACTGAACTGATTCCATGGTACAGAGGTATAACACTTGAAGGATATTGGGTTATTTCCAGATTTTTCCTATTATGAATACATCTATTATAAATATTCACATACAAGTTTTTTTGTGAATGTATAGTTTCATTTCTCTTGGGTATATACCTAGGAGTGGGATTATTTGATCATAAGTGTGTAGCTTCATGAAAACTGCCAACTTGTTTCCAAAATTTTTTCAGAATTTTTCATCCCCATTAACTATGTATCAGAATTGCTCTGTGTCCTAGCACTTGGTATAAGTTTTGTTTTTAGAAGACATTCTAATGAGTGTATAGTGGTAGCTCATTGTGGTTTTAATTTGTTATTTCCCTAATGACCAAAGATTTTGTGCATCTTTTCATGTGTTAACCCTTATTTGCTATCTATCTTCTTTGGTGAAATATATGTTGAAATCTTTTTTTCCCGTTAAAAAATTCAGCAGTTTGTTTCATATATGTTATCTTTATTTTAATAATTTTTTAAAATCACATAATTAATTAATCAGAAAAAGAAGAAAATTAAAACCAACCATGAATCCATAATAGGAGATAACTATTTTTAAATATTGGTATATGTACTTTCCATCTATTTTTGTTAATGTGGGTTTGAATCTTGAATCTCCAGCCTTAAATATGTAAACAAGGTCAGCAAGTAGTAAGTCAAATGTTACTCAGATCCATTTCTACACCTTGCTTACAAAATGTTTAAGAGAATGGAGGATTCTTCCATGGAAAAACTAAATAGCCTCAGAAAAAGATATTTTCACACACTGGCATTAGGTAATTGGCCAATAAAAAAGGCTAGTGTACCAGCTGATCATCCTAAGAGAAGCCTGTCATATGACCTGCTCCCTTCACCTCAGCTGCTGCTGCTGCTAAGTCGCTTCAGTCGTGTCCGACTCTGTGCGACCCCATAAACTGCAGCCCACTAGGCTCCTCTGTCCCTGGGATTCTCCAGGCAAGAACACTGGAGTGGGTTGCCATTTCCTTCTCCAATGCATGAAAGTGAAAAGTGAAAGTGAAGTCGCTCAGTCGTGTCCGGCTCTTTGTGACCCCATGGACTGCAGCCTACCAGGCTCCTCTGTCCGTGGGATTTTCTAGGCAAGAGTACTGGAGTGGGGTGCCATGGCCTTCTCCGCTTCACCTCAGCAAGTGCTTTCAAATAACTTTTTTTTTTTTTATTTTTTTTATTTTTAAACTTTACATAACTGTATTAGATTTGCCAAATATCGAAATGAATCCACCACAGGTATACATGTGTAACTTTTTGAGTTGATTTTGTAACTTAACAGAACAGAGATCTAAGAGTCACCAGACAATTAAGAAAAGCCGTGGGGGACTTCCCTGGCAGTGTACTCTTAGCTTCCAATGCAGGGGACATGGGTTCAATCCCTGGTTGGGGAAACCAGATCCCACATGCTGCAGAATGCAACCAAAAAATTAAAAAGTAAAGCCTTGAAATATTGCTCAGCCATAAAAAAGAATGAAATAATGTCATTTGCAACAACACAGATGGATGAGAGATTATCAGAATAAGTAAATCAGACAAAGACAAATACCATATACCACTTATATGTGGAATCTAAAAAATGAGACAAATAAACTTATTTACAAAACAGAAACAGACTCAGAAAACAAATTTAGGATTGCCAAAGCAGAAAGATAGGGGAAGGGGTAAATTAGGAGGTTGGGATTAACATATACACAATACTATATATAAAATAAATAATTAACTATGACCTACTATATAGCACAGGGAAGTCTACCCAATACCCTGTAATAACATATATGGAAAAGAATCTGAAAAGGAATAGATAATATGTATGTGGTGGTGGTTGAGTCAAGAAGTCCTCTTGGACTCTTGCAACCCCATGGACTTACTATAGCCTCCCAGGCTCCTCTGTCTGTGGGATTTCCCAGGTAAGAATACTGGAACGGGTTGCTATTTCCTTCTCCAAGGTATCCTCCCAACCCAGAAATCAAACATGTGTCTCCTGCATTGCAGGCAAATTCTTTACCACTGAGCAAACAGAGAATTAAATCACTTTGCTGCACACCTGAAGCTAACACAACACTGTAAATCAGCTGTGCTCCAATATAAATAAATATTTTTTAAAAAGCTCACAACATCAGAGACAACTAAAAACGGAACTTGGAGAAAACAAACGATACAGGATGCAGAAAAAAAAATATTTAAAAAAATAATTTGAAAATTAAAAATCTGATCACTGAAATAAAAAGTCCCAAAGAAGTTCAGGAGAATATTGAAGACAAAGAAGATAGAGAGATAGAAAGGAGGAGAAAAATGGAAAAGACTTAAAAAATCAAACAGAAATTCCATTGTTTAGAGTTCCAGTTCCAGGAGCACAGAACAAAAATGACAGAGAAAAAATTATAAGTGAAATCCTAGAAAATTTATTTAATGTGAAGAACATGAATCTCCAGGTTGAAATTTCCAACCCAAAGTTTGAAAAAAGGCCTGTAACAAGGAGATGATGATGAAATATTAGTGCACTGAAAATAAAAGTCTTAAGAGCTTCCAAAGAGGGTAAAGACGATTGTATCAACAGTATCACTCCATTTTGGAATGACAATGGAATATTATCTTCAACATTCTGAAGTGAAATTTTGTTTAGCTAAGATTTTACATCCAACCAATATAGTGTGAGGGTAGAATAAAGACATTTTAAGAGATTCAAAACTTCAAAAATTTATGTCTTATATACCCTTTCCAAAGAGATTACTATTTCAGAGCTATAAGAGAGTCAACTGAGAAAGATGACAAGGACTCCAGGAAAGGAAAGTGCTAACCCAGAGGACGGTGAGAGAAGTCCTAGAACGACAACCATATCTCAAGCCTAGGGTTCATTCAGTCTTGATTAGATCAAGAGGAGAGGGGATTTTTTTTCTTTTTTGAGGAAAAAAAAAGAAAAATGGAACTGTTAGATTGATGATTTTGCATGTGGAGACTTGAAAAAATATTTTAAAAAATATTGCTGGCCATTTGAGACTCGAAAATCTTTATATATATAATCATGTAAATTCTTATTACTGAATTAATCAAAATATTTTTGCCTGTGACATTTTTGCCAAGAAGTCTTGCCATGTGACATTTAAAGTGAAAGTCACTCAGTGGGATACAACTCTTTGTGACCCCATGGACTACACAGTCCGTAGAATTTTCCAGGCCAGAATACTGGAGTACGTAGCTGGTCCCTTCCCCAGGGGATCTTCCCAAGCCAGGGATAGAATCCAGGTTTCCCACAATGCAGACAGATTCTTTACCAGCTGAGCCACCAGGGAAGCCCTGTGACATTTAAAGATTATCATAAAGATAAAGTGGGAGGAGGTAGGGAAGGAAAGTGGAGGTTGAATAAAAGAGGTAAATTCTCAACCACCATAACAGGATGTCAAAAGACAATATCTTAAATTGATAAATCAAGAAATAGCTGAGTGAGCAAATTACTAAAGTACAAAGAGATAAGTAATAGATAAAATAGTTAGACATTGAAAGTAGCAGCCTCTTAAGAGCAGTATGGATAAGAGATGGAGCAGAGATCCATATGTACCAACAGGTAAGTCTTAAAAGACTTCACTTATTTTTAGAACCATATGATCTTCCAATCTTTCTTCTTTCAGACCTTGACCAGTTGGCCAACCCTTTGTCACTGCTCAGGACTCTAAGTCTACTCTAACCGTCAGCCACTTCTCTTTCCACACAAAGTGAATGATGAGTACAATGAGATAACTATTTATTGCTGCTGTGTCACCTCAGTCGTGTCCGACTCTGTGCGACCCCATAGATGGCAGCCCACCAGGCTCCCCCGTCCCTGGGATTCTCCAGGCAAGAACACTGGAGTGGGTTGCCATTTCCTTCTCCAATGCATGAAAGTGAAAAGTGAAAGTGAAGTCGTTCAGTAGTGTCCGACTTTTAGCGACACCATGGACTGCAGCCTACCAGGCTCCCCCGTTCATGGGATTTTCCAGGCAAGAGTACTGGAGTGGGTCGCCATGGTTCTCCATGCTGAGGCTATATGCTGCTGCTGCTGAGTCACTTCAGTCGTGTCCGACTCTGTAAAGGACAATTAAATAAAAATATCTGGGAGTGGAACCCAGACATCAGTGTTTCTTTAAGGGTTTCCAGGTGGTTCCATTGTTCATCTGAGGTTAAGAACCACAGCTCAGTTTAGCTTTCTTCTAAAACTTGAAAGATAGTGGCTCTCAAACTTTGTTGTGCATTAGAATAAACTTGTAAGTACAGATTCTTAAGCTCCAAACCCACAGATTCTGATTCAGAGAATTGAATTAAGACCCAAATCTTTGGATGTTTTAAGTCCTCAAGAGGGAAGTAGATACAAGTCAACCAAAGAGGTAACTCAGACAGTCTCTGATATAAGTAAGTGAGGTTTCTTGCTTTCAAGTAGCTTAAATCTCATAGAGAAGCAAGTTATTTTCATTGGTGGCAGGAAGAATTTTAGCAAAGAGTGTTGAAATCATCTCTAAGAGGATATTAGAAATCAAATAATTGATTATCTGCTAGTATGACTTAATCTGTATTTGAAAAATAAATGGGTCTGAATTACTGTGATACACTAAATAAGCTTATATATCAAGCTCTATAAAATATATTTGACTTTTTAAAAAGCCAGTGTATACTATTGAGAATGCTTTCAAAAGAAGCTCCCAATTTAAAATTACAACAGCTCTTTACTGTCTTTAGATTCATGTTCTTAAATATTCACGGTGGCTCTCTTTTCCACTTCTGCCCATAGACAACTGGCCACAGCAATTTTCACTGTCAAGGGCACTGCTTCTCCAACTTAATGTGCAAAGAATCATCTGGAGCTCTTGTTAAACAGCAGGTTCAGATTCAGTAGGTCTGGGCCTCTGCATTTCCTACATCCCAGGTGATGCGGAGGTAGCTGTCTAGGAACCACAGTCTGAGTGGCCAAGGTCTTTGGCCTCTTGTCCCTCTGCTGTAGCCCATACTTCACCTTATAACAAATTCTGTTCCACTTTGGTTCTTTGGGTTAAAGTCAGTAAACTCAAATTGCCTAAGATGTTAAAGTCTGGGACGTTAACTGATCCTATTACATGGTCTGCTCTGTGAGTTAGAATGATGACTCAAAGAAAGAATTAAACTATATTAAACACAGACTTTAAAAACAATTAAAATGTGACCCATATTGATTCCCTCTCCACATCTTTTGGCTTCAGCAGTATTATTGTCATGCCGTGACCTCTTGTTAATTAACAAGATTACAAAAGATGAAAATGATGTGCTAAACAACTTATCTGATGACACTGCAAATAAGTAAAAATTCTTTTGGAAATCTACTTAATCTATACCAAGAGACACTATCTGTTTACACCAGAATTCTTTTAATATTTGATCTCATATTCTCATTCCCAATAATTTATTACAAATAATCTACTTACAGAACAAATATTTACCAAGCTCTTACTACATGCCCCTCACGTAATGGATGATGAACCAACTTAGAAGAAGGAAAAAAGCACTTTCCACAAAGATATTTATTTCAGTATTAACTAAGATGAAAAGCTTGGAAACTAAATCTTCAACAACTGGGGAATAATTTTGTAAATTTTGCTGTAACAACTCAAAGTAATAGTTCAAGACATTAAAAGTGCTGTGTAGGTTACAAAACTGTGTAAAGGAATTTTTAAAAGGATTAAAAAAACTGTAGAAGCAGAAAATAAAAACTGGGAAGGTGTATTGTTACAATCTTACCATAAATAAAATATTGCCATAAAAATCGTATTCAAAGAACTATACTCTCTCACACACACACTCACAGCAGCATCAGATACTACAAAGATTCATTTCTTTGACTATTAATACAACTTTTAAAAAGGCTTCTCCTACATCAACAAAAACATTTCTCTCCTTTCCTGCCTCCATAGCCTGCTTCTTCCTGTCTGTAAATGCAGGCAGGAGGTGTTGGTTGGGGTGGTCATCTAGCAATTTCCTGATTTACAGGAAGGAAAGGAACAGTTTCCTGAAGAGGTTGGCAAATGTTACACAGATATTTTACATCTGTATCAGTGTTATCAGTGGCATGAATTCTACAAAGCTAAACCCAGACATCAAGGTATTCTTCTTTCAGCTATTTTTGCTTAAAAGTTACTGGGTTTTGATTCTATTTTTGTCATACTGCAAACTTTTTGGATATTGCATTTTTGGATGTAAATATAATCTTGTTTATATTTGCGTTTACTCAATGTTGGAATCCCTAAGTAATTCTTTAAGTTTGTTAAGTTCTCAGGTACAAAGGCATAATTTAGGGAGGGGAGAAGGAGGTGTGAGCACTTTTTGCCAGGAAGAAAATGACAAGTAAAACCAACTCCTAAAAAGTTTTGAGTGCGCGCGCGCGCGCGCGTGTGTGTGTGTGTGTGTCTGTATAGGTAGACTACAACAGCTAGTTGGTGATTGATGGCGTCCCAGTGGGAGTGGAGAGTGATAGGAAGGGGGAGGGAGTTGTGGGGATTTTTTTTTTTTTGAGTGCAAGGCTCAGGGATACTATCCAGCAAATTATTAATTTTTATTCTTCTCTCATCCTTTCACCTACCAAAGACTTGCCAGGCCTGTGAAGAATAGATAAACATACATGAGGCTAGAAGGATTGAGGAAGTGATAAGCCTCTTAACAGCAGAGATTTTATGAAGTTACTATGAGCTAATTTGAAAAAGTGTTGCTGAATAGTGAAAAAAAGATGCTCTTATATTCAGAATTAGAATTTAAGATGCCAGTTAGAATATATGATGCCAGTTCCTTCTGGGCTCCATTCAAGCAGATAAGTTTGCTTCTTTGCCCCATGTCAAGGAACTAAGAGGAATGCCTCCTGATTTACCCTCCTATTTACCCTGACACACACAGGTGAAGGCAGGTGGGGTTGTGATGCATTATTTTGTATGTGCAAATGGTTGTTCAGTGACCTTGCAAAAGCCCAATGCTAATGTATTACAGCAGGTGGCAGCCTTTCCCCAGAAGAGAAGGAAAAGCTAGTCTAACCTAATGCAAAATTGCTTTTGATTTTATAGCTTTTCTTTGATAGAAGTGTAAGGTGATTTATCTAGAGCCTGAATTTAAGATTGGCTTTATAACAGAGAGAAGAGGAGCAGGACTCTGGAACTCGGAAAAGGGGATGTTGGCTTACTTTCGGAACCTAGCCTCTTAGTCACAGGCTCTGAATTACTGAGTAGCTGCCCTTGGGGAACCTCATCAAGTTCAGACTCAGCACCAAGAGGTGTGGGTGAAAGCATCAGCTTGAGGTTCAGAAGGGGGCTCTGGGTTAGAGGCCACAGGGAGGCAAAGAACTGACCGAAAGACAAAATCAGGGCGTTTGATAACAGAAGAATCCCTTTTTCATTCCAGATCTGTAAAGAAACACTTAAAACTAAACTGCCAAATGTCTTTTTTTGGAAAAGATGATTACGTTCTTTAAGTTTGCGAAGTGCTCACTGGAAAGCCAGACTTGGCCAAGAAGCTTGATACTGGATATATATCCAGTTTGTTTCTATGTTCTTAAGGGGATGATTGTATTATCATTTATCAAGAAGGAACTATGTCAACAATATTTCAATTGAATAAAAGATTTTATGTAAAATGATGTTCAAAACAGTGTGAATGAGGAAACGTTTGCTAAAGTCTTCACAGGTGGATTTGCTTTTTGCCTCAATCCCTGGGTTGGGGAGATGCCCTGCAGAAGGAAATGACAACCCACTCCAGTATTCTTGCCTGGAAAATCCCACGGACAGAGGAGCCTGGAGAACTATAGTCTATGGGGTCGCAAAAGAGTCAGACACAGCTTAGCAACTAAGCAACAACAACTAAAGGCAATTACTGTGATGAGATGGGGGTAGGAGCACTCAGATATCAAGGAACTAGCTGTGACTATTTAAATTAATTAAAATTAAAGCAAAAAGTTCAATTCCTCTGTTGCACTAACCATACCTCTAAGTTCAATAGCCATCTTTGGCTAATGGCCACCATGTTGAACAGCACAGATTATTGACTATTTCCATGATCACAGAAAGCATTGAACTAGAGGGAAAAACTGAGGAATGCTGCCAAGTGAAAAGGTGGGTGGTTAAGAACAAATCCTCCTTGTAATACTAAGTATTGTAATAATAATTCCTAAATGTGATAGGAGCTTCAAATAGAATATTTCATACAATCCTGAAGGCAATCCAAGACTGTACCAACACTGCAGCCGATGTTTTGGAAACCTTACTGCAGGCTAGGCACCAAGGCCTCTGTTGTACTAACTCATTGGTCTTTGTGAAAACCCAGTGAGGTCTGTGCTATTATTGTCCCTGTTTAACAGATGAGGAACATGTGACAGAGACTGGCTTCTGACTGATCTGTGGTTACCTGCCTTGTGAGGAACAGCTGGGATTCAAACACATGTTTTTTGGGGTTGTCATAATTAGAGAGATGACATGGAAAATGCCTAGCGTACTCTGTATGTGAGTAAAATCTGCTTTTAAACCACTTTCCCCTAAGACCGGGTGAGCTCTTGGATTCTCTGTCATTTGTCTTTCTGGCTGAAGAAGGCTTTATGCCAATTCTGATAGAGTAACAATGATGCCCTGTTTTCAGGATATGAGCCATTTCCTTCCCCCCAGAGTAGAATCGGCTGTCTGCACAAAGGAAGTTGGTTTCTCAGAAGCTCACCTTTGTAGAAATCATGTCTCATTGGGTGAAAATTTTCAAGTAAAATATTCTTGTTTAAGACAAAAATATTCTTATCTAGGACTAGAAGTATGTACGGGAAAATGCAGTCTTCTCTAGGTGGTACAATTATGAAAAATATTTTCTCTTTTTGCCCTTTCTCCTTTTTGTTCAAAATGTTTGCTCTATTTTGTAACTTTTTACATGAATATGTAGTAACATTCAAAACCAAATCCAGATACTACATCATAAAATGTTTGATCAATATTATTTTAAGCTTTTGATAATATGGCAAATACTTTAATACTAGCCAGTAAACTTTAAATTGAGTGCTAAATAACACTTTAATAGCAGAGGAAATGCAGAATTTAATTATAAGGTTAAAAAGAGCCATAAACAGTGTTCAGGTACTCACTGCTTCTCTGCTGTGAGGACTCGGTTGTTTTATGTCAGTGGCTCCGTGGACGCCTGCTTTATGTCATCCCGTTCAAGGTGAAGCAGGAACTGGTCCATGAAACAGTCTGTGAATTATGCTGTTACTTTTATCATTAGCACCATATGGACTTTGAAAACTAATAAACGGTACAAGGAAAGAGAAGAGGAATCGTTTCAAACTATAGTGTAGATGTTTGTCCTTCCCAGGTGAGACTCATTATGTAGGAGAGCTGTTCAGTGGAGGTAGAGGGGGTGGAAAAAAGAGGTTGAGAACTTATCAGTAATTGCTACAGTTTTTCCCTATAAAATCCAGACTATGTGATAGTTTTACTTTAACAGCATGTCTTTACTTTTTACAAGTTATGTTTTTTTAAGTGTAGTATATACGTTTTAAAGTTAATTTTCTTGAATTAAACTTGGTATGCTGCTAAAGAATATCTTGATGTAGTTTTAGTTAAACCCTGTAGTGTGAGTCTGCTGTGAAATAATAGCCAAATGAAATGGTAGCCAAAAATGTTTTCAAATATCTAAGTACTCTGATGAAAAACAGCTTATAGGATCATTCACTTTAACATCCCAATAAGAGAATTTTTAAGAACCAAAGAAAAACATTCAGAGGGTCAAATGATAATATTGCAGCAGAGACTCAAGAATTCACTCATTCCCTCACTTCCTCACCTCTGAGTCTTCCATTTAAAAGGGCTCCTGTTCACTTGAGAGTGTAATTTAAGTTAGGGTGCTACAGCTTTAAAGCTAAGGAAAAACAAAAGATATGTGAATTCCCAGCAATCATCTGTCTAAGCAGGCAGTTGGAGATGAGAAAGAATGAACTCAAAAAGGGCAACAGATTCATTCCACAGGTGGCCTACGCAGCTGCAAGGATTCGGTGAGCCAAGCCCCTTTCAGAAACAGAGAAATATTCAGCCTTGTCCGCTCTCATTCCCTGCAAGAGGGTAGACCTGGCAGCTCTAAAAAGGAAGAGTCCTGGAATCAGACCAGGCTCTTTTGTGTTTTCTGTTTGATTGAAGCCACTTTGGAAACAAACAGAATCCTGAGATCAATTCACTTAAAATATGATGTATACACACATATGTATACAGTGTATTTTATACTGCCCGATGATACCAAACAATTTACTTTTGCCAACTAAACTGTCTTTGCAGATGTCTTGGGGCTACCTGTTTCCTCCATTCTAATTTTTATAGTTAGATATAATTTCAAACAATTTTTCTTTTTTGCTTACGGAAATAAGGCTAGGGTCACTGATCTGACGCCACAGACAATATGCTCATTCTTGTTTCCACGCTGTACTTCCAGTTTCACAGAGAAGGCTGCATTTAGGCTCTGGTTTAAGTTCAGTTTACAGGTGTGTCTTCCACTCTATTTTATTCCTGTCCTCTGGCTTTCCATTGCTGTGTGCTTTGCTCAAGTGCGGTTAAATGGATGAGTTACTCATGTAGCACTTCACATGGATTATCTCAAAAGCCAGGCATCACATCTCATTTGTGAAATGAAAAAATATCAAGAAAAATAGGGTTTACATCTTTCCTTTTTTTTTCTTTTGGACTTTAAGTGCAAAGACTTGAGTAATCACCCTCCTCAGTTCATGATGGTACATGATCATCCATGCAAGGCCTTTTCCTGTTTAATTTCAGCATATTCTTGTTTTATTATTTTCTCCTTTCATCTACAGCATTGACACTCTGATTTGTGTTTGGATATGAATGGACCCCTAAAGTTTTTAATATAATATTGTTTTATGAATGTATGTGTTTTAAATCTGTGTTGTTCAACAGCTCTTATTTCTGTTGACCGATTTTTCACACAGGGCTATTTTTAAGTTCTTTCCATGTTCCTTTACACACATCCAGCTAATTTCTTTGAACTGTTACATAAGGTTCCATATCGTGTCAGATACTTTTAATGTATCTGTTCCCTTAGTGATGGGACACCTGGACTGCCGCTAACTACCCTGTACCACAAATAACCCTGTGATAAACGTCTTTAGACACATCTCTTTATGAACTTGCGTGGAGAGGAAATTCTGAGTCACAGGCTGTATGTGCAAGCACGCACACACACAATTAAATACTGTTAAAAGTGCTCTCTAGAATACCTGTATCTATTCACAGGCCTACCAGCAGCAGTGAGGGTCCTTGTATTCTCACATCTTTGCCAAGACTGCCAAAGCATTGTCCGACTTTCTAATTTTTTCAAATCTGTGTGTAAGGTGGTGTCTTAAAAAGTCTTAATGTGCATTTCTCTGTTTACTGGTGATGTGGAACTTCTTAACTGTTTGTGTTTCTACTTGTGAGCAAGGCTATTTTCACTCTTTGTCAATGTTTTTATGTTTTAACTTAAAAAAATTTTTTTATTGAAGTATAGCTGATTTACAATGTTGTGTTAATTTCTGCTACACAGCAAAGTGACTCAGTTATTCATATACATATATTCTTTTTCATATTCTTTTCCACTGTGGCTTATCACAGGATATTAAATATAGGTCCCTGTGCTATACAATAAAACCTTGCTGTTTATCTATCCATAATAGTTAGCATCTGCTAATCCCAAACTTCCAACCTTACCCTCCCCCCACCTGGCAACCAGAAGTCTGTTCTCTGTGTCTGAGAGTCTGTTTCTGTTTCATAGATATGCTCATTTGTCAATGTTTTGACAAAGATTCTTTGCTTCACCAAACTTTAGCCAGGCTCCTAATCCTTCTCCTAGGCTCATCTCTTCTCTGAACTTCCTTATGAGATCCAGCTTTAGCAAGAACCAACCCTGCTAAGTCAGTTTAACCAGAACCCCCCATCCTTGATATCTGATCACCTTGGATATCTCATCAGGTTCTTCATCCTTCACCATCCCCCAGGTGATGTCTGATCACCCTGGTCTGTCTTCTAGCCAGAATGCTCCTGGCCCCTGATTTTTCCTCTTAGTAATTTTCCATTCGCTGACTCCTCCATCCCTGCTCACTTACCCACTATTTGGAATTGAGCCCATTCTCCCCTACTGTATAATTCCATTGCAGTAGTCCTTAAATGACACAGTCATTTGAACACGGGAAGCTTAATATAAAGGATATTAACTAAAAGTGGAATTAACTACTAAGGAGTAAAGAGAACTCTAACGAATTCAGGAATAGTCAACACAGGAAGCAATACTAATTCTAAGTCAGTGTTGCTAAACTTCTTTTTTCATTATTGCTTCCAATGAAGACTTCAGACATTTTACCCCTTATTGTTCCCTTCCATGAATTTTTTTTTAGGGTTTTATGAGACTTCATTCCCAGAGAGCAGACATCACTCACTGGAGGAAAAAAATAGCCTTTGATGCTAAACCATCTTTGTCTGGGTCTCCCTTAAACCTACTGCATTAGACTCTCTTGGTGGGAATATGAGGGATCTACATTTTTAGTGCACCCCAAAGTAATTCCCTAACCTGGAATGTTAGGTCCATGGTTCAAGGTAAATTGAACGTGGTCAAGTAGGAGCTGACAAGACTGAATATAGACATCTTAGGAATCAGTGAACTAAACTGGATGGTAACTAGTAAATTTAATTCAGATGACCATTATATATATCACTGTGGGCAAGAATCCTTTAGAAGAAATGGAGTAGCCCTCATGGGCAACAAAAGAGTCTGAAATGCAGTAGTTGGTACAATCTCAAAAATGACAGAATAATCTCAGTTCATGTCCAAGGCAAACCATTCAATATCACGATAATCCAAGTCTATGCCCCAACCATGTATTGGTTTATCAGGGCCTGATTATTCTCGGGTGAACAGATGAAATTAAGTTTCTGAATCACACATCTAAGATCTAAACATCAGAGCAGAGGTACATATCACTGAACCAAGAAGCCTAGCTTGGCTAGGGAGACTTCCTCACTCATCTTATACTGAGCTATCTAAAGGTAATGTATGCAGTCAAGGGACAGAGCAAAGATAGCTAGTCAATGTCTTTGGCCTTGTTTGAAATTTGTCCCCTTGCTAATTGCTTATGTAAGCCTATAGCTTACATAATAGATGTCTCCATTCATAGTTCTAGTTTGGATTTGGGTATGAAATGGCTTGCTGATAGGCTTCCTTTATGGCTCAGCTGGTAAAGAATCTGCTGCAATGCAGGAGACCTGGGTTCGATCCCTGGGTTGGGAAAATCCCCTGGAGAAGGGAAAGGAACTCCAGTATTCTGGCCTGGAGAATTCCATGGGCTGTATAGTCCATGGGATCACAAAGAGTCAGACATGACTGAGCAACTTTCACTTCACTGGCTTGCTGAAAGAGGGCATGTGAATTTAGTTTCATTATATGTAACGTGAGAAAGTTGGTAAAGATTATGTAAGTGGTATGTTGAATAAGTGCAATTCTCTGACTTAATAAAAAGGCAAGTTTATATACTTATTTTTGCCCTGACTCTTCCTTTACATATATGTAAAGTCAGGTGGTAAGGGGAGAGAGGAGTCTTTCTCTGCTCTAGGCTGAAAATTCTGGCAGGCTTTTAAATTTTCTGGCACTCTGGCATCATAGACTATCAATTTAAGTTATAAACACAGTCTTGATGCAGAAATTCGATATTAATCAAAATTCCAAAGCTGACTCTAGGAACACATCCTTTCCTCTCCTCCATCTTAAGACATCTTCACTCTGAAAGCCTGCAGCGGGAAGAGGAAGGGATGTTGGATGGCTCTTTCTCAATGCTTCTTGTCAAGGGAATAGAAATATCACTACACTGTTCCTGAGATCCACTCGCCACCATTTTTCACCTTCGTTTCTGCCCAAGGAGACTGACCCTGTATGAATGTATTCTCTTTGGCTTCCAGCTGGGTCTGGCCAATGGTGAGCCCTTGCAGAAGATCAGAGGTCAAGGTATTCATCCTTTGGCATTTTCCCAGTGAGGCTGCCTCTAGTTGGCTTGGTCAAGATCATTGCCCTCTTACTGTGGTCTGCTCCAAGTAGCACTCCATTTCTGTATTCTAATAATCTCTGCCTTAAGGCCCAAGGATGTCAACCACTCTGCTTCTTCTAACCCCTAGCTCCTAGACTGTCCCTTGGGTTTTCATTATATCCCATCACCCCCTTACAAATAGTCACTTTGAAAAGAAACTCTTCTCAACTTATCCTAATTTAACTGTACCATCTGTTTCCTGTTGGGACCCTAACTGGGAAAAATTCATCAAAATTCATATTGCATAGCAACACTTGAAGTTTAAAACATCCATTTTCTTAGATTAAGTAACTCATATCACAATACTCACTCTTAAAATCATTTGCCCCACAGTATTATTAGCCAAAGTACTTCAACAAGTACTGTACTGTACTGGGCCTAGTATAGGTTCAGAAAAGCCAGAGTTGGGGCTACTAGTCTCTCTCCATATATCTTTCCTCCTTGTTCAGGACTCTTTTGCTGATAATTTCTCCCACTAAAAGGAAAATGGACCTTATTAATTTCAATATCTTCATGAATTAGTCTAATATATTTCCAGGAATATATGCATTTTAAAAGAGAACTCCAGGATAAAAAATGAAGCTCTAATGATAGAAATTTCAGACTCTGTGACACCAGGAATGGAGAAGTATGTTTGACCTCATCTATTATGAGCAAGATGAAGCCTAATTTTCTTGCATCTTTGTTCTAAAACATGTCACTCAGGGCTGAGCTTTAAGGTCCCTGCTTCACTGTTCGTATAACTGTTCAGGACTTTCCAGGGTATGAGTTATTCAAAACAAATTTTTGCCTATATCAAGGTAAGCTTGGTTTTTAGTTTTGAAAGTACAAGAAATACCTAAAGGTTGTGGGTAATTGTTTTATAGTGTTCCTGAAAAACCACTAATGTTGCCTCTCTTTTTACATCTTGCCTCTGATCAGCCGTGCCTCTTCAGCTACACTTAAAATGAAAGGAATCAGGTAAACAACTTTTAGCAATCAGGGAACCTTAAAATAGCAGTGATCTGTAGCAGGTTAAGCATACAGCAACACACACGCAATCATTCAAATTTTGTATGAGACTAACAATTTATACTTTGATCTGACTTGATTATTTGAAAAAGCTGCTTTTCAGCAACATATATATAGACACTAGTTCTGTCTTGCAGCCAAGTTTCTCACCAGAAAGCTACGTTAACCTTATGATTCCCTTACATAGAAATTAGAAGCAGTGAACTTCTTCTAAACAGTAAACTAATAAAAAGGTATCCATGAGTGCTTGTTGAGTTTAAAAATATTGTCTTTCTCCTTTTCCCCACTGGATGAACTTAGTTGGTTTCGGTCCACATATATTTACTGTTTATTATGTGTCAGGCATTGTTTAATGCAAAAATACAGAGCTGAAGAAGGCAAACCAAGTCCCTGTCCAAGGAGGTTGCATTCCAAGTGAGGGCAGATAGGTAATAAACATTTAAACAAACAAATAATACTGTTTCAGGACCTGAGGGCTACTGAAGAAGATTAAATAGGGTAATATAGCCAATGGCAAATCCCATGGACGGAGGGGCCTGGTGGGCTGCAGTCCATGGAGTCGCTAGGAGTTGGACACGACTGAGTGACTTCACTTTCACTTTTCACTTTCATGCATTGGAGAAGGAAATGGCAACCCACTCCAGTGTTCTTGCCTGGAGAATCCCAGGGACGGGGAAGCCTGGTGGGCTGCCGTCTATGGGGTTGCACAGAGTCGGACACGACTGAAGTGACTTAGCAGCAGCAGCAGCCAATGGTACCTGGGGTGGAATGCAGCTGCTTGGTGACATCTAAATTGAGATCTGAAGGCTGAGGAGGAGGCAACAGTGTTACTGTCTAGGGAAGAGCTCTGCAAGCAAAGAAACTAAGTGCAAAGGACCTGGGGCTGAAATGAACCTGGTGTATTTGAGGCCAGAAAGGTGGGCTGGAGCAGAGTAAGACGGAAGGCCTGGAAGAGAGGAGATGAGGCTGAAGAGGAAGGCAGAGTCAGGTCAAAGAGTAATAGGAAGCTACTGGAGGATTTAAAGCAGGGAAGCTGGGAAGTAATAATTTTTATTTAATTAGGGATCTAACTTATATTTTAAAAAGAAAAGTCTGGCTTTGTGGAGAATAGATTGTAGGAGGTCAAACACAGAAGTGGGGAGACCAGGGAGGAGACAATGGGAGAAGTCCAATGACATGCTGGCGGCTGGGCGGAGGGTTTCAGTAGCAAGGCCGCTACTGGCCCATACATTGCTTTTGTGACAATTAGAAAAAGTCTCCCATTTCCTTTGGTGGTTCTGAATAGCAGATGAATTATATACGGAGTGCAAAGGAAAGAGAAGAGTCCAGAATGACTCAGGCTCGCACTGCCTAACTGGGTGGAAAATGGTAGAATCAGGAGTTCGGTTTTATGTTCACTTTGAGGACCATGAAGTTTTTGTATGAAATGGGTGTACCCTAATCGCAACTGAAAACTTAGTAACTTTTACTACCCTGACACTGGCTTTCCCCTCAGCCCTGGGAACCTTATGCTGATGTCATGGAGATAACATTTGTGAGATATTCTCCCAGCGTGTTTGCTTTCCCAGTAAACCCTGGCTCTATGGTTCCTCCACCCAGTGAGTCAAGGACATGCTTTGAGTCACGGGGAGGAAGGAACCCAGCCAAGAATGGGTAAGTCATCATTTAGCTTTGAGTTTCAAAATAGGATTGAAAAAAAAATCATAGCAAGACAATAGATTGAAATTAAGTGCTTCTGATTTGCAAAAGCCAGACTTTGCTGAAAGAAAAAAAAAAAAAAATATATATATATATATATATTTGTATACACAGATGAGGAAGAGCTTGGGGAACTGCCCCTGAGCAGGTCACAGACGGTGCCAGGAAGAAACACAGGATGTGACGTCAGAGCCATTTTCCCATGACTGGAAGAGAAAAGTTTAAGCAGCTTGCAGGAAGCTATGAGAGTCAGAGGTTATGAGCACAGGGTTGCCCCAGATGAGGGGTGACCGGAGCCCTAAGGCAGGAGAGCTGTGCACCCTGCTTTCCCTTTGGAACTGGGCCAACTACAAAGAAGAAGAAATGCGAGGGTTGGGTAATGAGAGGCCTTGAGAAGTGCTCCCAGTTCCTGGGCCTGTGTGAAGTCTACAGCAGATCCCGTGGGAGGACGGTGAAGGCTGACAGGATGAAAGGGCTGTAATGGGCCTGGCCTCAGGCCAAGAAGGTAAAGGTATGTGACCTTTACCACCGATGATCCTGGTGGAGACTGTGGCTGCCAGGAGCTGGAATGAACGCAGCCCAAAGGCCAGAGAGAACAATTTCCTCACCATGGTCTCTTCCCTTGTATCTCCCCTGTAGCATGCCTTCCACCTGGGCAACCATTTGAGAAAGGGAATGGGGAGAGGAGAATCCTGGGATGAGGGAGAAACCCTGAAAGGTGCAGTGATTTCTCAAAAGAGACTGTTTTAAGCCTAAAAGTGTGCATGCTAAATCACTTCATTCATGTCTGACTCTCTGTGACCCTACGGACTGTAGCCCACCAGACTCCTCTGTCCTTGGGATTCTCCCAGCAAGAATATTGGAGTGGGTAGCCATGCCCTCCTCCAGGGCATCTTCCCAGCTCAGGGATCAAACCCACATCTCTTATGTCTCCTGCCTTGGCAAGCGGGTTCCTTACCACTAGTGCTACCTGAGAAGCCCAAATCTAAAAGAGGCTTCTGTAACAGCAAGATCAAGTGTTTTCCACTTGCATCAGCAATGGGGGCTTTTTAGCAAGAAGTCATTATAGACAATAGTTACTGCCGGGAGCCGGCATATTGCATATTGAGTGCATATTGCATATTGAGTGCAGCACTATGTATTTTTGTAAATCTGATTTATTAAGTGTGTCCATTACAAGGCTGCTACCTTAGGAAGGTATCTTTACTGAATGAAGATAATTTAGCTTATGTACCTCAGCTTATAATGAGGGTGGGTTGGAGAGCAGAGAGGGCAGGGATTGATTTTGTCAGTATTGGTGGCCTCCAGAGATGGTAGCTGGGGGACAGAGAAGAGAGAAAGATCTATTTTTCACTGTACACCTTTTGTAACTTTTGCATTTGTACCACGTGTAAGCATTAACTATTCAAAAAATAAAGTAAAATGGGAAAAAATAAAAGTTTTTGAAATAAAAAAAAAATGTAGATACACAGAATCTAACATTCAGGGCTTGACAATTAGCATTCAATACTTTTTATCTCACCAGGAATCTTTGGGCCACTCCTCCTTGGTGCACCCTGGGGTTGTTACTTTCATCTGTGCTTGTGTTGGTTATGTAAGCTATCTTACCTCGCCATCTAGCCCATGACCCATCTGTGCTTTCGTACCCTAAACACAGTACTGCACATCCTGTAGGCAGACCATCCATTGTCTGGGGGAAAATAATCCTACTGACCAGTCAGTCTTGCCTGCCGTCCTGGATTGAGGTGTGGAATGGATTGATGAGGGCTGGATCTGGTTATTTCAGATTGGCATCAAGTAGGAATGGGGACTCAGTGGAAAGGATTTGAGTTCTGGAGTCAGACTCACTAGGACTTACCTCTGCCAGCTACTGGCTCGTGTCCTTGAATCAGTCTTGAGTTTCTTCTAAACATTAGATTTAATACAAACCTCATTGGGTTATCCTAGTACAATGCTAGAGCTGTTCTGATTACCCTCGACCCCCAGTCCAAGAAAAGACAGGAGATTAATTTTTATAAAATCTTATGTCCAGCCAAACTCAGGGTACCCATTCTCCCTGTTTTCCTTGGTCTCTTCCCAAGACTGTCATCTACCTCATCTTTTACTCTCATTCACAACTTTCCTAGACTTTTACTCCCTTGGCCCAATCTTCCTTTGCTTCCCATTTCTATTAATGTATTTTCACTTGCAAGTAACAGGTAACTCAAGTCTAACCAATTTGAACATTAAGGGTATTTTTCTGACCCAAGGGACTGAACATCAGCAGTGGCAAAGGCCTTGAGTTGGTTGCATTGCAGAATTACTAAGGCCTCTGTTTCTTCCTGTCTCTACTGTACCACCCTCAACATCAGCTTCATTCTAGGACTGACTCCCCTAGCAGTTATAGGCTGGATGTGAGCAGCAATTGGGCCCACAAGTGTCATTATGTCCAGAGGAACTGAGAGGAAGAGAGTCTATAAGCATCAAACAAAAATCTTTACATTCTGTGAATTGGAATAGAATGAACCAACCATGGTGACTAGGAGACTGCCATGCGCTAATTCATTAAGGTCTAAATTAGGTTGTTAGGTGTCCAATGATTTATGATGTCTATCTTCTTTGTGAATTGTATGTTTTATTTATTTATTTATTTTTTATTTTTATTTTTTTAAAATTTTATTTTATTTTTAAACTTTACAATACTGTGTTAGTTTTGCCAAATATCGAAATGAATCCGCCACAGGTATACATGTGTTCCCCATCCTGAACCCTCCTCCCTCCTCCCTCCCCATACCATCCCTCTGGGCCGTCCCAGTGCACCAGCCCCAAGCATCCAGTATCGTGCATCGAACCTGGACTGGCGACTCGTTTCATACATGATATTATACATGCTTCAATGCCATTCTCCCAAATCTTCCCACCCTCTCCCTCTCCCACAGAGTCCATAAGACTGTTTTAGCATTAAAAATATTCATCTTTGTTTCATCTAAAAATAAATTAATTAAAAAAATAGGGAGGTAGACATAGATTTGAGATAGAAGACGACAATAGTGGGTTTAAGCAAGATACTAGCTGCTGACTTTGAAGATGGATGAAGAGGCCATGAGCCAAGAACACAGGAGAGCAGCTTTAGAAGCTGGAAAAGGCCAGGAAAGAGGCATAATTTGCAAACAATAACTGCATCCCTATTAATTGTACAGTTCGATGGGGTTATGACAAACATGTATGTCCCTGTAGCCACCACCCCAATCAAGATACATCACCTCAAAAGGTTTTCTTGTGGGGATGTGGGAGAAATGGATTAGGAGTTTGAGATTAGCAGATGCAAACTATTATACATAGAATGGGTAAACAAAAAGTGCTGACTGTATAGCACAGGGAACTATATTCAATATCCTGTGATAAACCATAATGGAAAAGAATATGAAAAAGAATGTTAATATATGTATAACTGAAGCACTGTGCTGTACAGCAGAAACTAACACAAAGTTGTAAATCAACTAAACTTCAAAAAAATAAAATTTTTTTTAAAAAAAGGTTAAAAACCTGTCCACTCTAGAGCCAATCACAGTAGCGAAGCAGATGGGATTACCGTGATTAATTTAGACCAGTTGTTCTCAACTGTGAGTGGTAACACCTCCTTAAGATTATCGAGGCATGTTGTTATGACTAGGTCACTGGCATTTAGTGGGTGGGAGTTAGGAGCTTCGAATGTCTTGCAAAGTACAGGACAGCTCTGTACAATGAAGAACTGGCCTGCCCCAAATGCCAGTAGTGTCCCTGTCAAGAAATACTGGCTTTAGAACCAGGGCACATCCCCCTGAACCTGGGAGTTTATCTTCCTTTAAAGAACAGAAGCCACACTAGGGTGAATAGATACCTGAACAAAAATGACCAGATCACTCAGTTCCTCCCTTATCTTGACTGGCTCCCTTCTGTCTACTTAAATTCCTCTTGACAATCATTTACTTCCTAGCTCCATTCTGTTGTGCCTACCCAGATAAACCCAGCAAATCTTAGTATCTCCCAAGGTCTAGGCTCAAATTTTTAATTTAAAATGTAACAGGTCACATGGTCATCCATGATAGACACTAAAATTTTCAGCCTCCTTACAGCTAGATGTGACATGCAACCAAGCTGTGGTCAGTGGATTTAGGTGGAAGTGGCATCTGCCCTTCTGGTCCTTCGTCTTGCTGGCTGCAATGCGAACAAAATGGATGGAGGTGGAGGAACCACATTAGACCATGACAGGGAAGCTAAATGCTGAGGATGGCAAAGTAAGGAGATAGAAGGAATTTTGACTCTTGACACATTGGTCTACCTGGATTTTTACATAAGAGGGTAATCAACTTCTTTCATGCTTGTGTGCATACCAAGTCACTTCAGTCATGTCCAAGTCTGCAACGCTATGGACTGTAGCCTGCCAGGCTCCTCTTCCATGGGGTTCTCCAAGCAAGAATACTGTAGTGGGTGGGTTGCTATGCCCTTCTCCAGGGGATCTTCCCCATCCTTGGATTGAACCTGCATCTCTTATATCTCCTGTACTGGCAAGTGGGTTCTTTACCACTAGCGCCACCTGGGAAGCCCTCTTTTATGCTTCAGTTCAGTTCAGTTCAGTCGCTCAGTTGTGTCCGACTCTTTGCAACCCCATGAATCGCAGCACACCAGGCCTCCCTGTCCATCACCAACTCCCGGAGTTCACTCAAACTCATGTCCGTCGAGTCAGTGATGCCATCCAGCCATCTCATCCTCTGTTGTCCCCTTCTCCTTCCCCCCAATCCCTCCCAGCATCAGAGTGTTTTCCAATGAGTCAACTCTTCGCATGAGGTGGCCAAAGTACTGGAGTGGTTATCTGGGTTTTCTGTCACTTGGAACCAACATAACTACATAACACCATCAGATCCATCTAACTTTCTCCCCACAGCAATTTTGGGGGTTCGAATGCTGATGGTCAAGTCACATGACTAAGCAGATTGTTGCTAATCTCTAGTACATTCTATACCCTTACCTGGTCCTCAGTGCTGCCCAGCAGTGTCTCTATTCTCTCCAGTAGCCACTTCAAACCTCCTTCATGCTCCTCCAATTTTCATTCTTCCTTCTCACATTTCCCTCTCTCATTTCAGAAGGAAGATGTAAGAAATCATTAGATAGAACTTCTCCTGTCAATTGCCTACCTCCAATATTATTTATCATTGCAAGGACTGATGCTGAAGCTCCAATACTTTGGCCACCTGATGTGAAGAACTGACTCATTGGAACAGACCCTGATACTGGGAAAGATTGAGGGCAGGAGGAGAAGGGGACGACAGAGGATGAGATGGCTGGATGGCATCACCGACTCAATGGACACCAGTTTGGGCAAGCTCCGGGAGTTGGTGATGAACAGGGAAGCCTGGAGTGTTGCAGTCCATGGGGTCGCAAAGAGTTAGACACGACTGAGCAACTGAACTGAACTGAACATTGTTTATATCCACACCATTTTTTTCTTCTCTTTCCTTCAGTTACAGTGAAATTAGCTTGTCTCAGGCTAATTCTTTCCATTTGCTATGGATTCAATTTCCTACATCCTACACTCTATCCATTACCTTCCATCCTCCACTGGCTCCTTCCTTTCAGCCTTCAAACATCCTTAAGTAGCTCTAATATGCAAACACAAAAATCTTTCCTTCACCCTGTGTCTCTGTCATTTTCTCCCCTCTCCTCCTCTCCCATTTGCACTTCTCCCATTTCCTATTTCCTCCCTTCCCCCACTTGCTTCTCCTTTTCCATCTCCTCCCCTCCATAACCAAGCTATTTGATTTTTCCAGGTCTCTACTTCTTCACCCTCAAGATTTCCTCAAACTTCTGGAGAATGGCTTCTGTTCCTCTCACTCTATGAAAATGCAGTTGTCAAAGTCACAAACACCTTCCTTGTAGCTAAATCCAATAAATAGTTCTCAGCCCTTGACTTACTTGCTCCTCAGTAATGGCTTTCCTGGTGGCTCAGTGGTTAAGAATTCACCTGCCAATGCAGGAGATGTGGGTTCAATTCCTGGGTCGGGAAGGTCCTCTGGAGGAAGGCATGACACCCGACTTCAGTACTCTTGCCTGGGAAATCCCATGGACAGGGGAGCCTGGCAGGCTACAGGCCATGGGGTCGCAAAGAGTCAGACACAACTTAGTAACTGAACAACAACATGACACTGTAAACCAGCCCTTTTTAACCACATTCTCTTGACTTCCACATCATTGGTCTCTTCTGGTTTTCTATATTTTTCCTCTGATATCTCTTTTTGCTACGGGTTTCTCTTCTCTCACTCTACCTCTTAATCTCACTGTTCCACCTGAATGGTTCACAGCTTCTTGGGATGTCTCTGTCACTTATAAGACCTAAGGCTGATGATTTCTAAATTCATATCTTCAAGGCGGATTTTACTTTGGGTTTCACACTCATACATTCAAGTGCCAACAGAACAGCATCATGGATAGTTAACAGTGATCTCAAATCACATTCATCTTCCTGCTCTTCCCTATAAACCTGCTCTCTTATCCCATACAGGGAATCAACTGCCATCTATCTAGTTGCCTGAGCCAGAGTCATGGCTCCTGTGTAATCTGGTGATTCACGAAGTCCTACCAAGTTTACGTTTGGTGGAGGGTGGGATTGGGAGGGGAAGGTCATGGTCTGCAGTTCATGAGTTCTTAGTTCCCAGAGCAGGGATTGAAGCCAGACCCTGGCGATGGAAGTGCAGTGGACCACTGAACCACCACGGAATTCCTCCAGTTTACTTTTAAGTGCATTAAATATTTAGAATCCATCCATCTCTCTCCATTCCCACCACTACTTCCTCTGCAGTTCCCCATCACCTCTCACTTGGGCTGTCCTGCAACTTTTTGACTCTCTGCATCCAGGCTTGCATACCTGTTCTCCATAGTAGTCAGAGAGAGTGATGTTTCAAAAGTGCAGATCTGATCTTGTCATTCCTTGTCTCCCTATGGTTATCAGGATAAGGCTCAAGAACACCTTGGCTTTCCTTACAAAAGCCCTGTCTGATGTGTCTCCTGCCTTATCTTTTCCTCCTCCCTTGCTTTTTTTTTAAACTCTCCACTTTGTCTAGTTGCTAAGTCGTGTCCGACTCTTTGCCACCCCATCTGCTGCAGCTCACCAAGCTCCTCTGCCCGTGGAATTTCCCAGGCAAGAATACTGGAGTGGGTTGCCATTTCCTTCTCCAGGGGATCTTCCCAACCCTGGGACCAAACCCGTCTCCCTCACATTGACAGGTTGGTTCTTTAATCACTGAGTCACCTGGGAAGCCCACTCACCACTCAGCCAATTGAATTTCAGTTCCTCAAATATGCACTGCTCTCTATTGGTGCTCAGCCTCTGCACAAGCTGGTCCCTTGCTGGGATTCCTCTTCCCACTGCCCCCACCTTCTACCCCTCCCTATCCTTGGCTGCCTCCCTCTTCCTTCAGGTCAGTCTTCTCTGACCTCCCAGGTTCGGTTAGGTGCTCCTCCTATGTGCTCTTAAAAGAGCATTATTTCTGTCATAGTACTTACACAGTGTAATTGCTAACTTGAAAAGTGAAAGTCAAAGTTGCTCAGTTGTGTCCCACTCTTTGTGACCCTGTACAGTGACCTCTGTACAGTCCATGGAATTTTCCGGGCCAGAATACTGGAGTGGATAGCCTTTCCTTTCTCCAGGGGATCTTCCCAACACAGGGATTGAACCCAGGTCTCCCGCACTGCAGATGGATTCTTTTACCAGCTGAGCCACAAAGGAAGCCCAAAGATACTGGAGTGGGTAGCCTATCACTTCTCCAGGGAATCTTCCCAACCCAGGAATTGAACTGGTGTCTCACTGCAGGTGGATTCTTTTCCAGCTGAGCCACTAGTGAATCCCTGCTTCCTTGCTCCCTTCTACTAGATTTTTATCATTATGAGGGTAGGGACCATGTCAATTTGATTCATCATTATATCTTCAGTGCCTCTCAAATACTAGATGCTCAATATATTTCTGTTGACTAAAGGAACCCAAAGTAGGGATCTGGTATTCAAGACACGCTTTTCTTCCTAGTGGATAAACATGTCTGACTAGTCAGGCAATTAGAAGGCATTCAGTGGAACAACAGCTCTCATGGTGAGTGAAATGAAAGAATCCCTCTCTCCAGACATCTTAATGTTTTGTTTTTTTTTAAATCACTGAGTTTAACAGAGCACTGTAAATTCTGATGTTCATGCAGAGAAAAAGACCAAATTAAAATCAGCTCTTGCTTTCCAATGTAAGCTGTCAACAGTCTTCTTCTCTGAGGTTTCCCCAGGACTCTCACAGAACAAGGAGAGAGAGAAAGGTACATCACAAGCAGCAGCAAAGACTCTCATTACTCTCCTACTCCACTCAAGAGTGAAGTTCCTCTCTCCTGTCTTATGATCCCAAGGTTGCCAAAAAACTAAAAATGACCCTTCATCCTTCATGAAGGATCCAGTTTTGCTCAAATATTCAATGAACATTTCACTGAAGGCTGATTCTATGCAAGACATCCTTACTCTTCCCATCTTCAAGTTTTATGAAGGATCAAAACTTTGTCTGCTGCAAGTATTTAAAGGCCCTCTAGCTTTAAGGAAACAGCATGAAAGCAGATAAATAGCTTGTCTCAGCCTTACAGGTCCAAACCACATCACTCTTTGAAGACATCGAAAAGAATTTTGCTCTGAGCTATTTTTCTAATCATACAGATCATGATGCATTACACTACTTACTCTTTCTTATCCATTCATTCCAGTATATATTAGGTCCTGGTACCTGTTTGCTGGTCACAGAATGGGTTTTTCTCCATGAAAAAATAATTGGTCCAGAAAGGACCAACTCCACAATCTCTGATTTCACTTAGAGAACTAGTCTTCTGGAATTTCACAAAAGCAAGGCATTACCTTGTTGGTACCCATATAAGCTTAGTTTGCTTAGATTCAACACCAGAAAGCACAAAGCAAATGCTGGCATTTCAGAAATGCTGTGCTGGCTGGAAAGGAACCATGCAAACAGAAACAAATGAAAGAGGGCCTTAAAGTCTGTGTATTCTTGCCAATCAGGAAGATGAAGTTGTCACTGTCTAAGATTCCATATTGTTTACTTTTATAAAGTTCTCCAAGTAAAGACCTTTCCACATAAAAGAGAAACAACAAAAAGTCATAAAACGGATTTTCTGGACATGTCCTCACTCAATGACATAGCTTCTTGCTGTTGTGAACACCTCTAGTAAATGCTGGGTCCTGTGGTTACAAGTGTACTTAGAAATCAGACCAAGGGTATTTGGGAACCCAGAAGGCTAACTGGCAGCTCAAAATGTCAGCCATAACGAGCAAATGAAAATGACAAAAGTTATATTAATGTAACATTCTCAGGCTGAAAATTTAAACTTCAGTTCAGTTCGGTTGCTAGTTGCTGTGACCCCATGAACCGCAGCACACCAGGCCTCCCTGTCCATTACCAACTCCTGGAGTCCACCCAAACCCACATGTTCTGTCAATTCTTTCAGTCACATTTCTCCCGTTTGGTAGTCTATTTCCTTGGTAAGCAGGTGTAATTCATAATGAAGGAATGCGTCAGAAGGTTAAGATAGATTTTCTGTTTGAATTCCCATTACAACCAAACATGTTTGCAGATCAAAAAGATGTTTAAACTAGTGACACAGGTCAACATATAATTAAATTCCAACACAGGCCCATAGAGACAGTTCTTTGGAAATTGTTGTTAGGGAATCTGACGTGTTGGGTCATTCCTCTGAACTGTTCTCCAAACTATACTGTCCCCCAAACTTTCAGAGGTGTTTCAGCTATGAATAATTTGGAGTATCATTTCCATTAGCCATGGAATGATTAAAAAGGTCCTTAGACTGAAGATAGCTTAATAATTCATTTAAGGTTCTTTGCCTTTGTTATATATCAAAGAAGCTACTGAACTCCCTAATTGAAGACACCATAATTTATTAGTCTGGGACCATCTGCTCTTACAAGTCTATTTCCCCACATAGGACTAGCACCAAAGTCCTAAGGAACTAAGGTAGAATGAGTATTAACTGATGCCAAGGGTTGGATTTTCCTGTTTCCACAGGATATCAGGTAATAAGATTCATGGCAGACAGAGTCAAGGAGTTAAACATAAATGTTACAAAATTACAGGAAATGCTCGTTTTAGTATAACTAGATCCTCTCCAAAGGGGAACTGTATATCTTGATATTTTCTCAATCCCCTCACTCTTAGGCTCTATTTTATTTACAATGAATAACTGCTCATTGTTACCGACTCTGATCAAGGAACATCTAAGGACTAGTATCTGAGGCCAGACTGGATTAAGGCTTGGACTCATGCCTTGTCTGAAGAATCCCTGTTTTTGTGAAATTCCACCCAGAAAACATTTTCAATGGCTCTTTTGTACTTAAAGAGGAATTAAAACACTTTGGTAAATAAATATGGCCATATTTGAAGTCAGTAGCAATGACGAAACCATAAAAGCACCTTCAAACAAACTCTTAATTGTTAACTTTCAAACTTAAAAAAAATCCTGTAACATGGAGGAAAGCAGTAAACGGCCTTTTAGCGCTTCTCTGCGAAAGGCCACATCCCAAGAGTAGTATCTTTGACTTTCATTTCATCACGCCGCAAGTATCACTTCACAGTTTCATTACATTATCTCTACAACTGAATACCAACATTGCATAGTACACCTGACTCAGGGCTTCTTGCCACAGTTCAGTTCTTTGAATAAAATCAATCAAAAATATAATTAACATCTGCATTCATTCAGTGTGAATAATATAGAAATTACACTAACAAACTTGTTAGAATTAACACACTCAAGTGAACATTGTTTCTTTAGAAAAGTCATCATGAGAACCTATATTTATACCAAAATTGGGAGCATGTGTTTGGAATGTGAGCCCCCAGTATTCTTGCCTGGAGAATCCCCATGGACAGAGGAGCCTGGCTGGCTACAGCCCATAGGGTCACAAAGAATCGGACATGACTGAAGCGACTTAGCATGCACACACAGTGGGGAGGAGAGAGGGAGAGAGAGAGAAACTGATTGCAAGGTGGGGGGAATACAAGCAACTGCCTGTCTTTGGATGTTGATTCTTGCCTATAATTTCCATACCTAGACATTCAGATAATTACTATGGTTCCCTGGTGGGGGCCACAAGTTCTCTAACTTCCCATTCCAAATCCTAATATGAATTCAACTTTGGAAGGAATTGCTTTGGGAAACTAACATGTTACCAAGATCTACAGCAGACAATTCCTCCCATGACTCAGAGCCCATCCCTGCCTTAGGAGTTCCTACCAGCTAAATAGGTCTCTGATGGCCTTTCTGTGGAAATGTCTTCTCTTACATCTAGCCCACTTTAACTCCTTTCTCTCCACCTGAAGATCTGCCCTCATGAAACAAGATTCAGACAACTTTATGAACACTTGGGATTTGGGGTTTAGGTTGATATTGTTATTCAGTTACACTGTGGACTAAGAGAAATTCTGAATTGACAATGAAGTGACATCACAATCACTACTTCAAATAACTTATTTTCCAAAGGTCAGTTGACCAAGGAGCCTACTGAAAATGAAGGATATCTGAATGTGTTGCATTCCTGCAGAGATGCAGTATTCAAAACAACTATGCTAACCTCAGAACAAACAGAAAAGTAAAGTAAGTGCCTTATCACTGAGTGAGCACTCTTGTTGGTCGAATGATTCATGTAGAGACCAAAGGGCTGTAAGTGAAACTACTGAACAATTGCTTTGATTTTCTTTTCTTTTCTGTCATTTCCAAACTAGGTAGCCTTTTTTTTTTTTCCAATTTACTTATTTATTTTAATTGGAGGCTAATTACTTTACAATATTGTAATGGTTTTTGCCATACATTGACATGAATCAGCCATCAGCCCTGGGTTTTCTTTGAAGGAATGATGCTAAAGCTGAAACTCCAGTACTTTGGCCACCTCATGCAAAGAGTTGACTCATTGGAAAAGACTCTGATGCTGGGAGGGATTGGAGGCAAGAGGAGAAGGGGATGACAGAGGATGAGATGGCTGGATGGCATCACTGACTCGATGGACGTGAGTCTGAGTGAACTCTGGGAGTTGGTGATGGATAGGAATGCCTGGTGTGCTGCGATTCATGGGGTTGCAAAGAGTGGGACACAACTGAGCGACTGAACTGAACTGAGGACATGGAAGCAACCTAGATGTCCATTGGTAGACGAATAGATAAGAAAGCTGTGGTACATATACACAATGGAATATTACTCAGCTATTAAAAAGAATGCATTTGAATCAGTTCTAATGAGGTGGATGAAACTGGAGCCTATTATACAGAGTGAAGTAAGTCAGAAAGAAAAACACCAATTCAGTATATTAACACATATATATGGAATTTAGAAAGATGGTAACAATGACCCTATATGCGAGATAGCAAAAGAGACACAGATATAAACAACTAGGTAGCCTTTTAATGAAAAGAATTTAGAAACTGACTACTCTCTACTTTTGGGAACCACTGTTTACATGACGAGAGTTGACATTTTAACTCTGCTGACACTTTAAATTCAAAAATAAAAACAATTTAAGTGCAATGTACTTATCTCTACATCAACAAACAAAACATGGGGATTTAACTGAATCTTAGTGAATCGAGTTCATGATAATCAAGAGTATTAGGGGACACAGGGCATTGAAGTTCTAGTACCAGATTTTATCAACCAGTAGCTATTAACAAGGCCATGATTTCTCACATGTAACTTAATTGCCAAGATCCCTTCTAGTTTATATTCTATATTTTTAATAATAGTTATACAGCAATATGATATAGCACAACTTTAGGAAATTCAAAGGTTGGCAGGTCTTAATTTTCCCAATCTTAGCTGTTTTATGTGCCTTCACTAACCAATAAAAGGCACAAAATCTTGAATTTATGGATGGCATACTTTGGGGCTATAATCGGTACTTCTCTTTCTCCAGGATAATTCTTTTTGTTCTCTTTTGACACCATCCATGGGTTTTCTCCTTGCTGCCTTGTCAACATCCTAGCAACTGTCACTTTTTCCAGTATCTCCACCTTTTCCATTTTTGTCTTTTCAGCCAAAGAACACACATTTTCTGATTAAATCAACAGCTTCTGTAACATTTATTCTTTTGACTGTTTCTGTAAATGCTCCTACTCAGACTGTTTGGGCAGTTTAACAGTTTAGAGTTCTACCAGTTTTCTGTAATTATGTAAGAAATAGTTTTTGACCATCTACATATGCCAGGCATCTGACAGTTCTTTATCAACCTGGCAAAGAATTCTTTCAATGTGTTCCATCATTAAAGTGGAGAAGCAGCAGATATGACACCAAAACCACAGGCAACAAAAACAAAAGTACACAAGTGGGACACACCAAACTAAGAAGCTGCTACACATCAAAGCAAACAACAGAATGGAAAAGCAACCTATGGTAGAAGAGAAAATATTTGCAAACCATGTGTAGATAAGAAACTCTTATAACTCAGTAGTAAAATAAACAACCTGATCAAAAAATGGGCTAAGCACTTTAACAGATATTTCTCTAAAGACGACATACAGATGGCCAGCAAGTATAGGAAAAAATGTTCACTCTCACTAATCATCAGGGAAATGCAAATCAAAACCACAATGATATATCATTTCACACCTGTCAGGCTGCTATTATAAAAAACGAAAGATGACAAAGTATTAACAAGGAGGTGGAGAAGCTAGAACCCTTGCCCACTCGAGGTGGGAATGTACAATGGTGCAACCATTATGGAAAGCAAAACTATCGTGTGATCCAGTAATCCCAATTCTGAGTATTTATCAAAAGGAACTGAAATCAGAATCTTGAAGAGATATTGGCACTTCCTTGTTCACTACAGCACTATTCACAAGTAACTGGAACACCTGTATATCCAAGATAAATGGATACACACACACACATGCATACACACTGGAATACTATTCAGCCTTAAAAAAAGAAGGAAATCCTGCAATGTGCTACAACATGGATGAACCTTCAGGACATTATACTAAATGAAGTATGCAAGTCACAGAAAGACAAATACTGATGAATCTACTTATATGAAGGAATGGCACTACTTCCTGAATGTGAATTTCTCTGGTTGCAGAACCAGAAATGATGACAAGTTTTTGCAACAGTGGATATATCGTTACCTTCCAGGCAGCTGCATGGATCGTAATACCCCTTATTGAATAACCTACTGAACATCTTTGCACTAATTTGTGACTCACCTTTAGCAAGTTTACAGGCCTTCATTAAAACTATTCATGTACTCATTACACTGCTGGTTCTCTTATTCTGTTACTAATATCAAATTCTTTTGCTTTTGTTCTAAAAATTTTTATTATTGACGTTTAATATCCTTTATTTTTATAAGCCATCTTAAATCATTTTTGAAAAATTGCTTAAAGTTGATTAAAAGGGGGAAGCGGTCAGCAAAATGTGGTGGCTGTATACATAAGTACTGAGCAAGACTTCTAAGTTCCAAATTTTGACTCCTCTAATTATGAGACATGTGACTCTTGGGCAAATTACAAGACACTGTTATGCCTGGTTCTACTGTAAAAATGGAGATATACAGATGTGGAAAACGAACTTATGGTTACAGGGGTAAGGGGGGAGAGAGATAAATTGGGAGACTGGGACTGACACATACACAGTATTATGTATAAAACAGCTAACTAATAAGTCCCTACTGTATAGAACAGGGAGCTCTACTCAATATTCTGTAATGACTTATATGGGGAAAAAGTGGATATGTATGAGTGGATCTGTGTGTGTGTGTGTGTGTGTGTGTGTGTATATATATATATAAAAAACTGATTCATCTTGTTGTACAGCAGAAATACATCATTGTAAATCAAATATACTCCACAAAAAAAAAAAAAAAAAAAAGACGATAGTTCCTATCTCCTAAGGTTGTTTTGAGTTTTAACAAACATCAATAAGATACTTAGAATGATGCATTTAGAACAGTGCTAGGCACACAGCAAATGCTCATATGTTAGCTGTGAGGTTTAACATACATAGCTGGGCTAACAATCTAACATCACTCTAAACAAACCAGTGTTTCCAACATAGCATCTAACAGGATGTTTGGACATAATATTTTACAATGATTACTAAAAAAACTCTTTTTATCTTCTTTACTGCACTTTCTGATAATATTATCAAATACAGACATATTTCCTTAAGGGAAGCTGGATATTAAAATCTGGACTTATAAAATAGGTTCAAGAATACTTTGTTTTCTGTTAATATTTAAATATTCAAATTAAAAAACAAACACCACTGTGCTCTACCGGTGCCCGGAAGGATTTGAAGCAGCAAAACATTAAGCTTCAATAAAACTGAGAACCTTTTTTAAAAAAAAAGGCTAGAGCTAAGGACAAAGGTATATATGAATAAGGGAGAAAAACTGTATCAGAACATGCTGGCTAAAGGAAGCTACTGTGGTTGAAAACAGAACTGCGTTTCCTCAGAGGGCAGCCAAAGCAAAGACAGAGGTACCCCTACTCTCTGTTTTAATGAAAGGAAGCTGGCCCTTAACCAGGAGGAATACTTTGTTGTTTCTAAGCTAGCATGGGATACATGGGGATCACTGGTCATGATAATTAGGGACTCTTGACAGTAGTTCGAAAGACAAAAGCAGAGATGGTTTCAGTAAATATCTTAAGAGAAGCCTCCATTGAATGTCCCAGACTGAGTTCCACAACCAGTACCCCCTCCCACACAAACTGTTCTCTACTTCACTAACCGACAATTTAATCCTTCTAGTAGTTACTCATGCTAATTAAACCAAGTTGTCCTTGACTCCTATCCATTCTTTCATACCCCTTATCTGACCTGCCAGCAAATATTGAAAGCTCTGTCTTCAAAATATACCCAGATTCTGCTTACTTTTCAAACCAGCTCCATTGCATCCACTTTGACCTAAGTCACCATCATTTCCCCCCAGGATTACTGCAACAGTAATCCTAACTGGTTTCCCTGCTCCACTTCAGTCTTCTTGAATCCTATTAAAATCTAAGTGTGAGCATGTTATTCCCCTGCTCAAAATCCTCCCATGGGCCCCCATCTCATTCAGAATAAAAGCCAGAAGTCTCAGGAGGCACTCCGAGATCTAGTTCATCCCCAGGCCCCACTCCACCGTTGCTTTACCTCCTGGATCTAACCTGTTCCTCTTCTCCCCGTTCTTACCCACATGGTCACACTGGCCTCTTGCCTGTTACAGAATAACTTCAAGCAAGCTCCTGCGTCAGGACCCTTGCAATCGGTGTTCCTTCTGCCTAAACGCTCTTCTCCTAAGTAGCCACTTCAGATCTTAACTCAAATATTAACTTTCCAGTGGAGTTCTTGCCCTCCTATTTAATACTGTAAACACTCCACACACTCACACAAATCACACATGACATCTGTATCTCCCTTTTCTGCATTATTTGTCCCTTCAGCACTGCAATCTATCATACTGTAATTTTACATTATCTTGTTCTTTTCCATCTTTCTCACTAAAACACAAACCGCACGAAGGCAGGGTTTTGGTTTTTGTCTTTCCCTGCTATATCACCTAGTGTTTAGAACAGGGCTTGGTGCACAGTGGATATTCAAATACCTGTTCTAAGAATGTGGGAGTAAAATTCTGAGGGCATGATCGTCGAGTATGCTTGTACAGGAGTAATTCTGAAAGTGGGAGTGGGAGATAGAATAATACAGTTGGGTTATGTAGTGTTTTAGGGATCCGATTTGCTACAGGGTTAATGCTTAGAACATAAAAACCAAAGAATGGATCACAGATCCTTCAGTTAACTTAAGATGATCATTTGGGATGAGGGGCCAACATGTTACATTTATTTTATAAAGTTTAAAGATAAATTACATTTATAAAGTTTAATTATGGATGGACTTCCACGGATGCCCTCAGTCTGTGTCAGAAGGTCATGCATCACGCATGGTTTCTGGGGCACTCTTCTGAAGGAAGAGTGGAGTGGGAGTACTCATGTTAGATGTGATTCTATGTTTACATGAGTATTTATTTCTATCCTGCCTCACAAGTACTAGAAGATTTTTATATGATGAAAGTAAGCAATCACAGCTTGAAGAAGATAACCTGGTAGAGAACTCCTCTTTCTAGATATTTACCCTATCTTGCTTCATGACCCCAACATTTTAGATAAAGGGGAAATTTAATTCCCTGTATGGATTAAGGAGGGCTTCCCTGGTGGCCCAAAAGGTAAAGAATCTACCTGCCTGTAATGTAGGAGACTCAGATTCAATTCCTGGGTTGGGATGATCCCTTGGAGAAGGGAATGGCAACCCACTCCAGTAATCTTGCCCAGAAATCCCATGAACAGAGGGCGCCTGGTGGGCTACGGGCCACAGCATTGCAAAGAGTCAGACATAGTCAAGATTTAATCTTAATCAAACACAGATTTAGATATTAAGATCACTCTGATAAAAGAACTGAGCCATTCAGACTATCTTTCTTGAGAATGCATTTAGGACACCTAAACACAACTTTTTTCTTTTTGGTCAGAATACTGACATTCCCTTAATACAACTGAGTAAGTAAAAGTATTCCATTAGTCACTGGCAAAATGTCTAATAATTAAACTGCTTGAATAATTAAGATGCTTGAACAGAAAAACATATGACTAATGACTTAAATTATCTAAGTTTTCATAAGTTTAATTTGATAGAAAATGAACCAGATTTTTCCCAATTGATAGGAGGAAGTTCAGACACCTCAGGAAGAACATGAACCTTTTATGATTACTGAGGAACTGCTTAAACAGTCTAGTTATGCAACTTACTAAGAACTATCTCTCTAGCAGGGTTTAACTTAGAAAAAGGCCACAATTACTCAACCACTAAAGAAGCTCCTCTATTATCAGGGAAGAGATACTTTCCTAAGAGAACCAGAGAATAAAGAGTTACATGACATGCAAACTCCTCACCTATTTCAAGTGAATATTTTTGGAGTGTGCATTGGTTTTGTCCACAAGTTTTCACTTCTGGTTTCCCATTCTAAGTTATGGAAAAATGAACTCACAGAAACAAATTCAAGTATCTATTTTGAAAAGTATTTACTTAGTTTGAATAAATTAATTGCAAATAAAAATTAGCTACAATATATAGCCTGAATAGAAATGACTAGAACAAATACAACACAGGACTTGGTTTCCTTGCATTAGTCACAAAGCATGTGACAATCTAGAAAACTTCAAAATCAATTGTATTTCTTTGAAAAAGGAGTAACAGCAGTTACTGGTACATCACAACTAGTCAACTTATAATACAAGTTTCCTGACATGCACTTCCTGAGTGAACCCAAATGATCATTTTTTTAAAACAAGGAAATTTTGACAAGTTGAAGTAAAGTAAAATAGTTCATGGCTTCTAAGCAACAGGTTTTGTTTTTTAAAAACCAAAAGAAAATTCAGAACAGTATCATAACAGGATAAATTAAAGCTATGCTACCACATACAAAATCTTGCTATAGTCAATTAAATATAATACAACTTTTTGAACTAAAGGAAAGCAAATCAAAAGATTAAAAAAATGATTCTGTCTAACCTAAAAGTGTACTGATTTTGACAAGTGTCACAAAGGGTTTGCTGTAGTGCAGCTGTCTATACTTTCCTTGTGGGTATTAAAAAAAAAACAACGGGTGGGTGGGGGAAAGGGAGAGAAAATGTTTTCTTCATTCTGAAGCAAAGAACTTCCTGGAATTAGAGAATAAACTGACCATGCAAGTATGTCCCTCCATTTGGCTGTCACTGGTGCTCACCTGCCAACCAAATACTTCCTTGAGTCACACTGTGGCAAATGTCCTTTTAGGATTCAAACCCACAGTTAAGGCTGGTCTGTTAAAATTTAAAAAAAGAAAAACAAAGGAGCACTGTTGTCATTCAACCCTTCAAATCTTTCTACATTTCTTAACACCTGAATAAGTCCAAATACAGGATAGTTAATTCAGCATTCTTTTTCTAAAGGCAAATCAAGTCACTCTCCTTTCTTGTTAATTTATGCTTTTTCTCATGGGAATGATTTTTTTTCTAGAAACAGTGAACAGATGAACCACAGTTTATATCTAAAAAATAAACTTGCCAAATGTTGCTGATACTAAAAACAGATTGGTTATTGTGGGAGAAAAATAGATTATCTAGATTAAATTGCATTTTCAAAGGAGCATATAAAATGTTTCTTAGCATTAAGTTTTTGTTATAGTACTATACTCGGAAGAAACATTAAGGAAAAAATTCTTTCCCAATTATCTTTAATGTGGTTAAAAACAAACACCTCTTACGTAATGGTAATTAATATGAATTTGTTTTTACAAAGTATTCTAATTTACCAAATTTCATATTTAGATGGGGTGGGGAGAGAGTCTCTCCTGTCCTTCTTCCTAACTCTGCAAATCCTTGAGCTACGCTTGCTAAACTACCATTCCCACCAGGAGAGTGAGACCATCGTTACCATGCTACTCTATCAGGAACATTCTAAGATATTTTCTATAATAAAGATAAATAGAAAAAAGTTAATATACATGTTGCTGTATTTTACAATTTTGCAACAAACTGTAAACTAACATAGTTTGAACCAACAGTACCCTCAGTTATACAAAACAATTTTTCAACACTGAGGATGGGTGATTCAAAAACACTAAAAGGAAGGCATCAAATTAGACTATGTCTTTTTCTCCTCAAAATATATTTTCAAAACTCAGAAATCAGAAGTCTGGTACTTTCGAAAATTCCTTTGCTTGAGTTTCCCAGATTTTTGCTCAGAAATTGCTACTATTTATTACAAATGTTTAAAAAAATTCTTCATCTTAATGCAAACGACCAGAGCAGAAAAACTGTGACGTGGACAACAGGTTGGAAAGCCCAGATCACTTAGCTTATAAATGTGTAATGTAGTCCTGGAGGACAACTGTCTGTTAGTCTAGAGGTCCTTGGAAAATAAGTCTGATGTAGCCTTGTTCACCAGCCAACTGATGTGCACAGAAGGGACAGGCGGCATGAAAAGTGTGAGTACCGTGAGGAAGCGGGATCTGGGACCAATAGGCAGTTGTCTTTTCTGAACACACATGCCCACATGGGCTGAATGCATGGGTTGGAGGGCCGGCGTCCACATAAAATCCAGCTTCACATCCAAGCCACAGAGGGACATAGGGACCAACAGACCTACACATGGGACACTCCCGATCTTTTCCGTCACGTTCTTCCTTATTCCCCCAGTTATGATAGCCATGCACGTGGCCGCAGTGTAGGTACACCCACGGTTGTTTCTCATCAACGACGTCTTTTCTCTTCATGCTGGGAAATGCTAGTGTGTTGAACCCGACAGGGCACTGAGGTCGAGCTGCATTGATTTCCTGTCTTAAAGCTTCTAAATGCTTCACGGTAGGAGTGTGGGAAAGGCCTTCTGCAGTACGCCACAGCAATGTTGCGCCACAGAGATCAATTAATGAGCCATCTTGTAACTGATTGGTTTCAATTTCCACCTAGAGGAAACAAGAATCAAAAAACACACATTCACCAGGGAGTTTTGGATTTTTACTTCAGAGTTTTGGTTTTACAAGCTCCTTACTCAAGAATCGAGATTTCCTCTGGTTGTTTATTGAAGAAACTTGAATGGCAGTCATGAAAAATACAGGTTTCAAAATCAAGGATAAAATATTGAACAGTAACATATCTTTTCAGAGTTATAGTAAATAAAATTTATGATTAAACCATCTGACTAATCAGTTAGCTTAGTATTTCCAATTTGGTAAATATCTTGGTCAAAGATTTACAGATACAAGTAGAAAATACACAGAGTGTTGTTTAAATTGGGAAAGCTTAGGTTGTAAAATATATTAACAAAATATAAAAAAAATACATTTTTAGAATGTCTTCATTGAAAAACTAGGATACTACCCTCCTCGTATAGCATTTGGAACTCAGAGCTTGATAGCCACACTTTGTACTTTGTATCAGCAAAAGATTTAATAGTTTTGGGGAATATGTAATGCATTCAGTCCAACTCACCCCATGAAGTCTACTGTAATTAAGTAAGAAGTTTACATCTTAGTACTCACCATTTTCCCTCTCTGCTGAGCTGATCTGGTTTCACGCAGGCTGAACACATTTCCACACACTGATATTTCTCTCCATATTCCAGGTTTGGAGTCTTCTGTGAACCCATTGCGTGGATGCATAACAAGAACGCCATTAGTGGTCAGGCCATCCATCTGTCCATCTGATGTCTTCCATTTGGCAGCCTTCTCCTAGCAGGAAAAATAGCTTCTGTTTATTTGTAAACTGGGAAACTGAAGTGGTTGTGAAAGGCAACATTTAGGAAAAAAGCTTTTTACCCCAAGAAAGATGTTTTTTGATGAGTCAAATCCTGCAGCATAAATCCGTGCTGTAAAGGGAGGATTCCGTTCACATATGATTCTACAGGCAAATCTTGATATGGTGCTCTGCACTGACTGTGTATCAGAATTACTTTGACTTCCAGGAACTGTGTCAGTTACTACAAAATCAATGGGACTTTCAGTCGACCGGCCAATCTAAGAGAAAAAGAAATATCTATAAAACTATTGAAAGGAACACAGCGGAAAATTCACTCAAAGACTCAAAAAGTAAGGTGAAATCATCAAGCCTCTGAAATTTCTAAAGCCCAAACTTATTACACTTAACTCTGGGGGTATCTATACCCTTGAAAACCAATCTCTCAGATTTCCTCTGATGTAGTAATCACTTAGAGCATAGAATTAAGTAGGAACTTGCTACCCAGAATATAGGAAACCCTCAGAGAATGAAGAGTTTAGGATGGCTGAGATTTCTAAGTGGGTGCAGATTTTAATTTTAACCCCTTGGGAGAGAAATATGTCTACCACATATTACTCTAGTTTCCTTAACAGAACATAATGAACATAAAAGTAAATCTTCTATGATGACTCCAGGACATTACACTATGAATACTGTTTATATTAAGCTGAAGTGCAGTGACGTCTTTGGGTGCTATAAAGGTGTAGAAGAACACTGATCCCTATGTTAAAACCTTACACAGCCGTGCTTGAGGTCTTATGTCTACTTCACAGATTTTCTCCTGTCTTTTCTGTCAGGCTGTCAACTCTCATTTCTTGCTGATGGGTATACTTGTTTCTGCAGCGTACTCCTCCTTGAACCAGCTACTCTGAATTCTGCTATGGGTTGAGAAATCAGATAACTGAACTTCAAAGAACAGTATTTCAAAAGGTTCTTGGTGATGGCCTAAGGGAGTCTCTAGGGAGTTAGAGAAAAGGAATTTCAGTACATGGACTCTGTGGCATTTATTTTATATGTCTAAATGTCTTTTCTGTTTTCTTCCTAGTTCTTGGCCATAGTTTAAAGACAAGTTTCCTTGAACAGAGTTCTGCTGGATGAGGTGTCAGTGAAGTAAAAACATCTTCAAATGTACTAGCTAGTAAATTAATTAATTTCATTTTGAAAGATGAAAGTTGAAAAAATGAAATTGGTGGAAAAGACGTCAAAAGTGACAATTATCACAGGGTATTAAACATTTAGAAATCAGTTCATTAATGTATTTGTTATAAAGTAGTATCATAGGACTTCCCTGGTGGTTTGGTGGTTAAGAACCCGCCTACCAATGCAGGGGACAGGTCTGACCCTTGGTCTGGGAGGATCCCACGTGTCATGGGACAACTAAGTCCAAGCACTGTAACTACTGAAGCCCCCGAGCCTAGAGCCTGTGATCTGTCAAAGAGAGGCCACCACAATGAGAAGCCTGCTCACTGTAACAGAGCTGCCCACACTCACTGCAACTAGAGAAAGCTTGCTCGCAGCAATGAACACCCAGCACAGCCAAAAATAAATAACACTGAATAAGTAGCATCATAAAAAATAAAGAAAGTTGATCTTGAGAAAAACTACTGACCCTTTACAAAGATGACAACTCTTACGTTGTTCTTTGCCTAGTTGAGCTTTAAGAATTCCTTTTATCAACACACTTTCAGATAAAACTCTAGTGTTTTTATCCTGCCACTAAGTACAAAGACTTATTTATTTAGTCTGGATAGTTTTAGGGGGAAATTTATTGATTAAAAAAATGTAACATTTGGATGTTCCTTTCTTTATTTCTAAGAATACGATATCTAAAAAATATTGTCTTAAACCTTTGGAACTAAAAATATTTCCACTATTCTAAAAAATTCAGCATTCCATTAAGAGGGTTGAGTGTAAAGTGACTTTAAAGAAATATTTTGTTACTGACTACAGCAAAGACATCTCCAGCCCTTTTTATCTTCATTTTATCTCATAAAGTTAAGAAAAACTGTAAAGTCATTGGGACAATAATTATAAGAACAACATTATTAGGCACTTTATAGCCCATTTAAGTTTGTTTCAAAAAAGCCCAAGGCTTTACAAAAACCCAATATTAAGAGAAACGATGTCATGAATATCAAGAATCTTGCTTATGTCTTTAAGGTTTGGCTTTTCTGTCACTGATTTATAAAACCATCAGTACTGGATTGGTACAAAGAATGAGAGAAATAAAAACTTACTATACCATTAGCTTTGAGCAAATATGTGCTGAGAAGAAAGTTTGACTTCACATATATGATATGAATAATTAGAAACTGTACTTTTAGTTGCCTAGAGAGGGAAAGTGAGAAGTAATAGCAAAAAAGATCATAAATGTGTATAAAATATCCCTTGGTTTCTTTTTTGGATAATTATTCTTACAGCTACCAATACTAGCAGCTAAGTGTTTACCAGGTACCTGGCACAGTTCTGAGTACTTCAGAGGGACTAACACATTTAAGCTTCCCAATAGTCATCTGAAGGAAGTTTTATTATCTCACTTTATAAGAGGAAACTGATGCAGAGAGTGGCTAAGTAATGTTTACCAGAAATTCTGATATCAGAGCCCATCTCTTACCCATGCTATGTGGACTTCTAGACATGGGGTTTAGAAATCAACATATATTTTAATGAAATGCATTAAGTGTGATAACCTTTAAGCTGACCACAGCGAAAGTCAATTACAACAGGTTTTTAACTTTTGTTTTTTAAGAAAAAAAGTTTAGATGTTATATATAATACCTGAAACATATCAGTGTTGCTGTCATGAGTATATTCAACCACTACTGTCTGTGCTCGAGACAAGGTGTATGATATGCTATGCTGGTCCTTATTGCTTATTGCCTAAGAAAAAAAAAGATTAATAGCAAAAATTAGCAGGTACATCAATCTAAATAGATAACCATAATAGATAATAGATAAACCTTTTTTTCAAAAAAAAAAAAAAAAAAAAAGAGGGAGCTGTGCTCATTATACTATAACAATGTAATTGGAAAAAGAATCTGAGAAAGAAGAGATACATATAAATGTATAACTGAATCACCCTGTTGTGCACCCAACACTAACACACTGTATTGGAGTATATGTACTCCAACATAAAACAAAAGTTAAAAAAAAATACCACTATACTGCTTCAAGGGTAAGTCAACTATTTTATAATTACAAAAGAAAACATCTCATGTCACTGCTAGTATTCATTTCACCTATACACAGACATATAAAAATATACGTTAATACATAATCAAGGACATCATTGCTGCTATTTTGAATAAAATATGTTTGATCAATTGCAAATAAGAAAAATAGAGGTTTTTATTCTTTCGTTAAAAAACGGTAATCTGTTTATTACATATGTGACATATTTTCCCCCTGAAATTCAGAGATTAATAACTTGCATAACCTTTTGCTGTGACAGTGGTTTCTTAGAGTGAGTGGAATGTAGACGAATTCAGGCAGACCTCATTTTATTATGCTTCACAGATACTGAATTTTTTATAAATTGAAGATTTGTGGCAACCCTGCATTGTCAGATAATGGTTAGCATTTAGCATTAAAAGTACTTTAAAATTAAGGGCTTTCCTGGTGGCTCAATGGTGGGAAATTCCATGGAGAGGGGAGCGTAGTAGGCTACAGTTGATGAGGTCGCAAGAGTTGGACACAACTGAGTAACTTTCACGATGCTATTACTGCACACTTAGTGTGCTCAGTCACTCAGTCGTATCCAACTCTTTGTGACCGATGGACTGTAGCCCACCTGCTCCTCTATCCATGGGATTCTCCAGGCAAGAATACTGGAGTGGGTTGCCATTCCCTTCTTCTGGGGATCTTCCCGACCCAAGGATCGAACCCAGGTCTCCTATAATGCAGGTGGATTCTTTACCATATAAGCCACCAGGGAAGCCTGTACACTTAGGAGACCACAGCATAGTGCAAACATAACTTTTATATATATATTAGGAAATGAAACCAGTTGTGATTTGCTTTATTGTAGTGGTCTGAAACTGATCCCAAAATATATCTGAGGTCTATCTATGCACTGAAGCAATTACAGAGTAAAAACATAAGTTCACTGAATTAAAAAAATTGTAAAATCTGAGTCTCCATTATAAGTATTTCAAGTTATAAGATACTTAAAGGAGAAAATACAAAATCTTGCAAGATAAGAGGAATCTTCTTTAATAACTCAAAGAGGTTTAAAGTTAACAAATAAGCAGAGTTAACTGGTTTTCCTAGCCCCTCTGTGACTTTATAGATGGCAAGTATTTGCCATATGCTAGGCTAGATACAGAAAAATTCATAGAATGATTAAACATACCAAAAGAAATGGATATAATGCTTATGACTGTATTATTGACATATGCCAAACTAAAAACATTGCTAAAAAGAACTTCTCAGTTTTGTTTTCAGGCGTTTTCTATGCATATGAGTTGATGATAATATCAGAGGGGGAAAAACCTGCACAGAGGAAGTGGAAAAAGCTTGTGTAAAAGAAACACAGAAGACACAGAAGAATGATTATATGCAGCAAAGAGGCTAAATGAAAAAAAAACTTTCGTAATTAGAACTTTGGTATTATGAAATTTTACTTGGTTTCAATTGGTAGCTAACCTGTAATATAAAGTCTTCATAGTTTTAAGATAATTAAGACTGTGAAATTTTCAAATATACAAAAAGAATATATAAACACCTGGGTACTAACTACCCAACTTTTATCATTCTTACTAATACCATTTCTGCTTCTGATATTTTAAAAGAAATTGAACTGCAGATATAATGAAGGCTGCTTACATGTCCTTCCCTACTCCTGTCTCTGTAGAGGAACTGAACCTCAAGAGTACAGTTTAGGTCACTCCCACGCACTTTAACAGGCTTTACTACACACTGATGCATTCATAAACATGACAAAATGGTTTTAAAGATTTAAAAATCTGTAATTACTTTATCTCAACATTAAGCAGCTGACTTTTCAATCAAATAATTTTTTAGTACTTTGGCCATTAATTCTTAATGGCTAAAGGGATTTAAAAACACAGGTTTGTGTACTTTGAGATTATAAGCTGTTTTTTTTTTTTTAACTATGAGATCTACTCTGATTGAGAATACAGAGCTGTGTCAAGTTAAATTCTCACTGGATTGGAAGTCAGGGTTTAAGCACTCATCCCAGATGACTGCTAGACTAAACAGTTAGTTTTCTTCCTGACCTCATTACACACTCCTCCAAAATTGAAAAAGCAGAAAGTCAATCTTTGATCCCTAAGATTCTTGCTGCCTAGTAAAGATGAAAAGGAGCCAGCAATGAAACATGAGGAGTATGACAGTAAAAATATGAAGAGAAGTACACAACAGGAAATTACAGAAGTAAGACTTAGAAAGATTTTCCCTAGGATAGTAGTTCTTAACCAGAGGTGATGTCAGCTGTGTAAGGGGCGTTTGGTGGCTGTGTTTGCTGGCCATCACAATGATCTGAGGGCTGAAATGGCATTCAGTGGGAAGGGACCAAGAGTATTAGGTTGGTGCAAAAGTAATGGTTGTTCTGCATTGTTGAACTCTGCCTTTAATATTGGAATAAATTCCTAAATAAATGTGGCTATGTTATTATACATCATTTTAATGTGCATTTCTCACTTTATTTTTTTTGCTAATGACTTATTACTTGTTGTTTATATTTATTTTAGACTATAGAAATGATGCTAGATAAAAAGCAAATTTGAGCAATTTTTTATTCGAGTTCAAAACGGATCATTAGGTAGCAGAGACAACTTGTAACATCAACAATGCATCTGGCCCAGGAACTGCTAATGAACATACAGTGCAGTGGTGGTTCAAGAAGTTTTGCAAAGGAGACGAGCGCCTTGAAGATGAGGAGTGCAGTGGTTATCGGAAGTTGACAGTGACCAACTGAGAGCATCACTGAGGCTGATCCTCTTACAACTACACAAGAAATTGCCAAAGAATTCAACATCGACCATTCTATGGTCATTTGAAGCAAATTAGAAGGGTAAAAAATCTTGATAAGTGGGTGCCTAATGAGCTGACTGCAAATCAAAAAAATCATTTTGAAGTGACATCCTCTCTTATTCTACACAACAACAAACCATTTTTCAACCAGATTGTGACATGTGACGAAAAGTGGATTTTATACAACAACCGGCAATGATCAACTCAGTGGCTGGACTGAGAAGAAGCCCAGAGCACTTCTCAAAGCCAAACTTGCACCAAAAAAATGTCATGGTCACTGTTTGGTGGCCTGCTGCCCATCTGATCCACTATAGCTTTCAGAATTTCGGTGAAACCATTACCTCTGAGAAGTATGTTCAGCAAATCAATGAGATGCACCAAAAACTGCAACACCTGTAGCCGGCAATGGTCAACAGCAAGGGCCCAATTCCTCTCCGTGACAATGCCCGACCACACACCGCACAAACAATACTTCAAAAGTTAAATGAATTGGGCTACGAAGTTTTGTCTCATCCACCATATTCATTTGATCTCTTGCCAACCAACTACCACTTCTTCAAGCATCTTGACAACTTTTTGCAGGGAAAACACTTTCACAACCAGGAGGCGGCAGAAAATGCTTTCCAAGAGTTCATGGAATCCTGAAGCACAGATTTTTATGCTACAGGAATAAACAAAATTATTTCTCATTGGCAAAAATGTGTTGACTGTAATAGTTCCTATTTTGATTAATATAAATATGTATTTGAGCGTACTTATAATGATTTAAAATGCACGGTCGGAAACTGTAATTACTTTTGCACCAAGTGGAGAGTGAAAAAGTTGGCTTAAAGCTCAACATTCAGAAAAGGAAGATCATGGCATCTGGTCCCATCACTTCATGGGAAATAGATGGGGAAACAGTGGAAACAGTGTCAGACTTTATTTTTTTGGGCTCTAAAATCACTGCAGAAGGTGACTGCAGCCATGAAATTAAAAGACGCTTACTCCTTGGAAGGAAAGTTATGTCCAACCTAGATAGCATATTCAAAAGCAGAGACATTACTTTGCCAACAAAGGTCCGTCTAGTCAAGGCTATGGTTTTTCCTGTGGTCATGTATGGATGTGAGAGTTGGACTGTGAAGAAAGCAGAGCACCGAAGAAGTGATGCTTTTGAACTGTGGTGTTGGAGAAGACTCTTGAGAGTCCCTTGGACTGCAAAGAGATCCAACCAGTCCATTCTGAAGGAGATCAGCCCTGGATTTCTTTGGAAGGAATGATGCTAAAGCTGAAACTCCAGTACTTTGGCCACCTCATGCGAAGAGTTGACTCATTGGAAAAGACTCTGATGCTGGGAGGGATTGGGGGCAGGAGGAGAAGGGGACGACAGAGGATGAGATGGCTGGATGGCATCATTGACTCGAAGGACGTGAGTCTGAGTGAACTCTGGGAGTTGGTGATGGACAGGGAGGCCTGTCGTGCTGCGATTCATGGGGTTGCAAAGAGTCGGACACGACTGAGTGACTGAACTGAACTGAATATTAAATATCCTGCAACGTGGGACAGTCCTGCATAAAGAAGAATTGGCACACCCAAAATGCCAAGAGCACTTCAGTGGGGAAATACTGGAAAGAAGTTCCTCAGATCAATAAACCTTTCACCCTACCACCTGCTTATTATTTATCAGCACATCTCTTCTTTGCAAAAGAACAGAAGAAACACGTAAAAAAAACTGTCACTTTTCTACATTCTCTGGCTCTTAAGTAGTAAGAGAAGACTCCTTGAGGACTCTTGCTTAGACACCACACTGGATATAAAACAAAGCCAAAAGTCTAGGGACTGCAAATATAACTTAAAACAAGGCACTGTATGCCAATTTCTCTCTCATTTATTTTTAACCTACAAAAATATACCTCAGATGGTGTAATATTAATGTACATTCTGGGGTTGCTTAAAGATATAGGTACTTCCAGATGTAAAGAACTCTTTGTAATGTTTATTCATTCACCACAGTATCAAATTTAATCTGTGTTATAAAACTGGAAGTAGAATACATAGGAAATTTAAGATCTGAAATGTCCCCTTATTGTCTATCACTCTAGGAAAAGCCCAAGTGTCCTGAAATGGTGGCCTAGCTTCTGGAAATTTTGGTTGGGAATAAAAACGAGGTTCAGTTCCGTTCAGTCGCTCAGTCGTGTCCAACTCTTTGCGACCCCATGAATCGCAGCACGCCAGGCCTCCCTGTCCATCACCAACTCCCAGAGTTCACTCAGACTCACGTCCATCAAGTCAGCAGTGCCATCCAGCCATCTCATCCTCTGTCGTCCCCTTCTCCTCCTGCCCCCAATCCCTCCCAGCATCAGAGTCTTTTCCAATTAGTCAACTTTTCGCATGAGGTGAAGCATGAAATAGGCCAGGAGACTGAGAAGTTGTGTTACAGACACAATTGGGTATTTGCTTTCACAGCTTTGATTTGATTTAATAATTAATGAAGATCTACTGTATTTAAGGCACTATGCTACAAAGCTGTGGGGGTCATAAAATAAAAAATAAAAATAAGAGCATCCATAAAATCTTTGATAAAGACCACTTAGTTAAAAAAATGATCTCATCCAAACATGTTTCTAGGCCCTGAATACATATATTCTGTACCACGCTCCTTGCCCAGCTCAGGGAGGTCCCTCGAGTAATAGCGGGAACGCACTACATCTCAGGGCAGTTCCACAATTCCAAATTTTAGATGAAGCCCTGTCCCCCCTCCACCCCAACTTTTTTTTTTAATGACAAAAAAGGAATTATTTCCTTCTAATGGATTATTTCCTTCTCATGGATCCCAGTGTGTCATAAAAAAAAAAAGTCCTATGCCCTTTTAGATGGCATTTCTTTAGATATCCTATCTCCCAAGTGTCTTCTCCCATCCAAACAAAAGGAAACTTCTGGTATACAATGTGAAGGGTCTGCTAGAGAACATGAACAGCATATATAAGTCTTTCAATTTCTCCAAGTTAATTTACTTAGTTTTTGTTTGTGTTACCTTTGCAGCCTGAGGAGTACAAGCAACATGCACAGTGCTGGGCTTCACCCCATTTGCCTTAGGTCTTTTAAACAAAGCAAATCTACTTTTCCTCCTTCCTCTATCGCCGTTTGGAAGAGACCCATTATACCTGATGGGGGAGAAAAAAGTTTAGATGATCTCATGAAAGAACCACACAATTCTAAAACAAATGCTTTACTTTGTCTTAGAGGATCAGCCACTGATTAATTATCTATTAGTAGATTATAAGTGTCTGGAATTAACTTTTAGCGACTGCTGATCCCCAGACCAGCTGCCTGAGTGTGAAACAAAAAAGATTTTTTTCTGTTTACGTCTGAAGTCACAGAGAAGTACCTTTTGGATTACACACAGATTTAAATTACTTGTATTTTTCTTCCCTCTTTTATTTAAGATAATCAAGAGCTGATTAATGGCATATCTGACTTCTTATGACTCATTCTATTTTTTTTAAAGGTGAATGTTTGCATGTGGTAATACAACCTTTAAAAGTACATATTTAAACAAATATGACTTGTTTAAAATAGAATCTCCTTTAATTATGAACCAAACACTTTATAAATAACTGAACTTTTTAAATTAGGAATTTTTAGACTTGTTTGTTAGTCTCAGCTACTGGCTTGTACACATTCACGTTAAGTCAGTAAACCTGTCCGACTGAGCATAACTAACTGGCCGTTAAACACGTTTGTTGCTCACATCTTATGACCATTTCTCCATGATAACATAAACACGCTCTAAAGGTAAGCAAGTGAGCGAGGAGTGAACCAATAGGAAAAGGTTCAAAACAAACATCTGGGTGTTAACTATGTACTAGGCACTAGTGGGTTCTAGTTCACAAATCACTTATTTTATCCATTCTCTCATAAAAACTGCAAGACCAGTATCACTTGCCACTGTTATAGGTTAGGAATTAAGTTATTCTTCAGAGGAACTGAGTCCCTCCATTATTTTCTGAAGGTCACGCAAGTGACACTGGCAAAGCTAGAACTGGAATCTGGGTGCTTGCTGTGCTTTTTTTCATTCTTTACTGCTTCGCTGAGGCATGAACAGTAGCTTAATAATACTCTCTCCTCACGTACTGTCCCCTTATTGCGCGACAAAAACCTTTGGTGTGATGGTTTCTTGTTTATAGCTGGTTAATCTGGGGGGAAACTGAGGCAAGGAACGGGTACAGTTTTGAGGGTGGAGGAGACTGTGCTTATAAAATGGCCTACACTAGTGGCTGACAAGGAAGGGAAGGGAGTTTACTCAAAGGCTGTCAGATAGAGAAATTACACTGAACAACCTTTATAAAATGTAAAACACACTGATTCTTCTGGCAAAAGCCCCTGCTAACCTTGCTAAAGGTTCATGGTAGTGTCCCTCAGCTAACACATATTGGATTTTGCTGCTTGGGATTGTGCTGCCCCCAGTCTCACACACTGAGGGCTCCTCACTGCCCCTTACTACTGTCTGCCAGAGCCCGCCTCCTTCCTCTTCTGGACATATGCTCTCTATTCCTACACTGTGTTCCTGTAGCTCAGAGCTCTTTTCCAAATAGCACCAGCACAAAACTGACCACCTTATCCAGCTTGACTTCTCCTTCTAAAATGCTGAGAAGCAGCATTGTTTGCATTTTAATACATCAAGTGCCAGGTACAGAGACAACCATTTTATAAGGTTAACTGAGAAACTGCTGGGCTAAAAGAGCCAGTTTAAACCATATACTAAATTTCAAATTCTAAGTCTTCAGATGACTCAAATTTCCTGCTGAAGAATTTAACTTTGAATAGCTTTGGTGGTTAAAAATCTGTTATTAACACATCAAAATCTATGTGATTTTAAATTGTAATATTGTAGTTCCTATATTAAGTTTACAATCTTTTAAATTGTTTTTGAGAAAACAACATTTTCTTTAATCTCAAGGAACCTTAGTTGATCTTGTTTGTCATTTTACAGAAGAGGAAACTAAGGCCCAAAATGGTTAAGTGACTTGCCTAAGGCCACACAGCTAGCAGTGTTGGAAAAAGTACTGGAATTCAGGATTCCTGGCTTCCAGTTAAGCTCAGTAACACCATATTATTTCCCTAGTTTTTCTTACTTTCTTATCTGAAACAATGGCCACAGTCTCAGTTAAAGAAGAATTTGCACCAACCTGATTCTAAAATATGTTGTAAATGTCTAGAATTGTTTTTCAGGCAGGACAGAAACAGTAGGGAGAAAGTAAATTTTACAACGTCTAGCTTCTGAGATCTCTAAGAAACAGACTAACATTGTGTCTCCATTTTGACACTGTGGCAAGTTTAGACTGGATAAACTGCAATAATGGAATCATTTATTCCTCAATCATAAGACTGTATGAGTTGAATAGATGAGATTACTTTTGAAGCAAACAAGTAGCAATGTCCTGGGCTTCAGAATCATCATATTGTCATGTCTATACAACTCTTTTAAGTACAGGACCAAAAGCACAAAGCAGCATCTGTCTCAGAGGGCAAAGGAACAAATAAACACTAACCTACATGAAATGACCTAAGCAGAGGGGAGATTTTGGGTACAGTCAGCTGAGGCAAATTTTCTAAAAGAAGGCATAGGGAAGACAAATGGACTGGCTATGTGACTTTAGACAAGTACATTTTTCACTTCATCTTTAAGAAGGTTTGTCCTTTCTAGGGGTGAGGGTGAGGCAGAGTTTATGGAGCATTTGAGTACTTACAAAGGATGACATAAAAATGAGAATTAAAAGAATTTCTTAATTTGGTAATATAACTCTGTAGCTTTAAATACTCTTTGGAAACAGGCAGGATATAAATTCTAAAAAAAAGTGCATTTAACCAAGATTTTCAAGTTACCATATATCATTCAATTTTATGCTCATCAGATGGAGAAGTCTTACCCTAAGACAATGAGTTCACCATATTTTACTGGTGCTTTGGATGGATGATTTTCTTGATCAGGAGAAAACATGAGCTTGGCTGTCTTTCTCAAATCTTTGTTCACTGGTCAGGAGCCTTGGGACACCTTTTGCATTATTTCCTAGAGGGGAAAAGTTTTCATTAATAATTTGAACAATGAATTTCAGTTTAAGTAAAGATGTTCTTTTCTAAAAGTCCTTGTGAGCACAATATTATGAAAATTATCACATAATATATAAAGTGTACGACATTTCCCCCAATAATGGTTGTAGAGTTGATATAACTGTTTAAACACATTAAAATGTAAATTTAGGAATGTTAACTTTACATTAAAAATGTAAATTCCAGTTCCAGGACGATGAGGAAGACATTATTTTCCCCATGATTTATGCTAATTATAACCCCAAACCCTGAACATTATATATAAAGCAGAAGACGACTCTAAAAAGTAGAGAGAAGGCAGAACAGCTAGGGGCCTTGGGGCCCATGGAACGACTTTGTGGCAAGTTCTTTGGGTTTTCTTTTTGCCTAATATCAATACATCCCAGATCTGAAGCTCAAGAATCTAGCAACCTGGAAATGCCAACTGGCAGAGAGAAAAACAAACACCTGACAAAATGCTGCTCTCTCTGGTGAAAAGAACAAGAAAACACAGGCTTAGCAAGACAGAAAACTTTTGACAATAACTGCTCCACTGCAGCCAGCACCACAGAAAACACTGTGACCCCACCATCGCACTCACCTGCAAGAGCTGAGCGGTGAGCCCGGACATCCACCTCAGGAGGCCATAATGAGGCGGCCCGACCGCCCCCTGGGCCTACCCTTGCCAGAGGCAGTGTCAGAACAGGCCAAGTAGGGAGCCAGCACAACCACCCTGTTGGCTGGCAACATGCCCCCTCCTCTGCCCGAGTGGTGTCAGTGGAGAGCGCAGGGAGCCTGGGGTTCCATCCCAATTCGGCAGGATCTTCTTCCGTCAGGGGTCAGTGGAGGCCGAGCAGGGAACCTGGACTTCTATGTCCACCTAGTAGCAGTAAGAAGGCTCCCCGTACTCCCCTGACAGAGCAATGTGAGGAAAAGTCGGTGAAAATAGAAGGTCTGGATGATATTCAGAGTGTCCGAACATACAACGAAAATGTCCAGCTTTCAAAAGAAAGCCACTTACTATATAAAGTACAAGACAGAATTAAAACAATGCAAACAGATAATCAACAGATGCCAGAAGTTTAGATGACAGAGACGTGAGAATTATCTAACAAAGATTTTAAATCAGTCATGATAAAAAATTTCAGTAATCAATTACAAACAAGTTTGCGGCAAAGAGGCAAACGAAAAATAGTCTCCACAAAGAAAGAGAAGATATGTAAAGTTCACTGGATGGGCTCAACCCAGAATGGAAGGTATGTAGGAAAGGAATGAGCTGGAAGACAGAAAGTACCCAGTCTGAACACAGACAGGAAATTAGACTGGAAAAAAACAGGAAGGAGCCTCATGGACCTGTGGGGCTACAAAACGGCCCATTTAATAACATTAGGATCACTGGAGTTCAGAATGAAAGGAGAAAGAACGGAGCTGAAAACGCACTCAAACAATGACTGAAATGCAACAAATGTGAAAAGGGGAACAAAACCACAGATTCAGGAAGCTGAACAAACTCCACATACGATACAACCAAAGAAATCTATGCCAAGACACATGGTAATTAAACTTCTGACTTAAAGGCAAAGAAATTTTCTTGAAAGCAGCCAGAGAAGAACTAAACCTTACCTATAGGGGGAAAACAATGAATTTCTCACCAGAAACTACAGAAGACAGAAGCAAGTGGCCTATTTTTTTCAGGTGCTGAAAGAAAGTAACTATCAACCAGATTCCAGCAAGAATGGAAAGAAAAATTAAGACATTCTCAGGTGAGGAAAAATTAAGAGAATCTGTCACCAGCAGAGCTACTCTAATAGAATGGCTAGCAGGAATTCCCTAAACAGAAAATACATTTTTTAAAAAATAGTAACTTGGAACACCAGAAAAGAACAAAGAACATGGTAGTAAAATCAAGACTTATGTTCACACAAACCTGTACATAAATGTTTATAGCAGCTTTATGCGTAGTAGCCAAAACCTTGAATTAATCCAGATGTTCTCTACTGAGTGGATGATTAACCTGTGGTACATCCACACTACGGAATAGTTCTCAGCAATAAAAAGGAATAAACTACTGGTACATGAAACATCATGGACAAATCTTTAGAGAATTATGCTGAATATAAAAATCTAAGCTCAAAAGGTTACATATATGATTTCTTTTATATAACGCTCTTGAAATGACAAAATTACAGGAACATAAATCAGATAAGTGGCTCTGCCAAAGGTTAAACTGGGGGTGGGAGCAGGGGGGAAGTGAATGCGACTACAAAAAAGCAACAGGAAGGCACCACAGTGGTGATGGAAATGGGCTGTAGCCTTATCAGTGTCAGTATTCTATAAAACCGGAATATTGTGATATTGTGCTCCAGTTTCACAACTATAGTTGCATATAACAAGATCATCTGATCTACACTATGTCGTATATCAATATATGAATGTCTATTCCCTTTACTTCTCCCCTAAAGAAGCATTCCACTTTAAAAAGCTTAGATTTAACCAGGGGTTTTAAATGAACTCTTCTTAGACAATTAACGTACTGCCATCGAAACATGAAAACACTGCTGTGGCACACTTCTGACCAAGAACAGTAAGAATTAAAACTTCAATAACATGAATTAATTAAATTTAAAATTTAAATTAAGTTTTAATAACCCTGTCCTGATTCAGATTCCTTTTTAGAGTTACTTTCTATTTTTAGGAAGTGGGGGTTTTTCATTTATAGCAGCAAAACATTTCCTTAAAAAGAACTTATTTAAAGAAGTCAATTTCAACAGTATTAAATAGGATTAGTAAGCACATAGATATGGCAAAAATCTGAAAATGATACATAAATGCCCATATTTGGCTGACACTAATTTTTAGCATGGCTAACAAGTATTAACCTATGTTATAGTTCTAGTTCTCTTTGAATAAACCAATCTGTTTCCTCATCTCTAAAAATGAAGGGACTAAAGTAAAATGAAGAGAACGTTGGAGGTGAAAATACATGAGAAACCATCTGGTCCTAACATAAGAATTTACAAGTAATGTGCATACAGCACTATAGATTTAGTCCTATTGCCCCTATAGCAAAACAAGAACTAATTCTAGCTTTGACAAGGAATAAGAGTAGGGCTGGCATATACTCACCATTCTTTATTTTCTAGAGCCTCTGGCCAAATTAGCCAAGAAAAACAATATGTTCCCAATTATTCTTATTTTGGTTAGATTTCTTAGAGGGTCTAATTTGAGATATTTATCAGATATCAAAATTTCAATCACAGGAACACATTGAAACTTGGTTTCTATTTCTGTATCTAACAATCAAAATCTCTAATAAGATACTTTAGTAGTAATGGTTATTTACGATCTTAAACAAAGCCCAGCAGCTAGATAGCAACTCTTGCATTCACTCTCTGTAGATAATCTGTGTTTTAAAAATCTGAATAATACACAGAATTCTTCGAAATCAATTCCTGAAGTCATACTCCTGAGAACCCGACATGCGTATGTACGGAAGTGTATTCTAATACCTCAATCACAGACAGCACCTGGTGGTTTTAAGTTACGTTAGCTGGTCTGACCCCATATATTCAGTCCCATCCCAAAGTAACCTAGCAAAAAAAACAAGAAATAGCACCATTAAGTCTATATGAGACTGGAAAAAATGATAGAGAAAATCTTGCTAAGACAACAAGGCTGTTTCCTATAATATCTATTACTTTGAAGTCTGCTTGATCTGTGAAAATGAAGCATGCTGTTCTCATCAGCGGAGACCTTTCTAAGCTGAACAAAATTTAAAAGAAATACATTCTGGAACGCTATTTGTGTTTGGGAGGGGGAGGGCAGGAAAAGATGAATAATTCGCCATAAAATACGTTTCTTAAGAGTCTTATTAATTTGACTGATAAAACATTCTAATCATTTGTTCTTTAAAGGCCAGTGAAATACAATTGTTTTCTTATCAAGTGTTTGCAAAGGAAAACACTTTCTAATATGTAATCGTCAGTTTTACCTTAAGAAGGAAAACTGGGGAACCAATCTTGGTCCAAATTGCTCCTTTAACATAACATTTTTCTTTTTCACACTGCACACAGCCTTTTTGCTTTCTACCTACTAAACACAAGTACAAAATTCCTGTCCTGAAAAATAAAAAGAAGCAAAACAAACACTAAGCGAGGGACAAAACAGACCTTAGGAATGTGTTTACATAATCTTTTGAACACTCCTATTTTGGTGGGCAAGAGAGTAGGCATAAGGGATGCTGGGTGGAGGGGAGGAGGGAGGAAAATGTTTTAAAACATGAAAATGTTATAATTTTTTTATGGTGAAAAATATAATGTGGATTGCATATGTTATCTCTGATGAAAGAGAATTCCATCTACACCAGCGTTCCCCTGTGGTTGATTTCAAAAGGATGATTCAAACAAAAGGAACTCTTTTCTTATGCTTGTGGTGGAGCCATTTTGTGAAAACAAATTAGCTGATGATTGGAGGGTGGTAAACTTGCAGCAGTTTCTTGCTAAGAGTGAAAAGCTAATCATCATCTTCCTTCTTTTACCATCAGCAGGATTAATAAGCAGCATTTTTCCATAAATGGAGAAAGGAGATAGGCAAAATAATGGTGTCAGCTGTAGGAGGATGAGGTTACTACTTTTCTTTCTGTTGGTGTCTTTTGGCTTCTCAGTAGAGCACTCAAAGAAGTGAAGGCCATGCTCCCCTTCTCAAGATACAGGGCACTTCTGGACAAACTCCCAGCCCTGCTTTTTAGGGTGGCCAAATGACATGCTGATAGTCTATCAGCTACAGTGATAACATATTTTCATCCTGATGGGAAAGCAATTAACATCTTTCCCACAGATAGTGACTGTTCCCCTAAACTCGGGTTTCTCAACCCTGGCACTACTGACATTTTGACATGGGGAGTGGAGCGGGGAGATGGCCTGCACATTGTCAGAGGTTCAGAAGCACCCCTGAGAATGTCTCACCTTCCCACACTCCATCCCCCAACTTCCTTCCCACCCTTCGCCCTCAGAACCACTGAGAACAAACTGGAGATAACAATTTTTTTTAGGAGGAATTTCCCCTATTTTTGTCATAGTACTTAGTACACAGTAAGGTATTTAATAAACATTTGCTTACTACCATAATCATACTGATGTCTTAAAATTTTTTTATTTTATTCGGCCACACCTCACAGCACGCAGGATCTTAGTCCCCTGACCAGGGATCAAACCCATGTCTCCTGCATTGGGAGTGTGAGTCTTAACCACCGGTCTTAAAGAGTTATTACTAAGCCTTGTAATAGGGAGAGCAATGGCTTTGAAGCTGCCGTTTCAGTATTTCATTAGACTTGATAAGAGTGGCTGGAATGAGAATGGGAGAACTATCATCTTATCTTGATGGCGATTAATTATTAATATTTCTGTGCATTAAAATATTTTAATATTTAGCAACCTCTCTCAACCTTCCTTCTTTCTTGATGGAAAGAAACTGGAGTTGGGGTAGTCAAAGAAGTAGCTATAAGGCCAGTGCTTGGTAGCCTGACATTTTGTTGTTGCTTAGTCGCTCAGTTGTGTCTGACTCTGCAACCCCATGGACTGCAGCCTGCCAGGCTCCTCTGTCCATGGGATTTCCCAGGCAAGAATACTAGAGTGGGTTGCCATTTCCTTCTCCAGGGGATCTTCTCAACCCAAGAATCAAACCCATACCTCCTGCATTGGCAGATGGATTCTTTACCACTAAACCACCAGGGAAGCCCAGCCTGAAGTTTAGAGAAAGGCTAATCTGTGGAGGCCAGATAAGGAAATATCTTCTTGACCTAGGGGACCCAAACTCAGAGAAACTAAAAGCAGGCTTTGAAAAGCATAGGGGAATGCTTTTAAATCAAAAGGCATATCAATATCAATTGGAATCAAACTTAGATTAAGGTCTATCTTGCACTTGCACAGAAAGTTAATCAGCAAAGTGCTTTCTCACAGGATTAGGTTATTTGATCCTCACAACAGCCCTGTGAATTAGAGATGTCTTATTAACTCCATTTTCCAGACAGGGAACAGAAGTTGTCAGTCAGAAAGGCCAGTGACTGGTTCAAGACCAAACAGGTACTATGTGACAGAGCTAGAACTGAAACCTGTATATTAAACAAACACACATTAACTAATCTAATTTCTATCACAACTGTATCAAGTATAGTTATTTATCTCCACTTGATAAATGAGAAGACTGATGCTCCCAGAAGTTAAGCAGTAGTTCAGGTTTTTTGATACCACTGATCACACCCCAAACAAGGCTGGGTAGGGTTGATTCCTAAATATTAATAAGAGTAAGAGGCCATTAGGGGGCCATTTAGGAAAAGAGACTGTAAAGTAAAATAAACTCTAGACAAGTTACACTCCAGCAGAGACTAATAGCAACTATGCAATTATGACTAGGGCTTTTGGACATTATTTGAAATTTTGTCACTTCCTCAAAGCTCACTGTATTTGTCAACCCTGTTGCCTGGTAGTGACCAACAATAAAAACATCAGTAAATAAAGTGGACTTTGCTTTTTTAAAAAAATGAGGAGGGGAGAAAGGAATCAAAGGGGAAAAGCATGGTATTACACTAAGACAAATTCCTGGCACCATGAGGAAGAAAAACACATATATGAGAAGACAGCCCAGGGGCAGGTTTCATGCACTCCCAGAAAAGTGACAGCCAAGAAAAAACTGCAGGGCAGTATTCCTGACGGGGGTGGGGGTTTAAATACAACCTGTCCACCCCACCCCAAAATGATCACTTAACTCCCCACGTCTAGAAAATGTATTGTAAAGGACACAACTAAGGACTCTTTTTTTTTTTTTTAAATTGTGTCTGCCCATGCTTGGCCTGTATTCAACTCTTTTAGCTTACCAAAGTGCCTAAAATGATAATATGCTTCTCAGGAAAGCAAGACCAGAAATTCCCCTAGATTTCACCACTAAAGTCTTGAAGAAAATTTTGCAGAATGCAGCAAATTCAGTGGGATTAGACAGTAATTCAGAACAAAAAACATCTGATACAATTATACTCATTGTAAACGCTATAGTTTCTTCAAGTCAGCAGGCAACCCATGCCTCTGCTACCCTTTTTTCTTAGTGTCCAACACTTTCCGGGTTCTGTGCCAAGCACTGTTCTACATACTTTACATAAAACAACTGATTTAATCCCAGAACAACCTTGTGAGGTTCAACAGATAAGAAAACCAAGGTTACAATTCAAACTCAAACCAGTACTCTGGATCAGCTGAAACAACTGAGTTTAAAATGAAAAGTAAATGGGGGGTGGGGAGGAGAGAACTGCACTGGGAAACTAAACAAGCAAGAAAACCCTCCAACTCTTCCCCTATAATGTATTTAATAGTGAGAGTTTATATAAATGCTACTGCTCTAATACAGGACAAACTTCTATAATATTGACCAACCATCTGAAGTTTCTAGTAATTCAATCATTTTAAAGCTGAGTTCAAAAGTCCCTTGGATAAAATTTAAACTTGAAAAAAAAAAATGAATGAATGGATTTTTCTCAATCACTTTAAATCTATACCATCCTATGAAATTAAAAAATGGAATATGGAGTCCATGTTCCACAAAAAGCATTGTGTAATGATTATTTTGGACAGTTAGATTGCTCCCAGAAATAGAATAACCTCGGTTTTCTCTAGTCCTTGTTTTTATTAAAACACTGACCAAATTACACACATTTTAAAAAGGCCAATAACAGTCTCAAGTATCTCCTCCAAGATACTTATTGATTATGAAGTAGAAAACAGTAACTTACAGTGGGCGAAACCTGGCAGACACCAGCTTAACTAACTGATCAAGGTTAACATCTGCAATAAAATGTTTCGATATTGTGTATTCCCTGATTATGATGTATGAAAGCCACATCACTTTTGTGCTATGTTGCCAGAAAATGTGTAACCTCGATCTAATCAGGAGAACATATCAGACCAACCCAAACTGACAGTCTACAAAATAACTCTCAGCACTCTCAGTGCTAAGATCATGAAAGACAAGGAAAGGCTGCGAAACTCCCAGGTTGGAGATGAAGGAGATGAAGCAACTACACAGGATCAAGAATTGGATCCTGGAACAGAAAAAAGGACAGTGGAAAACTGAAATTTGAATATGGCCTATAGTTTAGTGAATAGGGATATATTATTAATGTCAGTTTCCTGGTCTTGATAAATATACTCTGGTTATACAGATTGCTAACACTGTAAAAGACCCTGATGCTGGGAGGGATTGGGGGCAGGAGGAGAAGGGGGCGACAGAGGATGAGATGGCTGGATGGCATCACTGACTTGATGGATGTGAGTTTAAATGAACTCCAGGAGTTGGCGATGGACAGGGAGGCCTGACGTGCTGTGATTCATGGGGTCACAAAGAGTCGGACACAACTGAGCAACTGAACTGAACATTAGAGGAAATAAAGGGTGTATGTAAACTCACTGAATTATTTTTCCGATTTTTCTCAAAGGCTAGATTTCAAAATAAAAAGTAAAAAAAGAGAAGACAATAAAAATGGAAAACAAAATGTAATAAAAATTTTAAAACAAAAAATTTAATATAGAAATGAATTCAAGATTTAAAGTTTGCTTTCTTTCAGCCCTCTCACAACCTAAATGTGTTAAGAGTTTCACTTATGCTGGGCCTGTCAAGTCACAGCGTCTGGTATCCCGTCCTATCTCTGATGTGAAGCTGCCCCATTCACAGCCTCTTTAGCGAGGAAAGTTGTTACTACCAAGTGTGGCCATTCATTGGACTGAGTGATAATAACTGAACCTCAGTGATGTATCCACACACTGATCTAAATTTGGCAGAATCATGCTTCATGGTTTTTTTTTTTTTTTCAAAGTTATGACATAAGAGCAACTTTACTACTGAATGCTCTAGGAGGTTTCATTAGAAAACACTTTGTATATGGAATTATATCATAGCTTTTGATTTAATGCTATACTATACAATGACCTTAAACAGGATTTTAGTTTGAGTTCTGAAGAATTTATAAAAGGGAATAGAAAGAAGGATGGGAGAAAGAAGAGTTAGGAAGCAGCAGCCCTGGGTGATTTTTGACACATTTCATTTAGAATAAAATCCTGAAAAGCCAGAAAGTCAAATACTTTCCTAAATTATTCATTAATTATTTCATTGTGGATACTATTCTCTTCCAACAAGAGGAGGCACTTGCAAAGGACTAAGCTATGACAGGCTTCTCTAAGGCCAGCCCTAAGAACTCTGGCCCTTGATAGTCATGAGGGCTGGACCCAGGGTCTTCCATGAATTCTCAAAACTACAAACCAGTCCTGTAACATACAATTCCCCAAAATGGGGACAACATTTTCCTCACCGCATAGGATTTGTCACCGGATCTAAATGAGAACAAAGCCGCATTGGGATTTGTTCTGTTGGGTCATCTCCTTGATTCACTCAAGTCACAGAATTTTGAGTCTCTTAAAATTAGTCACACTGTGAGAGTTAAACCAGCGATTTTCAAGGTCTTAATGTAATGTTAAAAAAAAAAATCAAGTATTTGTAAAATGTATTCAGTTAGGCTAGATAATACTTGGTAATCTAAATAATATATCTAATAATATAAAGTTGGCCTTGATAATACTTAATTTAAGGTAATGCTGCCTTATCACTTAATATTTGTTTTCTGAGATGCATCTTTATTTCTCAGTATTTAAACATGTTTATGGTCTGCTCTTTGTTGATAACTCTGATACCATATATAAAGTTCTAGTTTTCTACTGCTCATAACACATAACAGGCCCTGAAATTAAAAATCTCAAAGATCATAAACATTTGTTTAGATACTGAGAAATAAAGATGCATCTCTGAGAAAACAAATATTAAGTGATAAGGCAGCATTACCATAAATTATTATCAAGGCCAACTTTGTATTATTAGTTTTAAGGTTGAATGCTATATAAATGTTTTGCTTCTCAGTAGTGGAAAAAACTACATCTAAATCAAATTAGATTTAGTGTATGTACTTCCTGCTTTTGATGCTTTCGAATTACGGTGCTGGAGAAGACTTCTAAGAATCCTTTGGACAGCAAGCAGACCAAACCAGTCAATCCTAAAGGAAAATCAACCCTGAATATTCATTGGAGGACTGATGCTGAAGCTGAAGCTCCAGTGTTTTGGTCACCTGTTGTGAAGAGCTGACACACTGGAAAATACTCTGATGCTGGGAAAGACTGAGGGCAGAAGAAGGGCGTGACAGGGGAGAAAATGGTTGGATGGCATCACTAACTCAATGGACATAAGAGTTCGAGCAAACTCTGGGAGATAGTGAAGGACAGGGAAGCCTGGAGTGTTGCAGTCCATGGGGTCACAAAGAGCAGGACAAAACCTAGTGAATGAACAACAACAATTTCCTGCTCTTACAGGGAGTTGACTTTAACTCTTTTATAGTTTCACAATTTCATTATAAGCTCTATTAAAAAGGAATGGGAAAAGAAAATGTGGTTGAAAATTCAAATAACAACTAAATCTCCAATATTTCTTCTAACAGTAAAGTCAGCTACCCACAGAGAGAAGTCATTATTAAAAGATGATGACTATTATAATCTCACTAATGAACAAAAATTTCATCTTATGATTTCTCTGTGGTTCATGAAAAGTTCTCAAAAGTAACAGCATCTGATCTTTCTTTGACCAAACCATGTTTTCCCCATAATTTTTTATAGCAGTAAGTTAGAGACACTGTGTGTGGGAGGCTAAGAACATCTATTTTTTAGCAGAGTGAATATTTTAAATAACCCGGTATGGTGTTCCTAATTCTTTTCATTAGAAAAATAATACATACATGTAGCCGGGATATTTCTACAAATTTCCTCTTTCCACTCTGATTACCCAAGTAGGTAACTTATTAAGATCAATTTTTCTTCCTAATCTGCAACTTTTTTCTTGTCTTCTGCTGTATACATACCCAAGAGAGTGTATACTCCCCTCTCACAGATTAGAAAATCTGATAAAAAATGAACACACAGTTCTAGGCAGCATGTTGGTATTCTAGCAAACATTCAGTTTTTAACAAAATTAAAAAAAGAAAATCTTGGTTATACCTTTTCTTTAAAAGAAAATAAAATGCTTCCCAAAAGAACACTGCTGGGAACTTAAAACTGTTCATTTTTTAGCAGGAGCCTCACCCCCTCTTAATCAGTCAGCAGATCTAGAATTATTAAATCTCCTCCTACCACATTATAGAACAATAACAAAGCATTCAGGTAGAAACATTATCTAAAATTCTTATAAAGCAAAACTCTCAATATTTAAAAAAATCCTATAAATTTCCCCTGCTGCTGCTGCTAAGTCACTTCAGTCGTGTCCGACTCTGTGCGACCCCATAGACGGCAGCGCACCAGGCTCCCCCATCCCTGGGATTCTCCAGGCAAGAACACTGGAGTGGGTTGCCATTTCCTTCTCCAAAGCATGAAAGTGAAAAGTGAAAGTGAAGTCGCTCAGACATTGTCTGACTCGTAGAGACCCCACGGACTGCAGCCCACCAGGCTCCTTCATCCATGGGATTCTCCAGGCAAGAGTACTGAAGTGGGGTGCCATTGCCTTCTCCGAAATTTCCCCTACCTTGTAAAAATGTTTAAATAGTAAATTGTAGTTATCTCAAAGGCCTAATCTCTTTGAGAGGACCTCGGGAGGCTTACGGTGAAAAAGCTAAATTCTGGATAAGCATTAAACAGCTAACCAAAGTACGATGACAGTGCCATCATTCTGGCTACCAAACAATTCCCTTCATAGAGCAATGTAATTCTCAAATTTAATAGTTCAAAAGAAAACAATGAACAACACTGAATTCCAAAGTATGTTAAAAACTAAATACTGTAGCTTCAAAGAAAAAAACTAAATACTGTAGCCTGGATTGGAAAAACACTGCAAATGAAGAATTTTTAGTTTTCTGCTGACCAATAGTCAACAGGTAGTAAATCTCTGTAGTTATTTCTCTAAGAGTAATGAGAGGTTAAAATTAATAGCATAAACCTCCCTAAAAACACAAAATTCTTGGAGCCTGATATTTATTCAACCTTCTTCCCAAGAGGGAAGAAAATATAATTTATACATATTTCTAAAATCAAATGTGAAAAAATTAAGTATAAACCATCTGATGATTCCAATCATTCCTTTTGCAACCCTACCTTTAATCTGAAGCACTGACAATGTGACACTTAAAATTAAGCCATAGAACATCTACGTCTTTCTTCCTTTGCTATCACCACAAGCTAGATAAACAACCTTCTCACCAGATGATAAAAGCCAGATAGTACTAAAGCATCCTCCAGTTACCCTTGGAATCACACACATAAAAGCAGTCTGTTCAGTGTTCTTTCACTTAAGCACCTCATAATGTGTGTGGGTGGCCCTGTGTTAGGGAAAACAGGTAAACACTATGTAATTCTAGATTCTATTGGCTGAGTTGAGAATTCACTTCTCCCCTCTCCTCCGTAAGGAAGTCTGTATCCCCAAAGAGAAGAAACGGAAGTAGAGGAAAGCACTCAACAATTTTTAACACAGACTGAATTTCAAGTTATGGAACATGGTACTTCAAAAGGGAGCATTCTATTTTTTAAAAGGCTAACTGAATTGACTACCTAAAGGCTCTCTAAAAATGTTGGAGATATAAAATTTTGAACTATCTTTTCATAATAAAGTAATAGCCTATTTTAACGGATTTAGTATAATACTTAATCTGTTAAGAAACACTCTACTTAAAAAAACAGAAGAATCAATACCATTCATATGCAAAGAAAGATGGCTCTTTTAGAACTATCCAACGAAGCAGATTTTTTTGGTTTTGTTACAAAAAACTACATTATCCCAGGCATAAGAACAGGTGAGCATTCAATCACATTTCCAATTGATGATGCATATTTCCAGATTTATACTTTAAAAATAGATTCACTGGGTGCTCATGATCATGGAGAAATGATACCAGTACTCAGAGCAAGTTGGGGTTGTGTAAGTTTCACCAAACAGGCACCTTACTTACTGACTTCAGCAGCTTTTAGATCCTCCTTGTAAGCTTTATTTGAAGAGTTACTGCCTGCTTGTCCAAATTTCCCTGCATCTTTTCTTAAGAAATGTGTTTTCTTATGGTGAAGGGTTATACATGGAACCTGTTATTCCTCTATACAGCCAAAAATAAACCCGCTCTGTGCTTAATTACATTTCAGGTTGTTTTTTTTAAGCATGCTAAATTAAGTTACAAGAGCAAATTATGGTCCATACCTGTTCAATAAGCTGCACGTGCAAACTATCTATACTCTCACCCATTAAATTGTTGTTCAGCTTGAGTCTAGGGAGCAAATACTCTTATAGAAAAATATTTGGTAGCCCTAATATCTACCAAATAATAGATACCCTAGTATCTACCAAATAGTAGTAAATCAGTATATCTAATATCTACCTAATATCTACCATCTACCTAATATCTACCAAATAATATGTTGTCACAAAATGAACTCTCTTCTAGCTTATAGCTACAAGTCTACTTCTGTTGCTACCCAGCATTCCATAACTGTGCCATATCCCCTGCAGCTATTCTTGAGCAAATCTGCATAATGTTTATTTTGCTCATTATGCTGGCAGCAGGCCCACTTAGGTTACTGTGAACGTAAATCTGCTCAGGTAGTCTGCTTTTGTCTAAGGTAGACACATGCTCAGTCCAGGAAACCTATTTGTCAAAGTAATCTGGGCATACTCTAACATTTTGCTGTTTGGTGACCCTGCCACGTCATGTGATTCCAGGCTGATGAAACTGCTCAAGAAGCCGGACGTGGCCGGTCCAATGCTCATACTAAACAGAACGTAGTTGTGACTGACTATGCCTTAAACTTGATGCCACAACAAAACTTGAGGATCTGCCATTCTTCAGACCAGTATACTGACTCTCTTATTAACCTGGGGAGTGTATTTCTTGCTCACCTCCTAAGGCAATCAAATATATCAATAGCTCATACACTGTCATCATGACTTATCTTATAATGATTAAAAACAGACCATCAGGAGTATAAAAATTCCTTACGTATTTCAAGCTCAGTGTTTATACCAAATAATCTGAAGGGATATATTTTTCTTAAAGAGCTCCAAGAAAACACTGAAGACAAAACCTCCTATTTATTGAGAATGAGCAGTTTTAAAATGGGACAAAGACCCATATTCATAAGGGAAAAGGGCTAGAATTAAATTTTTAAGCTTTTCTTTCCCAATCTGAATTGACTAGTTACTTGGGTTTGCTTTTTTTTCAAGAACTTTTTTTGCTTTTCACATGTGGTTTATTTTTTATTTACAATGATGTCTGATTCAGTAATATCTCGTTGTTTGTTGTTTAGTTGCTAAGTCGTGTCTGACCCCTGCAACCCCATGGACTGTAGGCCTGCCAGGCTCCTGTGTCCATGGGATTTTCCAGGCAAGAATACTGGAGTGGGTTGCCATTTCCTTCTGCAGGGGATCTTTCTGACCCAGGGACTGAATTCGCAACTCCTCATTGCAGGCGGATTCTTTCATTATTGAACCACTGGGGAAGCCCAGTCAAATACAAAAACAAAACATTAAGTAGTTTTGCTAACTGGTAGGAATCAAAGTTACCAAACTCTGGCAAATGGACCTTAACCGCAATAACCTTTCCCCACCCTTCTTCCGAATCTGCCTTGGCTTACAGGTGTCAAACTTCCTTGTCTTCACCTGTAATATCTGAACTTCTGGGACTTATCTCAGTTGGGCTGGGGTTTTGTTTTTTTTTTTGAGACCAATGATAAACTTTCAGTACCCTGAAAACTTAAAAATTAATCCAAAAGAAAAATAAACAAAACAAAGTGCACTTACCTCACAACATCAATGCCTTTTCAGATGTTTCTTTTCTTATGTCTTATTTTTCTTATCTGTTGTAGTTTAGGTTTTTATTCCACCTTTGAACACGACTTCCTTCTGAGAGCCTGTTGATCCTCTAATGGTCTCTGAATACTTCTGAGGATGCAGTCAAGGACTCTTTCCTCCTAGGTCCTTTACCTCTAGCCACACCCACAGCAAGTGCGTAAACTATTTCATCCTTTAGTTCCACCTCACTGGTGACACGTATGTCCTGTTCCTCTAACCCATAAGGCAAATTCACATAGATGGCCTTGGCTAGTCCACAGTAAGCTTTTACCGAATATCTACATGTGCCCAGGTTTTTACTTGCCGAATGCACCTAACTCTAATCCTTTTGAAGAAAAGGTATTTGAGGTCTAAGATTTTTCAACAAGGCATAATTCTTCATTGTTAGGGACAAGAAGAAGAAGACAATAACAAAAATATCACTGGTATTACTATATCATATAACCACACTGTAAAGCTGGAAAGAACCTTAAAGAATATCCTATCAGCTTATTCAATATTCAATTCCCTCATTTTACAGATGAGAAAAATCTGTATCTAGAGAGGGTAAGGTATTTGATTAAGTCACAGTACTGGGAAATAGATGGGAAAACAGTGGAAACAGTGTCAGACTTTATTTTGGGGGGCTCCAAAATCACTACAGATGGTGACTGCAGCCATGAAATTAAAAGACGCTTACTCCTTGGAAGGAAAGTTATGACCAACCTAGATAGCATATTCAAAAGCAGAGACATTACTTTGCCAACAAAGGTCCGTCTAGTCAAGGCTATGGTTTTCCCAGTAGTCATGTATGGATGTGAGAGTTGGACTGTGAAGAAGGCTAAGCCCTGAAGAATTGATGCTTCTGAACTGTGGTGTTGGAGAAGACCCTTGAGAGTTCCTTAGACTGCAAGGAGATCCAACCAGTCCATTCTGAAGGAGATCAGTCCTGGGTGTTTTTTGGAAGGAATGACGCTGAAGCTGAAACTCCAGTACTTTGGCCACCTCATGCGAAGAGTTGACTCATTGGAAAAGACTCTGATGCTGGGAGGGACTGGGGGCAGGAGGAGAAGGTGACGACAGAGGATGAGATGGCTGGATGGCATCACTGACTCGATGGACATGAGTTTGAGTGAACTCCAGGAGTTGGTGATGGACAGGGAGGCCTGGCGTGCTGCGATTCATGGGGTCGCAAAGAGTCAGACACAACTGAGGGACTGAACTGAACTGAACTAAGTAGTGGAGCCAGTTAATAGATCTTTTCACTTCTACTAGGTTGTTTCATTAGTTTTGGAGGCAATACCACAATACTAAAGAAAAGAGCAGTCAGCTGACAAGTGACTCATACCCTGTACCATAGTATTATCTATCGTGTGAGATGGCCAAATATTGACCTTTAGCTCTATTCTTTTCTGTGTGCTGTTACTTTATACCATAAAGAAAAAGCTGAAAATTAGACAAATAAAAGTTTGATGATATGCGTACCATGGAGATTTCTTTAAAAAACATATAAATGATCAATAATTACATACAAAAAAATGCTCAATATCAACAGCCATTCAGTCAGTTCAGTCGCTCAGTCGTGTCCAACTCCTTGCGACCCCATGAATCGCAGCACGCCAGGCCTCCCTGTCCGTCACCAACTCCCGGGGTTCACTCAGACTCACGTCCATCGAGTCAGTGATGCCATCCAGCCATCTCATCCTCTGTCGTCACCTTCTCCTCCTGCCCCCAATCCCTCCCAGCATCAGAGTCTTTTCCAATGCGTCAACTCTTCACATGAGGTGGCCAAAGTACTGGAGTTTCAGCTTCAGCATCATTCCTTCCAAAGAAATCCCAGGACTGATCTCCTTTAGAATGGACTGGCTGGATCTCCTTGCAGTCCAAGGAACTCTCAAGAGTCTTCTCCAACACCACAGCCATTAGGGAAAGGTAAATCAAAATCTGAATAATGAGACATTTCACACCCACTAGGATGGCTGTAATCAAAAAGAAATATTGTCAAGGATGTGGAAAATTCAAAATTCCCAACCACTGCTGGTATGAAAGTAAAATAGGGCAGTCACTTTGGAAAACAGTCTGTCAGCTCCTTAAAAGATTAAACACAAAGTTACCATTTGACCCAGGAATTCCACTCCTGGTATATATTCAAAAGAAATGAAAACACATGTTCAAACAAAGATCTGTGCACAAATGTTCACAGTAGTATTGTCCATAATAGCCAAAAAGTGGAAATAAGCCAGATGTCCATCAACTGACAAATGGATAAATAAAATGTGGCACATCCATACAATTGATTGTTATTTGGCAATAAAAAGGAATAAAATACTGATACATGCCACAACATAGGTGACCTCTGAAAACCCTATGCTAAGTGAAAGAAGCCAACCAGAAAGGATCACATATTATATAATTCCATTTATTTGAAATGTCCAGAGTAGGCAAATCCAGAAATAGAACTATGATTAGTGGTTGCCTAGGGCTGGGATGGGGACCGGCAGAGGGGGGGTTGGGAATGGGAACTTGAGGGGGCAATGGTTAAATGCCATGAGGTTTCTTTTTCAGGTGATAAAAATCTTCTAAAATTGTAATAACGGTTATACAACTCTATGACTACACTAAAAAACCACTGAAGTATACACTTTACATTTCAAATGCATGGTATATAAATTATATCTCAATTAAACTATTATATTATTAAAGAAACAAAGCATTTCCACATCCAAAAAAAAAAATGCCATAGACTCTAGATCACTGGATGCTGGCATGCATGTGGAATTCAAGTACTAATCTTGAACTTACTACTTCTTGAACCAAAGACACTGAGGGAAACAATCATTTGAACATTCTACAAGATATATAGGTTTTCACAAACAGAGCTGAAGACTTTCCCAAACCAATTGATTTTTCTACAAAAATCACAAAATTCACAGTCAGGCTTGGAATTTTTAATTTTATATCATTTCAATCTACCTTTTACTGTAGACATTTTTGTTTGGTTTTGCTGACATCTTATATCACCTTCAATAAATACGAGTGAAGGGTGTTCCCCTAAGACCAACTCATCAATTCTCTGATAAAAACTGAGTGTCCAAGAATTCAATTCAATTCTGACACTATCCACCTGGAGGAGTTAGCACAAATCCCACAAGTTAAAGGACTCAGTCCCATAAAAGAGCCCCACTTCAGCACTTACAATGCCAGCTGCAAATCTCAGGCAACCATTTAATTCTGCCATAAATCGGGGGTTCCCATGACTACCTCTTCATGTTCCCTAACTTACTAGTATGGCTCACGCAACTCAGGAGAAAATTTAACTTACATTTACCAGTTTATTATAAAGGGAAGTGTTATTTAAATATTTTGAGTATTAAATAGCTTATAGTCTCATTTGGCTAAATAGCTGAAAACAGAAAACTAATAAGATCTAGGTTACCAGATGATGGTATCTCTCCACAGCAGGATTATAAAGAGCCACCCTTCTCCCAATCCTCTAGATTCCACTAAATACCTATTAATGATTTCCTCTACTAACAACAGCAATTGTGGGCTTCCCTGCACTTTAATTAGCTTAGATGTTTGAGTAATTTTTAAACTGAGGCCTATGGTCTCCTTACTTTTAATTTTATACATCTGGAATCACATCTAGAGTCCAATAATACAATTACAATCCCAACAAATAGTATTGAGCATCTACTATCATGCCAGAAGCAATAAGAATATTCAAACTAATGCAAAAGGTATGATTCCCTATACCACTACTCATTTACTCACAGTTTGGAGGGGAAAAGGTGTAAATCAATCAGTTCAACCCCAAACAGGTACCATATTAAAGCAAAAGGAAATAGATAATGTAACACTTCAAGGAAAAGTATTACCATGTTGGTGGAAGAGCACCCAGGGAAAGGTTCATAGAAGGAGAGGTACTTGAGTTGGGCCCTGAGAGACAGACTAGATTTTGCTAAGTGGGGAAAAATCATTTCTGGTGGAAGAAACAACGAGCATCAAGATTTAAAAAAAAAAAACAAAAAAACACACCTTTCCTGAGTACTGTGTGCTCAGGAAAGGTTAGGTTCCCAGGAACTGAAAGGTCAAGAAGAGCCTGATACAGCAGGCCTTAAGAGTCTGGGTAAAGAGATTGAACTTTTCTCTGGAGTTAGTCAAAAGTCTTTAAGGAAGGCTTTCAGAAAGGGAAGAAAACAACTTTATGTATTACCTACTATATAGCAGATAAGAATTTTACATGTGTTAAACCCAATCTTTATAACTGTCTATGACAGATGAGGAAATTAGGCTAAATTATGTGCTCATGGTCATTCAGAAACTAAGCGGCAAAAGTTGAGATCTGAATTTAAACATACATCCTACCATTCTATCTGGCAAAATTCAATCAATCAAGCCAGGGCCAAAAGATGCCTGGCCACAATGTCCATGATCAAATTTGATATTATGTCAAATTAGTTTTTTAGTCTGCTTATTACTACATTATGGTAAATGGGTTTTTGCCAAATTTGAGTAGACTGATGGGATAGCTTGATCTAAAAATACAGGCTGGAGTAGACACATAAAGGGCTTACCAGGTGGTGCTAGTGGCAAAGAACCTGCCTGCCACTGTTCGAGATGTAAGAGACAGATGCGGGTCTGATCCCCAGATCAGGAAGATCTCCTGGAGAAAGGAATGCCTACCCACTCCAGTATTCATGCCTAGAGAATCCCATGGACAGAGGAGCCTGGTGGGGCATAGCCCATAGGATCACAGAGAGTCAGACACGACTGAAGCTACTTAGCATGAGACACATCATTTTGGGGATTCCTGAGAAGTCATCTTGAAGAAAGAGTTATCTTTCTAACAGATTAAACTAATTAAGAGATCTGAAGACGAAGAGGGAAATATATGCCAACGCATTATGACGAAATGGATGACATAAGCCATAGAAAGCCCACAAAGACACAAGCCGCATGGCTCCTTATTCTAGTTACCGAGTCTCTTCACATTTGTTTTGATAATTTTTTACTCTTTATTTATGAAAATCTATATTGATGAATACAGAAGGCTGGTGGGCTCCCTGAGCATTTGTGTATGTTACTATTCAATTTCTCCCAGGTGAACGGTCTTCCCTAAGGAAGGGGAAAGACCCTGGGATCACCATACAGGAATGGGTTTGTACCTGTCCTTTTCCTCAGGTCCATGGGTCAAGAACAAACCAGCACCGTGCAAATGTGAGATCATTTGCATACATGTTTCTGGAAGACACATATGTAAATAAGAATCTGTATATAAAGCTGACAGTTATTGGGGTTATAAAGAATCAGACACAACTAAAGTGACTTAGCCAGCATATAAAGCTGAAGGATGCTTATTAAGCTATTTAAAACTAGCCAGGCCAAAACTGATCAAAAAGAATGTCTGATGTTGGATAGGGTTTTCATATTTTTAGGTTACTGAGAACCAGGACAACCTGACTACGGTTGAGCTTACCTATGAGGATGAGGAGCTGGGTTGGGTAAGATTGGAAGGAAGCTAAAGAAATCACTTGTCAGTTACGATCTTTAATATTTGTGCAATAAAATATAAAACCTCAGTATAAAAAATTCAGTTTCTGCATAAAGAAAAAGTATGACAATTATTACTGATTCCACTTTACATCTTGACAACAAAGAAAATCTCTTCACACTGTATTTTTTCAATCATGGATAGATTACCAAGACCAGAAAAAAACATTCTCTTAAAGCATATTGCAAAAGCCCAGGCTGTGACACAACCCCTGCTTATATTTATTAAACAGTAACAACAAAACATGGGAAGACAAAAGCATAAAACTCATCCAAGCCCAAGCCATTAGGAGCTGGTTTGAAAAGTTTTCAAAGACCATGATTCTGTATAAACTTGTTGGGAGACTATGTTTTAGTAGATTATGGCCATCACAGCAATGTTTCCTAAACAATGCTAAGTAAGTCAGGTTATTAACACTGCTGAATTGGAAGCAGATGCCTTCTGGAACTTTGTTGTGTTAAAAGTATATTCATAGAGCACCAGGCTGAGCTCCCTGCACTACACAGCAACTTCCCCCCAGCTGTCTGTTTTACATGTGGTAATGTAAGGCAACGGCACCCCACACCAGTGCTCTTGCCTGGAGAATCCCATGGACGGAGGAGCCTGGAAGGCTGCAGTCCATGGGGTCGCTGAGGGTTGGACACGACTGAGCGGCTTCACTTTCCCTTTTCTGCATTGGAGAAGGAAACGGCAACCCACTCCAGTGTTCTTGCCTGGAGAATCCCAGGGACGGGGGAGCCTGGTGGGCTGCCGTCTATGGGGTCGCACAGAGTGGGACATGACGAAGTGACTTAGTAGTAGTAATGTATGTATTTCGATGCCACTCTCTCAATTTTTCCCACCCTCTCCTTCCCAGCTCAGCCTGGTGCTCAGTGACAACCCAGAGTGGGGAATGGGGTGGGATGTGGGAGGGAGGTTCAAGAGGAAAGGGACATGGGTACACCTACGCTGATTCATGTTGATGTTCGGCAGAAACCAACACAACATTGTAAAGCAATTACCCTCTAATTAAAAATAAGTTTAAAAAACTTAAAACAACATTGAACTCTTTCTTAAAAAAAAAAAAAAAAGATTTATTTATTTTTAACTGCGCTGAGTCTTCGTTGCTGTGGGCTTTGTCTAGTTGCAGAGACTGGGCTACTCCTTGCTGTGGTGCCCAGGCTTCTCACAGTGAGGGCTTCTCTCGCTGCTGAGCACAGGCTTCCGTAGTTGTGGCGCCATGTGGCATCTTCCCAGATCAGGGATCAAACCTGTGGCCCCTGCAGTGGCAGGAGGACTCTTAACCACTGTACCACCAGGGAAGTCTCCTAACTATCTTTCTTGAACTTTATTTCCAATCAGATTTTGACTGCAACAATTGCAGTTTTGCTAACCATAGTTCTTTTCCTTGTTGTCAAAGGCATTTTGTACCCGAAACTGAAACTAACCCGGAAAATCAAGGTTGTTGCCTCAGCTAACCATTTGAAAGTCAGAATTTAGCTTCCTTTTTAACTACATTTGTTAGGAATGACCACTAGACAAGAAGAAATCTATTTCTCAAACCAGTTCTCCACCTTAGTTTACTGACTTTTTTCCAACCAGTCATCTCAGATAAAACCAGATTCTTTCCAACCATATCATTTAGAATCCATATTCTATATACATCAGACACCTGAAAAGAAGGAATGCTGTTAAATTGAGTTCCCTTTTAAGTAATTTCAGTTCAAGCTAAGACTGTATAGATGAAAAATATCCGTTTTCTTTACATTCAAAAACTGAAAACCCATTTGTATCAAAACTGAGATACAAAGGTGTGTGCCTTATGGTAGGTGGTGGTGGGGAGAGTATTGTTTTAAAGCCCAGCAAAATAATACTGTCTTATATGGATATTTCTAAAACTGCAATTAGTTCAGTTTATGAAGTGCCTACTATGGGTCGGGTACTGTAAGATAAATTATAGATACAAAGACAATTGAGAAATATTTTAAAGAAGTCCTTAAAATTAGGGAAAACTCCTTTTCCCCCTAGAATTCTTCTGAGATTTCCTACTTTTAACCATTTAATGGTCTTACAAGCAAATAAACCTATACACGATACACTTCTGTGCATTTCAGGCTAAGTGATCAGATTCCAAATGTACTTTTTAAAAGTACTGTATACATTTTAATTGCCACCAACACTTCTTTATCTTTCTTCTCCCAATACAGAGTATCTTTTTATCGGACCTCAAAAATTTCCTACAATTTTACCTTTTAGTCTTTATCTAAAATTTCCTAAAACTTAACCTTTTCAACCTTTTAACCTAAAATTTACAGGCTGAGTTGAATATGATATCTATAATGAGTTTTTAAAAAATTCTTAATTTGCTTCTGCTGTTATCTTTGCTTGTCCTCATTATGCTTCCTGCCCTTATTGGAGTTTTATTGTAGAGTATATATATTTAAATTTCCACACATATCTTTGAATTTCATACAGTTCACTATTCTTAAGGAGAAGCTTCACTACTGATATTTTCACATATTAACACTGGTCAAAACATTGAGTTTTATGTACATTAACATGATTATTTGTCATAATAGAAGTACTGCTCTTTCTCTTAGAAAGCCGTGACACAGACATAAAATTTGCTCTTTGGATCTATACATTTGGAGGGCTTTAAGTGTTTTTGGTTTTGTTTTTACCTTAGACCATGCAGCATTTGGTCTATCACTGTGTTTACTGAGCCAAGTAACTACAAAGACAAATAGCAAAGCTTCCTATTCATTTCACTAAATCAATCAGGTTATTCACACATTTATTGAACACTCGCCAAAAAGCTCTTTTTTTAGTATCAATAAAAAGTAACCTTATAATAAAGGTTTATTTTGTTTTGGGGGAAAAAAAAGCCAGGGTTCTCAAATTCACTGTTACTTTGCAACTCTTGATTCACTTGCCTTCAATATTGTGTAGGTGGAGGAAGGAAATCAAGACATTCAGAACAAAATGTGAAGTCAAGGGAAATTTTTAGACAGCAAATAAATTGTGAAAATGACTTAAACTTACTATCAGAACAATCTTTTGTAGAGAAACATAAATGCAGGCACTTTAATATATACCCCTGACATTCAGTGAAAAAAATACTAGGTTCAGAAGACCATAAATTCTGATCTTATTTGTTTAAACTACTCTGGGCTTTTTCTCATATAATTCAATAAATGCAATTAAAATCATAATCGAACTGGCTTTGTCTAATAGCTCATGAAATATATTATTCCCTTTTTTGTTATTATGAAAATGTTCTTCAGTAAATATTTAGACTATTTACAAATTTTCTAAGACCACTCATTTAATGTCACACTGTACTGTGGAAAATCTACCTTAAATGTACCATCCTATATTTGTGAAATGCACTCTTATCTATATAAAAACCAAGTAAATAGATACACTGCTGATTCTATAAGATATAGAATACAGTCTACAACTGCTAATATTGGTGATCCATATAGTCACAGGGATTTCTTTAATAATGACTCTAATGTTAGATTAATTTGTAGCTCAGAGGATAAAGCATCTGCCTGCAATGCAGGAGACCCGGGTTTGATCCCTGGGTTGGGAAGATCCCCTGAAGGAAATGGCAACCCACTCCAGTATTCTTGCCTGGAGAATCCCATGGACAGAGGAGCCTGGCAGGCTACAGTCCACGGGGTCAGATAGAGTCGGACACGACTGAGTGACTTCACTTCAAAGCAATATAAGTACTATTTTTTTTTTTAATTGAAGGATAATTGCTTTATAGAATTTTGTTGTTTTCTGTCATGTACTATTAAGTTTTGATTCAAATCATTGATTATCTACAGAGAAACAATGTAATTTTTGTGAGAAATGATTCTCAAATTTTTATTTACACTAGGAAGAGCTATTGTGGTGGCTGAAACAGAAAGGTCCCCAAACTGATGTGTCCCAATAAGCTCCATTACTTCAATTTTTAAGTTTTAAACCCTGTGTCTTCTGAATTCACTGTACTTCAAATTCTTTCCAACTTCTTCCAGATATAAAGTGCCGTGGCTGTCCCTCTCTATGTCACATATACCACATATTTTTGACAAAAATGAAACTGAATATATGACAAATGCTCAGTAAACAGTAACTGCTTTAATGTTTTCACTATTTAGTTGAAAAGAAATTCTGTTAATGGTTCAAGACCCATTTTGATATTCCTTTTCCAATCACGGAACTTTTCCTTATCCCCTGAACTCTTATTCTTATAAAACCTTTGCATTATAGGTATGTATGAGCTTATGCTATCTCCTATTAAAGCTGAAAACTCCCAAGATAAAAAATGTTTTGCTCATTCTGCAGCACTTAATAATAAAGCACAAGATGATGTTAAATATACGTTTACGTTAGATCCTTTGGAGTCTTCATTTTATTTTGGTGGATAAAGCATAAATATTTCTATGATGTCAAGAAATTTAAAAGAAAAAACTAACATTTCCTAGAGACTATAGAATATTAAAGCTCTATGGGGATGGATATATTCATTCATATACATATTAATGTAACATAAGAACTAGAAGCAGTATCTAAATGATTGTATTAGAGACTGAAATGTAAATACCACTTCATATTTTTACTTATTTTACCACTTCATATTTTTGATGTTAAAAAGCAAGAGTAATCCTACAATATCATTTTTTCAATAAGAATCTAGTTTTCATTTTCAGACTAAAATCAGTCATAGAAATCAGTATGTGATGCCTTTACTAGTGTCCCTTATAACCCCTTACTCCTCCCTCCTCTCTCTAAGGCCCTCAGTGTCCAGGAGAATCTTTGATTTTATGTTTCTTTATGAACTTCTTGGTCCAAGAGCCCAGTCTGCTTAAGGCATTCTTCTTCTTCTTCTTCTGAAGTTGCTCAGTCGTGTCCGACTTTTTGTGACCCCACAGACTGTAGCCCACCAGGCTTCTCCGTCCGTGGGATTCTCCAGGCAAGAATACTGGAGTGGGTTGCCATTTCCTTCTCCAAGGGATCTTCCCAACCCAGGGATCCAACCCAGGTCTCCTGCATTGGAGGCAGACGCTTTAACCTCTGAGCCACCAGTAAGTGTTAACCTAGAAAAAGATGTTAATCCATAAAGACAATGCATTATCTCACAAGAACTAGCTATCAACAAATTGGATTAATACAGCTAATAGGAAAATTAGTAGTATGGTATTTGTTATAACAGCACCAGATTTTAAATTTTGATACATTCTCAAAGCTCTTCGAGGTGAAAATTCTAGCAATTCCCATTTACATACTGCTTTAAAATAGTAATTTAGAAGTGAAATCACACAAATTTCAAATTAGCACTAAATATTATATTAAAAAATAATCAAACTGATCTTTGCTAGTTGAGTGCTAACTCTTAAAATGGGAAAGATACTACAAAGTACATCTATTTTCCACTGCCCAACAATCAATCAATCACCCTTCAGGTGGTATAATGATATCTTCATTCCCCTTTTGTAAATACATATAGTTTATGTGTGTCTGATGTAGCTGACTAACCCTCAAACTCAAAAGCTGGGTACATGGCTCTGCCCCAGACAATCTGAACTTCACATTCCCTTGGCCACAAGGGCAGTGGACGAGTATGAATCCATGAGATACATTAAGACTTTTGCTGGGACTTCTAGGGAAAAAAGATAGTTAATTTTTTCAGATTAAGGATTTAGGGGCTGAATGGACTAAAGTTATCTTTTGCTCATGCATGGCTGGAGAATAAAGTTAACACTGAGGAAGCAATACTAAGAAACATATAGAAACTGAGTCTTGATGACTTTGAGCCATGGGTAGAGCTATTCTTGATGCTACACCTATCCTGGACCAGTTTACATAAACCCTTATAAATTATCCCCCCAGCTGGCCCCCACTTAAGCCAGTTTCAATGGAGTTTTCTGTCACAATAGAGTCTTAGCTGATATTATAACCATTTTAAGTATTTCCCCAAAGTAAATACACTAGGTCATAGAATTCAGTTCCCCAAACAAGTAAAAACAGACTCTTCCCCATAGATGATTCTGATTTTTCAAAGTCTACTCCTTTTCAAGAACCTCCTACCCTACCTCCCTATTAAGTTCAAAGGCTATGAAAGACTCTGTATCTTCTGCCTTTATACTGTCTAAAAACAAAGTTAAAAAAAAAATTACTGCAAAGGAATAAAAATAAAAAATCAACAGTGGGAAAAAGGAAATAAGTAATGGTGGGGACGGGGGTACAAATCCACTATAGAAACTGTAAATAATAACCAGATAACTAAATCTAGAATATAATATAAAGATATCATCCTGCTAAAATCAAAGTTCTTATTCAAAAAGCAGCTGATAAAATTCAAAGGAAAATTCTTTGGGAAATTGAAGTATCTTAGACATCTGAAAACAAACAAATCACTACATAATTTCAAGAGGTTAATCAAAATCATAGAAAGTATTAATTTTAAGCATACTATGTGGATACAACATGTTACTGAGCCTCCAAATCATTCTGAAAATTTCAGCTAGAGAGAATTTAACAGAATAAGTAAAAGACAACTAAAGTCACTTAAGAGTAATACAGAATTAGGACTTCCACTTTCTAGGGATTTTGGTGACTTAACTGCTAACAAGAAAAGGGAAAAAACAAAAATACACATGAAATAAAATGGAATCAAGATGTATATCCTTGTGTTTCTCATATCTTGGTGGTGGATTAGTCACTAAGTTATGTCCGACTCTTGCCTACATAGACTGTAGCCCACAAGGCTTCTAAGTCCGTGGGATTCTCCAGGCAAGAATACTGGAGTGGGTTGCCATTTCCTTCTCCAAGAGATGTTTCTGACCCAGGGATCGAACTTGGATCTCCTGCATTGCAGGCAGATTCTTTACCGATTGAGCTACCAGGGAAGCTCTCTCATATCTTACTGAAGTGAAATTTTACCTGCATATTTTAGATCTTCTATATTTCAAACACCAGGTGTGAGTGTTGAAGTGAATTATAATTCTCTTATGATCACAATGAGACCATTAATTTAGAGTCTGTGTGCAAAAGGATGAGATAAATTCTTATTGGTTGAGATGAAGTGAAACAGAGTGGTTAAGAGAGTTCTGGAGTCAGACTGTCTATGCTGATGCCTGACACTGTCATTTAATAGGTGTGAGACTTGAACCAACTCCACTGAGGCTCAGTTTATTCTCCTGTAAACCTAAGATAACTAATAAGTAATAATCTTAACATGTATGCAGTGCTTATCATAAGTACCAGGCATATTTTTCCAAGACTTTTATATATTAATTCTTTAATTACTTCTTAAGAGATGTTAATGTTCTTAAGAGACAAATAATAATATCATCTCTGTTTCACAGAGAAGGAAACTGAGACCCAGATCAGTAAATTACTTATAAATAATACAGTGTATTAACTTTTAATCTAACATTACCTATATTACCTATATTACTTCAATGAGTTGTTATGAGAAAGAAACAAAGTGCCTAGTACAAAGCAGCAGCTCAATAAAGGTTTACTGTTACAGTTCTGATTGTCAACTTCTATTTACTTTAATATTTATTTTGTCAATTATTTTAAAATGATTATTTTAGTACACAAACTATTTCCTGCTAAAGAGAACTTGGGGGGAAATTGGCTGGAAATTAACTTTTTTGAAGGGTAATAACTCATTCTTCAAAAACTTCTACAGTCTAGTATTCTTCAGGTTCCCATTAGTTTGAGCACGAGAATCTGAGTTACATTTGAGACATCAATGGAAAACAACTGTATATATAAGTCTGGAGCTTGGGATGGAAATAAAGACCTGGAAATCTTCAACATACAAAAGCAATTACCTAGGAAGAGTACAGAATAAGAGAAGAAAACCTAATCTAAGACTAAGCCTGTGGAATTCAAAATTTAGGATTCTACAAGATCAGCAGCAGCTTCTGAAAGACATTAAAAAAGCAACAGCATCAAGTGCTAGCGTAAGGTACATGGTGTCCCGGAAGTGAAGAGAATGTTTCAAAAAGCAGGAAGTATCAACAATATCAAATGCTGCTGAGAAGTCAGGTTAGATAAATGGTGGAGAAGTGTCACTGGATTTAGCAATCCAGAGATGGTAAGTGATCTCCACAGCTTTTTTCTCCTCTACAAAACCAAATCAGGATGCCAATAAGAAAAAACACAGCTTCTGAGTTTTGAGCACCTACTGAACACTTAACACTGTGCTGAGGGCTTTACATATCATTTCTACTCCTTTCAACAACCCTATCTGGAAGGTATTCCAAGGTTTGAGAGGTAAACCGAGTCAACTACATAAGGCTGCTAATCAGTGAGGCAGGAATTTGAATCCAATTTTCTTCAAATCAAAGCCTCTTTCTGTTCTATTACATTACCATACTAACTTGAATGACTGACCACCTATGAAGTTGGTTCTGGAAAAAGAAAAACAGCAAAACTAAAGAAGCTGTTAGCCTGAGAAAACAGGGAATGAGTCTAGGAAAACAAGAGGGTTCAAAAAAAACAAGTTTAATGGATGATGTGAAACAGGTGGAAAGAAAGAAGTAAAAATTTAAAGATCCAGCGCAAAGAGCCTCATACCATCACAGCACTTTCATAAACCAAACTCAGGTCCTTGGCATACAGTAGTAGCACATCTGGGAGACTGCTAAAAATGCAAAATCTCAAGGTCCATCCAGACTTACTAAATCAGGATATGCACTTAATTATGACCCCCAGATAATTCACACACTGTATTAATGCCCAAGAAGCCCTGGTCTGTTATCATTACATAGATGAAGATACTAACCAGGTTAAAAAGTTTGCAGAGCTAGAACTCAGGCCTCTTCTCTCTCAATTTAGGATATGTTCTGCTTCGTTACGTGCCCTCCAAACAGACACAACATTTCTATGAACTTCACTAACCTGAGGTTTTTGCCACAGAAACACTTAGGAGTTAAAATGACTCAATCAAGTTATCATTGACCATTGTGACTTGTTCCACTTCACTTGGAAATTTAAGTGTACCTGTGAATTTTCTCCAATCATTTTTTCTTAATAGTGTAACATACCTTAGTCCATTCGGGTTGCTATAACAGAATACCATAGACTGGATGGCTTATCAACAACAGAGATTTATTTCTCACAGTTCTGGAGACAAAGAAGTACAAGACTAAAGCACTGGCAGATCTGATGTCAGGTGAGGGCCCACCTGACATTTCCTCATTCACAAATCTTTTTGCTCTGTCCTCACATGATAGAAGGAGAAGGCGATGGCACCCCACTCCAGTACTCTTGCCTGGAAAATCCCATGGATGGAGGAGCCTGGTAGGCTGCAGTCCATGGGGTCACTAAGAGTCAGACACAACTGAGCGACTTCACTTTCACTTTTCACTTTCATGCATTGGAGAAGGAAATGGCAACCCACTCCAGTGTCCTTGCCTGGAGAATCCCAGGGATGGTGGAGCCTGTTGGGCTGCTGGTCTGTGGGGTCGCACAGAGTCAGACACCACTGAAGCGACTTAGCAGGAGCAGCAGCAGCAGCACATGATAGAAGGAGCGAGAAATCCCTCCAGGGTCATTTACAATGTACCGATCTCACTCAGGAGGGCTCTGCCCTCATGACCTAAATACATCCCAAGGGCCCTACCTCCAAACACTGTCATATTGTGGATGAGGTCTCTACACATGCATTTTGGGCAGGTATAAACATCAGTCTACAGTCCTGTGTGAAATCTACACATGCTATCCCTGACTACAAAGAATAAGAATGCTTCAATGTACCTAGTGAGTTTCAACCCTGACGCTCATGTGAAAAAAGACAGTACAGACTGGGAGAGGGAGATGGCCTATGGGAAGTCATGGAATCATGGAGTTAGAAGGGACCTTATAAGGCTGAGATGACAGATTTCATCTAGAATGCCAACCATATAGGTGCTGACAGTGCTGTACCAAAAAGGAGTCTAGGGCCATTTGGGGGTTAGCTATCAGCTTTATCTGCCATGGGTTGGTTCCAAAGAGGGCTCTCATCGAGTTCCTGACCTTCCTTGTAAAGAAAAGGAAGCCAAGACATTAAGTGAAATACGTGAGGTACATCCCAAATAAATGGACCAGAACTCTACGTCTCTTGACTCCTGAATTAAGAGACGTTCTTATCCTGAACCATACTGCTTCTCCTTTTGGATACATTTATTAAAAATAGTAAATCATTTTCATGTAGTAGATAATAAAAATCAAACCAATTAAAAGTTAACTGGGAATAAACAAGTCCTTGAAATTTACAAGTCCTATGATAAAGACTTAGATGAAAGTACATTCAAAGATTTAAATGAAGCCCACAACCTCTAAGTTGTATCACTGTGATCCATGAATGATCTCTGACTCAGATTGTTTTCTGACAATTTTACTTCATGGTGAGTGTTTCCATGTGACAATTCTTCTTTAGAATTTAGCCATGATGACTCAGGGCACCTAGGTGCTATGAAGGCGCTTTCAATTTAAGAGGTAGGAGGAGAATGAGGGGGCATACTGAATTGTTAACAGCCTACTCAGCTTGGAAAAGTAGCAAATCCTTTTTGGAAGCCATTTAAAAGACAGCCTCAGGAGGCAAATTCTGGTGAAAGCCTTAAAAAGACTGGTCTTTAAGAGCTCAACTATCTGCAGATAAACTAGTGTGCCATTTTTAAAAGTGATACAATCAAGAAGTTTCAGAAAATGGGATTTACTTTCTGTTGAGGAAGTGTCCATGACAAATTTAAAAAGATCTGGGACCACTGACATCACAGATCTGCTCTCTGCCGATCAGTTTAAGAGTCTACCTCAAAATTCACAGCCTTTTAGTAACCTGACAGGACTAATTCAGAGACTGAATCTTCCTACTTTAAACAAAAATTACAGTAAAGCAGTAAGTAAATTTGAAAAGCTTTCAGATACATGAAGTCTGTCTATAGGACGGTGGTTTCTAATTAGCAGCTCGTACTTTATAAAAGACACACAATTCACACATTTTCTCATGAATGATAAACTTAACTAGTTTTGTAATTTGGGTGTTTTAGTTCTTTGGTACATTTAAAGTATGCTGGTGAGAGACAATCTGAAGAAAAATCCATTATGTTAACTGTAGTCTAAAATTAAAGAAAATAAGCTTTCAGTGTTTCCAGTACATGCAGTTCATTAAATCTGGTGTAAACCCACAGGAACACTAAGTACTGTGGATAGTATCTGCCAAGAACCAGGAGTACAACTCTAAGGTTCTGAAGAACCACACACCTCCAATTGTTTTCGCTTATCATTAAAAAGTAAAATTAAACTGAACTGTGCCTTCTGAAGATTAAGGCAACTGATAGATACCTTGAACACTACAACTAGCAGAAAAATCAGGGCCAGTCACCTTATAATTCACTCCATGGACGGAAGAAGTTTTAAAGGACTTCATCACATTACTGATCTTTTTCTCCTTTCCTCTCCACTGTCAAAAAACAGCTCAACGGAAGTCCAGACAGTTTTTCCCCAAGGCTTATTTATGATTAACTATTACTACAGTGAAGTTCTTGATTGTTTGACATTTTCAGAAAAGACAACAACATACACCAAAAGCTGAAAACAGCTTTTGAAAATCCACTAGGCTAGCTGAGGTATAGATTGTGGATGGATGCAGGATTAATTTATGAGGCTGAGTTTATTACTATTTCCTACATTACTCAGTTCAAAAAGTATTCCATCCTATTAGGTCAGTTATCTCTGAGTGCCAGCTGATACAATATACTATCTCTCCATTAGAACACACACCATAAAAATGGCAAAAAAAGATAAAAAGAAGCTAACTAGGTGACACACAGGAAAAGTACTACACTTGCTATCTACATGTCACTTCTTTTAGGCCCTTAATTCATTCCAAATCTACTTTATAAGTATAAAAAATGGCAGAAAAAAAATGTGGAAGAGCAATGGGTTCTACTAAAGCTAGCGAAGGAAGAAAAACAGAGCCAGCCAGTGGCAGAGTGGAGAGATGAGCGTGAAACAGAGATGAAGTCAGAGATGGAATATGAGTATTTGCAAAGCACAAGGTGAATAGAATAACCTGGAACCTGATGCTGCAACCATCAACAGAGCTTAAGTAATAGACTGAATTTTCATATAACTCTATAAACTATTGTTAATCACCATCATCATTATTCACTCCAAATGAAATATAGGCTTTATCATGGTCATAATGTTCAAGTCAATGTGAAATATAACATGGCCCTTTTGCAAAGCAACTTTTTTCCTTAAAAGAGAAGCTGTATTCTTATCACTACTCTCTACTGCATTTATAAGTTTGAATCTTAGCTCATTAGGTCACGGACACTTAAGTAGATCCAAGTTACTAGGGCTTTCTGGTCATGGTTACTATTTTCTGAGACATGATTTTTTTCTTTCCTTCTTTCTCCTGCTCTCTCCCTTTTCCCTCTTTCTCTTTCTCCTCCTTCATAAGTTATTTATTCCACAAAAAATGGAAATGAGAAAACAGCTTCATAATCCTACCACCAAATCAAAAGACTACCTGTTAATAGTCACCTCTTAGAATTTCAAAGTCCTTTCCGAAAAACTACCACCACTTTTATTTCATAGTTGAATCAAAGACAGTTTGTTCAAGACTTCCAGAGTTAGTGGAAAGCCCCAAAATTAAACATGGCCTATGTTCCATGCTCAAAGGATAGTGTTTAAAACACATTAAATAATCCAGCCAAGCAGCTTAATCCTAATAGTATGTGCAGTATATGAAGAAAGGATCTGGCTATCTACCTATCTATCCACCAAAAGGACAAAAACTCTTGAGTGAATTAAAGAACTAGATACCTAACAATTTTCTGAAAAATAAGAATCTTGGTTAAAGTATTTCTTATACAGTTACGTATTTATGTGCTTAGTGGTCACTGTTAGTAATCTACTATATAATAAAATTTCATAATTTCAACTTAATTCCATTAATTTCTATGTTTGTTGCTATTGTTCAGTTGCTAAGTCATGTCTGACTCTTTGCAAACCCATGGACTGTAGCACACCGGGTTTCCCTGTCCGTATCTCATGGAGTTTGCTCAAACTTATATCCATTGAGTTTGGTGATGCTATCTAGCCATCTTATCCTCTGCCACCCTCTTCTCCATTTGCCTTCACTCTTTCCCAGCATGGGGGTCTCTTCCAATGAGTCGGCTCTTCCCATCAGGTGGTCAAAGTATTGGAGCCTCAGCTTCAGCTTCATTCCTTCAGGGTTGATTTCCTTTGGGATTGACTAGTTTGATCTCCTTGCAGAGATCTACATATCATATTTTTGGTTAAAGAAAGTATTGTGCCTTCTTATTATGCATAATTGACTGGAAAAAGGATGTTTTCTTTATTCAATGTTACTAAAAAGCATTCAAATGTTAAGTTTCTCAGGTTGAAAAACATTCCTATTAAAAAAAATGAACTAGTATAAAAATTTTCAAAACTAATAATCTTTACATCTACATTGTCCTATAAGTAGATAACTAAAAAAACTCCTATTGATGGAGTTTTTTTTTAGGGAAGGGGAGCTTTCAAATACTTGGAGGATAGGGGGGGTCTGATTTTTCTGTAATTTTAATAAAGATTTAAAAAGAGCTCTTCGTGGGAAATCAGCATGTTCTTAAAACATCTACTAATCTGAGATTTGAAACATGAATGTAAGAAGACCTGAAAGCCAGATTCCTAACACTAAACGCATGCTAGTCTTTCAATTCCAAATGTATGCCATAGCAACAAGAAAGTTATACAGTTTCATTATGATGATAAATGCCATCTCTTCCATTTTGGATCAATGACACAAAACTTATCAGCAATGACTGTTTCAAATACTTAAGTATTAAGAAATATGCATGGTCTTGTGTGTATATGTTATGTGTTTTCATGTATGAGACAGAACTTAAATATCCAAATGAGTATAGTCTCTTCCATGTTAGTCATTCTCACAGGTTATATCCTTATTCTAAATGATGCTACAACTGTCTAGGACATTATTAAAACTCCTCTTCAGTCTATGAGTAGATCTGATTTTCAGAAACAATCATGGCCTTCTCAGAGTAGATCCGATATTCACAAATAGCCTGAAGTTATTTCCTATTTTCTTTCTGTTAAAATCCTTTCTGAGTCATATCTGATAAATAAAATGAGATACCATGTAGCTAATACCCCCTTTTTCCTTAAAAACAAGGAGTAAATAGAAAGTTATGAGCTATTTTCATGTGTGGCTCTTAAACTGGCTTAGAAGGCAATTTTTTTAAAGTTCCAAAAATATTTGAGTAATGCTAGTATTGTTGATGGAGAAGGAAATGGCAACCCACTCCAGTACTCCAGTACTCTTGCCTAGAGTGTCCTGTGGATGGAGGAGCATGGTGGGCTGCCATCTATGGGGTTGCAGAGAGTCAGACACAACTGAAGCAACTTAGCATGCATGCATACTTTGGAGAAGGAAATGGCAACCCACTCCAATATTCTTGCCTGGAGAATCTCAGGGACGAAGGAGCCTGGTGGGCTGCCATCTACAGGGTCACAGAGTTGGACATGACTGAAGTGACTTAGCAGCAGCAGCAGCAGTATTGTTGAAATAAGTGCAGAGCTTCCAGGGTGGCTAAAGACTTATTTTAGATAAGTGTATAAAATAAATATCCTTACTCTAAAGGAAGGATGGACAACCAAGTCCTATACTAGTTGGTCTCCTTTACCCTCCATTTACATTTCTGACTGCTGCTGCTGCTGCTAAGTTGCTTCAGTCGTGCCTGACTCTTTGCCACCCTAAAGACTATAGCCCACCAGACACTTCTGTCCATGGGATTCTCTAGGCAAGAATATTGAAGTGGGTTGCCATGCCCTCCTCCAGGGCATCTCCCTGACCCAGGGACTGAAACCATGTCTCTTAAGTCTCCTGCATTGGCAGGTGGGTTCTTTACCACTAGTGCCACCTGGGAAGCCCCGTATTTCTGACTATCCCCTGCTATTCTCTCTCACTCTAACCCAGACACACTGATTTTCTTGTAATTTCTTGCCTTCCAATCAAACTTCAACCTCAGGGTCACTATAATTGCTCTTCCCTCCACCTGGAATGTCCTGCCCCAAAGTTAGCTCCAAGGCTTTTGCTCTCAACTCCTTCAGGTTTTACTCAGATAATTACTACCTCCACACTCCCATCCCATATATCCCCTCTTCTCCCTTTCTGCTTTGTGTGTGTGTGTGTAAAACTGTTAATTACAGAAATTTTCAAACATACACGAAGTAGAAAGTAAGAAATCTCATGTATCCATTATCCAGTTTCAACAACTTTCAATACGTGGCCAATACAGTTTCATCTATGCTCCTCTCCCTTTCCAATTATTTTAAAGTAAAAACTTCGGATATCATATTTTAATTCAGAAGTATATATCTCCAAAAGGTAAGGCTCTTGTTTTAAAACTACATTACATGTTCAATACTTTATACCCTAAAAACTAACAATTCCTTTTTATCAAATATCCCAATGTCCAAATTTCCCAAATTTTTCATCAATGTCTTTTACAGTTAGTTTGCTCAAAGCCGGATCTAAGGATCATACAATGCATTTGATGGATATGACCCTTGAGTTGCTTTTAAAGTTATATTACCCCTCCCTCTCTGATTTCTTGCTATTTATTTCTTAAAAGAATCCAGGTCATTTGTCATTAAAACACAAAATATTTTACTTGTTTATTTTATTGTCTGTGTCCCTACTAAAATGTAAACACCATAAGGCAGAGATTTTAGTTTGTGTGCTATTAGCATTTAGACCAATGCCTGACACATAAAAGGCATCCAAAAAACACTAAATGAATGTTTGGCATTCATGCCAAAAGTGCACAGCAGAAATTGCTAATCACAGCACTCTGTCCTGCTGAGCCTGAACCAGGACTCCATGTTTTCTACATGGCACTCTAGGCAGTCACCACCAGGCAATCAGATTTGGTACCCAAGTTGAAATCTACTAGCTATATCCGCCACCTTTAAAGTAAGTAAATTTCTTATTTCCAAAATAGATTCAACGAACCTTGTATTTTGAAATTTAGCTGAAGCTTAGCATAATAAATTACTGACTGTATTTCTTGTCAAGTATGTTTCAATATTTCTTAGCTCATTTTAGACAATTTAGAAGGAAAAGCAAATTGTAGCCAAAAAATTAATAGGAAAAACTGCAGAACATGGCGGGAAACTAAGCAGGGGTACTACATATTTTTAGAAGTAGCAACATCCCGAGAGGTACATTATAAAATAAAAGATCAGCAATAAACACCTCAAAAAGGAAGGAAGAAAGTAAATTACATGTGTATTCAATTAAAAACTTTTTTTTTAACTACATGGATGGTCACGATTAACTGGGGGATGACAAATGTCAGGATTTTCTCATAGGCACCAGCAACATATTCTATTTTCTGTAAATGGTATTTTGAAGTGCAAAAAAGTATTACAGGGGTGATACAAGGAGTAATTGCAGAACTCTATTTCTCTGAAATGGAGTTTATCGTAGCAAAATATCTAAAACATGTACAACATTCTGAAAAAAATAACCAGGTCTTCTTAGATTCATTTGCAATTCAGTTCTTTTAAAGTACCTGATGAAGCTCTTTCCCTTTGAGTTTATTTCTGAAGAAAGCTATGCTAATTGAAGGGCTTCAATCAGATGTTCATGTTTCAATTAGTTACCTCTATTCAAAATGAAATAAATTCTTTGACTCAAGAAATCTTGTGCTTTCTCTTTATCTCGCAAATTCATTCAGCAAAAACAAAAACTATGTAAGACCTACTACGTGCAATTATTTTCAACCTCTGGAAGGAACAATTATTAGAATTGCTCTTTTGAGAGAATATATATATATATATATCTAAAAGCTAGTGGTACAACCTGAAATTATATCTAGTTCTTTCAGTGTCCAGTATTTCTTGCATTGAGGTTCCTACACATTAGTCTGGGGGAAACTGTTCTCTAACAGAGGTCGAACTCTAACAAAGAAAAACAATAAACCCCCCTTACCATGTGTGTAAAAAAAAAAAACAAAACCTCCCAACAACTCAAATCCCTTGAAGGAATGATTTCTATTTACATTTCCTATGTGATATATTTAGAGAGAATCTGGAAAACAAGGCTAGTGATCTATAAACAGAAAGTGCTAAGTGGAATTCACTGTTTACTGACTTTAGCTAGAATTTTGTCCCTTACATACTGTTGCCAGGAATCTGTATTATTGTACTCTTTAAAAATATCTTCATCAGGTTTCCTTCATTCTACCGATTTTCTTTCTTCTTTCTACTGGCTTTTAAATTTTTTTATTCTCCTCAATTAAAAGACACAAATGCAACTTCATGGAACAGCATGATTTTTCCAAAGAAACTTCTAGCACCACCTCTCATTGCCATCATGTGCTTGTCATTATGTTTTCATATATACAATTACAACAGATGTAACAAAATAATCCATATAAGTTTTCCTGAGTCAATAAATATGAGAAAAGGTCTCTACTGATGTGCCATGATAAGGCATATTATGTGAGAATGTTAGTTTTCAAAGTCTTCCAGATTAAAATCTCTTCTTAGCTACAGAAGCTTCTGTCTGTAAACAGTTCTTCACAGAGCATGACTACTACAGTCCTTATCATCTGACCTACTGGACAACCACAATAAGCATATTCTGAATTCACAGAACTCTTCATATAGAAGTGACATTTTGACAACCTAAAAGGAAGCTGAAACAAAGACGGATGGAAGCACATTTCCGCCTCCCCGTGAAACTTGGCTCAGCAGCAGTTAGCATACTAGACTCAGTTCCCTGCCCTGCACTTTTTCAGTCATTTCCTTTAAGGGGTTCCAAAGAAACTAGGAAAACCTGCAATGCCCGACTTTTGACAGTCAACACTAACTGCTGCCTTTGGACTCCAGTGACTGAGCAGACATTGTGTTAGTAGCTTTCTTAAAGTATAAATAAATGCCTTTGGTAAATCTGGGTTGTAAATGCTGCAGAAAAAGTTCAACTTAACCAACTGTAAGGTCACTTCAATGAAAATATTAAGGAGAGCACAGATTTCTCCCTGCCCCCAAATCTTCCACAAAGAGACAATTCCCAGGATCTCTTTTTCTTTTTTAAAGTCAATAAATACCACTATTATATGACAGCACTTTGGTATTATTAATAAAAATCTAGGTGACAATTTTCTCTTTAAAAGTCTTAAATTTATTAGATTTAGTATTATAACCACTACACTACATGCATCTTTCCATACACTTAACTGTTCTATTTTCCAACTGTTTGTTTTAAAGTCAAGATCTCTTTCAAGATACTACAGAAAGAGAACAGGTTAGAAGACTGGGGGAAAATATCAAAATAAGAACATCTTTCCCTTTTCTGATGGAATCACCAGAATCTAAAATCTAGGGGAAACTATAAAATACAAAATTAAATTGAAAAGAGTTGCAGATAAGAAAAAGTCTTGTTACTACAGTTCTGATCATTATTCACCTCAGAAATAATGCTTGATTTAAATTTGCAGTACCTTCTAGTTTGGGTCAACTACCAAAATAAACTTGTCCTCAGAATTATCTTCCTCCACAAGAGGTTGTTGGTGCGAGTGAAAAACATAAGGAATTTGTATGCTGTATTTGTACAAGAAGGACAATGTTTTGAAAGATATAAATCTGATCACTCTGAGAAAACATTTTCTCTTTGTTAGTTACAAAGAAAACGCCATAAATTGAAACAAGAACCGGAGAAACTGAACCTTCTCCACAATTCAAAAATTTAAATTCACACTACTATGCAAAGTAAATAACAAAAACACTCTAACCTTTCTGCTCAATTATGAAGGTAACACATACACAATGTAGAAAAAGACAAAGCCAGTTCTTAAACAAAAGATCAGCTGCTATGAAAACAAAATAACATTCTGCAGACTAAGAGAAGTACACCGTCTTTGAACCAAAACAAATAGATGACCTTTTCGTATATTTAAACCTTCAGTTCTTAGCACAACCAGCACCTTATGGATAAAGCGCTCACTCAATTATCTGATGACTAAACGATGGGAAGGCTGTTGGTGCTATTAAAACCAAGACACATTTCCTTGTGTGCAGTGATTAAAATCTGTGAAGCCTACGTTAAAAAGTCTCTGTCCTCCCACCCCCATCACTGCTCGTCTGCCTTGTAAGAAATCTACATGTACAAAAAATAAAAGTAGATGGGTGAGGTGAGTTTATGATGACAGTATTTTCCCCACTCCGGGCATTTTTCAAGAGACTTTTGAGGTTTTAAAATTCAAATACTATGTAAGAAGAGTTATTGTTTGAACTAACTAACAAGTACCTCGACCTCTTTTAGACTTTAGTTAGCCTGTAAGTAAAAGGAACATCTTTAACTTTTCCACGGGGCATTGGAGAACGAGTTCTTACTCATAAATGCTTTCAGGTCTTCAGACACCAGGTGCGCTGGAGGAGCACGCGTATCCATCAATTAGAGAGCTCTTCTGAACCTCAGTTTACCCACTTACAGAAACGGGCTTATTAACTTGTTTCGTCGGGGCCCCGGAGGTGTAATTAATTAATGTTTTTAAGTGCTCTGAGATCCAAAGATGAAAGGAAACGCAAGGGACACGCAGAGATGATGACAATAATCATAATAAAAAGAATGACTAACTTGGAAGTCTGTGTTATGTAAGGAGAGGAAAAAGAAGTTACCAGTTTCGCACAAACAAAAGAAAAGCCCACCACCCCTTTTGTTTCCCTTTGGTTTCGGTCTCGCTCCCAGCCCCCGCGGAGCTCCCCTCCGGCAGCTGGCGACCCTGCGCCGGGCGCGGGGCTCGGACTTGGCCACCCTCGCGCCCGCTCCCAGGCAGAGGGGGAGGGCGCGCCGGGCAGGCTCCTGACAAAGGCGCTTCCTCCTGCGAGGGCGCGGGATGCCGGCGCCGCAAACTCCGCTCCCGGCCGCCTCCGGCGCGGGGGCGCGCAGGCGGGCGGGGAGAGCCCGCTGCCGGCCGGCCGCCCCGGTAAGCCGCTGAGGAAGTTGCGCGCCTACCTGGCCCGCACCCCTCGGCGGCCCCGCCGCGACCCCTCCTGCGGCCACACTCACCGGACAATTGCTGGTGGCCGGAATCCCAGCACGACCCCGAGACCCGGAGCGAGGGGGGAGAAGTGTGCGTGCGCGGGCAGCGCGAGCAGACAGCCCGGCGTTCCGCCGCCGCCTTGCTCGCCAGCCGGCCGAGCCCAGCGAGGGGAAGTTGGCCGCGGAGCCGAACGCTGGAGAAGCCGCGGGCGGAGGAAGAGCCACGGGATCCGCCTTGTGATGCGCTCCGGGAGGGCTCGAGGCAAATCCGAACGCGCGGCGAGGCTGGTCCTGCTGCTGGAGGCGGCGGCGCCCCCCGACGGTTCCACCGCCTCTGGGTCTCTGACCCACGCTCGGAGGGAGGGGAGGGGACTAGCGGGAGGGCGGGACTGGAGGGAGGGGACAGGGCCGGGCCACAGCGGGAGGCGGTGCGGCGGCGCCGAGCGGTCTCTTGGGAGTTGTAGTTCTCTTCAAGAAAAAAGATGTACATTGTTGTTGAGGACGCTTCTGCGTTCGCTCTGCACTGCGCATGCTCGGGAGGGAGGCTCGGCCCTACTGTTACTATGGTCACCGACACACTAAGGAAGGGAACGTGTTAAGCGAGGCTGCTGACTGAACAAGGCCTTCCTTGTATTATGGTACTGTTAGGGATCCCACTTTTGGCTAGTCCTTTTACTTCGCTCCACCCCCAGCTTCTAGCCTCATCACGCCAAGTGCCCAGTGAAATCTGACTTCCTTACCATATCTCCTTGGTCTTCCCTGCTGCTTAATTTTATCCCATAAATTCGGGATCACAAATACCCATTTCCCTCCCCTCCCGCAAATGTAGACTCTCTGCCTTAAATTTAAGGTTCTTTGTTTGTTTGTTTTTTAACCTAAGACTTGTAGAAAGGTGTTAGTCATTCAGTCATGTCGGATTCCTTGTGACCCCAAGGACTGTAGCCCCTCAGGCTCCTTGGCATTCTCCAGGCAAGAATACTGGATTGGGTAGCCTGTCCCTTCTCCAGGGGATCTTCCTGACCCAGAGGTGGAATCCAGGGCTTCTGCATTACAGATTCTTTACCATCTGAGCCACCAGTTGCTTCCGATATCTTAATTAATTAGGTTATAAAAGGGTTAGGAACATCACCACTGTCAAGAGTCCCATCATTTCTTCACGCAGTCACATCCAACTTTAAGGCCAGCAAAGGTAAAGCTCAAGGTTAAGATCACTATATCTTACTTCATCCATGTTAAAAAATTTCTTAAATTTTAAGGCCTACAATTTTCAAGAAATACAAATTTTATAAAGTAGAAGTTCAAAAGATAAGTGGAAAGTTGAAAATTGTTTGCTGTATGTACATTGACCAACTTTCATTTGGCAATAAGAGAAGTCTGAACCAAGGTCTGAGTATGCTTTTGGGCTGGTCAGCTAAGTCTATGCCCATGTGGGACAGCCAGGTGTGAAGAGATGGTGGAGGAGGTCAGTGCAAGGCAGGACATGTTACTGGATTCCAGAGAACTAAAGGCAACCTGTCCCAAGATCTTTTGTTTTCCTTCTCTGCCTACCTAGAGCCCCATACTCTGGAAGAAAAGGACTAATGTTTAGAAATCAGAAACACAGGAAAAGCTGCGGTTTTCAGGTAGAGAGTTTCAAGGTCAAGGATCCTTGTGTTTGCAGACCCCATAATTAATATTCAAAAAACAGTTATTGAGTATAGTATGTCTCAGGTACTTCTTCAGTTCCCAGAAATAGAGATACAGGAGTGTAAAAGAAATATTTATTGTTTTCAAAGTGCTTACTGTGCAGAGGAAAAGCCAGGTAAATAAACAAACTGCAATAAATACCTTAGTAGAAAAGTTTACCAGATGATTTGGTACACACCTACCCCAGACTCAGATAAGGTCAGGAAATGCTTCAAAGAACATTTAAACTTGAGGATGACTAGGAGTCAGTGTGTCTGTGTTCTTTGGTGGAGGAAGGAAAAGGGAGAAGTAAGTGAGAGCATTGTGGGCAGGGTTAGGGCAGCAAGAGTAAAATGCTAGAAGTGTGAGATCAAAGAATATTTTGGTCCAGTAAAGAATTCATCATAGCTGGTGGTAGGATGGGGTTAAAGAGAATGGCTAGAGAAGAGAGGAAAAGGTAAAGGAGACAGATTGTGACGAATCTCGTATAATATGCAAAGAATGCAGGCTTTTCTAGAAGCAATGGAAAGTTGTGCCAGGATTGGAAGCAAATTTTAGTAAGATGTACATTTTATAAATGCATTTTATTCATTTAAAAAAAGATGAGAGCCTGAACTGGCACTGGCAGTGGCAGGAGACAGAACTGAGGGAAATCAGACACTATTTAAGTAAAAGAATTACTAGAACCTAGTGAGTAAATTACCTGTGATAGGGAGTGAAGGATGAAGAAAAGTTATCAGTTATGATGCTTTGGATTGCAAGCAGCAAAAATTCCAACTCTAACTAGCTTAACCAATAAACCAACAGTCACTTGTCTAGATATGAGGTCCAGTGAAAAGATGGGCTACAGGGCTGAATGATCCAACAGCTCAGTGATGTCATTAAGGACATGCTTCTTTCTTGTTTCATTGTTCTTCCTTAGTAATGGCACCCCACTCCAGTACTCTTGCCTGGAAAATCCCATGGACGGAGGATCCTGGAGGGCTGTAGTCCATGGGGTCGCTAAGAGTCGGACACGACTGAGCAACTTCACTTTCACTTTTCACTTTCATACATTGGAGGAGGAAATGGCAACCCACTCCAGTGTTCTTGCCTGGAGAATCCCAGGGACGGGGGAGCCTGGTGGGCTGCCGTCTATGGGGTCACACAGAGTCCGACACAACTGAAGCGACTTAGCAGCAGCAGCAGCAGCAGCAGCAGTGTTGGCTTTATAGTTGCCAACAATTCTTGTGGCTGTGAGTTTCACCATCTAGGTCCAAAAAGAGAAGATTAGGAAGTCATTTTTGTAAACTCTTTCTAAAACTCTTTTAGAAAGGAGAGAAAGCTCCTTTCTTAGAAGTCTCACGAATTGATTCATGGTGACCAGGGGATGCATGAGTCTAGTTATCTTAGGATAGAGAAATATATCCTGCCTCTAGATCCAAAGCTGTGATGAGAAGGTGTGGATATCCCAATGAAAATTGAGGTGATAACCTAGAAAAAACACCTACTACATGGAAGGAAAAGGATAATGACTCCCAGATGTTTGGCTTGTATGACTATGAGCAAGTAATGCCATTCATTGAGTTAGGGAATATAAGACATTGAGCAGCTTTTGAGGGGGAATTTGATGAGTTTCATTTGGGGTATACTGAGTTTGAGATGGCTCTGAATCTAGGTGGAGAAGTGGAGTGGGCAGTTATATACATGATTCTACTGCCCTGAAGAGATATCTGGACAGTAGAAGATCAAATTGGAGTATACCATCATATAGATGGTAACTGAAATTTTAGAAGTGGGTGAGATCCACTTCCAGGGAGAGAGGCCAGGGAGAGAATGCACAGCAGAAAAGAAGTCACTAATAGCATCCAGGAGTCTCAGAGCCAATAATAGCATAAAGGCAGCTTCATGCTCTTCTTGCCTACTTTTTAAGTGCTGGGAACATCAGCACTTAAGATGCCTGGGAACTAGCGAGAACACTAAGACATACAAAGTAGGAAAACATAATCTATAAGCAGGAAAAAAGTCAGTCAATAAACAAATCTAGAAATTACAGAGATGGCAGAATTAGCAGTAAAAATATTAAAACAATTATTGCAAATATGTTTTATATGCTGATACAGAGAAATTAAAGGTATAAAAATGGAATTTCTAGAGAAACAGCAATTAAGAAAAGTAAAACAGAGAGCCTCAATGATCTGTGGGATAATATCAAGTATTCTAGTATACATATATATAGATGAGAGGAGGGTGAGAAGGGTGATAGAAAAATTATTTGAAGTAATATAACTGATATTATTTTTGTATTTGATGAAAATTACGAGACAAGAAGCTCAGTGAGCCCTCAGCAGGATAAACACACACATTCCCACGTACTCACAAAAACCACTGCAAAAGACACCATTAAATTGTTGAAAACTTGTGATAAGAAAATATTAAAAGCAGCCAGTGGGGGATAAAAGATTATGTATAGAAAAAAAATTTCAGTAAACTTCTAATTAAAAACTATGCAAGTCAGAAGACAATGAAAGGGCGTTTTTAAAGTGCTGAAAGAAAAAAGTCTGTCACATAGAATCCTATATTTAGAGAAGATATCTTTCATAAATGAAGGCTAAAGAAAACAAATGCTGAGAAAATGTTGCCAGCAGAACTGCATTATAAAAAATGTTAAAGCAAATTCTTTGGCATAGAAAAATAGTACTATATAGAAACTTGGATTTATACTAAAGAATGAAAAGTGTCAGAAATGGAAACTATATGCGTTAGTATAAAAGATTTTTCCCTTCACTTAAAAAAATTCTAAAAGATAATAGACTATTTAAAGCAAAATTTATATAACATAACATAACATATATGGAAGTAAAATGTTTGACCACAATAACTATTTGAATTCAAAGGGTGGAAGCAGGAAATGGAATTACATTGTTAGAATTTACATCATATGTAAAGTGTTATACTATTACTTGAAGGTGTGTGCTTAGCGCTTCAGTCATGTCCAACTCTCTATGACCCTATGGACCATGGCCTGCGAGGCTCCTCTGTCCATGGGATTCTCCAGGCAAGAATACTGGAGTGGGTTGCCATTTCCTTCTCCAAATCTGATGTGAGACAAGCCAAAACGACCACCACAATTTAATTGAAGGCAAATTGTGATAAATTAAAACTGTATATTCTAAACCTTAGAACAGCCATAAAAAAAAAAAAACCAGGTATAGCTAATAAGCCAATAGTAAGCAGGTAATAAATAATAACAGTATAGCTAATAGAAACAAAAATATAAATGAAACCTGTGTCCCTAAGGACCATGGAAAAGACATGCAGCTCTGGACTTTCTACCTCTTGACTTCTTTTAAGTGAGAGAAATAAACTTCTGTTTTCTTTAAAGGCATAGTTTTTTGTAGTCTGCGCTATGTACAGCTGAAGCTAATCAGAACAGCCACAAGCCTAAAGTAATTTCATCAAGTAAAGTGTGTTTCCCAGAATCAGGCAGACCCACATATTGCTCAGAATTTGGCCGCATGGCCAATAAATTCAACATATGTTTTGGGGTCATGTATTTGTCACTAGAATTCCAAGGACAGTTCATCTCTTGTATGAGTATCATTTATTACTATCAATTCAATCAGTTTATTCTTGAAGGAAAAGATACATGTAAATTGCTTAGTGTAGTCCTTGGAATACAGTAAATGCTCAGTAAATATCTGTTACTTTGAAACAGAGCCACAATAACAAGGTAGATGTACCACCACTTAGACCCATGTGGGGTTTGTGCTCCAATGCCAGATGTAGAAAATCGAGGTGGCATTCATTTATTTGTCAAAATCTCTGAATCTCTTTTTGAAATTTACCCACCACAGTTCTATTGTGTTCTTCAAAATCTGAAGTCCTTTGAGTAGAGGACATTTGAGTCACGGAAGATGCGTTCACCTCCAACTGCCACCTACTTGGTCCAATTATCTAGTCTAATACATACATTTCCTTGACCAAAGCAGCTATCCTTTGGTTGAAAATCTACAGTTCCAAATTTGTTATATTCAGATATCTAGTCATTTTAGTGAATCCTAAGAAACTAATAGGGCTTCCCTGGTAGCTCAGCTGGTAAAGAATCCATCTGCAATGCAGGAGACCTGGTTCAATTCTTGGGATTGGGAGGATCCCCTGGAGAAGGAATAGGCTACCCACTCCAGTATTCTTGCCCGAAGAATCCCATAGACAGAGGAGCCTGGTGGGCAATAGTCCATAGGGTCACAAAGAGCTGGACACGACTGAGCAACTAAGCATATACAAGGGACTAATAAGTTATATTACTGGGATCCCTTGAATTCTAAAAAGTTTTTCATCTTGGAAAATTGCTTAGTAAATTTCAATATTTCCTCTACCTTATGACTATACGAAAGTCAGCTAAAACTATGTTTCTACTCTCCCCCAGGCAAATATAAAAATGGTATTTAGGATGTGAACATAAGGAAAAATCACATTATTGGCACCTGTCTCTAAAACATCATGCAATAAACCTAATTTACTAGTAAATGATGCAGAGGAAATTAGACACACTCAGCTTTTCTTATGACTTGAAATATTACAAGCTTATATTTCTCCTTACATTGGAAATTTTTCATTTCCTGCAAATGAATATATCTTTTTATGTTTAATCCAAATTTCTCATATTTTATACTGATAAATGATTACATACTGTTAGTTCACATACACTAAAAGTTATTTTTTGTTTCTAAAAATTTAGGCAAACTTCCCTTTAGGATCAGGAAAACCCTAGACTGCATATTTAACTCTTGCTGAGGTTCTTGGATTTGAGAGTAATAACGTATGTGTGTGTGCGTGTATGTATGTGTGTTCATTTCAATATTCAGATAATAAATAAGTTCTCTCTCAAAACTCCTACCTTCTAACATTTCTCCCCCAAATAAAATTATTCTCTTCTAATGTCCTCAAAAATCTCCAAATAGCTCATAGTCAACATGGAACATGTTCCTATTTTAAACCCGTGAATGACACACAATTTGAAGGCCTGGGCTTTCACTCAAAAGATTTGTAGGCCCCAAATGTTGGTTCTGACATTTTAGATATATGTGGAAAATGTCAAAGACAAGCTAGTTAAGATTTTAATGTTTTAAAGGAGTATGTTTGTACATCAAAGAATGCAGTCTATATATTAGTATTAGTCCAACCAACATGTATGCCAGCAGTTACTTTGGGACTGTAAAAATTACTGAATAATGAAAGGAGTGGAAAACTCATGAAGGGAAGATTTAGATTGTGTTTCCATCCCTATTAATTTATTTAATCATGGAATAATTACTTGTATTGATATCTTCATACCTCAAATTTCATGCATTTATTCTTTCACCACATATTTATTGAGCATCTACTATGGTGCCAGGCTATGGACACAAAGATTAATTAGCATTTTATCAACCCTCAAAAAGCTTTTAATCAAGTGTATAGATAAGTGCAATGAGATTTTATAGGCACTTTTTTAGAAGGATGTTTAGGAAGTAGTGAGACTATAGATAGGGAATAATTTCTCATGAGAATGCAGTCAGAAAACACTTCAAAGAAGAGGTGGTAGTTGGGTTGAGTCCTGATAAATGAGTAGGTGCTTATCAGATAAGCAAGGACATTTCAGTATAACTGATACTCTAGAAAAGATATGGAAAAATGAAATAGCAGGTCTCTGAGTTTGAGTCCCCCCTTCCCCTGACACAGCGGTTTGTTTGTTTGTTTTTTTCTGGCAGCAGGAATTCCTCTTTATTTCTCTCAAGTTCAGCTATGTATTTCATTTTTTGCTTCTGTTATACTTATGTAGAATGTCTATGTATTTGTATCAGAAAAGGTGGCTCCAATTAGCTGTCTGTAATGATGTAGGAACTTATTTTTCATTCTTTTAGAAAACTATTTTAAACACTTAGCCATATCCCAAAACTTTTAAGAACACATCTGTCTTTCTAAAATACCATTTCATTAGTGTTCAAAGTGTCTTCCCTGGTGGTTCAGAGGGTGAAGCATCTGCCTGCAATGTGGGAGACCTGGGTTCGATCCCCTGGTGGGGAAGATCCCCTGGAGAAGGAAATAGCAACCCACTCCAGTACTCTGGAAAACCCCATGGACAGAGAAGCCTGGTAGGCTACAGTCCATGGAGTCGCAAAGAGTCGGACATGACTGAGCGACTTCACTTCACTTCTTCAGTGTTCAAAGTGGTTCAGCGGCTAAGATTCCATGCTCCCAACACAGGGGGCCTGGGGTTCCATCCCTGTTCAGGAAACTAGATCCCACATGCTGCAACTAAGACCAGCACAACCAAATAAATAAAACAAATTTTTTTTTTTTTAAGAAACATGTTGACTTTTAAACATTACAGTCTTGAGTAGTAGAATAGAAAGTCTTAGGAGGCCAGGGGAGGGTGGGGAGAAGGTTCTGGGTAAACATATTTAAATTTGCTAAGTTATAAAACTGTAAACTCATGATACTTGCTTCAACACTCCCTATTTCATCCTCCCAACTAGGTAGATGCCCCATAACCCAATCTTCCCTGTTTACTTCATCTAGTTCTCTGAGCTACTTTAATAAATAAAATAGGAAGTTACTCCCTAAACTCCTCAGTTTTTTGTTTTCTGTTTGTCTGTCTTTATCTCTTTGTAGGCCTAAATACAGGAATGGTGAACTTTGCCAATAGAAATTTTCTACTTGAGTTCTGCCTCTCTGAGAATTGATTTCTTACAACTACCTCTCTTGAACTGGTACCCCCTTAATATTTCCTCAAGTAGTTCCTCCATGCAGTTTCACATCCTGCTTTAATCATCTGTGTCTCCTCCTGCTTGTCCTGCCTCCATAGTTACCTCTCAGAGATCAGTTTCTTCACAACCCCACTTCACTGTGTCACTGTGCAAAACTGCCAGCCTCCCAATCTGAGTCACCCGATGCCCCTTTCTAGTGTTACCAGCCCAGGCTCCTGTCCCCAGCCTGCCCCGTCTCTTCTCAGGTAGAATCAGCATCACACGTTAGTAGAGATCCAGTTCCACCCATTTGACTAGACTTAGCCAGCCTGGAGTTTTTCAATTTGTGAGAGTACTTATAAAAAATGTATTATTTGAAAATCTTTTTATTACAGAAAATTTCAAGTATACAGAATGGCAGAGAATAGTCTGATGAACCCCATGTATCTATCCAACATCCAGGTTCAACAATTTTCAACTCCTGGTCAAACCCGTTTTATCTCTACCTCTACTATACTAGTTTATTTCAAAACAACCCCCAGATGCCATATAATTTCATTTGTATCCCTCTTACAAAGTATCTTTACTTTAAGAACATAACTATAATGCAATTATTACCTGAAAATACCATCCCTCAGATACTTCCCTAACCTCCTCAAACACCCAGACAGTTTTTATGAATTGAGATTTAAAAAAGAATATATGTGCTATTGGTTGCTATATCTCTTAAGTCTCTCTTCATAGAAAAAAAACAAAAACTTGTATTTTGAAAATTTCCAAACATATGCAAAATAAGCAGAAAAATATAAGTACTCAACACCCAGCTTCAATAATGATCAACAGTCTGTCATTCTTGTACCACCTATACCTCCATCCACTCTCCAATTTCCATTCAATCGTTTGAGGTAAAATGTCTATATATTTAAATATACAAATCCTAGTGGTACAATTTTGACAAATGGATATACGAATATACCCAACACCTCTGTCATTACTACACGCTTGTGCTCAGCCATGCCTGACTGCAACCCCGTGGACTGTAGCCATGGCTCCTCTGTTCATGCGATTTCCCAGGCAAAATGACTGGAGTGGGTTGCCGTTTCCTACTCTGGGGGATCTTCCCGACACAGAGATCAAATCCTCATCTCCTGCATGTCCTGCATTGGCAGGCAGATTCTTTACCACTAGTGCCACCTGGGAAGCGCTTATCATCACACAGGACATTTCTGTCTCCCTAGATGGTTCTCTTTTGCTTCTTACTTCTTCACTAGCAACAACTTCGATTTTTAAAAAAAAAAATCTTAGATTAAAGAGTCAGGCCCTAGTGAGGACAAGATTCCAGCCCTAGTGAGGACCAGAGTCAGGACATAGTGAGGCCCATAGTCAGGTTGTCTTGAGGACAAGAATCAGGGCCCAGTGAGGACCAGTCAGGCCCTAATGAGGATGACAATCAGGTCCCAGTGAGGCAAAGAGTCCGGCCGTAGTGAGGTCCAGAGTCAGGTTTCAGAGAAGACCAGAGTCAGGCCATAGAGAGGACCAGAGTCAGGGCACAGTGAGGCACAATGTCAGTTTCCAGTGAGGACAAGAGTCAGGCCCCAGTGAGGCACGGAGTCAGCCATAGTATGGCAAAGAGTCAGGCCCTAGAGGACAGAGTCAGACCGTGATCTAGATGAGAGTCAGGCTGTGGTGAGGATGAGAATCAGGCCAAAGTGAGGACTAGAGTCAGGCCCTTGTGAAGACCAAAGTCAAGATATAGTGAGGACCGTAGTCAGGCCATAGTGGTGACTAGAGTCAGAGCCCAGTGAAGACCAGAGTTAGGTCCCAGTGAGGCAAAGAGTCAGGCTGTTGTGAGGCAAAGAGTCAGGCAGACTCTTTGTTGTGAGGCAAAGAGTCAAGAGTTAGGTCCCAGTGAGGCAAAGAGTCAGGCCATTGTGAGGCAAAGAGAGGACCAGATTCGGTCTATAGTGAGGACCAGAGTCAGGCTATAGTGACTTATAATAGTCTTGGAAAATTATATTATTTTATGTTCAGCATCTTCTCGGTATAATGTCTATGAAATTCATCCTTATTATTGGATTAGTTTGTTATAATTGCTCTTATTGTCACACATGTTTATCTTTTCTCTTGTTGGACATATGGTGAATGCAAGGTTTTAGCTATGGAGAATAAAGCTGCTAAGAACATTCTTACATAAAACTACCAATGGTTAAGTCTTAAGTAGCATGTCTCTTATAAAGTTGCTGTGAACAGTAAACTAGCAAATACTGAATGATTACTCTGAAAGGAAACACAAGGTAAGTTTCTGAGAGTGTCTGGTCCCAACATTTTAGTCAACTGATCAGTACATAACCATGTTTTATGTGCACTTCTTCTTAAAGACACCTTATTTAATATGTACTGTTGATCCATTAACATTGAACTCACAGTCAACAGCACTATAACTCAAGCCAAATGAAGCTTCAGTTCAGTTCAGTCACTCAGTCATGTCTGACTCTAACCCCATGGAAAGCAGCACTCCAGGCTTCCCTGTCCATCAGCAACTCCCAGCATTTGCTCAAACTCATGTCCATCAACTTGGTGATGCCATCCAACTATCTTATTCTCTGTCTTCCTCTTCTCCTCCTGCCTTCAATCTTTCCCAGTATCAGGGTCTTTTCAAATGAGTCAGTTCTTTGCATCAGGTGGCCAAAGTATTGGAGTTTCAGCTTCAGCATCAGTCCTTCCAATGAATATTCAGGACTGATTTCCTTTAGGATGGACTGGGCTGGATCTCCTTGCAGTCCAAGGGACTCTCAAGAGTCTTCTGCAACACCACAGTTCAAAACCATCAATTCTTCGGCACTCAGGTTTTTTTATAGTCCAACTCTCACATCCATACATGGCTACTGGAAAAACCATAGCTTTGACTAGACGGACCTTTGTTGACATTAATGAAGCTTACCTAACACATATTTTCTCCAAAGAAAACATCACAATTTTCTTGTGCTTAGGAACATTAGACAGCACCTCAGTACTACATTTGTGGGCCATTTTAAACAAAATCACCAATGAAAAGCACAAAAATGTGAACAATTTGGCACTAAATGGACCACAAAAAGGACACTGATTGACAGTGTGAGAGTTGAAAGAAGAAGGCAGAGCATTGCCTCACTCAGTCGTAGCTAGGAATGTGAGCACTTAGTGACTCAAATTTTGCCTGCTTTTCATATGGTCACAAATGATCTGCAAAGTCACTATGAGTATTGATCTGAGGGTTCAAGTAAATTTTAGCAAGTAGATAAATTCATAAATATGTACTCCACAAATAATAAGGATCGACTGGATGTGTAAAACAGGGTTCTCATCTCTTCCCAATGCCTAGAATTGGGGCAAAAAAAAAAAAAAGAAAAAGAAGTGGTGCTGGAAAAATATTATGTATTTTTAAGGAAAGCAACTTGGCTAATAAGATTATCATTACTATAGACATCTACATTTTAGTTTCTGACTGGACAGATTTCATAATATTTAGGAAAACTGTGAACAGTAATTCTTACCTCTTAGAAGATTAGAATTCAAGAAAGTGCTGTCACTCAGAAGTAGTTTTACTGATTGAAGAGAAAGGTAAAAGGATTTCAGTAAAAGGAGTCAGTAAAAAAAAATCTTGTCTGTACACATAAAATAGTAGGATTGATATAAAATAAGATAATAAGCCCTTGTAACTGCAGGTTCGTTTGAACTTTTATTTACTCCTTTTCTAATTTTCATTGTTCAGTTAGAACAGTTATGAGATGATTTTACTATCCAGAGCAATTTGTTGCTATTCACTCCTCAACCGTAGCTATCTACCCTCATCTTTTACTGTCCAATTCCAAATCCCAACAGATAGTAATACACTGGAGGTTTAGACTGGGCTAGGGGTTGCAGACAACTAGATGATACATAATAAGAAAATCAGAACAGGTCAAGTTACTCTGAGGACAAATCCTCATATAAAGCCATGAGAGTCACAAGTGGTCTGATTAGTGACCCTCTGTAATGTTAAATTTGGAGTCAGACCTGAGATTTGGGAATGGTCTTCAATGAATCATTGTTGCGTCTCACCTTCCCCCTTAGAAAAATACCTGCTATGTTGCAATCACTGAGCATTTGCCAAATGCTTTCTGGGATGCTCTAATCCTTCTAGGAATACCCCCTCCTTCAAGCTCTTATCTGCTCTGTAGGAAAGTTTTTGAATTTCCAGACTCCAGCCTGTTGCGCCTAGATCCTGGCCAACCAACCTAACAAGTGTGTGGTTCAAGTGGTCCCCTCAATCACATGGATAACCAAATATGTCCAGGGAACAGAAGAGAATTATCACGTTAGTAATAACATGTGCCTGATTAGAGCTTGTGTGTAACTTCACACAGAGGGAAGAAACTAGCATTAGAATTCTACTGATGTTATGATCAATGTCAAATAGTGTCTTGATTGATAAGCATAAAAAGGAACACAGGAAAAACCTTGTTTTATAGGTACAGAGTAGTGAGATTGAGTAATAGAAATAATCAATAGTAGTGAGATTGAAAATAAGCGACTTAGCAGCAGCAAGTATAAAAAAATTTCTACTAATAAAGATTATGAGCTTTAGTATAATTTTTAAACCTTTCCCCCTCCTTTCTTTTTAAAGCCACTTAGAAATTTTACACTTACCTCTGGGTGAGTGGGTCCTATTTTGATTGCTGAATAAATGATCTCAAGATAATTGGAATTTTTGTCTTTTAAGTCTTTGAGATAACCTATCTTTTTTTTCTTACTGTTATTTTAATCCATTTTCTCTGTTTTATTTACAGTGATAGATTTGACGTTTCATATAAGTTAACCAGTTTGTATGTGTTCTCACGTATAAATGTTTGCCTTTTATTCGTGCGTGACCAATCGTGTCAATAGCCAAGGTGACAATTCAGCATGTCATTAGTAAAAATTCACAGCAGTTGTATTTCTAAATCTTAACACCAAACTAGTTTAAATATCGAATAGAACAGTCAAATATTTACATTACGTATTCCATTTCTTTGTGTTTAAGTATCATCTATTTGTCTTCAACTCTGTTTTGTCTAATCTTCCAGTTGAATAATTCATTGTAATTTGGAAGTGGTGATAAAAAATGAGGGTAGATGCCTATTGCTAAGGAGTGAAGAGCAACCAATTGTTTAGAAGAGCAAAAGAAATCACTTATGTGGTATACACAGATGGTTCAATTAACTCTGCTGCTGCTGCTAAGTCACTTCAGTCGCGTCCGACTCTGTGCGACCCCATAGACGGCAGCCCACCAGGCTCCCCCTTCCCTGGGATTCTCCAGGCAAGAACACTGGAGTGGGTTGCCATTTCCTTCTCCAATACATGAAAGTGGAAAGTGAAAGTGAAGTCGCTCAGTCGTATCTGACTCTTAGCGACCCCATGGACTGCAGCCTTCCAGGCTCCATGGGATTTTCCAGGCAAGAGTGTTGGAGTGGGGTGCCATAACTTGATTATTTCATTTCCGGGGGCACAGAACATTAGAAACAGTAAGTTTTTGCCCCAGTCTTTACAGACCTTAACATATATTGTGTATTTACCATGGGTGAGGGATAGTTATAGAAATAGCTAATTTCTATTAGCTATTAAAATTTCTAAGTGGCTTTAAAAAGAAAGGATCCTAGGTGGTATGTATTATTAGAATCTGCCTGCAATGCAGGAGACCGGGGTTCAATTTCTGGGTCGGGAAGCCCCTGGAGAAGGAACTGGCAACCCACTCCAGTATTCTTGCCTAGAGAATCCCCATGGACAGAGGAAGCTGGCAGGCTACAGTCCACGGGGTCGCAAGAGTTGGACATGACTTAGCGACTAAACCACCACCACCACCATGTATTATGAGTCCCCTCATTTCACAGACAAGAAACAGTTGGAGAGAAGTTGATAAACTTGCCCAGAATCACACAATAGAAACAGATAGGGTCAGAATTCAAAGACAAGTGTTGTTTTACCAGAGACCACACTGTCACAGTTCTTGGGGCAGGCATACAGTGATGAACAGGTCTGAGGAAGTTCCTGCTGTCACAATCTACGGGGACAAGCCCATGTAAGAGAAGAAAGCTGGGAGGAGCAAGAAACTGACACACAGCACGACAAGGAAGGAGGCTGAGGACTGGGGACCACCAGACCCTTTACAGTTATGATGTAACTCTCTCTTTGCAACCATTCTGCAAGTTAGAGTAAGTACTTTGCAGATGGAGAAATTGAAACTGTAAATAGCTAAACAAATTTCCCCCAATTGTATAATTCATTAATAGTGGACCTGGGATTGGAATCCATGTCTGCATGACATGAAAGCTTAATTCCTTGCTCCTACACATCACTTGTTGTTGTTGCTGCTGTTCAGTTGTTCAGTCACGTCCAACTCTTTGCAAGTATGCCAGGCTTGTCACTACTCTAACAAAACACTGCAAGCCCAGGAGCACAGACACCATTCAGTCTAGTCCACTTCGTACAAAAGGAGACAGTCCTGTACATACTACACCAGGCTGTGAGGGACTTGTGCGAGGCGTAAAATGGTTAAACGTAAAAGTGGGACAATAATGAATGTGTAAAATTGATACCTGAACAATCAAGAACCAGTTACATTATGCTGATTACTCTGTTTAAGAAAATGTATAGCATATTTTTTAAAATCTAAAAATAGACATGGTGAAAATAAATTTGTAGATTTAAAGAGATGAACTTGAGTGTCTGGAAAGTTTTTGGAATACTTCTTTTCTAATGAAATCAGATAAATAAAGTTTTCTATGTTGGGAAACAGTACAAATAGACAGATGAAATAAAGGTTAACACAATTTTGTCTCACAGGGTCCAACAAAAATAGTCCCAACACTTTAATACCAAGTTGGATTATGTGTTAACACTGAATGATTCAGCATCTAAAAAGTGTTTCTACAAGTTAAATGAGAGATTATAATTAAGGGAATTAAAGCTTTTAGAAAAGTAAAATAATTGGATTTCCCCTCAACCATACTTTCATGAGAAAAAAGGACATTGGGTATTCTTCAAAGACTTCTGAATTTAAAATTCAGGTATTCAGCGCCAAGTAAATAGGGGATTTACATTAGAGAACAATATTCATGGCATGTATTAATGCAATCTTTAACTCTGTTTCCTACACTGTCCCATGTATGGCGCTGTATTGATGATTGTCTTGTAATGATAATGTACGTTCTGAACTACAAAAAGGCAAAAAAGTTAAAAACTATAATCAGTGTAATTTGGGAGTAATACATTTGCTTCTGTCTTTTAAAAGTTAGCCAACTGTTGCTTAACTAATACATTTCCGATAACACAAATATTAGAAGATTTTATTCTCAGGCCTATTCAAGGGAGCATTTGAAAAAAAATTATAGAAAGTAGTTCTAGAAATATAAAAAATTATAATTTTTCCATGGCATATTAGTTGTATTGACCTGAATGCTCTTTTAAAGTCCTATGTCCTGCTTAGGTGTTTGATGTATTTTTTATGAAAAAAATTTAATAATTTAAAAATAGCTACGAAGAATTTTTCAGTTGGCTAATGATCATAGACAACACTCAAACGAACAAAAATACTACTTGTTACTGAGTAGCTTTAACATTTTACTGCGTTGCAAGAAAACAATGTGTGGGAGATAATTACTTAATTTCGACCTATATATTTGTGTGCTCAAAAGTGCACTTCAAAAACATAATCACAAATAAGGGTTATGTTTTGTTCAAGCCCTCTTGCTAATTGTGGGGGATTTTCCAAAAAGATCAAAGAAATGGATTTAGTTTAAAGTACAAGAGAAAGAAAAACATTTTCTTCCTGAGCTTTCACATGGTGGAAGGAAGATGTGTAGCTACAACTACTTTCTGTAAAATTTCCAAGACAGTTCCAGTGTTAACATTCCCTTTTGAAACTATGCTAAGCCATTCACTTTGATTTTTGTTTCAAAATATTTGGACACCATAGAGGGTAAGGTCTAATATTTTTAGGAAAATCTTACTTTTACTTTGATTCCTAATAATATTTATGAATAGCAAAGAGTTTGTAAATATAGGTCCCACACTCATTTAGATACTTAGAACATTTAATTAATAAAAAAATTAATGATTTTGAGTAGGTCTTTCTTTTGATGGACTTCTGAAATTTTACGAAATATGATTTGAGTTTATAACAACAAAGAGAGATCTACTTATAACTTTCTCATGTCAAAAATGCTCTGAAAGGTCTTTCTTCCAGCCTTGGTATAAATATATATATAGTGCATATATACTAATTAATCTGTATGTTAGAAAGTGTCCATTGTCTATTATTAGGACAGCATTTCAACATGTAAGATGATATATTTCTCAAACATTTACTATAATTATATCTTCCAGGGAATTATTTAAATGTTGAATGGACTGCAAGGAGATCCAACCAGTCCATCCTAAAGGAGATCAGTCCTGAGTGTTCATTGGAAGGACTGATGTTGAAGCTGAAACTCCAATACTTAGGCCACTTGATACGAAGAACTGACTCACTTGAAAAGACCCTGTTGCTGGGAAAGATTGAAGGCAGGAGGAGAAGGGGACAAAAGAGGATGAGATAGTTGGATAGCATCACTGATTCAATGGACATGAGTTTGAGTAAACTCTGGGAGCTGGTGACGAACAAGGAGGCCTGGCGAGCTGCAGTCCATGGGGTTGCAAAAGAGTCGGACATGACTGAGCAACTGAACTGAACTGAACTGATGATAGACTTTGTCAAAGCAACAATTGAGCAATTGGCCCAGAATGATACTTCACACACTTAGAAGAGGCTCTGAGAGTAGTTCAAAAAAATAAAATCAGCCACTGTTTTCACTGTTTCCCCAACTATTTGCCATAAAGTGATGGGACCAGATGCCATGATCTTAGTTTTCTGAATGTCAAGCTTTAAAGCCAACTTTTTCACTCTCCTCTTTTACTTTCATCAACAGGCTCTTTAGTTCTTCTTCACTTTCTGCCAGAGTAGAGACTCATTAAAAGAATGTGATGTCCTATTTTCTTCCCCTTTAAAGGAAAGGGAGCATTTTAGCAGAAATATAAAGGCAGAGCATACCTATTTCTTGTTTATTAAAGATAAGGTTGAAAGGGAAGCTTACCTCCACCTGCTTGACATCTTCTCAGAAAAGACTCATCTTTACTTTCCTTTCATTTTTCTCCTCACAGTTTTTAGTTGGTTCACATGTTCCAGACCTCAGGAGACAATGTCATCTTTCATTTTTAATGTGGCATGTCCTCAATTTCCTAATGACCATGCACACATAATGGGTGTAATATTTGTGGCTCCTAAGACACACCTGTCTTTGTGTCATACTTATTACATATATCTTGTGTAACAATTATGACATACTTTTCACATCTCAAATAAAGATTTAAAAAATTTTTTGAGATAATCCATATAGATGTCTCTTAAAAATTATACATATATATATATATGCATGTATATACACAGAAATTTATGTATTAGTGTCATTATTATGACTCATAGTATGACCCCAAAGGTATTTTTTAATGACAAAATCATACACATGTAGCAAAGAAGGAAGCTCTTAAACCATCTACATAATCACATAGAATGGATCTAAAAGCTGCCACAGAAACCTCAGGACTCAACTCAAGACTGAGGACTGGAAATGAGAGAGCATTTCTGTTTATATTTGATTTCCTGGCTCCATGTCTTTATATAACTAAGAAATGATATGAATTCACATAATCATGGCCAAAAGCCAAATCTTCTACAAGCACTGGTGAATGTATGTTTATGTTCATGAATAGATATATTAAAGATTTCTATCTTTTTAATTCATAAACTTTTGTGTCTAAACAGAAAAAAATACAACACAATGTTTGACTAAAAATATGTGGATTAAATGTGGTGCTTCTAAACAGAAGCCCTGTCTTTTTCACTCTGGAGAAAATTTGTTCTTTTCCTTAACTAATTTTTCCCCTTTGATTCAAGGGACACTGTGACTTGACAATATTTTCCTTGTAGGCATTTTAAATAATACTATAAAATAACATATGCTGCTGCTACTCCTAAGTTGTTTTAGTCGTGGCCAACTCTGTGCAACCCCAGAGATGGCAGCCCACCAGGCTCCCCTGTCCCTGGGATTCTCCAGGCAAGAACACTGGAGTGGGTTGCCATTTCCTTCTCCAATGCATGAGAGTGAAAAGTGAAAGTAAAGTCGCTCAGTCGTGTCCGAAATTAATTAAATAGGGAAATATTTAAGAATAAAACTTTTAGATTATGCTCTTGAAATTTAGATAATACTCGTCCTTGAAATTTTAATGAGCTTCAAAATTTGTAAATGTTTTGCCCTTTCTTAAATATCATCCAACATGTAATTGAAAAATAAAAACTTATATATTACAATATTATTGTGTCTATTCATCATATATGATGCACTACTCTACGTGATTGACCAATTTAATCTGAAAGTGATATGAGGCCACTAGTATCTGCTTATGACAGTTACAGCAAGATGGATGCAACTAGAGATTATCATACTAAGTGAAGTAGGTCAGAAAGAGAAAGACAAATGCCATATGATATTGCATTTGTGGAATCTAAAATATGACACAAATGAATCTATGAAACAGAAACAGAATCAGAGACATAGAGAATAGACTGGCGGCTACCAAGCGGGAAGGAGATGGGAGAGGGTTGGATTGGGAGTTGAGGATTAGTAGATGCAAACTGTATATATAGAGTGGGATAAACAGTACAGTCCTACTGTATAGCACAGGGAACTATATTCAATCAGTTCAGTTCAGTCGCTCAGTCATGTCCAACTCTTTGCGACCCCATGGACTGCAGCACACCAAGCCTCCCTGTCCATCACCAGCTCCTGGAGTTTACTCAAACTCATGTCCATTGAGTCAGTGATGCCATCCAACCATCTCATCCTCTGTCATCCCCTTCACCTCCCGCCTTTAATCTTTCCCAGCATCAGGGTCTTTTCCAATGAGTCAGTTCTTTGCATCAGGTGGCCAAAGGATTGGAGTTTCAGCTTCAGCATCAGTCCTTCCAATAAATATTCAGGACTGATTTCCTTTAGGATGGACTGGTTGGATCTCCTTGCAGTCCAAGGGACTCTCAAGAGTCTTCTCCAATACCACAGTTCAAAAGCATCAATTCTTCGGCACTTAGCTTTCTTTATAGTCCAACTCTCACATCCATACACGACTACTGGAAAAACCATAGCTTTGACTAGACAGACCTTTGTTGGCAAAGTAATGTCTCTGCTTTTTATATGCTATCTAGGTTGGTCATAAGTTTCCTTTCAAGGAGTAAGCGTCTTTTAATTTCATGGCTGCAGTCACCATCTGCAGTGATTTTGGAGCCCCCCAAAATAAAGTCTGACACTGTTTCCACTGTTTCCCCATCTATTTCCCATGAAGTGATGGGACCAGATGCCATGATCTTTGTTTTCTGAATGTTGAGTTTTAAGCCAACTTTTTCACTCTCCTTTTTCACTTTTGTCAAGAGGCTCTTTAGTTCTTCACTTTCTGCCATAAGGGTGGTGTCATCTGCATAACTGAGGTTATTGATATTTCTCCTGGCAATCTTGATTCCAGCTTGTGCTTCATCCAGCCCAATATCCTGTGATAAACCACAAAGGAAAAGAATATGAAAAAAAAAGTATATATATGTATATGTATGTATAACTGAGTAACTTTCAGTTTGGTCACTCTGTCGTGTCCAACTCTTTGTGACCCCATGGACTGCAGCATGCCAGGCCTCCCAGTCCATTTGCCTCCTGCTAACTCCCGGTGTTTACTCAAACTCATGTCCATTGAGTGGGTGATGCCATCCAGCCATCTCATCCTCTGTCGTCCCCTTCTCCTCCTGCCTTCAATCTTTCCCAACATCAGGGTCTTATCAAATGAGTCAGTTCTTCACATCAGGTGGCCAAAGTGTTGGCGTTTCAGCTTCAGCATCAGTCCTTCCAATGAATATTCAGGACTGATTTCCTTTAGGATGGACTGGTTGGAAATACTTAACACATATTGTAATTCAACTATACTTCAATGAAAAATATTAATAAATTTAAAAAATAAAGACAGTCACAACTTAGCACATTGGTGGTTTACTAAATTTTCCCAACGTAAGTTAATTATCTGGGCAGAGTAAGACCTTTGGCCACCCTTCAGGGTCAAAATTCCCTCTCTAGTTATGTCATTCAACCTCCCTCAGTATTCACCAGTAAGAGTCAGCAGCAGCTTACATAGCCCCTATTTCACCATAATTCGGTCTTGCTAAGCTCACAGCACAGCTTCTCTTTGCTGTATCTTTGAAATCTCCAGAATGCCTCTCTACTGGCTCTCACCTAAAAATGCCTCCCCCATCCACAACTCTCCTTTAACTCTCACCCTCTCTCCTTTTCTTCCCTTTCAGGCTTCCTGAGAGAGGGTTACATTCAGTCCCTCCACTTTCTCATCTCTCATTCCCTCCTTTATTCTCACTCCCTTTTACTTTTAGTAAAATACACATAACATAAAATTTGCCATTTTAACTATTTCCAGTGCACAGTTCCATGGCATTAAGTACATTCATATTATTATACCACCATCATCACTATTGTCTCCAGAACTTTTTCATCTTTCCAAACTAAAACTCTATACCCACTAAATAATAATTCTCTATTCCCCCTCCTCTACCATGAGCTCCTGGCAACCGGCATTCCACTTGCTCTTTGTTGAGTTTGACAGCTCTGGGTACCTCACACAAGGGGAGTCATACAGTATTTGTACTTTGGTGGCTGATATTTCACTTGGCATAACGTCTTCAAGGTTCAGCCCTGTTTCCCTTTGTCTTTTTTCCGATCCTATCTTCTTCATATCATCAAAATGTTCCTTGCCGACGTCACCAGCAATCCCCTCTTTACTGTTCTGGAAAATTGTGTGTCTTAACTATTCAAAAGCATTCAGCTGCCCTTGGCATTTCTTAAAACTCTCCTCTCTTTTCACTTCTAAGACATTCCTCTCTCCTGTGACATTTCTAGCATTTATTTGTAAGTTCCCTTCCATTTTAAACACTGTTTTTCTTTTGTGTGTACATTTAGAGCAGGTACATGTACATGTACATTTTACAGCGTCCTCACTGGGTGATCTCACCCATTCCCGTGGCTTCTGCTGCCATCCACATGGATCCATCCACATGTGGATTCTGACTCTATCTCCAGCCTGGATTTCTCTCCTGAGCTCTGGAGGTGTGCAAACTTCTGTAGCTGGAGCCTGCCCCATGAAGGCACCATGGACAATATGTTCAAAACTGAACTTAGCACTTTTACCTCCAGATTTATAGCAACAAATGGATGGAAGCATCCTCCAAGACATTCTTGACTTTTTAATTTTCCCTACCCATATCATTTCAGTTCAAGAAATCATTGATGTCTTACAGTTTCCTCAGTTTTGTTCACTGACAATTTCTGGAATATCCATTCTCACTGCTACTGTTACTAGTCAGTTCAAGTATTCTTCTCTCTCGGTTCACCATCACAGTGCCCTGCTTCACTTCCTTCGGTTTCTTCCTCATCTAATACATTCACCTGTTGCCAGAATGATATCTTTACAAAGCAAATCTGATTATATCACTCTCGGAATAAAAATTTTCAATACCTTTCCATTGTCTTCAGGAAGGAGTCCATACTCCTTAGCACAACACGTCATGTTCTACGTTTGAACCTCAGCATTTATGACTTTCCTTAGACTTTTGTAGAAATGAATCTTCATTTATACAGACATGACAAACCACCCTGAATGCGCTCTTCCCAGGCTGCTATGTCTTTGTACCTGCCCTTCCCCTGGACAACAATTGCTGTCCTTAAAGACTCAGCTCCAGGGTCACCTCCAGAAAACCTTCCCTGGAGGTTGTTGTAGGGATGAAATAGTGTGCCACTTGGATTCCTCTGCCTCCTCAGGACAAAAGCACTCACGCTTCTAACTGCTGAGAGTGTTAGTAGCAGTTCAGATCCCTGCTATATTTCATTTTGGAGATTACCTTGAGTTGAAGAGCTACTTACTAAAGGTCATGCCTTCCTTCCTTGGGGCAGCCCATTTGCAATGACTAGTCACAGAAGTAGACAGAGGCATAAAGGCCTGGTCCCACTGCCCCCATTGGGACAGTGCTGTGGGCCATTTCAGCCCCATAGTCCTCTCTTGGAAAGACTGAGGACTTTGTCACAAATGTATCACAGCTCAATTTATTCTTTCCCCCAGTTCACCTTCTTTCACTTCTTCCTACAGGTGTCAATCATGACTGCAAGTCTTCTGCACATAAATCTCCATCGTTGACTCTGCTTCACAGGAAACCGCATGGTAGCACTGGGTTACGGCTCTCGACACCACTTGCTTATTTCTAGTGTGACTCTTATCCCATCATTGTTTACTTGTGGAGCTATGCCTAAATATAGTCAGCAGCTTGAGAACAGGGATTTTCAATCTTGTCTTTTCATCCTCACTTCCTTTTTCTCCTCACTCATTAAATCTTTTTGAATAAGTGAATGCATAAATGAATGCATGAGGTCATCATCTTGAAAAGCCTTGGGGGCTTTCCTAAAATCAATTCAATCCTTCCCGTGTCTTATTTCTTTTAGGAATAGCCCCAGAAAATCTGGAACATTTCTCCTAGAATGTATTTTAAGTTTGCTGCTGCTTCTGCTTTATGAAATTGTGAAAGCATAGATTTGGAAATCTGGATTTAGAAGCCTGGATTGAATTCTCAGTTATAATAGCTGTGTGACTTTGGGAAAATCATATAACCTCTTCTTATAACTGCTTGTAAAATTATATAACCTCTTCTTCTTGGTTTTGCCAGCTGGAAGACAGTAATAGCTGTCCACTGATATGGGGTTTTGGTAAATAAATGAGATAATGTCTGTGTGAAGTGATGGACATAGTAGATACTCAGGAAAATGTAAGCCTCTTTTTCTTTTTAGATTGAACTTACTCTTTTTACAATAATTTGCAAAGAAATAAATTACAGTCATTTATTTCTGAGATGATCTCATTAGCTGTCATTATCTTTTCCCTCCCCCTTACCACATGGCAAAAATCCATCATCCTCTGCTCCTATTCTTATTTTGGAAGGAAAAAAAAAGGCTGCTGAAAGCATCTACTCAACAGTCCAAGTCCCTGCTTGCTGTAAGTTTTGCTATTTATCATGAGGCATCAAATTTGCTAGTGGCAGGAGGTGTGGCTAGGTGCATTGAGAGTGAATCAAAGGTGAGTAAATGACATGAACATAACACTGCTTGATGGGTTTCAGTGAAGCAAAGGAGGAGCTAAAATGATTAAGGCACCAAGGAAAGACTATAGGTTTGGTACAAGGTATCCTATATTTAAGTACCCAATTTACCCATGTTTCCATTTTTCTTCTCAGTACTTGGAAAATCCCATTTGTCAGCTTCCTTGAAGTTGAATGGATCATGTGATAAGCTCTGGCCAATAGATGTTAGCAGAAGCAATAGATCATATGTAAGAAGAAGAACTTAAAAACGAGGGATTAGTTTTCAGCTAGAAGTCTGGAATGTTGAAGGACTTATGCTCTAGACATAAGCATAGAGCTTATGCTTATGTCTCCTAAAATCTGGAGCAGATTCTGTACAAAGTGAAATAATTTGTTATGTTAAACTACTGAGATGCTCCTGTTCCTTGTTACCACCACTAAGCTCAGCCAGTTCTGACAAATGTACTGCAGTGCAGGAAAACTCAGGATAAACCCAAATAAGCAAAACATCTCAGGAAAAACAGGAACCATGGCCAGCTGCCTCAGAAAATAGAACTGGGAGGTTATTTAGTATCCTTGTCAATCTTTGCTGTTCCACCACTGACTTAGCTTCTCCCTTTGAATCTGCTCCTCCTTTCTGTGTCCATCTCCTTCTCCCACTTCCAATTGACAGCTGTCTTTCTTGGCATCATTGCATCTCTGCATCATTTGTCCTTCAAAGAGATAGAACTCTCAGTTGCTCCAATCTGGACATGGATCAGGAAGTGCTTCCCCGGTAGCTCAGTGGTAAAGAGTCCACCTGCAAGAAGACACAAAATCAGTCCCTGAACTGGAAATATCCTATGTGCCATGGAGCAACTAAGCCTGGGTGCCACAATTATTGAGCTTGTGCTCTAGAGCCTGGGAACCGCAACTAAGCCATTATGCACTACAGCCCGTGCTCCACAATGACAGAAGCCACCACAATAAAAAGCCCACACACCAGAACTAGAGAAAAGTCTGCACAGCAGTGAACACTCAACACGGCCAAAGAAATTAAATAAATAAATAAAAAGAAAGTGCTCTTGAGCCAGATTACTTCACAGACTGCTACAAATAGTAGTCTACAAATTGGTTTTCCTTGAGTCAGATGTCCTCCCCTGGTCCAGTGAATAAAAACCATGAAACTAGGTCATGAGCTATAAAACATGGTCATCCATGCTTAAGGAGAAGTTTGGGATCTCCCCTGACCTTCACACCCCTACCTTTCCCTCATCAGGAACTGTAGTTTGGAGTGCCACTGGATAGTGCTATAGATATGGTAGGCACCATGTTGACTTGCCCAGTAAACCAGGATACATCTCTCTCAGGTAAGTGAGAGACAGGCTCTTACTCCATTGCTGTGGGCGTAGAACTGGTTGCACAGGTACTTTGGCCTTGATCTGCAAATTGACCTGTGACCTGTGACAGGACAGAATTTTTGTTGAGCTAATGATACTTCCCAGATGAGACGGGAAAAGTGGATCCAATACAGGGTCAAATGCAGGAGATTTCTGGCCTCTTATTAATAGATTTCTTTCTTTCTTTCTTTCATTGATCAAGAACTAAGTATTTCACTCTGAGAATTTTTTTAGTTCATAAGAGACACAAAAGGTGACAGTTTTAGGGTAGTGCAATACTCAATGATTTAAAAATGGCTTTAATATCGAAATATAAATTAAGGACCATTTCACTTCACTCTGGGCATTCAGTTAACTTATAAATGTGAAATAAGACCTTCTCTCTGCTGTTAACATCAGTCTCCTATGACATTCTTTCTTAAATATTCTTTTTAATATGTGGTAATCTTTGCTTGGACTATATTTATTTACCTTCTTAAAATGCTTTTTCCATTTTTAACTCTACTCTTTAAGTCAACCCCTGTTGTTTAACTTTCCCCTAAGGCACCCTCTTAGCCTTCCCAAAATTCTCTACTTTCCCATTCAAATGGTTTCAACTCCCTAACTGCCCTCAGTTTATCCCCAGTTAAAATTCCTATTGCCTCTGAGGTGATCTTGTGTTGGGCTTAGTTGCTCAGCCATGTCCGACTCTTTGCAACCACATGGATTGTAGCCCGCCAGGCTCCTCTGTCCATGGGATTCTCCAGGCAAGAATACTGTAGTGGGATGTTATGCCTTCCTCCAGGGCATCTTCCCAACCCAGGGATTGAGTCCAGGTCTCCTGCATTGCAGGTGGGTTCTTTACTGTCTAAACCACCAGGAAAGCCCAAGAATACTGGAATGGGAAGCCTATCCCTTCTCCAGGGGAACTTCGCGACCCAGGAATCGAACCAGTGTCTCCCTCATTGCAGGTGGATTCTTTACCAGCTGAGCTACCAGGGAAGCCCCAAGGTGAATTTAGTTGGGATTAAAAGGAAATAAGCCAATTCAATTACTACACATTAAGATAAGGAATACGTCAAGGCTATATATTGTCACCCTGCTTATTTAACTTTTATGCAGAGTACATCATGAGAAATGCTGGGCTGAAAGAAGCACAAGCTGGAATCAAGATTGCCAGGAGAAATATCAATAACCTCAGATATGCAGATGACACCACCCTTATGGCAGAAAGTGAAGAGGAACTAAAAAGCCTCTTGATGAAAGTGAAAGAGGAGAGTGAAAAAGTTGGCTTAAAGCTCAACATTCAGAAAACGAAGATCATGGCATCTGGTCCCATCACTTCATGGGAAATAGTTGGGGAAACAGTGGAAACAGTGTCAGACTTTATTTTGGGGGGCTCCAAAATCACTGCAGATGGTGACTGCAGCCATGAAATTAAAAGACGCTTACTCCTTGAAAGGAAACTTATGACCAACCTAGATAGCATATTCAAAAGCAGAGACATTACTTTGCCAACAAAGGTCCATCTAGTCAAGGCTATGGTTTTTCCAGTGGTCATATATGGATGTGAGAGTTGGACTGTGAAGAAAGCTGAGTGCTGAAGAATTGATGCTTTTGAACTGCGGTGATGGAGAAGACTCTTGAGAGTCCCTTGGACTGCAAGGAGATCCAACCAGTCCATTCTGAAGATCAGTCCTGGGTGTTCATTGGAAGGACTGATGCTGAGGCTGAAACTCCAATACTTTGGCCACCTCATGAGAAGAGTTGACTCATTGGAAAAGATGAGTCTGATGCTGGGAGGGATGGGGGGCAGGCGGAGAAGGGGACGACAGAGGATGAGATGGCTGGATGGCATCACCGACCTGATGCACATGAGTTTGGGTGAACTCTGGGAGTTGGTGATGGACAGGGAGGCCTGGCATGCTGCAATTTGTAGGGTTGCAAAGAGTTGGACATGACTGAGCGACTGAACTGAACTGAAGATAAGAATTTCTGGTAGTTAAGGGACAAAATAAAAACACTGTAGAAAAGTGTTTTGATCAGAGATGCCTTCCTACGGTTCTTTAAATTATTGCAATAGGTCCTTTGTGCTTCCTTTTGACTCTACAAACAGAATAGAGGCTTTGACATCAGCTCTCGGTCAGAGGTAACGAATGACACAGGATATGGATGGTGGATTTAATATTTTTTGAGAAACCATGACCACATTTCAGTCACATAAGAGGCTATCATTTATAAAATGCATCCTTATTTCATCAATGTTAAGTTGTGAAAAAGGTGTGCTGTAAATTCTACTGAAATATGGTAAATGGTAGACATGGGGTTGGTATACAGTGGGGAAGCTGCAGTGAGGGCGTGGCGTGTGTTGATCTTTAACTGAGACCAGATTCAGCTTCCAGTCCTCTTTCTTTTTAGCTGTGTGACCCAGGGCAAAGCATTTCATTTCTTTGAGCCTGAGCATCCTCATCTGAAAAATGGGGATAAAAATAGCTATAGGGTTATTAGATGCTTTATGTAAGATATTGTACATGAAAGATCCTGACACATGGCAGGTTCTCAGTGGGTGTGAGCTGAATGTGAATCTGCCTTTTAAACACCTTATAAACTCAGGAAAGAGATTCCAGTCCTACCGAGGTTCGATAGAGACTGGAATGAATTCTCTGGCTGGAAGAGAAAAGACCTCAGCTTTGGGTACCCTACCTCCTTTGTACCATTGTTGGTTAGATAGTGGTTTACTTGTTGTCTGTTCCTTCATTTATTCCTTCACTCAGTCATTATTTTTTGGGTTCCTACTTTTTGTCAGACATTGGGAGAAAATGATAAATAAGACATGGTGATCTCCGTGGATCACTGAACTTAGTAGAGAAATAATGGCATGTAAGCAAATAAGCAAGAAATGTTAAACAACCTTTTTTTATTTTTAATCTGCACCCTTTCCACTAAAGAAAGAGTTTAAAAAAAAAAACAAAACCAAAACCAAGGTAGAATCCCAATGTCTTTTATGACTTGTAAAATGTTGTTGAAGCATGGGTGATCTAAATTAAACTCTATCACAGAAACAAATTTGCCTTCTTCAACTTTTTTCTCCTGTTAAGTTGAATTTGACTTTGGCATCAGGACACATTTTGTTTTCCTTCTGCTCTCACATTCTGCATCTGTTACCTTCTCTGTCAGGCAAGTAGAGAGAGTAAATCCTCAGGCAAGAAACAATAAGTAAGCCACACATCTAGAATCCGAAACAAAATTGGTAGGCATGATTTTAGCTCTTCCTGTTTTCACAGTGCTTTGCATATGGAATACTGTATTATAGGACTTTTAGTTTTGGTGAGGCAGTATGGCACAGTGGGGAAAATACAGGTATAGGAATCAGTGTAAGTTTAAATGTTGGCTTTATCATTTGTTAGTTGTGTGGGCAAGTCATTTAACCTCACCAACTCTCAGTTTCCTAATTTGTAAAAATGAGTGATAATAATACTTAAAGGATTATAGTAATGAAAATATATGCTTACATGTAGTAGGTCTTTAAATATAACTTACTATTGTCAGTTATATTGACACAACATATGACATATATTGTGTCATATGCTGTTAATAGACAGCATACAACACAAAAGAAAATATTTTCTCAGCCCTTGGATAAATGTATAAAATATTCAAACAAATTAATATAAATTGTGTATATTAGGGGCAGAATCTGACCTCATTATATTAAACAGGCAAGTAGTTATTAAAATTTTCCTAACCTGGGACATCTACTGGGGAAAAGTCATTATAAGCTGTAAACTCCTAAAGCCAGTTCTCTAGGTGGGAATGTGGAGTGGGGAATTGCTCTACCCATTAGAGGGCAGTTCATATATTTGGAGTTCTTTGGTAAGGAAGAGTTATTTCTTATTCATTTAGTCATTCGTATGGACTTGTGTTTCTTTTATATTTTAGGTAATAATCTAGTGCTATGTTATTTATCTTGCTATTCAAATTGTTCTGGCTTTGACCATGGGGAATCCTTTCAGGTTGGTTCTTGTGCCCCTGAGATACACCTACATCCTTTTTTTGAGCACTACTTTCTTTCTGGGACTATAACATGCTTTGGGCTCATCTTATATTTTCTCTGCCCCAGCTCTAGAATCAGCCATCTCTCCAAGGAGCCCTGGTTCCTTTGATTGGGAAATGGCTTTTGGCAATCAAGATCTGGTGATAGGTGTGCTCACCCAAAATTTTCTGAGCATTTTCTATGCATCTGGCACTGTTCTGGGCACTGGAGATAGCAAGAGCAAAGGTCTTTGACCTCAAGGAATTTACATTCTAATGAATCATGAAAATTAAAGATGATACTCTGAACAAAAAGTCCAGAAGAATACTTGGCTTATAAAAAGTGCTCAAAAATGTTAGTAATTCCTTCCCTCCCTCTCTCCTTCACTATACTCACTCTACAATTGTTCAAATTCCTTTCTTAGGGATTGGAGCAAACTGGACTATGCTGTGGGTTGGAGTTCCATCTAGGATTGGTATAGGGATTGTTTCTAGAGCTGGGGTACATAGCACATGTGCTCTGCAAAGCACATTTGAAGTGTCCCTAAGAAGGCAAATCAAAGCCTGTAACAAAGGATTAATATCTAACCCCAACCCAAGGGGCACAACACAAACTATCGAGGAGATGAGTCAAAAGCTCAGAATTTCAGTTGATCAAAACCAAGTATGGAAGGAGAGTAGGAGTTGAATCAAGTAGAAAATGTCTCAAGTGAAACCTGTGAATGAGGTAGTGGAGTTGGGTCTTTATTGGATGTTACCTCTATGGTATAGGAGCACCTTACCTGCTTATAAACCCAGACAAGGCAAACACACTTGATCTTTGAATGTCCCTATGTTTTGTTCCCTCCCTCATATTTCCTGTTCGTTGGTCCCTGTTTGTCTTGCCATGTATTCCAGAGTTCAGGTAAAAGTCCACAGAGGAGTCATCTGGAGGAGCTCTTAGGGCAAGCATAATGTTGACACCATGCTGGCCATACTGTCATCCAGAGGCACAATGCAGGGACTGGAGAATAAGTTGCTAATAGCTGCCCCCAGAATCGAGGCTTAGTTAGGGAATACGACATCTCTCAGCTCTCTGCCTTTGTGTTCAGGTACTCTTTGGTGCTGGATGAACTGAGAAGTTGCTACTTTGGAGTGTCTGTGTTGAGGAGTGGGAACCCAGGGTCTCACCAGGAAATGTGAACAGGAGAGCCAGATGTCAGCACCAGGTTGGTGGTAAGCAGAGTCCTGTCTGGGGCTACAGATAAGAAAATAACCCAGGAGGCCAGAATCTGGGTGAGCTGAGAACTGGTAGGGAAAAGAAGTAGGAGAGGGGGCATACAGAGTGGTGCAGGACCAAGGCTGAAGGTTAGGGCTCCACGTGTCCAGTTACCTGTGCTGATGGCTACAGAGGGGTTGGGCTTAATGGGATAAAGGTTCTTTTCCAGGTCCTGCCCAAAAACTCCAAGAGACCAACGTTTTTCCTTTTCAGTGATAGTAAATAATGAATAATTATTTATTATAATGATAATTAAGTATAAGATAATTAGCAACCATATTTTTTATAATCATACATGATAAATGTTTAATATTTACTTTCAGATACCATTCTGAGGCTGTGGTAACCTCTTATGAGGCAGAACTCACCAAAATCTAGTGAACAAATCCAGAAGAAAGGTTGTGGTGGTTTAGTCATTAAGTCATATCCAACTCTTGCAACTCCATGGACTGTGGCCCACCAGCTCCTCTGTCCGTGGGGTTTCCCAGTCAAGAACACTGGAGTGGGTTGCCATTTCTTTCTCAAGAGGATCTTCATGACCGAGGGATTGAACCCATGTTTCCTGCATTGCAGGCAGATTCTTTAACAACTGATCCACCAGGGAAGTTCCTAGAAGAGAGGGGCTTTTAAATAATGGCATTTTAAGCAGTGCTTTGGGAGAAGGCAATAGCATCCCACTCCAGTACTCTTGCCTGGAAAATTCCATGGACAGAGGAGCCTGGAACGCTGAGGGTTGCTGAGGGTCTGACATGACTGAGCGACTTCACTTTCACTTTTTACTTTCATGCATTGGAGAAGGAAATGGCAACCCACTCCAGTGTTCTTGCCTGGAGAATCCCAGGGACAGGGGAGCCTAGTGGGCTGCCGTCTATGGGGTCGCACAGAGTCAGACACGACTGAAGTGACTTAGCAGCAGCAGCAGCAGCAGCAAGCAGTGCTTTGAGTTGAGTCTGCTCTTCTCGACCTCACCTTGGAATAAGAAGAGAGCAATGGGTTGTCATAGCAAATATGGTGTCCGCTTATCCCTTTTTAATCTGGCCCTTGACTAGAGGGTGTGGCATCATGGAGCTGCGAGGGAGGACAAGGCCTAAAGGAGAGAAGGGAAGGGATGGTTTGGGGCAAGAGGACCTCTTCTGTCTATCCTCTCATAAAACCCATTGTCCTGGCAGAGTGTTGCCAAAGCATAGAGATCAATGATTAAAATGCAAGTCAGAAACGCTGCACGGGCAGATGGTGGGAATGAGAGGATTTGTCCTTAGAGTCAGGTACAGTGTCCTCCCACCTGCGTGAACATCAGGACCTTTGAAGATCACTTTCTGTACTCAGAGTCTTAGCTGCTTCAAAGTGGAAAAGAAAATTCAATAAGATTTTTAACTAATTTCTATGCCTCCTTGGCAGCTGTCATATTATACATAGTAAATATCTGGGGTAAACCAAGTAGTCACATGGAAAAAGATTTTTCACACCTCTATTTTGGAATTATGTGCAAAGTTTGCTGCATCCCTCATGCTGAATATCACATAGTTAAATTGATAATTACCCCAGTTGAACATGATGATCTGAAATTAAATTATCAGTCATTGTTCTGTTGCTTAAAAATATTTGCTTTCTCAACTCATGGACAAGATCTGTAATAAAGGTGGCTGGCTTACAAGTTGATATTTACCACTGACATGCAAGGTTCTAAAAAAATGATTAACAGGCTAAAAAAGAAAAGTGAACAATTTGAGAAATTACTAGGTTCTCTGTTACAAAAAAGCAAAACAAACCTTTTATGAAAGGTTCAGTTTCTAATAGAAAGGTGAAAACTGAAAGGGCTTTTGCTTCCTCAGCAATTGAACGCTGGAACTCAGCAGTCCTCTGGCATATATTAGCTATGCTTAAAATTCCCCCTTTGTGCTAAAAAGGAAGTATTGGTAATTCCCTGGAAGTCCACTAATTAGGACTTGGTACTTTCGCTGCAAGGGCCCGGCCTTCTATCCCTGGTCAGGGAACTAAGATCCTGCAAGCCTCACGCTGCAGTGTGGCCAAAAAACACAAACAAAAACAAATAAAATAACTCGCTATCCTGTCCCCCTTTATTTTTGATTCCTTACCACTGTCCCCTCCTTCTTCCTATCTAGTTATCATTGTTTCTTTTCTCCTTATTTATAACTTTCAAGTCTTGCCTCTTTTCTTTCTTCCCTATCTCCTTCTTCCTCGTCTCCCTCTTCAAGGCAATGCTGCACAGTGGTCATTAAAAGCATGGGCTTTGGAAGCAGACTAAGGCTTCCAAATCCGGCTCCACCAGACACTGAGGGGCTTTGGGTAAGCTGCTTTATCTTGCCATGTCGCTACAACTGTGTATCAGTCAAGGTTCATTTAGGGAAGTAGAACCGCTAATGTGGGAGGCACCGAGGAAGTGAAGGTCTGAAAGGGGGAGTTGAAAGGTCAGAGGGTCCGAATGGGTCTCCAAGTAGAGAGCTGATGGAGAAATCTATGAGGAACTACTGCCTCGAAAGGTTTGCATTCAAACGTCTGGTGATGTTGAGTTTGACCAGGAAGACCAGAGGTCTCCGCAGGATGTGGAGTGGAGATGAGTGGATAGCTGGAACCCACTGGTACTTCTATGTCTGCCCGTTGTTGCATCTAACCAAGATGACCTTCAGAATAATGGCTACTGCTTCATTCTGCCTTTCAAATCTCAGGAAAATTCCACTTTTGGCCAAATCAAACCCAGAATCACATAGAGAAGAGGATTCTGGGGAACTTAGGTCTAGTTGGACCGGGTTTGTTTTTTTTTTTTAGTACAAACCACCAGGTGAATGATTTTCAAAATGCAGTTATTAAGAGTTCATAACTCATGGAGATGTGAAAAGTAAATGGGACTTGAAACATGTAAAAAAAGCGCTTATCACAGCATCTAAAACACTGTAAGAAGCCCACCAAATGTCATTTCTTCTTTGTTTTCAATCCTTTTTCTCTTATGTTTCATCCTTTACCTAAGCACTATGACCAAATTTCTTTGTCATTAACATTACACCATCAGTGTTTAGGATAATCAGTAAATGATGTGGCAAGTGTAACAACAAAATAGATACTATTTATTGAGTACTTATTATGTGACCTTTTTATGCATCAACAGGCATGATGCTAATAACAACCCTACAATCCAGCTGCCATCATCATTTGATGAGGAAATGATGAGGACATTGAAGTAGAGAGATTATTACTTGCCCCAAATAGCACACGATTTAGACACAGTACCAGTTGAGAGCCGAGTCATGGAAGCCCATTTTAAATACTCTGTTTTCATTAAGGGTGAGAGTACCACCTCCAGGAAGAGGTACTTTCTAAAGGTATTTAGAAATACAGCACCTTCAAAACTAACAAACGGCCTCAGAACTCCTTTCTTGTTGTTATTGTTTCACACAAAATTTGGACGGATTATAAATCTTCTCTCCATGGTTTGGACTATAAAGCTAGTGGTCAGAAAGAACTCGGTATTTGGCCATGTTAGGCAAAGCAGCCTGAATCAAGCCAACAAGTGTTGAGGTGTTTGGGGAGGGAACTGGAGGAAAGCTGGAGAAAGGTTAAAGTTAGTTTATAATTAGATATAATTTTGCAACCTAAAACTCGAAAAACTTGCTCCAAAAGGACTGCCTTGCCTTCTTAAAGCATGGCCTTGTGACTTTTACTGGAATGCAAAGTTTGTCAAGTTATTCCAGCCAGTAACTCTCTCCCCAATCTGCCCCAAACCCAATCTGTCCCCTAAAGCAGAAACTCTAAATTTGCAACCCCATGGATTATACTCAATGGGCTTCTGGAGTTTTTTAAACTTTTTTTTTCAAAAATTCAAATATTTTTGGGTGGAGCTTATCACAGTTCCCACTCATCTCTATTTTCTGTCATACAACCTTATTTACTTCACTCAACAATGTTACATGCCTTGACTTACAAGGCATTTGAGTTCCCAAAACTTGCAATGGTCTCTAGAAGCACAGATTTCAAAGGGATTATCTGGTTTTGGATTTCCACACAGAAATCAGCAGAGATGAGGCACATGGACCTTCCCAATTCTATTTTTCTACTCATTTGGTCCCTCACCACCCAACATATTCCTTAAAGTTCTTCATGGATGAACTTGTTGTGCAACATTCTGACAACCCCTAGGTTTACCTTTTAAGAAGCAAGGTCTGAATTGCTCAAGAGCCAAGTGGAGAAATCATACATTTGTAACTTCGCCAAGTGTGACATGCATTTCGCAAAAGAAAAACCTCAAAATATAAGGGCTAAGTACTGAAAGAGTGAAGCAGAAAATCTAACCATGTTCCTAAGTAGACACAAGCGCGATCCATTCCTGCAAATACACTTGAAAAAGGGTTACTGGTGTATTTTCTTAGTTTGTTGGGCTTGAAGTTTTAAAGTGTGCTGTTAAGGAAATACTTGATTTCCCATGGTTTGGGACACCTGTGACCTGAAAACTTGAAGGTACTAGAATATGATAAATGATAATGTTTCAGCTATATTGACAAGCATGTTTGGCATTGAGGTGGTTACCTGTCAAAAACAGTGCTGGTATTCGTCACTTCTATTAACAGTCTCTGAAACTTAGGATGTGAAAATGATGGTTTGGTAAAATGTATTTGGTTCAAAAGCTGGTTTGGACATTTTATGATACAGATTGACAAGTATGTGATATGTAACTTAAAACATGTGGGTGCAGTTAAGGTAACCATAGTATTTACTGAATAGAGTCTTTTGTGTTTTTATAGAGATGTGGATAAAAATAGGATGAAATAGAGTCTAGTTTGCTAAAAGAAGACCCAAAACTTTGCTTTTTATTACAAGAGACAAGCCTCCTAGGGATTTGCATCTGCAAATGTCTCCTGGTATCTTTGGTTTCCTGGTTTGTACACCTGAATCTGAGCACCTTATCATCTTTACCATTCTCTTTAAAGGAGCGAAGTAAAAATCTATGTCTCTATTTTTAAAAATTAAAGTTTTATATATGTGAACATAGATATTTTCTTGGTAGATTAATGGAACTCAATAAACTTCTCTGATCTGTGTCTTAGAAGGCATTTAAATGAGGCTGAACATCTAAGGGCCTAGGATGTAGAACACTTGAATTTTTATTCTAGATTATAATACTACTCAGCTGTGGGTGTGACTGGGCACCTGCTTTCTATACAATGTGACCAGTGGATTGAGTGCCTGCTAAGTCACTTCAGTCATGTCCAACTCTTTTCTACCCTATGGACTGTAGCCAGCCAGGCTTCTCTGTCCATGGGATTATCAAGGCAAGAGTACTCATTGGTTGCCATTTCCTCCTCCAGGGCATTTTCCTGACCCAGGGATCAAACTCACGTCTCCTGCATTGCAGGAGGATTCTTTACTGCTGAGCCACCAGGGATGCCCTGACCAGTGGGTTAGACAGTTCCTAAAGCTTCTTCATGGGACTTTCCTGGTGGCTCAGTGGTCAAGAATCCTCTCGCAATGAAGGTGATGTGGCTTCAATCCCTGGATGGGGAAGATCTCCTGGAGAAAGAAATGGCAACCCACTCCAGTATTCTTGCTTGGGAAATCCCCATGGACAGAGAAGACTGGTGGGCTACATACAGACTATGGGGTTGCAAAAAGAGCTGGATATAACTTAGTCACTAAACAGCAAACTTAACTAGCCACATGTGTTTAGTGGCTATTATATTGGACAGTGCTGTTCCAAAGTGTTACAGATAAAGCCTCTTTGAGCAATATCTTTAGTTCACACATCTTTTCATGTACACATTTTATGTATTTTTACATTCATTAATTCAACAAATATTCTTTGAGCACCTTCTTTGTTTCAGGCACTGAGAATATGATGAGCACCTTCATCGGGCTTATATTGTCTCATGGAATAGATGAAAACCAATCAAACAATCACACAGCTGGTGGGAATTAGGAGAATGCGATGGTTGTAAGATTATCCCATGTGGCTGATTTCTGTGAGGAAATCCAGGCTTTTCAACCTCCTTAAAGTCTTCTGATTTCTCTCAAGGGAGTGACCTCTGACCTGGGATCTGAAAACTGGCCCTTTGAAAGGGATAGATTTTATCAGTTGACACTACAGAGATCAAGCAGGGTTAGTAGAAACAAATTTAGATAATTATCAGACTGACTACTCATGTAAACAAAATCACTGTTGCTCTTTAGAAAGAAGAAGAATATCAGGAGCCTGGTGGCTTAAAAGAATTAAAACTGTCAAAACCGAAAGTAGAACAGTTGATCATGGGGTATCCAGGGAGTTTCCAAGTCATTCTGTCTTATGGTATATAAAGGCACAGACTCTCTTAAGTGCTGCATTCTCTTTTATTGAAATAAGTTGTAGAACACACACAAGCACACCTGGGTATAATTAAGAAGTAAGATGTTAGATAAATTACCTTTCCTTAAAGAAATATTTTGATCTTCTTGGAAACCTATACCTCTACTGAATACTAGCTAAGTTTATGATATAGACAAACTATGTCTCATGAAACAGCACTGATCTCTTCCATCTAAATATTTCCTAGCACCCTAGAATGGTCATCTGTGAAGGTTCAGGAAATAAAATGATCCAAAGGAGCATAAATAGTCATCAGAATCTAGTTTGCATGTTAGAATTCCAATCTCCTTGGAAGTTCTAGCTGGTAATCTAAATTAACCATGAAATGATATATGATAATTTGAAAATAATTACATACTCTTAAATGAGACGCCACTAAAGAACAGAAGCACAACATTAAAGTAGCATGTGACACTCTCTAATTTTACCTGCTCTCATTTTAATTTGGGGTTCATAGTCAGGGTGGCAATGCCTCTTCAAAACATTCTGACCTTGGTAAAAAAAAAAATATATCCAGGCAGAATATCTAAGAGAAAAATAGTCTATCATCCTCCAAAGAGAGCATCGAACACTTTCCCCTGTGCAGTATTTCACAAATCTGGTTTTGTGGAATGCTGCCAGATGACTGAACTCTATTCCCATAGCACCTCCCTCCAGCCCCCTTCCCCCACTTTTCCTGGTATCCCTGACAGCATCTGAATTAGGCTAGCACCATGCTTAGAGCAAAATTACACTGTGCTTAGCTAACGGAAATCACTTCAGAACACACCTATGGACCATTCTGGGGTGTGTGCTGGCTAGAACCACTAGAACTCTAGGGTCCATGTAGCACCAAATGCTTTTCTCTCACCTACAAATGTTGACCTGTAAGCCAACAGGTAAGATCTCTATGAGTGATGGGAAAATGCTCCAAAATTCATGTCCACAGATACCCTGAAGCCTCTGAACTTGACTGTGCAGAGTTCAAGTTTCTATCAAACCCACACTGATTGTTTTCATCAAGATACACGCTCACGCCCCATCCAGAGGCAGGCATTGCTACTAGGGGATCCCTACGTTGTTATTACCCTACATCCAGTCTTTCTAGTCTGCAGTTTCACGTGAAACAATTCTTGTGGAGAAACAATTCTGTGTGTGGAGGGGGCTTCTGTCTATGGAGGGGAGGCAGGAAAGAGTGGTGGTTTGGGGAGGAGATTTCTATTCATTTCACTCTGTGTGTGTGTGCGTGTGTGTGTTCCATCACTGTTATGTCTGACTCTTTGCAGGCCCATGGACTGTAGGCTCCTCTGCCCATGGAATTTTCCAGGCAAGAATACTGGAGTGGGGTGCCATTTCCTAATCCAAAGGATTTTCCCAACCCAGGGATTGAACCTATATCTCTTATGTCTCCTTCTCTTTTTTTGAGAAGAATTGATTCTTTATCACCGTGCCACCTTCCCTAGTGGTCACTATTGCCTCTCTGTCCAATCACTCTTTCAAGCCTAAACCATTATATAATACATTTTGTAGCCTTTTGCATGTAGGTTACAACATAAGCAAATGATCTCCTGGAATACTTTAACTTTCTATAATAGAAAACTTCAAACTTTTTATAATAGAAAATTTTAAATGTATCCAACGGTGAGGCACACTTGTACAATAAAGCTCCATATACTCCCATCCCTCAGCTTCTACATGACCAACTTGTGGCCAGTCGTATTTCATCTACACCCTTATACACCTACCACCTGTATTATTTTGAAGCAAGTTTGTGAATAGTTTGCACTTGGATGGAGCAGTTAATAGAGGAGGTCACATTCCCTCTATAGGTGGCTTTGATTCTTTTCTTCCCAGCAGGAAGAAGCGGTGATCCTTGAAACTCCCTAGCAGTTTATGTCTACCTTTCTTTTGGCACTAATCAATCACTTCTTATCTGGAATTATAGATCTTTTGGCACATCTTATTTTTCCTATTGAACCTTCAGGTCCTCGAGGGCAGGGCTTAGGTTCAATTCATCCAGAGTTCAATAAATGCTTATTGAATGAAATAAGAAATGTACAAAGATGGGCTACAGTGACTGAAATCCAAATTTAGATCAAGATGGATACACATCCAGCACTGGGAATTAAAGAAACAGACACCTGTTCACTCAAATTTGCTTCTTCTATTTATAAATCTTTAGTAGAGATGTTGAGTTTCTTCCACATGCCAATACAATCTTTTTTAAAATTTGTTTATTTTTTACTTGAAGGATAATTGCTTTACAGAATTTTGTTGTTAGGGAAAATATGTCTGTCTTGAATTGAATGATGACAGATTTAAATATGGTGAAAGATGTATTTGTCATTTATGATATGTAAGATAGAAGTGGTTTAATGTAGCTATGCATTATATAACACAAACTTGAAAATGGCGATCCATATTTTGCATGAAATAACAAAAGAAATTTAGAAAGGATAATTTTCTTCCACTAAGAAAGAAGATGGACTTTGGAGCTGGGTAGACTTGATTGCAAGGGCCTGCCTTCTGCAAGGTACTTAATGTCTCCAACCCTTACCTTCCTAATTTTATAAGTGTGGAAGGATTTTTTTTCTTGTTTCACTTGATCATGAAGGATTAAATGAGAAAGCATATATGAAATCTCCAGCACCACGTGTTACACAGTCAGTGTTCCTATATGTTGATGATAATATTAGCAACCACTTAAGAGTTTACTATGTGCTGGCCATGGGTCAAGCAGGATACAGGTACTATGCTAATTCATCTTCACAGGACCTTTGAGGAGAGTTGATATTTCCATTTTCTTGATCAGAAAACTGAGATCTAGAAAATTAAGTAACTTGCTCAAGATCACATTACTAATAAGAGGTAGAGCTGGGGTTTGGAGATTAAACCTGGGTCTCTTTGACACTAAAGAGTAATTCTTTGTAATTATTGCACTGCCTGACTTTCTTTCATCAAAATCTCTCTGAAACTTTGCATAGAAAAGGGCCTTTCTTAAAACTTGAAGGAAAATATCTTTTCTTTCAATCACTTATGGCTGTTGTAATCATATATAACTGAGAAATAGGCAGCTTTGAATAATTGGGCATTTTTGAAAGTGGGAGACAATAATGGAAGGATGAACATTTGAAGATCACACTCACTTTTATTTTAAACACTTGTAAGAATAGTGTTCAAATAGAAAATTAATATGTTTGTTTAAGGGATGTATATAATACACAGAGACATTTTTGTAACACTTAGTGATGTAACAGAAAAGCATACCTAAAAGCACAACTTCAGTAAGGCACCAACAGAAATAGCAACATCAAAAATGTATAAAATTCTGGAAGATTTCAAGTGAAGAAGCAAGTAAGTGTTTAGTGCATGATAATGAACAGGCTTTCCAGGTGGTGCTAGTGGTAAAGAACCCGCCTGCTAATACAGGGGACGTAAGAGACAACCCAGGTTTGATCCCTGGGTTGGGGAGATCCTCTGGAGAAGGGAATGTAACCTACTCCAGTACTTTTGCCTGGAGACTCCCATGGACAGAGGAGCTTGGTGGGCTACATACAGTCCAAAGGCTCACAGAGTCGGACACAACTGAGCAACTAAGCACACATACACATATAATGAATGTAGAAGAGGTATTTGTTGGATAATATGACGTGTGAGTCATCAAACACCTAATACATTAAGTCACTCAGAATCTGAGGCATTGTTCAGTGCCTAAGCGTCTTATGAAAACCTCAAGAGTATATGTTTTCCTTTTTTCCTTCTCCTTATTAGAAGTTCTGGCATTTCCAGAGTCTATTAGTTTTTATTGGTTATTTCAATGCAAAATCCTAGAAAGGCTTCCACTAAAATATTCAGGTTGGTCATTTCTGTGCTCTTTGAATAAAAACATCCAAAGGGTTTGGTCTTCTGGAAAATGCAGTCCAGTCTGAAACTTTGTCTTTAAGACTGAACTGGAGTGGCTGGTTCCCTACACATTTCAGCATTCTGATCACACACTTACTGTAGTAAAGAAAAATCTGAGTCAAATGTCTGAGGAACAGGGTGTGATTTAGCTAAAATTGCCGATTTTGTTACAGCATGTTTGTAAAAGTTGCCCCCAAACCGGCTGTCATGAATATTTCTTAAATTAAAATTCCCACTGAATCTTGTGAAAATAAATAGTTGATGTCCAAGAACCTCCCAGAAAAAGCCATTGTAAAGTCTCTCCAGGACAGGAAGCTTTGTCTATGGCACTCACCTCTGCATATTGACAGTCCGGTACCTGGCAAGTGCCATAGATCTGTGTTGACTTTATAATAAAGGGAAATTATTTATGCCACAGTTCAGTTATACCAGGAGACTGGCTTTGTGCTTATTCTTATGGTTAAAGCTTTCCCCTAAGCAAGTTCCAAAACTCCCAGATGTTACAGTAAACATTCCTCAAATGAGTTTTGGATAATAACCTCTATATGGTCCAAGTCCTATGTGGCAAAGATAAACCTTCCCTGCTATTGTTGAATCCTGAAACTCCTCTTGGATTTGGATGCTTGCAGAGATAAAGCAGACTCCAAGATGGTCTCAGCTGGACAAATGTTGAATACAACAATTGCTGCCTCCAGTTGCTTTTGACACAAGTATTTGGTGGGCTGGGGAGCAGAGGAGGATAGTATGCTTGCTATTCATGGACAGGTTTTTTTCTTATTTATCCTGCAGGTGTTAATGATAAACTAATACTGTAGGGCCCATTAGGTCAGGCACTCTATCCTATGGCCACCTGGACTTCCGATCCACTCAGATAAGGGGAAAGATGAAGGAGCAGTAGCAACTTGACTTAATTATAAATGGTCCTTGGTGCCTTGCTAGGGTTCTGACAGTCTGCTTTGGCTTGGGTAGGGGTTGGGCACCTTGCCACTCAGAGTTCCTTACGGGGACAAAGTCTTGAGTGGGGTGTGCAGCATGATAGCTGAATCACCAGATTGAAACACAGCTCTAAATATATTGCTCTTGTCCTTGTCTTATCTTTAGTGTGAGCACTTTAGGAATTTACTTGCTCCTGTATGTTAGGGTCCCTCACTTTTCCCAAATTTAGCCATGGGCAGAGAATACACTTCCACTCCAGGGGCTGCTGCTTGCAGCCGGAGGTAATGCTCTTGCGTGCCTTACTAAGTACAGTGTGAAATTAGTCCCCAAAGGGGACTAATGCATGTCAGATGCATGCATGACCAATGCATGTCAGATGTTCAGGCTTTCTGTGTGACTCCAGCCAGGGGCAGGGATGTGGCTATGGGGAAAATAGGGTTTAAGGAAACAAAGGAGCTTGAAGGCAACCAGCATTCCAGGCTAACCCCACAGTATAAAATGCATGGAGACAGATGGAGGGTCAGTGGGAGGCAGTGGAATAAAAGAGGAGTGGGGGGACTTCCCCTGAAGTTCCAGTGGTTAAGACTCCACACTCGTAATGCAGGGGCCTGGGTTCGATTCCTGGTAAAGAAACTAGATCCCACATGCCCCAACTAAGAGATTCCGTGTGCCACAACTAAAGATCTCGAGTGCCACAACTGAGATCTAGTGCAAACAAATAAATAAATAATTTTTAAAACAGAGAGCTTTGCAAGCCATATATTACTATTAGAGCCTGTCCAGTCACCAGCAGTGTGACCTTGGACAAGTTAACTTTTCTGGGTCTCACTGTCCTCATGTGTAAAATGTCAGGATGTTAACAAGTTCAAATGAATACATGGAAAACCTTTAGGTATGCAGCTGGCGCCTCCCCTTACCCCAAATGCTCAATAAATATTAGCCCTTATTATCTGTAGCTCAGGCTTGCTTTTATGATTTGGTTTGATTAGTTTATCTACTGTTTGTACCAAGATGGGGTCATTTTGGAACATAGAGTTTCCACTTGGTATCACTTCAAAGTTTGAATAAAATCACCTATGCCTGTGCTGGGAAAGGTTGGAGATGCTTCAGAAATGTTCTTAAGGAAGATTACACCTGCCACTAGGTGTGAATTATTTGGCTAATTTAATGTTACAACTAACACAAAGAATGAAAAATAAAAGTTTTCCTTAAATCTATCCTCACTTGGTAATATAATAGGACACTAAGTGGCTCACTCTCTCACTTGTTCAAGAAAAGGCAGTTAAAGAACTTCACAAAACATTTAGTTGCAAAGCCTGAAGAGAGTGCACATCTCAAGAGCAGCTCCTTTCCTCTGCAGGAATACATTCTCACTAGGTCTTGGGGTCAGCCTGCCTCTGGGCTTTGGGAGAGAACGTGCTGGCTTGAGGCAGACCTCTGGACCAATTTACCATGGGATCTGATCAAAAAGCCCATGAGAAGAAGAAAGAAGCTGTGAGCTTCCAAATAACTACATGGTAAAGAATTCATAGGACTTGAAATGCAATATCTGATCTAGACCAGAAAGTTCTTTTGAGAAACACAAAGGAGGAATTATTGTAAATGTGATATGTTAACTGGCCCAATAGGAGAAGGAAGACAACAATGTCAAAAAAAATTTTTTTTTTTAATTTTATTGCTTAAATCCTGGGGTGAGGGGGAAGTCAACAAACTTTTAGGTTCATCTTTGCTACCTACCTTACCAAAGGGGCTAAAACATTTGATACAAGGTCATTTTAGATGTTAAAACAAGGAAACATGGAAGCATAATTATCATATCCAAAACATAAATCACAGCAAATAGTTGGGAAAGGGATGGGCCAGATAGCTGAGGGGGATTAAGAGGTATAAACTACCAGATATAAAATAAGTAAGATTAAGAATGTCATGTACAGCATAGGGAATATTGCCAATATTTTACAATAACTTTATATAGACTATAATTTATAAAAATATTGAATCACTATGTTGTACACCTGAAACTGATATAATATTGTTAAGTCAACTATAATTCAATTAAAAAATTTACCCACAGCAAACAAATTTTTATAGAGACTTGGCTAGTTTTGGTGAGGAAAAAATCCTTGGTGTATTTTCACGGCATCTACCTTCATAATGTAACCTTGAGGAGGGACTAGTACTAGAGTTACTGGAAAGTCATTATTGTATGACGGCTTCTACAATTAGTCTATGATGAATAGGTCCCTGATGGAAATTAACTCTGAGGAAAGCATCATAAGGAAACTCAATTTTAATATAGGGTTTTGCAAGTTCACGCAAATGGCAGTGACCTAAGGAGCAAAAGAGGTTAATTGAAGTGGGTTGTTACCAAATTGTTTGAGTTCAACCTTAGTTTTCTTCTTATCTTATTAAAAAGGTAATGAGTTTTCAAGACAAATATTGTGAACGCCTCATGAGTAGAAAAAATAAGTTATTAGTTAAATGGCTATAGTCCATCAGGAAGGAAAGAATTAAAAGAGAAAGAAAAAGTTGAACTTCATACTTTCAAGTTTAGTATCAGAACCTTGGAGTCTGGATCTTGCTCATTTGTGGAATCCTGAGTAGTTAACTTAGTTTCCCTATGTATGGAATTGAGTAAATAACTTAATCTTTCTGGTATAGATTAGGAATACTTTATGAACATTTTGTCAATGTCTACACAGCAGAAAATTAAGAAGGGATTGCTGATAGCTTGGCTTACATGATCAGTGAAGACAGCAGAACTAGTCAAGACAAGTCTGAGATTAACTGCCCTTGACTCGCCTGCCTTGATTACTTATATGACCTTAATTAGCCAGTTTGGTGCAGACGTCCCTTCACTTTGTACTCAGCAAATTTGACTGTAGAGTTGTTTTCCTCCCCTGCGAAAATAAGCAATGTTTACATTATTAAGATCTAAAAGAAAAATTTTAAAGATGAATAAACACCAGAGGGTAGAGAATTTTCGTTGATTGAACCTCCACTTTCTATTTTCTTGTATCACCCAAAGGATGGCTTCTCACTCCCTGGGTCACCTGCCTCTAGCTCAATGGCTCTCAAGCTTTTTTTAAAATTAATTTGTATTGGGGTATAGTTGATTTACAATGTTGTGTTAGTTTCTCCTGTAGAGCACAGTGAATCAGTTATACATTACATATATTCATTCCTTTTCCATATAGGTCATTACAAAGTATTGAGACGAGTTCCCTGTGCTGCATAGTTCAGTTCAGTTCAGTCACTCAGTCGTCTCCAACTCTTTGTGACCCCATGAATTGCAGCACGCCAGGTCTCCCTGTCCATCACTAACTCCCAGAGTTCACCCACACTCACGTCCATCGAGTCGGTGATGCCATCCACCCATCTCATCCTCTGTTGTCCCCTTCTCCTCCTGCCCCCAATTCCTCCCAGCATAGAGTCTTTTCCAATGAGTCAACTCTTTGCATGAGGTGGCCAAAGTACTGAGGTTTCAGCTTTAGCATCATTCCTTCCAAAGAACACCCAGGACTGATCTCCTTCAGAATGGACTGGTTGGATCTCCTTGCAGTCCAAGGGACTCTCAAGAGTCTTCTCCAACACCACAGTTCAAAAGCATCAATTCTTTGGCACTCAGCTCTCTTCACAGTCCAACTCTCACATCCATACATGACCACAGAAAAAACCATAGCCTTGACTAGATGGACCTTTGTTGGCAAAGTAATGTCTCTGCTTTTGAATATGCTATCTAGGTTGGACATAACTTTCCTTCCAAGGAGTAAGCGTCTTTTAATTTCATGGCTGCAGTCACCATCTGCAGTGATTTTGGAGCCCCCCAAAATAAAGTCTGACACTATTTCCACTGTTTCCCCATCTATTTCCCATGAAGTGATGGGACCAGATGCCCTGATCTTCGTTTTCTGAATGTTGAGCTTTAAGCCAACTTTTTCACTCTCCACTTTCACTTTCATCAAGAGGCTTTTGAGTTCCTCTTCACTTTCTGCCATAAGGGTGGTGTCATCTGCATATCTGAGGTTATTGATATTCTCCCAGCAATCTTGATTCCAGTTTGTGCTTCTTCCATCCCAGCGTTTCTCATGATGTACTCTGCATATAAGTTAAATAAGCAGGGTGACAATATACTGCCTTGACATACTCCTTTTCCTATTTGGAACCAGTCTATTGTTCCATGTCCAGTTCTAACTGTTGCTTCCTGACCTGCATATAGGTTTCTCAAGAGGCAGATCAGGTGGTCTTGTATTCCCATCTCTTTCAGAATTTTCCACAGGGAGGAGCTACCCCGCGTCCGAGGTCAGGGGCGGAGGCCGAGAGTGCCAGGCTGCAACGGCGCAGGAGCTACCCAACGCCGGAGGCCAGGGGTGGCGGCCGGGAGGAGCTACCCCACGTCCAAGGTGGCTGTGCCAGCGCGGGAGGGCAGAGAGGAGCTACTCCACGTTCAAGGTCAGGAGGGGTGGCAGTGAGGAGATACCCCTCGTCCAAGATAAGGAGCAGCGGCTGCGCTTTACTGGAGCAGCCGTGAAGAGATACCCCACGTCCAAGTTAAGAGAAACCCAAGTAAGACGGTAGGTGTTGTGAGAGGGCACCAGAGGGCAGACACACTGAAACCATAATCACAGAAAACTAGTCAATCTAATCACATGGACCACAGCCTTCTTTAACTCAATGAAACTAAGCCATGCCCTCTGGGGCCACCCAAGATGGGCGGGTCATGGTGGAGAGGTCTGACAGAATGTCTTCCACTGGAGAAGGGAATGGCAAACTACTTCAGTATTCTTGCCTGGAGAACCCCATGAACAGTGCTGCACAGTAGGTCCTTATTAGTTATCTATTTTATATGTGGTAGTGTGTATATGTCAGTCTCAATCTCTGAATTTATCCTTCCCCCTGTCTTTCCCCCTTGGTAACCATGAGTTTGTTTTCTATATCCAGTGACTCTCAAACTTGACTAGTTTCAGACTCACTTTGAGGGCTTATTAAAACAGATGGCTGGGCCCCACCCTTATAATTCTGACTCACTGGGTCTGGAGTGCGACCTGAGAATTTGCCTTTTTAGCAGATTCCCAGTAATGCTGGTGCTGCTCTTCCTGGGACTATACTTTGAGAACCACAAAGAGAGTTGGCCTCCTGTCAGCTATACTCTGAGCCATCGGTGTCCCCATCTCCCCCTTCCCTCCCCCCACCTCACCCCCAAGCCTTTATCTCCTCCTTGGGTCCTTGCTTCCATCACTGTAAGTAACCAATGGGATCCTTGACCTCCAGCTCCTCCCTCTGAGTGGCCCCTGCTGGGAGCTGATGTGAAGAAGGCTTACTTTCCTACACCCCCTCTAATGAAAGACTCCTGATTTTTTTAAATGAAAGGATAGACATAACTAGAGGGAATTACAAACAGAAGTGGAATGATGTGAAATGGAGGCTGAATGTGACTGTTCCAGTACACAGAAGCTTGGATTGGAAACCCCATCTTTGGCAAACTGGGGAAGGTGCCTCCATTATTATGGCCACTGTGCACCATATTAGTGATTCCTACTCCTGGCTTGGAAAAGATTTTAGAGGTGCTCTAACTGAATCTTCTTACTCTGCACTGAGGCATGAGATCCAGATGGGTGCTCTGGCTTATCTAGGGTGCCTTCCTCATCCTTTGCTATTAAGTTCAAGACTCTGGTTCTCTCCCAGATACTACTGAGTTTTGTAAAATCTCATGGTAGAGAAATCTTACAGTCTATCTGGGTTTAGGCTCCAATTTTCTGAAGAACTGAAGGAAACAAAGTGACCTTTTTGGTTTCTGAACATGAGGATAAGGAAAGACTACAGAGAAGGCCCAGACTTTTATCAGAGCTTCTCTGCATTTTCAGGAACCTCCCAGTGAGCTCCAAAAAAATCTTTCTATCGTTGCCACACAACCAACATAGCAACCAGGAAAGGAAAAAAGGAAGCTAAGGGTGAGGTCTGAACAAAGGTTTCCCTTTCCTTCTCGAGTTCCTCTTTTAGTATGTGATGCTATAGAGATAAGGTCCAATGCCATCAGCATCTTTGGTGAAAAGGAAGACAGAAGTCTTCCCAAAAAAGTCTACAGAGAGGGGACCAATGTGTGTGTTCAGCAGCTTCATTAGTGGAAACACCATCTGAATGTGGCCTCACTTGCAGGTTTGGGCCCAGGTTCATCTGTGACTTGGCTTAATTTAAATCAACAAGTGAAATATAAGGTATTGATTACGTGCCAGGTAAGTGTTACGGGAGATAGAAAGAGAAGCATGACATGGATCCTGCTTTCAAGGAATCTATTATCTAGAAGGGGAGAGAAGACCTGCATACAAACCACTAAGACAGAATGTGACTATACTATTAAAGGGGGAAAATCAAAGTTCTTCGCCAGTCCTGGGCTCTGGCTGAAAATGGGGTCTTGGCCAATATCCCATGCATCTGGGCCACTGTCAGAAGTTAGAGAAGGCTGAAGTAGAGACCTGTGCCAAAGTTGGTGGCCACTGGGGGACTGGATGATAAAGAGGGTATAAGTTGATTGCAGAAGAAACTACATACTTCTAATTAGCTATTTGTGATCACTGTGGACAATTTTCAGTTTTAATCCATATATTTGCATCATTAATTTTGGTGCAGTCCTTCTTCCTATTTACAAATCTGTGCTTGTAAATGACCAATGGTTGTTCTTTTCACTTAAGTAGTTATGCAACTAAATGATTACATGTGCAAATTCAGGGGTTTGGAGACAAATACAACTGTGTTAGTGGTTGCGTAACCCCACGCTGAAAATGGAAAATTAACAGGCAACCTGTGAAAATTGCTACTACTTCTGAACTATCAAGAAATAAAATTACATATTTGATCTTTAGGACATAATAGAGGAGGTAGATATCTATCTTAGACAAGCAACACAGCAAAGTTCTAAGTAGCTTTGTTATTTAAGTGAGTTGGATCTATAACAACAACAAAAATAAAACCAAATCATGAGATCTGAATACTTTGAGGCCATTCCAATTTCAGTTCAAATGGGTCTGGAAATAAAGTGTAAGCACATCCAAAGTAGGGAGTTTAAAATTTTGTGTAGCCGAAATGGCTAAGAAATCACCCAAAATTCATCTTCCTCCTTCCATAACGGAATTGTTGCTGTGAGGTGGATTGAAGCCCAAAGAAAGAGATGATTCCATAAAGAATCCTATGTTCCTGCAACCCCATAACCACCTGCCTCTGCCCACCCTCTCCTCCTTGAATGAATGCCAGGAGAGGGATACCAGAAGGATTCAGACAGAGTAGAAACAGAAAAACATTTCCACTTTTCAGTTTTGTATGAGGGTGGGCCCTTCACACAACTGGACTCTTTCAGAAGCACTAGAAGAAAAGGGTAGGGTCATTTTGGAGTTCCAGGGGCCTTGGAGACAGGCATGCTGGGTGAATGTGTGAGATGAGATGTGGGCAGGGGTAGAAGGGAATGCTTGTGATGGAGTCAGAGTAACACAAATGCCCAGAGGCTGCAACTAGCTAATCCCTGGGCACCTTGGGCAGGGCATTCTTATCTCTCTTGCTCAGCATGTTGGTTAGGCTCCTGAGAAGAAGTGAGTAATTTAAAAAAAGTAAAAGTAAATCTTGTCATAAGAAAAAAATGAAAACATGCTCCAATAGGTTGAAAAAAAAAATTGTTAGGTATTGTGTGCATGTGTCTGATTATTATGACCAAGGACTTTATGTCCACAAATAGTAAGTTTATGGGAAAAAAGTGCATATATGCATGCTCAGTCATGTCCAACTCTTTGCAACCCCATGGACTGTAGCCCACCAGGCTCCTCTGTCTATAGCATTTTCTAGGCAAGAATACTGGAGTGGGTTGCCCTTTCCTTCTCCAGGGAATCTTCCTAACCCAGGGATCAAACTCGCGTCTCTTGCATTGCAGGTGGATTCTTTACCACTGTGCCACCTGGGAAGCTCACATAAAGACGTAAAAATGATCATTTACAAACTAGAGAATAAAGGTCCCTGATGATATCTAAGTTGCAGAGACAGTAGCTTGCAGCCAGTAAAGTTGTCATTCTCCACACTCTCCACTGCATCCATGATAGGAACACAAGGTTGGAAGTTTGTCGTGCTCAGGGCTATGTGCTACCTGGCTCTTTTAAAAAATCTAATTGGCTCTCTCACACCATCCTCTGGCTGTGGTCTCACTCGAGTCATATTAGTCATTCATTTTAACATATTCTGTTTGGTGGTTAACTTCCATTTTTACCTTGTCATTTGCTATTTCTTGGCAATGTTAATGGATATATTGTAGCCAGAAAAGGTGGATGGGGAACAGGACTGGGCTTAGCTCCTCACTGCACAGGGTATTATATCACATTCCTCTGGCCACCAGCAACACTCTCCAAACTACACCGTCAGCTCCAATTCCAAGATATTTTGGTGGGTTTAACTAGTCTTATTATTCCCAAACTAGTTTTTATTTCCTCTTTGTTTTATTAAAAAATGAAAATAAATGTGTGAACATTGGGAAGTTGGTGTATTGTGTGAGATGAAGCCTTGGTAACAATGTGTAAAATCTATATCTAGAAATAGTTGAAACCAAGAGTCAAACTGTGCAATGCTTAGTATTACAGGCTTTGGTGAACAAAAGGGGTATAAAATAAACAGGTAACTTTTGCTTCTTCCTTTCACCTGAAAGGTAGTTAGTGAAGTCCATGTTGCTCATACCAAAAAAAAAAAAAAAAAATACACTGAAGTGTTTAAAAATACAGCAGGAAAAGATTGATTTTTTTTTTTTAAAGCCAAATCTTGGCATTAACAAAGCACAAGTATTGCGATTCAAAGTTTATATTTTGTAGGTGTGCTTTTACATTTGTGTTCCTATTATTTCTAGTCTGTTTTCCCAGAAGAGCAAAGTAGGGTTGTAGATGAGGGAACTGGCTGAACAGGAGGCCATAAAAGTGATGGAACACCCAGATGGGGTATAAGAAACTAAATATTGATCTTTGTTCTTTCAGTGAGGACTTTCAAGTTTCTAGGGATGTCATTACAGCGATGGCGGCATTGGTTAATCTGATCTGCTCTTCAGCTGTGGTCTTGAACAGTGTTGAAAGAACACTTTGTTCAGGAGCTTCAGCTGACAACCAGAGCGCTCTCTAAAGCAAGGGTTATAGAGAGAACATTCCTTTCCATGTGTTATGTAAGATATTCAAGGTATGCAGGACTCTGAGGCAATGAATAAAACTTGTTTTAAAAAATGATATAACTAAAAAAATGACACAACCTATACATTCAAATTAGTATTTATCCTTCAAAGAGTTATGTTGGAAGACATATCCTAGCAAAGCACTGCTCAAAGCATTTTGGAACTTTTTGTTTCAAAGTTGCTTTTAGAACCAGGGTTAGGGATTGTGAACCACTTAGGACTAAATACTTAGCATTTCATCTCAATTTTTAGCCATGACACAAAAGGCTGATTACTTGTTTTTCTCCCCTGTAGACTTAACTCCAAATAACTTGTGATTTTTTAAAAAACGTATCTACTCATTTATTCATTTATCCATTGATTAATTTAATCAATTAAATATCCATTCAGCGTCCCATATGCCAGGCTATATGTTAGAAGTTGAGGATTCAGTGTTGCACAAGACAGAAATGTTCCCTGCTCTGTTGGAGCTGAGGTTATAATAGGAAAGACAGACTAAAACCATCCCCACAGCAACATGCTAACAAACAAATTTTAAAAATACTTGCCAGTTGGGGTAAATGGTATAAAGGAAACAGATAAGGGGTTGAGTTAGAGAAATAACAAGAAGACAGTTAAATGGGAAAGGTGACATTTAAGCACAGATTTAGCCTTTAAAAACATCTACTTGCCACCACTGAGAGTATTCAAATGAATACATTTTAATTTTGAAGGACAATCTTGAAGCCTGAGTGGACTGGACACAGCCCACTTTTCCCACAGCATAATTTTTTTTCTGTAGGATGTGAAAGTGTAACCCTAATCAACAAAGTAGCCTCAAATGTGATACCTCAGTTACCACAAGCAATCTGTGATAACAAATAAGTTGTATGTCACTTGGCAGCCCTGACCAATTGACAATAGCTTTTCTTTTTGGATTAAACAAACACACACACGCACATTTTTCTCCCCAGATGGCAGAGCCATTGTGACTGTCCCATTTGCAAGGCTCCAGGATTTTTAATCCTTCATCTACTGAGGCTCTCAGAATCCCCTGGGAAATGTCTTGGAGGTCCCCAGTACTGCAGAGGTAGCATCACTTCATGCTATGTCCAGTACTTGCAGGCCAAAGTGGAACAGCATCTGTAGTGTGTTTAGATTCTCAAACTCTTCCGGGATGACACCAATGATCTTGAGAGACATCCTGAGGCTATGCCCTGGCTTCATGGGAAATCATGCTGAGAACATTGGTGGTGTCTGCTATGGGCTTGGAATGGGTCATATAGTGTCAGTTTGACTATCATTGGCAATGTTAAGTTTGATCATAAGATTAAGGTGGTGTCTGACAGATTTCTTCATTGTACAGGTAACTTTCTCCCTTAAGAGTATTAAGAAATAGTCTTAATATTGGTAAAATTTTGAGATTATGTTAATTTCCTGTTCTCCAGCAGTATTTGATTGCCAGATGACTTGCCCAAGTTCATAGCTAGTAAATCACAAAACAGTTACGGGAGTTCTGTTTCTCCAGCTCCCAGGCTCAACAACATTCACTCTGTGATGATGGTTTCATTCATTAGCACATGAACATTTCAGGTAGCATGTGAAGAAGTCAGTGTTTTTAAAGACTCTAAGAAAATCTAGGTGCTATTTAGATCTTCACAGTTTATTAAGTATACACAAAAATAAAAGTTTCATTAGAAACTCCTATTTTGTGGGAAATAGATTTTCCTTGATGTGGCTTCCTTGGATATCCCAGGTGGCTCAGACTGTAAAGTGTCTGCCTATAACGCGGGAGACCTGGGTTCAATCCCTGGGTCTGGAAGATCTCCTGGAGAAGGAAATGGCAGTCCACTCCAGTATTCTTGCTTGGAAAATCCCATGGACAGAGGAGCTGGTAGGCTACAGTCCATGAGGTCGCAAAGAGTCAGACAGGACTGAATGACTTCACTTTCACTTTTGATGTGGCTAAGGAAGCAATAAAGGGTAACACTGCTAAGTAGGGGGCAGATCCCCTGAAGGAGGAAATGGCAACCCACTCCAGTATTCTTGCCTGGAGAATTCCATGGACAGAGGAGCCTGGAGGGCTACAGTCCATGGGGTTGCAAAGAGTCGGACACGACTGACTGACTAAGCCCACACTGCTAAGTAGATGAGTTGTTGCTATTATTATTCAAAAGAAACCCACAAATGTTGGGGCCAATTCTCCCACCCTCAAATATCCTTAAGCAGATTTGGATCCTGTTTCCTCTGCCCTTTTTCACTTAGAATTTTTTTTTTTTTTGGTTACTTATCTCATGGGATCTTAGATCCCTGACTAGGGATCAAATCTGGGACCTTGGGAGTGAAAGCACAGAATCCTAACCACTAAACCACCAGGGAATTCTCTGTCCTTCTGCACTTTGAATACCAGTGTAGATTTGTTGAACAAAAGACTTTGCTGAGTGAGTACCAATATCTTTCCTTAGAATCATTAACTATGACTCTAAATCAGATGGAGTAATGTTCAGTTTCATTTCTTAAACCATATTGTGTTGGCTTTTACATGAATTGAATTCCTATTGTTGAGTCACTCTAAACATCAGAAGCTGTCCCAAAGACTTCCTGTAGCATAGTCTATGGGGTCATTGTATTAGGATAATAGGGTTGAAACATTTCATAATTTAATGAATTTGTAGATTTCTTATTCCCAAAATTAAAAAAGAACTTCTATGAATGTCAAATTCAGTAATTATCAGACAGAACAGAATTTGGCTCTGTTTAACCAACTGGCACACTCTCTGTAGATAACAACATGGTTTGATATTTATAAAGGGCCCATTCCCTACCCCCCTCCACTTAGACACCAGAAATTCATTAAATATAAAGCCTTACATAATTTTGTAAAGAGACTCATTTCTCTGCCGTTTTCCTAGCTTCTAAATTCAATATTAAAAAAAGGTATCAATCTTTGGGTGCAGGCTTTCAGCTTTCCCTGAAATGGAGTAGCTGGTTGTGGTCCAGCACACAAACTAGCTTTGGTTTGATGGAATTTAATTAATTAATTAATAATAAAAATAAACACAGAGTCCCCTTGGTGTTAGGATAACAAGCAAATTCTGGGGAGAGAGATGAGAACAGAATGTGGATCAAGTCTACAAGTGGCCTTGGAATAGAAGATTCCTTCTGGCATTAGGTACACACATTTGGATTTCTTTGGGTTGGAAATATAAAAGCATAATTTTTGCCTTTAATTAAAGTTTTTCCAGTTGAATTCTTGCCAAATGCCCAAAGAAACAGAGCTGGATAGGAACAATAGCTGACATTCATGTTTTAGGTGTTTTACATGAATATCATTTAACCCTCATAGACAACCCTTTAAGAAGGTACAAAAATTATTTTCCTTCTTTGAAAACTGAAGAAACCAGAGCCCCAAAAGTTTAGGCAATCTCTTATAGAATAATCTGGCTTGAAAACCCAGAACAAAGAGCATGAGTCTGAGATGCTGAGGTCCTGAAGACAGGCAGTGTCACCTCCCAAACTCTGCTGCCTCTCCACGGAGGGCTAGGGAGATTTATCATGCTTTTCACAGGAAGACTGTTAAGTGCTTCTCTTGAACAATATGATTATTTTCCACAGCAATCCCTTCATGCAGCTTATAAGCCAAGAACTGGCAGTCCATCAAATGGAAAGTGACTTGTATAAAAAAATCCCCTGTGGTCCTGGGAGATCCGGGCAGAAGGTAAAGAGGCTTTTACCTTTACTCCTGGGAACTCACCAATGGTATCCCTCTTCCCAACTCCTCATCTTGAAAGACAAATAGCATCCTTTCTAGTTGGAGTGTACTCACTTGATACTCGCTCTGCATTTCTCCCTAGAGGCCAACATTCCTGGAAGGGAAAATGAAACCAAGATAATAACCATTGTAGAGATTATGAAACTGCTTCCTATCTGAATCCATACTCTAAACCTCCTTCAGTGCTTTCGTAAACCATCCCACACTGATAGAATTACTTTTTATGACTCATAGATATATTTTACTTTTCCAGTTTTATCCTCTTAACTTTCAAGGAAAAGATCAGATGATGGAAAAGAAAGATTCACCTGCAGAGCTATGTTGAATTTTATTTAACCCTAACACATAGACTGTAGACTGAAAAAAGAAATATGCCCAGCTTAGTATTATGTATAAAGATACTTTTTAAAGTTTTACAGAATATAATCCAATGGTAAAATTCATTCTCTTAACAAATATTTATTGAGTTCTTTTTACATATAAAGTGCTGCAATAGGTGCTGAAGTACAAAAATAAGCAAACCCCATCCCTGCCCTCAAGATGCTTATACTCTTATGTTTGATATTGTGTGAACGTTTGTATGGGCCTGCCTGGGGCGGTCTTTCATTTACACCTATTTCCCTAGTGTAATAATAAATAATGCTCTTTCAGTCTCAAAAGTTTCCCAGTTTAGATGACAAATTGCATATATCCTGGCAGTAATATTTCCCAATAGATGATACTTTTAAAATATTTATAATTCTTGGATATAAATAAAAAGTACAAACAGCAAAGGGGCAAAAAGTATACTGACACAGTCCTCATTTTTTAAAAAAATTTGGCTGTGCCAGGTCCTTGTTGTGGCCTGGCAGCAATGTTGTTGCATGTGGGATCGAGCTCCCTGCATTGGGAGCACAGAGGCTTAACTACTGAACTCCCAGGGAAGGCCCACCATCTTCATTCTGGAATAATTAATACTGTCTGTGTATGTCAATTGAAGTTCATTGGGAAAGTGTGGCACTTTGTTTTGACATTATTTTTTTAAATGCAACTACTGTTCAATCTCTACTGAGAGGCTATATTGGCTAGAAAACTTAAGAAGATGAGAGAATACTGCACTAAAAGGAGATAACAGTATGTATCATACACTCAACTCCGGTTTTAGGAGCCAAAGGTGAATAGGACACAGGGAAGCGTCAGGTGGAGCAGACAGAGCAATGTTTGGAGGCATTTGGGGTCAGGAGCCTCTGATCTGAGAGTTGGTGATGGCATCTACCTTCCTGTCTCTTGGACTCTTTGGTCTCTATCCCATTCCTGTAGGTACTGAACTCATCGGTTTTTAAAGCCACCTGCGATGCACTTTTGTGAAAGGTTGGTGTCTGCAGAACTTTTAATTACACATCATTTTGTGTACTGTTGTCTGAATATGTATATATATGTATTTTGATATTGAAGACAAGCTATTTTTAGTTTCCTTTTGGGTATGTTTGGAGAAACTCTTAACTGTTGCTATGCTGCTATGGAAACGGTATCCACGTATACTGACATGTTTACAATTGTTTAAAACACTATAAACTTTCCAGGGCAAAGGCAAACGGCTTACTTCCATCAAAGTTGCTCCCTGGTTTCCTTTTTTTTTATTAGTTTATTTATTACTCTTAGACCCATGTTGGAATCTGTTTCATCTGTGCCGGGCATTAAAGGGCTGTTTTTTGCTGACATGCATCATTTAATTGATTTCACATTTGTAACTAAGGTAGCGCCAAGAGCAGATGAAAAGTTTACCCTAAAATCAGAAATATTCTTTGGTCTTGCTAGGAACTGAGAATTAAATACTTTCTAGGCTCCCAAATGAAAAAAAAAAAAAAAGAAATAATGCCTCTTGAGGGTGTGTTGACTAAACTAGAATTTGCAAGTTAGGATTGTTATTTAAATGTAACTAATGTAATTATTATTCATGTGTACAGAATGAATTTAAAGACTAGTCTAATTGCTTAGAAACATGCAAACCCCAAAAGGAGTTTTCTGGCTTATTCCAAGCATGGAGAAAAGTAGGTGGCTAAGATTCTTTACAATTTCTGGAAAAAGGAATCTTAACAAAGACACATGAATTGAAGCAAACAAGAACTATGTTTGTTTGAAAGTACCAGGAAAGTGATCTTTGGCAGGGTAGTTTTCTAGGAGTCAAAAAGTATTTTAAAGTGGAATCTGTAATTGTGAATCACACAGTGCTGGGTCCTGACAACATAAAGGGCACATATTCTAGGAGATGAAGAAGGCAAGGGCACCCCACTCCAGTACTCTCGCCTGGGAAATCCCATGGACGGAGGAACCTGGTAGGCTGCAGTCCATGGGGTCACTAAGAGTCGAACACGACCGAGCAACTTCACTTTGACTTTTCAGTTTCACGCATTGGAGAAGGAAATGGCAACCCACTTCAGTATTCTTGCCTGGAGAATCCCAGAGACAGGAGAGCCTGGTGGGCTGACGTCTATGGGGTCGCATAGAGTCAGACACGACTGAAGCGACTTAGCAGCAGCAGCAGCAGCATTCTAGGAGAGTATAATATTTTATAGAATTTTAAACAGAGTGCTTACTCCTTTAAAAAATTCTCTTTTCTAAAGTTTGATATCTACTTTGAGTAAGTATACAGTAAAGAAAATTTTAGCTGTTATGCAATCTACTTTCTTCACTCTTTTGCTAAAATCTCATTTTTGTCATCTTCCTGAAATGGTCATTTAAAAATCACAGATTCAAAAAAAAAAAAAACAACCACTCAATGGAGTATAGTTGATTAACAACTATGCTCTGATATAAAATAAAAATTAAAACAAAAAACACCCAGTGGAAGCCCTGTGGGAATGATCCTGATTCGTGGACAGCTAGTTGACTTGGGCCTGGATTGCATGTAGAGATCACAGTCCCCCTCTCCCCCACTTCCACCTCCCCTGACAGGCCCCTTTAACAGTGTTTATACACTTTCTGTGCTACCACTCATCAGTGGATATTCCATTCTAAGCCCTTCAAAGGGATGAGGTTTATGTGATTTTGTTTTTCTTCTTTGTGGGAAGGGTTCCTCTCCCACCTCTTGGAGTTTAGCAGCAGCTAAGAAATGTGACCCCAAGGTCACATTCAGATTAGAACTCAGTAAAACCTGAGGGTCTGTTATTTCATGGCAATGGCACCCCACCCCATTACTCTTGCCTGGAAAATCCCATGGAAGGAGGAGCCTGGAAGGCTGCAGTCCATGGGGTCGCTGAGGGTCGGACACGACTGAGCGACTTCACTTTCACTTTTCACTTTCATGCACTGGAGAAGGAAATGGCAACCCACTCCAGTATTCTTGCCTGGAGAATCCCAGGGACAGAGGAGCCTGGCAGCTACAGTCCCTAGTATCACAGAGAGTCAGATATGGCTGAAGCTACTTAGCATGCATGCACGCACCCGTGGAGAGGGTTTGCATGGGAGGGGAATCTGGCTTAGCATTGGTTGCATTCATTCCCTGGGGTGGGAGCCTAGAAAGAGAGGGTGTCAAGCGGCTCTGGCAACTGAGTCCCGTCAGGGTTGCCCTCAGGATCAGGATGAAAAGAGGGAAATGAGGTAGCAGCAGCACCATGGCTTAACACTGAGCGCTCCCCAGGCAGCCACTAATTGGCTTACTCTTTTCAGATTTCTCTTAAGAAGCCGATTTCCGTTTCTGTTCTGTTGCCTCTGAGGGGATTTCCCAAATTAACCTTCTCTAAGCTTTCTTGAGGGACTGTTTTTGAGGGCTGGTGGGGAATTTCCCTCTTCTGACCAAAGTGTTGCTGGGAGAGATTTACTGCTGATTTTCATCTGGGGATTTTCTCACAGGCCTTTGCTACTTCCTGTTTCCCAGGAGTCTCTGCTCTCTGGGAACTGAAGAGCTAACAAGCAAAGGGGATAAACAGATTTAAGGAAAAGGAAAGAGGGTGTGTTTCATATGGTGTTTCTTCTTCTCTTTTCTAGTTCTTTGCCATAATGATACTGGATTTGAAGACTGGACCCAGGGACCTTGCTGAGGGCCTCAGCTTGATTACACTAAACGTTCCACAGGAACTTGGGTTGGACAGTGAACTCACAAGTCAGAATAAATGATCAGTTTTACTAGAATAGCTCTTCTGTATTGGGGATGGATAGAAACTCCTATGTTAAAAGAAGCCACTAAAGAATCATTGCACATTTTACTTAATGGTAATACTCTTCCACTAGTTAAGTGCTTTCTGTGTCATGCATGGTGCTTGGGGTTTTACATACATGTCTCATTTGATCCTGGCAACTACCCAGAGAAGCAGGCTTTACTAAGACCCATCTAACAGATGAGCACATCAAGGCTCTGAACTGTTAGGTTATTAGCCACATTTTCCAGGCTGGTATTAGGAGCCCAATTTTGTGGCATCCCAAAGCCTATGTTTATTTAGCTATAAATTTGTCCTAAATTTGAGATTTGTTTCATTGGTCTTTTAGGTTCTATTACCAGAAAATTAATGGAAAGGATCCTTAGGAGAAGCAGCCCCCCAAAACCATGAGTGAAGATATTTTCGGGGCAGTTGACAGTTGTTAGCTTAGTTCTATACACCTGCCAGGCCCTTTTGCTGTATATTCACTATTTTCACATCCCCTGGAAAGTGATGCTGCTGACCTGGGAATAGGAATCAATGTATAAAAGAAGCTCCAATTGGAGCAATTAATTAGTCCTTCCTCTTTGAAAACCTTCTGACTAACCACTGCTTTACACCTTGTTATTTTCTACCCTAGTTTTGTACATTTTGTCAAGGTTCTTAGAAATAATTCCCCTGAGGACAGGTCCTGGACTATCTCTGACCCTGCTTTGCCCCAGGGAAAATAACATTCTTGATTGCTCTGAAGCTAGATCCCTGTCTGTATGTGCCCTGGTGTGTGTGTGTGTTTTCTTGTATGAGTTTCTCAGTGAGGTAGATTATTAGCCACAGTTGACATTTACAAAGTCCTCCATATATTTTCAGTTCCCCCAGAGAAGTTGTGAGCGTGGGTGAGGGTGCTGGGGGCAGCAGTGGCACTGATAAAGCAGTTCCTGGGGGTTCCCAATGGTTGGGATGCCCCTGCTGCCTTGACACCCCTTCCCCACTGCAGACTTTGCTGCAGCCCCTCCTCTCCAGTCTTTGTCTAGGAGGGCTCCTGACCACATCCTCTTCATCCAAATGGTGAACTCCAATAGCCATCAAGAGTTAAGAGTTGACTGGTTGCCAAGTGATTTACTGCCTTAATTGACTTGATTCTCACCCATGAAGGTAGGCAGAATGATTCCCATTTACTTTATCAGTGAGGAAACCAAGGCCCTGTCAGGTTAATAATTGACCCAAAGTCACCTAGCAAGTAATCTGAGGGACTGGGACACAAATTCTAATCTGTCTGATTCCTAGTTACGGCTTTGTTGGGAGAGAGGGGAGTACACCTTATTTGTGTGTTTATTTATTTATATGAAGATATTCATCTCAGATGTAGAACATTTTTATGTATCACGAAATGATCACCAAAATGATCTCTAGTTACCATCTGTCACCATGCAAAGTTGTTAACAATATTGTTGACTAGATTCCCTTTGTGTACATTACATCTTTGTGACTTATTTATTATATAGCTAGAAGTCTGTACCTCTTAATCCCCTTCACCTGTTTCGTATATGCTCCCATTCTCCTCCCCTTTGGCAACCACCAGTCCTATGAATCTGTTTCTGTTTTGTTTAATTTGCTTGTTTTTTTTTTAATTTCATATATATATATCACATCTTTTTTATCCATCTATTGATGAACACTTACCTTGCTTCCATATCTTGGCTATATAAATAGTGCTTCATGAACATAAGGGAATGAGTTATTTTTGAATTAATATTCTTTAGAAAAATACCCAGAAGTGAAACGGCTGGATGGTATGCAGTTCAACTTGCAGTTTTTTTGAGAACCTCTATATTGTTTTACCGGAGAAGGCAATGGCAACCCACTCCAGTACTCTTGCCTGGAGAATCCCATGGATGGAGGAGCCTGGTAGGCTGCAGTCCATGGGATCGTGAAGAGTCTGACACCGCTGAGCGACTTCGCTTTCACTTTTCACTTTCATGCTTTGGAGAAGGAAATGGCAACCCACTCCAGTGTTCTTCCTGGAGAATCCCAGGGACGGTGGAGCCTGATGGGCTGCCGTCTCAGGGGTCGCAAAGAGTCGGACACAACTGAATCGACTTAGCAGCAGCAGCAGCATATTGTTTTACATAGTGGCTGCACCAGTTTACACTTCCACCAAAAATGCAAGAGGACTCCTGTTTTACCACAACCTCACCAACACTTACTGCTTCTTGTCTTTTTGATAATAGCCATCCTGACAGGGGTGAGATAGTATCTTACTGTGGTTTTGATTTGCGTTCCCCTGATGATTAGTGACGTTGAGCACTTTTTCTTGTTCTTTTCAGCCATCTGTTTGTCTTCCTTGGAAAAATGTCTACTCAGATCCTCTAATTTTTAGTCTTGTTGTTTGTTTCTTGATATTGATTTCTTCACTTATGGTTGGGTGCATTCCATTATTGTTATATTTGGGTTCCCTTCATTTTGTGTGTGTGTATCATTATAGGCTTTTTTTTGTGATTACCATGAGGTTCATACATACAAACCCATGTCTATAGCAGTCTATTTTAAGCTGATAGTCATTCAAGTTTGAAGGCATTCTAGAAGTACTACATTTTAGTTTCCCTGTTTCCATGTTTTATGTTTTTGATGTCACATTTTAAATTGTTTTTTTGTGTGTATCCCTTAACTACCTATTGTAGTTACATTCGTTTATACTACTTTTGTCTTTTAACTGTCACATTAGCTTTTCAGTGGCTATGGTTTTTCTAGTCGTCATGTATGGATGTGAGAGTTGGGCTATAAAGAAAGCTGAGCACCGAATAATTGATTCTTTTGAACTGCGGTGTTGGAGAAGACTCTTGATAGTCCCTTGGACTGCAAGGAGATCAACCAGTCCATCCTAAAGGAGATCAGTCCTGGGTGTTCATTGGAAGGACTGATGTTGAAGCTGAAACTCTAATACTTTGGCCACCTAATGCCAAGAACCGACTCATTGGAAAAGACCCTGATGCTGGGAAAGACTGAGGGCGGGAGGAGAAGGGGACAACAGAGGATGAGTTGGTTGGATGGCATCACCAACTCAATGGACATGAGTTTGGGTAAACTCTCGGAGTTGGTGATGGACAGGGAGGCCTGGCATGCTGCAGTTCATGGGATCGCAGAGTCGGACACGACTGAGCGACTGAACTAAACTCACTGCCTTTACTATATATTTTCTTTTACCAGTGAAATTTTCATTCATATATTTTCTTATTTCTAGTTATGGTCCTTTCTGCTTAAAGGAACGAGACCCTTTAACATTTCTTGTAAGGCTTGTCTAGACATAATAAACCCCTTTGGTTTTTACTTATCTGGGAAACTCTATCTTTTTCTCAATTCTGAATCATAACCTTGCCAAACAATTTTCTCGGTTGTATAAGTTTTTTCCTCTTAGCATTTTAAATATATCCTGCCTCTCCCTTCTGGCCTGTAAAGTTTCTGCTGAAAAATCAGCTGTTAGTCTTATGGGATTTCCCTTGTATATCATTAGTTTTTTTTTTTTTTTTTCTTGCTGCTTTTAAGATTCTCTTATCTTTACCTTTTCTATTTTCGTTATGTCTTGGTGTGCATCTCTTTTAGATCATCTTGTTTGGAACTCTCTGTACTTCCTATATCTGGATGTCTGTTTCCTTCTGCAGTTTAGAGAAGTTTTTGGCCATTATTTCCTCAAGTAAGTCTTCTATCTCTTTCTGTCTCTCTTCTCCTAATGGGATCCCTATAATGCAAATGTTAAGTGTGCTTAATGTTGCCCCAGAAGTTCCTTAAATAGTCCTCAGTTTAAAAAATTCTTTTTTCTTTTCCTGTTCTGGTTGGGTGATTTCTACTCTTCTATCTTCCAGATCACTTTTTCATTCTTCTGTATTGTCTAATTGCTGTTGATTCCTTCTAGTATGTTTTTTATTTCAGTTCTTATATTCTTCAGTTCTGATTTGTTCTTTCTTATGTTTTCTAAATCTTTGTTGAAATTCTTCCTAAGTTCCTCCTTTCTTCTTCCAAACTCAGTGAGCACCCCTGTGATTGTTTCTTTGAATGCTTTATCAAGTAAATTACTTCTCTTCATTTCATTAGGGTTTTTATTCTGGGGTTTTATTTTGTTTTTCATTTGGAACATATTTCTCTGTCTCATTTTATATATATATATATATACACACACACATATATAAAACTATACAAGCAACTATGCAATCTGAAAAAATATGTATTTCTTTTTCAGTTTCCTTTCCATTATAGGATATTATATTGAATATAGTTCCCTATGCTATACAGTAGGTCCTTACTATTTATCTATTTTATGTATAGTATATACATCTTGGAGAAGGCAATGGCACCCCACTCCAGTACTCTTGCCTGGAAAATCCCATGGATGGAGGAGCCTGGTAGGCTGCAGTCCATGGGGTCACTAGGAGTTGGACACGACTTCAATTTCACTTTCATGCATTGGAGAAGGAAATGGCAACCCACTCCAGTGTTCTTGCCTGGAGAATCCCAGAGACGGGGGAGCCTGGTGGGCTGCCGTCTACGGGGTCGCACAGAGTCGGACACGACTAAAGTGACTTAGCAGCAGCAGCAGCAGCAGTATACATCTGTGGGCAAAGGGCATGGCAACCCACTCCAGTATTCGTGCCTGGACAATCCCATGGACAGAGGAGACTTGCAAGCTACAGTCTCTAGGGTTGCAAAGAGTCAGACACGACTGAAGTGACTGAGCATACATGCATACATCTATTAATCCCACACTTCTTATTTATCTCTCCCCACCCCTTTTTCCCTTTGGTAACCATGAATTTGTTTTCTATGTTTGTGGATCTGTTTTATAAACTAGTTTATTTGTATCATTTTTTGAGACTCCACATATAAGTTATGTCATATGATATTTGTGTTTCTCTGACTTATTTCACCTAGTATGATAACCACTAGGTCCATCCATGTTGCTGCAAATGACATTATTTCATTCTTTTTTATAGTTGAGTAATATTCCACTGCATGTATGTACCACATCTCTATCCATCCATCTATTGATGGACTTTTTGGTTGCTTTCATGTCTTGGCTATTGTAGACAGTGTCACTCTGAACATTGTAGTGCACATATCTTTTTGAATTAAAGTTTTCATCTTTTCCAGATATATGCCCAGGAATGGGATTGCTGGATCATATGCATCAAGGAAATTATATAGTGGAGGTGATTTTATAATCTCTGAAATGACCTTGTACAGAAAGTAATATTAATAGTTAAAAATTAAATAACTCCATAGTGAATAACCATGTTCAGGACATGTTTGTCTGTTTGAAAGAAAATAGAGCATTCCCTTGGAAATTATTAATTATTTATATTATAAATGAATAAAACATTTCAGAAAATGGGAGCCACCGCTCCATGTCTTTGTACTCTTTTAAGCAAAGGTTTTCTAACAAGTTATCTAGACTTGCTGCCTCTAGTTTCTCTCTTCTTATTACCTCTTCAAACTCGTTCCAAACATGTGTCTGTCATGAATGCTTCACTGAAGCTACTCTTTCTGAAGACGCTGATGCTGTACTTTTCTGAGTCCGTCTGTCAGTTCTCAGGCCTCTGCTTAGGTGTGTGTCAGTCGCGTTTGCCGCAGTAACATGTTTCTTCTACTCTGGAAGTTTCTTCACTTTGCTTCCAGGACACACCCTCTCTTGGGTTTCCTCCTCCTCACTGGACATTCCTTCTCAGTCTCCTTTGCTGGTCCCTCCTCTCCTCTGTGACCTCATAATCCTGGAGGGTCATTGGGTCTTCTTCTTAGGCCTCTTCTCTTCCTTACTCTCTCCTTGGTTATCTCCGCTTAGTTCCACAGCCTTAAATATCATTTACATGCTGCCAGAAGTATATCTCCAGCCCAGACTCCTCTTCTGAACTCTAGACCTTTATCCAACTGCCAACTTGACATCTCAGAATTAACAAGTCCAAACTCGAACTCCCATTCTTCCTTTTAAAGCCTGGTCCACCCACAGTCTACACCTCTCAGTGGATGATGATCCTACCCTTAATTAGTTCTGACCAAAAACTTTAGAGTCATCCTTGACTCCTCTTTGTCTCTTTTTTCACATCCAAATCTTGTTGGCTCCTTCTCCAAAAAGTATATTTGGCATCCAACCACTTTTCACCACCTCCACCTCTCCCAGCCTGATCTGAGCCACCATCATCATCTCTTTCTTGGATAATTGCCATCACTTCTTAACAAGTCACCTCTCTTCTGCCCTTTCCCCTTGCTTCTACTACAGGCTAGTCTCAAGAATTCAGTCAGAGAGACGCTTCAAAAATAAGGGCAAATCCTGCTACTCTTCTGCTCAGAAACCTCATAATGGTGTTCTATTTCACTCAGAGTAATACAAGTGCCCACAAAGACCTATACAATCCAGATCACCTGCTTCTCCATCACCTTTCTGGCCTCAGCTCCTGCTAACTTCACCTTTATTCACTCCCCTCCAGCCATGCTGATCTCCTTGCTGTTCCTCAAATTTTGGCCTGGAAAGCTTTCCCCAGATAACCACATGGCCTTCACTTTCACCTTCTTCACATGTTCCCTAGGTTTTCACCTTCTCAATGAGGCCACCCTGCCACCTACTGAAACTGAACTTGCCTTCCCTCTCCACACCCAGCACTCCTGATCATCTTACCCTGCTATTTCCGTTTTTCATAACATTTATCCCTTCTAATGTCTATGGAAATTACTTACTTGTTGTGTTTATGGTTTATTTTTTGTTTCCCACCTATAATGTAGTCTCCAAAGGACAGGGATCTGTTTATTTTGCTTACTGATGTATTCTAAGCACCAGATCAGTGTCAGTCACCTGGTAGGAAATCAGTAAATATTTTTAAATGAATGAAAATTCAAATCTCCAGAGACAGAAATGACAGACATGAGAAAAGCCTGTTAAGATCATATCTGTATTGGTTCAGTAATTTTAAAAAGGGATTCTTATATCTTACTTCCTGATGACAGAAATGAGCATATAACTTCACAAACTCACATATCAAAAGCACCCGTGGCAGTCTGTTCTCTTCAACTGTTGCTTTTGAAGAATTTGATAAAACATCTTATCTTTCTTTTTGGGTAAGCTCCTTTTAAATACTCAAATAACCTGGTTGTTTCTGCTGGGAAGACATTAGAAAGGCATTTAGATGAAGGATAGAATTTATCAGGGCTCATGGTCAAAACAAAAACAACTCCTCAATATTTATTCTATATTGTCTCTGAATGATAATATTCATAGTTTTTACCTGGATAGGCTTCATAATGTTCGTAGTACTGTTAGGGGCCTTAAAATTCATGCGACCTATTTTCTCAGCTGAAAGTGGGAGGGATTCTGACAGCAAGTTGGTTTGTGGGTAAAAGCATGACACCATTGGTCCGGGTCTGTTGGCCTGACTAACCATAGCTGTTACATATTTATATTAATACTTCCCTTTTTGAGACATTTCAAGAAGTACTTTTCTCAGTAGTATGAGGTTGACTGCATGTACTAATGACAGAATTTCTGAGGTTGCTCATGAGTGTTTTCTGGTAAGCCTAACCACGACATCATGAGTGCTTAGTAAATGACAACATGGTAGGTATAGAGGTTAAAATAGGGTCATTATCTCACTGTCTTTCTCAACAGAAAGCCCAAAATAGTATAAGTTATTTTATTCTGTAGTTTTCACCCATGCCCTTTTCCCCACTCCAGGGAAGCCTTAAGAGGATTTGCTACAACTGTGTTATGCATATGATAGATAGGATCTGTTACTATGATTAAATAATTGATTTATATTTTAAACAAGCAACTATCTGTTATTTATAGTGGCAGTTCTATTACTTAAAGTAATTTTGGATAGATCAAAATTCACCACTCAGTTTTTATTTTTTATTTTTTTTAATTTATTTTTTTTAATTTTATTTTATTTTTAAACTTTACATAATTGTATTAGTTTTGCCAAATATCAAAATGAATCCGCCACAGGTATACATGTGTTCCCCATCCTGAACCCTCCTCCCTCCTCCCTCCCCATTCCATCCCTCTGGGTCGTCCCAGTGCACCAGCCCCAAGCATCCAGTATCGTGCATCGAACCTGGACTGGCAACTCGTTTCATACATGATATTTTACATGTTTCAATGCCATTCTCCCAAATCTTCCCACCCTCTCCCTCTCTCTCAGAGTCCATAAGACTGTTCTATACATCAGTGTCTCTTTTGCTGTCTCGTACACAGGGTTATTGTTACCATCTTTCTAAATTCCATATATATGCGTTAGTATACTGTATTGGTGTTTTTCTTTTTTTCTTTTTTTTTTTTTTAATTTTATTTTATTTTTAAACTTAACATAACTGTATTAGATTTGCCAAATATCAAAATGAATCCGCCACAGGTATACATGTGTTCCCCATCCTGAACCCTCCTCCCTCCTCCCTCCCCATTCCATCCCTCTGGGTCGTCCCAGTGCACCAGCCCCAAGCATCCAGTATCGTGCATCGCACCTGGACTGGCAACTCATTTCATACATGATATTTTACATGTTTCAATGCCATTCTCCCAAATCTTCCCACCCTCTCCCTCTCCCACAGAGTCCCTAAGACTGTTCTATACATCAGTGTCTCTTTTGCTGTCTCGTACACAGGGTTATTGTTACCATCTTTCTAAATTCCATATATATGCGTTAGTATACTGTATTGGTGTTTTTCTTTCTGGCTTACTTCACTCTGTATAATAGGCTCCAGTTTCATCCACCTCATTAGAACTGATTCAAATGTATTCTTTTTAATGGCTGAATAATACTCCATTGTGTATATGTACCACAGCTTTCTTATCCATTCATCTGCTGATGGACATCTAGGTTGCTTCCATGTCCTGGCTATTATAAACAGTGCTGCGATGAACATTGGGGTACTCGTGTCTCTTTCCCTTCTGGTTTTCTCAGTGTGTATGCCCAGCAGTGGGATTGCTGGATCATAAGGCATGTCTATTTCCAGTTTTTAAAGGAATCTCCACACTGTTCTCCATAGTGGCTGTACTAGTTTGCATTCCCACCAACAGTGTAAGAGGGTTCCCTTTTCTCCACACCCTCTCCAGCATTTATTACTTGTAGACTTTTGGATCGCAGCCATTCTGACTGGTGTGAAATGGTACCTCATAGTGGTTTTGATTTGCATTTCTCTGATAATGAGTGATGTTGAGCATCTTTTCATGTGTTTGTTAGCCATCTGTATGTCTTCTTTGGAGAAATGTCTATTTAGTTCTTTGGCCCATTTTTTGATTGGGTCATTTATTTTTCTGGAGTTGAGCTGTAGGAGTTGCTTGTATATTTTTGAGATTAGTTGTTTGTCAGTTGCTTCATTTGCTATTATCTTCTCCCATTCTGAAGGTTGTCTTTTCACCTTGCTAATAGTTTCCTTTGATGTGCAGAAGCTTTTAAGGTTAATTAGGTCCCATTTGTTTATTTTTGCTTTTATTTCCAATATTCTGGGAGGTGGGTCATAGAGGATCCTGCTGTGATGTATGTCAGAGAGTGTTTTGCCTATGTTCTCCTCTAGGAGTTTTATAGTTTCTGGTCTTACGTTTAGATCTTTAATCCATTTTGAGTTTATTTTTGTGTATGGTGTTAGAAAGTGTTCTAGTTTCATTCTTTTACAAGTGGTTGACCAGAGTTCCCAGCACCACTTGTTAAAGAGATTGTCTTTAATCCATTGTATATTCTTGCCTCCTTTGTCGAAGATAAGGTGTCCATATATGCGTGGATTTATCTCTGGGCTTTCTATTTTGTTCCATTGATCTATATTTCTGTCTTTGTGCCAGTACCATACTGTCTTGATAACTGTGGCTTTGTAGTAGAGCCTGAAGTCAGGTAGGTTGATTCCTCCAGTTCCATTCTTCTTTCTCAAGATCGCTTTGGCTATTCGAGGTTTTTTGTTTTTCCATACAAATTGTGAAATTATTTGTTCTAGCTCTGTGAAGAATGCTGTTGGTAGCTTGATAGGGATTGCATTGAATCTATAGATTGCTTTGGGTAGTATACTCATTTTCACTACATTGATTCTTCCAATCCATGAACATGGTATATTTCTCCATCTGTTAGTGTCCTCTTTGATTTCTTTCACCAGTGTTTTATAGTTTTCTATATATAGGTCTTTAGATTCTTTAGGTAGATATATTCCTAAGTATTTTATTCTTTCCATTGCAATGATGAATGGAATTGTTTCCTTAATTTCTCTTTCTGTTTTCTCATTATTAGTGTATAGGAATGCAAGGGATTTCTGTGTGTTGATTTTATATCCTGCAACTTTACTATAGTCATTGATTAGTTCTAGTAATTTTCTGGTGGAGTCTTTAGGGTTTTCTATGTAGAGGATCATGTCATCTGCAAACAGTGAGAGCTTTACTTCTTTCTGGCTTACTTCACTCTGTATAATAGGCTCCAGTTTCATCCACCTCATTAGAACTGATTCAAATGTATTCTTTTTAATGGCTGAGTAATACTCCATTGTGTATATGTACCACAGCTTTCTTATCCATTCATCTGCTGATGGACATCTAGGTTGCATCCATGTCCTGGCTATTATAAACAGTGCTGCGATGAACATTGGGGTACACGTGTCTCTTCACCACTCAGTTTTTAACACTATTGCTTGAAATTACTGTTTCTCTTTAATTAAAAGCATTAGAGGAATATACTACCATTACAGGAATATCATAACATTATAGAAGTTTGGACAATTAAATAATTACCTGTAACTCCATCTAAATGTTATGATCATTTGTGAACCAATAAAATAGTCTGATGTTGGTTGTAGATAACTTTTAGATCCTCTGCAAACCCACTTCTTTTGGCCGTAATTTTTCAAGCACCTGTCTGTACCAGGTCCTATGCTACCCTATAGGTATTTTGTTGGTTTATACGGAGAGGCCAAAGTCACAACACTTTGAAACATCAGTCATTCTGTAACTTCCTCTTTTTCCCAGAGCTCTAGGAGAAGCATGGTGGGTAGGGGAGGAAGGGGGATGCCAGCCCAATGGTGACATGGTCACTCTTCTGCTTTGGTTGGAAGATAAGGGCACTAATTCCTTTGCTTCTCCACCCTTCATCTGCAAATTACCTGGGCCTAGACTGGCTTTAAATCTCTAAGACTGGCTGAACCCTAGTAAATGGGTTACTGATCCTAAAATAAAATTGTGAATCAGGTTTGGAGTTTAATGTAAAAGCCTGAGAGACATAGGTTTGTTGCTAATTTAGATTACAAATGTCATCAAAGATAGAAACCAAAAGGTTAGGTAATTTCTAAATTAAACACTCTTTCTTAGAATAATTACCAAGTTATAGCAACTGTGTACTTTGGTAAAATTTGAATAACACTTTATTGCTCAGAATAATGTTTTATTTTTGTCACCAAATAATACTTAAGTACATGCTCTTGTACTCCCTGACTGCAGGAAGGGTGTTACCCTGGATGCTGACACACCCTCTGCAGTGAAACTTGGCTTTGCTGGAACTTTTCAGGTACTAAAAAAAAAAAAACAAAAACCTTTTTCTATTCCCCATTCATTCACAGGCAAGAGACCTAGGCTTTGTTATTTTTTCCCTCAATCTAAATGGACTGAGAGTCAGGCTTTTATAGTCACCATTAAGGACAGACCACGGCAGCATGGAAAATATAATTTGAATCTCCTTTCCCTGGAAATTGGCTATGAAAAGGACAGGTCCATCAATCATAATTTGCAAGGCAAGTTACAAATCCTTTGATGAAGGCTTCTCAAGCTGTCATGGCAGCAAGTAGAACTGGGAACTCGTTTTTCAGTTGAGGAAATATACCTGGTCATTTTGGATATTTAAATCCTGATAGCTTAGCCAGTGGCTGAAGCTTCCTGGGCTTAAATAATAGCTTTTCAGCATTTTATGTTTCTAAGTTTGAGTCTGAATTTAAGAAATGCTAATTTGTAACAATAGTTACAGAATTCCACAGAATTTTGTCTAAAGTGATGTGAACTGGTCATCATAGTTTGCAAGATAATTCTTCACTAGGACATGGCATTGCCTTTAGTCAAAGGTCTCACATGCACAAGCAAACAATGGCCGTGTATTGTATACTTTTTGTTACTCTAATGTGTTGAAATTTCAATTATGGGTGTACAAGACATTGTATTGTATTCTTAAATTATCCTTTATGCTTCTTAATAAGGACTATTTTCTTTCTGAGTTGAAAAGAAATCCCTTTCGCTTAAAAGTCCATGTATTCTAAAAATGAGTAATCACTATACAGAGAGTATACAGAGACTATGATCACTGTGGTATTTGTCCCTTAATATGTGTTCTCCTTTCTTCCAGAGCAATAGAACCCCTCATTTTTAAGCTGGGAATGTAGCTGTTCAGAGGTGGGGGGCGGGGGGAGAACTATTTCCCAGTTTCCTTTGCATAGGACTGGGTGGAAGTTTTATATGGCAACTTCTGGAACTTGGCTGAAGTGACAGTTGATGTGTACCTCTTGCCCTTTCTTTGTCCCTTCCTCCATCATGCTGCTACAAGCATGGGCATGCTAGCAGGAGCTCTCACTGACACCTTGGGTCATGAAGATAAGGGCAACACAGCAGATGAGGGGGTAGAAATGTCATACCAGCTTGCCCACCTTTGCAGCTTTATATGAAAGAAAGATAAACCATCCTGTTTAAATGACTACTCTTTTGGGTCAATGTTTCTCAAAATTAAAACTAATCTGCAGGTACACAATCGCCTACAATAGAAAATACTGGACTATTTCATTTGACATGAAGAAATAAACATACTGTAGCAGACACCTAATAGCTCATCTCTCTGACACCATTTTCCAAAACTGAAAACTATTAGCTCTCTCTGCCACCATTCACTTAGTTAAAGTGAGGGTTTTCAAACTATAGAACATGACCTCACCTTAATTGAAACAGGAGCCCCTGACTTAGCATGGGCCAATCAAAAGCTTTCCCCAGGAACTTGAAAATAAAAGAGATTCATCTCTTTGAATTATAAGACTGTAACAGTAAATACATGAGCTATTGGCTGCTTTGTTTTTCACCATGTATTAGGAGAAGTAGAAGAAAACAGGCTGGAATGAGTAAAACCGATGAATCAGAGTCAAAGAGAGAAGCAGAGATTCAGGGATGGAAGCACAGAAGACGTTCCCCGAAGTCCTCTCATGCCTGACTATCTCAGCACTACTGCTTGCTTCCTTAACATCCACTCTTCATTTCCCCCTTATTAAACAATATTGAAGTTCTGGGTCCTCCCATTCTTAGAGGGGGTTGCAGATTGACTGAGAAAATATGGGCACAGCAATCCCCTGGCAATGGTATTGATCCAGTGAGGGGCATGCCTCTTATTGACCCAATCTGATTGAAAATTTATATTTCGTGTCTGGGGGAAAGTTACTCTTTTTCCTGCTAGACATGAATAGGAAAGCACATAGTCCTGATTATCATTGTCAGCTCTCTTGCCACTATGAGAATGACCATCCTGGGATGAAGGCAACACAAAGAAGGTAGCAAGAGGAATTCTAAAAAGCCTTTGATGACATTTTTAAACCCACCCTGAACTGAATCAATGGTGTTAGATAATAAATGACCTATTACAGAAGTCAGGGGTCATCAAGTTTTTTTTAAAGGGCAGAGAGTAAAAAGTTTAAGATGTGAAGACTATAAAGTCTTTGTTGTATTTGTGACTGGTGATAGAAACAAAGTACAATGCTGTAAAGAGCAATATTGCATAGGAACTTGGAATGTTAGGTCCATGAATCAAGGCAAATTGGAAGTGGTCAAACAGGAGATGGCAAGAATGAATGTTGACATTCTAGGAATCAGCAAACTAAAATGGACTGGAATGGGTGAATTTAACTCAGATGACCATTATATCTACTACTGTGGGCAGGAATCCCTTAGAAGAAATGGAGTAGCCATCATCGTCAACAAAAGAGTCTGAAATGCAGTACCTCGATGCAATCTCAAAAACAACAGAATGATCTCTGTTTCCAAGGCAAACCATTTAATATCATGGTAATCCAAGTTTATGCCCCAACCAGTAATGCTCAAGAATCTGAAGTTGAACAGGTCTATGAAGACCTACAAGACCTTTTAGAACTAACACCCAAAAAAGATGTCCTTTTCATTATAGGGGACTGGAATGCAAAAGTAGGAAGTCAAGAAACACCTGGAGTAACAGGCAAATTTGGCCTTGGAATACAGAATGAAGCAGGGCAAAGGCTAATAGAGTTTTGCCAAGAGAATGCACTGGTCATAGCAAACACCCTCTTCCAACAACACAAGAGAAGACTCTACACATGGACATCACCACATGGTTGACGCCAAAATCAAATTGATTATATTCTTTGCAGCCAACGATGGACAAGCTCTATACAGTCAGCAAAACAAGACTGGGAGCTGACTGTGACTCAGATCATGAACTCCTTATTGCCAAATTCAGACTGAAATTGAAGAAAGTGGAGAAAACCACTAGATCATTCAGGTATGACCTAAATCAAATTCCTTATGATTATACAGTGGAAGTGAGAAATAGATTTAAGGAACTAGATCTGATACACAGAGTGCCTGATGAGCTATGGACAAAGGTTCGTGACATTGTACAGGAGACAGGGATCAAGACCATTCCCAAGAAAAAGAAATGCAAAAAAGCAAAATGGCTGTCTGAGGAGGCCGTACAAATAGCTGTGGAAAGAAGAGAAGTGAAAAGCAAAGGAGAAAAGGAAAGATATACCCATATGAATGCAGAGTTCCAAAGAATAGCAAGGAGAGATAAGAAAGCCTTCCTCAGCAATCAATGCAAAGAAATAGAGGAAAACAGTAGAATGAGAAAGACTAGTGATCTCTTCAAGAACATTAGAGATACCAAGGGAACATTTCATGCAAAGATGGGCTCAATAAAAGAGAGAAATGGCATGGATCTAACAGAAGCAGAAGATATTAAGAAGAGGTGGCAAGAATACACAGAAGAACTGTACAGAAAAGATCTTCACAACCCAGATAATCATGATGGTGTGATCACTGACCTAGAGCCAGACATCCTGGAATGTGAAGTCAAGTGGGCCTTAGAAAACATCATTGTGAACAAAGCTAGTGGAAGTGATGGAATTCCAGTTGAGCTATTTCAAATCCTAAAAGATGATGCTGTGAAAGTGCTGCACTCAATATGCCAGCAAATTTGGAAAACTCAGCAGTGGTCACAGAACTGGAAAAGGTTAGTTTTCATTCCCATCCCAAAGAAAGGCAACGCCAAGGAATGCTCAAACTACCGTACAATTGCACTTATCTCACATGCTAGTAAAGTAATGCTCAAAATTCTCCAAGCCAGGCTTCAGCAATACGTGAACCATGAACTTCCAGATGTTCAAGCTGGTTTTAGAAAAGGCAGAGGAACCAGAGATCAAACTGCCAACATCCGCTGGATCATGGAAAAAGCAAGAGAGTTCCAGAAAAAAATCTATTTCTGCTTTATTGACTATGCCAAAGCCTTTGACTGTGTGGATCACAACAAACTGTGGAAAATTCTGAAAGAGATGGAAATACCAGACCACCTGACCTGCCTCTTGAGAAACCTATATGCAGGTCAGGAAGCAACAGTTAGAACTGGACGTGGAACAACAGACTGGTTCCAAATAGGAAAAGGAGTACGTCAAGGCTGTATATTGTCACCCTGCTTATTTAACTTCTATGCAGAGTACATCATGAGAAACGCTGGACTGGAGGAAGCACAAGCTGAAATCAAGATTGCTGGGAGAAATATCAATAACCTCAGATATGCAGATGACACCACCCTTATGGCAGAAAGTGAAGAGGAACTAAAAAGCCTCTTGATGAAAGTGAAAGTAGAGAGTGAAAAGTTGTCTTGAAGCTCAACATTCAGAAAATGAAGATCATGGCATCCGGTCCCATCACTTCATGGCAAATAGGTGGGGAAACAGTGGAAATAGTGTCAGACTTTATTTTTCTGGGCTCCCAAATCACTACAGATGGTGACTGCAGCCATGAAATTAAAAGACGCTTACTCCTTGAAAGGAAAGTTATGACCAACCTAGATAGCATATTCAAAAGCAGAGACATTACTTTGCCAACAAAGGTCCGTCTAGTCAAGGCTATGGTTTTTCCTGTGGTCATGTATGGATTTGAGAGTTGGACTGTGAAGAAGGCTGAGCACGGAAGAATTGATGCTTTTGAACTGTGGAGTTGGAGAAGACTCTTGAGAGTCCCTTGGACTGCAAGGAGATCCAACTAGTCCATTCTGAAGGAGATCAGCCCTGGGATTTCTTTAGAAGGAATGATGCTAAAGCTGAAACTCCAGTACTTTGGCCACCTCATGGGAAGAGTTGACTCATTGGAAAAGACTCTGATGCTGGGAGGGATTGGGGGCAGGAGGAGAAGGGGATGACAGAGGATGAGATGGCTGGATGGCATCACTGACTCGATGGACGTGAGTCTGAGTGAACTCCGGGAGTTGGTGATGGACATGGAGGCCTGGCGTGTTGCGATTCATGGGGTCGCAAAGAGTCGGACACGACTGAGCAACTGATCTGATCTGATCTGATCTTAAGGCAGAAAGTGAAGAGAAACTAAAGAGCCTCTTGATGAAAGTGATAGAGGAGAGTGAAAAAGTTGGTTTAAAGCTCAACATTCAGAAAACTAAGATCATGGCACCCAGTCTCATCACTGCATGGCAAATAGATGGGGAAACAGTGGATGGAAAAAGTGGCTGACTTTATTTTTTGGGGCTCCAAAATCACTGCAGATGGTGATTGCAGCCATGAAATTAAAAGAAGCTTACTCCTTGGAAGGAAAGTTATGACCAACCTAGACAACTTATTAAAAAGCAGAGACATTACTTTGTTAACAAAGGTTCATCTAGTCAAGTCTATGGTTTTTCCAGTAGTCATGTATGGGTGTGAAAGTTGGACTATAAAGAAAGCTGAAAAGTGAAAGAAAGTGAAGTCACTCAGTCGTGTCCGACTCTTTGCGACCCCATGGAAAGAAAGCTGAGCACTGAAGAATTGATGCTTTTGAACTGTGGTGTTGGAGAAGACTCTTGAGAGTCCCTTGGACTGCAAGGAGGTCCAACCATTCCATCCTAAAGGAGATCAGTCCTGGATGTTCATTGGAAGGATTGATGTTGAAGCTGAAACTCCAATACTTTGGCCACCTGATGCAAAGGGCTGACTCATTTGAAAAGACCCTGATGCTGGGAATGATAGAGGGCAGGAGGAATTGGGGATGACAGAGGATGAGATGGTTGGATGGCATCACCAACTCAATGGACGTGAGTTTGGGTAAACTCTGAGAGTTGGTGATGGACATCGAGGTAGGGTGTGCTGCGGTTCATGGAGTCGCAAAGAGTCGGACACAACTGAGCAACTGAACTGAACCGAACTGAAAGTCTTTGTCGTTACTTTGTCTACTCTGCTGCTGTAGCACTAAAACAGCCTTCAGAAATGTATGGAGGGCTCTGAATGTGTTCCAACTTAAAACCTGGGGACCAACCTGAGGCTGTTACTTGCTCAGTCATGTCTGACTCTTTGCAACCCTATGGGCAGCACACCAGGCTTCCCTGTCCATCACCAACTCCCGGAGCTTACTCAAACTCATTTCCATCAAGTCAGTGATGCCATCCAACCATCTCATCCTCTGTCGTCCCCTTCCCCTGCTGCCTTCAATCTTTCCCAGCATCAGGGTCTTTTCAAATGAGTCAGTTCTTTGCATCAGGTGGCCAAAGTATAGGAGTTCAGCTTCAGCATCAGTCCTTCCAGTGGACATTTAGGACTGATTTCCTTTAGGATTGACTTGTTGGATCTCCTTGCAGTCACTTGTTAGCCTCCATTATAAGCCAGTTTGAGTCAGTTTTCTGTTACTTGTTGCCCAAACTACCACCTATGACACACAGGTTCAAGTCCATTTCTGAGGGCCAGCTGCATCTTGCCCTTGGAGTCTATGAGGATCTTCAGTGCTCAGAACAGATGGCCAAAATATTTAACCAAGAGTATGCATAAACACTGAGCTTCCCGGGTGGCACTAGTGTTAACCCATTTACCATTGCAGGAGACACAAGAGATGCAGGTTCAATCCCTAGGTTGGGAAGATTCCCTGCAGAAGGGCATGGCAACCCACTCCAGTATTCTTGCCTGGAGAAGCCCATGGACAGAGGTGCCTGGACAGCTACAGTCCATAGGGTCACAAAGAGCCGGACACAACTGAAGTGACTTAGCATGCACACATGCATGCATAAAGCACCAACCAACCACAAACACATACAATGGTTATCTTGGGGTAAATTGGCTAATTATTAATCTGTCATCATCCCTCTATTAAGTCCTCTTTGTAACTTAAACCAGCCAGAGTTTATTTCTGTTATTTGTAAACAAACACATCTTTACCATTTTTTTTCAGATTCTCACCATAGATACTCTTTTAATCATTTTACTCTCATTTTGTTTTTTTTTTTTTGGTTAAGATGCTGATCAGTTTACATGATTTCTTTTTTTGATTCTTCCTTTCTTAAGTTCAGTATTCCAGTGACAAGATTATAATACTAATTCTTTAAAAAATTGGGTGGATGAAAACTTTCCCTGATAATGAGCTCTTTTTTGAATTCTGCAGGCCTTATGATCAATAACATACAATCTAGCACTTGACACATGAGGTATGACTATAGAGTATCAAAAAGACTTAAGCACACATGCCACAGCTCAGACATCCAGTGAAGTTTGTTAAATGCAAATGCAGCTAAAAGTTATATTTCAACAATGTTGCTGTATCAAAGCATCTTTGGAATTCCTCCAATCTCCTCATTTTATTTTAATATCTGATGTTGATGAATATCTATCACATTGTCATCAGGATTGGCTTTGAATGAATTCCTGCCATTTGCAAAAAAAAAAAAGGTTCATCTTAAATATTTGCAATCATTGAGTATTTTCTTTTTTTCCTTTCCTTTCTCACATAATTCTTAGACACCATGATATGCCCAATAAGCACCTTTAAGTCTTCTAGGTGCTGGTGAGATAAAGTCCCTAGTATCAATGTGTCCATAGTTTAAAAGGAGAGAAAGTAAATAAATAAGTCATTCAGTTCAGTTCAGTTCAGTTCAGTCGCTCAGTCGTGTCTGCTCTTTGCAACCCTATGAATTGTGGCTCCCGGAGTTCACTCAAATTTACATCCATCAGGTTGGTGATGCCATCCACCCATCTCATCCTGTCATCCCCTTCTCCTCCTGCCCCCAATCCCTCCCAGCATCAGAGTCTTTTCCAATGAGTCAGCTCTTCGCATGAAGTGGACAAAATACTGGAGTTTCAGCTTTAGCATCAGTCCTTCCAAAGAAATCCCAGGGCTGATCTCCTTCAGAATGGACTGGTTGGATCTCCTTGCAGTCCCAGGGACTCTCAAGAGTCTTCTCCAACACCACAGTTCAAAAGCATCAATTCTTCTGCGCTCAGCCTTCTTCACAGTCCAACTCTCACATCCATATATGACTACTGGAAAAACCATAGTCTTGACTAGATGGACCTTTGTTGGCAAAGTAATGTCTCTGCTTTTGAATATGCTATCTAGGTTGGCCATAACTTTCCTTCCAAGGAGTAAGCATCTTTCATGGCTGCAGTCACCATCTGTAGTGATTTTGGAGCCCCCCAAAATAAAGTCTGACACTGTTTCCCCACCTATTTGCCATGAAGTGATGGGACCGGATGCCATGATCTTCGTTTTCTGAATGTTGAGCTTTAAGCCAACTTTTTCACTCTCCTCTTTCACTTTCATCAAGAGGCTTTTGAGTTCCTCTTCACTTTCTGCCATAAGGGTGGTGTCATCTGCATATCTGAGGTTATTGATATTTCTCCCGGCAATCTTCATTCCAGCTTGTGCTTCTTCCAGCCCAGCGTTTCTCATGAGTCATTATGTAACCCAAATTTGTCTAGGTTTCCACCAGTTCATGAGTACAAATATGGTCTTCCTAAGAAAAATAGCCCAAATTGCACAAGCTTTGTCCCACTTACACATGTGAAACACAGCCTCCTGTCAAGCTTTTGACATGGGTTCCCAGGCTGACCACTTACCTGTTTCCATTTTGGGTCTCTGCTGCTTTTTGTTGTTGTTGTTGGTCAGTTGGTTGGGTTTTGTTTTCTTTTGTTTTTTGACTTTCAAAACTTTTCTTTAATGCTGGAAAACAATGATAATATGGTTTAAGCTTTTCACTTTGTTTTAAAAAAAAAGTATGTAGCCTGACTGGCAGTCAGTGTCTGTAGAACCATTCAGAGTAGAGAATTCTTACTGTTTTCTAGACTGACCTGCTTCAAAAAGGAAGACACAAGTTTAACTCAGTAAGCAAATGTAGAGCTAAAACAGGAGAAAAACTGCCATACAATTGCATTCCTCTCACATGCTAGCAAAGTAATGCTCAAAATTCTCCAAGCCAGACTTCAACAGTACATGAACAAGAACTTCCAGATGTTCAAGCTGGATTTAGAAATGGCAGAGGAACCAGAGATTAAATTGCCAACATCTGCTAGATGTTGAAATCTAGCCGATTTCATAGCAGATCATAGAAAAAGTAAGAGAATTCCAAAAAAAATCTACTTCTGCTTCATTGACTGTGCTAAAGGCTTTGACTGTATGGATCACAACAAACTGTGGAAAATTCTGAAAGAGATGGGAATACCAGACCACCTGACCTGCCTCCTGAGAAATCTCTATGCAGGTTAAGAGGCAACAGTTAGAACCGAACATGGAACAATGGACTGGTTCCTAATTGGGAAAAGAGTACATCAGGCTGTAGATTGTCACCCTGCTTATTTAATTTATATGCAGAGTACATCATGCAAAATGCCAGAGTGGATGAAGCACAAGCTGGACTCAAGATTGCCGGGAGAAATATCAATAACCTCAGATATGCAGATGACACCACCCTTATGGCAGAAAGTGAAGAGGAACTAAGGAGACTCTTAGTGAAAGTGAAAGAGGAGAGTGAAGAAGTTGGCTTAAAACTCAACATTCAAAAATCTAAGATCATGGCATCTGGTCCCATCACTTCATGGCAAATAGATGGGGAAACAATGGAAACAGTGAGAGACTTGATTTTCTTGGGCTCTAAAATCATTGCAGATGGTGACTGTAGCCATGAAATTAAAAGATGCTTGCTTCTTGGAAGAAAAGCTGTGGCAAACCTAGACAGCATATTAAAAAGCAGAGATGTTACTTTACCAACAAGGTCTGTGTAGTCAAAGCTATGGCTTTTCCAGTAGTCATGTATGGATGTGAGAGTTGGACCATAAAGAATGCTGAGGGCCGAAGAATTTATGCTTTTGAAATGTGGTGTTGAAGAATACTCTTGAAAATCCCCTGGACAGCAAGGAGATCAAACCAGTCAATCCTAAAGGAAATCAGTCCTGAATATTCATTAGAAGGACTGATGCTGAAGCTGAAGCTCCAATACTTTGGCCACCTGATGCGAAGAACCGACTCATTGGAAAAGATCCTGATGCTGGGAAAGATTGAAGGCAGGAGGAGAAGGGGATGACAGAGGATGAGATGGTTGGATGGCATCATTGACTCGATGGACATGAGTTTGAGCAAGCTCTGGAAGTTGGTGATGGACAGGAAAGTTGAGCGTGCTACAGTCTATCGGGTCACAGAGTCAGACATGACGGAGCAACTGAACTGAACTGAAGTTTAACTCATTAAGCAAATGTATAGGTAAAGTATAGGAGAAAAATGGAATAAGAGAGTGGCTGAGACCATATTTTCTTCTCAAGCTCAGCCAGTTGCCCCTCATTTTCAGCAGTAGATTTTAAAAGAAAATAAATTTCTATGCATCGTATGATATCCCTTACATGCAGAATCTAAAAAGACATGATAAAAATGAACTTCTTTATAAAGCAGATTCACAAACTTAGAGAACAAATTTATGCTTGCTGGAGGAGGGGCCAAGGATGGGGCAAAGGACAGTTAAGGAGCTTGGAATGGATAAGTACACACTGCTAAATTTAAAATTGGTAACCAACAAGGACCTACTGTATAGCACATGGAACTCTGCTCAGTGTTACATGTGGCAGTCTAGACGGGAGGGGAGTTTGGAGGAGAATGATACATATATATATATATATATATATATGTATGGCTGAGTCCCTTTGTTGTCCACCTGAAGATATCATAACATTGTTAATTGGCCATACTCCAATACAAAATAAAAGTCTAATAAAAAATAAATAAACATAAAAAAGAGCATAAATTTCTGCAGATGGTAATTCTTGGTCATCATAGCAACAATAAGCTCCAAGAAGGCAGGGGTTTTGTCCTTTTTCTTCAGCACTGTATTCTTTGGGTCCAAGACAGTGCCAGACACTAGCAGCTCATATAAACAAGACATACGTGAACAAAATGAATGGATGATGCCAAAATACAGTTAGCCCTTTATTCCACATTTCACTGCTATCCAGTGATGAATGCCCCTCCCCTCACCGGGTGCTACATTTTGTTTTCTGAGTCCTAATGCCCTTTCTCTTCCCAAGTCCTTGGTGATCACAGTCTTCAAATTCTCTGTCAGATTCTTTCTGTAAGAATTCAAGCCTGATTCCTGGGTCATTAGTGGAGAATAGACATACATGACCCTCAACTATGGCCCAGGCTCAAACTTAATTTCTGGACTTGATGATAATATACAGTGATAAGAATTACACTAGATGCACATACAGAAACCTAGCAAAAGAGATGAGAAACTGAAGACAGCAGGAAATTAGAGGGAGGGGGATAGCTGGTGTCCCCCTCCCTCTGATGGTGGTGGATTAAACTTCTGCTTCATAGTTTTGCCTTTTACTTGTCCTGAATATTGTGTCTTCATAACCTGATTGTAACTTTCTTCTCCTTGTTTTAGAATTTTCTCTTTCCAAGTATGCAATAGGTGCTAATTAAATATTTGTTGATTGGGTGACAAAGAGAATTAAGACCTTAGTATAGTCCCACTTGTCCCCTAATACTTGCTTTTCTATATTGATTGCTCTGTGGTCACACTAGTCTATGAGACCCTGGATAATGAGAACTCAATAAACCCTCATTTGTTCAAATCAAAATCTGCTTAGGGACTACACACAATGTGTCAAGCATTGTGGTAGACGGAAATCCACAAAGATTAATAAGATGTATCTCTAAAGAAGCATACAGTATAGCAGCAGGAATAATGCATGTCAGATAACTATAACGTAAGGTAGAAAGAGTTCCATGGTGTACTAGAAGATCACATAACTTGTTATGCGAACGCAAAGGAAGCAAAGAGAACTCTAAGAGCTCTGAGAATGGAACACAGAGGAACACTATGAAGAATACTGATGACCTAGATGGTTGGGATGGGGTGGGGTAGGAGAGAGGACCAAGAGGGAGGGGATACATGTATACATATAGCTGATTCACTTCATTGTACAGCAAAAACTGACACACCATTGTAAAGCAGTTATTCTCCAATAAAAAAATTTTTTTAAGTGTAAGTAGGATTTTAAATGGTGCAGATAGTGGGGAAAGCATGTGGGCAGCGGGAACTCCATGAGTAAATATATGGAGGTGAAATTCAATCTACAAAGGAACGTATATCATAGATGTTTCCAGTACATTCTCTTATTCTTTATCAGTTATATATCAGTCTCATAAGACAGAACCAGTCGAATAGTGGTGTGGCACGTTTTTTTCCAGTTTGACTGAAGGGGAGTGTTTCAGTGAACAACACTGCTGGCAGTATTTGAAAAGAAAGACTGAAGTATCATGCTGCATGTGAATTGCTCTGTCCAATTGTACATGCAAAGCAGATGGCTGTTAAACATTTGTTCCATCCTTCATATTGTCTGCCTTACAAATGCTAAAGAGTAGCTGAAATGGAGAATTCTATCACGTTAAAGGAATTTTTGCCTATAATTTGTTTATAACACACTCTTGACTAACAGGCAAGCTCCCCGCTCCCTGGGGCAATGCTCCAAGTGCACACATATTCCAGAAAGATTAGCCTCTCCCCTGTTACCACTAAGAGCCCTAAAAGCCATGGAAATCAATACATACAATGATTTATCACTGACAGATTAAAATTTTCTATTGATTTCTTCTGGAATGAAAATTTGTGTCCCCCAAGGAGCTTTATTCTTTTAATAGACAACTAGGCGATCAGTTGTAATTTTAAGTTTTGAAATGCCTTGGCAACGGTTTTTATGAAAGACACAGAAGAAAAATAGCAAAAGGCCCTGGGTAGTTTCAAAGTCTTGCTGAGATGTACGGAAACGAATATATTGCTTGCTTGCCTGGGCCCACTGTGAGCCTCGGTCCCCTGAAGCAGAGGCTCTGTCCCTTGCCATGTATCTGATGACTATTGTCAATTTGCAAGCACTCTAAGTCTGGTGGGCTCCTTGTCTTTCTTTCCTTTCTGGAAAGAACCTACTACTTGAAATGCACTCTGAGGCTATGCCTCTCAAGAAATTGGCAGGCAGTTAGTGTTCAGCGGGCCCACCATTCAAGCAGGCTTTACATTCATGCTTTTCAAACTTAAAATGTGTGCATGAGTCTTGTGGAGACCCATGAAAGTGCAAATGTGGATTCTGGGGTGAGACCTGAGATGCTACAGCTCTAGCATCCTCCCAGGCGTTACCTGGAGTGGGATTTTAAACTCATCAGCTCTCCAAGGTAGTACGGACAAGCGGTATGACAAGGACAGTGTGCTGAGCACTCAACAGGCCACTTGATAACATGATTCCCCAATCAAATGTCCCACAAACATCAGGAACAGAACCCGGAGGACAGTCTGACTCTTCACTGGGAAAGCTTGTCCTTATTTATGTTTCTCTGAAGCGATATGGTGATGGGATGACAGACGAAGAGAAAGATAATAGATGGTTCATTTCTCTGTTCCACACATTTTAATTCCCTACTCCGAGCCAGGCATTTTAGGCACAGGGAATAGAAATATAATAAGGAAATGGACAGAGGAGTAGTGTATTTGGAAAGGCAGGCATTAAAAGCATTCCCGTCAACCCCTTTATTTTCGTCAGGAAACGTCTGCCCCAAGAGAACCTATAAGGAATCTAGCTGTTCGGCATTTCCCAGGAGAACATTATCTGTTGCTGTGCTTTGTGTTCAAAGATTCTTCTGGCAATGATGTTACTATTCCTGTGTGTGAGTCTGGCAGAAACCCCTAAGATGTGACCTAATTTCCAAATAGCGTTGTCCTTCTGGTGAGCTGTTATTAGTAAAACCTGCTGCTGTAGTTTATGTGACTCCACCCTATAGATTTGAGAAAACAGGAGGGCAAAGGAGATTTCCACCTGAATCAGTTCGGGTGGCTAGACGATATTCTTGGAATAACAGCTTATGGCCATTATATGAAGAGATAATGTAGAAACTAACACACCATCTTTTCTTTCTGAGAGAAGGCACTTAAAAGCCTGGAAGATCATTAGGTAATTTGTTGTTAGCTCAAGAAGGGTGCATCCTGGTGTATTTATAGTCAAGGTTGCCCAGGGGGAGAATGCTTATGTATGGACCCGTTTTATTATCCCTTCTCTCCTGAGTGGATCTTGAAAGTTAAGTTATAACACTGCATTATGCTTAAAAGGAAAGGATGCTTCATAGAAAAGGCATTTACTAAGCTCTTAAGGGACTGTTGTTCACTGATCAAATGACAGATGGTGTTCAGTTTTTCACAATGTAGGAGTGCGAAAAGAATGCAGGGTCACAGTGAAGCCATGGAAAATCAGAGTAAAATATGGTGCAAGTTGTTCTAAGCCTGGCATAAGAAGAGGAGGTACTAGGAAAATGATCCCAACCACCAAGGGAGGAAAGGAAACTGAAATAAAAAATGACAGTACTTCAGTCTCTGAAAGGCAGGTAGGTATGTGTCCTAGTTTAGCTACAGGGCATTGGGGGTCACCAGTGTTTGGGGGCCTTGCTCTATTAATGCAGCAGATAAGAGGTTTTAGATGATCTTTAAGATCCCTCCAACTCTGTAACTCTGAGTACTTAATCTGTGCTAAATGCATCATAAAACAAACATGTTCACAAGCAACATCTTCTATCTCTGGGAGAGTTTTTGTTTTTTTTTTAATCATCCACATTTTGCAGAAGAATAAACTAAGGTTCAAAGAGCTTAAGAAACCAGGCCAAGCTTACACATCTAATCAGAGACAGAGCTGGGATTCACGCCCAGGCAACATAACACCATAGCTAATGCTTTTAAACTTTACAGTGTGTTGTCTTTATGAGAATTTTATGGGTTAAGAAAGATGGAATATTTTATTTGTTACATTCTTAGAAAATCAGCTGGTGGAATGGCAATTCCCTGGCAGTATTTGTTAAATATCTGTTTTATAATTCTTGACATATTAGAGTTTGATCCTGATAAAGGAAGATGTTGTAACTGGTGTCATAATCTAATGTCCAGGAATTTAAGATGAGAGATGAGCAGTGCACACCTTCCCCATCTCTTGCCTTCCTCAGCTCACTTAGCTGCAGGTACTGATAGCTTTACTTCTCAAGTTCTGACCTGCCCAGCTGAGCCCAGTCTGTCAGGCCAGGCTGCTCAAAAGCAGCCACACAAGCATTGACTAGAGGCATCTAGGATTCATGTTCTTGTCTCCTAGACTCAAGATCCTGGGAGATGTGAAGTTCTGGGCTGCAGACAGCAGCTTCCTCTCACTCTTCTCCAATTTCCCACACCCACATGACAGGGTTCCAGTAGAGTTTCCTAGTTTGCATGCTGACTTTCCTCCTGAGACTAGAATTCTGCATTAAACATCCCATCACTTCATGGCAAATAGATGGGGAAACAATGGAAATAATGACAGACTTTATTTTCTTGGGCTACAAATGACTGCCGATGGTGACCGCAGCCATGAAATTAAAAGACGCTTGCTCCTTGGAAGAAAAGCTATGACCAACCTAGGTAGCATATTAAAAAGCAGAGACATTACTTTACCAACAAAGGTCTGTCTAGTCAAAGCTATGGTTTTTCCAGTAGTCATGAATGGATGTGAGAGTTGGACTGTAAAGAAAGCTGAGCGCCGAAGAATTGATGCTTTTGAACTGTGGTGTTGGAGAAGACTCTTGAGAGTCCTTTGGACTGCAAGATCAAACCAGTCAGTCCTAAAGGAAATTGGTCCTGAATATTCATTGGAAGGACTGTGTGCTGCAGTCCACCGGGTCACAAAGAGTCGGACACGACTGAGTGACTGAACTGAACTGAACTGCCTGGATGGGGCTAGACTACCCTCCCCAGCCCTTGGAGGTGATGTGGCAAAGGGTAGAGGTGGACGCAACCTTCATCATTTTTGGATATATGCATCCCACCGGTATATACTCTTATTTACATATGCATGTGTGTGCACGTGCGCACGCGCGCACGCACACACACACACACACACACATAAATGGACACACTCTTAAAATTGGAATAGCTTAATCTTTTGGGGGGATTCCCTGGGTGGCTCAGATGGTAAAGCATCTGCCTGCAATGCAAGAGACCCCGGTTCGATCCCCGGGTTGGGAAGATCCCCTGGAGAAGGAAATGGCAACCTACTCCAGTACTCTTGCCTAGAAAATTCCATGGATGGAGGAGCCTGGTGGGCTACAGTCCATGGGGTCGCAAAGAGTCGGACACAACTGAGCGACTTCACTTAATACTTAATCTTTTTGAGAAAGAAAACTTCAAGAAGGTTTATAGTTTTAAGTTTTATATTTAGGTCTATGATTTATTTTTAATTAATTTGTGAAATATGGTGAGAGATATGGGATGAGAGGTTTTGGTTTTTGCATATAGACATCTAACATGTTGTTGGAGAGGAAAATGATAACCTACTCCAGTATTCTTCCCTGGGAAATCCCATGGACAGGGGAGCCTGGTGGGCTACAGTCCATGAGGTTGCAAAGAGTCAGACACAACTGAACATGCAAGGATCCAATTGTTGTAGCACTATTTACTGAAAAGATTATCCTTTCACTAACTGATTGTCTTTGAACCTTTGTCCCTCTCCTTGGGAGTTAGAGTGGCTTCAGTGTTTCTCTTAATTTCTAGCTTGGGAGCCAAAATTAGAGCTACCATTCACCTGGCTTCAACTGCTGCCCCTTTCAGGAGGTTCCTGTTGTCCATTCATTAGCCTGGACTAAACAACAATTAAAACTAAGTTTGCTATATCTTTGGACATTGTACTTTAGTCCTCATTGACCTCTCTTTGGTTAGTTCTATTTATTAGTATAATGCTCCCTTTCCTTGAAGTTTTACTAAGTATCCCAGCCCTATCTCTTGCAACCCTTCAAATTCTCTCTCTCTCTTTTTTTAAATATCAACTTGTCCTTGATGTTCAAAAAGTTACAACTTGAAAAATGAATTTGAAAATTTTAGGGCGTGGGATAGGGTAAGAAAAGTTTTGAATTTTGTACAGAAGAAATGGGTGGGTATTCATAAAGCAGTGTCATTAACCATTGGCATCTCCCTATTGAGATTCACTGTTAAAGGGCTCTGGTGCATAGTTATTTCCCTCATGGGATTCCTGTTTTAGGGTTGGGCCAATGCATCTAGGTACTATCACATATATATGCACACACAAAGGTGCACCTACAAGCATTAAAAATACACACAGACAGTTATCTGGAAATATTTTTTGCATTTAACTGTAGCTCGCCTCCCAGTTACAGACATATTTTATATTTATACTATAGGGGAAATTTTTAAGTTAGAGAATTTTATAGACTCTAAGGGATCATCTGGATTGGGTGGGCTGTCAACTCTGTCAACTCTGATGAAATGGTGGTGATGGTCTTGGAGCACTACACTGAAAAGGATTGCTAGGCTGAGCTTAGCTCAGTGGAGAAAAAGAGCTTTCATTGATTAGTCACGCTTGCCATGGTCCGGGCAGAGGCATATATATGGTATATTATTAAGTCTAATCTAAGACCAGGCCACTTTCTTTTCCAACACAATAATTTCTTTTACACTATCTTTGAGTACTCTCTTCTACCCACTACAGGAATACTTTCAGTAATTGTGAGCTTGCTATTTTTAAGAATGCTCATTGCGTTGTTGAATAGTTTACATGTTGAGTCCAAAATCTATCACTGCAACTTCCAATCATTTGTCCCAATTCTACTACTTGGACTGGACAACCAAGTTAACACCCTATTCCCATTATAGCTCTTCAAATATGAGAAGATAGCTATTACTTGATCTCTTCTCCTAGGTAAACACCACCATTTTTTTTCAAATAGTTTTCATATATTGTGGTTTCTGGGTCTCCACCATCCTGGATGTTGTTTAATTTTTCCTTGCCACCTTTCAAGTATGCTACTCAGAAAGGGACATAGAATTTTAGAGACAGGATCTGACCAATTGGAATTAATTGGACTCTTTCTTACTGACTGACGCATACTTACATTAACAAGCTTTCGTCTGTACCTGAAACATGTTACTTGGTTATTTCACACTGAGATTACAGTAAATATAAAAAAATTCTTTTTATTTTTTTCCTGAGTTCATATTTGACTTTTTACCTTTCAAATTGTATCTTAATAATAACTGTCCTTTCTTTAATACCTGTGTTGCATGCTCTATTGTGTTTTCTTTCATATCTATGAAGTAAATATTTATTCCAATTTAGCAGTTGTGAAAACTGAGACTCAGAGATGACCAATGCTACAGAGCTAGTAAGTTGCAGAACATGAACTCAAACTCAGTTCTTTCTAGCTCTAGAGTCTATTTTCTTTTGGCTGCCAAATGTTCAATTTGATAGTTTTGAAACCTGAATCTATCACAGGAGGAAAAAATGTGGGAGGAGATAAACAGGCTGTCCTTTTTGTCAAGATGTTATTTTTGGCATTCTGGTTCTAGTCAAGTACTTCATTTAAATACATAAATCAAAAGAAAATAAACTTTTTCCTGACCAGTTCTTGGTGAACTCTTGTTTTCTTAGTGGTCATCTGTTTTAAAGTGCTCACTAGATGCCTGCTTAACTATCCAATCTGGAACTTTGCTGAGGATTAGTGGCAAGTTTATCAATCTATAATTTCCAGAATCCACGATTACTGGGACATTTCTTTGTGTCATTTGTCCCTGTCCTACTTCCCATAAGATCTCACAGCTGCTCGCAGTGGTTCTACCCTTACATCTGCATATGTGTACAGTTGTCTGGGATGCAAGTGGAGTTGGAGGGGGGGTGGGTTACCCTTTTTAAAAGTAGCTAAGTGCTTTCATACCATATTTCCTTGTCTTTTTTATTTCCTCCCAATAATGTTATTTCTTCCATTTCCAATTTGTAGGTAAAAAGCAGAGTCTCTCTTAATGGAGGGATTAATGGAACAGATGCACTCAACAAAGTTTCCAGCCATTTCTGTTAAGTGAATTCTAAAGTGAAATCTTAAAAGAAAGAGAAAAAATAAATAAATAAATAATACCCCCCAAAAAAAAAAAAAGTGAAATCTTATGGCCCCAACAACAAAAGACGGTGAATGCACTTTCCCCAAAGCCCACTTTGTGTTACAAGTCAATGAAATGCATTTGGGTACTACCTACTCTTTCAGATAATTTGTGCTAGGAAATTTCTCTGTCAGTAAAAATAATGAGCCAAATATGAGTATTAATACATATGGAATCAAGCAGAAAACTGCAGGGTCCTCCCCAGGTATAAAACTAAGCAGTTAATGATTAGGACGGTAGAATCACAGACTTAGTGTCTGTTGCACATTCCTGAATTGCTTTTGTTGTTGTTAGTCCCTCAGTCGTGTTCGACTCTGCAAGCCTATGGACTACAGCACGCCAGGCTTCCCTGTCCTTCACCGTTTCCTGGAGTTTGCTCATACTCATGTCCATTGAGTTGGTGATGCCATCCAACCATCTCATCCTCTGCCATCCCCTTCTCCTCCTGCCTTCAGTCTTTCCCAGCATCAGGGTCTTTTCAAATGAGTTGCTTTACAGATACTATAAAGTGCCACCAAAAAACAAAAAAGATTAAAAAAAAAATTAACTGCATGATGACCAGACTGAAGCCATGATATAAGCTGTTCCAACTTAAGCAGTATTGAACCCATGGCTAGTACAATTCCAACAACTGACCTTACGAGAAAGGGACTAATATTATTGCTCATAATAATCTGTATCTCTATGGGCATCAAAAATAATTGCAACTTGCTCTGCTTGTCTACGTAAGTGGGCAACTAAAATTGTCAGCAGAGAGATGCTACATGTTGACATCTTCCACTCTGAGAGTATGGCACCCTATGTAAGCATGAAGAAGTTACAGAAGATGGACCTTAGCCCCTAACCCCATACAAATGACATTTGCCAGTCAGGAACTGAAAGCTGCTCTTCTGCCCCTTTCCTGTTTGCCCATTTCTGTTCCCCTCTACCTTTAAAAGAACCTGATTACAGGAATGGGACCACTAGGCAATTTAACCTAATTCCTGATACAGTCTCTCCTGTATGTAGACCATGTCTTGCCTAACCTGTTGATTTCTTTCCCAGATTAAAAAGAAGCAAGCATGAAGAATTAAACAGTTTTAAAAAATGACTAGCTCTCTACTCCCAACAGCTCTCCCTAAGCAATCTTGCAGTCAGTCATGCAGGAAAGATAACATCTAAAGAGAGAGCCCGCCAATCTGCATGAAATCCAGGAAGGTACAGAACCAAACCTCCTGCCTCAATGATTCACAGAGATTCTTTCCCACCCCCCTCCCCACCCCCTTCCCCACCCCCCTCCCCACCCCCTTCCCCACCCCCCTCCCCACCCCCTTCCCCACCCCCTTCCCCACCCCCCCATTTTTCCCTTTAAAAACGGTCATGGCTGAGCAGAATCTTTGGAGCTGGCCTCTAGACAGGACGCCACCATCTCCCCAGACTGCCAGCTTTTCTAATTAAAGCATCTTTCTTTTCTATTGACTCTTGCCTCTTGAATTAGTGGCTTATGAGCAGTGAGCAGCCAAACTTGGGTTCAGTAGTAACAGATATGGTTAATTTCCTATGCCCCAACTAGACCTAAGAGTGTATATATTTTACAAGTTTATTGAAAAGTTACTAGCCTATGACATAGCCTGACACCCATACAACTGTCAATAGGTCAGAGTTAGGACTCTTTTCCTCCCTATGGACTGTAGTGTGCCAGGCTCTTCTTCCTGTGGGATTCCCCAAGCAAGGATACTGGAGTGGGTTGCAATTTCCTTCTCCAGGACATCTTTCTAACACAGGGATTGAACCCACATGTGCTTGGCAGGCGAACTCTACCCCTGAGCCACTTGGGAAGCCCAACAGATCACTGGCCCTGCAAACTGATATATCTGCCAGGACCCTATGAGAGAGGGGTCTGTTGTTAACACAGAGGTTTTACCTGGATAAAAGTTAGGCGGCAAAGCACTGAATACACAGTTAAAAGCTTACTTTTGGTTGCTTCCACGCTTTTTCTTTCTAATCCCCTTAAACGCTTTCAAATCCGGGTCGCTGAGCGTAGTCATGAATATTCATTTAGGGGCGTGGCCCGCCGGGTGCGCGACTCTCGGCAGCTGGGACCGGCTGAAAGGGTGCACCAGCTGCGTGGAAAGAAAACAGTTCTTATTTTGTGTGCTGGGCTGACAAGATGTCCAGCCCCAAGCCGGCTCCAGGCCGCACATTGTGCGTGCGTGGGAGGGGCTTGCCAAGACGAATGGACTTTTCCGAGGCAGGGCCTGGGAGCTGTCATTTGAGGGGCTCAAACTCCCTGCCACCCACCTGCCAGGGTCTGTGAAATTCCATTGATAAAAATTCAGGCATTATTCTATCCAGGAGTTTGCCCCTTTTTAAGAAAACAAATACCTCTTGTGTTAATAATTGGAGACTTTTTTATCCTCTGGTGGCCCCTCCTCCTTTGTAGTTCTCTCTGATGGAGAGACTCTTCTGCCTTCACAGGGCTGGTCACTGCTCCTCACATTTTTCTTTTCTTTTTTTTGGGGGGGGGATGCTTTCACATTTTTATTTTTATTTATTTTTATTATTATTATTATTTTTAGTTTTAATTTTATTTTATTTTTAAACTTGACAATATTGTATTAGCTCCGCCAAACATCGAAATGAATCCGCCACAGGTACACCCGTGCCCCCCATCCTGAACCCCCCTCCCTCCCCGCTCCCCACACCCTCCCCCTGGGTCATCCCAGTGCACCAGCCCCAAGCATCCAGTATCCTGCATCGAACCTGGACTGGCGACTCATTTCATACATGATATTATACATGTTTCAATGCCATTCTCCCAAATCTCCCCACCCTCGCCCTCTCCCGCAGAGTCCATAAGACTGATCTATACATCAGTGTCTCTTTTGCTGTCTCGTACACAGGGTTATTGTTACCATCTTTCTAAATTCCATATATATGCGTTAGTATACTGTATTGGTGTTTTTCTTTCTGGCTTACTTCACTCTGTATAATAGGCTCCAGTTTCATCCACCTCATTAGAACTGATTCAAATGTATTCTTTTTAATGGCTGAGTAATACTCCATTATGTAAATGTACCACAGCTTTCTTATCCATTCATCTGCTGATGGGCATCTAGGTTGCTTCCATGTCCTGGCTGTTATAAACAGTGCTGCGATGAACATTGGGGTACACGTACACGTGTCTCTTTCCCTTCTGGTTTCCTCAGTGTGTATGCCCAGCAGTGGGATTGCTGGATCATAAGGCAGTTTTATTTCCAATTTTTTAAGGAATCTCCACACTATTCTCCATAGTGGCTGTACTAGTTTGCATTCCCACCAACAGTGTAAGAGGGTTCCCTTTTCTCCACACCCTCTCCAGCATTTATTACTTGTAGACTTTTGGATCGCAGCCATTCTGACTGGCGTGAAATGGTACCTCATAGTGGTTTTGATTTGCATTTCTCTGATAATGAGTGATGTTGAGCATCTTTTCATGTGTTTGTTAGCCATCTGTATGTCTTCTTTGGAGAAATGTCTATTTAGTTCTTTGGCCCATTTTTTGATTGGGTCATTTATTTTTCTGGAGTTGAGCTGTAGGAGTTGCTTGTATATTTTTGAGATTAGTTGTTTGTCAGTTGCTTCATTTGCTATTATTTTCTCCCATTCTGAAGGCTGCCTTTTCACCTTGCTAATAGTTTCCTTTGTTGTGCAGAAGCTTTTAAGTTTAATTAGATCCCATTTGTTTATTTTTGCTTTTATTTCCAATATTCTGGGAGGTGGGTCATAGAGGATCCTGCTGTGATGTATGTCGGAGAGTGTTTTGCCTATGTTCTCCTCTGGGAGTTTTATAGTTTTTGGTCTTACGTTGAGATCTTTAATCCATTTTGAGTTTATTTTTGTGTACGGTGTTAGAAAGTGTTCTAGTTTCATTCTTTTACAAGTGGTTGACCAGTTTTCCCAGCACCACTTGTTAAAGAGATTGTCTTTAATCCATTGTATATTCTTACCTCCTTTGTCAAAGATAAGGTGTCCATATGTGCATGGATTTATCTCTGGGCTTTCTATTTTGTTCCATTGATCAATATTTCTGTCTTTGTGCCAGTACCATACTGTCTTGATAACTGTGGCTTTGTAATAGAGCCTGAAGTCAGGTAGCTTGATTCCTCCAGTTCCATTCTTCTTTCTCAAGATAGCTTTGGCTATTCGAGGTTTTTTGTATTTCCATACAAATTGTGAAATTATTTGTTCTAGCTCTGTGAAGAATACCGTTGGTAGCTTGATAGGGATTGCATTGAATCTATAAATTGCTTTGGGTAGTATACTCATTTTCACTATATTGATTCTTCCAATCCATGTACATGGTATATTTCTCCATCTATTAGTGTCCTCTTTGATTTCTTTCACCAGTGTTTTATAGTTTTCTATATATAGGTCTTCAGTTTCTTTAGGTAGATATATTCCTAAGTATTTTATTCTTTCCATTGCAATGGTGAATGGAATTGTTTCCTTAATTTCTCTTTCTGTTTTCTAATTATTAGTGTATAGGAATGCAAGGGATTTCTGTGTGTTGATTTTATATCCTGCTACTTTACTATAATCATTGATTAGTTCTAGTAATTTTCTGGTGGAGTCTTTAGGGTTTTCTATGTAGAGGATCTTTTTTTTTTTTTAAGATTATCAAGCTGTCTTGTCTCTGTCTCACATCCTCTCCATCATCTTTTATTTAGCAGTAGTATGAGAGTAGCGATTTAAAAAACAGATATCCTGAATTAAAATTCCAGTTTGACCACTTTCAATCTGCATGAATGTGGCAAGTTAACTGCTTTTGCTTCAGTTTCTTCATCTGGATAACAATAGGAGTTAATAATACCACCTACCTCATGGCGGTCTGAGAATGAAATTTTATTTATTTATTTGTTCACACATATATAAAATATGATGTTGTAATATAATTGAATATTAATCATGTATAATATATACTAATATATATTAATGTGTGGTGGTTGCATATATTATCCACGGTATCTGATCATAAGCATAAAATGGTTATACAATGAAAAGCATGTATTAAACACTCAATATTTATTGTTACTGTTATTTTGTGTTATGACTGGACAAGACTGGCAGAAGACAGCTGAGTGTAAAACAGAGTGGCAGTCAGCTGAAATACATGTTTCTGGAGGTGGAGTTCCATCAGAAGTGAAGGAGGGAAGAAACCACATCCATCTAAGGCAAGAAGAAAGTCGGACTGAGCCCAGATAGAACAGGAAGGTCAGCCTGCAGTAGGAACTGGGATGCAGCAGAGAAGGGAGGTGTTAGTGGGGAAGTTTGGGAATCAAACCTAGGCCCCCTCTATCGGGAGCTCAGCGTGTTAACCACTGGACCACCAGGAAAGTTCTACCACTGACTCTTAAAGCAGTTGGAAACTCAGGCAGGTCCTGGGAACAGGAGCTGGCCCTTTCTTTGGGGTGTCTCAAGTTGAGAAATTTTAGCTCTAGGATTTTCCATTGACCCCTATCTCTGTGTCTTAGCATAAGTCCCACCTTTAAAATCCCATTATCCACAGCATAGAACTCAGGCTCTGAATCCCACCCAGTCCTTCTAGTTATGTTGGCTCTGACTTTACCTACTTTCCTATCTCTTCTGGCATTGTTTACACACCCTTTCCCCACAAGACTTATTATCCTCACCAACACCATTGACTTCCACATATGACAGTCTTCCTATGGTTTGCTAAGCACATGGTTTTGGAAACAATGCCGTGTTCACCTAATTTCATTTTCCTGGGCAGCTGAGAACCTATTTCTCAGTTAGGTTGGGACAATGACCAAATTCTTGACCACAGACTAGTGAGCAGAAGGGATATACTTCTGGTTCAAGGAAGCTAAGATAGAGTCTGAATTCGTGGTAGTCATTCTCTCTTGTCTATCATTCAGAAAGTGCTGAATAGTGGTTTGCAAGGTAGAAACAGACTGCATCCTGAGTTTCTGTTGCAGAAAACCTAACCGACTGGAATTGTACCTTTTCTTTTAATGAGAAGACAAGCCATTGCGATTATGGGGTTTGCTTATTTTCTCAGCAAGAGCCCATCCTATCCTGACTAATAATACACATGCTATACTCTTTCTCATTTTGGTGACTCTATAATAACATTATGCCACTTGGAATGCCTCTTGGATTTCCTACCCTGCAATAAAGAGCTACTGTCTTTGGAGTCTCCTCTGCATTTTTTTTTTAACCCCTTTCCTTTCTTTTTGTATTCTTATATTATGCTCAGATTTCTGGGCTGAGTGATTGGATAAATCTTGGCACCAATAAAAGAAAATAAAAATGAGTATATTTGGTAGAGAAGACGAGCTCACTAATGTGCATGATGAATTTGAGAACAGGATATCCAGGCAGAGATGTCCTGTAGATATTTGGATATATGAGAAGTAAGATTAGAAGAGAGTGGAAGATGGGAAGATGGAGCTGAGTGAAACACCAACGTTTCAGGGAAGGAAGAGAAGACAGAGCCCTTACAAACTTCCCTAACTTCACAGTATCCTCCTAGGCCTTTCAGGATCCAGCATGAATCTGGGAAACTAGCACTAGTTTGTTGATCAAAATTTACAAATGTGAAATTTAATCTTAAAGAAAACAGGGTACTGTGCATTCAAAACTGTTGAACAGACGAAAATGTCTTTGAAGATGGAATGGCTTGCCTTTATTACTGAGAAAACTTCCCTGTGAAAATTTAGCTTTGATCATATTAAGGGAAACCATAAATTGGTAAATTTAATTTAAAGCCTATCCTGGCTTTTATATTCCTGGCTTTTCTCAATCCAAAGTCTTCTGGCTTAGATCAACCCCAAAGACTGAGAAAGTTGCAAAGATTTTAAACTTGCTATAGAAGTGGATTGTTTTCACCGTCTTTGGTTTTGTTTTGTTTTTCTTCATGTGATTACTCTCTGCAGGTAAATCTTAAACTATTCTAAGTGGTCACTCAGTAACTGCAGGCCTTTAAATGGCACCTGGACTACCTTCAGGGGTATGAGAGAGATGTCACTGGTGCATATTTCACGGCTATCAGCAGACTTCTGAAGTTCTTTCAACCCAGATACTGTTTAACATCTGCAGTGTCGAAGGTTCCCAGGTCCAGATTACTGGAGTATGTCTCCCTCAGTAGTGTAACCCCCTTTGAAATCAGTTCCATGTGCAAAGGGGATGCTTTCTCTTTGACACAGAGCTATAAATAATATCAACCATTATACTGTCAGATAAAATTCCAATTGCAGCTCACCATGCTGGTTTCATGGAATTTGGGTTTGGAAGGTGAGAACCCCCAAATGCTTTTCAGTTGCCCGTTCTGTCACAAATCCTACCATAATTAGATGCAGCAGTAAGTAATTTAACCCCCTCTTTTTTTTTAAGTCTTTGGGTAAATTTAAGCACCTATTACTTCTACCCTTAATCTTGGGAATCTGTAGTAAAAATGCAGTCTGTATGGTTTGTGACTACAGCACCATGCAGTATGTGGTGTATTTAATGCACATCATATATAGAAAGCCATAACTGAGAGAGTTTGAGGGAGGGGAATGAAAGGCAGCCTGCCCTGTGTCAAGGGCAGCACTCCAGGATGACATCTGCTCTTAAGCTGCTGGACAGCATTTCTCTCATACTGAAAAAATTATCCTTGTGATCTGCAGATTGAATGCCCTGCCTATGTGTTTACTAGTGATTTTATATTTCCTTTCATCAAGTCGGTGGAAACCTTTCCAGGTCCTCTAAATGTATGAACCTCTGCTGTTCTTTGTGGAACCATGGCTGTGACCATTTTGTTTGCTGGTTTGTCCCTGAGTGCCTATTATGGACTAGTCTCCATGATCATGCTTGGTCTCTTCAATCGTGTTCAATTCTTTGTGACCCCATGGACTGTAGCCTGCCAGGCTCCTCTGTCCATGGGATTCTCCAGGCAAGAATACTGAAGAAGTTGCCATGCCTTCCTCCAGGGGATCTTCCCAACCCAGGAATCAAACCTGAGTCTCTTACATCTCCTGCATTGCAGGTGGATTCTTTACCACTGAGCCACCAGGAGAGCCCGGATTAGTCTCCATATTGAGTTCAGTTCAGTTCAGTCGCTCAGTCGTGTCTGACTCTTTGCAACCCCATGAATCGCAGCACACCAGGCCTCCCTGTCCATCACCAACTCCGGGAGTTCACTCAAACCTATGTCCATCGAGTCGGTGATGCCATCCAGCCATCTCATCCTCTGTTATCCCCTTCTCCTCCCACCCCCAATCCCTCCCAGCATCAGGGTCTTTTCCAATGAGTCAACTCTTCTAATGAGGTGGCCAACATATTGGAGTTTCAGCTTTAGCATCAGTCCTTCCAATGAACACCCAGGACCAATCTCCTTTAGAATGGACTGGTTGGATCGCCTTGCAATCCAAGGGACTCTCAAGAGTCTCCATATTAGGGACTTATATAAAATCTTCAGTATCCATATCAACTCTGCAAGATGGCCATTACAGTTTTCCTTGTGCAAATGAGGACATTGTGTTTTCGAGAGGTTAGTACATTGCTTTTTGTTCCAGCTTGTGTGTGGTACTGTTGGATTCAGAGCCTCCAGAGCTCATGCCCTTCCTGTGGGGCCTTGCCACTCCTCAGTTAGTCTTCCTTATGCCATCTTAGTATTTTTCCTCCATAATTTATCACTTGACCTTGGAAGTTCCAGTTTCCTGAGCCAGCCCCTTAGAGAGTCTGATGAGTTGATCTCAAGTTTCTTCATCTGTTGAGGGAACTGTAAATTCCCTGAGCCTCCACCTCAAATTCCATTTATCTTGAATTCCTGCCTTCTCAGCAAGTGGCCTCCTCAGTGGCTGACCAGTTGAGTGGTGGCTAGTGGGTGGGTGTGCATCTGGTTCTCATCTTGGCTCTGTCTCTAACTCTCAGGGTGACCTGAGGATGTCATTTAACCATTTCATGTCTCTGGTTGTCCAAATATAAAATGAAGGTATTATGAATGATCTTCATTCTGAGAACTTGCATGGTATTATGAATGATCTTCATTCTGAGAACTTGCATGGACTAACTAATTAGGCCCTGGACTACATTGTTGAACTAAGAAGCATATTAATTCAAGGCAATAAACATTTACTGAGTTGCAGAACAAGTGGAAGCATGATGTACCTGGCCTGTGGATGCCCTATTCTAAATATTTCCTTCATCTGCACCCCGAGATTCTACCCCACATCTAGAAATGCCTTTATCTTCACCTACATGTTTCTTTAATTTCTCTGTGTGCCAAGACTCACTCTTGAATGTTTTCATCCTTCCTCAGTCTACTTTGTTTGCAGGGAAACAGAGCATATTTCCTTCTTGTCCTTTAGGAAATTCTGTTAGAATTCAACCAGTTTGGAAAATGAGCTCTTCCTGGTCTGCTAAACTGGTCCTAATTCTCTGGGTTGGGGCATAGCATGGTCCAAAGAAGTCTACACAGCTAACTTAGAGGAACATACTTTTTATTTTTTATTTCAAACATGACGCCTGGCCTAACATTGAGTCTTCCCACAGTGAGATCATGATAGTGACAATAGAACCTTCATGAATTTGGGGCTCTCTGCCAAGTGCATCCATAAGTCTGAGATACAGCATTCCTGAGATTCCCAGGTCAGATCTTCCTTGGTCTCTGTGCCAACCCATGAGATAAACAGCATGCTCTGAACAATTCCAGTATTATGTTTACTTCTCTAGATCTGGCTCTCCAAAGGTTGAAACTTTACCCCCACCTTTTTTTTTTGAACCTGTTTTCTTATATTTTCCACTTGGGATCTTTTAGTAACAAGACAGCCTACTGGGACTCTGTTGTGAGGCATTCTGGAACTGATGGGTATTTTCACATGTGTGTACATTTGCTCCTATTCTTTTGTGTGTGTGTGACTTAGAAGAGGGAAGAGTCTCTGTTTGGCTGGAAGTCTGGGATGATCCAGTCTCTACTGTTTTTGTTGCATTAATTAATGGAGCAAATGTCTCAGAAACTTAGTTATCATAGGGATACCAGGGGAGGGTCTTCAAAGAATCTCTACCATAGTCAAAGAGTGAATAGCCCTGTGGACCAGGAGCAAAACTGCTGAAAAGCACTGGTGGAGGGTCATTCGCTCCCTCATGTCTTAATGCTCCATTTCATCAAGTTTGTGAAAGTTGCTCAGTTGTGTCTGTTCTTTGAGATCCCATGGACTATACAGTCCATGGAATTCCCCAGGCTAGAATACTGGAGTGGGTAGCCTGTCCCTTCTCCAGCGGATCTTCCCAACCCAGGAATCAAACTCAGGTCTCATGCATTGCAGGTGAATTCTTTACCAGCTGAGCTACCAAGGAATGCTCCATTTCATCAAGTTTGAGCTATGTCCATTTCTTAAAGCTTTTGGCCTGTGATAGGTGGTTCAAAACATGATGTCCAGTGACTTGAAGCAGAAGATTAAAGGAGGAAAAACTACTATTTTGGAAGAATAATAACAATTAAGCACCTGAACTTGCAGAACAAAACAAAACACCTCAAACTTGAAACAATACCAACCAACAAACAAAAGACTCCAAACCCACAAGACAGAGTACTCTTAAAGCCTCCTCTCTACTTCTGGTATCATCTCTGGAAACCAAATTTTATTAGAAATACGAAAATGGGATAAAACTTTTGAGACCATTTCTTGTCTGTTGGGTTCCCCCCACCTCCGCCCAGGTCCCTTAACTATCAGATATCTATTGTAAGGGATCCAAATACATCTTGAAGACTTTGTTTTATCCACTGAGTTTATTCATCTGACAACATACAGGTTTGCAAGATGAAAGATGGCAGGGAGGGTTTTACAGATTGAGCATCTATTAGGGTTTTCTGAGATTGGGATCTGCTTTTTAAAAAAAGCTCTCCAAGGTAATGACTGATGTACCAGAAGCCCTGATGTCACAAATAGCTATGTGAGACAAAGTTGTTCAATGAGGTTCAATAGCTGTACTGTTTTTTGCTGTGTCCTGTAGCATTTCAGTATCTAGATGTGTTGTCCTTTAAGAACCACCACTGCTGAAATACATCCTCTACAACAGAGTTCCCCAGCCCCAGCAATGTGACCTTTTAGGAGTCGGACCACACAACAGGAGGTGAGCGGCAGGTGAGTGAGGGAAGCTTCATCTGTATATACAGCCGTTCCCCATCACTCACATCCCCTTGGTTCATGGAAAATCTGTCTTCCATAAAACTGGTCCCTGGTACCAAAAAGGGTGGGGCCCACTGCTGTACACTAAGGTTTCTTCTAGGTGGGAACATCATGGTCCCTTATCTTTTATTTCTACCATTAATTTTGGAGAAACTTCCACTCCTCGAGGAATGTCAGCAAAGCTGACTTTCCCACAGACCCTGAGTCCTATTATCTATGAAATCAGTGATTCTATTCATTGTTACGCACAGTAGGACTGGCTTCATATTAATTTTAGAAACTCTTTTCTCTTGGGACCACACAAGCCATGAAATGACCTGATTTGCCTTTTAGGAGGTAAGAAATCAAAAGCATTCAGTCTTGACCTTTTAAAATTCTTGCTAGTCTAGTTGAAATTCTTACTAGTCTTACTAGAAAATTAGAGATTTTTCTTGGAAACATAATGGAGTGGTTCATGATTGCTTTGTAAATTTACCAGTTGCATACATTTAAAAACTGTCCAGAATTAGAAGAAATATCATGACAAATATTTTAAATATTCACTGTCAGAAATGTACCACAGACCAAGGTCCTGCCATTCCCAGATGGTGTGTTAAGAATTTCTTTTAACTTTGCTAACATTCTGCTGCTTTGATTGAGGTGAGATGAAGAAATAATAAAACAACTCAATGAAAGTAAATTAAAATGCTAAATGTTTTTAATGCTGTTAAATGTTTTGAACTTGTTAGCTCTGTTCTCTGTGAATTAAAGGAAGGATATGCTCTCTGGCTTGGATAAAATACATCTGAATCCACGTTCTTCTCAAATACAATTGGAAATATTGATTCCTATAATTTGATCCCATCAATATAGTGAATTTATTCCAAGCAAATAATTAAGAAGTGCCCAAAGTTTTAACTACATGTTGATAATAGCAAATAAAATTGGAGGTAACCTAACATTTAGGTTGCCCAATCTTGGAGGAAGAGTTAAACAATGGCACACACATGCAGTGGAGTTCTTGTAGCCACTTGTAAAGATGTTGCAGAGGAACATTTGATGATGTAATAAGATGATCAATATACGCTGAATGAAAAGTGCAGTTCACAAAATAGTATACAGCATTTGTTTTTAACCCTTTTGGGTTCCACATATGTATTTGAAAATCTGAGTGAAATGTACATGATCCTGGATGGTCTCTTCCAAGCTTTGCTTTTGGCAGTTTACTCATAAAACTTAAGTTTCTCCTTGGTTTGTAAGTTAGGTAAATCATGTAGTACTGACTTTGAGACTTTCCCCTAAATTTTATGTAAACAAAAAAGCTTCATGCGTAACTTAAGAGGAGATCTACTATTCATGAAGATGATTTTAATGTTCTTGGTGCTCATTTTTGAAGGTCTCTCCTTTTTTCCATCTAATGTAAAATACTCAGCAGAGAGCTTGACATGTAGTAACAAATACACAAATGATACTGCTATTTTCACTCACATGCATTGATTTACCCATTCAAATTCTTATTGAACAATTGCTTTGAAATGGCTAGCCAGTGGTGAATAAGACTGATATCATTCTGCTCCCCTACAGCTTCTTACTGTTTATGGGGGCATGCAGACATCAATCAACCACTGAAGGAAACGCGGGGAGAGCACTACAGGGTGGAGATAGAGAGTACCACGTGAACATAGATGGGCACTCAGCCTCTTCTGAGATGTCAGGGAAGCTAAGATCTTAAGGGGGAAGTGAGATTAGATTGGAAGTTGGGGTACAGTGGATGGGAAGGAAACAGCATTCCAAGAAGAGGAAACAGCATGAAGAGAGGGCTCTGAGTCGACACTTGACCTGGATTCCAGTAGGTTTTCATAATTTAGAAAAGGTGTACGCTTAGTCTTTGGCAGTCAAGAGAAGTGTAATTACTACTCTTTCCTTTAAAATGGACTTCTTTCTGTTTTCAAAGTTTGTCTTCTGTAACTCTATTTAGATTGGACATCCATTGCAATTATGGTGATCTTCCCAATAGCTCCAAGTATATGTAGAATGTATCGTGGAAAGTAAGCCTACAAGACTGTTCAACAACAAAGATTGATCAAAGAGAGCATTTGATCACCATTATTTTTCTGGGGGGAAAAAAGGTTCTACTTGCCCCATAATGTGTACAGATGGATCTGACTTTCTTCCTTTGAAGTCTGTTTGAATATATAAATAGATGCAAGGTCACTAGAAATTAAAAATATGGTAGATCATTTTGCAGGCATATCTGACTAGACTGGACCCTCTTATAGAGTTGCAGTTATATCAAATTTTGCAGCAGGCTTGAGTCCATGAAACCAGATTTTGTGGAAGAGAAAGTTCAGTGTAAGTTCACAGACAAAGGATGTGACAGAACCACTTTGCGAATATCAAAGACTGAAAAAAAAGTTACTTCCCTATATTTAAGCATTACTAGCCTCCCTCTTCCTACATAACATCATGTAAGACAATATTGCAAACAAATGCCCAGACAGATGTTGAATTATTTATAAGAAACAGACTACTGCTGTGGATTAGAGAGAAGAAATAACAAAGCAAGAAATAATACTGTTATAGAGACTTATAGAGTAAAAGCGGGCTTCCCTGATAGCTCAGTTGGTAAAGAATCCACCTTCAATGCAGGAGACCCCAGTTCTATTCCTGGGTTGGGAAGATCCATTGGAGAAGGGATAGGCTATTCACTCCAGTATTCTAGGGCTTCACTTGTGGCTCAGCTGGTAAAGAATCTGCCTGCAATGTGAGAGACCTGGGTTTGATCGCTGGGTGGGGAAGATTCCCTGGAGAGGAGAAAGGCTACCCACTCCAGTATTCTGGCCTGGAGAATGCCATGGACTATATAGTCCATGGAGTCACAAAGAGTCAGACACGACTGAGCGACTTTCACTTGCAGAGTAAAAGCTCTTCTATCCCTGGGTTGGGAAGATCCCCTGGAGGAGGGCATGGCAACCGACTCCAGTATCCTTGCCTGGAGAATCTCTTGGGCAGAGAGGCTTGGTGGGCTACAGTCCATAGGGTTGCAAAGGGTCGGACAGGACTGAAGAGATTTAGCATGCACAGAGTAAAAGCAACAGAGTAAAATCACATAAGCAAATGTGTGTGAGCAATATCTGGAGATTTACTCCCACAGGAAAGCTGTATGCTGTCACTTGCTTCATGTTTTTTGCTATTATCAACATGCAGATCCTTACTTGAGAAGAGAAACAACACCTGGGAAATTAACTATACTGTATTACTTAACATTTATTTATAACTTTTCAACAATTTCCATAACCAGCATTATGTAGTCACAGATGTCTTGGTAATCAGGATCACAGGCTCTGATGGCCATATTTTTTTTTAATAATATATTTATTTTATTGTATTTTTTAACTTTACAATATTGTATTGGTTAACCCTCCTCCCTCCTCCCTCCCCGTACCATCTCTCTGGGTCATCCCAGTGCACCAGCCCCAAGCATCCAGTATCGTGCATCGAACCTGAACTGGCGACTCATTTCATATATGATATTATACATGTTTCAATGCCATTCTCCCAAATCATCCCACCCTCTCCCTCTCCCACAAAGTCCAATAGACTGTTCTATACATCAGTGTCTCTTTTGCTGTCTCGTACACAGGGTCATCGTTACCATCTTTCTAAATTTCATATATATGCATTAGTATACCGTATAGGTGTTTTTCTTTCTGGCTTACTTCACTCTGTATAGCCATATTTTTAAAAAGAGATGATTTGTAGTGTCTCAAGGACATTTGATAACTTTGAACTTTCCAGTCCTTGCCTATTCACTATTGTGTTTTTACAACAGACTACGTCAGTGATGACAAATAGAAGATTTTGAAGCTCTATTCTAGTGCTTTTTTCAAAAGAAATATCTTAAGACTGTCTGTTTCTAAGGGTTTTATTGTTCTTTTTTTTTCAGACGTAAGTGGCCAAGATAGTATTTATATTTTGGCCAAGAGCCAAGAGAAAATCTCAATGGTTACCACTGGGGTAGGGATACAGAAGAGCTAAGAATCTTAAGAAGGATCTTTCTCTTCAGAAAGTTATTCTAGGGTGAAGGTGTGCACCCAAAGCTTCCTGTGTGCCACATCTACTAAATCCTCCTGATTTTAAATTTAAGTCTGAATCAGATTTCCTTATAACAAAATCATATTTAAATTAAATCATAGCTTTAAAAATTAAAATATCGATAATCCTTTCTACTCCTGATTAGGATTTAGAACGCACGTAATGTACATTGAAATATATTTTTCCTGCTTGTGGGTAGGGACTTTTTTCATGAAATCAGATTTGTCTCTTTTTTTAACTCTTTCATCCCTAATGCCTAGAACAATGCCTGGCCCAGAGTAGGTGCTTATAAACATGAACAAATGAAATAAGATATTTAAGTGATTAAGGTAAACCAGAACAGAAACACTTATATAACCTATATGTATAGACCTTAGTCGTCTTAAACTACAAAATTAGTCACATTTGATATCCACTTTATGATGGCTTTGAACCTCTGCCTGGTTCTATGGGAAGCTAACTCCCATCAAATAGCCCCCAGGGATTTCTTAGAAGTCCTGAATGTGAGGGATCCTATGTGTTTAGAAATGGAACCAATAGGTTCTTCTCTAGCTATGTGGCTGAGCCACTATACCCAGCCAGACTCCATCTATAGCACTGGGAGAGAGGTTACTCTTTTCCTCTTTGCTACTCTGTCCCAAGCCTGACACAGACTCTTTCCTTAGTTGCTCATAGCATAGCTGAAATGGGACTGCAATTTGGGGTAAAACTTGTATAGGGTGTTAGAGTTAAGAGTTTTGCATAGGGTGTTAAAAACAAAATTCAATTGGGTAAATCTGAAGATCTAGTTACTCAACAATTCATGGATCAGGCAGTGTCCCAGTGAGCAATCAGAAAGGTGTTCCAAGGGGTCATACCAAACAGGAGAGTTTTATAGGTAGAAGTGGGCACAGACAAGGCAAGAATAGCTTACCTCATCCTTTTTTGGAGAACAGAAGGAGTTTATCAGGTGGATTACCTCACTAGTGCTGACCTAGAAATTCCAGACTGACCAGTTTAAGATTATGTTCCTGGGAGGAGTTGAGACTGCCATTAGGTTAGGTATTAAATCTTGATTTGTTGATGTGGATCTTAGCACAAGTGACTCCATTTTGGACCTGTTGTTTCTTTTTAACCTGGTGATTACTGTTGTATTAGGTTGTACATAGAACCCATGAGTTCCAAATCTAGCCACATGAGTTTGGAGGCACTCAGCCTGTCTCAGTGTGGCAAGGGTCAGTCCCTTCCCACTGCTGGGAGTTCCTTCTCTTAGATCACAATGTCTTTAAAAACATTTGCAAGTACATGAGGGCCTAATGCTTGGTCCAAACAACAAATGCTAAGGCCATCCAGGTATAGGTGGTCAAAGGTACTTTCACCACAAAGGTGAGAGCTGTTGCTGCTTGAAAATATAGACATGAACTAAAATGTGATCCTGATAGTAGGTAATGAAGCTACAACTACCTTCGAACAGAGGAACATCTACTTCTCAGGCTAGATAGCCAGAAAGTTTAATCTGGGTAGAATCTGCCCTGGGATGTGTCAGAATGCCAGATCTTACAGTATGTTGACTTCACATTGAGCCATAAAGTTGCTGCTACTGCTGCTAAGTCACTTCAGTCGTGTCCGACTCTGTGCGACCCCAGAGACGGCAGCCCAGCAGACTCCCCCGTTCCTGGGATTCTCCAAGCAAGAACACTGGAGTGGGTTGCCATTTCCTTCTCCAATGCATGAAAATGAAAAGTGAAAGTGAAGTCGCTCAGTCGTGTCCGACTCTTAGCAACCCCATGGACTTCAGCCTACCAGGCTCCTCCGCCCATGGGATTTTCCAGGCAAGAGTACTGGAGTGGGTTGCCATTGCCTTCTCCGAGCCATTAAGTTAGGCTAGATTTTTAAAAATAGGAATCCAAAGCAAGTTTTTATTTTTGTCTCTTAAGGTTTAGATTTGCTTTTGAGGCAAAAATACTAGAAAGGATGTGATGCAGAAGTAGTGGTCAATTTAACACAAGTCCACTCCTTGCTCCCCATCAGTTTCACATTCCATTTACTTTTGGGGCCCACCCTTGGTTCCCCCAATACGTGGAGAGGGCTGACCACACTGGGCACTCAGTGTAATGAAATGTTTTACTTGTGAGTTTTGTATCAACTCACAAGTAATTGCAGAACAACCTGTGTTCCACAACTCTCATCAGTCTAAACCTTTGTGAGCAAGGTATCGGAGCTTCCTTGTCTATCAGTATTGAGCTAACTTTGTGGCATTAAATGGAGAAGATGATGGTGTTGCCATTAAGATGTGAAGTAGGACTATGGGCATGGTTTTTTCAAGGCCTCTATGTACATGCCAAACTCTCCCTATGTGGGTGATTTAAATGAACTGGTAATTTTGCTGAGGTTCTTTTTTTTTTTTTTTTTTTTAATATTTCCTTATGTCACTCCAAGTTTTACATTCCTTCCTTGTTTATTTATATCACATGAATTCATCTTACTGAAGAGAGGAGATGTGTTGTAAGTTAAGAAAGAACAAGGACTCTGGAGGCAAGTGGGTCAGCTCTGTCATGTTCTAGTCACATGACCTTGGACAAGTCATTTCCTTTCCTCTGAGCTGACTTTGCAAAACAGGGAGATAATTCCTTCCATCAGGGCTGCTGAGAGGTTTAAAGATAAAACTGTAGGAAGGTAACTTTGCAAAATGCCTGTCACACTGTCAACGCTCACAATGGGTAGCTACTATTATTCTTGATTTTGTCTTTCATGTTTCTAGTTTCTTGGTGGAAGAGTCATAACTGTTTTATTTTTTTTCAACAGGTACACAACAGGATCATTGATGGTGTTTGTGTCTGTATCAGTATTATCTACTCACCAGCCTAAGCCATGGAAGCAAGTGTTCTTGCTTCTTCTCCATGCCCTGCTTGTGGGACGTCTCTCCCTTCTCCCCACTTTTCTCATCCTCCACCTCTTTATCACTCACTGTCACCCCTTTATCAAGGTAGAAAATGTGGGCACACCACTACCAGTTTTCAGCATAGTTTTAATTAAAAAAAATTTCATATAATCCCATAACACTAGGTGGTTTCTGTCTAAAAATCAAAACCCAAGACTATTGTGTAGACCAAAAAAAATATTTGGCAACTGGCTTTTTAAATTTTTTTCTACCATTTTTCATACAATGTACACTTAATACAACTCTGAGACTCTTTGAGAACAAGTTAGCAGGAATTGGTGAAACGTTTTTATAGATTAAAAATTCAACTTACATCCTTGGTTTTGACCCTAGTGAATAAAGGAATAAGAATGCTGAATGGTCTCCTCCCAAGAAGGGGGCCTGGAGTGGGGGAGGTCCCCACCAGTGTGGTGTCATTAGCAGTTGACATGCCTCAGCCGTACTTCTTGACTCACCTGCCAGTGTCTCTCAGACATCACTCAGGCTCTGGGCCAGTTCACCTCCACCCCACACTCCTGCCTTGGCCATGCCCTCAGCCCAGAAATACTCCTATTCTTCTAGGGGAATTAATGCATTCATGGCACTTATTGGAAGAGATAGTAGATCTGGAAAAGAAAACCAAAATATGGTAGAGTGGACAGAATGCATCTTGGGAAGTCATTGGCAAATGTAGCTTCAAGTCTGGACTCTGTGAACCTCTGAGTAAATCATTTAGCTTCTTGAGCCCATTTACTTTGTCTGTAAAACAGTTTTTCCTTTATTCACAATTGGATATTTATTGAGTTCTTAGTAATTGCCAGGCATTGCTCTAGGTAGCCCCTGTGCCAGAGAAGAGGGTTAGAGGATGTAGGTAAAGGGTGTATAAGTCCAGTTTTAAAATAGGTCAGACAAGGGTTCACTGAGAAGGTGACATGTAAGTGAGCATTTGAAGGAAGTAAGGGAATAAGTGTTGAGGGTATCTGGGGAGAGAATGTTCCAAACAGGAAGTTGCTTGTGCAAAGGCCCTGAGGTAGGAGGGAGCCTGACATGCTGGAAGAATAGTGGGTAGACCAGTGTGGCTGCAGCCCATGAGGGAAGCAGACAGTAGTGCAGATAGGGTCAGAGGGAAACAAGAGGGAGCTAAGTTGTGTGCAGTCTTGTAAGCCATGGTGAGGTCTTGGGTTTTCATTCTAAGAGAAGATAGGAAATCCTTGGAGGGTCCTGAGCCAAGGACTTAGGTTTTGGAAGGGTCATTCTGGCTGCTGTGTGGACAATAGACTGTAGGTGGGCAGGGGTGTGAAGCAGGGACACAGGTTAGGAGGCTGTTGCCCTTAAGGTGGTTTGGACCAAGCTCTAGCTGTGGAGGTGGTTGGATTCTGGACGTATCTTGAAAGCAGAACAGTATGCTGATGGATTGGACTGAGCATGACGGAAAAAAAATAGTTAAGGAGCTCTCAAGGGTTTTGGTCTGAACAATTGGAAGAATTGTGCTGCCATTAAGGGAGATGGAAAAGCTGGGGGAGGAACAGATTTGGAGTCGGAGGGAGATGCGGAATTTAGTGATAATAATCATATCTGCCCTGCCTCCCTCATGGGGTTAAATTTGATGATTCATGTGTAATTTACCCTCCCAATATTCCTTACAGTTCCTAGTATTCAAAGACTCTATCCCTTTCCATTCAGATGCTGTCTGTACTGTGGAGAGTTGCCTCTCGTTTGCTCTCAGCTGGTTGCAGGTGGTAGTGGGTGAAGGGTTCCTAGCACGTGGACTCTTGGATCTGACAGGTATTATCTGAGCTATATTTAGATGGATATTTTAGGATGGGTTTTCACAATCATGACTCAAGTATGACTTAACAGTTGATACCTTCATTTCTTCCCAGCAGAATATTGTTTCTAATTTTTCTTTCATATAGCAACTGATGTTGCCATGCAGATCTTTTGGTTGCTATGAGATGGTAACATTACTCTGCCCCACGATTGGCCGGGTCCTCCTAAGCAGTGTAGTTCTCACTTGGATGACTGGCACTGAGCTGTTACTATGGTGAACTTTACAATTTCCTTTGATTGGTGGTTTCAGAAATAGGTCATCAGTGGAATTCATTATATTTTGTAAGTAGAAACGAAAAATAAGTATTGTAACTTTTTCCCACCACCAACATGAAGGAACTGTGGCACTTAATGACATAATGAATCACTGTTTGATGACTTAGGAACATGTTGAGAACTGAAAAGTAATGATAATCCTGTACTAAATTTTGGTGGGGGTATTTTCCCTCTTTCTTTGAGTTGATTATTCAGAGTTAGGGACATCAGGCTGACCAGAGTTGGGGTGGGGCTGGGGAGATGTACTTAGATTGAAAGGTAAACTCTCTTCTCTCTGAAGGATTCAAGGTGATGCTGGGGGCCTGGGTGTGGAGGGCAGGAGGGATGTGGGCTCCAGGCAGTGCTGATTCGTGCTGCATCTCAGTGAAGTGTTCTCGTGGTCTCAGGAGGGGCTAAGCCTTTGGTAATCAGGTTTGCCTCTAGAGGGGAAAGCTATTGAATGTTCCTGGTTGGACATGGCTTGATGCAGGGGTTTAAGAGTCCAAGCAGGGCTTGTGCTAGCTGAATCCTATCTTACACCCCTTCCCCAGCTTTACTCTGGTGGGTAGGCAGATCTTGAACAGTCAGGCTTCTACTCACCTTTGCTCTCAACAAATGGGAAAAGAAGGTAGAGGAATGCATTTTAACCTTTCTGATTTTATAACATCCTTCTCTATAAGAAAGCTGGAAGAACCTCAGAAGAAGGATGAATTATTTTAAGTACATGTGATCTACCTTTGTCCAACACTTGACTAACAGGTCTTGTTTGGAGTGATATGTGGGAGGATAGGGGCAGGGATGGCAATGAAACTGTGTGGGAGAGTCAGGGAGCCCCCAAATGGAATAGGTAACAGATTAGGGTGCTAGGGCTAATATTTGACACCTAGAGGGGATCATTGCTAATGCCTCTTTCCTATATGACAAACTTATCTTTGGTAATCACACAATAAAATCAATAATAAGAGAAAAGAAATGTTCTTTTATGAAATTCTGTACCATATGAATTTAAAAAATAAAAAATATAAATCACAATCTAAAAAACGGAAAGAGTTACAAAGTAATATTTGTAATTTCACTAATGTATTTTTGAAGAAAGAGATGAAAACATAGACTGACCTATTGGTTTTATATAGTAATGAGCAGCAACTTTATACTTTCTGTTTTTGCTATTGCCTTCTGCGAATTTGTCAGTGAATTTGTCAAACTTCTCTTCCCATAATCATGATTTTGATCCAACTTTGATCAAAGAACACTTTTCATTCATTTTAATTTTAGAAGCTTTCTTTCATATGAAGCAATAGTTTAAATAAATAGAAAGCCTTCAACATAAGGATACTTTTGGCAGAGATGCATAAAAATCCCATTTCACAATCAATTCCAGAAACTTTAAACACAATAAAAACTCCAAGTGATCACACAGCATGACAGAATTGAAGTACCTCAAGTTCTGTTTGTCCTTACAATCACTGTGCAGTTGTTTATTTTGAATCAATTGTTTGAACACAGAATTTGAAGGACCAAAGAGATTGGACACATGTGCCCAAAGCAAGCTTTCTTATGCACTTACTCTTAAAATAAAGGCACCGAGTTAATTCTCGGAGTCAACTTCCACATAGAATATGCTTACTAAAGGAGAAGCAATAAAAATATGCTAAATTGAAGCTTACATTTATGTTGTTAAAACTCAATATCAGTTGCAGTAATTGTTTGGAACCTAGACCAACAAAAATATTTTTTTTGGCGAGGGCAGAGCAGTTTATTATTGACATTGTTTAGAACTGCTTGCCATCCTGATAATAGAAAGCAGACTGGCTTTTTAGCTGATTTTGTCACTGTTTTTAAGTCTCCTTTAAGCCATGTACCCCTGGATGGCCCGCCCCTGGGGTGGCCCACTCCTCTTGCCCCCAGCGCTGCACCCGAGTAGAATCACTCTGATTGTATCTTGCTGGAGACACAGCATAGCAAAAGGTGATGATGCAGGGGACTGAAGGAATGACAGGCACTGAGAGGCTGTCAGTCAGCAAATATCTGGTAAATCCTCTGACTCTGATACAACCAAATGGATTTTTTTTTCTCAAACATTATTAGCTTAAGCATCCTTCTTTCTCATAAAAACACTGGTGATTCCTGCAGCTTTGCATGTTTTTTGTATAGCTCTTCTGTAGCCTGACATTTTCTCCTAAACTTCTTGCTATTTTATTTTCTGTTCTGGGGCATTGTTTTTAACCCCTAATTTAATTCCGCACTAAAATCAACCCTGAGCTTATCTTTACTAATAAAACATGTGACGTGCTTTGCTGAGTCTTCAGAACTGGTTGAGTCATGGAGCAAAGGCATTGGATGTCTGAAGTTGCAGGAACCATTATGAGGGCTAGAATGATTGGTAAGGGAAGGAGGAAAAAATAAATAGCAGAAGTCACGACTTACCCTTCAAGGTTTGCTGTATATGACACCCCTTTTTTTTTCCTTTCACCACATCAGACAGATATATTTAGATCCACCCTTGTATTAACAGATAGTTTCCTGGGTAGGGTGATTTAAAAGCACTGGTGCCTGAACTTCTTCATTAGCTTTCTCTATCCCTTTAGCTTAAATATTTGCTCTCCACAGGCCTCTGGAAAGCAGCTACCTCTGGAATACAGGTACCCCTGGGAGAAGTAACATATCCAGTCTCTAACACTTTAGTATAAATGAGTGTATTTGATTGCTTCTTCTGTCACCTGATCAGCAGGATGTGGGCCCTGGGTAATTAGAAAGTCATGGAGACACTTCTCAACTCAGCCCAGCTCAGCCTTGAATGTGTGCATTCGCTTTAAGATCTTCCAATTCCCTCTCTGAGGATAAACAACAGAAAAAGGCCCACCCTGTTGATAAGAAGTCTGAAAGAACTTCATGTGTAAGGAATAATATGGTTTATTTCTCTCCGAAGAGCCAGAACATCCTCCTATCCTACAGCACAGCCCCGGACTTTGCCCCAAGAGCTGCGGAGGCCTTGTGCCATCACTTGTGACTCATTTTTATTCTACTTGCATATGTCTGGGGAGAGGGCCCTCTGAGATTTCCTCTTGGCTGTGCTTTAGGCTCCATAATAGCAATGGATCCAAGCTTCTTAATCCAGTGAGGTCAGGTGGCAGCCAGCCAAAGTGGCCTCCGTGGAGTGCGTTGGTAGGAGTGGCACTTTCAGAATGCATTAAAATATCAGGAGCCAGCCAGGACAAAAGCCCAGACTGACAGCACGCCTCTAAGAAGAGTGCCTGCACCAAGCTTTAAAAAAATAAATAAATAAAGGAAGGAAAGTATTTCTATTGAACCAAATTATTGTTCTGTGCCAGCTTTTGTTCCTAGAAGCATTGTGTTTGTGTGTGTGTGCACACACGTCTGTGAACATGCAGTGACTGATTACTCATAGAGGCCACTACCTGAAAACTCACACAGGCAAGTTGTAGAGATGAGCTAGAAAGTGTTAAGAAGGCAGCTGAGAGGATGCCCGCCAAGGTTATCAAGAGCAAATGAAGTGACCTTGATTTTGTTAATACTTTGTCTTCCTCTCAGGGTTTAAAAATGTGTGTGTGTGTGTGTGTGTGTGTGTGTGTGTTTTAGTCACTCAGTCGTGTCTGACTTTATACGACCCCATGAACTGTAGCCCGACAGACTCCTCTGTCCATGGGATTCTCCAGGCAAGAATACTGGAGTGGGTAGCCGTTCATCCTCCAGGGGTTCTTCCCAATCCAGGGATTGAAAACAGGTCTCCAGCATTGCAGGCGGATTTTTTTTTTTTTAACCGTCTGAACCACCAGGGAAGCCCTTAAAAATATATTTATGTCAGTATATAATCCAAGAATGTTCATTAACTGCCTACTGGGGTGGTTGTGTTCATAATATGTATCTATTCCAAACACAAGATGTTCATAGGAAGCATGAAAACTGCTCTGGCTGTGGAATAGTGTCTGCTGTTTTAAGGTTTAGAGCCACATATATAAATGTAGTACCACACAAATTCACCCTCCCTTCCATGAGCCATTGTTCTTCATTATACACAGGTACTTTCCCAGGAATATGTGTATAAGATAAATATTTTCAAATAAAATCATATTTTGATTGCTCTAAAAAAGGAAGTGCATGTGGCAAAACTTTCCTTTCTGAAAAGTATGAGTACAGAATGAGAAGCTCATGGGCCTGGTTATTTTCCCTCTGTGGGCTCGGTTTTCTCATCTACAGAATCAGAGAGTGAGTGCAATGAACGGTTTCTAAGACTTCATCCCAGTTTTATCCTTCTGAGTTCCAAAACTGTTTTAACATAATCACCTCATAATTTGCCCGTCATCTTTTTAAACCCAGAATTTTGACTCTGGGCTGTCTTACTTAAGAAGGGTTCACCTGAATTGGTACTAACAGGTTGTCTGAATGTGTTATTCCTTTCCACTGTTCTTTAGGGATGAAGTAGAATGAGTCATAAGTGAGGAGGTTATAGAGGCCCAGGCACATCAACAGGAAGACAGAGACAGGAAGAGGGGTAGCGAGACATGTCAGCATTTTCCCCCAGACAGCTTGAAAGCAAAAGCAGAGGCCCCTTGTTTTGCTCACTGCTTTTGTAACACTGACCTGTCCGCGTGGGACACCTGGCCACAGAGCACAGCCAGGAGCATTTCCTGGAAGCCCACAGGCCTCGAATGCAAACAGCTGCCCTGCAGGTTTCTCTAGGAGAGAAAAGTCTGGGAACTGCATGAATTACAGGAAGTGAGCCTTAGGCAGGACTTCCCCAACCGTTGCCCCGTTTGACAATCTGTTGAAATTCTCCCCAAACCAAATATGCCTTTAAAGAGGATTTTTTCTTAGTATTTCCACTGTGGGAAATTAAAAGCCTCTTACTTGGTGATGGTAAAAATTTGGTAATTTTGCACCTTTGGTGCCTTTTTTGTGATTTATATCCTTTCTTCTGGAAATGGCCTGTTGACCAAGAATATTTATTAACATACTTTGAAGGACAGTGACAGCAAAATATGATCTGCCTCTTGTTGTGCCTGACTCTTTGCGACCCCAAGGACTGCAGCATGCCAGGCTTCCCTGTCCTTCACTATCTTTGGCAGTTTGCTCAAACTCATGTCCATTGAGTCAGTGATCCATCCAACTATCTCATCCTCTGTTGTCCTCTTCTCTTCCCGCCTTCAATCTTTCCCAGCATCAGGGTCTTTTCCAATGGGTCAGTTCTTCTCATCAAGTAGCCAAAGTATTGGAATTTCAGCATCAGTCCTTCCAGTGAATAGTCAGGGTTGATTTCCTTTAGGACTGCCTGGTTTGAACTTCTTGCTGTCCAGGGGACTCTCAAGAGTCTTCTTCAGCATCACAATTCAAAAGCATCAGTTCTTTGGCACTCAGCCTTCTTTATGGTCTCTCGCATCCATACATGACTCCTGGAAACACCATAGCTTTAACTAGATGGATCTTTGTCGGCAAAGTAATGTCTCTGCTTTTTAATATGCTGTCTAGGTTTGTCATAGTTTTTCTGCAAAGGAGCAAGCATCTTTTAATTTCATGGCTGCAGTTACTGTCCTCAGAGTGATTTTTGAGCTCAAGAAAATAAGATCTGCCACTGTTTCCACTTTTCCCCCATCTATTTGCCACGAAGTGATGGGACCAGATGCCATGACCTTAGTTTTTTTAATGTTGAGTTCTAAGCCAGCTTTTCACTCTCCTCTTTCACTCTCATCAAGAGGTTCTTTATTTCCTCTTCACTTTCTGCCATTAGAGTGGTATTATCTGCATATCTGAGGTTATTGATTTTTCTCCTGGCAATCTTGATTCCAGCTTGTGATTCATCCTCTAAATCACACAAATTACTCAATTTGATCTATTCTTTGTCCAGAAGTGTGTTAGGGATGAAGTGATCAGGCCTTTCTTGCTGTATTTTAATATTCCTGAATCCTCTCCACCTATGGACTGAGTGTTTATATCCCCACTGTTCTGATGTTGAAACCCTACCCCCACAATATGATAGTATTAGAAGTTAGGGCTTTTGGGGAATAATTAGGATTAAATGAGGTCATATGGATGGAGCCCTCATGAATGGGATTAGTATCTTTATATAAGTCATGAAAGAACTCGCCTCCCCTCTCTACTCAAGACCATGTGAAGTCATAGGGAAAAGCTGAGAGTCTGCAACCCAGAAGAGGACCCTCACCAGAATCCGACCATGCTGATCTCAGACTTTCCTCATCCATCCTGCTCTCAGACTTTGAGGCTTCAGAACTACGAGAAATAAATTTCTACTGTTTATAAGCACCTCAATCTATGTACTTTATCATAGCAGTCTGACACTAATACACCCTCTGTTGGTATTTCCAGAACCACATATTTATCTATTGTCCTACCTAGGATTTTGTGATGTGCAACAGTACACATCAACAAATTCTAGTTTAACTTTTGTTGGTTATAAGGCAGCAACCTTGCCAAAATTCTCTGTTCTGTATTTTGACCTTATGCCAGTTAGTGGCTTTCTAGTAATGCTTGTTTTCTAATACTGTCTTCAATTTAGTGTGTGCTGCTAGATTAGTTAAACACTACTACCTCATCTATCTTATAGTTTTAGCACAATTATTGTGGCAGCTTCTATTACCACAGGAAGGGGATTAGAGTTTAGTCTCCCATTGGTGACTGTACTCTGTTTATGTGCGTGAGTGCTAAGTTGCTTCAGTCATGTCTGACTCTTTGTAACACTATGGTCTGTAGCCCGCCAGGATCCTCTGTTCATGGGATTCTCCAGGCAAGAATACTGGAGTAGGTTGCTGTGACTTCCTCCAGGTGATCTTTCCAACCCAGGGATCAAATCCATGTCTTATGAGGCTCCTGCATTGCAGGCAGATTCTTTACCACTGAGCCACCAGGGAAGCCCCACTCTGTTTATATGTAATATCAAGAGGTTATTTTTTTGTAAAATCATTTTCAAAAACCATAACCCTCTTATTAATTGTTTAAGAAAACTTCTATATAATCTTGACTGAATTGATGCAGGTAAATACCACAAAGATAATCCAACCTGGAGTAGGATATACTCCTATTATACTGTAAAACTAGAATGTCAAAGTTCTCTAGATATCTCAACGCTTGTCAAAAGTGGATGCTAAGGGATCCAGGGCCACTATTTGCACCATACAATATTAAGTTATGAAAATGGTAACTACACTCCAAACCCTATAAAAAAAAAATGAAAACCCAAATCTGAATATGGAATAAAATAGAGCTTTAAAGGAAGGGGTGTAGAAAGGTGATAGAAAGTTGGTGAAACATGCTCACTTGCTCAACCATTTTTTGCAGACTGAGGTGGTAGTATTCATAGTTATCAGAACAAGACTGGAAATTATTTCAGTGCCCCTTTTGGCACACAGCATAAATGCAAGCCTGGGCACCTTTAAATTGAATGTGCTTGTGTGGTACATATATATGATGGAATATTAATGAAATAGCACCGTTTGCAGAGATGTGGATGAACCTAGTGACTGTCAAACAGAGTGAAGTAAGTCATAAAGAGAAAAACAAATATTGCTTACATGTGGAATCTAGAAAAATGGTAAAGAAGAAGCTTCTTGCAAAAAAGAAATAGAGTCACAGATGTAGAGAATGGTTACCGCGAAGGGAAGTGGGGATGGGATGAATTGGGAGATTGGGACTAATATATATATACACAACTATGTATAAAGTAGATAACTAATGAGAACCTACTGTATAGCACAGGGAACTGTACTCAGTGCTCAGTGATGACCTACATGGGAAGGAAGTCGAGAAAAGAGTGGATGTATGCAAAAATATGCCTGATTCACTTTGCTGTACAGAAGAAACCAATACAACATTGTAAAGCAACTATACTCCAATAAAAATTAACTTAAAAAATTGAATACACTCAGCGTAAATTGAACCTTTTGGTCTGAGGATCCATTTCCTCGTGAAGAGGAGCAACTCCCACTTCACTCTCCTCCTGCTTTCTTGGTAGTTGCACCCTGAGCTGGCCTTACTGGTCCTTCCCAGGGTTAGCTGGGGTTGCCTTTTGGCTCTTGGATCCAGTCTCCTTTAAAATTCTATGAAAACACCATTCAAAAGAGGATTGTGAGCTCTTGCTGCCTTTGATCCCTGAGCAGGAAAGGTGACTGTAATATGATTAATGAGCTCAATTGGACTTTGCCCAGTGGCCTAGAGAATGATATGGGCTCCCAAGAACATTTAGAGGAAAAACAGGAAGAGACCCAGAATGTTCTGAGGGCAGTTGGTCTCTTGGAAATGTGTAGTCTTGGAGGAGATATCTCAGCCCAGCAGGGTTGCCTGTCATGGAGTGACAGAGACAAGCTGAAGTGGGTGGCCACCCATCCACTCACATAAACCCACCCTTCTGCTAGCTATGTGTTCCCTCTAGTTCAAGGAAGTTTCCACTCAGTGTGGTAGCACTTGAATTAATGGGAGAAATGGATTTGAATGGGATACAGAGAGGAACTTAGCTAAGAGGGAGGGCCAGGCGAAAGGGAGACAAGCTGGAATGTGACCAGCTTTAGTTCTCCAGCTAAGAAAGACTGTGATCACTACCCAAAGCATACTAAGTCTATACTGTACCTGTCACCTTCTTGGTGAGCTGTGTTGTGTTTATGGTCCCATATGGATTCGGTTCTTCTCAGTAAGCTTATATTTCTTTTGAGAAACATCCCTTCTTCCTGAAGGGAGCTCTCTGAACAGGATGGTTCAGTTTGTACCAGCTGACAATGGTGTCTTTTCTGGGTGAAGGATGTGAGGAGGGGCTGGATCTCAACTGGCTGAGCTTCTGGCCCAGGGTGGAGTCAGCTGAAGGAAGGAACACCTTTGTATAATTGGCCTGCATTTTTTGAGTTTACTAGAATGCTAGTACTATATGAGCACCATCCCAGGAGGGTCAAGGCACCATGTATGATGCCATCCTGGTACTCACCTTGGATAGCTCATAGGCACACCTGCAGGAAGCCTGTACCTCTTTAGGTTGCCACTTATGCTCTTGTACCTGAACAATGACAAAACCTTGATCTTCAAGACTTCTACAAATGGCTGCATTGGTCTAACTGCTCTTGTGAAGCCCCAAGTTCCTTCTAACATGAGAATAAACCCCTATCCTGAGAGGACTCTGAAGACATGAATTTTTCATCTGATCTACCTCCAACAGCTGTTTGATCTAAAAGGAGTCATTTAACCCTTCGGATCTTCTGTTTCCTTACCTGGAATGACAGGAAAGGGAATGACAATTTTCATATCAAAGGAACAAGATAATGTTTTGGAGAACATTTTGAGACATAATATCCTGAACAAAGGTAAGTCAGGAGTGACCATCATTCTCCTGCATCACCTTGAGATGGAAACTAGATGTTCTGTTTCCAGTTTGTACAGCGTCCACTTCAAACTCTTGTGTCGTCTGCTGCATGATGCTGGTGAGAACCGAGCCCCTGTGCTCTGGAAGCAAGGCTCCAGAGCTCGCTGTCGCTGCTTACTTGGAGAAGACTTCTCTAGAGATAAATAACACTGCTCAAGGGAATTTCAGAGAGAAAATCTTCCATGGGCCATAAAAAGGATTTATCTCTGGGAACTTAGCTATCTGTGAAAAGTAAAAAGGTAAAAGATTAGGGGACAACCAAAGTTAGGAATCTGACTCTCTTTAAATGGACTTCCAAATGTTTTTGTCAGTTTATAAGTGATAAGAATAAATATTTGAGTCAGATGGAGACAAATCTCCTGGGTCATGTGTTTTCCGCTCCAAAATGCCAGCTATGGCAGTCCCAAGCTGCTTTCAGACTGACCTCTCTTTCAAGTCTTTCTCCAAATCATTGTAATTATCAAAATCCTCCATTTTTGGCCCCACAACTGGGTTGATGGGCAGGTGGAATAGGTGTTCATTGAACTTAAGAAATTCCTCCACCTCAAAATACCTCCTGAGTATCCCATTGCCAATAACTGAAATTCTGCTATTAGCCATCACTTTCTCTAAATGAAAGATGTTGCCTCTTATTAAAATCTAAGTAATGGATTTTTTTTTTCTCCTGGAGAAGTAACATATTAAAACTGTAATGCCTTAGTGTGAAGGACTTGATTCAAGGGCCAGTAAATGACTTTTTCTGTAAAGGATTGGATAGTAACTATTTTAAGCTTTGTGGGTCATCAGATCTCTGTTGGAGCTGCTCAGCTCTGACGTGGTAGGATGGAAGCAGCCATTGAATAAGCATGGCCGAGTTTCTGTAAGATTTCATTTGCAAAAACAGGAGGTGGGCTCTAATTGGCCTGTGGGCTGTTGTTTCCAACCCCTGACTTAACTGAATCCTTTTGAAAGGAGCAACCAGCTGAGAGCAGGGGAAGGAGCACCTGACACCTGGTTTAAGGGAAGGGAAGTGACCAGTAGGGTATGAAATGTGGAACAAAGAGCCACAGGGAGAGATGGGCTGCACAGGCCAAACTTTGTAAGAGTTAGTACTGTTTAGCCATTCAGACTTTTTTTTCCTAGTTGAAATAATTTGACTCAATCAGTTTGCTTACTATATGTATTTCTACAATTTTTTATTTGGTGGAAGGGTGACACTCATTTTAATTGTGTTTAGTATATCATTCTTATTTAAAAGTGATAGTGAAAGTTGCTCTGACTTGTCTGACTCTTTGTGACCCCATGGACTCTAGCCTGCCAGGCTCCTCTGTCCATGGAATTCTCTAGGCCAGAATACTGGAGTGGGTAGCCATTCCCTTCTTCAAGGGATCTTCCCAATGCAGGGATCAAACCCAGGTCTCCCACATTGCAGGCAGATTCTTTATCATCTGAGCAGTCACACGACAAGGCAGCTCCCATTCTATCACTGAACAGCTCAGGATACTAGTCACATCATGAAAATTGCTAAACATTAAAAGGGAAACATTTTTGCATACAAAAAAAATTCAGATTGTATTATGCTCTCTCTCCCCTTCCTCTGTTTTCACTGAACATTTTTGATGCTTGAATTATGTTATGGATGGTCTGATTCAAGAAAATCAGAATGGCGTTCTGATTTTCTTGAAGCTGTGCATAAAAGAAGCTTTTTCCAAACAGGGTTTTATTTCAGGATCAATGAAAGCTGATGCATGGCTCTTAGTCTTAGCTGTGACATATTCTTAAAGGAAAAAGAGAATTATCTATAAGCTTTTTCAAGCCTCATTCAGGTGTTCGTGGACACGTAGGGGAAAATGCATGATATCCACAGAACTGTCATGGCTGACCCACACCACAGAGGGAGTGAGCTTGAGTGGTCTTGAGTGGCTTCAGTGGTCTTCCAGGAGTGGGGTGTGGTTTGACTAAGATGTGACTCCTTGTTGCCAGTTCCTCCTGAGTCACGCTGCGAACATGGAAGATGAAAAATTTAAAATTAGCAATGGAGCCTGCAGCTATGGACCAGGCAAGCTAGAATCATCATCTCAGCCTCTTGAGAAGACTACTGCTGACCACTGGACTGGGGATAGCAAGGACGGTGGGTTGTTAAATTGGTGCCTTCATGTCACTCTGAGACGTGCTGGCTTCTCTCCACTTGGGAATAGGCCCAATGCCTTGGATACAGTCTAATTATCTTTTTATACATTCATAAAGAAGTTTATTTTTGGTAAAGTCACTAAAACTGGAATAGACTTGATTGGTTTATATTGGAAAAGTAATTTGGGGCTCATCATCCAAATTACATTAAAAATGCTGAAATGCATTCCAGTTATTACCTAATCTAGCCTACTTCTTTTTTATCAGGGAGATGGAATAACATTCAAATTATAGGGCTTGTGTATATTTTGTGTCCCTAAGTATAAGCTATTAAGAGAAAAACTGTTTTAAAAAGGGGACTGTTAATATTCACTGTATGGTTTATAGATGGACCCCCTTCTTCCCTCTGCAGGATATTGTTGGAGATCTGAATGCAGAAAGGACAAAAGATCCTCATCAACTGTGCTGTACACAGCCAGCCCTGGAGGAAAGGGTGGTACCTGCATGAGTCAGGGTGCCTCCAGAGAAACAGAACCAGTAGGGCACACACACATGCATGCCAATACACACACACACAGTCAGACCTCACTATTCATGGTAGTTATGTTTCATAAAGTCTACAAACATTGAATTAGTAAGTACAGAGTCATGGTTCCTAGGGGAAATACAGTGTGGTTCCTATGAGCTTCTGGTCACATTCCCATCAACTGATCAAAATATAATCTTGTTTTATCTGTATTTCTGTTTAAAGACACCTTACTTAATATACACTCTTGATTCATTAACGTTGAACTCACGGCCTGCAGCTCTGTAACCGATGCCTGAAGGAAGTCTGTTTCCTCACGGGGCTCAATCACAGCCGTCTGGCATTAGGAACACTGGACAAGCACTTCAGCATGATGCTTAGGAGCATCTGCAAACAGTAAAATCACCAACAAAAAATGTAAAAATATGAAAATCATGGTGCTACATACACCGTGTAAAGAACACTTGTTTACAGTCTGAGAGCTGAACAAGAAGGCAGAGCGTCATCTCGTTCAACCTTAGATAGAAACGAATGGATTAGGTGACAAATTCTTTACCACTCTACATGTAGCCAGGAATGACTGTGGAAGCACCAGAAGTGTTAATTTGGGGGTAATACTAAATTTTAACAAGTAGGCAAAGTCACAAATACAGAATCTGTGAATAATGAGGATCAAATGTATACCGAACAAGATTTATTTAAAGCAATCAGCCTTCACGATTGTGGGGACTTGCAAGGCTGGAAACTCTCTGGCAAGAGCTGAAGCTGCACATTTTAACAGGTGGAACTTCTACATCAGGGAAACCTCAGTTTTGCTCTTAAGGCCTTTCAAGTGAGTGGATGAAGCCCTCAGACTGTGAAGATCTTTATTTAATGCTAGTTGATTGTACACATCAACAGCATCTACAAAATAACTTCACAGCAACATCTTAACTAGTTTTTAATCGAACAATGGGGTGCTATCATCTAGCCAAGCTCACACATTAAATTAACCATCACAGCATGCAATTTAGAGTCCAGGATAGTGGCCCTGGAGATCTTCCCTTTGCATTTTCCTAGAAGCTTGTATGAGAAAGCATCAATCTATCATAAACCCCACCCTCTTCCTAAGTCAGTGTTTGTTCCATGTACTTTGACAACTTCCAGTCTGCAAAGGGACCTCACTCTGTCAGAGCACTGAGCACAGTGGGTGGAAGTGATGAGGATCTTTCATGTGAGGTGTTTAAAAGGGACAAAGGTATAAATAGCCAGTGGGAATTTGCTGTGTGACTCAGGGAACTCAAACTGGGGCTCTGTAACAACCTAGAGGGGTGGGCTAGAGAAGGAAATGGCAAACCACTCCAGTATTCTTGCCTAGAGAATCCCGTGGACAGAGGAGCCTGGTGGGCTGCTGTCCATAGGGTCGCACAGAGTCGGACAGGACTGAAGTGACTTAGCATGCATGATGCATTGGATAAGGAAATGGCAACCCACTCGAGTATTCTTGCCTGGAGGATCCCAGGGACAGAGGAGCCTGGTGGGCAGCCATCTATGGGGGCATACAGAGTTGGACACGACTGAAGCAACTTAGCAGCAACAGAGGGCTGGGCTGGGGAGGGAGTCAGAGGGAGGTTCAAGAAGGAGGAGACAGAGGTATACCTATGGCTGATTCATGCTGATGTTTGGCAGAAACCAACACAAAATTGTAGAACAGTTATCCTTCAATTAAAAATAAATTTAATTATAAAAAAAGGGACAGAGGTTTTCAACCTTTTCCTTTGATTCATCAAATACAACCCATCTTTGTTTGAAATTTGATAATTTTCTTATGCCTGAAAGATTCAGGCTTTTTCTGCTCTGAGCCTCATCCAGCAGCCAGCTGTTCAGCCCCTGCCCTGGAATTAATGACAGGGCTCAGACTTCTCTCAGTCTCTGGGCTGCCGCATGCTGTCAACAGTGTTGTTGAGCAAGAGCAGTGTTATTGCCCAATCTCTAGGCTTCCTCATTCCTCTCGGGCCCATGATGGAGGAGGAAAGGCAGGAGGGACCTTGCCTCATGCTGTAGCCCCTTTATTCCGAGTGTGATGCACAAACCAGAAGCACTGGCATCACCTGAGAACTCATTAGAGATGAAGAGCACCAGACTTACTGAATCAGGATCTGCACTTTTTGTCAGGTTCCAGGAGATTCATATCTACGTTTAAGATTTGCAAGCATGCTCTGGGGAGTTCTGTGGAGCCTACGATCCTTCAACCCTCATTGTTTAGGTCTTGAATCCTGACCCATCTTTCCACCTATTTTGAATCAGATATTCCAGAACAATGCTGCTCTACCTGGCACTGGTGAATGGACACCTCCATCTTACTTTCCACAATAGGAAACCTTTGAGTAATCCCAGCTGCAGAGCCGGCCTGCAGTTTTTCTTCCCCTGGTTGTGGGTGACTTTATTCTCAGTGCCTGCCCCGGAGCATGACTTCTGCCCCATCCTGCCCTGTTATCCTGCCTGCTCACTGCCCCCTGAACTCCTGTCAGGTTCTACACACAAACATGTGGGAGAAGAGACTGGAATTTCCTCTTCAGAACCGACTTGGACAGATTCAAACACTGATGAGCACAGTTGGAGAGAGGAAGTAGAATCAGCTGAGAGATGCAGGGAACAGGGAGTCAGTTTCTAGCTGCGTCATTTCCAGAGCAATCTGAGGTCACCATATGAGCTCTACTGAAGCCTCTGTTGCCTAATTCTAAATTGACAAGGCATCTACCTACCTTTGAAACCCTTCTGTGAAACCCGTTAAACCAGTTCAGAACCTCAAAGTTTCTCTGTACATTTGCTTTTGAGGCTGGTTTAACAAGGATGTGGCCAGCAAAGAGCTACAGTATTGACTTCACTAGAGGTCTAATGGTATCATTTTTATTAAGCATGGCATCCATTAACCTGTCATTATGGGATACCCCCATGCCATGAAGTCAAATGATTAATTTACCATGCATTTAATAGTATAGTCTGTAATTATCAAGGCTATTTTCCAAACTTCACATTTGATCATTCTTGAAGAGAGAGGATTTCTTACCATGAAAACCAGCTTTAGGCTTGGATAGCAATTACTCATCCTTTTTCCCCCTGACATTATAACTATGGGGAAGACAATAGATTGGTTCCCAAAATGACCTCAAGCTTTTTCCACTTGCTTTGTTGTTCAGTTGCTAAATTATATCTGATTCTTTGCGACTCCATGGACTGTAGCACACCAGGCTCCTCTGTCCTCCACTATCTCCTGAGTTTGCTCAGTGATGTTATGTAACTATCTCATCCTTTGCCATCCCTTTCTCCTTTTGCCTTCACTCTTTCCCAGCATCAGGGTCTTTTTCAATGAGTCAGCTCTTTGCTTCAGGTGGCCAAAGTATTGGACTTTCAGCTCTAGCAACAGTCCTTCCAATGAATATTCAGGGTTGACTTCCTTTAGGATTGACTGGTTTGATCTCCTTGCTGTCCAAGTGACTTTTAAGAGTCTTCTCCAGCACCACAGTTCTAAAGCATCAATTCTTCAGTGCTTACCCTTCTTCATGGACCATCTTTCATATTGGCATAAGACTTGGTCCCTAAGAAGGCTAACATCACCAAAGAACTGATGCTTTTCCCACTTAAACTGTGTCAATTTCTAGCCTCATCTCCCATGTCTCTAGAAGGGGAGAACATTTAGTCATAAGCTGATCAATAAACACCAGCCTGCAATTTGCTGAGGGTCGTTTTCTTGACTCGTCTGAACCAACACACGCTTATTGTGATTGCCATTGTGTCTAGACTAAGTGCCTGTCAGTAGATGTGCAAGTCAACCTGAGCAAAGGAAATTGACTAGACAAATGAACTGACTAACATGTGCCTGGAACACTCTGAGCTGTTCTGCTGTACAACTCTAGGGGGTACTATGGTTATCTGTGTAAACAGAGTTCATGAGCAGTGCGCAACCTGTAAGACGGCATGTGGTGGCCCTGGGAACATTCTTTCCCTGGCTCTACCTTGTCATCCATCTGCTATTGCCTAAATACCATCTCAGAAAAGCTTTCTTGACCATTTCATCATAAGGGGCTGCACTCTTACACCCCACTCTGTTTATTTCCTTCATTGTACTTACCACAGTCTGAAAGGATCTGGTTTAGTCTCTGCTTTTCTATACTAAACTGGAAGTTTCTGGAGGGCAGGGGTGTTATCTGTTTGATACACAGGAGGTGCTTAATATGTATTTGTGGACTGAGTGAATGAGATACTTAATATATGCATTTAAAGCAATGCCTGAAAGAAGGGAGATTACTTCAGGAATCTTTTACCCTATCATCAAAATGCTTAACTAAAATTTTTCCCATGGTTATTCTTTCTGGAATTTTTTGTTTTGTATAACTTCTGTCCTGTTTTACTTTGCCTTGTCTCTTATCCTCTGCTATCTTAAGGTAAAAATAATAACTTTAAACATCTCTAAAATGAGAGAAGCACCTGGTATGAGTGCCCACCGAATACCAGGCATGGTTACCAATACAAAATAGTGAAAACCATGGTCTTTACATCAATTATAAAGCAAGACACAAACATGAAACGTCGATGCTTTTTAATAATTCAGGCTATGCCTATGTTCTTAAGGATTGATAGAGAAGGGGACTATCTTTCTCTGCTCAATATCCTTAGAACCAGAAAGATAATCCACTAAATATATTTTTTTCTAGTACAATAAAAATAATTAACACCAATTTGAGGAAAGAACAGAAGAGTTGTCACAGACAAAAACATGATTAATTACCAAATTAGCTCTGTAAACACAATTGCTTCAGAGGCCTGTATGTTTAGCCTGAGACACTCAGAGACTTGATAAAGGTTGGTGCTAAGTCTGAGAGTCTTAAAGGGAATGTAGTGGGATTCCTGATTTGAATCTAAACTCTTTCCACCAGCAAGACTAGAATATATCCAAGTTCCTCTGAGTACAGCCAGGCGAACAACTCTCAGATGTACACTTGCATGAGTAAATTGTCAAGAGTGCCTCTGTGTGGGGTCAGGGACCAGAGACCAGGAAGGACTCTGGTCTGAGCCTGTGGAAAGAGGGCAGATGCCCAAGGAGCTGCCATCAGGAAGGGTCTGAGTCACAGAGCTGCGGGAGGGTCCCCTGGTGTCTAGTTGGTGGAGGCTGGCCTACTACCTGTGTCTTAAGGAGTCCACGAGACACAATGCTGGCACCTTGAGGGTCGACTCTTGGGCTCATCAGGAGAAAAGATATTACATCATTCATGGAGGATATTTAGAGGAATGGCAGACTTGGCTGGAAGCATACACGTGGGGGCATAAGGATAGCTGGCGTGGGAAAAGAAGAACATGGCAGAGGCCATGTGTTTGTGGCACATAGTGAGTATACGTCAAACAATGTGTGGGGTGAAACTTCTGGTGTGACTCTGAGGGGCCTCAGAGATCACACATCACTCAGGTGAGGTGATGCAGGGAGGTTCTATTGCTGTGACTCATAGGCCAATAAAGCTAGACAGACTCAGCGTATAGAGTTTGCAAATATTTGAAGAGTTGGGCCCATAATGTAGCAGAAAGATGTGAGCGAGAAGATTGGGAGTAGGACCATGCACATCACTTTCCAGAAACAGGGTCTTGTAGGGGGTGGATGGGAAACCAGGGTGCAAAGATAGACTGTGGCCACAAGCAGTGGCCCTGAATGACCAAGCTAAAGATATTGTCATTGGAGGCTAATCAGAAGGAAAGTGATGCAAGGAAATCAGGATTCAGGGAGACTTACCTGGTCCTGGTGTTTAGTAGTAGTTTTCAAACTTGCTTTAACATTGGAAACATTTTTGTGAAATGAAATTTAATGAGGATGCTTTGTAGGTATGAAGTAGATCAGACCAGAATGGTATTAATAGAAAGGGAGGGTAGAAAAAGCTGGGGCCTGGGTTACACTGTGATGCCCAACAGATACTTCTTGGTGGTGCAGTAGTTGGAAGTTTAAGCTTGTTTTTCTCACCTGTATTTCCTAATATAAACAGTTATTAGTATCATAATTAAAAATTCCAAAATTATTTTAAAAACTAAAACAATTCACTGCTTTGTATTTAGAATCAGTTCATGGCGAGCCTCCTCAAAAAACTTTCTTTCTTTCTCTGAACCTCATGTATTTTCTTCTAATATATCATCTTGTATGCTCTTTGAAACTTGTGAATGGATTCACAGAGGTGCTGTTTTGGTCCATTCAGGCCACTGTAACACTATACCATAGACTGAGTGGCTTATAATCAACAGAAACTTATTTCTCACTGTTTGGAGGCTGGAAAGTCCAAGAGCAAGGCACCAGAGCATTTGACTTCTGGCAAGAACCCACTTCTTACATGTGTGAGTGTGTGTGTGTGTGTGTGTGTGTGAATATGCATATATATGAATGAAGAAACGATGCAGTACAAGGAACAGTGCTCGGATGGCAAATTCGTTAGCCAGTAAATCTGAGATTGATTAAAAGTCCTGCTATTCTCTCCTGGGTATGCCCTGTCCCAATAGATGACTCACTCAAATTCACACTGGGCCCAACCACAGAGGAGCAGCAGTGACTAAAAGTGACTAAGCACTTTAGGAAATCAACATTCTGGTTTCTCAAATGTTGAGTCTGATTATAGTTTCACATCTTGGGACCCGCCTCACTCTGGCACAGCTTCATTCAAAATCTCCCCAGAGAGGGTGTGGGGCAGACACAAGAGCCCCCGGGGCTTGAAAAGAACTTTGAGAGGCTAATTGTCTGTGGAGATGAATGGTTACAGTCAGTGGGCCCTCGAAACTGGAATGTAGCTTATGAAATAGAACATTATTATTCCAAAACCCACTCTATGCAGAGGAAGTGGAACTTCTCTAGCCAATTGGTGAGCTGAGCTTCTCAGTTGTTTACCTCTGGGCTTCACGTTCGAGAAGAGCTTATTTCCTAAGGCCTCACCAGCCACAGGGAGAGAAATCAAGGATCTGAGTTACAAAGAGGTATTTGATTGCAGGCACCACCTGGTTTCCCAGGATGTCAACATTTGCCAGAGCTCAAAGAAGCTGCTTGGGCTGTTCCTGCCCCAGGTTTGAACTTAATGACCCCGTAGAGAGGAGGCCTCCCACAGGCCTCAGAAAACACAGGCTGTCTAGTATCAGATGTCCATCTGGTGGACTAGAGATCAGTTGAAAAGGGGCCAGGACTGATCCTCACCCCTTTTTTTGGTACCCTGAGCCCAACCTCTCCCATTCAGGGAAAGTTCTCCATCTCATAAAGGAGTTGGGTAGTGGGGAGCGTCTCTTTTTTCTTCTCCTTTACATGAGGGTCTAATCCCCAAATCCAGAACTTAGAGAAAGGTCTTCCTTCTCCTTCAGATCCTCTTTAGAGCAAAATCCTGGTGGTCACTTGGATGTTCCAGGCCCTGAACCAGCCAGGCAGTTTAGTTTTGGCTGCTGCCCTCCCTGTAAACAGGTATTTAGATGCCCTTTTTGTGACAACGTGTGCGTGCTCAGTTGCTCGGTCAGGTCCAACTCTTTGCAACCCCCCAGACTGTAGTCCACCAGGCTCTTCTGTCCATGGGATTCTCCAGGCAAGAATACTGGAGTGGGCTGCCATTTCCTTCTCCAGGGGATCTTCCTGATTCAGGAATCAAACCTGTGTCTCCTGCATCTCACGCATTGGCAGGTGGATTCTTTACCACTGAGCCATTGGGAAGCCCTTTTGTGACAATATTTGTGGTTAAATATAGGCATCTTAGTCAAACAGGAAATTCACGTTCTTTAGCCAGAGTTGAAGAAGATGCTACAGAAGCAGCAGTGCAGGTCAAGAATCTGTGGAATGTGACTGTTCCTCATGTTTCATGCTTTGTTGGAAACCATGGTACCTTCTCCATCCTCTTTGTCCTCTGACATGACAACACTCACTCTTCACCTGGTGACAGCTCAGAAAGGACTAGAGCGTGGCATGGCACTTACAGGATCAGCCTTCCATGTTAGCACAGATCAACTTTCAAATCTCTGGGCCACTCAATCACTTAAAGGACAGGGCTCGAGGAGACTCACTAAAGGAAAAGAGGAGAACCAGGAAGGTCTGGTATCTGGGAAGCCAAGAAAAGTGACAGAGCCTACTTCAAGGTAAGACAGGTATGTGGCCAGAGTCACGAAAGAATGGACTTTTCCAGAACTTGGCTGTGAGGGACAGGGACAGTGGCAGGCAAGCCAGGGAGAGAGGTGTTAAGAAGGGAGAGACCTGACCATCTCTAGGCTGGGAAGAAGAAGTAAAAAGGAAAGAGCAAAGGCCCAGAAGAGACTGGATCCAGAGCCCCAGAGGCGTCTCTGGGCAGGAGAGGATCCATCTTTTCCTTTGTGAAAGCTGGAAGGTGACTGCAAAAGTGGCTGAAGTTCCAAGGATGTGAGCTGAAGTAGTTCATGAAATAGAAGCTGTAATGCCCTAGAGGAGGAAATGGCAACCTGCCGGGAGCCGGCATATTGCATATTGAGTGTATATTGCATATTGCATATTGGGTGCAGCACTTTCCACTGCATCATCTTTCAGGATCTGGAATAGCTCAACTGGAATTCTATCACTGCCGGAAGCCAGCGTGAGGAGCTCCACCCATGACAAAGGTCATGAGTAAGGAGGCTCGGCATACGCAAAGGCGGGATCGAGCCTCAGGAGTCCCCCTGGAAATTCTCGAGCATCTATCCCCCAAAACCAGAGTCTGCCTACTTTCTGCTTTGTGCTTTCACCTACACCTCTGACTTTACGGGGGGCTGTCCCCCACTACCTCTCTCTGAAAAAAGAGTTAACTTACAGCTCCAGTTAATAAAGTTCCTGGGTGTGATAGTGTTTCAACCTACAAATTCCTTTGGAAGTCCTCTAGCCTGCCTGAATAGGTTTTTCCGGCCACATGTGATTGCTCAGAGCCTCCCAACTGTGAGAGGCATGAGATGTTCTAAACTGTCTAAATACAGATTCCTTTGAGCAGTTAAAAGATTGATTAGAAATTGTATTGGTGAAGGGTTTTTCACTTATTGAGCCAATGTTTGCTGCTAAGTTTCCATATCCCTTACCTGCTGTGTCCCTGGCAGTGTATTGATTAATATAATTGGTGTAAGTAGTAGCTTTAATGTTTGTAACCTGGGACCCTTGAGTTAATTCTTTTTCTTGTTACAGCCCACCACACCTTTGCTCTGTAGGAATGCAACTTTATCTAAGGCTTTTGGAGGGTGGCTCCTGACCAATCACCTTTAGAGAAAAATAAGTTTTCTGAAGAAAGGGTCTTAAAATGTTAACAGGTCTCCGGGCCAGAAGATGATGCAAATCACCTAAGCTTTTGCATATGATAAGTTTGCAGGAAGAAAGCCTGGCTTGCTGCATGACTCTTCCCCTTCCCCCATTATCCTCTATGCATAACTTAAGGTATAAAAACTACTTTGGAAAATAAAGTGCGGGCCTTGTTCACCGAAACTTGGTCTCCCCATGTCGTTCTTTCTCTCACCTTCTGGCTGAATTATTCAGCCTCTTTTCTCCACTAAATTTCCTCACTGAGCTATCCTTATTTCAGCCTCTTTTCTCCACTGAATTTCCTCACTGAGCTATCCTTATTCTATTACTCTTTATATCCTTAATTAAAGTTTAATTAAGCAGTTGTTTCCTGATCCTCGCCGACGCCATCCCCGCTTCGAATTCCCTGGATCCACCGGGGCTGGACCCTGGCAGCAACCCCTCCAGTATTCTTGCCTGGGAAATCCCATGGACAGAGGATCCTGGTGGGCTACAGTCCATGGGGTTGAAAAAGAATCAGATGTGACTTAGTGACTCAGCAACAACAATGGACTAAATGTTTATGTCCCTCCAATTTGTATATTGAAGTCTTAATCCCCAATGTGGTGGGATTTGGAGGTGGGATTTTGGGGGGATAATTTGGTTTAGATGAGGTCATGTGCATGGAGCCCCTATGATGGGATTAATGTCCTTATAAGAAGAGGAAGAGACCAGAGCCTCTCTCACCCTGCCATGTGAGGGAATAGCAAGAAGGCAGCCCTTTACAAATTAGGAAAGGGGCTCTCACTAGACACAGCATCTGTGAACACCTTGATCTTGAAATCACCAGCCTCCATAACCATGAGAAGTCAATGTCTGATTTTGAGCCACCCATAAGTATATGATATTTTGTTATAGCAGCCCAAACTGCCTAAAAAAGAAGCCTTAGTTGTCTGCTGAGAGAAAGGTGGCTATGGCTGGGTGTAGTGGTGAAGGTTTAAACAGCAACTGGGAGCGTCACAGGAAGAAAGGAAGCTTGATCAATGAATTGTGAAAGGGTGGCTGTGCTGAGAACCCAACTGAGGACAGAGGACATGGCTTGTCAAACCCAAACCATAAGACTATGAATTCCTATGCTACCCTCAGTGGCCTTCACATAGGTAGTAAGTAGGAAAATGGTTGGGGTGATCCACAGAAAAGAATTTGTGGGACTGACAGCAAGAGGAAGGGGGCAAGGAGTTTGAGGCTTGTTGCAAAAATGACAGAAGAGTTATGTCCTGGGGTCCAGCTGTGTTGTCAGCGATGGGCTAGGAGAAAAGAATAGAGATGAGCAGCAGATGACCCAGGAGAAAGGGGGTGATGGAGCAGAAAGAATAAGGGATGGGTTTGATGAAAGAAGGGGCTTCCCAGGTGATTCAGTGAGTAATGAATCCACTTTCAACGCAGACCTAGGTTTGACCCCTGGGCTGGGAAAATCCCCTGGAGGAGGGCATGGCAACCCACTCTTCCACTATTCTTGCCTGGAAAATCCTGATGAACAGAGGAGCCTGGTGGGCTTCATTGGAGTCACAGAGTTGGATGCAACTGAAGGGGCTTAGCACACATGCACCATCATCAAGTAATTGGAATTGACTTATGAGATGGAAACTGCTTTCAGTTCTGTTCCAGATGAAAGGTGACAAGCCTGGGCCAGGTTTTTAGCAACATGGGTAAAGCAATAGTGATGTGTAAACTAAGGTCAGCTTGTCATAATCCATGTATCCTTCCTATTCATCCTTAGGTGCTCAATTAATGCTTACTGGCTAAGGAAATATCCTTCTGCTAACCTGGGAGGGAGCAGGATCCGAAGCTCACCTGTACCTATTTAAGCTGTGTTTGGAGTGTGGCCTACAGCTTTAGGGACTTTTGCATATATCTTGAATATTGACTTGTTTTTAATTACTGGATTCCTACTGCTCTCCATAATGTTATATATTTGGTCCTAGCCAAAAGAGACTGCACCTGAAGAGATTCTGCCACTTACTCAGAAAATCTTAGTCTTTTACTAGTTAGGTTAGGAGAGGACACAGAGAGAAATGTGGGAAGCTAGAAGCTACCAGAGCTCAACCTCGAGGAAATACCATGAGATGGGTAACAGGGAGCATGTGTATTACTCTCAAGCTTCAAATCTGCCAAGTGTGTGTCTCGTCACAGATATTTCATGTCATACCTCTATTTGCCACACAAGGCTCTCTCATCTTCTTACACATCACAGATGCACACACGCATACACACAATCTCAAGTGTTGTGGTTTCCTTTGTAAATCAATAAGGCTTTGGTTCTATAGATCAGGATTTTCCTTTCTTCAGTTCTGGGCTCTTCTGCTAAGTACCAAAGGGGTAACAAACACGAACAATGAGATGAACAGCAAAACCCAGTCCCGGAAGTCCTCATATTGAAGCCATCTCATTATGTAACAACAATTTAAAAAGTCCTAAATAAGTGAAGACCAGGATGACATATAGATGACTTTTTAAAATATTAATAACAGTCTAAAGGAAGTTGTAGAGACAACTCAGGGATTACCTCTTTACATGGTATCTGATCTATCACCACCACTGTGCTTAATAGGATTCAATAGTCTCAGTTATATTGTACAATCAGAGATCTGTTTGGCAATGGCTTAAGAAGACAAAGGCCTAAAATCAAAAAGTTCCAGCAGAAAGGAAAGAAATGAGGCATTTTGCCAGCTGAAGCCACGTACCCAAAGGGAAAAGGATTGTAAGGTGAAAGGTGTTTCTCAGAGATGGGCCCAACACTGCTTCTGTTTTCTCATAGCCTCAGGCTGGGTCTATCTTTTAGGACATTGTGACCCAGAGTGACTAACTGCATCCTCCCACCAGCTCCTACCAAGCCAGGGACAGAAATACTCATCTATGGCCGATGTGGATAATCACTGAGTCATGAGATCTGTGTTTTCCCTCATTCTTCAGCTCTGGAAGGCAGCCACGGTTCACCAACCTGGGATTGCCATCTGGGACAGCAAGAGGCAGTCCAGGTGAGCTCTGGGGCTTCAGTAAACTGGCCTTAGGGTGCCCCCAGGGCAATTCTGAGTTTTGGGGTCATCCCTAGAGCCACCCCTCTCGGGGTTCTGAGAACCAGTGAGGCTGAGCTGTGAGATGTCCTTTCCCCCTGAAAGAACCATTAATTGAGCATCTATTGATGAATAGGAAGGACACATGGATTATGACAAGCTGACCTTAGTAATTTTACAGAATGGTTAGGAAGGAACATTAACACACCTTAGGCAGTTGGTGCCTGCCTATCGTATATGGACTGTTTGTGTCCCTGTAAAGTTCATGTGTTGAAACCAAATCCTCAACATGATGATATTTGGAAGTGATGGCCTTTGGGAGGTGATTAGGTCTTGAGAGTGGAGCCCTCAGGAATGCGGTTATACTCTTATAAGAAGAGACCCCAAAGAGTCCCCTTGCTCTTTCTGCCATGTGAGGACACAGTGAGTAGATGGCATATATATATATATATATACACATGTCCACTCATATATGTATATATTCAATCACATATATATTCATAAAATAGAGAAATAGCCTTGGGAAATAGCTCTTGAACTGTTTTGCTAGAAGATCAGTAGTAGTAGCTTACCTCATAGTTCCCTCAGCATGAATACTGAGGGGTTTCCTAATTTGGTGGTACAGATTATTCCAGAGTTTATCCTGTGGGTGGAACCCCCACTCTCCCTCACTTTCCCTCACTTTCCAGCTCCCAGTGGAGTTTCGGAATGCAGAAGGAGATGGCAGGAAAGCATTTGAAAGAGCCGCCCACCAAAAACAAACCCAACCCAATTCCAGACGACTTGGCTCCATTTTGAATGGGGCTTTCTTATTGTTCTTCTTTTTCGCTTTGAAATTGGTTTTCATTATCCACTGTTTCCCTAAGTGGATAAGAACTGAAAGTGTGGATATTACATTTTAATTGGGGTCGGGATTATTTAACGATTAGGAATTTAACTGATGTTTTTCTAGAAAACTCCACTTTCTGGCATGAAAAATATTCTTTTGCCCCAGTTTTTCATATGTTGATGCAGGAGTGTAGGAAAAGTCATCAAATGTCCAAAATACAATATTTTCAAATAGTAAACTGTAACTCAGTTCTTTTATTGTGTCACAGATTGCAGGGACCCTTGCAGTTGTCACCACTAAATGGATATCTGTCACAACAAATCAGATCAGATCAGATCAGATCAGATCACTCAGTCGTGTCCGACTCTTTGCGACCCCATGAATCGCAGCACGCCAGGCCTCCCTGTCCATCACCAACTCCCGGAGTTCACTGAGACTCACGTCCATTGAGTCAGTGATGCCATCCAGCCATCTCATCCTCTGTTGTCCCCTTCTCCTCCTGCCCCCAATCCCTCCCAGCATCAGAGTCTTTTCCAATGAATCAACTCTTCGCATGAAGTGGCCAAAGTACTGGAGTTTCAGCTTTAGCATCAGTCCCTCCAAAGAAATCCCAGGGCTGATTCCTTCAGAATGGACTGGTTGGATCTCCTTGCAGTCCAAGGGACTCTCAAGAGTCTTCTCCAACACCACAGTTCAAAAGCATCAATTCTTCGGCACTCAGCCTTCTTCACAGTCCAAATCTCACATCCACACATGACCACAGGAAAAACCATAGCCTTGACTAGATGAACCTTTGTTGGCAAAGTAATGTCTCTGCTTTTGAATATGCTATCTAGGTTGGACATAACTTTCCTTCCAAGGAGTAAGCGTCTTTTAATTTCATGGCTGCAGTCACCTTCTGCAGTGATTTTGGAGCCCAAAAAAATAAAGTCTGACACTGTTTCCACTGTTTCCCCATCTATTTCCCATGAAGTGATGGGACCAGATGCCATGATCTTCATTTTCTGAATGTTGAGCTTTAAGCCAACTTTTTCACTCTCCTCTTTCACTTTCATCAAGAGGCTTTTGAGTTCCTCTTCACTTTCTGCCATAAGGGTGGTGTCATCTGCATATCTGAGGTTATTGCTATTTCTCCCGGCAATCTTGATTCCAGCTTGTGTTTCTTCCAGTCCAGTGTTTCTCATGATGTACTCTGCATATAAGTTAAATAAACAGGGTGACAATATACAACCTTGATGAACTCCTTTTCCTATTTGGAACCAGTCTGTTGTTCCATGTCCAGTTCTAACTGTTGCTTCCTGACCTGCATACAAATTTCTCAAGAGGCAGATCAAGTGGTCTGGTATTCCCATCTCTTGAAGAATTTTCCACAGTTTATTCTTATCCATACAGTCAAAGGCTTTGGCATAGTCAATAAAGCAGAAATAGATGTTTTTCTGGAACTCTCTTGCTTTTTCTATGATCCAGCGGATGTTGGCAATTTGATCTCTGGTTCCTCTGTCTTTTCTAAAACCAGCTTGAACATCAGGAAGTTCACAGTTCACATATTGCTGAAGCCTGGCTTGGAGGATTTTGAGCATTACTTTACTAGCATGTGAGATGAGTGCAATTGTGTGGTAGTTTGAGCATTCTTTGGCATTGCCTTTCTTTGGGATTGGAACGAAAACTGCCCTTTTCCAGTCCTGTGGCCACTGCTGAGTTTTCCAAATTTGCTGGCATATTGAGTGCAGCACTTTCACAGCATCATCTTTCAGGATTTGGAATAGTTCAATTGGAATTCCATCACCTCCACTAGCTTTGTTCACAATAAACATCACCCTACAACTCTCTTACTTTGCTTGTTAACTCCTGTTAAGTGGTTTGAGACAGTAAACAATTCTTTCTAACTCTAGAACTTCCAAACAGAATGGTTTTAAAGAATTAATCATACCCATTATTAAAAGTAGTCCCAGAAAATATGTGATGTGATACATTATCATATATTCTCCGTTTGTGAATATAAAGATATCAAATAGAATTAACCTGTTTGTCACTAGCTTAGGGAGACAAATGGAAAACCCCATTCAGTATTAAAGATCTAATTAATGTATCAGCTATTTGCCTCATCACTTGACCAAAATAAAAATGCCATTTATAGAAATTATATAGATTTGTCATATTTTATTTTCTAGAGTAGTTTTATAATTATCTTAGCCAAAAGATTTCAGCTAGTTATGTCATTTCTTATTTATTATTGTTGTTCTAGTAACTTGGAAGGTGATTAAAATGACTTTATAGATTGACTATTGAATGATTCAGTAGATCAGTATCTAACCTACACCCAGGAAATAAAACTTAACTTACTTTTTAATCTCAATATTACAGCTATACTATTTCATAGAACCTAGATTTAGTCTTCAGAATTTTGGAAGGAGAAAGTGGCAGGGGAAAAATGATGGACTTAGTTTTTAATGGGACAGAACACAAATATACTTGCTTCCCTTACACGGTCAAACGTGAAACCACATTGATCCATCAACCTATGAATGTTTAAAATCTGTCTAGTTCAGCTCTTTTCAATGCCTGGAACATTTAGGAATGTAAAATTAATTTTAAAACACTCTCTAAAAACAGGTTTCAACTCAGTTCCTCAGAGGAGTAGTAAGCGTGTTGATAATCACCTGATTGGATCTTCTGTTTCCTCAAGAACTTACAGAATACTTATGACCTTTCCATTCCTATCATGCTTGTCTTTTAGACGTCGCCGTTAGACTAGTTTTGTCTGTACATTTATTTCACTATCAGTTGAACAGGGTAAGGGAGACCCTGAGTGATGTCTGAAACCAGAATTGCCTGATTCTTGTTATTTGGTTACATAAAGTATAACATAAACAGAATGAGTGTTGCCTTGTAGGATAGAAGTTAAAGCACTCAAAGCAGAGTGGATCTTGAAGAGAGTCATATGGTTGTAAATGGATCTCAGTAGCCATTGCCTTTGCTCTTATTAACTACTTCAATTCCCACTTTTGCTTTCACTTCAGAGATTATTAAATCACTGGCCCCCAGCTCCTACTTCAATCTTTTGACTGCATATTGACTGATACACAAGCAATACTCCTCATCGTGTAGAAGGGATCTGAGGATATCAATTGTACTTACATAGCTGTAGCTCGAAAGACATAGTTAGAAGATGCAGACTGTATTGCTGTGCAGCTGAGCATCTGGGAGGTTCGGGAACATGGTTGGCACTTGGCAACTGACTGAGCCAGGACCTCCACAGCTATGATAGCTGCCATAATCAGGTGGGCAATGGGTCTTCCTGATTTTCCATTAACTCCATACCACCATGGAATAAGGCATATAGGATCACTCCCAAAGCAGAATAAACCTATGCTTCAGCCACCAGCAAAGCAAATGCCAATCCCTCCTTCTCTCTGCCCATCTATCTAATCAGTTGAAGGCCTTAAAAGATTGAGATCCCCTAAGAAGCAAGAAATCTGTCTTTGGACTCTGACAGCAGCATCAGCTCTTCCCTGGGTCTCTAGTCTGCCATACAGATTTTGGACTTGCTAGCCTCACGATTGTGTGAGCTGATTCCTGAAACTCTCTTTTTGTCTCTCTCATTCCATCTATCATCTACTACCTATCTATTCACTACTGGTGCTGTTTCTCTGGAGAGCCCTAACAAATACAATGACATTTGTTCAGAGGTGGGCACTGAAGAAATGGGATGGAATAATATTCCTAAAATTTTACTGGTGTTTCATGTTCCTATTACTTCTCCCCTTTGCCTGTCCCTCAAGGTAAGGTACTCATTGCTTCACAGCAGATGTAACAGAAACAAGTCTTTCTTGCTTTGGTTTCCAAAAGCCCTATGGCCCTTAGGGGACTGTGACTCCATCCAGAGCCAAAATATATGGGAGACATGGGGTTTCAGAAGAGCAGTGCTTCCTCTGGACTAGACAAGTTACTCCAGACCTTGGAAGGGGAAGTGAAGGGGACATAAGAGGCCAGAGATGTTGTTAGTTCTGAAGTCCAGTGGAGGTGAGGTGGGTAGGTTAAGAGGAAGGAAGACCCTAGCTAAGGAATGACTGTGCAGCAAGTCTGGACAGACAGTCCTTACATAGCCAGGCAGAGTTCTGGTTTCTAAATGAGACATGAAAGCCACAAGGAAAGCCTAGACCACTTGTGCAGAGGCAAAGTGACCAGGAACCCATCCCAGTGATGACTAACATGTTTCCATGGCCTGTAATTAGGAGAACAAAGGATGCCTCCGTGGACACCCTTGTGGTTGGATGATGTAGGACCAATGGGCCTTCACCAACCCAGTGACCTGACACAACTTCAGCTTCCAGGAAGTGAGACGCCACCAGAGAAACTCCAACTTGGCTTAGTTTAAGTTTCTACCACTCTGGAGAATGGGAACGCAATTGTTTAGAGAAAAAGCTATGTCTAGACACCTGGACTGTGGCAAGCAGCATATAAGAGTGGGATGGCTTTGGGGAACTGAAAGGTGGCCATGAGTGTGCAGTGCAGTGAGCGAGCAGAAGGTAGTCCAAGCTGCGAGGATGGGCAGGGGCCAGATCACACATGCCTGCAGAGAGCATGCGTTGTGAGTGACAGGGGAAGCTGTTGAAGGATTTCAAGAATGCCACAACTTTTAAAGGTGACATTGGCTATTGCATGGAAAATGGAAGGGGTGTGGCCTGTGTGTAGCTTAGGGGAGCTGCCTGATAAGCTATAGCAGTCATCCAGACAAAAGATAGTGACAAAAGATGGAAGCTTAAACCAGGTTGGTGGTAGTAAAGGGGATGGATTATTGATATGTTTTAGTGGTAGAAATAACAGGTCTTGTCATTGGGGTGTACTTGTGGAGTGAGGGAAAGTAAAGGGTCAATAAGGACTGTCAGGTTTCTGTTTAAGCAACAAGTAGAAAATGAAGCCATTAACTAAAGGAGGAAAAGTCTGAAAGAAAACGAGTACCTGTGGGGAAACACAAATTTCTGTTGTGATTGAAGTAAGTTTGAGATGCCTGAGTGACAATCCTGTGGAAATGTCCAGAAGGTATAAACAGAGCACAGAGAAGAAGTCTGGGTTGTAGGTATGAATGTGGATGTCATCAGAATTAGCCTTTGCTGTTTTTTGTATTGTTTTGATTTGCACCTGCCCAACTTCCATTCATCTTTCAGGTGTCAGCTTAAATGTTGCTTTCCGTGAGGTCTCCCCTCCCCCCACCAATAAACATCAGTATAAATGAGGGGCTGTACTAGGGTCTCTCCCTATTTAACTTTTTTCAAAGTACTTATCATGGTTAGAAATTAAGGTTCATGTTTGCTCGCTCCTTAGGGATGAATCTCAGCCCACATTGAGATGCTCTAGGAAAAAAATGACTGTTTTTCTATAATGAAATCTTCTAGACCCTAAATTTTAGAAAAAAAGGAAGACAGGAAGAAAAGAAAGGAGAGCCCAGAGCTGAGTGAAGATAGACTGACACATTCATGGGTGGAATAGAAGAGGAAGCTGACAAAAGCAGCTGCTAAGAAGGAACTAGAAAGAATACAAGGTCTGGGATGTGAGGGGAGACAAGGACTGAGGGAGTGTCACTGTGTCCACTTCTGCTGAGAAGTCAAGCCCAGTGGAGAGACTGAAGTGCCTGTTGGATTTACACCATGGTGGGCATGGGGGGCTTTGTAAGAGCTGTTTGTATGGAGCTGTGTGAATAGAAGACAAGTTGCAGCGAGTAAAGGAATGAATGGAAAGGAGGAATGATAAATAATACATGAAGACTATTGTTCCAAGAAGTTTTACTGTTGGGGGAGAGGAAACTAGATCAGTGGCTAGAAGGATATGTGCGGTTAAAGGACGGTAACGTTGGGCAATACTGAATTGTATTCCTGTGCAGATGAGGACAATGGGTTGAAGGGGAGTGGGGAGAAATAACAGCAGAAGGAATTAGAGATGAATAAAGAAAGAAGAGGAAGGGACAGAGCAGGTAGGAAAGTGGTGACACACAGAGAATGGAGCCAAGAAGCCTTTGAAGGCCACGGCCAGAGCTGCCCCAGCTGTGCCCATCGCCTGAGGCAGTGCCAGCTGCTGCTAGGAGGGGGACGCCATCGCTGGCTAAGAGGTTAGTCACTCTGTCGGCAGCCAGACCCTGGCCCCTGGCCAGTCACATGTTGGGAGCAGAGTAATGAGTTTTCTGGCAGGCGTTGTCGAAGAGAAAGGGCGCTGTGGGTGAGCTCTGAGCAGCGGGAGGGCAGTAAGACAGGCTTCAGAGGGAGCCTGCAGCTGAGATGCCACCCCCGCGCCCTCTTTGTTCCTCTTGCCCACACAGCCTGCAGCCAAAGGAGTGGGGGTGCAATTTCACTCCTTTCTCCTACCACCTCTCAGTTCTGCCACTCCAGGGGGTCGGACCCTGCAGCCCCAGGAGCAGATGGGCACTGCTCTGGCTGCCCCATGCAGACCTCACCTTCTTGGTGGGGAATCTGAAGCTCACAGATGGGAGAGGGTGCTGGCCTCTCAGTGGGAGGCCCAGGCTGGCTGAGCCCCAGAAGCACACAGAGGAGCAGGCCTGGGCTCTTGGCACTGCAAGAGCCTGGGGAGGGTGTCTGCTGCAATACACAAAACCATTCCATGTCCCCACGTGCCATAGACCAGTGCTTTTCAGATTTTAATGTGCAAGAGAATGGCCAGGGAGTTGTGTTAAGAGGCAAATTCTGAGGCCACAGAACTGGGGTGGGGCCTGAGAGTAGGCACTCCTTTTTTTTTCCTTTCAAATATGTCCTTATTTATTTGATTGACTCGGGTCTTAGTGCGGCACAGGGGGGGTGTTCCTTTGGTCACGTGGAATCTTCCTTTGGGGCCCACAGATTCTCCAGCTGTGGCCCACTGGCTCTGTACCGTCCAGGCTTAGTTGCTCCACGGCATGTGGAATCTTAGTTCTCCGACCAGGGATTGAACTCATGTCCCTGCATTGCTGGACCACCAGGGAAGTCCTGAGAGTAGACATCTCTAACAAGTTCCAGGGTGATGCTGACACTGATGCTGCTCTGTCAGGGCCTTGAATTCATTAGCAAGGCTTGAGAGCCCTGATGGGCCTCTTTCACAGAAACACGTATCAGCTCATACGCACAGACCTTCCACACCCTCTTGGAGTTACACAGACACTGGAGGCTATTCTTTGGGCTTCAATCCCCAGGATAGTGACCCCTGCACCACACAGGATTACTGTCAAGTCATTGCCCTTCCCCTAACTCCACCCCAGAAGGTCTCAGAACTGAGAGGACCAAGTCACCTGGGATACTTGGTAAAAACACAGACACTCTGCCCCCTTTCCTCATTCCCAGAAGACCAGATTCAACAGGTCTGGGGCAGGGTGTGGGAATACACAAGTTTGATCAAGTTCCCCAGGGGATTCTGATCCAACTATTTTCATTGAACACACCTGAGAAACACTAATTACAAACACTTAGGTTTATGGTTTCCCAGGAATACGTGTACTGAAGTCTGAAGACCTGAAGACTTGAAGGAATAAATATTCGACTGAGGAAGTTTAGAGGCTGAGGCTGGTATTCCTGCTCAAGGGACCCTCCTGAGCATTCTCTCAAGTCAGCCTAGAACAATCACTGTGACCGCATGCTTGGTTGATCCTACCTTCTAGCAGACCAGCAGCTGCCCCCCAGGAAGGTGAGTGCTATTTTTCAAGCATTGGCGATGGATTTGAAGTGGCTGATCAGGTTCTTCCAGGAACTGGGGACACCTCCTTACTAGCTGCTATGTTAGCCCCTTTGTGGAAGGGTTCTGGGGTCCTTCAGACACTTTTAAATCATAGGACAAGTTTTTCTCCTGCTAATGGAGCAGGCAGGAATCTTATTCCATTATCCAGGGACCTGAGAAATGTCGCATTAACTTGCTTTATTTATATCTGATTTTAAGTCTCTGGTCCCCTGGGCTAGCAGAAAATTTGAGTTCAGTCATTACTAGGGAGCTTAAAACCTCTAGGGCAGTGCAAAGATCCCCAAAGACCCTCAGATATTTAGCTCATGCTAGTCCCCTTTCAAGGCCCCTGTTACCCAGTGAATTTAGTCAGAACTGTTGCTCTGTACTTGGATCTTTATGGAGGCTGGGAACGCCATGCTTAGGCTCTACCTCCTAGGTGCCCTGTTCAGCATTTCCTTCTGGAAATCCTGCTACTTTTCCGGAGAGTGGGCCAGGGATCAACATAATCTTTAGGGCCTGTGGGCCCATCACCTTCTCAGCCTTGGGGATTCTCCCTCCTCTGTCACCCTACTTCTGCCTTCTTTTCCTTCCCACCTTTCATAAACTCAGAAGAAACTCAGGCTTTTGAAAAACAAAAGCTAGAAAGAGAGGTTGTCTGTAATATAAATCATTTTTGAAGGAGTGTAAAGTTTTCATTAAAATATAGCAAGTACAAACCTCAAAATAATATCTCAATGATCCCATCACAGATATCACAGAAGCATATGACTCTCATTGATATGACCTCATTCTTTTTTTTAACACTTTTTTTTTTTTTTTTTTTTGCTGCACTGCATGGCATGTGGGATGCAGGGATCAAAGCTCAGGGAAGTCCCATTCTTCCACTAGCAAAGTATCTTTGTCTTTACTCTGGCTCACCAAAGGAGCCCCCCACTTCCTACAAAAGGAGGAGGATGAGCAGGATATAAACCTCTTTCTGTACCAGATTAAACTCTCCAGTGGAGAGTCAGCCCTCTGTTGTGTCCCTGAAGCAAGTTTACAGATCCTTCTGAACATTGCTTGAAAATCCACAAAAACAGAGAACAGAGGGAAAGCTCATCCTGGATCTCATTAGTGTGAGATGTTAGCCCACCTGTCCCATTATCAAAACCTGCACTCTAACTACAGCTTGCTGCCTGCCCGAGGCCTGGCTAAGTCACAAGAAAAGAGTTGGATATATTGTGACAAATCACACCTGGGGCTGCACGTTGTTACACAGAGGAGAGCAGCCCGAGAACTGCACCTGTGGGGAGCATTCTCCTTCCTGAAGTTGACTGCAATGGTCTCTCTCACTTCCCCAGGTCTCACTTTGTGCATTGTGTCACAAAGAAGACCCACTTCCTGTGGGCGGACAAGTATTTGCTTCCTTAGTTTGTAGAGCTGGCCGTTCGAGTCTCCATGGCTGTGCTGTTTCCCTTTCCGGCTCGCGCTGCCCCATCTTCCCTTTGTTTCATATGAAACTCATCAGCAAGGCAGTCTTGGGGCAGGAGTCACTGTAGCCTCTGGCAGGGATCCTGAACGGGAGATCAGAGAGACCGTGAGAAAAATGTCAAGCTCTGCTCTGACCGGATGTGTCCCAAGATGGGAGGAAGGTGGGTCTCACAGAAGAGAAACTGTTATTCATCTCAGTCTTTTGGATTTAGAAGCTAACGTTACACATAGAGTTTACAGAAGTGAGTTAACCCCTAAGCCTCTAAAATACTCAGATGGCCAGCTTCCCTAGTGGCTTTTCAGTCTGAAATATTGCCTTGTCCTTCTAGATTTATGGTTCATGAAATGTTAGCATGTGCCAGAATCACCTGGATGGCTTGTTAAAACGGAATCCCGCATCCTGCCTCTCAGAGTTTCTCATTCAATGACCCATGAATTTGCATGTTTAACAAATTCCCAAATGTTGCCACTGCTGCTCCAGGGAACACACTTTGCAAATCACTTTTTTAGATTAATGCTTCTTAAACTTTAATATATATAAGAATCGCCCAGGGACTCTCCTTCAAAGGTAGATTCTGGGTCAGTAGGTCTGGGATGAGATTCTGCATTTCTAGCATGTTCTCAGATAATGTCTATACTGCTGGTTTTCAGACCACAGTTTGAGTCACAAATCTCTAAAGCAGTGGTTCTCAACCCTGGCTACATATTAGAAACATCTGGTGGGGTCTTGAAAAATCCCCATGCACAGGCCACGCTCATCCAGTGAAATCAGAATTTCTGGGAGGGAGGTCCAGACATCAACCATTTTAAAAACTCCCCAGATGAATGTAATTGTGCAGCCAAGATTAAAGACTATTGTTTTAGAACAGTGGTTCCCAACCCTACTGCATATTTTAAATGTATGAGATGCTTTTCCAAAACACCTATTCTTTTTTTTCCTCTTAAGCTTTATTTTTTTAATTTTCTTTTTAAAATAAGCTTTTTATTTTAGGGTAGTTTTCGATTTACAGAAAGGTTGCAAAGATAGTCCAGAAAGTTCCCATGTACACAGCACTCCGTTTCCTCTGTTTTTAAGATCTCATATGAGTGTGGCACATTTGTCACAACAGATGTCACAACTAATTCTGTTGATTATTTGCTCAGTCATGTCCAAGTCTTTTGCGACCCCAGGGACTGTAGCCCACCAGGCTCCTCTGTCCATAGGGATTCCCAGGCAAGAATACTGAAGTGGGTTGCCATTTCTTCTCCAGGGGATCGTCCCAACCAGGAATGGAACCCACATCCCTTGCACTGGCAAGCGGATTCTTTACCACTGAACTGCCTGGGAAGCCTGTCATAACTAATACTGATATGTTATTACTAACTGAAGTCCATGCATTTTTCAGATTTAGTTTCAATATAATATCATTGTTCTATTCTAGAATCCCATCTGGGAAACCACATTATATTTGTGTTATTTTGGGTTTTTGAAAAATACCTGGTATTTTGGTATTTGAAAAATACCTATTCTTGAGTCACACGCCTAATAACTTTCTAGCTGATCTGCCCAATAAACATGATTGCATGTTTTCCAAATAAACACACACACACATACTCACACACCTTTAAAATCTTCAATAGCTTCTCTTTCCTTTTAGATAAAAACAAAAGTCAGAATTTCTGGACATGGGACCTGGGTCTTTATCTTAGAAAATACCCCCAGAGATTCAAGTGTGCAGCCAGGATTGAGAACTGCTCTATATAGTCTCTAGTTACATTCTACCTGCTCTATAACATTTGCCCATTAAATGTGGTCTGCCCACCTGCTGCTGCTGCTGCTGCTGCATCGCTTCAGTCGTGTCTGACTCCATTCAACCCCATAGATGGCAGGCCACCAGGCTCCGCCATCTCTGGGATTCTCCAGGCAAGAACACTGGAGTGGGTTGCCATTTCCTTCTCCAATGCATGAAAGTGAAAAGTGAAAGTGAAGTCGCTCAGTCGCTCAGTCGTGTCTGACCTTCGCGACCCCATGGACTGCAGCCTACCAGGCTCCTCTGTCCAAGGGGTTTCCCAGGCAAGAGTACTGGAGTGGGTTGCCATTGCCTTCTCCCGCCCACCTAGGCATGCAGAAACCTACCCTGGGCAGCAGCCTCTGCTGGCTGACCCCTCCCACTTGCCTGCTTAACTTGCTCTTCCCCACTTTGATCATTGTCAGTTTGATCCTCTTCATTTGTTCTTTGCCTCCCCAGAGCTGCCTTGGGACTCCTCCACGTTTTACTCAACAAAAGCCCCTCATCTCTGGGTTCTGACCCTGCTCCACAGTCTCCCACACTCTGACTTGGATTTTGGCTCTGTACACTCACTCCCCTCTTGGGCTTCCCTGGAAGTTCAGAAGGTAAAGAATCTGCCTTCAGTGCAGGAGACCCAGGTACAGTCTCTCAATTGGGAAGATCCCCTGGAGAAGGAAATGGCAACCCACTCCAGTATTCTTGCCTGGAGAATTCCATGGACAGAGGAACCTGGCAAGCTACAGTGCACGAGTTCGCAGAGTTGGACGCTACTGAATGACAAACACTTATTTCACTCCCCTCTTGGCATCAGCTTTCCCACCATCCAATACTGGCTGCCTGCTTAGCCTCCCAGCCACCAGGTCAAGTATGTAGACTCTCTGCAAATATTTACTATGGGTCTCTGAGGTGCCCGGCACTGTGCTAGACAGGAACTGCCTTGTGAACCAAAACAGACCTGTCACTGCCCTTGGAGAACTTTGCTTTCTGGTGTGGGAAACAGTGATGAAACAAACGTAAAATGTGTACAGTATTATGTGCTGGGGAGAAGAGGGCACAGTACTGTGGATGTCTATCAGAGGGGAGCCTTGCCCGAGGAGCAATATTTAAGCTAAAATCTAAGACAGCACTTGGTGTTACCTAGGTAAAGAGGAGAGGGAGATGGAGGAGGAAAGGGTGTCATGTGCAAAGTCTGGGCTGTGGGACGGAACATGTCATATGAGGGGACAGAAGGCCTGGGTGGCTGCTGCAGAGGGAGAGAGAGGTGTGAAGCGGCTTTTGACCTTCTATAACCTATATGGCACCCACTCTCTGGCCAAGGTTCAGCACACAGCGGCCACCCACCCCGATGTAGCAGTCATTTGGTAACTGGCTCTAGTGGGCCACAATTTGTGCAGCGGTGCAGGTTGTCAGCCCTGACTCTGTGAATAGCAAAACTGAATGTCTCTCTTCCCTCTTCCTAGCCCCTATCCCTGGAGCTTTTACCCTTTTTCTAGGGAAATAGGACAAATCTGACTTCAGACTATAATAGAAAGAGATGGGTTTCATGGTTTATTTTAGCTGGCCAGGCACAGGATGTTCAAAGTAGTCCTTTATTTTAAATTCAAGTTGTACATCTTCCAATTCATACGTTGTCCATAGAGGTTGGAAGTCTGGGAGGAACTCCTTTATCCCATTCAGTTGTCCCCTACATCCTCAGCAATTGAAGTGTTCCCACACATCTTACCTTCTGGAGGTCAGCCCCATCTCCTCCAGCCCCTGGAGAACAACAGACTTCCCTTTGAATCCTCATTTACAATAGAGTGTTCTAGGAAGAGGTGACTAATCACAGTGAAGAAGGGACTGTCCTAAAGGACTCCATGATTCAACAGGGAACTCCAGAGCTTCTTATCTATGGGGTGTACTCCCCAAGAATGTACTCAGGTCTTTAAATGCCAAAAATAGGGAGGAACCAGCCCTTGCACTAGACCCAATGAGAATACCTGAAGCCAAAGGGAGGAAGATGCTAACATAACTAACTATAATTAAAGGTAGAAAAAAGATGGTGTGTTAAAAAGCCTGCAACTTCCTCAACTTGATAAATACTATCTATTAATACAAAAATTCTACAGTTAACCTCATGCTTAAATGATGAGAAATAGATGCTTTCCACTAAGATCAGGTACAAGGCAAGGGTGTCCTCTCATACCACAACTTTTAACATCATACTGGAAGTCCTTGCAAATATAATAATGCAAGAAAAGGAAATAAAAGGTATAATGATTAGGAAAGAAGATATAAAACTATCTATTCACAGATAACATGAGCATTTATGTAGAAAATCTAAAAAATTCCTGGAACTAATAAATGATTATAGCAAGCTGGCAGGATACAAAGTTGATATGTACAAGTCAATTGTTTTCCTGTATATTAGCAATGATCAAGTAGAATTTGAAATTAAAAACCATTTACATTTATGTTAGCACCCTCAAAAGATATGCTTAAGTACGTGTGTGCATGTACAGGCTTAGTCACTCAGTCGTGTCTGATTTTGCAACCCCGCCAGGCTCCTCTGTCCATGGGATTCTCTGGGCAAGGATACTGGAGTGGGTTGCCATTCCTTTCTCCAGGGGATCTTCTAGATTTGGGGATCGAACCTGGGTCTCCTTCATTGCAAGCAGATTCTCTACCATCTGAGCCATCAGGGAAGCCCATACTTAAGTATAAACCTCACAAAAAAAGTACAAAATCTATACACAAAACTCTGATGAATGATATCAAAGAAGAACTAAATAAATAGATATTCTATGTTCATGAATAGTTATAGCTAAGTTGGTAAAGAATCCGGCTGCAATGCAAGAGACCCCGGTTTGATTCCTGGGCCAGGAAGATCCTCTGGAGAAGGGATAGGCTACCCACTCCAGCATTCTGGCTGGAGAATTCCATGGACTGCCATGAACAGTATAGTCCATGGGGTCACAAAGAGTCCAGCACGACTAAGCAACTTTCACTTTCATGTTCATGAATAGGAAGACTCAATATTGTCACTATGTCAGTGCTTCCCAATTTGATCTATAGATTCAATGTAATACTAACAAGAGCCTGTAGAGAAAGGTAGCCTACAGAGAGAATGGAGAAGCAGCAGGTTTTGCCTACAGCAAATTTTGCCTGTCCTTACTGAAGGACTAAATTACTTGGTTTCCAGAAATGTACATTTAGTAAAAGAATTTCAGAGAGTAACAAACAAGGTCTGGTGAGGTCTGTGTGCCTGGGACTCTGTGTACCTTTCTAATTGACAGCTGACCTGCAGAGAGATTTGATTATCTCAGATTACATCAAAAGTTTAATTACTAAGGTGAGAAAATTGCCCTGTAGTAATGGCTCTCAATCCTCACAACCTGTTACTAACGATGTACTTTTTCATGATTCTTATGCTATGCAATCATTCTTTCTTTCCTATAGTCACCCATCCATCCATTGATTCTATAACTATTCATTTAGCACCTACTAAGTAACAGGCTTTGGCAATACCAAGACAAATAAGTCATACTCTCTGTTCTCAAGGGCAGTGAGTACTGTTCATTCATAGACCTTTCATAGCTTGTAATGATGTGTATTTGTAGGATTCTTTGTTTAATCTCTCTCTTCCCCATTATGTCAGTTTTATGAGGGAAGAATCATGTCATCTTGTTCACTGTCGTAACCTAGCACCTGGCCGAGTTCCTGGCACACAATGGGCACTTGATACATATTTGGTGAACAAAGGGCTTTCAGTCTATTCAAGACTTAGAATTGTCTTTCCTTGGTTTTTATTTAGCCCTTATTATATCCTACTACGTAAAAGGAGATTTTATAGGAGAATCAGGCAATAATACATTTTGAAAGCTAGGTTACTAATGTCCCACAGTGTTTGAAAATTACAAACTCTGAGATAACAACTTGGTAACAAAAATCCTGCCTTGTAATCTGGATCCTTGGCATCTGGGGACTCTTCCTTTCTTGGTAGCGCTCAGATTAAAACTGGTCAAGAGAGTGGGTTTACAGAATGCAGCCGATTCTTTCACCTTGAGGAAATGGACTGTGGAAAGCAGAAGTGACTGTGGGAAATGCCCATCCCTAGACTGATAAGAGGGAGTGGGCAGAGAGGACAAGGGATGCCTCACAGAGTTGGGCAGGTTGCACACTCCTTAAGGCACCCAGACAAGGGGTAAGTAGGGGCTGAAACCAAGCCATGCTCTTTTTCTTAACAGTGAACATTGGTGAGAGGCTGTGTCAAAGGAGTCCCAAGGAGGTGGTAGCCCACGGAGGAGTCCTCATTTTCTTAGGAAGAATGAGAGTAATGAAGAAGGGTGCGGAAGGAACCTGCATTTTTATTCAATCAGAAAGCAGAGAGTGGAGCCTTGCCCACTCTGATGGCCTCACTCTGAACCACTGATTCCCCCTCACCCCCTTATCCCCACTCCAGCACACCCAGTCCTCATGGTGATAAAGGCTGTCTCCTAGTAAGAGCAGGAAGATTTGTGACAAGACATCTTAAAACCAAAGATGTTAGCAAGAGGAGACGAGCCACCTGCTTCCCTGAAGGTAGATGCAGGGGGCTGGGAGGGCCAACAGAGGGGTTGCTAAGCTGCTGACCCAGGTCTGGCTGGCGGCATAAGGCATCCTTTCCCCAAATGTGGATAGACTCTATGACACTGCAGAGAACTCATGTACACAGCTTAAAAGAAAAGCAGTTTGGTACCAAATAGCTTTAAAAAAAAAAAAAAGATTACCCACACCCACCCTTATTCTGCTCTTTATGGTACATGGAAACTCCAGGGCTATTTCTAGCTCGAGATGAAGGGACGCTGGTGAGCAGTGAGGTTTCTGCAGCTGATTACTCATAGGCCCGAGCTGTTGCCACCCTGCAGAGGTGCTAGGGCCAGGCAGCTTGACTGCACATGGCCAGCACATGGCGGGTGGGCGGGAGGACGTCTGGCTGGTTCTGTGGGGAGGAGGGGGGATGGAAGTGGCTCTGAAATTGCATTTTGGGAGCAGTAAGCTAAAGACAGTGCAGTTCTATGTGCCTCCAACACCACCTTCCTTCCAGAAAGAAAGAATGAAAACTGGGGATATCAGTGCTGCTTCTGTGATTGTTTCTCTTGCTTCCAGTCTGGAATGTCACTGCAGGGGGCCAAGATGCAGTTCTTTTTCCTGATGGAGAATGAATAATCTTAAAGAAAGTGGTCAAATCTCTCTCTTTTTTTTTGGCTATGAGGCATGTGGGATCTTAGTTCCCTGACCAAGAATCGAAGCCATGCCTACTGCATTGGAAACACAGAGTCTTAACCACTGGACCTCCAGGGAAGTCCCTAAAGTGGTCAGATCTTAAGGAAGGTTATCAAAACATCATGGAGAGATCAGGAAAGAGAAGGATTAACTTCAACTATAAAATTTCAGAGACTTTGAAATCAGATGAATTTGAGTTCAGTTTCTGTCTCTTTCATTATCAGCGGTGTGACTTTTGGCAGGTATTTAACCTCTCTGCAACTCATTTCCCTCATCTGTTAAGTGGGGAGAATCCAGGACTGGACTTTTTGGTGGGGTTTTATTTTGGTGGGGTTGGGGGGTTGGCCGCCAGTGCATGGTCATGGATCTAAACACTCATTTTCTGAGTAGGTCAGTCATTCCAAAACCCAGGATTCTGACTCTTGTTCATCCTCTCCTAAGAGAGTACTCATTGATTTTCTTCATTTTTATATTTTATCTTAATGGAAAGCTGGCAGTTTTGCACAAAGACCAGATAGAAATGTGATTTATATTACATATGGTATGTTACTTACAGAACAAAATTCACACAGTGCCTTGTTTTTAAGTTTAAATATTTTTGCCCTCTAGGATGTGGGGTGTCAAATATTGCTCCTCTTCAAAGCCATGTCTAAATTGACAGTAATATGTAAATTGAAATGACTTTTGTAAGAGTTAGGCATGTGAGTATTTCTCTCCATGCCTGGCATCTAAGCACAAAGGAAAAAAAGTGGCTTTGGTGGGAGGTGTGTGTTTTCAAACACCACACATAGGCATAGAATTATTCGATTACTTTCTAAATCAGATTGTACCTTATTCGGAACCTCCACTTTGTACATCCTATTCATTATCGAGGTTGGAATATTCTCCTCAAGTCATGAGAAGTCTGAGGAAACTCACATGGAGCAGAAGTGTCCAGAAGGCTCTCTGGCTTTCAACCCACATTGGTCACTTGCTGCTGTGCTCATGGTCCGAGCGCTCAGACAGGGCCTTCTGATGTTTCCACCCTGTGCTTAGGTTCACAGTGTTTACAGGGACTGAAAGTCCCAGCCCCTAGCACCCGGGTCCCCCCACCTCCCCAGCCCTTCAGTTTACCTCCTAGCTATTCTCCACCGAGACATCTCTCTGGGCGACTGCAAAGAAGCAGAGGCTCTATTATCTGAATGCCCCTAAGACTCCTGGAGCCCAAACCACCCTTCTCTTCCCCGGCTCAGAGATTATCTTCTTTCCCGGAAGGGAGGGGGTGCCAGACAAGGCTGCTTCAGCATCTACTCCTCCAAACACCAGGTAATCTCTCTCTAAAGAGGCCATTTCCCTCTTAATTCACATTTTTACTCCATTATCTTCACTATTTTTGAACAGGATTTGTCATCTTATCATGGGGATTTAGGACTCTTTGGGGAAATCCCTGGTGACTAAGATGGTAACGAATCTGCCTGCAAGGCAACAGATCTGAGTTCAATCCCTGGATCAGGAAGATCCCCTAGAGAAGAGAATGGCTACCCACTTCAGTTTTCTTGCCTGGAGAATTCCATGGACAGAGGAGCCTGGCAGGCTACAGTCCATGAGGTTGCAAAGAGTCAGACACAACTGAGTGACTAACACTTAGCACTTAGTCTCTTTTGCCATATTTTTATTCCAAGAGCTACAAACACTCTCAAAATCCCATACATTCTGATACCAAAAGAAGATCTAGACCTATAGAGCAGAAATTAGCTCAGGTCCATTGAAAAACAGAGATCTCTTTCATTTCTTTGTTTCCTGTTCCTTTCAAGATAGCACAGTGCTTTAAATTCTTTGTGAAATATCCTCTGCTTACCTTTCTCTGTTACAGAACTTCCCCAACTCTATGAGCTATTTCACTTGACTGTACTGGGAAGAGAATGTGTGTCTGTAGAGTGTGATCATCTCAGAGGAGGAAGTATGTTTGTCTGGGATTTTTCTGCAGAAGGCAGCCAGCAACACAAACCCATAGCCTATAAATAGAACATCTGACTTTCTTACCAATGTGGTTGAATCTTCTGTTTTCTTACTCAGCAAGAGTTTGTTGAAAACTGACATTGTAGTTGCTGGCTGGGGTCATAATGCTGCAAATTATTTCTAATGGTACGCAGCGTTTCTAACAGGAGTCAAGCAAGGTCAGCTCTGTGGGTATTTGTCTGATAGCCTCCAGGGTTAATGAGCATTTTTGTTTACTTTGAGAAGGGGAAAGATAGGAGAGGATGAAGACCTGTGATCTGCGGTCCAGAAAAGTTCTGCTATTGGCTATTACCATAGATGTTTCTGAATTTTTCCATCCATGAAGAAAATGACTAATAAAATATGTGCAAACTTAGCTCTTAATAAATCTATTTCTACTATTATTAAATGCTTTTTAAAGTCATCAGAATGTTGAAGAAGTAGATGTGCCCTTGTTGATAATTCATGCAAATGAGGAAGCCACAAAGGAGAAGGATGAGAATTAGTCCAGACAGACATGGCCAATGATAGAAAGTCATAAAATCTTATCACAGACTTTCCAAAGCTCTGCTTCATTTGTGAAATTGGGAAACAGTTAGGGAGGACTTTAGCTAAAGATGATAAACACACAAAGGGAACCTCTTGACTCAATCCAAATATTTGAGAACTTCTGGATACAATATAATCAAAGTGCTTGTAATATATAAGTAGACATGAAGTCAGAAAGGAAAATCACCAAGTTGCAGAAGGAAAAAGAGAACTCATAGTCAGAGGTGAATGGGAGTTGTACTGTGTATAAAGTGAGATCTAATCTCATAATATCTACAGAATGTGGAAATCCAAGCTTTGATACTAACATTAAAAACCTGTCTTGACCTTGATGTAAAAATATGAGTTCATGAAAAGATAGATTTAAAAGGCTTCAAGATGAAAAATAAATCAGTTTCAAGCTTTTAAGAAGATTCACTATCAAGATCAATTTGGCCAGGTTTATCTGTAAACTTGGGAATATTCTGCGGATATTCTGCAGAAAAATCCCAGCTTCTTATAAAATGTACATGGAAGGGCAAAGGGCCAAAAAGAGGAGAGGAAATTCTGAAGAGGGAGAAGTAGAAGGAGGAAGAGGATTTGCCCCATCAGGTGGCAAAAACTGACTGTAAAACCCTAGCAATGAAGACTTGGGGGAGGGGAGAATTGATGGGGATGGGATAAACAAAGAAACCATTTCTAGAATGGAAAAGAGCTTAGAAATAAACTCACCACATGAGAACAACTTGATTCATAACAGAGCAAGCATTACAGGTAAGTAAAGGAAGGAATGGGATGATCAAAAAGAAGTCAGGACACGTACATTCAAAATAGATTATAAAGACTTAAATGTAAGACCTGAAACCATAAAACTTCCAGAAGAAAACATAGGTATGCTCTTTGACATCAGTCTTAGCAATACTCTTTTTGGATCTATTTCCTCAGGCAAGGAAAACAAAAGCAAAAAGAAACAAATGTGACTACATCAAATTTAAAAGCTTTTTACACAGTGAAGGAAACTATCAACAATATGAAAAGACACTCTACTGAATAGGAGAGAATATTTGCAAACAATGTGTCTGACAAAGGGCTAATATCTAAAATATACAAGAAATTATGCAACTCAACATCAATTGAAAGTTAGTCATTCAGTCGTGTCTGACTCTTTGTGACCCCATGGACTTCTCTGTCCATGGGATTTCCCAGGCAACAATACTGGAGTGGGTTGCCATTTCCTTCTGCAGGGGATCTTCCTAACCCAGGGATCAAACCCAGATCTCCCGCATTGCAGGCAGACCCTTTATCAACTGAGCCACCTAAACAACCCAATTTAAAAATGAGCAGAGGACCTGAATAGAAATTTTCTAAAGAAGACACTCAGATGGCCAGAAGATACATGAGAAGATGCTCAATAACACTAATCATGAGGAAAACACAAATCAAAACCACAATGAGATATCACCTAACGCCTGTCAAAATGGTTATCATCAAAAAGACAACAAATCACAAGTATTGGTGAGAATGTGGAGAAGAGAGAACCCTCAGGCACTGTTGGTAGGAATGTAATTTGGTGCAGGCATTATGGAAAACAGTACAGAGATTCCTCAAAAAGTTAAAAATATGATCCAGCAAGTCCACTCCTGGATATGTATCCAAAGAGAATAAAAACACGAATTAGAAAAGATGTATGCACCCCTATGTGCATTATTTAGGTAGCCAACATAGGGAAACACTAAAGGCCCCTCAGTGGATGAATGGATAAACGGTGCAAGAGAACTATACCTTTGTTTTCCATAGTGGGATTGCACTATGATTCTAACCACCAAAACAAATAAGCAGACAAGAAACAATGACACAAACGTGTTATTTAGAGATGGAGCAGTAAACCCCAAACAATCAACTGAAAGAGCTGAAAATGACTTCTCTGGGGAAGAGAACACAGGATCCCTATATGCCTGTTTCAACAATGAGCACATATATCTTTATAATAATAAAAACTGACTCCACTGATAAATAATCACAAAGAACCAAATTGAAAATTAAACCATTGGAATTAAAAGCTCAAAAGATGGATTGAACTGAGAAATAGACACAGCTCCCTCTGGAGTTTCTTGGGCCAACCAATAAAAGTAGGGAGACTAGGAAGAGAGTGTGTCTTCACCAGGAAACAGACTTGCTGAGCAGGGCAAGGTGATTTCTAAGTCATTTAGCACTCTGCCCAGCCCTCTCTCTCTGCTCTACAGCTTGGCTAAGGTTCCAGGATGAAAGACCTAGATTTTTGGCATCACTTCCCTACCTGCCTCACATTAACAATAACCATTAACATTAACTGAGCGCCTGTTCTAAGCACTTTACATATACTAATGTATTACCACTTTATCCTCACAATCACATTATAAGGTAAATATTTTGACTCTCATAATTAAAACTGAGGGGCACAGAGTGAAGGAACTTGCTTAAAGTCATTCATCTGGTAAGTGGTATATTTGGGATTTGAACCCTGGCAGTCTATCTTCCCAGGTGGCTCAGTGGCAAAGAATTCACAGGCCAATGCTGGAGCCACAGGAGACATGGGTTCAATCCCTGGGTCAGGAAGATCTTCTGGAGAAGGAGATGGCAACCCATTACAGTATTCTTGCTGGTAAAATCCCATAGACAGAGGAGCCTGGCGTACTATGGTCCATGGCACCGCAAAGAGTCAGACTCTACTGAGCAACTGAGTAGGCAGCACCTGGTCTGTCTTCAAGGCTCACATTCTCAATGATTATGCCATGCTGTGTCTTGTTACACACATATACACTCCTGCCTGAATGTCTGAAGTCTTCAGTGAAATAGCAAGTTTATCTCTGATCACAGGTTAACTTTGTTGTTGAGCTGCTAAGTTATGTCTGACTCTTTGTGACCCCATGGGCTACATTATGCCAGGCTCCTCTGTCCTCCGCTAACTCCCTGAGTTTGCTCAAATTCATGTCCATTGAGTCAGTGATGTTATTTAACCATCTCATCTTCTGTCACCCCTTCTCCTTTTGCCGACAATCTTTCCCAGCATCAGGGTCTTTTCCAATGAGTTGGCTCTTCGCATCAGGTGGCCAAAGTATTGGGGCTGCAGCTTCAGCATCAGTCCTTCCAAATAGGTGGGAAAACAATGGAAACAGTGACAGACTTTCTTTCCTTCGGCTCCAAAATCACTGCAGATGGTGACTGCAGCCATGAAATTAAAAGACGCTTTCTCCTTGGAAGAAAAGCTATGACCAACCTAGACAGCATATTAAAAAACAGAGAGACCTTTGCCAACAAAGGTCTGTCTAGTCAAAAGCATGGTTTTTCCAGTAGTCATGTATGGATGTGAGAGTTGGACCATAAAGAATGCTGAGGGCTGAAGAATAGATGCTTTTGAACTGTGGTGTTGAAGACTCTTGAGAGTCCCTCGGATTGCAAAGAGATCAAACCAGTCAATCCTAAAGGAAATAAATCCTGAATATTCATTGGAAGGACTGATTATGAAGCTGAGGTTCCAATACTTTGGCTACCTGATGTGAAGAACTGACTCATTGGAAAAGACCCTGCTGCTGGGGAAGGTTGAAAGCAGGAGGAGAAGGGGACAACAGAGGATGGGATGGTTGGATGGCATCACTGACTCAATGGACATGAGTTTGAGCAAACTCTGGGAATTGATGATGGACAGGGAAGCCTGGCATGCTGCAGTCCATGGGGTCATAAAGAGTCAGACATGACTAAGTGACTGAACTGAACTGAGAAACTAAATAAAATATGAGCAAAGTAAAAAGAGCCTAAGCAAGTGGTTAAATGAATATGCCAACCAAAAAGTCAAGAAGTTTGCTGTATCTGAAAATAAAACCAAAATATGATCCTCCTGGCAGCCAAGACAAAGAAAGGAATACAAGTAGCTGCAAAAATCTCATTGTAAACTAGGAGACAGTTGATTGAATGTTGTATGATGTACAAGTTAAGTGCATGATAGAAAAAGAAGGGTAGGTGAAATGTCTTGTCCTTACATATGGAGTCACTGTGATTTTGGAGAAAGATACCACCTTTCTTACATCAGTTGGGAAAGTAAATTTGGAAAAGCTTCACGTGGCCCCACTGTCTGCCTTGAAGATATCTGGCTCCTTTCTTAGGGTCACAACATTAAAACTACAGTTCAGGCTGCTTTTCTAAGTCAATGGAGCCATCCTTAAGACGAATCAAGCTGCTGCTGCTAAGCCGCTTCAGTCGTGTCCGACTCTGTGCGACCCCATAGATGGCAGCCCACCAGGCTCCCCCGTCCCTGGGATTCTCCAGGCAAGAACGCTGGAGTGGGTTGCCATTTCCTTCTCCAATCCACAAAAGTGAAAAGTGAAAGTGAAGTCGTTCAGTCATGTCTGACTCTTAGTGACCCCATGGACTGCAGCCTACCAGGCTCCTCCGTCCATGGAATTTTCCAGGCAAGAGTACTGGAGTGGGTTGCCATTGCTTTCTCCGATGAATCAAGCTAATTCAGGGTAAATAGAGAAAGCATTCAGTGTAGAGCCAGGTGGGACTTGAACTCCGGTTGCAAAAGTGCAATAACGTTTCCTGTGCTCATGGGCCTTGTTGGCAGCCCTCTTCCTCTGCTGGGTGGAGCAGCTGATTGTGCAGATTTTGGAAGGCTGGGATGGAGGCCACCTGTGGATTGATAGCCAAGCGTACCCGATTCTGGCATTGAGAACAGAGTCCTTAGGTGCTCCTGGGATCCTGGGTACTTGAGGACAATACTAGCTACACCCACTGTGATATTTCAGAGAAGAGAAGACAACCAACCAGCCAGCAGTTTACATGCCAGCTCCCTTCCTTGTCTCTTTGACCTGATAGCCCTGGCATCCTGGGACCCTCTCTTTTCTGGGAAATTTGCATTGACCCTAATATAAGGAGACTTAGAACTCAACAGAAATTCAAATAATCATTTAAGGGACCAAGACGATCTTCCCTGTTCGGGCTGAGTCCACTCAGTGCAGCCATCACATCCTCCTCCAACAGCCACCCTACTTCTCTCTGCCACAGCCAAACTCCTTGAAGGAACTGTCTCCACATGCTGTTTCTACTTCTTTACCTCCCATCCAATCTTCCAGCGAAACTGCTAATGATCTTTTTACCTTTTTGTTGTTGGTGGGCACATCTCTTGTCTTCTTGATCTCTTTGCAGCAGGGCTACCCTTTCTTTGGAAACTCACTTCCCTTGGTGTCCATAACTCCATTGTCTCTTGACTTTTATTCTCAGGTTCTTGCCCTGGGCCCTGAGTTTTTATTGCCCCTCCTCCTGCATGCAAACCTGGTGCCCTGTGAGCTCTGAGGGAAGAGAAGATCTGTTTGCTCACCACTGTTTCTCTCGCTACAGTTGGGCTCAAGTCCCAAGAGGAGAGTGGACAGCTGGTAGTGCCAGCTCCTCTCCACCTCTGGGGAGAGACTTGCAAAATGCTGGGCATGTAGAAGGTGATCAATAAATATTTTTGAAGGAATGAACAAATGAAAGTCTTATTCATGTTTATTTAGGATTTGTATCCTGATGACTTCAAGGAAAGGATTGAAGGTGGCTTATAATATTAAAATATATCAAAAATACAAGTAAACATTTAAAGAGAGAAAGAAATGGTGGAAACCAAATGAAAGTAGAATTAGATGGACATATCAGCTTCCTGGAATGAATTAATTACTGCAATGGAACATTCAGTTTAGTTCTGAGCTTCCTGGTAAGCAAAGCAAAATGAGAAACAAACCAAGTTATATACACAGTTCCTCATTAGCAAGTAAAAGGAAGCTTACAAGTTTGAGTATAGGTAGAAATATTTTCTGATACTAAATTTTAGTAGGTGTTCTACTATAGTTACCTTGATAAGGAAGACACATTACTAATATCCTGGGTACTGTCTTTGACCATCATTTTTATGTCTAGATGCTTGTCCAAGTTGTTCTTTTTAAACACCTAGATGATACTACCAGAAGGGTTAGGTATTTCAAGACATACCAGAGCTATCTTAATTGAAGAAGTGAATTGAGATTGAATGGGATAAACTCCTTGTGGATATCAGGCATTCACAAGATGCATTTGTAATATGTACTCAAACACTATGGCTCCCTTCCCCTTGTTGAAAAGTCTAAGTACATTTTGATGAAGGCCAAGGGGACCAGCTATACTGATTTTCACAAGGAAATACACACAGAAACCCTAGCTCCATTTCTCCTCAGATATTTAACACCTTGGGTTCATAAAAGCTCCAACTTGGAAATGGGGAAATCTGTGTTCAAATAAAACCAGCACTCTGGGAGCATGTGATGTTAAAATCCCCAAGAGCGGCTAGGTAGGATTTCTGCTGGTGCATCCCTTTCCTACAAGATTTGGGCTACATCCAAAGACACCACAATTCAAAAGGAGGTACAAGGTTCAAAATTAGGTACAAAGGCCTAGGGAAAAAAAAAAAAATCCAGTGAGATAATTCTTAATGCCCTCTCAACATCCAACTTAAAAGTAGAGTTGAGAATGGAACTTTAGAGACAAGACTTTCAGTGAGAATTTTGGAGAAAACCAGTGGTATTCTGAGGGCTTCCTTCATCCCTGCACACAAATGGAAGAGATGCATGGCCTTCCTCTCACCATAGAGGGGCTTACGGAGAACTTAAAATGTGTCGCCTTTAGTTTGGGAGACACAGAAGGTTGAAACTGCCTGGAAAACCTACACAGACAGGCTAGTGGCTTTGATGGCCGAGTGAGGAAAGAGGGCTGCACGAGTGAGTGTAGATCAAAGAATGCAGGGAGCAGACCATGCATGCTGAGATGACCAACATGGAGACTGCTGCTGCCCCTCAAGTCATCTCGGGGTGGGGTAAAGGGATCTCGGCTGGGAGAAGCAGAGACATCACTGGATTTCCAGGAACAGAGGGAGAGTAAGCACACTCTGGAATCTAGATGTGTTGACCTTTGTTGTTCTAGAGCTCACAGTTCTGGCCAGGGGATGCTGAGGTGGAGGATGGGGAGTGGTGTCTCTGAAGAAGACGAAACTGTAATCCTGACCAAGTCTTGAGAAAGCTAGAAATTTCCAGCTTCCTCTCCAGGTCTCCCTTTTCCTCCAACTGCCTGGTATATGTGTGTGTGTGCACGCCTGCATGTTTGGGAGGGTGGCGGGGTCAGAAACCACAGTCAGCAGTTACAGGAGGAGAAGGAGGGAAGGAAAATGACCCACAGCTGCCCTCCCTCCCACGGCTGGCCTGAGCTGGAAGCCAGGAGAGGCCTCAGCTTTAAATCTGGTTCATAGTTTTTATTAGTACATAGGAATGGACATTTTTATTTCTGGATTGAGTCTCTTATTTTTTTAACTTCAATGACTATAGGCCTCTTTTTTAGCTAAGATGGACCTGAGAAGTCAGAGGGTCTACTTAGGTTTCCTTTCAGAGCCAGGGGGAAGAGCCCATAATACAAGGCTTAAGGGATCCTGGAAGATGGAACCTAGCTTCTGGGTGATGCCTGCCCCCAGTCGCACTGGCACAAAGTAGCGGGTACATAAGCAGGCCCATCCCTGCCCTGAAGCAGGGACAACAAGAGAGTGCAGAGTCCACCGAGCTCAGGCTTGGGATTCCAGCCCATTCAGAGGAGAGGCCTATCCCTGGCGGCAAAGCAGGACGCCGAGCTCACTCTGGCACCAAAGAGTCTGGAAAGTGCGGGCCCTGGTGGAGAGGCTCCCAGATCCTGGTGGGGAGGGACGGGGCAGAGCCGCATGGAGGCTTCTGAACCACCCTAGGGTCAGGTCCAGCCCCCGGGGGCCCCCCGCCCAGATGAAAAGCTCCTCCATCTGATAACACCCAGGAAAGTGAGCCCAGGTGATGCACTCTTCTGCCCCAGGCTCTGGTAAAGAAAATGAGTTTAGAGCCCCAATCCAAAGAATGTGTAATTAGAATCTGCATGTAGACACAGACAGACAGGTCATACCTGCCCTCACACAACTGAGAGTACTCCAGGCACTTTGGAAGAAAGGCACAGGGAAAACACAAAGTAATATTATTATCACTTCATTATAATTAGAACCTACAAGTCAAGTCTTGAAAGACATTTATAGCTCATCTTTACTTGTTTAGGTAAGCTTCCCAGAAAGAGCAGGGAAAATAGACTTGCACTTTTAAAATCTAGGCAAGAAACAGATAGATCTGTGGGTCAGGGCCACTATCTAGAGCTCCTCTATGTTAAGCGTACCCTTTGGGGCTTAGGTATATTAACTCTTAGAACCTAAAAGTTCAACATGATTTAAAAAAAAAAAAAAAAAAAAGGCTTGTTTTTTAGCCTTGGAGGGCTCCAGGCCAACTGGAAGCTTCTATCTGCTGTGAAGTCATGTGACCAGTAAAATAGTTGGTGAATTATCCATGACTCAGCATCTGATGAGTGATGTGTCTGCAAAGCAGAGCATGAAGGGAGGATGCTCAACAAGTATCTAGGGGAACCCCAATGTTCCCTGATTATTACAGGGCTTATTGTCTTGTTTGAGGATAATTCAGACTCATTGGCCTTTTGCCTCTCACCTCCTGCCTCTATTAGAGGCCAGGAGGTGGCGGAGTGGGGCCAGAAGGGGAAATGCTCCCTGCTTATTGAGGTATGAAGGGCAACTCTGGTAGGAAAATCCATGTGAGCAGGTGAGGGCTGATGGTTGCAATGAGTCTCTGTCTCTGTGGATTTCAGGCCCCTATTCTCAGAGCACTTTGGAAGAAAAAAATCCAGAAATGCCTGTGATTGGCAGAGACACTGAAACCAGAAATGCATAGACATGACGCAAAGAGTCACACCATGTGTGTTGCAGCAAGGTCTGAGGCTTTGTGACTGATGAAGACAAGTGTTGCACAACAGCCTATGAAAAACTGGTTTTAAAGGGCCTGTGTACCTGTGTCAGAGTCAATAAGGACTTAGTGGAGATGCAGTCAGGGATGATCTGCTTCTATTCTCCTCCTACTCCCAAAACATAGGCTCCTAGGCTTCCTGGGCTATCCAGGGCCCTGCTTCATGCCTGGCACTGCCTGTCTCATACTCTGAATCTATTTCTGAGTCCTGTTTCCCTTCTCCACTCAGTTGTTGTTCAGTCGCTAAGTTGTGTCCAACTCTTTGCAACCCCATGGACTGCAGCGTGCCAGGTTTCCCTGTCCTTCACTATCTCCCAGGGTTTGCTCACACTCATGTCCATTGAGTTGGTGATGTCATCCAACTGTCTCATCCTCTGTCGCCCCCTTCTCCTCCTGCCTTCAGTCTTTCCCAGCATTAGAGTCTTTTCCAGTGAGTTGGCTCTTCTCATCACATGGGTGAAGTATTGGAGCATAAGCTTCAACATCAGTCTTTCCAATGAATATTCAGGGTTGATTTCCTTTAATATTGACCACTCAGTCCTTATATTCCAAACTTACCCATCCTTAGTCTCTCCCTTAGGGACTCTGAGAGTTTGAAAATTAACAATGTTGAATTAACATATCCCTTCTTCTAGATAGCATTTTTATTGTACTTGACTTTGTGGAGCTGTGCCTTCCAAAAGGAGACTGGTATGAGCCTCTGAGGCATCGTGTAGCACAACAAGGGGTGGGTAACTGGGGGTAGAATATTCCAACAGCACCAGATACACGTCTAAAAAGGATCTTTTATTCAATGCTGTCCTGAGTTTCTTGGCTGCTATCTTCACTCAGATAAGTTTTCCTCTTCCTAAATTTCTGATCCCTCAGTTTGTCACAACTCAGGATGAAAACAAATTTTACTCCCCCACCCCTGCCAACCCCAAGTGTTGTAGCAATTTTTCTGTGGGTGGGAAGAAACTGACGAGTCCACCTCAGAAACCTGAGAAAAGGAAACTTCACTTCTTCAGAGACCAGCATGTATTTGTCACTGACAGGGGGTTTCCCTGAAGTAAGGAGTATTTTGTATGCCTTCTGGGTGATTTGGTGCAAAAATCCACAGTGTCGAGAGAACATGGTTATTAGCAGCAAACCATACAACCCCTTATCTGTTTCTTCACAGGCTCTAACCATGGGGGTTAGAGCCAAGTGCCAGCTCTTCGTGCTAAAAATGTTCACAATTTGGTCTATGCCAGCAGTGAAGACTGCAGTGTGAATATGTGAATTCTTGCTCCAAACTGGCTAGACGCACACTCTGTAAATGTCATTTCTCGGGCGCCTGTTTTATCTGAGAAACCAGATTTCACCAGCGACACTGACACTAGCTGATGATGTCGTACAAGCTCTGCATCTTGCAGGGAGAAGATCTTTTAAGGCCCCTTTCAATACGACTGGCGTGCCTCTCACTTTCAAACCTTTTTAGGATGAGGTTAAATCCGCAAATCACTCTACAAATCTGACAAAGTGAAAATCAAACGTATTACTTTTACAAACCGCTCAAGTCCACTTTCTCCTTTACATTTGATATAACTGCCAATATAATAGAAAATATTAAAACCTTCTCCTTGCTATCTACCAATGGAGTAATATGGGTTTGATATATACCAAAATGGAGCTTCCCTGGTAACTCGGCTGGTAAAGAATAGGCCTGCAATACAGGAAACCCCGGTTCAATTCCTGGGTCAGGAAGATCCCCTGGAGAAGGGATAGGCTACCCACTCCAGTATTCTTGGGCTTCCCTGGCAGCTCAGATGGTAAAGAATCTGCCTACAATGTAGGAGACCTGGATTTGATCCCTGGGTTGGGAAGATTCCCCTTGAGGGAGGGCATGGCAACCCATTCCAGTATTCTTGCCTGGAGAATCCCCATGGACAGTGGAATCTGATGGGCTAAAATCCATGGGGTTTTCACAAAGAGTCGGACACAACTGAGCAACAAAGCACAAGAACATACACCAAAATGAAGAACTGAAAATGCATTACAAATTTAAAATACAGATTTTTCTGTAACAAGATGACCATCCCAGATCTCCCTCTTTAAAAATTAATGTCATCATTGCCAAAGTATTTTTTGACCATGCAAAGTCAGTATCAGGTAAACCTCGAATTCTAATCCTAGGGTAAAAGATGCTGTCTCAAAATGGAACAAACTGTCTTCTTCCAGAATTATTAGATGCTTGTATAATATATGTGCAATAAAAGCATTAAACCAGATAAGCTGGTCTCTAAGTATGTATTAACCTGAGAAAGGACATAGAGAGATATACCATGTATACAATCCTCAATCAGATACTCTGCTTTGCTTCATTAAGGCTTGTACTCAATAGAACTACTATCTATGTATATTTAAATGAAATATAATTTTCCCACTAAATGGAAAATTTAGGGGAAATGTGTGTCGCTATTTTGGCAGGCAATGAATAACATGATGAGGGAGCTACATGTTCAGTAAATTTAAAGTTGAAAATGAGCATTTGTTGTTCAAATTACAAAAAAAATTCTTGTTTGCCCGGAATCCAAATTGCTTGAGATGTCCAAAAAAAAAATGCTTTGGAAATATTCTGCTTTTATGGTTTTTATGATGTGCCTAGTAACTAAGCTTTTACCCCAGGATATCTGCCATCTGAGATTCTACTAGAACCTGCTCTAGGTTCTGTGCCCATGGGAGGGCCCTGAATGGGTCTGAAGGGTTGTGTGTGCCCAAGGCCCAAGGACAACACCCACAGAGCAAAGAGGCAGGAAATTACTGTGACTGAGTGTGTGGATGGCAGCTGGCAGCTGGCCTGGGTTCAAAGCCCTGCCAGACCATTTAACTACTGTGTGACTTTGTGCCAGTTATTATTCTGTTTTTGTCTCAGTTCCCTTATCTGTTAATGTGCATCATAGACTTGTGAAGAATATATAGAATATAGAGTGTCTAGCATAATATTGGCACATAGAACAATAAACTTAGGCCATAAACGTCAGTGATTATCATTCCCAAATGTTTTTCTCCCAATGGATCCCAACCTTCAGTCTATGCTTTGACCTGACTAAATATAACGATAGGACCATATTTGGGAGGGTTACCATAGAAACGCCTATCACCTTTCTATCGCCCCAGGTACAGCTCCTAAAACTCTATCATTTGAGCAAGTGTCAACAGAGTATATTTGGATGTAGAACACAAGTGTTACTATTAGCAGTAACAACTGCAAACACTCTTCTGCAAGTGTTACATCCTCTGCCTCGGAAGTCAGTTAAGATACAGGGCTCTGCCCCAGCTCAAACCCAGAATCCCCAGGCTCCTGCTCCCTGTGTCTCCAAACACCAGGCTCACCATTCATCTTGGCCTTCTGACCAATTACAGATTTTCTCACTCCTCCCAATGATCATGTGCTCTAGATTTAAGAGGAGCAAATCTCCTTTCATCTAGGCCAGGGCAGAGCAAGCATGAAGGAGACATTTGTTTCTCTTCCTTGCTTGACTGTCAGGTCTTTGGGAGCTGGCCAAGGACAAAGGATAGCACCTTGGGGAACTGCAAAACCAGTGTCAGCTGCCTGGCTATCACAGGCTATACAGACTCCTGGGGTTTTCACTTTTCCCTGGCACTCAAGCAGCGTGACAAGGACCCCCACCCCATATGTGGAGAAAGCCGGCGTGCCCCTCCCTACAATGTCTCAGGGGACTCGCAAGGAGCTTACTTGCCTCCCAGTCACCTCTTTTCCAGATTTCTTGCTTCCACTGCACTCTTGAGCTACTGCATGTCTTGCTTCCTAGAAGTCTTCCGTTCTCCCCACTGTTCAGTCCCATGCCGACCTTAATTTCTACATTTTCGCCAACGCACCACCAACAGGAGGCTGTGGTATGTAGCAGCATTCGGAGCAATGGAGAGGTGACAAGAACAACAGGAACAACAAACCTCAGGATGTGAGAGCCCATCAATTATTGTCACCTGGGGGAATTTCCTGCTGGCCTTAGACCCATCTTTTTTTTTTTTAGTTATTAGCGTATAGTTGCTTTACAGTGTTGTGTTCGTTTCTGCTGCCTAGCAAAGTGAATCAGCTGTATGTTTACATATATCCCCTCTTTTTAGACTTCCTTCCCATTTAAGTCACCACAGAGCACTGAGTAGAATTCCCTGTACTATCTATATCTAGGTGCCATTTCCCAGGTTCCCTTCTCCCCTCTGCAGGCCTTTCCTCCCTTTGTAGGGGCCAGTCTTCTCCAGATACAAATTTCTTTCTCATGCACAGCACCTAGCTCTCCATCGCTTGTTTCCCACTAAACTCATATCTACCTTTGCATGTCTACCAGCTCCCCCAAGGTGCTTTGCTAAGCAGAGGCCTCTGCCTTTGGGGTTCTGCCCTTAAGCTGCATAATGATCTGAGAGAAGCTTTGCAAACACACGATCAAAGTTATAACTTGGACACCTGTTCCCCACAATCTCTGTAAGAGAGAGGACAACAGCATAGTGAATAGGATAGGGTAACAGTGTGGCTCAATGTCAGAGATCCACAACAACGGTAGCTGAAAGAAACAGAATTTTAGCTTCTCCACACAGAGATGTCTGATCTGGACCTGGGGCACTGCAGAGTCCTTGCATCTGATTGCTCTTCTATCCCTAAGGTGTTGTCTTCATCACCCAGTCCCAGATGGCGCACGGCTACGTTCCAGTCAACTTAGCAAAAAGGAGCCGAGAGCCAGGGGAAGGGCTGCTTCCCTCAGACATAACCTGAAAGTCACCTGTATCGTGTTCCTTCGTATCTATTGGCCAAACTGTAATCCCATGCCCGCAAGAGAGGCTATGAAGCGAAGTCTTTATTTTAGGTGACCATGTGCCCAGCTAAAAATCGGGGCTACTCCAGAACTTTGCCCTTCAGTACTGGTAGCCACTGATTGTGAGTGGCTACGGAAACAGCCTAAGTGTCTGACACCAGGGGAATGGATAAAGATGTGGTGCATACACACAATGGAATATTACTCAGCCATTAAAAAAGGAATGAAACTGGGTCATTTGTAGAGACATGGATGGACCTAGAGAATGTCATAAAGAATGAAGTAAGTCAGAAAGAAAAAAAATTCTGTATGCTAATACATACATGTGGAACCTGAAAAAATTGGTAGAGATAATCTTATTTACAAAACAGAAATAGAGACAGACATAAAGAGCAAATATAGGGATACCAAAGGGATAATGGGGGGGGGGTGTCAGATGAGTTGGGAGATTGAGGTTGACATATACACGCTACTGACACTGTGTATAAAATAGATAACTAGTGAGAACCTACTGTATAGCACAGGGAACTGTACTCAGTGCTCTGTGGTGACCTAAATGGGAAGCAAATCCAAAAAAGAGGGGATATATGTATACGTATAGCTGGTTCACTTTGCTGTATAATACAAGCACAACATTATAAAGCAACTATACTCCAATAAATATTTTTAAGAAAATTAATGAAAATAAATCTAAATTAGTTAAAAATTCAAATTCAGTTCTTCAGTCCGTCTAGCCGCATTTCAAGTGCCCCACAACCATGAGCCAAGTGCCGTGGCTCATGGCAACAGCATGGCATGATGTGGATCTAGAACATTTTCATCATCACAGCAGGTTCTACTGGACAGTGCTGCTAGAGCAGAAAGAGTGGGACACTGGGGCAGGACTCGTAGTCACTGTCACCAGCAATATAAAGATTTACTTTGCCCCTCTCACGAGGAGGTGCCTTTGGGCTGAGGGCTTTGTCCAGTGCCGCTCTGTGCACTGGTTGCTCACTCATTTGAGCGTGCCCTACAGCTGTTCACCAGACAATATCATGGGTCGAGGATCTAACACAGGCCTGGCACATAGTAGGCAGTCACTAGATGCCAGCTCCCTATGTGTCCCCCACCCACCAAGCCCGCATCCATACTCACGGTGCCCCTTCCCTGTACAGAACTTATTTCCGGAGTCCTACACTGCCTCCCTGAGGGACAGGCATCATTAATCACTCCCCCATCACAGAACCCCATCCCTATCACACAAAGTGATTTTTTCTTGGGCTCCAAAATCACTGCAGATGGTGACTGCAGTCATGAAATTAAAAGATGCTTGCTCCTTGGAAGAAAAGCTATGACAAACCTAGACAGTGTATTAAAAAGCAGAGATATCATTTTGCTGACAAAGGTCCATATAGTTAAAGCTATGGTTTTTCCATCAGCCATGTACAGATGTGAGAGTTGGACCATAAAGAAGAGTGAGTGCTGAAGAACTGATGCTTTCAAATTGTAGTGCTGGAAAAGACCGTTGAGAGTCCCTTGGACAGTAAGAAGATTAAACTAGTCAATCACAAAGGAAATTAGTCCTAAATATTCATTAGAAGAACTGACACTGAAGTACCAACACTTTGGCCACCTGATGCGAAGAGCTGACTCTTTGGAAAAGACCCTGATGCTGGCAAAGATTGAGGGCAGGAGGAGAAGTGGGCAGCAGAGGATGAGATGGCATCATCGACTCAATGGACATGAGTTTGAGCAAACTCCAGGAAGTGGTGAAGGACAGGGAAGCCTGGCATGCTGCAGTCCATGGGGTGGCAAAGAGTTGGACAAGACTTAGCGACTGAACAATATCACAAAAGAGGATTTGAGACTTGGCCAAGGTGAGGGAGCAAAGTGTCTACCAGGGTAGGGGCTCCAGCTCTCTCTTGCTCTGCTCTTTAATGTCCCCTTCAATGCAGGGAAAGCCTGACAGTGATAGATGACCACATTCTCAAGCTTTTTTAAGAATTCATGGGAAAAAATAATCACATATACTTTCAGAAGAGAGGGAGGTTATTCTCTCTAACTAACCCAGCCCTCAGCAGGCACATTTGTCTCAGACAATACTTGCTGGGAACATTCTGGGCTGAGTCTGGAACCTTAGAGCTGGGTCACTTTGTCCCCTTGACCTTTTGCTTCTGGGAGGTCTGTGACCTTAGATTTCCTTTCTTTAGATCAGGAATTCACATGCTGAGACATACCGTCAGAGCTGCTGGAGGCTAAAGGAGTGAAGGAGGAAGCCAAGGGTGTGGAAAAGTTTCAACATTGGTCCCTCAAGTGAACATCTGCGTTTGGGTTCTTTGGAAAGAAGGAGGAATCATGAAATTGCTAATTCTTAAATTTCGTGGGGTCACTTGCCTGTTGGAGAGTTTGAGACTGTCTCCTCAGAAAAATGCATGTACACACCAAAATCTACAAACATCTTAGAAAGTTCATGCACCCACTTAATTAAATTGACTTGGAGTCCCCAATGATTGCCATGGCTTCGAAAAGTTTTATGAGAGAACATTATCAGGCTTGAAGAAGTCCTCCGGGATCCCAAGCTCATTAAGGGCCAGGCTTCATAGAGGCCAGTTGTAGACTGATGTCACAGCTTGTAGGCTTCATTTTCCCTCTTTTTTTTTTTTTCCTTTTTTGGATTTCTTTGTTTCTGGGAATATGAAGAACTCCTTCTCTAGAACGACACCCCAGGGATAAAGTCAGCCACATCCACCAGGCTGAGAAAATACCCGAAGGTTCAGCCAGGAGCACAAATTACCCAGATTGGAAGATAGGGAAATGAAAATGCATGAGAAATGAAAATGCATGAGGCTCAACTGCACAACTTTCAAATGAGAAAATAAAATTCCTGATTTGAAGTCTCCTTGGGGAGGTTCTTCTTTGCTCTGTGATGGGAACAAAAGGTTATTGCCTTGGTGGATGGCGGATGTTTTCTCATTAGCGTGTGGGCGGCTCGATGAGAGGCTTCCTGAGGCCTCTTGGCTCAAGTGCAGAGATTGAAGTGTGAGTGGAGGGTGGAATGAAGCGAGGAGGGGCCACACAGGCAGAGACTGGATCGTTACAACCTGTGCTGTCCGCTGGGGCTGCCATCTATGACACTTTGAGCTCTTCCTGCTTTGCCCAGGGCTGCATTTCCTGGGGCAGCTGGTGCTCATAGCTTTGGAAGCTCTGCCCATTCAGTCAGTGATTCTCAGCCCTGGCTGTACATAAGGCCCCCCTGGAGAACATTAAAATCACCGCTGCCCAGACACTGCTCTTTGACTAGTCTGGAGTGGATTCCAAGACTCCTGGAAATAAACACTCCCTGGGTGATTCCAGTGTCCACCTAGGGTAGAGAATCATCACTCTCAGTGTTGTTGAAACTATCGTAGGTTTTCTGAGGAGCTGTAGAGAACTTAGAAACTTAATAATCAGAGAAAAGCTAAAAGGACTGTTCCTTTAACAAACATGACTGCCTTAGAGAGAGAAAAATCGTGCTGCCCAAGAAGGTTGACCAGGAAAATGGGCTGTGGGTACATCTGTCTTCCTTTCAGTCCTTAAATAACAGATTCTGATCAGCTTTGGTAACAAAACTGAAGTTCTATTAAATACTTAATGAGAGTTTCCAGAGAGAATTAATCAAGAATGAGTTTAATACTATTCCAATTAGGTGTGGGTTAAATAACGCACGGCATAAAAATTCAAACCAAACAGAGATCAAGTAGGTTGTGGGAGTCCCGCTGGTCAGGGAGGGAGTGGCTGTGCTCGAAGGTGGGGAAGGTTGGCTGTGCACGTCACTTGGCAATAAAATCTGGTGAGTTTGCACTTCCTTACAGTTTAATATTATTCCAATGAGGTTAAATGTCACTTTTCTTCCAACAAGATTATTTTTGTTTTTAGGAAGCAGACAGAAGGTTAAGGGTGACCCCTGGAGACTGGTCAGTCATATATCAGAGCAATCAGTAAGTTGAAGGTTTTAATTCTGGTTCCCACAGAAGCATGCTCTAAAACAAGGATTATATTAATAGGGCAAGTAGTTCATTTGGAAGGTGATGCTAGGAACCATTGGAAAGACAATGGAGAAGGGAGAAGGGAAGAAAAGAAAGGGTATAGAGGATCTGTTATCAAGCAGTTACCACTGAGGGCAACTGGGTTGCCATGCAACCATGCAGACATGCCTCGGTCACCCTGACTGAGATGCAAGGAAGCTGGGCTGGTTATCCACCAAGTACCCATCCACCATAGACTGAGGGCTACTTCTAGGATATTAACTCTCCTCTTCTGGCTACCAGGCCTAATGTGCTCCCCTGGCCAGATAAAAGCTCTCAAAGACAGAGAGGCAGGTATGGGAAACAAGCAGCCTTTGGCGTACAGAGTTCATATGCGCAAGGCACTAACAGTGTCTGCTGCAGTGGATGAATACTGAGAGTAAAGTAGTATCCATCCATCCATCCATCCACCCATCCAATAGAATCATGAGCAGGTGATGTGTGTGCTCAGTCACTAAGTCCTATCTGACTCTTTGCGACCACATGGACTATAGTCCTCCAGACTTCTCTGTCCATGGGATTTTCCAGGCAAGAATACTAGAATACAAGAGTGGGGTGCCATTTCCTCCTCCAAGGGATCTTCCCCATTCAGTGATTAAACCCACGTCTCCTTCATCTCCTGCATTGGCAGGTGGATTCTTTACCACTGAGCCACCTGGGAAGCCTTCAATCAAGTGGCAGACATATACAATTCAGATTAAGGGCTGGTTACATAAACGCTTACAGATTTCTGTACAGCGGCTTTGCAGAGAAGAACCAGGACAGTACACCTGTCCACCATATTTCTCTTTATCTGCCGGCTAGTCTCCTAGCCCACTTGATCACTAAATCTAGAAAGTATTGTTTACTCTGATTCTCCAAAAAAAAATCTGTCGTGTTTAAAACTTCCTTCTAACCCCATTCCCACTCCAATGCTCAAAACTCAATGACAGGTTGGCAGGTGGAGTCCCCTTGAATCTGGCCTATAAGAGATAAAGGGAGAAAAGTCACTTGGTAAGAGTCATTGACACTAAAAGAGATGAAAATGACCTACCCAAGCTGGGCTGGATCTCCTGACCATTTTGCCATTGTTAACTGCTCTGCTATCAAAGGAGCCTTTGCCATGACCTCTAGACCCAACCCAAAGCATGGATTCTTTAACAGTTTTCTGATATTTCTTTATACTAATCGAGTAATCAGAGAAATTCTTACCAGTAAGAAGCCAGGAGTGAGCCAGAATGCAGGGTCACTGCAGGGAGAGGGGGGGAATCATTTCCGGTGAGTGAAATTCAAATGCAGTCATTTCATCCTTTAACAGAGCCAAACAGAAACATCTACTAAATCTTCAGGCTTCAAAAAGTAACTAGGGGCACATGTATACCTGTGGCGGATTCGTTTTGATGTTTGGCAAAACTAATACAGTGTTTCAGGTTTAAAAATAAAATAAAATTGAAAAAAAGAAAAAGTAACTAGGGATTTGCAGAATCAAATAATCTCACTCAATCCCTGGCCTCCCTTTTTGTGGAGCAGGGTTTGAGGTAAGGCAAAGGCCAGGGAAGGATGAAGTGGAGGGGTCCCTGGAAGGAGGGGCTTGTGGGGCGAAGGGCTGATACCTCCTGGCACAGAGATCCAGGTTCCTGTTTTTGTTCCATGTGCTCATCTCAAGAGGTGCCATCAGTCAGACAGACAGCAACTGCCCTTCTCTGAGAGTTTGCTCATAATTTACTAGTCCACCTCTCACATTCTCTGCTCCATCCCTTAAAATTAACTAGTTGTTGTGTGGGGTTCACTGAGGACATTTGAACCATAACATAATCTCTTTTTCTTACTTCAGCATGCCCAGAAAAACCATCAATAAAATTTCTAGGGCTTCTCTAAATACTTTCGATTAAAGACACACATTAAATGCATCACGGTGCCTCCCAAATTATGAATTTTTTAGAGACAAAACTAATGTAGCCCTAGAGTCTTCTCCTGTTATGGCAGACTTAAAAATTCTCTTTATGGCCTTTTCTGATTATAAAAATAATTCACCTCATAAAAATTCAAACCAAACAGAGATGAAGTAGACTGCAGGAGTCCCTCAGGGTCAGGGTCAGGGTTAGGAGCAACACAAAGCCAGGAGTGTCTGCTATGCATGTTACTTGGCAATAAAACCTCATGACCTTGCAGTTGGACAGGGCACTAACGACAAGACGGTTCCATCGTCACAGTCACATGGGCCTCTTTCAGATGTCCCGCCTCCTGGGGATGGAGAGGTGGAGGCCTCAGGCTCCTGGCCTGTTCTGTTCTGTGTATCATGCAACACAATTCCACAATTCTATACATGCTTACTGAGTGCCAAGCTCTAAGACGTTGATGAGCAGGGCAGACAAAAGACACAGATCGCTTCTCTCCATGGCCGGTCTGAAGGGAGATAGACCTAAAGAAAATTGGCCACACTCCTCATGCACAATTGTAATCAGTGATGAGAACTCCTGAGGAAAGGAAACTGGTCCTAAGAAAACAGGTAACAGAGGACTCTGCCCTAGATGGGATTGAGGACAACTTCCCTGATGAGATGATGCTGAGATCAGAAAGGATGGGGCAGTGAAGTGGGAACCCTGGGTGTTGCAGATGGCAGGGACAGCATGTGCAAAAGCCCTGTGGTAGGAGGGGATCTCTGCAGTTCTAGGAAGGCTTGCAGGGAACAGAGAAAGGTGTATAATGCAGTGGAATCAGGCAACGTTTGTCAGTCAGTCTAGGGTTTAAGCAGTCAGGAGGGTTTAAGCTGGATTTGAGCATGTGGATCAGTGGGGTGCCTGGTGGGGGTGGGGAGGCATGCTGATGCTGGTCACAGCTGGAGGGTGGATAGGGCAGGGCAAGAGTAGTGGCTGCATTATTGATGGGTATAACCCCAGCTTGTGGTCTACTGCGACTGTCCTGGCCAAAGCAGCTGAACATGCCTGGGGCTGGCATGTGCCTCCAAAGCCTCTTACGGCCACAGACACAACATTACTGCTTCTGTGACTGGCTTCCAGATCCTAGTCCACCCTGCCAGCCCAACTGCATCAGTTTCCCTGAGGAAGCTTCCTTTAAAGTGTTAGTTGCTCAATCGTGTCCGACTCTTTGTGACTCCATGGACTCTAGCCTGCCAGGTTCCCTTGTCCATGGAATTCTCTAGGCAAGGATACTGGTGTGGGTAGCCACTTCCATTCTCCAGGGGATCTTCCCAACACAGGAATTGAACCTGGGTCTCCTGCCTTGCAGACGGTCTCTTTACCAACTGAGCCACCAGGGAAGTCTACTCCTATACATATCGATTCTTATTCAGACGGTCTCAGGAGGACCCAGGAATCCAGTTTTAAAGCTTCTACAGGAGTCTCAGATGTGTGTCCACATTTTTTTCCATTTTCTCCACAAAGATTTGCTTGGGAAGATGGTGTTGAACCTTGGACTGAGCCCTGGGTGTTAGTTCAGTTCTACTACTCCTAACAGTGTGGCCTCAAACAAATGGCTGCACGTCATGAACCTCAACTTCACCATCTGTAAATTGGGCATCATATTTATTTTCTTCCTGTGTGCCTGGGCGGGGGGGCATGGAGGGTGTTTTGAGGATCTAATGAGATGCTGAATTTGAAAGTTTAACACAAATACCTGATATTCTTTACCTGCAAACAAACTATAGTTTTAAGTGTGGATAACGCATTCAGAATTTATTGCTCGGTGCTTTGGCCCTTTTTCCTCTGGTTACCTTTTGTAAGTGAAAGCTGTCCAAAGGCATTGATGCTTGGTTCCAAAGGCACCCTCCCTATTCTCTGAGGAAGGGGTGGTCTCCCCCCGCTTTCCTAAGGGTCTGTCCTCCCTCTAGGCAATGGCCACAGTGTCCCCTTTCACGTGCTCATACACTTGTCCCCACTGCGGCCAGCATTGCTGTTCCCGCTGCCTGTTTGCTATGTGCCAGGCATTGAACTTAACTCTTTACGCTTATTAAAAGTTACCCCCCATCACCCTCATTAAAGATAAGGAAACTGAGCTGTGAAGAGGTCAGATAATTTACTGAGGGTCATGTGGCCAGGAAAGCAAGGAGCTATTTAACCACTCTCTTATACCATTATTTGTAGGAGGCGTCTGACCATTAGTCTTAAATTTTACCTTTGCCTTTCTTCCAGAAGAACAGGGGTATCATAAGGCAATGGTGACTCTTCAAGTGAGTGTAGATACAACCTTGAGTCTCATTAAGCAGTGGAAATACCCGTAAGATTGTGAGCCTCCTGAGGGCAAGGACATACTCATTCATCATTGGGTGAATGGCATAGATCAGGTGTTTGGTAAAGTTTGTTGATGAATGAAGTACTGACACAGTTTACACAATGGCACAACATAATATTTATCCCATGAGATGATTTTTATACCTATTAGAAGGAAGACAAAGGTGAGGCATGAGAACAAAGAGAACACCAGCATGGAAGCCAGATGGATGGATCACAGCTTTGTTCACAATAGTTATCATGTGACTATGTGGCACTGAACTAGGTACTCATCCCCTGGAATCTCCACATTGTGTGTTTGTGTGTAGTCACTCAGTTGTGTCCAACTCTTTGCAACCTTATGGTTGCAACCTTATAGCCCATCAGGCTCCTCTGTCCATGGGTTTTCAATCCTCGCATTCAGTTCAGTTCAGTTGTGTCCGACTCTTTGCAACCCCATGAATTGCAGCACACCAGGCCTCCCTGTCCATCACCAACTCCTGGAGTTCACTCAGACTCACGTCCATCGAGTCAGTGATGCCATCCAGCCATTTCATCCTCTGTCATCCCCTTCTCCTCTTGCCCCCACTCCCTCCCAGCATCAGAGTCTTTTCCAATGAGTCAACTCTTCGCATGAGGTGGCCAAAGTACTGGAGTTTCAGCTTTAGCATCATTCCTTCCAAAGAAATCCCAGGGCTGATCTCCTTCAGAATGGACTGGTTGGATCTCCTTGCAGTCCAAGGGACTCTCAAGAGTCTTCTCCAACACCACAGTTCAAAAGCATCAATTCTTCAGCACTCAGCTTTCTTCACAGTCCAACTCTCACATCCATACATGACCACTGGAAAAACCATAGCCTTGATCCTCACATTACTCATAGGTAAAATGGAGGTGTTTATAGCACCATTTACATAGTATTTTCTTGAAGTTAAATGAGATGATGCATAAAAGCATCAGGCACATAGTAAGTGCTCAGTAAATACTGGCTCTTGCCAGTGGAAATAGAACTGATGAATTCTGGTCATTTGGCTTCAGTTGAATGTTCTTTACCCTAGATTTGAAGTATGTGAACAGTATGTTTATACTAAACAAATACATAGCAGAATATTAGAGAATTTATGAAAATACTTACCCAAAGAGTTGGCATTTGCATTAATGGAAACCAAAGTAGTAGGACCCTCGGGACTGAACATGGGTGTGTGTCTTTGACAAACTTGGGTCCTTGAAACTAAGAAAGATGGTCCTCTCTGCTTATAATACAGTGGCCAGCACACTGACCCTGGCTTATTGTCACCAACTAATTTCAATCGTTACCTGAGGCATCACTTGAGAATGGAATTCATCTAGTCAACAATCATTTATTGGGCACCTATTGTACCAGCCTATTGTAGGGATCACTATAGTGACTCAGACGGTAAAGTGTCTGTCTGCAATGCAGAAGACCCAGGTTCAATCCCTGGGTTGGGAAGATCCCCTGGAGGAGGAAATGGCAGCCCACTCCAGTATTCTTGCCTGGAAAATCCCATGGACGGAGGAGCCTGGTAGGCTACCGTCCATGGGATGGCAGAGAGTCAGACACGACTGAGCAACTTCACTTTCACCTCCCTCTTGAGCCTCCTCCCATCCCATCCCTCTAGGTCATCACACAGTGCCAAGTTGTTATATAGCAACTTCTCACCAGCAGTCTATTTTACACATGGTACTGTACATAGGTCAATGCTACTCGGGGTCTGTTATAGTCCATTTCTTCTTAGTGGTAAAGTTGTGAACAAGTCTCAAAGCCCATTTCTGCTTGGAGGAAATACAGGTAAGAAATGGTCATGGATACAAAACAGAGAGGAGTAGAGTCCAAGGATCCATGAAAACGTCTCCTGATGGCAGATACCCTCTGCCTGCAGAGAGAACCCCATGCCTCATCCTGATGTAATCTGACCATCCTTTACAATGCTGTCCCCAGGGATGTGCATTCTTGGCTGGATGGAACAATGAAGGGAGTCCCTTTGATTTCCATGATGAGACTTAACCTCCCTTCAGTGTAGATTCACAGAGATGGTAGTTTAATAGAGAGATTTAAATTATCCAAAATTAACTACTGAAAACATAAAACAACATTTACAAGAGACTAAACAATATTTATGGTCTTGGCCTCTTAGCTACTGATACAGAGATAACTAGAGTTAAAAACATTGGTTTACATGTCCTCTTACTAGGGAAGTGTTTACTTCCAAAGAAACTGTGTTCTCATTTCCAGATCATATTTTCTGAGTGTCCTAAACCCAGCACTGGAGCTGGCAGAAAGGACATAGCTACAATTTGTGTTGTGCCTTTTCATTTATATGAAAGGCAAATGCCTTACATAGGACCTGCCTTGTAGAATTAGCTTAGTAATCAAATGAGATCATGTATGTAAAACAGCACAGTGTCTGGCATGTTATAAGCTATAACTATTTGTAGTGGATTTCTGGTGTTGGTCTGCCTAGCACCCATCTCTCCCTTGGGGAACAGTCCTCCCGTTTCCCATGGCCTTGGTAGGTATGGAACCCAGACTGGGCTGATCATGGTACCCTGTCCCTTATTTACGGCAGACAAGAGTTATGTCAACATGCAAAAATATGCAGAAATGAAAACCGGGTGGACAGAGAGACAGTCCTGACATACTTGTGGCCAACCGTAAACCCAGATTGCTATTTAATACCTCCTCATGCAGTTCTGTCAGCTGCTCTGAGCTGAGTCACAAAGGTGAGCCAAAAGTTCCTCTTTTGCTTAAGTGACTTGAGTTGGGTTTCTATAACGTACTGTTGGGATCATGAGGACGTGAGAACGTGAAGCTGCAAGCCTGTACGACAGGAGGATGGGATGAGGCCGTGCCCTTTCAGGAGCCCACAGCTGAGAGGTGAGAATGTTCTTGGTCCATTCCCCAGGTCTTAGTCACTGATGTTTCAACCAGATGCAGAACATCTCCTTTCATCTTCCTCTCACCTGTTCTGGATGAGTTACATCACGTGGCTCATCCCCAAAAGTCCCCTTCCCTTCCGAGTCTCAGAGACAAAAAGTAGGCTGAGAAAGGGAACCAGGTCTTAGTGACGGGGACCCCTCACTTGTTTAGACAAGGAAGGACACCCAGTGGTCAGTCCAGGGGCTGGAAGGAAAGCAAGGTGGGCGTAATGAGCAGTGAAATTTAAACTGGAAAACAGGCACTAATCCCAGGGCACTTCCTGTGTTTCATTCACCTTTGGAGTCCCCAGGGTGAGTGCAGTATCAGGTGCTTCACTGAGTCCTCTGGAAGGTCTCAGTGAGTGGAAGGAATCTGAGTAGGCAAGTTCACTCGGGTTATAAGGCCATAAGGGACGAGGCCCTTAGTGGGAGCTGACAAGGCTTGAGACCTGCCTCCTGCCTTCAAGGAGCTCCACCAGAGAGAGGGAGGCGAGGAAATCGCTGTACTGGGGGAATTCAGTATATCATGGAGATATGATTCCACATCCACGGGGTGGAGCTCTCTCTTGAGAGGTTGGAAGGGCCGGGGAGTGGGGTGTCTGCTGGCCTCTGGTGGGGAGGGAGGGGGAATGGTGACTAGGATTCTGAGTGTGAAGAGTGAAGCCGAAGATCAGGCAGCTGTGGGTTAAGGGAAGCAGGAGCTTTAGACCTGCAAGGGGTCAGGAAGATATAGCTGAACAGATAAAATGAGAACTGTCCTGGTGGGCGTGGGGGTTTGTAGTAGTTAGGACGTGTGGGAGGGTGGTGGAGAGATTTCTGCTCACACATTCAAATCTGTTGATCAGGTAGCATTTGACCTTGAGTGACTGGTGGGACAGCTGCCTTTGGTGGCAATGCAGAGGTGTGGACAGAGTGCTGTTCTTGACAGCAGCATCCAGGAGCTTGTGAGTAAAGGCAAATCCTCCACCCTACCCTAGACCTGCTAATTCAGAAACTTTAGGGGTGCAACCCTGCTGCTTGTGTTTAACAGGCCTTCCAGATGGTTCTGATGTCTGGCCTCGTGCAGTCCACGTTCAAAGAATGTCTAGGGGGGCCAGGCAGGCAAGGTGGGCTGGCATCTGATTGCAGGATCCTGAAGGCCAGATTCAACACTTAAGGTTTCCCTGGTAGTTTAGCTGATAAAGAATCTGCCTGCAATGTGGGAGACCCTGGTCCAATTCCTAAGTTGGGAGGATCCCCTGGAGGAGGGCATGGCAACCCACTCTAACATTCTTGCCTGGAGAATCCCTATGGACAGAGGAGCCTGGTGGGCTACAGTCCATGGGGTCACAAAGATTCAGACATGCACATAGCACAGACATAGGGCATTTTCCCTGTACCACTGAGAAGCTACGAAAAGTTTCTGAACATGAGTCATGTTTTCTCTCGTTCACTCAGCTAATGTATATTGTATACCTGCCATGTGCCAGGCCCCACACTGGACATGGGAGAAAATACACCAATGTGAGTTCAGGCCAGCATTTTAAGTACAAACTTATCTGGAGACAAGATTGCCATTGTCTGTCTTTTTAAAAAAAAAAAAAAAATCTGATTTACAAATGGGAAAAAACACCTATTATGCTCTCCAGAAACAACTCTGCTGCTTGTCTGTGCCAACAGAAGTTATTCAGCTAAATGTTTACTAAAATCTCAAACACTAGGGATGGGAACTGATGAAGGGAAAACAGGGGCACACACACACACACACACACACACACACACGCTCACACACAATGAATGGAAAGGGGTGATGGGAGGGTCAAAGGAACAAACTTCCTGATGTAAAATAAATGAGTCCTGGAAATGTCATGTACCATGCAGTGGCCATAGTTAGTAATGCTGTGTTAGAGACCTGAAAGTTGCCAAGAGAATAGATCTTAAAAGTTCTCATCACAAGGAAAAAAAAAAATCTGTAACCATGTGAGATGAAGGAAAGTACCTAGGCTTCTTGTGGTGACCCTTTTACAGGGTGTACAGATATCAAGTCACTATGCTGCACACCTAAAACGAATACACTGTTATGTATCAGTCATATCACAGTTTTTAAAAAAAAATTAAACAAGGGGGTGGGAAGGAAGCATTTTTCTCCTGTCCATGCTGCCTGTCAGAGAGCTGCCTTTTACAGAGTTCTCAGATGGACCTGCAGCCTTGGAAGGTGAGGGCCGATTAGCTCCAAGTGTTTCTATGTTTACCTAACAGTTTTGGAGGGTGGGAGGGGAGAGAAGGGAGGAGAAGGAAGGAGTCAAGTGTGGGAGGCTTGCTCCTGTTCTCAGACATCAGTCCTGGCTGCTCAAGGAAACTGGAGCTTGACTTCAAAGGCAAACAGGTCTTATCATCTGAGTCCAATGAAACAACCAAGGTGCTCGTCTGGAAGGTCACGTGCCCTCAGGACAACTTTCAAGCCTTTTTACTGTCTATGCAGGCATGCACGCTAAATCACTTCAGTGGTGTCCAACTTTTTGCAACCCTATGGATTGTAGCCTGCCAGACTCCTCTGTTTATGGGATTCTCCAGGCAAGAATACTGGAGTGGGTGGCCATTCCCTTCTCCAGGGGATCTCCCTAACCAAGGGTTTGAACCTGGGTCTCCTGCACGGCAGGCAGATTCTTTACCATCTGAGCCACCAGGGAAGCCTTTACTGTCTGGCCAAACTGGGGGTGAGGAGGGGGAGGCTGGAGCACCTCCGGGGGTCCCTGTCTGCGGCCACAAGTCTCCTCTATGTTCCCATCTGGCACTCTGAGGTTGGTGGACCTGGCCCTCCCCTGGGGAGAAACCTACTAAGGCTAGTGGTGATTGCACCAAGTGGCAGAGGACCGGACTCAGAGGTGTCCCGGGGCTGTTCCAGTTTGAGTTTCTGTCTGGCCTGTAAGAAAAGAGACAGGTTTCTGATCTCCCCTAAATCCTTTGTCTCCCAAGTCTACACCCCTCTGCCTCCCCAACAAACCAATTATCGTCCACTCCTTCCTCTGAGTGGTCCTCTGCTGCTGCTGCTGCTGCTAAGTCGCTTCAGTCGTGTCCAACTCTGTGCGACCCCATAGACGGCAGCCCACCAGGCTCCCCCGTCTCCGAGATTCTCCAGGCAAGAACACGAGTGGGTTGCCATTTCCTTCTCCAGTGCATGAAAGTGAAAAGTGAAAGTGAAGTCGCTCAGTCGTGTCTGACTCTTCGCGACCCCAGGGACTGCAGCCTACCAGGCTCCTCCATCCATGGATTTTCCAGGCAAGAGTACTGGAGTGGGGTGCCATTGCCTTCTCCAGAGCAGTCCTCAGCTGGCTCCAAATCAGAGGAAAGGACCAGAAGAGAGAAACTGAGAAATCTCCGTGTTCAGTATCACCCGTGCCACCTACCCTGTTTCTGTGTCCTGTGTGTGATAATGCAACAGCAGCCTGACTGATGCATGACCCCCTCCTCATTTGCTTCCTGAGGATTGTTTATTAGAGACCAGCATTCCAGAGAGCAAGGGCCAGCTTGAACACAGCAATAAGCAGCTCACCGTCACCGGCATGATGGAGCTTATGTTTAACTAATTACATTACAGAGGGGTGGGTGGCAGGGAGAAGGGGGTGGGGCATTATAATTGGATGAATTAAAAAAAAAAATAGTTTTTTAAAAATCTCAGGCTTAATTTAGTAAATGTCAATTACAAAGGGAGTTACTAAACTGCAGATTATTTGCATTAGATCCTTAATCACCACTTCATTTGTACCGGGGATCATCAATAGAGATTCTTGAGAATGCGCCGTCAGAATAAATGATGGGTCCTAATGAGGTCTTTGTTCTTCCTGAGTCTCTCTTCAGAAGCTCTTTCCTCCCTCTGTGGAGAGGCACAGAGTTTTCCAAACAGGGTGGAGACACCTTAAATTAGAAATGGAGCGTGTGAAGAAATCAAGAGTTTTTCAAGCTGGCTTCACCACCGGGAGAGAGGACGCCATACTCCTCCTCCAGCTCTCTTCACGGGGTTTTTTAATTTCCCTCATATGCATTAGCTCTGCTGGGCTGCTATGGATGCGTCTGCTCCCGTGCCGGCCACAGACATCCGCCTTTATTAGCTGGCAACAGAGAAAATGGCCTTTCTGGACCTTCCTCTTGCGAATAATGGATATGCTGCTGTAGACCTTCCTGCTTCTGTTTTTTCTGCTTCCTCTGAAGAAAGTGCATCCAGTGGTCCCTGGCCACTAGGTCTTTATTGGAAAAGCTGTTTTCCAAGATCATTTAGCTCTAAAAAAGTGATGAACCCACAGGGGCTTTGAGACTGTGTGTGTGTGTTAAGATCCATTTTGTAAGAGAGGGTCTCTTTTTTTGGGGTGGGGTGAGAGGAGTAAGGAAAGGGTAAAGTAAATAAAAATCTCTTATCTAAATCCTAATACCTGCAGTTCTTTCCTTCATATGCCACCTCCTATTCTGCAGGGCTTTATAAAGCACTTGTTTATTATCTTATAGGTTAAAAAAAAAAATTTCCCTCATCCTGCAAATGAGAAAACTGAGGCTCAGAAAGGTTAAGCGACTTGCCCAAAGTCAGTCAGCGTAGGGGGTGCCAGACTGAGGATTTCAGTCCATGTCTCTGAATCCTGTGCTCCTTCCAATACCCCAAACCACTTCTCACGGGCTGCCGGCAGTCCGCACATTCACCCCATTTGTGGAGGTCGGCATCTTCACTTTCACGCATTGGAGAAGGAAATGGCAACCCACTCCAGTGTTCTTGCCTGGAGAATCCCAGGGACAGGGGAGCCTGGTGGGCTGCCGTCTATGGGGTGGCAAAGAGTTGGACACGACTGAAGCGACTTAGCAGCAGCAGCAGTGTGTTATCCATTTCAACTTCATTTCTGAATCTGTGTATTTCAGCAACAGTTTTGTTTCAGAGGACTCCAGAGAATAGCCTTACTTAACCTTCCTCTGGAGGTATGTCTCTTTGGTGGGGAGCAGAGAAGAGGGTGGAGGGGGGAGCGGAAGGGAGCAGCCAGCAGAGAATTTTCCCAGTTTTCCACTGCAGGAAGCCAAGCCCCGGGGAATCAGACAAATCCACGATTCTCCTGGCATTCTGAACGTTTGCCAGGTCCCTGCTCTTTGCTCTCCCTATTCTTCTGGGCTGGTTCCAAGTGTGGAGGAATGTCTGCTGAAGTGTTTGTGTTGGGGTTGTGTGTGTTCTGGGGGGAGTGCGGGGAGACTGATGCTGGCAAGAAGGAGGGTGTTTACGAAGAGTCCAGCCAAGCCTTGGGGTCACAGGGGCTGGTCCAAAGTAGGAAGTGTCCTCTGAGCTGGAGGGTCATTTATGTCCTCCAGAACCTCCTGTATTCTGTAGCTTCCTCTGCTCTAGCTGGCTACCCCCTCATGGTGCAGATAGAATGTGTGTGTGTGTGTGTGTGTGTGTGTGTGTGTGTGTGTTAAGTCGCTTCAATTGTGTCAGATAGTATACTTTGGTGAAATGTTTTTAAGCTAAATAACTGGATTCAAATCCCACTTCCACTTGTTAGCTGACAGATCTGGGCAAGTCACTTAACTTTCCCAAGGATCAGTTTTCTCATATATTGAATGAGAATATTAACATCCACTCTCTGGGCTGTTCTGAGGTTTAAACGAATGATGTAAAGCAAAGAGCAAAAGGTGGCTTTGATTAGTAGAGGGTTTGAGGCAGCCAGGAAGTGGGAGGATAATAAAAGGAGACTGCTTGTCCCACAAAGACATTAGCAAGAGGGCAGGAGTGGGTTCAGTGATGAGACAGCTTGCAAGGACTTTTGCAAATAGGCCATATGCTGGCTCTGGGGGAAACACTGAGAAACTAGTTTGAAAAGCACAAAAGTCATAAAATAGCACTGGTATTATTGGTTTTTTCCCCTTAGTGTGAGCAAAAATATTCAAGCTGACAAAGCCAAGCCAATCTTCTGGGAACATGACTCTAAATTTACTTGTGAATCACCTCAGCTTCCTTCCAAGAGAAAGACACCCCCGTCCCTTCACCCAACACCCCCATCTATGACGCATTAGGATCATAACGTCTCAGTTTCTCCCACCAAAATCATAGTCCCTCGTCGTGGGCTTGAGGACAGCCCTGAAGTCTGGTACTGTTTCCTTGTCAGTCCCTCTGGCGGTTGGAGTCAGTTTCCAAAACACCCTATCAAGGGAGCGGGATGCGCGCCAAGCCCTACAGTGGACACTAGGTGGCGCCGGACCCCACATTATTCAGGCAACTTGACACCGCTTCCCTTTCTGGAAAATTGTGGCTGAGTGACGTCCTCTTCTCCGAGAAGGGGGCTATTTCAGTTTATGCCATAAGCATAAAGGGCCACTAGAAGATTGCCCCCGGCTTTTCTGCTAACTGGGACAATTGTCCGGATGTGACTGCGGAAGGCCGTTCTCAGACCTGAAGCTGGAGACCCAGCAGTCAGTTGCTGAGCTATATATAACTTGTTAGGAACAAGTAGCTCTTTTCAATTTCTGCTCTGCCCAAAGGGCCAGGAAGGAAAAGAACTTTCTCCCTTAGGAAGAGTGGGGGGCGGGGAAAGTGGCAGATGCCCAGGCTCCTCCCTGAACTGCCTGGCATCTGCCCTGCCCGGAAGGAAGGGAGCCGAGGACTTCCAACCCTGACCCCAGGCCATTTCATTCCAGGCCCCACCCCCTGTCTGGCGGGGACCAGCCATCCGTAGTGCCCCTGACGAGTTGGGCTGTGCGTTTATTTTCTGTCGAGGGATCTGAGCTGAGGTTGCCATTAAGTACCCGCTTAATTTCATTGCACTGAGAGTACACTCTCACATGGGTCTGTGGCATACTGGGATCCTGAGGGCTGTGATCACAAAGTTCTTATGGACAACAGCAGGAAGTGGCAGTTATAAAGTCATTTCCAGTTTTCTAAGTGTTTATGAGCACTCTACCCACAGAGGCAGGTGAATTTCATTTTCTGATTCCAGATAAAGTGACTGACCCGCCAGGGTCTCACTGGAGCTGCTGGCACTGATGTCTCTTTGAAACAGTGATGATCCTTGCTGCTTACTATCATTTTCACTGTTATGTTCCCTTTTGTGTAGGAGGCCAAACAGAACACTTGCCTAAGGACAGCTTTTGGCTACTGAGTTTCTGTTTGGCTCATGCTATCTAGGCAAAGGGTCGTCCCAGCTGGTTCAGTTCAGTTCAGCCACTCAGTCGTGATCCAGCTGGTGTTAGTGGTTAAAAAGAACCTCCTGCCTGCCAATGCAGGAGACATAAGAGAGAAGGGTTGGATCCCTGGGTCAGGAAGATCCCCTGGAGGAGGGCATGGCAACCCACTTCAATATTCTTGCCTGGAGAATCCCAATGGACAGAGGAACCTGGCAGGCTACAGTCCAGAGGGTTGCAAAGAGTGAGACATGACTGAAGTGACTTACCACGCACGTATCTAGGCAAAGGAGAGCTGAATGTGGAGAGCCAACTAAGTGGGGTGAACGCTGAGCAGACCCTCGACTTCTTGGGCGGGCAAGAGTTTCCTTCAGTGGGAGATGGGCTCTGCAGAGTTGGAGGGGGATGTGTTGGGAGGGCAGATGTGTTGGCGGTGCTGTTGAGAAGACAACAGGGGAGTGAGTCCCCATCAACCAGGCAGTCAGCACATTCATGGGCACCTACCATATAGAATAGAAATACTGTGGCTCCAGTCTGCCTCCAAAGAGCTGGTGGTACACTGTCAGTGGGGCAAGTATAGCATGTACAGACAAAAAGAAAATGAATGACTCAGAGGAGTCCTAGGGAATATCCTAGCTTGGTTGTGTGGCGCTTCCCTTTGAAGCAAAGAGGAGGGAAGGGGTTGGTGGTGTTAGAAGGAGATGGGAGGAAGGGGCCAGTTGGGACTGCTGGTGGCCTGGGCTGGACCTGAGAGTCTGCATAACATGGGGCTTGTGCCCAGGTCATGTCCAGGCTGTAGACGTCCTGCTTGGGTCAAAGGGGAATCAAAGGTGCAGAGTGCCTGGGGGGTATATTGTACCTACAGGATACCTATGCTGTGGCCTAGGAAGCCAGAGGAAGTCACCTGGGGCAGGTGAACTTTCTACTCTTGAACTTTATATTCTCCTGCCCTCCTCCCAAAAGGTTCTGTTCCTTAGGTCCTTGGAGGTGTGGGCACAGTTCTAGGCCCATCACCGCCACTTCTGGTCAGTCCTGGCAACTCTGCTCTGGACTTTCTCCTTCCTCCCCACCCCCACCCACCACCACTGACACATTTCAGGCCTCATCACACCTGGTCAGAAGGGCTTTTAAAAATAAAATGATTTCTATAGGAAAAGTGCACATGGAAATGAGTGTGCATGGATAAATCTGACAAAAGCATTTATAGTAAAAGTAAGCCTCCCTTTCACTCTAGGTCCCCAGCCTCCCAAGTCCTCTCCACAAAGCAGTCCTCACCTTTTTCTCCCTACCAGCCCAAGCCTTGTCCAACCACCCTTTTCTGCTTTCTAGAATCTAGTTCTTTAAAGCACAAATTGATCCTGTTTGCCCTTGGCCTTGGATGGGTGAAAATGCTAACTCCTTGGCCCAACCATCAGTCCCTGTAGACTTCTCCAACCTTCTCTGCACCCCGCATACCGCCGCCAGCCCCTCACAAGCTGTGCTCCTGCTGGGCCCACGTATTTGCAGTGGCCTAAATCCACGTTCTTCTCTGTCAGAGTGTATATTTTAAAATAATTTTTAATTTACTTTTTTGAATAGATAACACCAATACACACATACATAATAATCTATGCTCCTAACCACTATTTATTAATTTCTTGTATTTCCTTCCAGATCATTTTTATGCATAGCCTTCTCCCTTTTTTACTCAAATGATAACATGTAAGTCATACTTTCTATATCTGTGTTTTAAACATTTAGTCATAATATCTTAGAAACTTTTCCGTAGCAATTCATAAAGAGCTTTCTCATTGTTTTCCATAGCTCTGTGGTATCCAATTGCTTGGATACACTCTAATCTGGCAAACTTTTTTGTGAAGGACCAGATAGTCAATATCTGAGGGTTTTTGGCCATCCGGTCTCCATGAAACCACTCCCCTCTCTGCCGTGGTGCAAATGGAGCCCTGGGTGTTGTGTAGACAAAGGGGCCTGGCTGTGTTCCGTATACTTCTACTTATGGACACTAATGTTACAATTTTATATGGTGTTCATGCGTCATGAAATTAAATTCTTCTTTTGATTTTTTTCAACCATTAAAAAATTTTAAAATGATTCATAGCTTCAGGCCCTACAATAGCTGGCAGAGGGGCCAGTTTAATGAGAGTTCACTGACCCCTAACCTAGTCAAAAGTGAAGTCACTCAGTCGTGTCCGACGCTTCGTGACCCCATGGACTGCAGCCTACCAGGCTCCTCCGTCCATGGGATTTTCCAGGCAAGAGTACTGGAGTGGGGTGCCATTGCCTAATGAGCATTTAAATAATTTCTGATTTTTTCCTGCAATTTATAAGCATGTACACATGTCACTTTATATGCATCAGATAGATTTTTCTGTAGGGTCAGCTCTAAGAAGGAGGGTTGCCAGGTCAGAAGGTGTATACATTTATTTTGATGTGTGTGTGTGTGTGTGTGTGTGTGTATGTTAAGTCTCTTTAGTCGTGTCCAACTCTGTGCGACCCTTTAGACTGTAGCCCACCAGGCTTCTCTGTCGATGGGATTCTCCAGGCAAGAATACTGGAATGGGTTGCCATGCCCTCCTCCAGGGGAATCTTCCCAACCAAGGATCAAACCTGCGTCTCTTGTCTCTCCTGCATTGGCAGGCAGGTTCTCTACCACTAGCGACACTTGGAAAGCCCAGGTTTATTGTGATAAAGATTGTTAAATTGCCCTTTGGGTCTGGCCTAGTGGACATGCTCACCAGCAATGGACGGAAATGTCTGAGTCCTCACGGATAACCGTGTATTTTCAAACTTGTGTTTTTGCCACGCTAATAGGTTAAAAAACACAAGAGGCATCTCAGCACATAGCCATTTGGATTTCCTTTTGTTTCTGTGAGTTGTCTTTTCATTACCTTTGCTTGTATTTTTATGAATCTTTTCTTTAGAGATCTGTTTATATTTTTGTAATTTAAGGAGATTAGACCTCTGTCTGCAAAGTTGCATATATTCTTTGCAGGTTTTAATTTGTTTGTTACTTTGCTTACACAAGTTTGCTTGTTTGGCGTGCACAAGCTCTAAATTTTTTTTTAAACTTTTATTAGGTGAATTTATCAACTTGTTATTTTATTAGCTTATGGTTTTTAAGTCATAATTAGGAATAATTTTCCCACTGTAAGATTATAAAAGAATTCTCCCATGTTTTCTCTTGGTACTTGTGTGGTTTTATTATCAAAATGTAAATGTTGAATCCATTTGGAATTTATTCTGGTATATAGTATGAGGGGGCTTCCCAGGTGGCACAGTGGTAAAGCATCCACCTAACAATGAAGGTGATGTAGGTTCGATCTCTGGGTTGGAAAGACCCCCTGGAGAAAGAAATGGCAACTCACTCTAGTATTCTTGCCTGGAGAATCCCCATGGACAGAAGAGCCTGGTGGACCACAGTCCATGAAGTTGCAAAGAATCAGACACGACTGAGCAAATAAGCACAAACGCACCCATGGCTTCCACTTAATCTTTTTCTAGATGGTTACCCAGGAATCTCAACACCATTTATTGAATGAGTCACTGGATTTGGAATGCCACCTTTATCGTATGCTAAACGTATTTATATTCTTCCAAACATATATAGTCTGTCTAGTCCAGGATTTCTCAGCCTCAACACTATTGACATCTTGGGCCAGATGCCATTCTTTGTTGTGGAGGGCTGTCCTGTGCAATGTAAGATTTTGAACAGCATCCCTGGCCTTTACCCATTAGATGTCAGTAGCAGGAACACATGCACACGTGCACACACACACACACACACACGTACTTGTAATATGCAAAAAAGAAAAGAAGAAAAGTTTCCAGATTTGCCATACATCCTCTGGGTGACAAAATCACTCCTCTTGAGAACGACTGATCTAGTCATTCCATGTTGCTCTTTTTTTTTTTCATAGCTTCTTGTTTCTTCTTATTTATTTCATCACTGTGTGTTTATACATGCTGATCCATCTCTTGGAAGGTCCTCCAATTACTTTCCCATCAGGATTTGGCTCAGGGAGCCTTCTTGAACCACCCTGCTCTGTCTCCAATCAACAGGTGTGACCCCCATGAGAATTTCCATGAAATTTGCTTGTCTTTCACCCCTGAGCAGGCTGTCAGCTCCAAGAAGAGAGGGGCTTTGTTCCTGTCTTTATCTCCAGCCTCTGGCACTGAGTCTGGCACAGGGTAGAGGCTCTATCACTACTGGTGGATGAATGGATGAGTGGATACTTCTTTTACCCACCTCCCACCAACAGCCACAAGTTCAGTCAAAGCAGACAAAGGATGCGATTGGCTACTGGGAGCGCAGCCCTGGTGCTGAGAAACAGCCGGGGCGGGGAGAGCTTGTGTGTGCCTGGGCACACTAGTGATGAGATGTGTGCAGTCTCCTGTTTAATACCCTGCAGTCCCCAGCTATGGAGATGTACTCCGCTGCTTAAGAACAGGAAAAGGAGAGCTGGGGACAGCTGGCCATGTGGTTTCTTGGAAAAGCAGGATAAACAGTGATGACAGCGTGAGCCCTGGATTCTGACAGCTTATGTCAGATTCCTACTCTGTTCACTTACCAGGTACTTCACCTCTTTAAGTCTGTTTCTTCATTAGTCAAATGGAGGTAGTAACAGTACTCACCTCAGAGGTGAGCAATGCCCTCTTTGGCTGGTTGTTTATAGTCCCTCAATTCCTCCCAGTTTTCCTGCCTTAAACACCTTGGAGAGAAGAGAGAGAGAGAGACCAACCTGTTCTCCAAGGTATAAGCCAGGCGGTGTGGGAGAGAATGATGGTTTGGGGAGCCTCTGTCTGACTTCTCTAAGGCAAAGGGACCCTAGCATTGATGCGGAAAGAACCAGCTACTAGGTAAGAAGTGACTGCTTCGTCCCCCAACCCCCAGCCCCAAAGCTGACACCTGAAGCATTTACCCAATATCTTAAATGAAGCAGAATGCTTCAGTTCTATGCATAGGAGAAGACAATGATAATCATAAGTAGCATCTATTAAATGCCAGACACTGCACCCACTGCTTACATTCAGTTGCACAACCAACCCCCACACACCTCCCTCTCTCAGAGCAGGTTTTCATCTGGTGATGGGATGGGGTGGAATTGCTGTATGCAGCCCCCTTCCCCCATTATCAATTTCCTTATTAATTCTAGCCCTGTTGATCTCCAACCTGAAATCTCTCTCCTGGCTGCCACACCCTGCTCTGTGTAGGCTGGGCTGGAGTTTGAAGCAAACTAAATGAATCAGATGTGAGCACAGACGCTAGTCTTGATTTTAGAGGATTTTAACTTGCAGCTGCTCATGGCTAGAGGAGGAAGGGCTGCGCACCTGGCCTGCACCTCATGCCTGCTGCCTACAGCACCATAAAGAGCATGCCTGTTCCTGGAGAAACGCTCCGAGAGAGAAAACAGAAAAGCCAAAGAACACATGCTTCTCTTTCGCATTTTCTCTGATGCCTGCTCAGAACCATGGCTGCTGAGAAGTTGCTGCTGATGGGTTTGCCCTGGCCTGAGATGCATTTCTATGGATGTGGCTGATAGAGGTAGTGGGGTACGGAAATAGTGTGCCCCATTTATTGATTTTTTTTCTTTTTTAAAACATATTTAGTTGGCTGTGCTGGGTCTTGGTTGCAGCACAGGGGATCTGTAGTTGCAGCATGCAGGATCTTTAGTTGTGGCATATGGGATCTAGTTTCCTGACCAGGGATAAAAACCTGGGCCCTGTGCATCAGGAGCATGGAGTCTTAGCCACTGGACCACCAGGCAAGTCCCTTGTTTTCACCATAATCCTTACCCAGGCCACCTGTCACCTTTTCCCCCAGAATCTACAGCCTTTTCAAGGATGTCTCCGACCCTAGCCTTTACCTGCCTGAGATATTATGATTTATAATAAGAAATATATATTTCATCTTTGGCATCCCATCTTTATTTAGTGAAACTCTACCTGGTGAGTGCATCAAATAGCATGTAAATGTCACTTCCTCAAGAAGACCTACTCCCAGGTAGTCATTACCAGCTCTTATGGCTTCAAATACTCATCACAGTTGCAATTTTATATTGTTTGTGCAATTATTAAGCAATGTTTTCTCTCCCAGTCCATGAGTTCAAGTGGTATCTTTTTTTTTTTCTTACCACTTATCCTCAGAGCTTAGCATGATGGCTGAAGCATAATAGATACTCAATATTTATTGAGTGAATAGTGAATGATGGGTTAAGTATAACCTGGTAGGTAATACTAATATTTATGTGCCAGGAAAGTTCTGAGCATGTTAAAAATATTATGATCTTCCTAACAATCTATGGGGTGGGTAGTATTACCCCTACTTTACACATGAGAAAATTCACTCATGATCCCATAAATAGTAAGAGGCAGAATTTGAATCCAGGGTGCTGGCTCCAGAGTCTGAACCTTTAGCTACTATGTTATTCTAGCCTATGTTGTTCTCCCCTGTTTCAGTAAATTCACAAATTTCATTTTGTTCTAAATTATTACATCATGCCTCGTGCCTCTTACATGCAATGAATTGTACTCCTCTTGATGTGACATTAGAAAATTTCTTTGACAAAGTATTTTATCTGCCAAATAGTGCTGTAGTAATATGCATCCTGTGTTTTAGCAAAAATAAGTTGTATGTATTAATAAACATTTGATGGCAAAACTATGGATGTCACAGTATATGTTGAGAACCACTGGTCTAATGGCTGATCACAAATCTTTAGTATACTTATTTATTCCATTCTCTCTTATGGATTATAGTTAAAATTCTGCTCATCATTCTCCTAAGAAAAATATGTCTTCCTGGACTTGGCGGTCTGCTTCATCTTTCTGCTTGGTAAAACTTTGATCTTAAAGAGAAGCAAGGTCTCCTTCTATCCCTAAGCCCCAAACACCTGCCTCTCTGATACTTGCGGTGGTCCACCTCAAAGGGTGAAGCCAAACACGTATTCAGAGGTTTTGATATCTTTCTGTTTAGTTTGTTCCTTGGTACTTTGGAAAAACCAGCCTCACCCCTTTGCAGGAAAGAACCAGGGACATTAATTCAGGGCTTTCTTGAGTAACCTGCACGTTTCACTTTTATAGATGAAATTGAAAATGACTTACCATTTCTGGTAAAATACTTTTTTTAAATGTATTTTTAAAAAGTTGTATAAATATGTGTGTGTGTGTGTGTGTATACATAGTATACTGTATGTACATAGTATATATATTTTGCAGTCCATGAGGTCGCAGAGTCAGACACGACTTATCAAATGAACAACAATAACAAAGTAATAGAATAGATGTGGGAAGAATCTCTATCAGAAGTGATTACCTCCAGGGACTTCCCTGGTGGTCCAATGGTTAAGACTCATGCAGGAGACACAGGTTTGATCCCTGGCTGGGGAACTAAGATCCCACATGCTGTGTGGCCAAAAGTTTTTTTTTTTTTAAGTAGTTACCTCCAGAGGCAGAGGTAAGAATGAAAGAGATATGAAGGGGAACGTCTTCAAATCTGGGGAGGTGGTACGCTTCTAAACATTTGGATCTTTACAAAGTAAGACTATATTCACATATCAGATAATTAACTCCTTCCCCCCGAAAGAAGAGAGCCAAAGAAAGAACTATTATTAATGCTGAGAAAGGAGGGGAGAGAAGGGGGGTAGTCAATGAAAGGACTCTTTCATTTTTGACTGTATACTTCTGTATTATTTGAATTTAGGCAACAGGGACACACTCATGTATTTCTTGTATAGCTGTTTTTTTATATCATGCGAAGACTCATTGATGCATTCAACAGCTATTATTTTTACTCCTTACTCTATGCTGAACACTGTGCTCTGTACTTGATCTGCTATAATCCTCACACTATTCCATGAGTCACATACTATCATCCCATTCTATAAGAGAGAAATTCGGGGCCCAAAGACTGGTTAGGTCATCCGCCCAATGGCCCATCTAGCTAGCAAACAGCAGGCTGACATCCAGCCAGCTCTCCCTGATTGGATGTGGGCCACAGTGGTGGGTACAGAAGGAATGAGGCTGCCCTGCCTTTATATAAGTGGAACCTAGTTGAGACGGGAAACATGAGAGAAAGGCTAAAGGAGTAAACAGACTGGGAAAAATAAACAGACATTTAGCAGAAAGAAACACTCAGAGAAATAACCCTAGTAAAGCTGAATGACTTCAGAAAGACAGTCAGAAATGGTCTGGTGCCCCCAAACGCCCGTAAACATTTTCATTTGGTTCTACGCACTCCAGAAGCCTCCTGTCACACTGAAGCTCTGTCCAGACGATTCTAATAATAGCCCGATGGAATCCTGTGGTTGGAAGAAACTGTGAGAGGTCACTGAGTCCGTCCCCCGCCTGCAGAAGGGCATAAGTGTTCTCCTTATGGGAAAACAGAGGCAAGGAGTGACTTCAACTGCTAGATCAGTCACTCCTCCACCCCCAACCCCAAGTCAGCCAAGGAGTTGGAACCGTGTCCTGGGGTCAAGGGCACCAACAGCTTTGTGAGTCAGCATGTGGGAAATATATTCATACTGCAGCTCTTTACAAAGGAAGCTACTGCTCACCGTCTTTTCCAGCTGTAAAACATTTGGCTGGCCATGGGGGAGGGTGTCAGCTGGGGAAGTGAAGAGGAGTCACCATAATGCCCCTTCTCCCAAAGCAGCAGCAGGCGGAGGAATGAGGACAGCGGCAGGGGCTTGGGGCTGGGCAGGAGCTGGGTGTCAGTTGCTCTTGATTGCTGGTGTCACCCTTCTTCCCATTATCTACTTCGTCAGGATGCGGCTCCATTAGCACACTGGATCAGGCCAAGTGTGTTAGGAACGATTAAGGGCCTTGCAGGAGATTAAAGGAATTACATTTGTATACTCCTTCTAGCCAAAGGCTGCCGGACAACGGCAGGCAAACCTCTTAATAGCTTTACATGCAAACAGTAAGAATAACTGCAGCTGGTTCCAGGCTTAATGCTTTGAATCATGAGGATGTGGTGTGATGCAGAGACAAGTTCTCTGAGGGCAAGTGGCTCCTCAGTCATGGGCACTGAGAAGACTGTGGGTGGTTGATGGGGGATGTGTTCGTGAAGGTACAAGTCTGACAACAACGATCTAGGAGGCGATCCTCAGGGTCGCCCTTGGGCCACTGGGGCTCACCAGGCCAGGACTAGAGTGAAGCTCTCACCTCCTGGGCCACCAAAAAATTCAGTTATCAAGAAAAATAATATTTGAATGCCATATTTTTAAAAAATAAAAATTAATGTAAAAATTTCATAATGAACAAAGGATCAAAATTTCAAATAAAGACTATTGGAATAGTCTTTCAAACAAAGGGGCCGAGCCATATTGGAGCCTGAGGCAAAAAGAAAAATGTGAGCCCCTGGCTTTAGTGGACGCAAACTCATCAATCCTATTTTCCAAATGTACTTCTCTTCCCTCATTTTTAATTGAGAGAATTGTCTTGTTTGATGATTTTTCTTGACTAAGTGACAATCTTAAATAATTTTAATTAATTATATTATTTTTAATTAATTGTTAGTAATTGATATATTAATTAATTAATTAAAAATCATAGTAAATTCCACTGGGTTATAAATTAAATATTTGAATTTAATGTGAATTTTAACATACCTACTTTTTGATCTTTCAGTATTTTTTCCACGACTTTAATGTTCTGGAAAAAAACAAGTGCATATGGGGTCCACAACTTTCCTTCTGCCTCAGACTCCAACACAACCTCCATGGCTTGGGTGGTAAAGAAACCACATCCGATGGTCTCCAGGTGGAAATGGCGGGTGTCTTGGTCAAGCATGGGGAACCTTGCTGATGATGCCTCCCCTCAGCCTACAGAAGACCCTTTCCTCTCTGGGCCTACCCTCTGGGAGTGGGGATTCAGGAAGTCATCTCATCACATTTCACACTGTTCTAGAGGCCACGAGGTTATTGCGAGCTGTGACATCATCCCACCCTCACTGCTTGATGAGTAGGGTCTCTGACCTTTGGGGAGGGGTCACCTTGAGTCCAAGGGCACATAGCACATCCTTGATAGAGAACTTGTGACTAGTACTCCTACACAGCAAGCAACTTTAAGAAACACCATTGGGAAGTTTCTTGGCTAGAAGAAACTTTCTGAGATAAGGAGGGTTTTTTCCTTATTTTCTTTTGAAATATATATTATGCTCCCATGGTTCAAATACAAAAAGATGTAAAAGGTAAACATTGAGAAGCCGTCCTCCCAACCTTGTTCCATGCTCCTCTTCTCACGTACAAATAGGCTACAACTTCTAGTCATTTCTTGGCAATTGCGGCTTCTTGAAAACCAGTATGTAGATAGGTTTTACGAGTTAGGGTAGGACCCACCCAGCTCCTCCTGGATGAGACTAGCTAGCCTGTACGGAGTACTGAGCAGAGTGGTCACATTCTGTGTACGTGGCTGACCCTGGCAGGAGCCAGAGCGGCCTGCTTGCGGCCACTGGAGTCACAGGCAGGTGGGCTTCTCTCTTCCAGACTGGTACGCAGTCCAGCGTCGGTGCTATTGGATACCCCAGAGCCAGGCCAACAGGGAACGGGTCTGAGGCCACTGGCATGGCTGGCATCTTGATCTAATAGTAATCAGGTATCAACGTTTCCTAGAAACACATGACGGGGTTTGTGATCCGTCTCTCCTGAACTGCGAGCAAGCTTCTGCATACTCGGGATGACACGCATCCTCGCAATCAGAATGACATTCCAAACCACAAACACAACTCTTTGTTTTTGTGGTCACCATGTCCCCTCAAGATATCAGTTGCTCCCAAGGTAACCAATTTCCTCTGCTCTCTTGGTCACGGTTGGGAGGTCACTGGAAGAGTGGAAGGGAGGAATACCCTTATAGCCAGGGTCCCACAGGGCCCAGAGCTGGAGGCTGGGCTGGTTGAGATCTCAGTACCAACTAGGGAGAAATGCTGATTGAACCACCAAGCCACATTAGCTTTACAATGTGCAAAAGGCGTCCTCTCCTCACGCCTCTTTTGACCACATCCTACTCACCACTCTTCTCTATAAAGTTGCTTCCCACTGAGTCACCCTCTAGGGCTTGCTGGCAAACTTTCAGCTCCCCTGGTTTTCAGCCAAGGGGCCGCTCCCAGACTTCTCCACTCATTCTGACCCTTCACAAGGCCTTGGAAACTTTGTTGAAAACTTGAGTGGCATGTGAACTCCCAGGTAGTTCATAAGCAGAGTGAACCCTCTTTGCTCACTCTGGGCTCTCCGTCTAATTGAAATTTAGGAGGACATGGAGCCTACAGGGTCAAGAAAAAGAGAACAGAGTTTGTGGTTCCACCCTAGGGCAGCATTGCCTAGCCTAGAACAGACACATTTTTGGTTCAGTTCAACTAGTGTTAATTAACGCATTCAAGAAAGTGATGATGGCTTTGGAGGCAACTGTAAGTGTAGGAGGAGGGGCTAGAAGTGGTAGCCTGTATTCAGAGATCAGGAAATGTCTAGACAGCTCTGGAAAGACAGGCTGTGAATTGGGACAAGTGTCAAATGCCTAAATGCTGAAGGAAATCCACGTGAAGAAAACAGAACCTGCAGGGTGGGTTCTGAAGGGAGGTTTCTAGGTGAAGCAAGATCCCTGAGCACTGTCCCTATGCAAGCCTCTCCCTTCTTCCATTTGTGCAATGCTGGATTGTGCCTACTTCACTAGGGGTACTCAACAATCAACTCAAATAATGTATTTCTCAGTGTATTTTTTTTATCTCCTTGGATAGGTCTTCCTCCATTTTTGAGAAGAAACTTTTCATCAGCAGTAGTCCATTTCCAGAAATACACTGTAGCCTGGGGGCTTCCCTTGTGGCTCAGCTGGTAAAAAATCTGCCTGCAGTGCAGGAGACCTGGCTTCGATCCCAGGGTTGGGAAGATCCCCTGCAGAAGGGAAAGGTTACCCACTCCAGTATTCTGGCCTGCAGCAGGAAATGGCACCCCACTCCAATATTGTTGCCTGGGAAATCCCATGGACAGAGGGGCCTGGCGGTTGACAGTCCATGGGGTCGCAATGAGTCAGACACGACTGAGCGTCTGAGCATAGGACTTATCCTGTGTGCTATGTCTCAGGAACACTTAAACATATTTTCATAAGTAATTGTCACGTGTGTTCCCAAGGGTTATTGGCTATCCTTCTGTCAGTGAGTGGGGTAAAGGGTAGATCATTATCTCACAGTTAGACCAAAACAGAGGGTCTGAATGTTGCTTTGATTTTCTTGACTGTTTGACTCTTTGACACTTGCATATTTTTTCTCAAACTCTGTAATTTTGAGGTCACGCTGATGGAATGCTCCTTTGTACTCCTGCTGCTGTCTGGAAATGTCTGTTGTCATCTTATGGATTAAAGAGATCTCAGATTTCTATAGTTTAATCAGTTCGACCTACATAGCGGTGATCAGCTCACACTTCACCCATACCGTTCTGATGTGATACAGGACATGTAAGCATGCCTTTGAAATTCGGATTAGCTCAGGGGAGTTGAATTGCTTACTTTACTTCCCACTTGCTGTTAGGAGATCTCTCCCAGGTTCATCCCATAAACTCTAGCCACCTGGGGGAGAGGGTGGGAAAGAATCGAGAAATATGTTCTCTCACCGCACAGTTGAATAAACTTCAACTTCCTTCCTTCAAAGGTGAACTGCTTGATAGTTCTCATCTTACCAAACGCCAGCTCCTCCCTCCTTATAGGATGATTCCTCTGATCTACCCAATAACTTCACTCCTTGGAGTGGCCCCTCTTTCTCTGCTGCCTTGCTACCTCTCTCTCTCTCCTGAATCATTCCCATTCACCAAGAAAACACACATGAACACGTCCCCTTCTGTCACACCCCCCAGGCACAGCCTCACCTCCCTGTTCCCATCATACCCAAATGACTTGTCTGCCCACTGTCGAAACTCTTGTCTTCATGGCACCACTGAAATGACCTCTTTCAGGCCCCCCCAGTGACTGTCCTGCTCCCCAAGACTCGTGCTTTGTCCTAAGCTCTTTGGATCTGGCCACTCCCTCCTCTTGGACTTGGCTTCTGGAACCACCCATCTGCTGGTTTCCTTCCTCCTTCCCTGTCCCCATCTGCTTAGCCTCTTCTATCCAACTTCAAAAGTTGGGGCAGGGCTTCCCTGGTGGCTCAGTGGTAAAGAGGCTGCCTGCCAATGCGGGAGACACAGGTTCAATCCCTGATCCAGGAAGAGCCCATGTGTCATGGAGTGACTAAGCCTGTGTGCCACATCTACTGGACCCACATGCAGCAAACACGGAAGCCCACGCACTCCGGAGCCTGCACTCCACAACAAGAGAAATCACCGCAGTGAGAGGCCTGTGCGCTGCATCTAGAGAAGCCCGCACTGGCTACAGCTAAAGTCTGCACAGCCCCAAATATAGAAATAAATAAATAAAAACAAATGGTAAAATTTTTTAAACTTGGGGCCGCTGGAGGGTTTCATCTTAGCCTCTTTCTTCCTCCATCTACACTCTCCCTGGGTCATCTCACCAGTGCCCAGGGACTGAAATTTCCCCTTCATGCTATTGACTCCCAAATTTCTCTCACCAACCCAGACCCTGCCAACACAAGGTTGGCTCACCAAACTACCTGCCGATATGGCTTCTCTCTGGTCTTTCCATTTCATGGATGTCCCATAGCCAACCAATCCCAAACAAGCTCTTATCTGCATTTCTGAGCATCTGAGAATTAAAGGAATTTATTCTTGTCTTCATCCTGGGTGATGATGCGTGATGCTAAAATCTCGGAGTGTGTGTGTGAAGTGCGATTTGGGTGTATGTGAGTGTGTGTGACCTAGAATTCTACCCTCACTCTCCATGTGTACACTTCCCTGATAGGCAGCTATGTGTCATTTTCCCTGAGTTTCCTTCTACTGGACTATGTGGACTTTTCCTGCTACTCTCATGATAATTTGAATCATGACCTCCCACACCCCAGAACCACACCCCACATATTTCCTGAAATGTTGGGAAATGTTTTGTAAACTATGGTGACTGCCTTGCTGGCACCACAGAGCTAGGCCATACCCTTTCAGGTAAGACTGGAGGAGGGTTTCCCTTGAAGGAAAGAGATGTTCTCACTGCTGTTCAGTCACAGAAGGGTTGGTTCTGAGCCTTAGATGTAAGTGAAGGAAACCATAATCGCTCTGGATTCAAGGCCTGGGGGCACTGAAAATGCTAGTAGTGGGCAGGTTCCTTACAGTGACATAAAACATTTGAAAGCTTTTTTTGTGTCAGCTTACTCACTAGTCCATCTCCTGACCTAGGTGTCCCCTAAGGTCCTAACTCATCAATCATGAAGCTTCCAACAAGAGAGATTCTCATATGAGCAAGACCACACGAGAAGGGCCGTGAAGCTCTGGTCCATGGCTTCCCATCCTGCCACTCTGGAATTACTCCGCCGTGCTTAGTCACTCAGTCGTGTCTGACTCTTTTTGACCCCATGGACTGTAGCCCACCAGGCTCCTCTGTCCATGGTGATTCTTCAGGCAAGAATACTGTAGTATTGCTATGCCCTCCTCCAGTGGATCTTCCCAACCCAGAGATCAAACCCTGTTCTCCCGCATTGCAGGCAGATTTTTTTTTTACCATCTGAGCCACGGGGAGCTTTAAAAAGTGCTGAGGGCTGGAACCTTCCCCAGAGATGCTGATGTATATGGTCTGGGTGTGGCCGGGTTTTCAAAGTTTCCCAGGTGTATCAGATGCACAGCCAAGGTTGACAGCTCAACTCTGGGCCACTCTGACACCGGCTTCATAATGTTTCTCTTCACCACAGAAGATTTCCAGTGGTAGGACTTCTGTCCAGTGAGCCTCGGGCTTGCATCCATCACATCACACTGCCCTGTAACGTTCAGCATAGATTTCTCTTGCCCAGTAGACTGTGCAGTCTTTGAGGACTGGGGCTGTGTCATGGCATCTGCTTCTCTCTGTCCAGTACACCGTGGAGCTCAACGTTAGCTCAATGCATAGGTGCCTGTCCCAGACAAGGTGAAGTGGATGGTTGCCCCCACATCCCACGCTCTGGCATTCAAATTCACCTTCAGAGACCCCGCACCATCTGGTGCACACTGGGCGTGTACTTTGCATCACAATACATTTCAAACTCAGGTCCCCAGGCTCCCATGCCTGGCGGGCACTCTGTGTGGAACTGTTCAGTTGCTGCCTCCTCCACAGGGGGGAAAACTCACCACAATAGGCTAGTTCCCTGTTTGCTGCAGCTGCGGACTGTCAGCCCAGAACGTTCCATCACCACTCTAGGCCTACTCTCCTACTAGCCCAGGAATGCAGTTTCCTGAACGCTGGAACCAAATGGGTGGTTCTGAGAAAGGTCCCAGAGGCCGTGGAAGTAAGTGTTCCATAAAGAATGGTTTCTCTCTGGGATGTGTCACTGATTTGACATTGTCACTTGTCTTTCTCTGAGTCTCAGGATGACTTCATACAGCTCAGGACTCCGGGTGTGGTGGGTGGTGGTGCTGGCAATCTTTGTGTTTGCTTTCAGGCAGCTCTGTTCCTTGGGACTGAGCGCTTCACGGTAGGGTGTCTTAACCCAGGGCTGACAGATGGGTCTTGGGGAGGAGGGGCCGTGACTCCCTGAGATTGTACGTGGGGTGTTGCATCTGTATGTTTAAGCACATTCCTCTAAAGAGTTGTGCTGTGCTAAGTTGCTCGATCATGTCTAACTCTTTGTGAACCCACGGACTGTAGCCCACCAGGCCCCTCTGTCCATGGAATTCTCCAGGCAAGAATATTGGAGTGGGTTGCCATTTTCTACTTCAGGGGATCTTCTCAACCCAGGGAATGAACTCAGGTCTCCTGCATTGCAGGCAGATTCTTTTTTTGTTTTTCCTGCAGGCAGATTCTTTACTGACTGAGCCACCAGGGAAGCCCCTCTCTAAAGAGAGAGCCCCCTAATTTTCTTCAGATAGTTAAAGCTGTCCATGAAACTGCAAAAGTTTTGGCCCTTTGACTGCCACTGTCTTCCTTACAATTTTAACTTCCTGCTGTTTCTAGAAGGTCCTGAGAGGGTGAGTTCTACATCCTTCTGACACAAGACGTGGAATGAGGTTGTCTGGGTTAGACCAGCCTCTGTGGATATAGAAAGAGACCGGGGATTACTTGGTTTTCTGAGAGCTTGGAAGGTAGAGGAGCATATTAGTGGCCATCTGTCATCCTCTATCTTGAACACTGAGTGTGTGTGTATGTGAGAGAGTGTGAGAGTGTGAGAATATGTGTGTATGAGTGCACGTGAGAGAGTATGTGAAAGTGTGTGAGTGTGTATGAGAGTGTATGTGAGAGAGTGGGTGAAAGTGAATGTGCATGTGAGTGTATGGGTATGTGAGGGAATATGTGAGTCAGTGCATGAGTGTGTGAGAAAATAGGTGTCTGAGAATGTGTGTTTGAATGTATGAGAATATGTGTGTGAGACTGTATGGGCGCATGGGTATGTGAGGGAGTGTGAGTATGTGTGTGTGTGTGAGAGAGAATATATGTGAGTGTTGTGTGTGAGAATTGTGTGAGTGTTGTGTGTGAGAATTGTGTGAGTGTGTGAAAGTGTGTTAGTGTGTATGAGAGAGTGTGTGAGTGTGGGGATGTGTGAGAATGTATGTGAAAGAATTATGTGAGTGTGTAAAAACATGTAAATGTGCATGTGAGAGTGTATGGGTGTGAGAGTGTGTGGGTGTGTGAGAGTGTGAGTGTGAGAATGTATGGGAGAGTGTTGAGTGTGTGTGAGATGTGTGTGTATATGTGAGACAACTGCAGCCCTCCTCACACTGAGTGTGTGTGTCACTCGCGACAGCGCCTGTGTCTCACGTCCCTGCCTTTCCCTGTTCACAGCGTTAGTATTCTCTGGCTCTGTGAGGCCTACTCAGAATGACTGGAAATTCCTCCGAGATGACCCTCCTGCCTCCAAAACCCCCACCCCTGCCCACCTTGAACTCCTCACACCTGCCCAGTATCGCCCCGTTCTCCAGGCCTGGTTGGGTTTATTTTCAGCAAGATGCGCGCCTGCTCCCCCTCCATGGGCAGAGGCTGCTCATAAAGGGAAGCCTTGTTCCTACACGAGAGCTGCACCCCCAGCCCAGCCCTCACTCCATCTCCTTGGCGTGGAAACACTGACAAGTGAGGACTGAGGCAGGGAGTGCAGCACCCAACTTGGAGATGCTGGGTGACAGCACCCTAGGCTGGAAATGCCAGGCCCACTCACTATCTGTGCGGGGCTCAGCTGCCCTGGAGAGAGCCCAATACCCGAGGCCTCCCTCACCACCCTCCAGGGGAGAGCAGGTGGGGTGGGTCGCCAGACTCTTCCAGGTCCTCTTTCCACACAGCCTTGTATTCCGAGGGCTGGCAGCAGCCTCAGGCCGCTGGTGCTTGGGTAGTAAAAAGGTGGCATGGCGCCAGAAGACACTTTACTTGGCAGATGCTGGGCCCTGAATTTAGGGAAGCAGGTCCCATGTTAGGAACCTGGAAATCCTGGGCTTTGTTATGAAACTACCTGTGGGCCTGAACCCATAGTCTTCTCTCGCTGCCCAGAATTTTCTATGTTTAAACCATTCACATATATGAGTGCCTACTTCAGTACAGAAGGTACTATAGCTGGCACCTGCCCTCGAGGAGACTGCAGTATAGTGTGGAACCCGTTATGTGCACACAAGAATAACGACTACTGTTTCAAAACAGTAGCTGGCATTTATGAAGTATGGGGTACACCACATACACTGCTAAGCACGTCATGCAGACGACCCCTTTTAATCCCCATGGGACACCTGAAGTAGGTACCGCTGTTATGAGAGTTTAGAGGAAACTAAAGCTCTGAGAAGTTAAGTAACTTGCCCTAGGTCTCACGGTAGGCAGCACTGGGAGTGGTGCAAACGGCAGGTGATATGGCAATTCAGAAGAATGAAAAAGCCAGGTGATAAAAGGAAAGGGAAGGAGTGGAACGGGAACGAGACATAAAACTCTGGAAAAGAGAGCCTTGCCTCTGCCATGGAAATCCATTAGTTCCACTCCAAGCTTGATATTGAAAGGATGCCTGTGGTAATCTTGAAAGCTGTGTCTAATCTCTTCACTCTGACAGGCCATCTGGCCACCAGTGTGGGAGCCCCTTGTCTGCTCCCAGACCCCTCTCATTTCGGTTGATTCTGGGGACTCTGAGTGTTCTGTCAACGCTCCAGTGCTCCACCGCGTCCTCCCAGGTCCCTCCACCCCTGTGTGGGCTTGGCTTTGAACAGCCTGCGCCTGCAGCTTCCTTAAAGGCCTGCCCGCGGGCTAATGGAACCACTTTCTCCTTCAGAAGTAGGAAGCCCTGGGAACATGTAAGCCCCCAGAGTCGCCTGTAACCAAGGCTAACTGGAGGATGAAAGCTCAGCAACCTTCTCTCGAGGTGGTACCGGCACTGAGGTGCGATTTCCACTCCAGAGCTCTTCGGCGCCGGGCTTCCCCCGAGGTCACATCCACTGCCCGGCCACCCTGCCTACTTCCCCACTCCCTGCGATTTCTCGTGGGAGCACCACCTGCACAACCACGTGTGCAGAAACCTCATCTCAGGGCTGCTCCCAGGAACCAGACTTAAGACAATATGGCTGTGAAGTTCCAGCAACACCTCTGGGGAGACCGAGTTAACCTGAGCTGACTGGATACCATGCCAAGTCTGAGACTGTGGGAACCTTTGTGGGTTAAAGAACCCCTAAAGGAAGCGCGAGAGCTTTCAGAGAGCAGGGCAAAGGCACAGGCTGGCATTCACGCCTCCCAAAGGATAGGTAGGAGGGTGAGGGAGGGCATTCTTGGGGGAGACACAAGATGAACACTGAAGAGGAAGTCCTCTTGGGTCTCCCACTCTTTAGTGGAGCTAGACCTGGGGCCACGGCCCTGCGGCCAGCTCACTGAAGGTCAGACCCCTCTAGGCCACCTGTAGAGTCCTCAGCCCGTGGTTGGGACAGCCATTAAATATGAGCCTTTTCTTCCTTCAGTAACTCCTACTCCTCCAAGCCACAGTGCACTAAGGTGAGAGTGGGTGGTGATTCCCACAGGAGTTACCTCACCTGAGGAGCCATGTTTCCTGAGTTTCAGATACAAATATTCTGATGGGAAGACACCCAGTGATTAGGCCTCCCTCTGTGGAGACTTCACATTACCTCCTGCACATACACACCCATGTACACACACACACACACACACACACACACACACACACACACAGACCACTTGTAATCTCTCATCCATGCGCTGACCTCAGTCAAGGCCAGCTGGGTCGATGCAGATGACCCGGCCTTGAGGCCTGCAGTAAAGGCAGACTCTGGGGTGCCTGCATTTTCATGCTTAAGTAAGCCCTAGCTGGCAGCCTGACCCAGATAACCAGCAGCTCAGGTCACAGAAAAAGTGGTGGCGTTGGAAGAAAGAAAGTGAAGCACCGTAGGGCCTTGGGACCTAGCTGACAGTGATGGGCCCCTCCCCTGCTTAAGTCATCTTGACTCTCGCCCTCCACACCTGCTCAGAGAGCGTGACCTGCTGCTTGCGGAATGCAGGTGCCTCCCTCCACAGCCTCGAAAAGGAGGACAGCTGTTCCACCTCTGGGGAGGAGTCTCTTCCTTGGCCCTGGAGGGATGCTGAGTCCCGCCCTCTTCCTCATTTCTGAAGTTGTGGCAGTTCTTCTTCCTTGGGTGATGCTAGGTGTGGTCTTCATTGGAGTTTATCCTCCACTCGTGGGTATTTATCCATCATGAACCAGGAATGCGCTTCCTCCCCTCTGGGAAGGTCCTAAGGTAGTACACCATTCCTCCTCCTTTGTCAGAACTTCCACTGATACTTCCCACAGCCAAACTCAAGCCTTGAAGGAGGCTGAGAAAGTCTTCAGCAGAAATGTAGAGTTCCTAGTGGTATACTTCCCTCCATTCAGGAAAAGCAGCAACTTCAGATTCTCTCAAAAACAACTCAACTGACCCTTAGGACCATTGTGGACAGTTCCATAGGTTGCATACTGCACAAATTTGCCCTGCTGAAGGCATGAGGGGAGGCTGAAACTCAGCCAGAGTTTTATTTGGCAAGTCATGTACTCTGGTATGGGACTGCATCCTTTTTTGCTCACTGGGCTGTGTACCTAGAAGGGGCACCCAAATGGCAACCCACTCTACTATTCTTGCCTGGAAAATCCCATGGACGGAGGAGCTTGGTAGGCTACTCCATACTACTAGTCCATAGGGTTGCAAACAGTCTGACACAACTGAGCGACTTCACTTCACTTCACTGCTTAATTCACACAAAGGCTCCCAATTATCTAGCTTCTGACCTGCCAACCTTGCTTCCCTTGCGTTCTGCCTAGAAATATTCCCAGCTCTGCAGTCTCATGGAGAAGGCAATGGTACCCCACTCCAGTACTCTTGCCTGGAAAATCCCATGGATGGAGGAGCCTGGCGGGCTGCCGTCTATGGCATCACACAGAGTTGGACACGGCTGAAGCGACTTCGCAGCAGCAGCAGCAGCAGCAGCCACAGTCTCAAAAGACAACATCTTTTCCCTTTTCATCTCTTTCCCTTCTGTCTTAGGAAGGTCTAATAGAATCAGGGGCTAATAGTCTATGCCTATCATTGAGAAAGTATGCCCACATGCCTTCTCAGGATCTTCATTTTCAATGAACAGCAGCTCCAGCCACTCTGGACAGAACTGTCAGTACCAGTTTGCCCATCCACGTGGCCTGGTCTTCCATCTCTTCCTTCCACATTTCCAGCAAGATTATTTCTTATAAGGCTTTCTCCTGGAGAGGTGAACAAAGATGAACCTGAAAAGAGCCCCCTGCCCCTGCTGCAGTCTTAACACATAGTAAGTGGAGCTCGTGACCAGCCTGGCTCCAGTCCCCCTTTGATCTCCTATTAATATTTACATCCCCTTGTCAGGTCTTCCCCTGCTAGGCTGTGAGCTGGGACTAAGCACTGCATCTGAGGGCAGTGCCCAGCATGGAGAGGCGCTCAAACAAAACTATGGAAAGTGCCTGCCACATACACCGCCCGCACCAGCTTCAGTCTGTCTGATGCACGGAGGCACACTTCTATTTCAGGTTCAGTTAGAAGCCAGGCCCAGGAAGAAGCGGGCTGATTCCTCACTGCCTTGTCACCACTTTGTTTTCAGTAGCATCTTAGTGAAAGAGAGCATCGTGGTTCCGAAGAAGTCAAAGCACTTACTCTGTGGCTCTGTGCATGTGCTCAGTCCTATCTGACTCTTTGTATCTCCATGCACTGTAGCCCACTAGGCTCCTCTGTCCATGGGATTTCCCAGGCAAGAATACTGGAGTGGGTTGCCATTTCCTTCTCCAGGGCATCTTCCTGGCCCAGGGATCGAATGTGAGTCTCATGCATCTCCTGCATTGAAAGGCGGATTCTTTACCACTGAGCCATCAGGGAATCTCTGTAGTCATATCCTATTGAACCTCCTCCCTACCAAGGGCTTCAAGGATGTTTTATCTATGTGTCTTCTTGACCTTGGTGTACACGTGAAGAAAGAACAGTTCCTCCTAAGAAATGAATGCAAGAACTTTATGCTTGGCAGAGGGTAGAGCAGACAGAGTGGCATTTTGACACCAGGGCTCAAGTCTTCTTTGGGGATGAAGATAATACATGACCTTTGGTAAGCTCCCAAGTGCTGAACTAATGCAAGTCATTATTGCTATGGTCTAATTCTTCTGCCCTCCATCCTGACCCTTCACAGAGAGAATATTGAACCTGGGGAAACTCTATATTGGTAGAAAAATCTATCTCCCAGGACATAATTGTTTTCTCTTTAGACCTTTATTAGCAGTTGTGGGAATGTTTTATAGCTCTGGGCCTTCTAAATTAGCAGTGGCTTTCCCACTTCTGTCTCAAGAGGCTTCAGCAAAAACAATCAGTCTGGGTTTGTTCTCCCTCCACCTTTGTAACTACAGCCCTGATCCTGCAACCCAGCACGTGCTATAAAACGTGGACTCATGGAGCCCAGAGGATGTAAAACACCTTTGGGAAAGTGTGTTACTCACAATCCAAATAGGCAAACTTCACCTGCTGAGAAACAATTTAAGTTGCTGTTGCTAAAGAAAAGACTCTTGAGAGTCCCTTGGACTGCAAGATCAAACCAGTCAATCCTAAAGGAAATCAGTCCTTAATATTTGTTGGAAGGACTAATTCTGAAGCTGAAGCTCCAATACTTTGGCCACCTAATGTGAAGAACTGACTCATTGGAAATACCCTGATGCTGGGAAAGATTGAGGGCAGAAGGAGAAAGGGGTGACAGAGGATAAGATAGTTGGATGACATCACTGACTCAATGGACATGAGTTTGAGCAAACTCCAGGAGATGGTGAAGGACAGGGAAGTCTGGCGTGCTGCAGTCCATGGGTTCGCAAAGGGTCAGACACGACTGAGCAACTGAACAGAAAGAGAAGAAAGATTAGAGGACTGAGGTTAATCACACATTTAGCTTTCTATGCCAGTCACTGTACTAGGTAGTTCAAGGTTAAGGCATTTAATTCTCAAACCAAAATAAAGAGAAGTGTCCTTGTATGACATAGAAGGAAAGTGAAGCTTCAGTGAAGTAGAGTTCCTGAGGTTATATACCTTCAAGATCGGTGATTAGTTTTTTGAGACAGATGTTTTTGACTTCAAAGGTTGTCGAAAACACACTCATCATACTTAGAACAGTGAGGCTGAGGCTCAACCTTAAAATTTTTTTAAACTGGAATGATGGGAATGGAAGCATCGGGGGTTCATAGTGGGGCTAAGAGCCTGGAAAATGACTGTTCCCTTAAAGGTGCCAGGGGGGTTTTAGTCTCTGGAGGTGGATACTTCTTTTCAACTTTGGTGAAGAGTAAGGTATGGCAACCCACTCCAGTATTCTTGCCTGGAGAATCCCATGGACAAAGGAGACTGGTGGGCTATACAGTCCACGGGTTGCAAAGACTTGGACACAACTGAGCAACAGAGCACACACGCACACTCCTTGGTTTGGGGACTATCGCCACCAGAATGGGCTTTCTCGTGCTCAGAAGCACTTGCAAGAATTGAGGAGAATGGTTTCCTGAGAGACGTGGGGACCTGGCTGAGGGCAGCTGCTTCTTGGACCAAGGAAACCAGCTTGGCACAGATAAGAGGAGGCACCAGGGCCACCCTTAGCAGTCTCTGTCTATAGAAAACATATGGCTTTAAAAACGTATCACTGAATTAACAGGTCTGTATTTCACATACCCATTTATCCATGAAGATTTAGAATTATGGGTAGGAAAGAAGTACTTCTGTTTCTGTTTATTCTTTGATCAGTAAAGCTGCGCACCTGAAGATTCTTTGTAAAGTCTGAGCACCCAAAAAGGTGCCAACACTGTTGTTTCTCACAGTCCCATGGCACTTTGGAACCCTTTGCAATTAAACAGTACAGGTTTCTTGCCTCTGCAGTTCCCTAAAGCTGTTAATACTGGTTGTATCTTTATTCACGATGCTGCATCATCCATCACGTCACCATCTGCCAGTCACTCTTTCAAAGGCTTCCTTGATGATGACCACAAATAAGAGTCTTATTCAGAGTATGCAGATAAATGTAAACAGTTATTTGTCTTTTTGTTGTTGTTTAGTCACTCAGTTGTGTCTGACTCTTTTGCGATCCCATGGACTATATAGCCCGCTTGATTCCTCTGTCCATAGGATTTCCCAGGCAAGAATATTGGAGTAGGTGGCCATTAGAGAAATTCAAGTAAGAATTACAATGAGGTACCACCTCACACCAGTCAGAATGGCCGTCATTAAAAAGTCTACAAATAACAAATGCTGGAGAGGGTGTGGATAAAAGGGAACCCTACTACACTGTGTATACACACACACACACACACACACACACACACACACACAGTTGGTGGGAGTGTGAATTGGTGCAGCCATTTTGGAAAACAGTATGGAGATTTCTCAAAAAACTAAAAATAGAGTTGCCTTATGATTCAGCAATCCCACTCCAGAGCATATACCCAGACAAAATTATAATTTGGAAAGATACATGCACCCTGTGTTCATAGCAGCACTGTTCACAATAGCCAAGACATGGAAGCAACCTTAATGTCCATTGACAGATAAATGGATAAAGGTGTACGGAAATGGAATACTACTCAAAAAAAGAATGAAATAATATTGTTTGCAGCAACATGGATGGACCTAGAGATTATCACACTAAGTGAAGTCAGTCAGAAAGAGGAAAACAAATACCATATGATATCACTTATATGTGGAATCTAAAATATGACACAAACGAACTTATCTACCAAACAGAAACAGACTCACAGACACAGAGAACAGACTTGTGGTTGCCAAAGGGAGGGGGCCTGGGAAGGGAGGACTAGGAGTTTGGGACTAGCATATGCAAACTATCATTAATAGAATGGATACACAACAAGGTCCTGTCATATAGTACTGCTGCTGCTAAGTCACTTCAGTCGTGTCTGACTCTGTGCAACCCCATAGACGGCAGCCCACCAGGCTCCCCCGTCCCTGGGATTCTCCAGGCAAGAACACTGGAGTGGGTTGCCATTTCCTTCTCCAATGCATGAAAGTGAAAAGTGAAAGTGAAGTCACTCAGTCATGTCCAACCCTCAGCGACCCCATGGACTGCAGCCTTCTAGGCTCCTCCGTCCATGGGATTTTCCTGGCAAGAGTACTGGAGTGGGGTGCCATTGCCTTCTATATTCAATATCCTATAATAAAACATAATGGAAAAGTAAAAGAAATTTTTAAATTAAAAAAAAAAGAAAGCATCCCTGACTACTAAACACTCCCCTAGTAGAGATGATAATTGAGGCACCAGTGATGGAACCAGAAGATCCAACCCATTCGTACAAAGAGGTCAGTCCTTGTCCTGGTCCGGCAAGGCTGAAGACTAACTGGGCGAGTATGAGATCAGTCAGAAAGGCTCATTAGCACTGCAGAGCAATTGTTCCTAAACCCCTGGAGGAGACAGGCAAGGCCACCCCAGGGGACGGTCTGACACATGGCCTGGAGCCTGTGGTCGAGGTGGGGTAACAGTGATGAGGGGAGGAAGGTGTGCCATAGGGTACAGGACATCCCACTGACACCCTTGCCGCCCTTGGGTGTTTACACTGGGAGTGACTCCACAGTGGGAACACACGTGGGTGAGAGTCAGAGCATAGCTCAAGCCCAAGTCTGGACACAGGTACCCCAAAACCGCAACCTTGTCCTTAGTCCTACAAGAGTGAGAATCTTCCCCTGAAAACAATATTGCACTGACCCAGAAAAGCAATTCACTCACCAGGCCTCCTTCCCAGGGCTCCACACGTCCCAGGAACCATCCCAACTTTAAAAAGCAGATTCCAAAGCAGGGGAGCAGGGGTATGGAGGATCAGGGCCTCACTCGTCTGGGCCTAAGGCTGGTAGGAAAACACTGTCTCCCTGTGTTGGGAGCACCTGCAGCGGTTCTGGCATCTGCTCCGGTCCTGGCAGTGGGATGACTGAATGTAGAGGGAGGGACCACAGCCAGGGTTAGCTGGAAGGGAGAGGGAAAGCCCACAGGTTCTGCTGGAGAGGCACTTCTAATTCCCTTTGAAAACTTTTCCTTTGCATTCACAACCTGGCTATCTGTTTGGTGCAAGAGGCCTAGATTTTGGCCTATCTCAACTTTTGACATGCCTTCCTCTCTGTGCTCAATCACTTGTACCTTTTGATTTAAAGTGAGAGATGTGTGACTCTTCCTTTCACTTGAACATGCAGAGGCCATGGTAGGGTTATTAACTGACCTAGTTTCAATATTGTTGGGTCTCAGGGAATAGGGAGGCCGAGGAGAGTGAGCAAAATGGGGGAGACAGCGGCTGGTGGAGCAGTCAGAACACACACAGCATTTATTAAGTTTTCTCTTACATAGGTGTAGTTTTCAGGACCCCAGAACTGTTATAGTAACATCAAACTGATCACAGATAATAATAACAAGAAGGCATAATAATAATGTTTGAAATATGACAAGAATTACCAAAATGTGGCACAGAGAGAGAATGAGCAATCGCTCTGGTAAAAATGGTGCTCGTAGACTTGCTCAACACAGAGCTGCTGCAAACTTTCAGTTTGTGAAAAACATAATATTTGGAAAGCACACTAAAGTGAGGTATGCCTGTATTTCAGCAGTTCTTTTTTTTTTTATTGCTGAGATGATTCTGTTTATTTCTGTTCTACAAACAGAATTCACAGCTTATTTTCCTACTGATGGACTTGGGTTTCCTACTGATGGACTTGGTGTTTCCATCACCTGTGATTTAGAACCATGTTCTGAGGCACCTCGGATGTATGCAGGGTCCACTCAGGATTAGCTGCTAGAGTGGAAGTCAACGCCTCCATGTTACAGCTCCCTAGGAAAGAGTTGATTAGTTTTCTAAGAGCTGAGAGTCCCTTGGCTTTTTGCCAGCATCAGTGCTAAGGGAGAGACGATCTAGATTAAGTCAGAAACCAATAAACCAGGGGCAGTCACAGCTGCCTGATGACTGACTGCCAAATAGACCTGTCCAGATATGCCATTCAGCTCACTCTGGTGAGTAACTCTGCTCCTGGAACAAGGACTCTTGTGTAATGAACAAAATTCACAAAAGGAATTAGACTCCTACTGTTTGCCACATTCCAAAGCAGTTAACCAACTGAAGGCTAATGGGAGCCTCAGCTTCTGCTGGAGTTTAGGTCAGACATATCAATACAGACATATAAATCAGTACAATAAAATAAAGCATAACCATCTAGAGTGTCTCCAACTTATCATTCATCCAGAAAGTAGAATATGGATGATGTGTCTCTCACAGGAGGACAGTGAGGTGGCTGACAAGGCCTGGGTTCTCAAAGAGGGTCCATCAACTGGGCTTGCAGAGGCCCAACTTGGAGAAATGGATAAAACAGGAGGTGTGGCCATGCACAGAGCTAGATTTTCAAAATGACTCCTGCCTCCTAGTCCTCTTTTCCTCTCCACCCCCCAAAATACTGAAGTAAGAGGAAATGTACTGCTGGCTCCACCAACACAGCTGCTCTAAAGGGGCCCACAGTGAACCACTGACACTCTCCCACCAGCCGCACCGCCAGCTTCCCTTTCTGGGTCTTTACCCAGTTTCACAGGAAGCTTTGTACTTTCTGCTTTCGGCCACCAGCAAACTCAGAGAGACATTTGCCACCCACATATCTCAGGTGTATAATACCTTATCATCTAGACACTCTATTTTTTTTTCTTTAAAAAAATTTGTTAATTTTTTTGACTGTGCTGGCTCTTAGTTGCTGCGTATGGGATTTAGTTCCCTGACTAGGGATTGAGCCCAGGCCCCTCTGCATTGTGAGTGTGCTTAGCCACTGGACTGCCAGGGAAATCTATCAACCTATTCTGATTGGTCCTTTCCCTCTTCCTAATTTCATTTTGCATTACATTTCACTAACACACTGTACATTTCCTATAAGCCATGTTTAATCCTTTGTGGAATGAGGTGAGGTATGAATAAATAAGTCAGAAAGCCTGACCTCAGAGCTAAGTTGAATCCATCTACATTTCTTCTCTCCTCCTACCCAGCAGGTTGGCTGACACAGTGACTCCTTCCAGTGAGTGCAGCTGCCTCTGGAGGTGATGCTTTCCAACCTTCTTACCAGTGCTTTGAACTTTTACTTATTTATTCATTCAACAAGTATCTACTGAACACCTAATATATGCCAGTGGCCAGGTGAAATAAGTAGGTCCCTGGTCCTGTGGAATCTCCCCCTGTGGGGGGGGGGGCGGAGGTTGACAGAGATAAGTTACTGAGCCAAAAAAAGGGGAAAAAAATCACATGATTTTGGAAAAGTTCTATAAAGAAACTGTGTTTTAGCTAGGACAGTCAGAGGAGGCCCCTGGGAGGGGGCGATATTTGAACAAAGACATGAATAAAGGGATGGAGGTGAGCCAGAGGATGTTCTGGCGGAAGAATTTTCCAGGCTTCGGGAACAGCCGTGCAAAGGCCATGTGATGGCCCAGTGAGCTTGACCCATTCTGGGTGAAATTTGACTGCCGTCACCATCTCCTTCACTAGCATTCAGGTCTGAGCCGCCTTACACCCCTGCAGGGGCCTCCTGACTAAGCCCCCTGCTTCTTCTCTTGGTCCTCTTCAGTCTATTCAGCACACAGCAGCCAGAGAGAGCATCTGAAATTATAAATCAGTTTATTCCACTCTCTTGCACAAAAGGCTTCATCAGTTTCCAATTATACTCAGAATAAATTCCGAAGGCTTTACCACAACATATGAGGACCTATACGACCTGATTCCTTCTCTCCCACCACCGGCATTACCATCGTCACCACCACTCCACCATTATGACCATCAGCTCCACCACCACTCCACCATCAGCTCCACCACCATCACCATTATGACCATCAGCTCCACCACCACTCCACCATCAGCTCCACCACCACTCCACCATCATCACCTCATCACTACCATCAATATCACCATCACTACCACTTCATGCACAACCAAAAAAAAAAAGCTTCCGTAATAATTATACTAGTTAATATATACACAGTATCAGTTCAGTTCAGTGGCTCAGTTGTGTCCAACTTTGTTAATATATACACATTAGTATACATATAGTTAATATATACACAGATATCTATGTATAAAGCTCCTATTGTATGGCAGACATTGTTCTTAGCACTTCCCAGGTGGTGCTAGTGGTTAAGAACCCGCCTGCCAATGCAGGAGACGAAACAGACGACGGTTCAATCCCTGGTTCAAGAAGATCCCTTGGAGAAGGAAATGGCAACTCACTCCAGTATTCTTGCCTGGAGAATCCCATGGACAGAGGAGCCTGGTGGGCTACAGTCCATGGGGTCTCAAAGAGTCCGACATGACTGAAGCGACTTAGCACACAGCACATTCTTAGCACTTTCCACATAATGACTCATTTAAGCATCACATTTAATATGTAAATTCAAATATAATTTATACAAATGTAAGTCATATATAAATATAAAGCCTCAAATTTTCACATAATAGCCACTTAAGCTTCAACAATGCTGAGGAGAAAACACTATTATCCTCATCATCACCACTCTCACTTCATAGATAAGGAAACCGAAATTTAACAAAGTAACAAAATAGGAGAAACTTAGGTCCCTGACAGGATGGAGCCCTTTTATCCATTCTGGATTGCTTAGGGGAGAAAAAAATCAACTTCTGCCTGGTTTAAGCCTCTGTTATATCAGGTCTTCATGACAACAGCTGAATCAGTATCTGTAATGACAAATGGGCAAAGTCAACCTGGAAAACAGGTTTGCCCATGGCATGGCCACCGTCCTCATCTCAGAAACTGATGTGCCAAGGGGCCATGTTCGTCTCTGTGTGAGGCTGGAGATTTCTGAAAACCTCTACACCAGGCTACACAAGCCAGACTCACACTAGAGGTGGGAGGAGCCCATCTCTGCAGCAAGGTGCTGATGCTTTTATTTATGTAGATCCATAAATGTCCCAGTAGTTTTTACGAGCGTAAAGCAGAAAATTATCAAATCAGAGCAAGGCTTACTAAGCCAAGAGCTGACACTCCAAAAAAGAGGCCTCATCTCACAAAAACAGGGTGTGTGTATATTTGGAGGATGTAAGATCATAGGAGAAACTAGATAGGCAATCTAATCTGATCTGAAGTCTGGAAAAGAGAAAAAGAGAGTGAGGTGAAAGAGGCTGAGCTGAGTCACAAGGGGCTGGTTTGGGAGGAGCACAGAAGGATTCAAAGTGTTTTTTCAAATCTCTTTTTTCATTGAAAAATCACTATAATAGTGAAAGAATGTTTTAAGCTTCTGTGATTTCACTAGTTTTTAACAGAACTTTAAAAGGAATCTTTGATATAAACATCCCTTCTAGTTTTTGTACTGGTTATTATCAATTTTATCTACAAGTTAATTCAACTCTAAAATTTCTAATTATACTTCCCCATATTTCTACACACCCATTGCTGTTGTTGGGAAAGTCACTTAACTCACAGAGCCTCAGTTTTCTTGTCTTTAAAATGGGGTTAATAATACCTATAATAATACTCCATAAAAATGGGATTGTTATTGAGGATTAACTGAAGTAAAGAGGGTCAAACACTTAGCAGAGGTCCTGCCACAGAGTCAGTGTAACCCAGAGGCATCATTCTCCCTAAAGAGTTCAAGTTTCCCCCAGAATCCAGTTCAAGGGCCCTGAGAGTTCAAAACATCCCCTTCAATTCTGTAAATTTCTGACAGTGAACTTCCTCAAGGTTCTAATCTCCATGCTCATAAGCTATTTCTTTTCTGTTCACATCAAACAGCAAAGTAGCATATAAAAGCTTGTATACATAAATCAATAGTTGATTGATGGAATGCTAGACAGCAATAAAAAAGAACAAATCATTGTTACAGGCAGCAATACAGTGTAACTCACGGTTGTAATGTTGGCTGGAAGATATTAGATACAAAATGACACAGACTCTGTGGTCCCCTCATACAAATTTCCAAAAGAGGCAAAACTGAGCTGTGATGACAGATATCACAGTAGTAGTTACTTTAGGGGGAAGATGATGGGGAGGGGGTACAAGGCAGGGGTTTAAGTAATGTCCAATATCTCGATCTGCAAGATAGTTACACAAACATGTTTACTTTGTAAAAAATACATCACCCAGTTCACCCTTGATTTGTGTAGTTTATTTATGTTCTACTTTAATTAAAAAGTTAATTTGTGGGGCAGGGGGAAGGATAAATTGAGAGTATTGAATTAACTCTCACATTAGGTACAAATTACCATATATAAAATAATCAACAGGATTTACTATATAGCACAGGGAACTATATTCAATATCTCATAATAAATAAACATGGAAAAGGAGTGAGAAAGAATACAGATATAAACACACATATGTATAATTGAGTCACTTTGCTGTACCCCTGAAACTAATACAATATTGTAAATCAATTATATTTCAACAAAAGAAAAAAGTTAATTTACAAAGTGAGGGGCCACAGGAGCAGATTCCAATGCAGGATGCCTGGCTTGCCCTGAATGCGCCAACCCCACTCCCTCTCTGCCATCTCCTCTCTAGTGTCCAAACACATTTCCCCCCCTTTCTCAGGCAGAACAATTTTTCCAAGTCTAAGGGTCCAGGAGAAGCTTGAAGTCTGCTCTTATGTGTCATGGTGATGAATTTCTTCCTTCCAAATTCTTTTCTCATTCACATCACTGTGATAAACTCCTTTATGTGTGTGTGTATCTTTTTCTCTTAAATGAACTTCTAAGAGCGAGATCACATCTTTATGACATTTTATTCGTATGGCCACTGAGTTTTCTTAAGTTGGGGGTACCCAGTCACAGCATCCAAGGGATTTTCATACACAATTAGTTCTTGCTAGTTTGTAGACCAGGAAAAAAACACCACTCCTGAGGACACCAGCCTGGCTACTCTTAAGCCATTCCCTAAAAAGGATGTTACTTCCCCTGAACTCGAGGCGGTTGTTCATCTCAAATGTGTCATCATTCACATTCACGCATTCCACGAACAAGTCTACCCAGGCCTGGTACTGTGCTGTGTGCTAGGATGAGCGTTACAAGGGTGTGCAGCCAGCACAGGGATCTCTGCTTTCTGGCAATGTCTGCTTTCTTCCTAATAGTTCTTGGGAAGGAGGAGAAGAGGGAGAGTCACCCCCAGTGAAGGAGGGCATCTCTCCTGGTGGGAAAGGAGGTGTTGAACAAACCAAACAAGACATGATCTTTATCACACAGTGAGCTCACACGTGTGCATGCATGTACACACGTGAATGCAGATGCTCTCTTAGCTTCAATTCTGCCCCCAAAAGACCCTGACACAGATTTGAGTGCAGTTTTTTGGGGGAGGTGATCCTAGTCAACACCACAAGAATAGAAGTGAGGGAGGGAAAACATCCATGAAGGGGACATTTTTTAAAATATTTATTGATTTATTTAGGGCTTCCCTGGTAGCTCAGCTGGTAAAGAATGCGCCTGCATTGCAGGAGACCTGGGTTCGATCCCTGGGTTGGAAAGATTTCCCTGAAGGAGGGGATGGCAATCCACTTCAGTATTCTTGCCTGGAGAATTCCATGGACAGAGGAGCCTGGTGGTCAACAGTCCATGGAGTCGGACAAAGTCGGCAAAAAGTCGGACATGACTGAGCGACTAAGCACAGCACACTGATTTATTTAGAGCCTTCCCAAGTGGCTCAGCGGTAAGGAATCCACCTGCCAATGCAGGAGACATGGGTTCTATCCCTGGGTCGGGAAGATCCCCTGGAGAAGAAAATGACAACCCACTCCAGTATTCTTGCCTGGAGAATCCCATGGACAGAGGAGTCTGGTGGGCTATAGTCCATGGCATTGCAAAGAGTTGACAGACTTAGTGACTAAACAACAAATTGATTTATTTACCCACTGGACCACCAGGGAAGTCCCATGAAGAGAACATTTTAAAACCAAATAGCAACAAGGCTAACTGGAGCTTAAGCCCACTGGAAACTCTGGAGTCCACACAGCAGTCACCTGAGTTATCCCACCTGAGTAGCTGCTGCTTCACCAATTCGCATCTTCCATTGGTGGAGGGCTGCTCTGGAGCTTGGGGGAAGTTCAGTTCTCTGAAACTTCTGGCCTGTCATCAGCCACATGGCCGCCTGTCTAGCAGGCTCCGGGTGCCAGAGAAAGCCCAGTGCATTGGGAGATCTGGCCAGCATTCACGGTGGTAGAGGCCCTGGGAAATATTGTAGGGGTGTTGACAGTGTCTGCTTCACACATGCTTACATTTCAGGGGCAGAGACAACTCTGGGAAGCCCTATATCTTTACACATAATGTCAGAAGAATAAGAAACTTGTGTCCCCTCTCAGCACACATGGAAGTTAGGCTCAGGTCAGAATAGCTTTTGGGAAATGGATAAATACAGAGCTTTACCTGAAAATCTGTTAGCTTCCCAGCACCTGGAGTGCTGGGCTATGCTTCCAGGGGCAATGACCCTAGACAGGGTGTTCATGTATGGGCATATTTATTGGTTTCTTTCCATGCAGTGTGGCAGATCAGTGTATTTCATGGCCCGAGTCCTAGCAACCGGTTCAGGGATGAACTTCTGATCCACATTAGTAAAATTCAGAATTAATTCTAGAATGTTTGCTGGAATAACAAGGAAAATATTCTCTCTTTCTGCAAGACATGAAACTGGGAATGTGTAAGCCTGGAGCTAGGGAGGCCACTGTAAAAAAGGAAACTGCCTGAAGAATGGCAACAGAAAAAAAGAAAAGAGCCAAAGGCTGTGAAGCACCCGAGGGCTGATGACATCACATGAACTACTGGGTCTAGCTATGCCTGAGTACCAACCAAACACACTCCTGACTTTTCAGTTATGTGTATTAAGATGAATACGATTTGCTAAAGCAATTTTTTTTTCTGTCACATATCTGAAAGAGTTTTCGCAAATATAAGATGTGAACTTGCAAACAGTAAGATTTCTAGGCAAGCCCTAGTTGAAAGAACCAAGAAAAATGTCAACTGCTCTTTTTTTTTTTAACTTATTTTTAAAATTGGAGGATAGCTGCTTTACAATATTATGTTGGTTTCTGCCATATATTAACGTGAATCAGCCATAGGTATACATATGTCCCCTCTCTCTTAAACCTCCCTTCCATATCCCACCCCATTCTACTCCTCTAGTCAACTGCTCTTAATGCTTCTCAGAACTAATTTTCTGAAACATTGGTGAATGGCATCTTAAGGGTTACCACTGCAATACAATCAGTTCTTAGAAGTGAGTTTAAGCCTCCCCTTCTTTATCTCTGGAAAATAATTGATGGGACACTTGCTAGAGAAAAATCCACATTGGCTGGTTAAAGAAATAAGTGACTTCTAGCGCCTTCCAATGAGTTATTGGCCCAGTAGAGCCTCAGCCAGACTTTTCTGGCATCTTTCAAGGCCAACCAGAGTAAGAGATCAGAATAGGATTGCACAGTAACAGCAAACATTTTTGAGTACTTATTATGTGTCTGGTAGAGTTCTAAAATGTTTCATATATATAAACTCACTTAATCTTCACAAAAATCCTATGAGATAGGCACTATTTTTATCCCTGCTGTACAGATGAGGAGTTGAAGAAGAGAGGTTAAGTAACTTACTAAAAGTCACACAGCTGGGGCATAGTGGGACCAGGATTCAATCCAGGAATCTAGAACCTACACTCTTATCTCATCCCCAAACCTGCTTTCCACTAATGCCACAGCACCAGCCGAGCATATCCCCAACCTATTCCTACAAGTGAGATGTGAACAATTCCTCTCAGGATGAGATGGGCCAAGAGTAGTCAGGCATTTGGGGGCAGAGGCTGTTTTGTGGAATTAGTTGTATGTGGTAATATAGCTAAAGTCTTGGAGAACATTCCTGGGGGAAGGTGGGGTCTAGCTCCTCTCCATGTCCCTTTCCTTCTCCTTTTCCATCGTCACCATACCACAGCACCTCATCCTCAATGTCCTATTTCCCTCACTATCCGCTGATGGCCTCACCACCTGTTCCACCAAGAAGACAGCATCTGAGCCCCTCAGGTTCCTGCTTCCATAAATGTACCTGCATCTCCAAACATAGAAACCCATCCTATGCTTAGCCTGAGGATGTGTCCCATCTCCTCCAGGCTTTGCCTTCACTCCAGATCCCATTCCTGTTACCTCTGCAGACTTCCCAGACCCGATTATTTTCTCTCCACCCTGGCTCCCTCTCCTTAACCAGTAAGACTGCCCAACTCCCTCCCAACCTAAAAAAAAGTTAGAAAGCCAACCGCCAACTCCTTTTCATTGCCACACCTCATGAAAGAGGTCCACAGTGGTGTTTCTACTTCTTCACACCCAGTCTCTCTGCAGCCTGCTGCTGTCTGGTTTCTGCCCACCACCGGCTCCCTTTACAAACTGTTCCTGTGCCAAGCTTGGATGACCTAATCTTATTTGACATCCCTAATGCATTGGCAACCCCCTTCTCCTTTTTTGAGTGTGAATAACAGTGTGGCAGTAAAGAGTGCTATCTCAGGAGACAGACTATCTGAATTCAAAGTCCAGCTTCTACCTGTGTGACCTTGAGCAAGTGACTTAATCTCTCTGAGCTCCATTTTTCTCTTTCTTGCTGCTGCTGCTGCTGCTAAGTCGCTTCAGTCATGTCCGACTCTGTGCGACACCACAGTCGGAAGCCCTCCCCAGTCCTTGGGATTCTCCAGGCAAGAGCACTGGAGTGGGTTGCCATCTCCTTCTCCGTTGCATGAAAGTGAAAAGTGAAAGGGAAGCCGCTCAGTCGTGTCCGACTCTGTGCGACCCCATGGACTGCCGCCTACCAGGCTCCTCCGTCCATGGGATTTTCCAGGCAAGAGTACTGGAGTGGGGTGCCATTGAGGTACTTAAAAAAAAATTCATTCATTTATTTATTTGGTTGCATCAGGTCTTAGTTGCACCATGCAGGATCTTTTGTTATGGCATCCAGACTCTCTAGTTGCGGCATGAGGGTTCAGCAGCAAAAGGCTTGGTTGCCTGTGGCTTGTGGAATGTGGGATCTTAGTTCCCTGACCACATCCCCTGCATTGCAAGGCAGATTCTTAACCACTAACCCAACCAGGGAAGTCCCTCTTAGAGGTACTTATAATAATGGTGGTTTACACAATCAAGTACCTTAGACTGGATGAAATATGGTACCCTGATACACAGAGATTAATGGTGTTTCTCCCTGTTAAAAGCCTTAGTGACTCTCTTTTGCCAGGAGTACGACATCCAACTCCTTAACCACAAATACAGGGCCCATTCCCATCTCCCCCAATTCTACCAACACCAGATCACAGAGATGCCTCCACAAACTACTCTCACCTCTTCAGGGGGCCAGTTCAGAGGGGAATATGGGGTGGGAGATTGCTGTCCTGGAGCCTCTGCTATGAAAGTCAGCAGGCTGGACCTGCATTCACTTTCCCCCTCTCTTGAGTCATGGCTAGAAAATTATTTTTCAACAAGAAATAAAATATTAAATTTTCAGATTTTATTTTATAAAGATAGAACACTTGAAACTAAAAGCCATTTAAAAACTAGGATTCGATGTGGGAAATAATGAAAAAGAACATGTTTTGGGAAAACAATTCTATTTCATACATGTATAAGTATTGTTCAGTATGTATGTTTCAAACCCATATTTAAATGGTTTCTAAATTTTGGAGTAGAGTTGATGTCACAAGAAATGTGATATTTCATTCAACGACAGGTTCACAATAAAGATTTGTTATGGTGTTCTTGAACTTGATTGTTCTTGAACTAATTTTTTATTAGTTTGGTGTTTTACTTTGAGCTATCATAGAAGCCCTCTTAAATAACTATAGATTAGAAATTACAAAAATAGTAAAAGAGGCTTTATGTACTCCTATGATTTATTCTTAACAGATGCTAGAAACCAATATAATGAAATATGTCCATAACATTTAAAAGTTCAAATAAAACTTACAAAAGAGGGGTTTTGTGCATTTTGTATATATTTGCAGGATAAATTCCACTTGGTCACAACGCATTATTATTATTATGTATTGCTGAATTTCATTTGCTTATATTTTGTTGAGGATTTCTGTGTCTATATTCACAGGTATATTGGTCTGTCACTTCATTTCCTTAGATGTCTTGTCAGGTCTTGATATCAGGGTTATGCATATCTCCTAAAATGAATTTTAAAACTTTCCCTTCTCTCTTTTTGAAACAGTTTGTGCATGATTTATACTATTTTTCTCCTTAAATGAATGTAATTCACAAGTAGAATTATCTAGGCATAGGGAGCTTCCCTGGTAGCTCAGATGGTAAAAGCATCTGTTTGCAATGCGGGAGACCCGGGTTCTGTCCTTGGGTGGGGAAGATACCCTGCAGAAGGAAATGACAACCCACTCCAGTACTCTTGCCTGGAAAATTCCATGGATGGAGGAGCCTCATAGGCTACAGTCCGTGGGGTCACAAAGAGTCAGACACAACTGAGCGACTTCACTTTTCTTTGTGGCAAGCTTCTGATAATGAATTAAATTTCTTTATAAAATATAGATTATTTAGATCTTCTGTTTATTCTTGGTCAATTTTGGTAAGTTGTATTTTTCAAAGAAAGTTCATCTCACTTAGTTATCAACCTTACTGGCATAAAGCTGTTCATAGTATTCCCCTATTACCATTATAATGCCTGTAGGATTGGTCCTTCTTCCATCCCATATATTGGTAACTTGAATTTTCTCTCTCTTTTTTTAACTGATCAGTCTTACTATGGGTTTATAAATTTTATAAAACTTCAAACAACCAGTTTTCAAGTTTGTTAAAAATCCCTACAGTTTGTTTTCTGATATACTGATTTCTATTTTATATTTATTGTTTTTTCTTTCCTTGGGCTTAATTTCCTTATTTTTCTTTTTCAAGTGGAAATTTGGATAATTAATTTTAAACCTTTTTTCTTTTCTAATATGATCAGGTTGGTGCTATTGATTTCTCTCTAAGTGCTGTACCCTATAAATTTTATAAATGGAAATGTAATATTGACTTTTTATCATTCCACTTAAATATTTTCTAATTTCTCTTAAAGTAGCTTCTTTAATCCATATTTATTTAGAAGTACTCAGTTCAGTTCAGTTCAGTCACTTAGTCATGCCTGACTCTTTGCAACCCCATGAACTGCAGCACGCCAGGCCTCCCTGTCCATCACCAACTCCCGGAGTTCACCCACACTCATGTCCATCAAGTCAGTGATGCCATCCAGCCGTCTCATCCTGGATGTCGTCCCCTTCTCCTCCTGCCCCCAATCCCTCCCAGCATCAGAGTCTTTTCCAATGAGTCAACTCTTCACATGAGGTGGCCAAAGTACTGGAGTTTCAGCTTTAGCGTCATTCCTTCCAAAGAAATCCCAGGGCTGATCTCCTTCAGAATGGACTGGTTGGATCTCCTTGCAGTCCAAGGGACTCTCAAGAGTCTTCTCCAACACCACAGTTCAAAAGCATCAATTCTTCGGCACTCAGCCTTCTTCACAGTCCAACTTTCACATCCATACATGACCACAGGAAAAACCATAGCCTTGACTAGATGGACCTTTGTTGGCAAAGTAATGTCTCTGCTTCAATATGCTATCTAGGTTGGTCATAACTTTCCTTCCAAAGAGTAAGCATCTTTTAATTTCATGGCTGCAGTCACCATCTGCAGTGATTTTGGAGCCCAAAAACATAAAGTCTGACACTGTTTCCACTGTTTCCCCATCTATTTGCCATGAAGTGATGGGACCGGATGCCATGATCTTCGTTTTCTGAATGTTGAGCTTTAAGCCAACTTTTTCACTCTCCTCTTTTACTTTCATCAAGAGGCTTTTTAGTTCCTCTTCACTTTCTGCCATAAGGGTGGTGTCATCTGCATATCTGAGGTTATTGCTATTTCTCCCGGCAATCTTGATTCCAGCTTGTGTTTCTTCCAGTCCAGCATTTCTCATGATGTACTCTGCATATAAGTTTAAACAGGGTGACAATATACAGCCTTGAAATATTCCTTTTCCTATTTGGAACCAGTCTGTTGTTCCATGTCCAGTTCTAACTGTTGCTTCCTGACCTGCATACAAATTTCTCAAGAGGCAGGTCAGGTGGCCTGGTATTCCCATCTCTTGAAGAATTTTCCACAGTTTATTGTGATCCACACAGTCAAAGGCTTTGGCATAATCAATAAGTATTAAATATTATTTAATATTCAAATATTTATAATTATCTAGGTATTTTATTCAGTTTAAGTTCATTCCATTGTGGTCAAAGAACATAGTCTGTAAGATTTCAGTCTTTTTAAATATGTGAATATAAACAAGTATGTAACTTGCTTTATAGAAAATTGAAAGTAGTTATCAGAGAGGTGAGGATAAAGTACCGTGAGAGTGGCGAGAAAAGGAAATTCCACCTGGGCTCAATCATGGAAGGCTTATGGAGGGAGGTGGCATTTGAGCTGGATCTTGAAGGATGGATAGGATTAAGAAATAAGACTCAATTTTCCTTAAAAGGAGAAATTATCATTATCTTATATGAAACCCGGGACCTCAGAGCACTGCTGAGCACAGCTGAGTGCTCAGAGTACTGCTGAGTGCTCAGAGCACTGCTGAGTGCACTTCAAACAGGTTTCATTAAAGTGACCACCAACCTATGGCCCCAATTCTTTCCTCTAAGCTTCCTTAAAACACCTGCTCCCAAACCACTGCTTAAATACCTTGAATTTTGAATCTGGTCACCTCCTGTTTTAGAAACTCAAGCTGCACGATATATTCTGAATGAGTAATAACAAAAACCAGATTTCATAACTTGAAAAGCATTTTTCTTTTCAAGTTCCCTGTACTCATCATTCTAAGCTTTCTTTTTATGCCCACAAATGCAGGAGTTTACGAAGTGAGATACACTGGGAAGTCTGTATTTGTAGTCACCCCTCTTCCTTTCGGAGAAGTTTGGAATTCTCAGTGACGTCACTGGAGAAAAGCTCTATTAGTCACTACAGTCATGTGGCAAGAGTCACTCTTGAAAGTGTCACAGGCAGGAGGCAAGTGCCTCGTGGGGATCTATGTCATCTGAAAATAACTCCTGATCAGAGCCCTCTGCATGAGTGATGCAATTAAACCTGGGCCTGAATCCATTATCCTTCAGCCAAGCAACACAGAGGATGAGATGGTTGGATGGACATGAGTTTGAGCAAACTCCGGGTGAAGGACGAGGAAGCCTGTGCTGCAGTCCATGGGGTCGCAGAGAGTCAGACACAAAATAGCAACTGAACAACAAGCAACATGTAGGCTACCTTGCAGCTCTGTAGAATCCTGAGGGCTCACAGCCACCATCCCAGAGCGCAGGGCAGGGATGGTGTTCTTACCTGTTTCTCATTGAAAGTCCCTCAAGGGACTGAGCAGGGTCCAGTTGAGCCTCTTCTTCCCTGAGCTCAGCACACGGTGGGTGTGGCCTTTGCCCTGCTCTGCTCTCTTAGAGGCGAGATGGTCGCCCTTATCTTGACTCTTTCTTAGGGACTGAGCTCCCTATGTGGAAGAGTTTGCTTGGAATGTTTGCTCAGATCTTCTCTGACAAGCTGACACCTACCTTCCTGCCTAAAGTTAATTGTCTTGCCAGATGTCATGGGCTTGCCTGTGTCATAGGTGCCCTGGGGACTTGTGAGTGGTCTGAATGGCTGAGTCCTGACAGCTGACTCTCAAAAGACTCCAAAGCCACATCAAAGACTATCAAGGCCTTCAGTTCCAGATAGAATCATTTAATATAATTCCTGGCAAGAAAGGTGGAATCCAAAGTCAGGGTGAGGGTTAGTCCTCTTTGGGTCTAATGAAGCCTATTTGAAAAAAATCAGCTGCTGTTCCATTTGGTCTTGCTGAAAGTCCCTGTTCTCTGGCTAGTGGCTGATTTTGGACACACCAGCATGCCTGCCCATGTGTGACACACTTCAGCCGTGTGTTTACAATGAAAACTGCAGCAAGGTCCCCCCCTCTAGTGAGCAGTACCTCCTTGGCTTTTGCAATTCCTAGGCTGAGTGCCAAGTCGCTTCAATTGTGTCCGACTCTGTGCAACCCCATGGACTGCAGCCTACCAGGCTTCTCCGTCCATGGGATTCTCCAGGCAAGAACACTGGAGTGGGTTGCCACTTCCTTCTCCAATGCATGAAAGTGGAAAGTGAAAGTGAAGTCACTCAGTCATGTCTGACTCTTAGTGACCCCATGGACTGCAGCCCACCAGGCTCCTCCATCCATGGGATTTTCCGGGCAACAGTCCTGGAGTGGGGTGCCATTGCCTTCTCCCTCCTAGGCTGGAGGGCTCCCTAATTAGGACAGTGGTGAAGATGAAACTCTCCCCAGAATGCTTCTCTTCAGAAGCACCTGATGCTTTTGTGTTAGAGACACAGACAAAATGTGAGGGCAGAAAATGCCTCTTCCTCTGCGAGCACACCATCTCCAGCAATGACATCTGATTGTTTCTCAGGCTGAGTTATCTTGGGAAAGCCTGCCAGCTCAGTTCTTAACACCGGGCAGAAAATGGGCATCTGGTACCTCTCTCTCCAAGTGCGGAGTGAAGAATGTACAGGGAACCTCCGGGCTAGAGGCCCCCTTGAGGTTGCGAGGCCTGGATGAGTGTTTTTCTTTAAAAATTATTTATTTTTAATTGGAGGGTAATTGCTTTACAATGTTGTGTTAGCTTCCGCCTTACAACAATGTGAATCAGATGTCAGTATACATATGTCCCCTGTCTTGAACCTCCCTCCCAACTCCCACCCCATCCCAGCTCTCTAGGTTGTCACAGAGCATCGGGTTGAGGTCCCTGGGTTATACGGCAACCTGCCACTAGCTCTCCATTTTACATATTGCAATGTATATGTTTCAATGCTACTCTCTCAATTCATCCCACCCTCTCCTTCCCCCACTGTATCCAGGAGACTGTTTTCTATGTCCTTTCTCTATTTCCTGCCTTGCAAACAGGTTCTTCAGTACTATATATCTAGATATATGCATTAATATACAATATTTGTTTTTCTCTTTCTGACTCACTTCACTCTGTGTAACAGGATCTAGGTTCAGCCACTTCACTTCAACTGACTCAAATTTGTTCCTTTTTATGGCAAGTAACATCCCATTATATCTATGTACCACATCTGTCAGTGGATATCTAGGTTGCTTCCATGTCCTGGCTCTTGTAAACAGTGTTACAGTGAACAGCGGGGTGTGCCGGTGCTCAGTCACGTCAGTCATGTCCGACTCTTGGTGACCCTATGCATTGTAGCATGTCAGGCTCTTTTGTCCATGGGATTTTCCCAGCAAGAATACTGGAGTGAGTTGCCATGCCCTCCTCCAGTGGATCTTCCCAACCCAGGGATTGAACCCACGTCTCCTGCATCTCCTGCACTGGCAGGCAGGTTCTTTACCACTGAGCCACTGGGGAAGCCTGAACATTGGGGTACATGTGTCTTTTTGAATTATGGTTTTTGCAGGGTGTATGCCCAGTAATGGGATTGCTGGGTCATATGGTAGTTTTATTCCTAGTTTGTTTTTTTTTTAAGGAATCTCCATACTGTTCTCCATAGTGGCTGTATCAGTTTATATTCCCACCTTAGAGCATTTAGGGGCAAACACTTCAATCTTGAGTCTGGCATCTTCTCCCTGATGGGTTGGTTTATGTCACTAGTCCGTCCCATCAACTCACCAATTACTTCCTTATTTACTCCTCCCTATTTTTCTCTCTCTTTGCAGAGGAGGCTAGTATCTGAGGACTGCAAGGTTTGGAGGCTTGTAGACTGAGACTGGAAACCAGAAAGAGGCCCAAGTGAAAAAATGAAACGCCTAACAGATATATGCCTATGGCATATATATGTCAGGAGAGGAAGGAATACTGATGACCAGAAAGGCCAAGGGAAGGCTGCTGGCAACACCTCTTACAGATTTTGATAATGCATTTATAAGCCAGGCCAAATGCTACAGAAAGACATGTTCCAAATGTATTTGGGTTTGACAAACTGGGGTAATGTCAATGTCATATTTGTTTGAGACGTTTCCAGCATCCTCCCAGAATGTGCCCAGAGCAATAACTATTACAACAACCTCATCGAAACAGGAGTGCCCTGGCATGTTCCACCCTCCACTTTAGGGGTTAGGCTTCATGTATTAGCATACATTCCCGACACTTAACAGAACTCCTTCCTTGTGCATAAGATGCTCGGGCTCAAAATAATTGGTTTGCACTTAAATGCCCAAATATGATTATATAACTTTGATTCAATTAACAGGTCTGACTTGATTTAAACCTTGCCTAGGAATGAGCCAAACAGTCATCTAAATAATAATTAGAACAAGACAAACCAGCCTGGCTGGTCTCCAGTGTGGAAGATTAAAGGAACTTCCAAGTCATCAGATGGACCTGAGGATCCAGAGGTCCCAAGACTATGCTCACTTACCTTTGAGACCCAGGGCTAATGGTCTGGGGTTCACGCACAGTGGCCAGTGAGGGCTCTGACCATTGCTCCCTCTATACAACTCAGCAATGATAAAATGGAGTCCAGGAAAGGTGATGTTGCCAGGCCAGGTTTGTTCCATCAGCTGAAAGCAGAGTGAAGACTCAAGTTCAGCACAAATGGCTGTAGAGTTTATCTCATTCAACCTCCCTCCCAGTATAAGACCCTCTGACTGTCATCATCCCTCTGCTTGGCCTCTGTCAACAAACACCCTTTACCTCCACCAGTCTTGGACAGTTCCAACTATGATAAATTTTTCCTTGTTTTGAGCTCAAACTCATATTCCTATAACTTTCATCCAAAGATCCTTTTATCCTTATCATTGTCATTTCTTGTTGCTTAATCACTAAGTCATGTCCGACTCTTTGCCAACCCCATGGACTGCATGCAGCACACCAGGCTTCCCTGTCTTTCACTGTCTCTGGAGTTTGCTCAAACTCATGTCCATTGAGTCAATGATGCCATCCATCCAACCATCTCATCCTCTGTCAACCCCTTCTCCTTCTGCCCTCAATCTTTCCCAGCATCGGGTCTTTTACAATGAGTCGGCTCTTCCTGTCAGGTGGCCGAAGTATTGTAGCTTCAGCTTCAGCATCAGTCCCTCCAATGAATATTCAGGGTTGATTTCCTTTAGTATTGACTAGTTTGATCTCCTTGCTGTCCAAAGGACTCTCAAGAGTCATTTCTTAACTTCCTCAATTCCACTCCTTCAAAATAGATCCTGGATCTTTAAAAAATCTGCTCTGCTAAGGTACGTTAACCAGCTTAGACTCATAGTTTCTTATAAAACCCAGTCGTGGGCCCTGCCTTGAATTTTGAATGTTTCAGCTGCCCCATTGTTGAACACCAAAACAGCCCCAGACCTGGCAGAGTTCAGAGGAATTAAGGAATCCAGAACTTTGCTGTACAAAGTCATTGGAAGACTAGAACAAAATTGAGAGGAAAATAAAATAACTAATTAGAGCCTTTGCCATAGAATAATATATGTTGATGAGAAAATTTGAATTGTTTTTCTGAATAGATTTTTATATCATTTTCATGGTGTCATTTATGATTAGTGAATGATGATACAGTATGTCTTTCATAATATTGGAAATGGATCCCACTGAGGGCAAGTTTGCAGAAGGAGAGGCCAGATTACCCAGTATCTTGATTAGATGTTTCATTTGAAGAGATTAGATAGAATTCTTCACAGTTTACACAATGCATGACACCTAAGATGCTGGGAGCTGTGTACCTGCCTGCCTTTGCCACCAGACTGTGAAGTCCTTGAAGGCAGGAAGAATGCCCCCTTCATCACTGTACCCTCAAGGTTGGCACAGGTTTCTCAGTAAAGCGTTGCTGGCCCACAGCCTCCATGAGAGAAGGGCTTTGGCTTCTTGGGCAGGGCAGCTGCCACCTTCAGGGTTTGATTTCTCACCACAGGTTCACTGTTAACACAGAATCCCTTGGCTTTCCACTTCTAATTATAAATTACTTAGAAGTCTGGGAATCCCATCCTGATGTAAAGGGGTGGGAAAGTATGAGTGAGGGGCTGGTGAGTACCTGCGTGATGGTGAACTGGTTCTGACACCACCTTCTTTCCCTTCTCTCTCCACCTCCTTCATGCTCAACCATGGGACAGGAGAGAAGCCACAGTGTTCCTGGCACCCCCAGGCTTCAATTCTGTCTTTGCAGGTAACAGATAGAGACCCTAGCTTTGAGATAACCAACTTGGGATTCAGCTTAATCCTCCCCTATAAGCCAACTAGGAAGAAAAAAACCTATCATGAGTCCCTCTTCGCCTACAGGCCAAGGGGGAGGGGTCATTTTGGGAGTACTGATGTCCTCGGGCAGTCTCTTTTCTGGCCTTTGCCCAGAATGACCCAGTTACATGGCATATGGCATACAGAACGGCTGGGGTGGGCCTGCCCTGTGGGAATGAATGGGACTGGAACGAAACAGGTGATTAGTTCCATTTCCCATTGTTCATCCTAGCCAGAGGAAGCTGTGTATTAGATGGCTCTGGTTGCATTTGTCCCCAGTTAATAGTCTCCTTGCCTCATCTGTAGAATGATGGCCCTTTACCCCTGGCTCCACCCAATCTCCTCAAGTCTTCCCCCACCCTGTCTCGACTCATGCTTTCCCTTCACAGTGCCTCCTCTTTATCCTCAAATACACCATATTCTTTGACACCACTGAGTCCCTTCTATCTAAAATAGCTCTCCCCAATCCTCTCTCCATTGTCTACACCCAACTCTGATGTCACCTTCTTGCTGTAGCTTGCCATAACAAAGCAAAATTAATGACTCCCTCTTCCAAATTTCCATAGCACTTTGTCTATATCGCTTGTCATATGATATGACAGCATTCATTCCCATGTCTGTCTCACTGGTCGAACAATGCACTCCTCGGAGGGGAGGAACCATTTCTTATTCCTGCGTACACCCCCAGGGCCTGGACACAGAAGCGGCTTCATGAATGTTGTTGTTGCCATGGCAGCAGCAGCATCAGAAGACATTTTGTTTTTTTGCTCCAAGGGTCCCAGGAAGCTCCTGGGGACCAGGAGCACAGGTCAGGTTCCAGAGTGAGAGGATCTCGCCTCCCTTTCTTACCACATTCTCCAGGGGGGCTCAGTTTGGGTACTAGAGGAGAGAGTCTGTCATTTCTAGAGCAAGGAGGGTGTTCTGGGGGCAGAGTTTGGTTTGGGGGCTCAAAGTGTCCTTTGAAGGACATCAGGGTTATTTCTCAAATCCATGAGGATGGCTCCCTAAGCAAGAGGTACAGATAGACAGATGGAGTCACAATTTACTACCTGGCTTGTGCATGGGTTTGCAAAATGTTGGACATGACTGAGCGACTAAGCACACACAACTTTGAACAAATCTCAATATGTTCACTTATACACAAGGGGAAGATGATCAAACCTGGTGTTGCTGTAAGGATTAATAATTACTACTTATTGGATTTATTGTAGCAGAATGAGCTCTACAAACATCATCTGGTGAGAAAACAAGAGACAGAATCAGAACAATGACACCATATGAAAAGGACATGGAAAAATGCAAAAGACTCCACAAATGTTACTACAGCTTTTGCTGAAAGTACACTGAGACTTCAAAACCTTCATCCAGTTAGGAACTGAAGCTGGAAAAAAAAAAAAAGACATTTTTCCTGGACCACAGTAAATGGTGGTTCTAGGAAGTACAAAGGTGAGGGGATGGCAGGGACAGCTAATTGTCCACCAACAAATCGTGCCTCATCTTCCTGGCTGAATTATTTCTGGAAGTGGCTGCCCAGCCAGGGATTACATTTCCCAGCTTCCTATGTATGTAGGTGGGGCCATATAATAGATTCTCCTAAGGAATGGAATCAAATGACAGATGTCACTTGCATGTCAAGATGGTTAAGAAGAGGGTGTGAAAAGCCAAGAGGTTAAAACAACCCAAGTGTCCATTAACAGATGAATGGATAAACGAAATGTGGTGTACACATACCATGGAATATTATTCAGCCTTCAAAGGGAAGGAAATTCTAACAGGTGCCACAACATGGGTGAAACTTGAAGACATGGTGCTAAACAAAATAATCCAGTCACAAAAGGACAAATATCACAAGATGCCACTTATATGAGGTATTTAGAGTAGCTGAATTCACAGAGACAGACAGTAGAATGATAGTTGCCAGGAGCCGGGGGGTAGCAGGAAATGAGGAGCTAGTGTTTAATGGGGAAAGAGTTTCCGTTTGGGAAGATGAAAAAGTTCTAGGGAGTTCCCTGGCAGCCCAATGGTTAAGACTCTGTATGGTCATTGCAAAGGGCAAGGGTTTGATCCCTGGTCAGGGAACTAAGATCTCACATGCCAGAAGTGTACCCAAAAAAAGAGAAAAAGTTCTGAAGATGGATAGCAGTGATGGCTACAAAGCAATGTGCATGTACTTGCCCCTGAACTATACACTTTAAAAAGGTTAAATGGTAGATTTAATGTACATTTACTGCAATAAAAAAAGAAGAGGATGTGACTTCTCTACATCCATCAGTTGGATGCAGAGGACTTCCAGGTCCTTGGATGGAAAAAGCCACACAATGGCAAACAGCCACATGACAAAAAGCCGCTTGCTGACTAGGAATCAGGCACTAGACTCTTATGTGAGTGGTGAGTAGACTTCTAATGTGTTAAATCACTGAACTTGGGGCTTGTTATAGCAGCTCGTGGCACCCTAACACAGCCTGCAGCCAATATTCACGGCTGATGTCATGGCATGATACCACTGCAACATGGTCCTCTGAGAACAAGACCGAAGATGCCGTCAGAGCTTGGCTTGGTTTGGAGATGAGCAGACCTTTGTGCTGAGGGCACATCTCCAAGTTCAGCAGTTCTCAAAGACGGAATCACAACCCCTGGCTGCAAGATGGATTCCAAGGACTTTATGACTGAGGAGTCTGTCTCCTTGAAAGACACATAACTCATTCAGTGATAGGAACTGGGTGTAGGCTTAGGCTATAGCAATGCAGAGGAGAAGGGAGCTGTGGGCCTCAGTGAACCTGTCCCCACATGCTGTCCTGGCCCAGGCTGCCCAGGGGCAGTGGCTCCTCATGGCTCCACTGGGGAGCGGCCTTAGCTGAGCGTGGTGAGAGGGGCCAGGGACCATCCTGTCTTGGGCTCAAAGGACAATTGCCAGTGGGACCTGCACCAGGGCTCCTGGCTGTGCCACAGACTCCAGGATCAGCAGCAAGAGAAGTCCAAAACTCAGGGTTAGAGCAAGTGGGAGCAACCAGGACAGGCTTTGAGGCTCAGACAAGGTCATGGAATTACATACTGTCAGCAACTGCAGCAACCATACAAGCTGCTGTGGGCTCTGGCCCCTCGGGCTTTGGCGACCACCCAAGAACCCTGCATTTGGCAGTGACTGAGGAGCTCCCAGGCTGAAGGCATGCATCTGAGGTGGCTCCAGTGGTCCAAGAGACCAGGAGTCTTCTAATTGTTGAAAAAAATTTTGGAAATGTTAAATATAAATGCCAAATCCCAAATTAGATTATCTTTAAATTAATTACTGTAAGCCTCAGTTCTTCAGCTTTAAACAAAAGTTGTCTTGCTTTTTCTCATAAGCTTTTTGTTTATATTAAAGACTGTGTGTGTATATATATATATATATAAAGAGAGAGAGACCAGGAGTCACTGTTGCATTTCAGATAATCATCCTGGGAACCTGGACTTCCTGGGTTCATCACAAAACAAGTGACCTGGGGAAAGATAGGCCATCCTTACGGTAGAGCGGATGAAGCTGGAGCCAAAGCAAAGGAACTGACAAAAGAGATGCAACCTCATTTCATTCTCAGTTTTGCAAAGAATTTACTGTTTTAATGACTTAGAGCAATTCAAGTTTACCCTATAATGACCATACTCTTACATGCATTCTTCCTGAGCTGCTAAGCTGGAGTGAATGAAATGAGGGCCCAGGAATTGCACACATTTGACAGTTGTGTCAAAATCTGGCACTGTCTACAGAGGTGAATCATGAAGGTAAAGGTCATGTGAGTCACATTAAAATAAAGGCTGAGAATGATTGGGTTTTCTATATTTTTTTCAAAGAGCCAATGTTAGTGGCCATCAACTCTGCTGTCAGCTATTAGTCCTCTGTAGCTTGTCTCAGGCAAGATGTGGGTTTGATCCCTATGGCAGGAAGATCCCCTGGAGGAGGACATGGCAATCCACTCCAGTATTCTTGCCTGGAGAATCCCATGGACAGATGAGCCTGGTGGGCTACAGTCCATTGGGTGGCAAAGAGTCGAATACAACTGAAGCAACTTAGCACACACGCACGCAGGCATTCACCATGTGATACGACATCAAGCTCTGAGGCATTCAGCGATGACAAGTGGCATGACAGTCAAAGAAAAAAAGGTGCAGACCCAGACTTTCTTTAACAGCCCATGTCTCTTGGAGTCATTCCCCCATCTTCCTACAGGAAGGTGTCTGCTGTGTTCTCCACCTCTGGGCTGATGTTCGCTTTTCTTTCACTAAGGTCCAAGTGGTATGGAAGCACCTGCCTATGGTCTGAGCCTTATTTTCAAAAAGCTGTTCTGACTTCCCTGGCATCTTCCATGTTCTTATGAAGCCTCAGCATAGGCCTGGTACAAAAGCCCACTGATAAAGCATCTTGAAGCCAGCCTTTGACATGGTGCCAAGACCACTTGGATCCCTTGCAGCTTCCTGGGAGCTGGTCCCAAAGGCTGAGCATCAGGCGTCCTGCCTGCCTAACCCAGGCAGGACCCAGCCGAGAGTGGAAGCCCTTGCGAAAGGGAGGCCTGACCTTTGTCAATCAGAGGCTGAGTCAGAGCTGCTGATCCGGAATCCCAGGTCCCACAACGTGAAGACACTCTCCTGCCACTCACTTGCCAGGATACCCAGCCCTGCCCCCCTCCCTCCTCCACCCCTTTGGCTGGCAGCGCTCACCTGCGTGGGAAGCACTCACTGGGTCACGGGAATATTTTCCCATCCCCTACAGTGCTGGGGTGGGTTGGTGGTGGTGGTGACTTGGGGTCATTCAGTGCCCTGCCTCTCAGTCTCCTCTGGGCCTCCTGTCTTGCTGCCACTGGGAATGGGCTGAACCATTCCTGACCCCTGGAGTTGAGCAACACTGCAGGGAGGCCATGGGTGAATGAGGATAACCACGCTGGGTTCAGCATGCCTTGTGACGCACAAAGCACATGAATGCCAAACCCCGGCCCACTTCCACGGGGAGGCTGAGGCCTTGTGGGGAGGGGGAGAGCAGACTTATGTTCTGAGGCTCGCCTCTGCCTCCTAGATTCTGCTTCCTCTGGATTTTTTCAGTTCGAGGCACTTTGGGACCTGTGTGCACTGTCCTAGGTCTGCACCTAACTCAAGTCCTTGCCTCAGTTTCCACCAAAACCAAACCAAACACTCACGAAAGACCTGTGTGGTCAAGGGCTGCTCAGGCCAAGCAGATTTAGGTTGCAGCAATACAAACAACTTTGAAATGAACTTTTGATCCTTAACAATCTTCTTTGAGGCTGTCCCACCTCTGAAGAGATCTAACTGATCAGACTACCCCAAGTTGCTAACCAAGTGTGGTTCATTAGCCGGCTGCACCGTAATTGCCAGCGTGGAATTGGGGGTCTATTGGGGGGAGTGTGTGTGTACATGTGTGTGCATAAGAGACAGGCAACTTTGTATTTTTGGCTCATTTGTTTGGATTTTGGTGTTTTTTTTTTAGGACACCTGTTTTTAAGGGAAGTTTTACATTTGGGGCTGTCATTATACACTCCCCTCAAACATTTTTACATTGGTGTCTAAGAGTTTTCATTTTAAGTTTAAATAGCTGCAAAAAATTAAAAGTCCACTGTAAATCTGAAATATTTTAACAGTTTAAACATTTAAAAATCATTGTTGTCCCTCATTTAAATGTATCCAAATAGAATTGAAATATTAAAGAAATTAACATCCTCCATCATCCTTTTAAAAATATCACAAATGTGCACTTCCTTAATGGTAAGAAGTTTTACATTATTCCTTCTTCTCTTTGAATTTGTATTTCCATTTCTCTTCCCCTATAAAACTTTATCATAATATAATATACATTTATGATTAAAATACTTTATTAATCACTTTATCATATTTATCTTATAAATGTATACAAATTCAAATTTAGTAGTTTTTCCTTTTCTGTGGCCATAAAGTTCTCAAGCTGTGCTGTCCAACACTATAGCAACTAGCCGCATGTGACTATTAAAACTTTTTTAAATAAATAAAATTTGAAATTCAGCTCCTCATTCACACTAGCCACATTCCAGGTATTTAATAGCAACACATGGCATATGGGGCTGTATTGGATGGAGCAAATCCAATCATCACGCAAAGTTCTGTTAGACAGCACTAGTCTACAGCAAGAAGATTTTCTTACAGAATGAGTTATCATTACAATTAGTAGTAACACACAATTCATCAAAATAACATAACTATATCACAGGTTTATTGAACATTTTAATAAAACATTATTATCCCAAAGAATATTTTGGAAATGCTTTTCTTAATGAGACCGTTGGTGCTTTCCCCTCCACATTAGTTCAGTTCAGTTCAGTCGTTCAGTCGTGTCCGACTCTTTGAGACCCCATGAATCGCAGCACGCCAGGCCTCCCTGTCCATCACCAACTCCCGGAGTTCACCCACACTCACGTCCATCAAGTCAGTGATGCCATCCAGCCATCTCATCCTCTGTCGTCCCCTTCTCCTCCTGCCCCCAATCCCTCCCAGCATCAGAGTCTTTTCCAATGAGTCAACTCTTCGCATGAGGTGGCCAAAGTACTGGAGTTTCAGCTTTAGTATCATTCCTTCCAAAGAAATACTCCTTCAGAATGGACTGGTTGGATCTCCTTGCAGTCCAAGGGACTCTCAAGAGTCTTCTCCAACACCACAGTTCAAAAGCATCATATCCATGGATAAATATTACTCTTTCAAGAATGAAAGTGGGTTCAGCATCAATTCTAGCTTTAATTTTTCACTTTTAAAAATGTAAGTGCTAAGAAAACATATTCAGGATGGAGGGAATTTATTGTAGGAATTCATGCATAATAACAAGATCATTATTAATCATTTATCACATGATATTGCTAAATGTTCATTGGTTTCTCCTTCACCTTTGTTAAAATGATGGGATAACATCTGATTTGCAAACAGATCTGTAGTCCTATCTTTGGAGTAATTCACTTGCTCAACTAGAACCAGGACTGAATTGTCTCTTTGATTCCCGTCTGGAGATTTTTATCAAGGACAAAATGACAAGAAGGAGCACATTTTTCTTTTGAAAAATATGGGAAAAGTCCACTTAAAAAAGAGGAAAGGGGAAAGGAGAACAGCTCAAACACAGGAGTATTCTCAGGGAGACCAATGTTAGTCAAGAGGACATCTAGAAATGAGCATCTAGAAACTGATTGTTTAATAGAATATGTATTACAACCTTTTAGAATGTCTTCATGGACCCTGGAAATATGTTTATCCCAGTTTAAAGACCATTGCTCCAGGACTTCCAAGTGTTTCTCAATTTAGCTCTCACCTTCTCTTCTTTCAGCCTCCACTTTTTAAAAATCCAAATATACAAATTATGTATTTGGATAAAAAAATTAAAGATTTATTCTTTTCTCTCTCTTTTTTTTGTTTCTTCCTTTTCAATATTTTATACCTAATATACATATATATACTTAAATAAGACATATATATATATAGTTGCTGTTGTCATTGTTTAGTTGCTAAGCTGTGTCTGATTCTTTGTAATCCTATGGACTGTAGCCTGCCAGGGCCCCTGTCCATGACATTTTCCCAGCAAAAATACTGGAGTGGGTTGCCATGCCCTCCTCCAGGGGATGTTCCCGACCCATGTCTCCTGCTTGGTAGGTGGATTTTTTTTACCACTGAGCCACCTGGGAAGCCCATATACGTAAATAGCAGATGATAAGCATAAATGTATTTTTAAATTTATATGTATAAATTAATAATTAAGCAAGTACTCTATGAACCTACCACTCAACTTAAAGCCAAATGATCCTAATAAAGTAGAACAATACCAAATGACCCAAATGTCTCAATTTCCCTCCTGGGCACATAATCAGATGGCACTTCCTCAGTTCCTTGTACATGCACATGGCCATGTGACTTGCTCTGGCCAATAGGATGTGAGCAGAAGTAACAAGTGCCTCTTCTGGATGGCCTCTCAGACCTAGTGCATGTCTTATCATGGTCCCTCTCCTCACCACACTTATTCAAGACACACCAACTGGTGGAGGCCATATTAGCTGGACTGTAATGAATCTTCAATGTATTTAAGCCATTGAGATTTCAGGGGCTGTTTGTTCCCAAAGCATAATTAGCCCATCATAAAGGACTGATGCTAAAGCTGAAACTCCAATACTTTGGCTACCTCATGCAAAGAGCTGACTCATTGGAAAAGACTCTGATGCTGGGAGGGATTGGGGGCAGGAGGAGAAGGGGACGACAGAGGATGAGATGGCTGGATGGCATCACCGACTCGATGGACGTGAGTCTGAGTGAACTCCGGGAGTTGGTGGTGGACAGGGAGGCCTGGCGTGCTGCGATTCATGGGGTCTCAAAGAGTCAGACACAACTGAGCGACTGAACTGAACTGAAACAGAAGTATTTCTGAAATTCCACGTATATCCCTTGGCAGTGGTGGTATTCTTTCCCTCTTCCCCAGTGTTAACCATTGTCCTTGCTTTTCTTTAAGGTTTTGCCATATATTTATATCATTAAATAATATGTTTTTGAACTCTATGAACATGAAATCATATTTTATTGTTTTTTGTAAAGTATTGTTTGTGAGATTCAGCGATACTATGAATATATCACAATTTATCACTTCTATTATTTATAAACATTTAAGTTGGGTTTCTTTTTTCTGTTACAAATAAGACCACTCTGAGCATGCTTGTACTTTTCTCCTGGGATCAAAGTAAGAAATGTTTTCTGGGCACCCCTGAGATGATTTTGGTGGGGGTGGAGGAGGTGATCTGAGAAGTCAAAACTGTTTTCATAATAATATAAAGATTTTTTGGCTTTTTTGCTTTCATACTCTCATAAGTAAATGGTGAAGTTTTCCACCAACTACATGAGATAACACAGACATGCAGAAGCAGATATGAGAATTCCAGCTGTCTTCTATTAACTCAGATTTCCAAGATTATAAAACAATGGCACTCTTCCCACTAAGTTGTTTTGTTTTAGAAAATAGTTATTTTTCATAAATGTTATTTGTTGGTTATGTAATGCATTTTTATTGTTACTTGTAAATGCATTAATAGGTTATCAAAGTCTTAGGTTTAATTTCTAGTGTGGTAAATATTGGTCAAGCTGGAATCAAGATTGCCGGGAGAAATATCAATAACCTCAGATATGCAGATGACACCACCCTTACGGCAGAAAGTGAAGAGGAACTAAAAAGCCTCCTGATGAAAGTGAAAGTGGAGAGTGAAAAAGTTGGCTTAAAGCTCAACATTCAGAAAAAGAAGATCATGGCATCTGGTCCCATCACTTCATGGGAAATAGATGGGAAAACAGTGGAAACAGTGTCAGACTTTATTTTGGGGGGCTCCAAAATCACTGCAGATGGTGACTGCAGCCATGAAATTAAAAGACGCTTACTCCTTGGAAGGAAAGTTATGACCAACCTAGATAGCATATTCAAAAGCAGAGACATTACTTTGCCAACAAAGGTCCGTCTAGTCAAGGCTATGGTTTTTCCAGTGGTCATGTATGGATGTGAGAGTTGGACTGTGAAGAAGGCTGAGTGCCGAAGAATTGATGCTTTTGAACTGTGGTGTTGGAGAAGACTCTTGAGAGTCCCTTGGACTGCAAGGAGATCCAACCAGTCCATTCTGAAGGAGATCAGCCCTGGGATTTCTTTGGAAGGAATGATGCTAAAGCTGAAACTCCAGTACTTTGGCCACCTCATGCGAAGAGTTGACTCATTGGAAAAGACTCTGATGATGGGAGGGATTGCGGGCAGGAGGAGAAGGGACAGAGGATGAGATGGCTGGATGGCATCAGTGACTCGATGGACATGACTGTGGGTGAACTCCGGGAGTTGGTGATGGACAGGGAGGCCTGGTGTGCTGCGATTCACGGGGTCGCAAAGAGTCAGACACGACTGAGCGACTGAACTGAACTGAACTGAACTGAAATATTGGTCAATATAACTCACCTAAGCAAAAGTTATTTGGCACCCTAAGCAATATTTCATAGTGAAAGGGGGTCCTGAAACCAAAAGCCTTAAGACCTGCTGTTCTAGGACACATAACGAAGAATGGAATTGCTGGGTTAGTTTCGCACATCTTGGATTCTCCTATGTAATGTGACAAGTTCTCCCAAGTGGTTGTACCAAGTCACCCTCCCACCAGAACACCTCAGAGTTCCTATAGCAGTACAGATGACCAACCTTCTCAGAAAGCCTTGTGAAAGGGGTGGCTTTAAATGCATCCACTTCTCCCCTCGGGCTTCCCAAGTGGCACTCGTGGTAAAGAACCCACCTGCCAATGTAGGAGACAGAAGAGACACAAGTTGGATCCCTGAATTGGGAAGATCCCCTGGAGGAGGTCATGACAACCCATTCCAGTACTCTTGTTTGGAGAATCCCCATGGACAGAGGAGCCTGGGGGTGGCTACAGCTCATAGGGTCACAAAGAGTCAGACATGACAAGTGACTTAGCATGCACACACACGCACTCGTCCCCTCTGCTGTCCCCTGCCCCACAGGGCTTTCCAGGTGGGCTTCCCAGATGAATCAGATTCATAGTCCACTCTCTGAGAAAAAAGTGGCTCCTTTGGCTCTGGGGACAGCTTCACAGTGAGGCTCTGAAGTCAAAGAGATTATGAAATGCCCCCACCCCATCAGGGACAGCTGTGGGCTGGGGTTCTGGACAGGAGAATGAGTTATTGCAGACTGAGGGTCTGCTTATCCACTTTGGATCTCTTGGGAACCATGCTAATTTTAGACCTCTCTGCAATTATAAATGTGTAACTTCTTTCTCCCTCTTCATTCACGCCTTCCGCTCCCCGCTCAGAGCTTTCCTTCCCCAAGTGCACCTTGCTGGAGCAGCTAAGGCAGGTTGTCTACATATCTGTAGCCCTCACCCTCCCCAGCCTAAAAAAGACCTGAAGAGGCCATAACTGGGCCTCTGGCTCTCACAGGCTGGAAAGGAGTTTCCCAGGAGAATTCCCAGCCTTGTCCTGGAAGATGAAATCTAGAAGGCATGTTCCTGCCTCAGAAACACAAAAAGGTGGAGCTTATTATTATTATTATTTTTAATTTTCTTAACACCAAAAACATTTTGTATTGGGGTATAGCCTATAACAATGTTGTGATAATTTGAGGTGAACAGTGAAGGGATTCAGTCATACATATACATGTATCCATTCTGATGTGGGGCTGAGTTTTGCACTCCATGATTCCAAAGCCCTCTCAGGCTGGGACCACGAATAGTTTATCATATCCTTTCTTTGAACACAAACACGCACACCTGGGAATAACTGCATTCACAGGAAGTAGGCCAGTCTGGAAGAATAAAAACCGTCCTCATTTTCAGAAACATGTTTACCCCCAGACAGGCTTTTTAACCCGGAAGAATGCTGCTGGGTTGTGTCCATTCCCTTCAGAGCCCTCTTCCCTCCACCCTTCCCACAAAACCTCCACTTCCGTCACAAGTTGGCAGGAACTTGCTGTTCCTCAGGCCTGGGATGCCTGCCAGAGCCCTCCCGTTTTCCGGAGAGATTTTCTTCTATTTCTAAGTAGAGTTGTTTAAAATCCGGATGCCATATGGAGCCCGGCTCCTTGCCCTTCACATCCCACCCCCTTCCCTAACCCCTGGGCCCACAGAGCAGGCCCCTCCCCACTTCACTGTTCTTGGCTATGGAGCCAGCCAGTGTGACCACAGCCAAGCTGCTTCTGTGCAGCAGGCAGGCTCCGGCTCCAGGTCAGCGATGGGGGAAGCTGCCAGAAGAAATCTCACTGGGCAGTGAGGCTCCTGAAAGACCTACCAGCTGCCTCTTCTCTCAGGCCCCTCACTTTCTTCTCCCCCAACTCACTGTCCTAGTGTCCTCAGACCAGAGGAATCAGACCAGCTCATCTAGCCCTCAGACAGAGCCAGACTTAAGCCAGCACAGATGACAGGGAGATAGTCTAGTTGAAAAAAACAACCAAAGGAGTGTCTATAGCCTTCATTCATTTTGTTCTAATACACAGCCATTCATTCATTAATTTTCGGTCCAACAAGGTATCTACACGTACCAGCTGCTGCTCTCAGTATTGTGCCGTTGTGGATCTTATGTACAACTGATGGATATTAGAGATTTAATATAGGAAGGAAAGGGGCTTCCCTGGTGGCTTGGTGGTAAAGAATCCGCCTGCCAGCGCAGAAGACTCGGGTTCTGGGAAGATCCTACATGTTTCGGAGCAACTAAGCCTCTATGCCACAACTACTGAGCCCGAGCTCTAGAGCCTGGGAGCCAAAACTACCAAGCCCATGTGCCACAACTGCTGAAGCCCACGCTCCACAAAAAAGAAGCCTGCACACCACAACTAGAGAGTAGCCCCTGCTCGCTGCAACTAGTAGCCCCTGCCGAAGTAGTAATGAAGACCCAGCTTAGCCAATAAATAAAAATTTTAAATATATATATATATATATATATAGGAAGGAAGGAATAGGAAGCCATTGGAAAAATTATAATTAGAGAATAATTAGAGGCTGCTCAGCCCCAGATCTGAAAATATCCTTTGACCCTATTGCAAACTTATCGGTGCATCTAGGGTTCACCCGGCCTGAAGTCCAGATCTAGCAATCAGGAAGGCTGAAAAACCCACCAAGAATGTAATGGCAAAGGGAGTGGGGAACTGAAAATGTAGCTTTGAATTTCCCGCAACACATACACAGAAGGAAGTGAGCCATCATCGGAAGCTTAGAGAGGAGGGCCCTGGCCCCAGCAGCCGCAGAACCCTTTGCTCAAGTCTGCAGAGCTGCTGGCAATTAGAGGATCTCCCCCAAGCTGGGGGAGGGGCCCTTGGCCTCCTTCCTTGGTGCTGCTTTTCTGGTTGCTACAGGAGCTGTGGGTGTGCTTAGCCGCTCAGTCACGTACGACTCTTTGCAACCCATCAGGCTCCTCTGTCCATGGGATTCTCCAGGCAAGAACACTGAAGTGGGTTGCCATTCCATTCTCTAGGGGATATTCCCAACCCAGGGATCGAACCCAGGTCTCCCACATTGCAGACAGATTTGTTACTGTCTGAGCCACCAGGAACGAATCCGTATACCCACAGGTCACCCATGGTGACAGGTTGGGCAGGGGATCCAATAAGAAACAATCACTGCTGTTCTCCAGAGTCGTAGTGAGGTCCAAGTCTTTACAAATCAAATTCAGTTTTCCACAGTGAACTCATTGTCTGTGTGGGAGACTTTATCTCTGTTCCTGATGATTGTTTCTTGAGCAAGGCCTTCAACATTTGGCTTTGAGTTTCTCTGTGTCCAGCTTATCTGTCACATGGACACTGATCTATAAATACACATTCATTCATTCAAGGAACATGCACTGGGTGGCAACCACGGCCAGGCCCTGTGCAGGATGCCGAGAATGCTGTTTTGGAGAAGTACGGGTCCTGCCCTGAGGGTTGTGATGAGAGAGGCAGGCACCTGAGAAATGCTCTCATGGAGACATTAGTGAGCCAAGTGTCTGGGGCAGACAGGAGGGCACTCCTGACTCCCCAGGGGTGCATCTGGGCCTTCACCCAGTGTCGATTGCACTGCACTAGGCATTGGGATCTCAGCAGGCTTAGCTTAGGATGGATGGTGAGCTCATTGAAGATGAATGAATAGAACTCGGAAGGCAGGCTCCTGACGGGGAAGGAGCCGGGAGCTGGTGGAGTGAATGACTTGTGCAAAGGCTGAGAAGGGGAAAAGGGCAAGGTTCACAGCTTGCCAAAGAGTAGTTCCCATGTCGGAGCCTGAGTGTGGGGGTGGGGAAGTGGCCTGACAAGGAGAACTTGGGAGTGGAGAGGCCAGAGGGTGTGTGTGGAGGACTTGCCAAGCAGAGTTTGGACTTTGCTCTATAATAAGAAGGAACTATGGAAGGTTTTGAAAGCATGACATGATCAGATCAAGAGACACACTCGCATATACATACATATATATAATATATGTATTATACAAACAGCTACACACATATAGATACCTATAAAATACACTAAAATATCTAAATATTTAAAACATATATATATTTGAAATACATATATTTCACTCCTATAAATCTAGATAAATCATTTTTTATGTTTTTCTTTCTCTGTTCACTCTCCCTCAGGCAGTTAGAAGCCTGCACATTGCCCAGGAGAATTACGATGCTCTTAGCAGAAACATAAAGAGAAAAACACAATTAATATTCAGTTGGGGTTCCCCCCTCCTTTTATTCCAAATGATGCTCTTGAGAATCAATAAGCAAGGCACTAGGGAAGTGAATTGAAAAAGAAGCGGAGAGGGGAGTGGGCAGATGACACCCCTCCCAAGGGGGCCTCCTCTTCCCCCACCACTGGGGTGGGAGATGCACAGAGGAAGGCTGGAGACACAGGCAGCCTAGGGAGGAGGAGGCCCCTTGAGAGACTGCCGTGATGCCCGCACCCACACGCCTTCAGCTTCTTCGCACTGACTCATCTCTACCCCTGGGCAGAAGGGGTGGAAGTTCTACAACAGCTGGCTGAGCGCTGTGGGGGTCACACCTGAAACTGCTGAGCCCCATCGTCTGAACTGGCTGAGGTGAGGGCTTAGGTCAGCCCTCCAGCTCTCCCACTCCACTACCCCAGAAGGGTAGTCCCAAGAGGCCACACAAGAGGGGAAGGAATGGTGCGGGAGCTATAAATATATATATATATATATATATATACACCACATATCATTAAAATATTTTTTGAGACAACTTACAAAATATACCCACTGTAAAATCTTTTAAAATTGTATAAAGAAATAAGATATAAGGAGAAAATAGAGCAGAAGTAAAAGAAAGGAGATTCATGTAGAAAGGCAGTACTCAGTGATTTGCACTGATCTTATAAAATTTTCAAACGTAGGCTATCAATTAGGTTGTGAACTTCCTATAAAACAAAGCAAAAATGAAAATGTGAGTTATGAAATTGTTGTTGTTGTTTAGTCACTTAAGTTGTGTCGGACTCTTTTGCAACCCTGTGAACTGTAACAAAAGATGAAAACCAGTTCCCCGGGACTAGCTCTATTTGTCCTTGTTCTGAGACCCGAGTGAACATTTTCCTCCAAGTCCTCATACAGGGCAGTCTCCCAGTGCCCCCAACAGCTCTCCAGCAACACTAAGTTTTCTATGGCATTTTCCATAGGGTCACTGTGGGTGATACTCCAAAGGTCAATTTAGGACAGCAATTCTTTGAGGTGGCAGAGGAGGAAGGCCAAACACATCAACCCACAGTATTAGACTTAATCCAATGTGGATCCAAAAATAATATCTACATTCTCTAAAGAGAGGACTGCATATCCTTCAAGCATTCTTCCATAAACATTTCTTAAAAGTTGAGTTGTACATAGAAGTTATACTATCTGAAAAGACTCAGCTAGAATAATTTTCTACTACTGATTAAAAGCAAGTAAGTAACCTTAAAAATCAATCTAACACATTCCATAGAAACACTAGAAAGTCATTAACAATTATTTTCTATATCATAATTTTCACAATCTACAAATGTCTATAATAGAAGAGTTAAAAAATCAGTAACAAAATATGATGTGTAGCATGAAGCACTGGGAGAAGAAAAGGAAAGATATAAAATATTAATTGGTCAGTTCTAAGTGGAAAAATGTGTGTGTGTGTGTGTACTTATATATAAGGAGAGAGAAAGAGTGAAAGAAAGGATATAAATGTTTACTGTCTCTAGGAGGTAGAATCCTACCACTTTGCTCTTGACATGGGCTTCCCTGGTATCTCAGTGGCAAAGCATCCACCTGCCAATGGAGGAGATGCAGGTTCCATCTATGGGTTGGGAAGATCCCCTAGAGGAGGAAATGACAACCTACTCCAGCATTCTTGCCTAGGAAATCCCATGGACAGAGGAGCCTGGCAAGCTACAGTCTGTGGGGTCACAAAGAGTCGGACACAGCTGAGCAACTAACACTTTCACCTTCACTTCCTCTTGACATAGTGTAGGTTCTCCTTACTCCTAACACAAGGATTCGGGTGCATGTGGTATGTTTGGAGATAATCCAGGCAGCACTAGAAGGGGAGTGGGAAAGTGAAACAGAGCAGGGAAGAAAGCCAATCAGGAGTGCCTTGGTGAGGGGCACTTGCATGTGGGCAAGTGGGCAACTGGAGTGAAATCCCCCAGGGACTCTCTGAGAGGCATGCGTAACATATCTTAGACATGTGGCGCTGAAGGTCAGATAGCTGGGGATTTTACCCAGCCACTCTCACCCCTACTGTTGAGGGTTGCTCTTGGGGTGTTAACTCCCCAGTACTTTTGACCTGCCCTGTGTGGAGGCCAAGGAAGCCCCTGTGGCCTCAAGAAGATAAAGTCCTCACGAAGAGGACAGAGATGCTGAAAAAAGGACACCACCGACAGATAAGGTCCCCTGTCAGCAGGGGACCTCCAGAACAGATTAGGAATATGGACAGACAACATAGTTTTCAAATTTTCTATGTGTATTACTTTTGCTGTTGGGAAAATACTTTAAAAAATTGAATTGTCAGAAGCTGTCTGTTGGCACCTGTTACAAGAATTGCAGAGCTGACCATGACTCTCCCAAACAATGACAATTCCCTCTCTGTCCAAAGGTGGACTTGGGCCAGTACAATAGAAAGAATGAAGTTCGTCTCATCAAATATGCTGGAAGCAACCCAGAACATAGGTTCCCTGGTGGCTCACTTGGTAAAAGAAACCGCCTGCCAATGCAGGAGACGAGGATTCAATCCCTGGATTGGGAAGTTCCCCTGGAGAAGGAAATGGCAACCCACTCCAGTATTCTTGCCTAGAAAATTACATGGACAGAGGAGCCTGGCAGGCTATAGTCCATGGGGCTGCAAAGAGTCAGACATGACTGAGTATACAGACACACACACACACACCAGAACACAAGCCAATGAGAAGTCAAAATCTCAAACCTTCACCCATGGAATACTAGCCACATGGATGCTGGCCTAAAATTTGTTCACATTGGGAGTTACCAACTGTCCACTAGACCATAGCACTCAGTCATGCATTCATGAAGCATTTAAATTTAGGCATTACAGTTACCAAGGAAAGATGACTTTCATTTTACATTTATCATCACAGACTTCAAATGGGTGCCCAACCCTGCCTGAGAATGATCACATCTGTTCTAGTAAGTTCGTCTTCCCCATCGTAGCAGTTGAGAATGCATCATAGGGAGCATAACTAGCCTAAGGACCCAGCAGCTGTGCTCTGAAATCCATCCAGGTCTGTGCTGATGCTAAGACCACCTTCCCAGGTGCTGCTCCCCAATGACTGGGCTCAGCAGGAACAGCAAGGAAACAGAGGACTCCTCTGACAGCCAGCTTCAGCTCTCCATTGGCCTCGCTGAAACTTCTCTAGATTTCATGGCAGTCTAGTACGCTTCCATTCGCCCTTCCTTTCCTCTCTTCTTCACTTGGAGTCAGACCTGCATCACTATCTGACAGCTTTCCCAGCCTCTTCTGGCTCCCTCCCCATTTTTTTCTTAGGCATGGTTCTACTAATAAAATCCTTGCATGTTTACGCCCATATTGGCATCTGCTTCTTGCAAGACCTGGGCCGATACACCACTCTTGAAACTGGCTCTTTCCTCCCTCTCCTCTCTTCTCAAGAACTCCCTTCTCTTCCCCCCTCACAGCTGATGTCCTGAAGCCTGACAATGGAAATCATCAGATGGAACCTAAATCCACAAGCATATTTTTTCATCACAATATGCGGAGATGAAGTGTCCCTCCTCCTGCCGAAGCCCAATCTTTCCAGAGGCACCCAGGGTCTCACCCCCTTCTCCCCAAGAAGATCTTCACCCCTTCAGTTCTCTTCTCCTCTCCTGCAGCAGCAGTCTCTTCCTCATTCTCTGCTGTCCAACCCCTCTGGCTATTGCCTCATCCTTTACTCCTCTCCAAAATCAAATTTTTAGGAGGCAATATTTACACATCTTATCACCACTTAGTCACTTACCATTCACCCCTAATCCACTTCATTTTAGCCTCAGCAACCACTGCTCTAGTGCTCTTGCCAAGGGCAACACTATTTCCACTCAGGCAAATCCATGGAACACTCACCTATCTTCGTCTCACTCAGCTGTTCACAGCATTTGGCACAGCTGACCATTTCCTCATTCTTTAAACTTTCTTCTCTTTTGACTGACACCATAGACTCCTGGTTTTCCTCCTACACTGCTGGCTATTCCTTCCCAGTCTCTTTTTCTGAATCTTCCTCTTTTGTCAGATATCCAAATGTGGTGTCTTCCAAGGCTCTCAACTCTTTTCTCTGTCTTTCTCCCTATGTGAGCTCATTCATGACCTGGTTTTCAGTACCACTGATATGCATGAGTGTCAAGTTTGTATCTCCAGCTTTTACATTCCTCTAATATTTAGACATGTTATAACCATCTACCTACTCCACATCTCCACTCAGATGTCTAATAAGCATCTCAAATTTAATAGATCAGAGTTTTGTTTTTTTTTCTCTCCCCAGATATGCTCTCCTTGGCCCTCTTTTTCTCAGTAAACAGCACCACCATTCACCCTGATTGTATTAGTCAGAGATCTAGGAGTGACCTTAATTCTTCCCACTTCAACTCCAGACTATAAGGAAAGGCATATGTGTTTCTCTTTTTCTGTATTTCTATGTTTCATTCATTACCTGGACTTTACAACATGACTGAATCTTTCCATTTCCCTTGCACTGCAGAGGGAAAGGCTCCTCCGATAGTAGAGCCTGACTCTGGGAGTGCTCCCAAACTTACGGAGTTAGACTCTCGCCCCTTGGAGGAAGCCGCATGCTTCTGTGGCATTCCTCTGTTGTCCAGGACTCTCGGGCTGAAACCACGCACAGAGAAAAGTGGTAAGTATTGGAAACGTGTATCCCACTGAAACCAGATTAGCAACCACAGTGCAGTCTCTTAAGGTTAGGGTGGGTGTTTGCTGTTTTATGTTTCATTGGTTGCTGAAAGAAAAGGTGGTGGGGAGAGGAATCATCAGGAAAGCTTTCATAAAATGGGGATCAAATCACCACCACCCTTAGCAAGGGGGAAGGGGGTGAATCATGATTTTCACGTCGAAAGTCAACCCCTTTCTAATCCTCCAGCCTGATCTCAACTCATGATGTTTAACATTGCAACAAGAGGAGCCAAGGGTAAATAACTAGTGAATTAATTAAATTACAGGGGGGGAAAAAGCTAAACATGCTTAAATATAATCCCAGAGAAACAAATGCATATGGTCCTCTAGAGACATGTAGAAGAATATTTACAACAGCTATATTCATAATAACAAAAAAGTAGAAACATCCCAAACATCCTTCAATAGTGAAATAAGGAATAGTGGTCTCTTCATACAGATGAATACTACACAGTGGAAAAGAATGAACAAAGTAAGCACTCATCAATATGGACAAATCTCATAGACATTAGGCTGAACCAAAGAAGTCAAACACAAAACAGACAGAATGTGGCAGACACACTCTGTGGTGACTCCCCCCAACACACCATATCCTTATCCAATCCTCTCCTTTTGATTGCAGGGGGACTCTGTGACTTGTTTCTAACAATAGAATAAAGCAAACGTAATGGAACATTGCTTCTTTGGTTAGATCATGATATATGTCACAAGTAACGGAACACCACTTCTCCCATGGTAATATCACTTTATACAAGACTCTGTCATTGTAAACTAGAGAGAGAGAGATTCTCCCTTACTTTCCATGAAGTAGCTGTCATATTGTGAGAGAGCCTGTGATAAGGGGTCCTTGTGGCAAGGAACTACAAGTATTTCCTAAGAACTGAGAGTGGCCTTTGGCCAACAGTCATGCAACCACAAGGGAGTGAATTCTGCCAAGAACCTGAATGAACTTGCAAGCAGTTTCTTCCCCACCAAGCCATCAGATGAGAACACAGCCTAGCCAAAATCTTGACTGCAGCCTCAGAAGATCCTGAGCAGATGATCCAGCTAAGCTATGCCCCAGAAAATGTGAGATGATAAATATCTGTTGTTTTAAACTACTATGGTTATGGTAATCTGTTATACCATAATAGAAAATTAATACAGAAAATACATTGAATGACTCCTTTTATATGAAGTTCAAGAAAAGGAAAAGCTAATCAATGGTAAGAGAAATCAGAATACTGGTTACCTCTAGAGTAAGGAAGGATAATAAAGTATGAATGAGCAAGGGTTACTTTCTGGGATGATGAAGATGTCTATATATCTGAGTAGTGGTGACATGGATATACATGTACGCAAAAGTTTATTGAGCTGTACACATAAGATTAATACACTTTAAACACTTTATTATATATATTATATTCTTTGATTTGAAATTATTTAAAAGAAGAAGAAAACCAAAGGAGAGCAGGATTTCAGAAGAAGGATCCTTTCTGAAGAAAGGATCTGCTCACCAGTCTTATATCCAGTTGAGCCTCCAGCAAAGAGAGGTTCCCAGAATTTGGATTCTAGCACATTTTCTTAGCCTTCCCTCAGCTGAGGTCCACGTCCCTGACCTACACTTCTTAAAGGAAGCCACTTGAAGAATTTGGGGCAGAATTTTAAAGCAGGGTCATGGTATTAATTTAACAATGATGGTTTGACTGTTGTTCATTTGCTAAGTCATGTCCATATCTTCTCGAACCCATGAACTGCAGCACACCAGGATTCCCTGTCCTTCACTATCACCCAGAGTTCGCACAAATGCATGTCCATTGAGTTGGTGATGCTATCTAACCATCTCATCCTCTGCTGCTCCATTCTCTTTTTGCCTTCAATATTTCCCAGCATCAGGGTCTTTTCCAATGAGTCAGCTCTTCACATCAGCCAAAGTATAAGAGCTTCAGCATCAGTCCTTCTGGTGAATATTCAGGGATGATTTCCTTTAGGATTGACTCATTTGATCACCTTGCAATTCAAGGGATTCTCAAGAGTCTTCTCCAGCAGCACAATTTAAAAGCATCAATTATTCAGCTCTCAGCCTTCTTTATGGTTCAACGCTCACATCTGTATGTGACTACTGGAAAAACCATAGCTCTGACTATCCAGACTTTTTTTTCAAAGTGACATCTCTGCTTTTTAATACACTGTCTGGGTTTGTCATAGTTTGCCTTCCAAAAGAGCAAGCGTCTTTTAATTTTGTGGCTGCAGTCACCATCCATAGTGATTTTGGCTCCCAAGAAAATAAAATCTGCCACTCTTCCATGTTTTCCCTTTCTTTGCCAGGAAGTGATGGGAGAGTTTGTTTGACTAGTCCTTCATAACCCAGAATCCCTGTGATGCAGATGTCTTTGGATGAGGCTTACTTGTGTCTATCTCTCTCTGGAAGCTTGGGTGATCCAAAATGTCACTTAGCTAGTGTGAGTGAACCTGGCCAACAGAGCAGCAACCATATCACAAGGGGATTTTATCATTCTCTACTGTCTTTGTGTCCACATTCTACTGGGTGGAGTCTATACTCTTGGATGTTCACATATTGAGGGTTCTGGGAAGTCTCCAGTTATCTCCTGCCTCTTGAAGTCAATCACACAGACAGGCGCCTTCACTGGCCCATCCTACCCCTCCACCCCCCAGCAGAGTTCCCTCATATCTTTGCTAACGCCTCCTGCCTGCTCAGCTTCTAACATGACTCAGTCAACCATACTCTCTGCTGGATTCTCTGCTGACAATCCAGCTTTGTTTGTGCTCTCTTTAGATGGGCTCCAGGGAAGAGCTTCTGTTTCTCAGTGCTTTCTCAAGATATGTACTCATCTTAGAACTTTTCTCCCCACTTCTTGAAAGATTAACCCTATTGTTTCAGGGGATAGGAGACAATGAGGATAACTGGGGATAGGAGACAATGAGGATAACTAACTGGGAAATATCAGCTTAGGTCCTGCACAGATCCAATACTTTCAAAACACTCAGCACTCTCAGGGGAAAAATCTCAGCCTTGTGATTCCCACAATCAACCCTGGCCTCTGTCTCAGTATCAAAGCAGAGGTGGATCTACTGTAAAGCGAATGAAGCTCTGAGATCCACTGACTCCTCTTGCACTCACTCCTCCAGGCTTTTGAAGGGCCCTAGCAATGGGATCATAGAGCCATATATTTTTGTAAAATTGGCAATATATATATGTGTGTGTGTATATATCAATTTATATGGTACATGTATACAGTAGAATATTTACTATTATAAATGTATAATATATAGCATATAATAGACTACATATTATATATATCACTGATACATACAGTATGTTGCTGCTGCTCAGTCGCTTCAGTTGTGCCTGACTCTGTGCAACTCCATGGATTGTAGTCCACCAGGTTCCTCTGTCCATGGGATTCTCCAGGCAAGAATACTGGAGTGGGTTGCCATTTCCTGCTCCAGAATATATGGTGTATATATATATATAAAATATACAAGTTACAGGGTCCACTTGAAATATGTATCACACTATCTGCAGTATAAATAATAAAATATACATATGTAAATATATGTATTTCTATCAGCAACAATTTAAAATCACAGCCTCTTTTCACTCTCCCTCCTCCTCTATCATGCATTCACCCCAAGTCAGTCAGTCCTGGACAGCTCATGGGCATTTGGGGGATCTGGCTGAGGAGAATTCAAATTAGAGACACACCTCTGCATGCATTTAGGGAATGTCTGTGGTGTTTTCCACATGCAGATCAGTGACAGCGAGCCATCCCACTGCAGGAATGGCCTTGACAGACCACTCTGCAAGCTCATCCAATGTCCTGACATGTCCTCTCTAAGTGAAGCTAAGGCAGAGATGGATGCACCTTGTTCATTTATCCCAACATTCTTATTTCTCAAATCCTTCACCTTCTCCTTCCTCTTAGTTCCCCACCTCCCAATATAGCCAAAAAGGGAGAAGCAATGGCCTGGTCTCTTCATAATTACTTACTGTCCCACCTCCCTCCAAATAAACACACACACACACTCACGGCACTGTGATCTGTTCCCCTAACACATTTAGCATATAAGCCATTTATAAGGATAAATACCCAGTGAGGTCTAAGGACTGTCTAGAGTCTAAACAGCAAATAGACCAAGTCCCATACCAGGAGTTTTGAGAAATAATTCCTGGTAGATTTCACAAATGCTTATCTGTCCTCTATATGAAATGTAAAAGCTGGACCCGTCACATCCAGTTTCATTATTGACCATGGGGATAACCATAGGGTGAACCAGAGAATAGCTGGTGTGATTAATTTCTGACTCAGGCCTTTAACACCATCTTGATACTAACTAGTAGTGATCTGATCTGCTCCCTCCAGACATCTGGGGCCTCATGAGACTGGCAACCAGAACAGGACACACACTCTCAATTGCTAAACAAACTGGATACCTTTTGAGGCCTTAGCAGTCATAGTCCCTGAACTTTGCCTGCCCTGGTAGACTAAGTTAGGAGAAGACAGCTTTTGCCTCGTGGAATAATGTATGTAAACTCTGCCAATTATCAGAAGCAATATAAATGCAGTGTTTCTACTTACTGTTTTTAAAAGCCCTGATCTGGAAGTCCTTGGAAGGTGTTCCCGAGCCCATAGTACTCAGCTGGCATTCCCCTAAAGCACGTTAAATGTGTACCTGACTAATAATTTGGCCCAAAAAGAAACCCTTATGGTAATACAATTCTATTTTTATAAGAGCTACAAAGAAGACTATTAATGGCGATGCTTTCTGTTGCTAATAATCAAGCTTGCCAAAAACAGTACCTTTGGTGTTCAGGTCCTCACACCCCTGAGATGTGAGAGACTGCTGGAGCTCAAACCAACCAGTCCCCAGGAGATATTGGCTTCTTTTGCTATGAAAGTTTTGCCTATGAAAAGCATGACTTTTTTTTTTTTAATGTCCTTTGGCCTTTCTGCTTCCTCTGTGTTCAGTGTCCCAAAGCTAAATTCAAAGTCTATCTGTTTCTCTAAATAGACTTGCATTATTAGTTAGTGTTCTATGAGTAAATGTCATCCCTCCCTTCATGAACATGGTGGTCCTGATTCTAAGGGTCATAGCTAAATAGTAGCTCATCCTAGTGGTTTAGGAAGCCCTTTTCTCTGTTTTCAGGATTAAAAATAAAGATTACTCACATAGATCTGTGATTCTATCTTGGCAGAGAGTTTCAGAGTCCGAAAACCAGCATCTATTAGATGAACATTTAGAGGCTTAATTTCAGAATCTCAAATGACAGAAACATTCTCACTGACTGCAAATGAGGGCCAGAATACTAGGTGAGTTTTTATATTTTAAGCAGCCTTAAAACAACAGGGACTATCATCTCTTGAATTTCCGTATTTCAAAATGCATTCTTGAACTGCCACAACAAAAAAAAAGTTGACGTTCAGTCATTGAGAAAATTACCTGGTAAATTATCAAGAACATTTGTTGATACACAAAGAACTATGCTAAGTACCTTGGTGCCCAAAAAAACAGGACACAGTTTCTATCGGGAGGACCTTACAGTCCAGCCGAGGAGTCAAAACATGTGCCCTGGTGAACACAAATAGAAAGTGAGAGGTGCCACAAAAGAGGGGCAAACAAGCTATAGGATTTCAGATGCAAGAGATTACTTCTAGCTGAAGAGACTCCATGAAGATCTTGAAGGAGGTGACATCTGAGCTGAGTTTTAGAAGGTGTGCATAGTCTTGCTACTAGATCTGCCTGGTGTTTCTCCAGTTACCCACTCGATAATGTTTTCTTGCCAGTGGCTCTCATAGTTTTGACTTGTGTGAGTTTTCTATTGCTGCATAACACATACCACAAATTGGATGACTTAAAACAACCCACATTTGTCATTTCATAGTTTCTGTTGGTCCGAGACACAGAGTAGCTAAGTTCTCTGCTCAGGGTCTCGAGATATTAGCTGGGCTGTGCTCTCACCTGGAGTTCTTCTGATTTCACTCAGTTGTTGGCAGAATTTTCTTGTAGGACTGAGGTCCCTTGTTTCTTACTGGCTGTTGCTTGGCGTTGCTATCAGCTCTTAGAGGGCACCCTTATCGTGTAGCCTCATGGCCTTCTCACAAGGCTGTTTACCTCTTCAAAGCCAGGAGGAGAATCCCTAATTTAGGGAAAATCTGACAGGGGGTCCCCACCTCCAGGCTCTAATGCCTGATGAGCTGAGGTGGAACTGACTTAATAATAATAAAAATAAAGTGAACAATAAATGTAATGCACTTGAATCATTCCAAAGCCACCCCTACCTCACCCCGTGTCCATGGAAAAATCGTTTTCCAAGAAACCAGTCCCAAGTGCCAAAAAGGTCGCGGACTGTTGCTTTAAAGGACTCATCTGATTATGTCAGGCCACCAGTGTAATCTCCCTTTTCTTAACTCAAAGTAACCGACTAGGGACCTTAATTACATCTGCAAAATCCCTCTACCTTTGCATCTCATGTAACTTAATCATCCCAGGAAATCCCCATCAGAGGCACAGGTCCCCCCAACTCAAGGGGAGGGGATTATGCAGGACGTGTAGACCAGGAGGTGGAAATCTCGGGGTTCACCCTGAGGCCAGTCTCCCTACCACATGGTTCAAGCAAAAGTGTAAGTTTAACACCCATACACTACACAAACCTTACCACAAATTCCATCTCTGACTATAAATGTAAACCACTAGGGTATAAGAGGCAAAGAAAGGAATGGTGAATGTGAAAAGTGAGGTAGTAGATTGAACTTTCTTTTATTTATTTTTTTTTTCACCTCTTATTATAGCTTTTTTTTTTAATTTTATTTTATTTTTAAACTTTACATAATTGTATTAGTTTTACCAAATATCAAAATACCTGTGGCGGATTCATTTTGAACTTTCTTTTAAATACAACTGCCACAACACGGTGCGTGTTCACTATACTTAATACATACACACTACATTGCTGCAATAGAGCACACAGAGCATTACATGCACACATACACACACTACGCAGGCTGTTTTTACCATACGACGCTGAACCCTCCCTCCATTGTGTAGTGTGTTCTGTGTTACACCCCCCTTCTTGAATCTGGACAGAATTTTGTATCTGCCTCAACAAGTATAATATTGGTATTATTATATTACCAAAATATTACCATGGCTAACACCATTAAACAGGTATTATATATACATAAAATGCTTTACAGTCTGTCATTATTATATAAGCAGTTTTACATTTTTTTCACTGCTATGTGCTACAACCTCTCTATGAAATAAGTTCAATATTTAGCAAATGAGAAAATTAAAGAAATGCAAAAAAAAATGCATCTAGACCTAAAACTGATTTGTAGTGAGAGAGCCTAGAAGGATCCTAACTCCAAGTTCATTCTCCTTTCCAGTTCCTTCTTCAGGGAGAATGAGATGAAACATTAAAGCATCACATACTGTCAGTAAATGCTAGATTTTCCAAGGATTTCTAGTTTCTTAAAGGTTCAGTATGATTTGTTCACTATGACAATTAGTTCAAATCTTTTTTCCCTCTCACTCTATGACTGTTTTCATCAGTTCAGTTCAGTCGCTCAGTCGTGTCCGACTTTGTGACCCATGAATTGCAGCACGCCAGGCCTCACTGTCCATCACCAACTCCCAGAGTCCACCCAAACCCATGTGCATCGAGTTGGTGATGCCATCCAGCCATCTCATCCTCTGTCGTCCCCTTCTCCTCCTGCCCTCAATCTTGCCCAGCATCAGGGTCTTTTCAAATGAGTCAGCTCTTTGCATCAGGTGGCCAAAGTATTGGAGTTTCAGCTTCAACATCAGTCCTTCCAATGAACACCCGGGACTGATCTCCTTTAGGATGGACTGGTTGGATCTTCTTGCAGTCCAAGGGACTCTCAATAGTCTTCTCCAACACCACAGTTTAAAAGCATCAATTCTTCAGCACTCAGCTTTCTTTATAGTCCAACTCTCACATCCATACATGACCACTGGAAAAACTGTAGCCTTGACTAGTCTGACCTTTGTTGGCAAAGTAATGTCTCTGTTTTTTAATATGCTGTGTAGGTTGGTCATGACTTTCCTTCCAAGGAGTAAGTGTCTTTTAATTTCATTGCTGCAATCACCATCTGCAGTGATTTTGGATTGTTTTCAAACATGTTTGCATACTTTAAAGTGTTTGATTTAATTTTTGTTAATAACAGAATGGGCTTCCCAGATGGTGCTAATGGTAAAGAACCTGCCTGCCAGTGCAGAAGATGTAAAGAGACGTGAGTTTGATCCCTGGTTGGGGAAGATCCCTTGGAGAAGGAAATGGCAACCTACTCCAGTATTCTTGCCTGAAGAATCCCATGGACAGAAGAGCCTGGCGAGCTACAGTCCATGGGGTTGCAGAGTCGGACATGACTGAAGCGACTTAGCACGCACAGCCAGCAGAGTATAATAGAGTGATGCTAAATTACTTTCAAGACTAAGTCATAAAAATAATACCCTCTTCCACGTTGTCTCTTGATACGCTTTCTCTTGGAACCCAGCCACTATGCTGTGAGAATGCAGGTCTTTCAGAAAAGCCACATGAAGGTGTTCCAGTCGACAGTCCCAGTTAAGGTCCCAGCCAACAGCCAGCAATAAATAGCAGACTTGTGAGTGAATGAGTTTCGGATGACTCCACCCCCAGCCGAGGAGTCACCCCTCACCTTTGAGCCACCCTAGCAAGTGCCATGCTGAAATCACAGATTGAGGAACAAAACTCATGCTCGTTTGAAGCCACTGAGTCTGGGGTGACTTGTTAAGGAGCAATATAGGACTGGAACAGATGTGGAATGGCAAGATGGGCCCTGGCAGCTCTGAACAACCCTGGAATCAAGAGGAAACTCTCCTGTGGCCAGGAAGGTATAAGTGCTAAAGATTCTGACATCCAGCAGCCTAGTATCACACAGCATTCTAATCTTTCCTGCTTGAATGTGGGGCCCCCTCCACACAGCAGATTAAGAACAATGAGCTGCTGTTACAGGGAGCTTGACACGCTGTTCCCAGGCAAAACAGGAAGCAGGGGGTTGAGGGGGCGCTGGGGGCTGGGGCTAGAGAGATGAATGAAGAACAATAGAACTGGAGAAAGAGATGCAAAGGGAAGAAGAGGCTGACTTTTAAATTGGTGTCTGAAATGCAAATGCACATGTAAATGGGGGAACACTAGAAAAGACAGAGATTTTAATGAAAGATGCCCCCTACACACACACACACACACACACACGCGCGCGCGCGCGCGCACACACGCACACTCGCACACATACACCCTTAGAGAGCGCAGCCCAGCCCTCCCTTGCCCTCTCAGGCTTGGGAAAAGGAATTTGATTTCCAAATACAAACTGAACTTTTCTTTTTACTGCCATGCCACGTCCCTGGTTCTCTACAAAGCATATAATTCCAGCTGTTTGGCTGCATCTCAAGAGGCACTGGAATAAGGCTTTTCACATGTGTTCTTGCTTATTTGGCTGGCTGTGGGAGACAGGGTTTCTGAAGGATCCGGAAATTCAGCACTGATGGGGCCATGTGGGTGGTCGCTCTAGAAAGCAGGAGTAAATAGTGCATGACGTGCCAAACACATAGACTACACACACAACACATACACACTGCACACATGTGCTGCATACACACAACACACATACATGATGTACATATACACTACACCTATACCACATACACATTACATACACAGCACATACACATTGCACACACACACACACACACACACATTGCCATTTAACCTGCAGGAAGAAAATCATAGTGATAGGTACGGTTTGACTTAAACACTTGTAAGAATCTGAGTAAAATGACAAATCCTAGAACTGGAATATTTAATTTCAATCTATTTTGTAGGCAGAGAAGCTGGGGTTTAGCCAGAAGTGGAAGCCTGCATTCCCATCTCCAGGCTGGAGCTTTTCCCTCCTGACTCTGTGCTAGGGAAGTCCTCACTGTGCCTCTCCTGGAGTTTTAGAAAGAGCCACGCTGACTGAGACAGCTTCAGCAGCAGTCACACACACTCATCTGTGCGGCTGTTGTTTTGACTTAAGTTTTAAAAAAAAGAAAAAGAAAGGAAGGAATGTGTTGCTTCCTTTCATCGCCCATGCAAAAAACCATGGGCTTCCTCTAGCTCCCAACATATGTAATCTTGTCCTTTATTTTTCAATCTGAACACCAAATCCAGATCCGAAAACTCCAAGGATAAAGTTGCTGTGGTATCTGAGGCTCAGAGCAAAGCGACAGAATGGGGGCCATGAGGAAACCTCTCTTGTTACCCACAAGTCCTCCTTTCCTCATACTCAGAGGGTTACCCTTCACTTTGAGGCCCACGAGACAGCATCTGAGACCCTGAACCACATACCGAGGGCACCAGCCTCTCACTGGATCCTCGTTAGTTAGTTAGTTAGTTGTTAGTCACTTAGTTGTGTCTGACTCTTTGCAACCCCATGGACTGCAGCCAACAGGCTCCTCTGTCCGTGGGGATTCTCCAGGCAAGAATACAGGAGTGGGTAGCCATTCCCTTCTCCCGACCCAGAGATCAAATCCAGGTCTCCTGCATTGCAGGCAGATTCTTTACCATCACACTGGATCCTTAACGGCCTCTTAACTGCATCCAGGGACGCCTCAGGAAGGTAAAACCACAGGTCTCTCTGTGGATGGTGCCACCCAGGAGCCCTGCTGGTCATGGGCCATTTCATCACCAGTGCCTCCTGGCCTCCCTGAGTCTGCTTAGAAATATCAAGTCAACTTTTGAATCCTGGGCCCCATGAGAGACAAACACATATCTCCTCTCAGTCTTGTTTCCCAGGAGCTCAGGGGACTTCACAGTCAGGTTAATCGTTTTCTGCTGAGACGCAGTTCTGCCCACCAAGAGGAACTTCTGCGCTGTAACCAGGAGGGCTCACCCTGGTCCAGCCTCACCTGAGTTCCTCTGCTGCGTCTTCCCTTCCACATCATCCTCACCCCTCTTGGGGCCAAGGACCCTCTGTTGTGGAGAGGCTTACAGGTGCCCCAAGCTGTTGTTGAAGGAGTCTGCCCAGCTGCAGATGGAGCTCAGCAGATGTCCTGGCCACGAGAGGTCAACTCTTCCATAGTTGATAGCCTTTCTGCTATGCTTCTTTCTATATAGTTTATGTTTTACTTTTAAATCCATGATCATTTTAAGTTAATTTTGTAAAAGATGTGCAATTTAAGTCATGGTTCTTTTTTTTTTTTTTTTTTTTTTGGCCTATAGATGTCCAATTGCTACAGCACCATTTATTGAAAAGCCTGTCTTTCCATCACTGAACTGCTTTTGCACCTTTGTCCAAAATAAGTTGGACCTGTTTGTGTGAGCTTATTTCTGGGTTCTCTGTTCTGTTCCATGGATCTTTGTGTGTGTCCCTTCACCATTATCACTTAATCTTGATTGCTACAGCCGTATAATAAATCTTGAACTAAGGTAAACTGAGTTCTCCTACTCAATTATTTTTAAAAATTATTTTAGCTATTCTAGTTCCTTTATCTTCTGGTGTAAAATTTAGATTGCTCTTACTATATCTTTAAAAGCTCTTTCTGAGATTTGATAGGAATTCTGTCAAGCCTGTATATCAGTTTGGGGAGAATTTACATCTTTGTTGAGTCTTCTTGTCCATGAAAGGTGGTATGTTTCCATTAATTTAGACATTGCTATCTTTTATCAGTGCTATGTAGTTTTCATTGTAAAGTCCTAAATGTATTATATTATATTATTAATGTAAGCTTAAGGCTTACACTTAAGCAGTTCTTTCTTTTGAGCAATTATAAATGATCTTGCATCTTTAATTTCAGTGACTATGTTTGTATATTTTATATAGAAATATCATCTATTTTTGCACATTATTTGGCATCTATTTTACATCTTGCATCCTGTGCCTCTTGTACTTTGTGACCTTGCCAAACTTATTGCTTCTGGGGGGGGTTTATTGTATGGATTTCTTGGGACGTTCTACATAGTCAATCATGTTATCTGCAACCAGGAATTGTTTTATTTCTTTTGGACCACCAGGAAAGTCCCTGGAATGCTTCTTTCACACTTGTTTCTGAAATTCAGGTTTAATAAAACTTCCTTCAAGTAAGGAGTAAATTCTCCGATCCAGATTCCTTTAAAAAATCAAGTAATGGCATTAACATTCTGTTTTATTTCTATTTGAAGGCTTAATTATGTAGATTAAATAGTTTTTAATAACATTCAAAAATTGAATTAAATGGGACCTCAGATCTATCATCTTGATCTATTTGTGAAGGTTCATATTACCAACCACTCTAAAATATCTTAATGCCAGAATATCTGGGCTGAATATTTTCCATTTGTCCTTCCAGATCCACTCAGCTCTTTTTCATCCTGCTGTGGGCTTTAGGAGACTAACCTTTATGGACTGCACTAACCACCCACTGGCAGTTGTGCTGGGTCAGTGAGAAACACCCCAGGAAATCAGAGGGTAAGTAGAAATCAAGATCAGGATATTCATTTCCTGTTCACTTTCTGCTGGGTCACCATGGATTGATTGTGTCTCCCTTTCGAAGGTCACAGCTCTACAAATGTCAGGCAGCCATTTCTTATAGTTGTCTCTCTGAGTTCCATGATCTGCCCCCCGCCCCAGAAATGGTATTATTGCTGCTACCCCTGGGTACTATACCAGCCCCTGTTAGCTTTCCTTAACACATCACACTTCTGTAAATATCCCCTTCATTAAGCACTCCTCAACATGCTGAAGACTAAGACCTTGATTAACAGAATATCCTACCCAATTCTTTGTTTTCTTTCTTCATTCTAAGGGTGACTTCCATAAGCCTTTCATTTTAAAAAGTGAACAAATATGTGATCAACAAGTTTACCTTTACACAAGTATCAACAAGACTTCTCTACAAGAGGAGATACAATTAGTAAAACAAGCATGTGGGAAAATATTCACTATTTAGGCCCAACTGTTTATCAAAACACAAATTAAACAACAATGAACTTTGTTTTCTGCCTGTCAGTCCCCATTATGCTGGCAAAAAAATATACAAAAAACAGTGAGATTACTAGTTCTGGTAAGGATACAATGACAGGTACACTCATACTTGGTTAACAGGTATTACCCCTGGAAACTATGTTAATTTATACAATTCTGATAAAGCCACTGAGCAATCTATTTTGAAAATCATTCACTGTTCTTCATTGATACAATTCTGATAAAGCCACTGAGCAATCTATTTTGATTCTAATATGAATCTATTCTTCCCCTTTGACACAATAATTCTGATGCTGAAAGTTCATCTAAGAGGAGATAATTTATAAAAATTAAAGGGGCTATATTAATGTTTGCATTAATTAGATAAGTATTTAAAATAAAGCAGAAAACAAGATTGGAAATGATTTAGATGTCTACTGATTGGTAAACTGTTGAGTAAAGAAAATGATAATTAAGAAAATTAATAGAACCTCCCTGAAGATCTAGTGGCTAAGACTCCATGCACCCAATACAGGGGGCCTGGGTTTGATCCCTGGTTGGGGAACAGCAAAGAATCTGCCTGCAATACAGGAGACCTGGGTTCAATCCCTGGGTTGGGAAAATTCCCTGGAGAAGGGAACGGCTACCCACTCCAGTATTCTGGCCTGGAGAATTCCGTGGACTGTATAGTCCTTGGGGTCGCAAAGATCAACACAACTGAGCAACTTTCATTTCACTCACAGGGGAACTAGATCCTACATTTTGCAACTAAAGATCCACATGCAGCAAGTAAAGATCAAAGATCCTGCATGCCGCAATTAAGATGTGGCACAGCCTAATAAATAAATTATAATAAAATTTTAAAAAAGAAAGTTAACAATGAGATGAAATTCTTAGCATATATGCTAAGTTCAAAAGCACATCTCGAAATTATAGTGATGCTATAACTATGTAAAATAATAAATGGATGTGATCAAGGACTAAGATGGAATCATTAAAATGAAAAGAATCTTTTAAGACAACAGAATTATGGTTGAGTATTTTTTCTTTTACCAGTTTTGTAATATAGCTGATTTTTAAAGGGTCCAAGGATACCTCACTAAGATAATATATATACAATATAGTATATATTGTAGTAATATAATATGCTCTATTATACACCATTATATTCCATACTACATGGTATTGCATTTGGCCCTTACCTATAGCATGGAGGTAGTGTAATCCTCATTTCATCCATGAGGAAATAGAGGCTCTGAGAGTTTAAGTAAACTTGCTCAAGAACACCATGTAATCAAGAAGTGGAGCAGAGAGTCAGGCACAAAGCTTGCAGTAGCACTATCTGCTGTAAGATCTGACCCCTGCCCTAGTACACCCTTCTAGAGGCTTTCCTCCTCCACTTTCATAATATAGTTATTGACTGTTCTGCTCCTCTGACCATCCTTGCTGAATCCCAAGAGTATGAGCCTGGAATGAAGGAATTTTCACAGTTCTACTCTTGGCTTTCCCCTCTTTAGACATCATCTTTTAGATCACCAAGCTATCCCCAGGGTTGTAACTGGTTCTCTGTAGATCCAGACCCCTCTATTCTCCTGCCTTTGAAACCTGCATTTCCAACTGTCTGGCAGGCCTTCACATAGTTTGGCATCTTGACCTAATCATGTCCAAAACCAGAGCTCTTCTTCCTTCAAAGTACTTTCTTGCCCCCTAAACTTCAAAGAGTCTGATACTGGGAAAGATTGTAGGCAAGAGGAGAAGGGGGCAACAGAGGATGAAATGGTTGGATGGCATCACCGACTCAATGGACATGAGTTTGAGCAAACTCAGGGAGATAGTGAAGGACAGAGAAGCCTGGTGTGCTGCAGATCATGGGGTCACAAAGAGTAGGACACAACTTAGCAACTGAACAACAACCTTCTCTCCCTGTTATTATACCATCATTCTTCCCCAGTGACCCAGGCATACAATCTCTCTGAATTCCCTTTGTTTCTATACCATCCTCACATTCCTTCACTTGTCAAGGCATGTAAGTTCTTGCCTCACTTTGTTTATTACATCCCTCCCAACCTTTTCCGCTCCCACTGCCTCTCTCCAAGTTCTGGTCTCATAAGCGCTCAACTGGACTGTCAATAGTCCTCACAATCAGTTTGGACTCATAAATTCTCACCACTAGTTTATGCATCAAAAGTACACACACACACACACACACACACACTCCCAAGCCCAAGGCACACCTACTAAATCAGAAACTTTAGAAGTGCAATATAGATTTGCTGCTACTGCTGCTGCTGCTGCTAAGTCACTTCAGTCATGTCCGACTCTGTGTGACCCCATAGACGACAGCGCACCAGGCTCCCCTATCCCCGGGATTCTCCAGGCAAGAACACTGGAGTGGGTTGCCATTTCCTTCTCCAATGCATGAAAGTGAAAAGTGAAAGTGAAGTCGCTCAGTCATGTCCGACTCTTCGTGACCCAATGGACTGCAGCCTACCAGGCTCCTCCATCCATGGGATTTTTCAGGCAAGAGTACTGGAGTGTGGTGTTTTAAAAAATCTCCAAGGGGTTCTGACAGGTAGCCAGGTTGAGAAGACCCTGACTTACCGATTCTTTGCCTCTAGTTTTCACCTAGGCACCCTCTTTCCAAAATATTGATGATACAGTTTGTACACTGCTTTCAGAAATGTTTCTAAAGCATCTGCTTACATCATTCTTTTCAAAGAATTCCAGGGGCTCCCCACTGTCCCTCCAGCACCTTCTTGCTGTCAGGTGTTATGGTGGGAGAATGGTGAGGGGAATCCTGGGTTAAGTTTAACCAGTCCCTTTTAAAACAGAATTTGTCAGCCTTTAGTCATCGATTATACATCGTGAATTTTCAAGATGGAGGGATGGATATATAGTTCCCAGATTTATATGACCATGTGCTAAGTCGCTTTAGTTGTGTCCGACTTTGTGCAACCCTATGGACTATAGCCTGCCAGGCTCCTCTATCCATGGGATTCTCCAAGCAAGAATACTGGAGTGGGTTGCCAGGCCCTGCTCCAGGGGATCTTCCCAACCCAGGGATCGAATCCACATCTTTTAAGTCTCCTGCACTGGCACATGGGTTCTTTACCACTAGATCCACCTGGGAAGACTTTCTGACCATGGAACATTTCTTTTCTGAAATATCTCATTACCCTAGGGTTCTAAGAAAGTCTTTGGCAAAGTATGGGATGAACTCCAAATTTCTGTACCTGGCCAGTCAGGCCATGGATAAACCCGTCTGCCTTTCCAGCTTTATCATGCACAGCTTCCAAATACCCCACCCAGACTGAACTGGTCACTCTTCTCTCAACACATCTTTTTCTTTTTTCAATGTTATCTTATTTTATATTGGAGTATAGTTGATTAACAATGTTATGTTTCAGGTGTACAGCAAAGTTATTCAGTTACAAATATATCAGTTTAGTTCAGTTCAGTCGCTCAGTCGTGTCCGACTCTTTGCAACCCCATGAATCGCAGCACGCCAGGCCTTCCTGTCCATCACCAACTGCCGGAGTTCACTCAGACTCCCCCTTCTCCTCCTGCCCACAATCCCTCCCAGCATCAGAGTCTTTTCCAATGAGTCAACTCTTCGCATGAGGTGGCCAAAACTGGAGTTTCAGCTTTAGCATCATTCCTTCCAAAGAAATCCCAGGGCTGATTTCCTTCAGAATGGACTGGTTGGATCTCCTTGCAGTCCAAGGGACTCCCAAGAGTCTTCTCCAACACCACACTTCAAAAGCATCATTTTTTCGGCACTCAGCCTTCTTCACAGTCCAACTCTCACATCCATACATGACCACAGGAAAAACCATAGCCTTGTCTAGACGAACCTTTGTTGGCAAAGTCATGTCTCTGCTTTTGAATATGCTATCTGGGTTGGTCATAAACTTCTTTCCAAGGAGTAAGCATCTTTTAATTTCATGGCTGCAATCACCATCTGCAGTGATTTTGGAGCCCAGAAAAATAAAGTCTGACACTGTTTCCACTGTTTCCCCACCTATTTGCCATGAAGTGATGGGACCGGATGCCATGATCTTCATTTTCTGAATGTTGAGCTTTAAGCCAACTTTTTCACTCTCCTCTTTTACTTTCATCAAGAGGCTTTTGAGTTCCTCTTCACTTTCTACCATAAGGGTGGTGTCATCTGCATATCTGAGGTTATTGATATTTCTCCCAGCAATCTTGATTCCAGCTTGTGTTTCTTCCAGTCCAGCGTTTCTCATGATGTACTCTGCATATAAGTTAAATAAACAGGGTGACAATATACAGCCTTGAAATATTCCTTTTCCTATTTGGAACCAGTCTGTTGTTCCATGTCCAGTTCTAATTGTTGCTTCCTGACCTGCATAAAGGTTTCTCAAGAGGCAGATCAGGTGGTCTGGTATTCCCATCTCTTTCAGAATTTTCCACAGTTTATTGTGATCCACACAGTCAAAGGCTTTGGCATAGTCAATAAAGCAGAAATAGATGTTTTTCTGGAACTCTCTTGCTTTTTCCATGATCCAGCAGATGTTGGCAATTTGATCTCTGGTTCCTCTGTCTTTTCTAAAACCAGCTTCAACATCAGGAAGTTCACAGTTCACATATTGCTGAAGCCTGGCTTGGAGAATTTTGAGCATTACTTTACTAGCGTGTGAGATGAGTGCAATTGTGCGGTAGTTTGAGCATTCTTTGGCATTGCCTTTCTTTGGGATTGGAATGAAAACGGACCTTTTCCAGTCCTGTGGCCACTGTTGAGTTTTCCAAATTTGCTGGCATATTGAGTGCAACACTTTCACAGCATCATCTTTCAAGATTTGAAATAGCTCAACTGGAATTCCATCACCTCCACTAGCTTTGTTCGTAGTGATGCTTTCTAAGGCCCACTTGACTTCACATTCCAGGATGTCTGGCTCTAGGTCAGTGATCACACCATCGTGATTATCTGAGTCGTGAAGATCTTTTTTGTACAGTTCTTCTGTGTATTCTTGCCACCTCTTCTTAATATCTTCTGCTTCTGTTAGGTCCATACCATTTCTGTCCTTTATCGAGCCCATCTTTGCATGAAATGTTCCCTTGGTATCTCTAATTTTCTTGAAGAGATCTCTAGTCTTTCCCATTCTGTTGTTTTCCTCTATTGATCGCTGAGGAAGGCTTTTTTATCTCTTCTTGCTATTCTTTGGAACTCTGCATTCAGAGGCGTATATCTTTCCTTTTCTCCTTTGCTTTTCGCTTAGTCGCTACAGATGTGGCTAACTCTTTGTGACCCCATGAACTTAGCCTGTCAGGTTCCTCTGTCCGTGAGATTTCCCAGGCAAGAATACTGGAGAGAGTTTCTATTTCCTTCTCCAGGGGATCTTCCTGACCCAGGAATCAAACTGTTGTCCCCTGCATTGGCAGGTAGATTCTTTACCGCTGAGCCACCAGGGAAGTCCACTCTCTATATAACATTTAGCAAATTACCTATACAAGGATGACTGAGCATTCCTTAGATCTTCTAGTCACTAAGCATGTAAAATGAACTTTCAGCAAATGAAACATAAAGCATAGTGTGCTCTGAAAATTGAAATTGCTATCAAAGCTGCTCTGGAAGAACTCCTTTTGCCCAGGGACCAAAAGGCTGATAGATATTTGAGTGACAAGTTTTTCAGTGAATTCCAATAATTCATGCATTTTCACCCAGCATGCAGAGAGGAAGAACTGTCTTCCTTATCTTGCTGATACTGAAACCGCTACAGTTTTTTTTTAATAGAAAATGCTTAAAAGAGTCCAGTGTGAGCTGATAATATACTAAATGCCTTGGATTTAAGAATTTGGGCAAGCTTCAGACATAACCTTCCCAACAAACCAGACAAAAGAAATACTAACAACAAATAATGGGGCCCGTGAAAAAGAACAACTCATTCCATCTGTAATGATCCAAAAGAAATAATCACTAAAAATACAGTCATTTTCCAGATTGCTTTATTGCAGTTTCATGCAAGACGTTCAGGAGCTGCACTCGTGTGGTGTGACAGCAAAGCCAAGAGAATTGGGCTGGCATCCTTCTCCCTCTGTGACTCAGGCCGGGTAGCTCTTTTCAACAGCACTTGTTAATCTTGTTAAATTGTAAGTGCCTCTTGGTTTTATGAACCACGCTCACTTTCCCTTCCAGCCGTCACTGACCTTGCTTTTTGTGGCTTGAATGTCATCTTATGAAAGAGGTGTACAGTTAATTCTAGAACCACAGCAGGCTGAAAAGTGTGCGTGTGGCTTGCATCACAGGGGTGAGGCACAGAGCCAAGGGTCGATATCAGATCCCCATAGAATTTATTTTAGACCTATCTGTGACCAAATATGGAGAAGGCAATGGCAACCTACTCCAGTACTCTTGCCTGGAAAATCCCATGGACGGAGGGGCCTGGTGGGCTGCAGTCCATGAGGTCGCTAAGAGTTGGACACGACTGAGCGACTTCACTTTCACTTTTCGCTTTCATGCATTGGAGAAGGAAATGGCAACCCACTCCAGTGTTCTTGCCTGGAGAATCCCAGGGACGGGGGAGCCTAGTGGGCTGCCGTCTCTGGGGTCGCACAGAGTCGGAGACGACTGAAGCAACTTAGCAGCAGCAGCAGTGACCAAATATCTTTTAGAGATTGAATTTTGGTGACCTGGATGTTGCATGTTTGTCTTTGTTTTTTAGAAGAAAATAACTTTGTCTTAGGGTTGGTTCAACAGAGTGATGATATATCGCATATGAGAGAAGATAATGTGTTTAGTTGGTCCAGGAGCCTCTATAAAACTATTAGATGTGTACCCTATAATCAAGTGATTTCACTTCTAAGTAGCAAATGCTTTGATTTTTCATAAGAATGTATCCTGATTTGTCTGGTGAGTGGAGCACTCTATGAAACAGATCACTTTTTGATACTGAATTCAGCTCTTGAAAGGGACAAACATCCTAGAAGAGATGGATTGCAAATGCAGTGTCCAAAGATTGAATACAGGAACCTCGGTGTCCTAAAGCAACCCACCTTTTCAGTGCTCCCTAAAACAAGGCTTATTTTCAGTGGGTCCCATGCACAATGCCACAGAAAGGCAAGTCAGAATTGTCAACGGCTCAATAGAGAGCATGAAGAGCTCCAAAATATCTCCTCTCCCTTCTGTCACCCCAAATCCTTACCGCTCAACGGTGATCTTCCATGCTTATTCCTGCTTCTGTCTTCATAAAGCCTGTCACGTTTGGGAAAAATATTCTTCAATAAAATCCTAGAGTTCAGAAAGTTACTTGTCCCCCGGCCCAAATACAAACCATGTACTCCAGGAAACAGCAATTTTCCTCTGAAAACATGCTCGTTTTTAAGATGATGGCATTCGAAATATACTATGCTCCAAACACACATCCTCCCAATTTGGTTTAGTGTAATAGATGAGTTTGAGTATCTACTCTAAGTAAGATCCATTCTGGGCATCATGAGTTCTCCTGTGGTTTTAAATTATTTAACATCTATGTATTTGCTTTGCTTTGTGAATTATTTAGAGCAGTGTTATTCTGTGGGCTGAAAAGTAAGTTTCTAAGATGGCTTAATGTGTTATAAAAATGGGCAAATTGTGTTGAAATATCCATAAGGGAATGTGCTAGAATACGTGACATGGGAAAGAACCTGTTACTATTAAGGGTCAATAATAACAACGTAATCAGTTCAGCCGCAAGAATGACCTTTATTCAAATCCCACATAGATCCTTTAATCCCTCAGAGGACACATTTGGTCTGCTGGGAAGTTTACATGTCCTGTTGTGAATCATATCCCCACTGACTATTTTTGCAAAGAGCCCTTACTTATCAAGACATTGTTACAGCCATTTGGAATGTGTTTTTATATACAAATAAAGATAGTGAGGGGTTAAACCAGAATTTCTCTACTGTTTTTAAAGAGGGGATTTCCCCAAACTTCAGAAAAAGAATGTGAAACAAGTTAATCCCACTGGAGTGAAAAGTCTTAAGGATAATGACTTCTATTGCTTGGACTCTTACAGACAAAAAGAGAATGATAAATAGGGAGAAACGTGTAGTCTACATCATCCAAAATAAAACAGTCAGCCTTGGATTCCTTCCTTACCCTAAGCCAGTCTGCAGAATTAAGAAATCTAATTATGTAATGTGGGAAATGATTTCTAAATATCTTTAAAAGATTATTTGTTGTCGTTCAGCCACTAAGTCATGTCTGACTCTCTTCCATCCAATGAACTCTAGCACTCCAGGCTCCTCTGTCTTCCACTATCTCTCAGAGTTGGCTCAAATTCACATCCATTGAGTCGGTGATGCTACTTAATCACTTCATCCTCTGTCACCCCCTTCTCCTCCTGCCTTCAATATTTCCCAGCATCAGGGTCTTTTCCAGTGAGTCAGCTCTTTGTATCAGGTGGTCAAAGTATTGGAACTTCAGCTTCAGTCCTTCCAGTGAATATTCAGGGTTGATTTCCTTTAGGATTGGCTGATTTGATCTCCTTGCTGTCCAAGAGACTCTCAAATGTCTTCCCCAGCACCTCAGTTCAAAAGCATCGGTTCTTTGGCACTCAGCCTTCTTTATGGTCCAACTCTCACATCTGTACATGACTACTGGAAAAACCATAGCTTTGAACATATGGATCTTTGCTAGCAAAGTGATGTCTCTGTTTTTCAATACACTGTCTAGGTTTGTCATAGCTTTTTTTCTAAGGGGCTAGCATCTTTTAATTTCATGGTTGCAGTCATGAAATCACCATCCGCAGTGATTTTGGAGCCCAAGTAAATAGAATCTGTCACTGTTTCCACTTTTTTCCCATCTATTTGCCATGAAGTGATGGGACCAGATGCCATGATGTTCGTTTTTTGAATATTGAGCCAGCTTTTTCACTCTCCTCTTTCACCCTAATTAAGAGGCTTTTTTTTTTTTTTTAAGTTCTTCTTTGCTTTCTTCCATTAGAGTGGTATCATCTGGTTATCTGAGGTTGTTGATATTTCTCCTGGCAATCTTGATTCCAGTCTGCGAGTCATCCAGCCCAGCATTTTGCATGATGTTACTCTGCATATAAGTTAAAAGTGTGTATGTATAATTCTAAAAACAGTGATGGAAAAAAAAAAAGTGTTTTGCTGCCACTGAGTTCTCTCTTTCCTCTCCTCTTCTGGCGAAGTCCACACATTTCCCCCCGAGGAGTAGTCTGGGCTTCTTTGACCTCCCCTCCTGCCCTCCTGGTTCTTCACAGTGCTGGACTTTCTTCAGACCCCCAGCACAGTGCCTGGACCCACCCTGCTCACACCTGTTAAATCCTCTCCTTCTTTATGTTCTTCCCAAGGTGCCATCTGCTTTTCCCTCAGGCCCATACCTAACTAACACTTCACTCCTGTGGCTGGCAGAATACAGAACTGGTTGGCCTTGCCCTGTATTTTATAGCCTTTCTTCCCCCTACTCAATTTTCTTGCCCTAAACTCCAAAGGGACCCTTCCTTTTCCAGGCCAACATGAGAATTTCAGCACAGGCTACTTTGTACTGGAATTCAAATCCAGTCATTACCCCTCAGCATCTAGTCTGGATTCTTAGATGTTTACAGGTAGGATTTAATATTCAAATGAAATAGGCAACCCCAAATTATCACTCTTTGGATACTGTTTTTAGGAAATGCAACAGTAGCAGGCAAACACACATACACGTACACACTACCTTAAAAAGAATTAAATAACAACAGTACTGTCATTGTATTTTTAGTAGGCTATCGTCAACCCTTTCTGTGAAGTGATAGCTAAGACAGCATAGCTGAATAGTCCAGAATGCTAATTCTGGAGCCATACTGCTTAGGTCAGATATCAGCTCTGCTACCCGATCTAGTTTGGCAAATGAACTAATTTCTCCATGCCTCAGTTTTGTCATCTGTAAAATGGGGCTAATGAAAGGGCCTATCTCCTAGGGTTGTTGCAAGGGTTAAAGAAGCTAATATTTGAGCAGACCCAGAGGTGTATTTCAAGGGAGAACTTGCTGCCAAGAAGCAGCGAGGATAGGAAGCAGACAGGCTCCAGCTCTCAGCAACTCCAGTGTGCCTCAGCCACACAGCTGCCTCGCCCAAGGCTGTGCCCTTCCTGGGGGTAGCCCACATTTGGTGACTGAGTGAGGTGGAGGTAAAAGGCAGGCCATTCCAGTCCCACACAGGACACTCTGACAGGCAGCACATGCCTGGCAACACACCTCCCCTGGCTTCCTGAGCCTGTAGTACAGTTTGACTTCTTGAGGGTTTCTTGGCCTCCTCTTCAAAGGTGTTAATCCCTAACGAGCATCTTACACACCAAACTCTGTCTCCAGTATTGCTTCCAAAGAACTCAACCCAAGACAGCATTTGTCAAGTTTTTAGAGAGATACCTGGAGTGTAGTGAACATTCTGTGCTGTCCTAAGTCGCTTCAGTCATGTTCAACGCTGTGCGACCCTATGAACTGTGGCCCCCCAAGCTCTTCTGTCCATGGGGATTCTCCAGGCGAGAATACTGGAGTGGGTTACCATGCTCTCCTCTAGGGGATCTTCCCCACCTAGGGATTGAACCTGTGTCTCTTACATCTCCTGCATTGGCAGGAAGGTTCTTTACTATTAGCACCATTTGGGAACATTCTGTAAGCACTAATTAAATAAAATTAAATAAGTAATAGGGAAAAGCAGCACCTTCATTGCTCATTCCTCTTACAGAAGATGTTATAATTAATGTTCAATATCAGGTTACTTTAAAGAGCCTGAGAGCCTATCTCATCAGAATGAAGAAACAATAATACTGCTACTAAAGCTACTGACATTGCTATGCATGTGCTTTGGGATTTTTTTTCACTATTATCTTTTCTGCCCTTGGTCTCACCAATTCAACTTTTCATTGCTTACAAGTGTACTTTCTGACAATTATTACTTAGGTTCAACAATTTAATGTTTAGGTTGCTTCATGTTTAAGTTGAGTTTATGTGTAACCCATGGCATCTAGAATCAAGACTTCTCAGGGATGGGAAGGATCTCTCAGGGCATGTCTTTATATGTCAGTCCAAAGAGGATTGTTCTCAGGCTGTGCAACAGAGGGAAATGAGTAGACTCTGGCCTTGGGACCCTGGAGGGGTCCCTATAAGTGCGAGGTTTATTTTTTTAATTATTTACTTATTTGTTTTTGGCTGCACTGGATATTTGTTGCTGCACACAGGCTTTCTCTAGTTGTGGTGAGTGGGGGCTACTCATTGCAGCGGCTTCTCTGGAGGAGCACAGGCTCTCTAGGTGCACAGGCTTCAGTATGTTGTGACACAGGGGCCCATGAGCCCTAGAGCACGCAGGCTCCAGTAGTGGCGATGCATGGGCTTTAGCTGCTCAAGGCATGTGGAGTCTCCCCAGGTCAGGGATTGAAGGGATGTCCCCTGCATTGGCAGGCGGATTATTATCCACTGCACCACCAGCAAAGTCCAGTTCTGAGGTTTTACTTCATCTGCAGATCTGCAGCTGTGCATTATTCAGTAATTCATTTACTCATACATTCAATCAATAAATCTTTGCTCCCAGTTTCACTTCACTTCAAGAAGAAGAAAGACAAGAATCTGCTCTCAAGGCTCGTACCCTCTGATGTGGAAAAGCCACACCAGGTAATAAACAAGACAATTAAAGATGAAGGGAGAATGTGGATGCAGTGCAAGAGCCCTGGCTGGAGCCTATGTTAGGAACTGTCTCTCATGGAAGGTGATATTTGAGTGAAGAATTTAAGAATAAGAAACCCAAAGAAGTGCCTGGGGAAGCACGCTCCCCCAAGAGCAAGTGAAAAGACCCGGAGGAATGAGAGTGCTTGACTGCTGGGAAAACTTGAGGAAGGCCAGTTTGGGCTGAAAAGCAGTGAGCAGGGGGAGGAATATGGCCCCCAAGTAAAGGTGGAGAGAGAGGGCCAGCTCCCACAGTGCCTTAAAAGCCATGGAAAGGAATTAGGGTTTCATCCTAAATACCATGAGAACTCACCAGGTGATTTTAAGGAGAGTCAGTGGTACATGATTTATGTTTTTAAAAGACCATACTGATAACATGAACTCAGCTTGGAAGACAGACCTGAATTACAGTTTACAAAAGATGTGGCTACTCTCAGATTCTTGGATGATGCCCTATTTTAGCACTGTGCAGTAATTTCTAAGGGCTTTGGGGTGAACTGTGACTGTTTTATGAGCTGCTATCAGGGCACTGAGAATAAAACCACACTGTAGATGAAAACCAACACTAGACCTCAAGAAACACGCATCCTGCCCGTACTCAGAAAGTCTACCCATCCTCTCTTCTCACTGAGCTCGTTCCTTGTTATTTCTAACTATAGAATATCACCTGACATTGGATAGTTTGTATAAATCAGCTAAAGCAACCCTTAGTTATAGCTTCTCTAGAATAACTGTCAGCTGTATCACTTTATGAAATGGGATGACACTTCTGCCCGGTCCTGGCTACAGCATCAGTCTGTCAACAGAGACTAAAAGAGAAGCCTTCTGAAAGACAAGAACTCCTGCCTTCCAGAGAAGGGCATTTTGTAAATGCAACGTGCTTGTCTGTTTTTGATTTTCTCTTTCAGGCTGGGTGAGAGTGTACTCACTGAAGACAGGCTGTGGAGGAGGGGCCTGCCCAGGAGGAGAGTCCAGATCCAATGGGAAGAGAGGGGTGGAGCCTGGAAACAGCAAGGAAGTGGAGGAGCCTGGCGGGGGAGGAGCTGGGATTACTGGGGAAAGTGCCCAGGAGACTAATGTGCAAAGTGGGCATTACTGGCCAGGAATAGAGTTTTGTGAAGGAAGATTCTGAACCAGTCTCAAGGAGGACATCTGTTAGCAGAGAAAATATCAAAGGATAGAAATTTAATATGTGTATCTCTGCCTCAGTCATCTGAAAAAAAAGAATATGAGGTTCTCTTCTGTTGATGGCGTTTTCACTGGCATTTAAATCAATGGACTCAAAAACAACCAGTTAGCTAGTTTGCTTCCTATCCTGAAGTTACTTCCATCTATTCCTGATATTAAAATGAGGACTGGCTTTTAAGAAAGGCTGAAATTTTCCCTCCTTCCCCACTCCACCTGGCCTTACACACACACACACACTCACACACACACCTCACATACCAAGTAAGTAAGTAAGTGTTAGTTGCTCAGTTGTGTCCGACTCTTTGCGGCCCTATGGACTATAACCTTCCAGGATCTTCTCTCCATGGAATTCTCCCGGCAAGATACTGGAGTGAGTTGCCATTCCTTTCTCCAGGGATCTTCCTGACCTAGGGATTGAACCCAGGTCTCTTGCATTGCAGGCAGATTCTTTACATCTGAGCCACCAGGGGAGCCCCATTTTTTATACACACACACACCACATACCAAGCAACCATGAAAAGTCACACCTAACTCCAATGCCTCCTGAATTTATATGATGTGTGATATGCTCAGTCGCTCAGTTGTGTCCTACTCTTTGCAACCCCATGGACTGCAGCCTGCCAGGCTCCTCTTTCCATGGGATTTTTCAGGCAAGAATAGTGGAGTGGGTTGCCATTTCCTTCTCCAGTGGATCTTCCAGACACAGGGAACGAACATGTGTCTCCTACATCTCCAAGCATTAGCAGGCAGATTCTTTACCCCTGGATCACCTGGGAAGACCCCTAAATTTACGAATTCCAATTAATTCTTACGTTCAAGAGCAACACTGAGCCAGCCATGGCCAAGGTTGTGAATGAATGAAATGTGATGAGTTTAATCACTGTAGATTACCAATTTGAACTTCTGCAATTTAAAATATTTTCGTCAACTCTTCAATTAATCTTTCTCTATGGGATAAATTAATCATTTGAACAATTTCAGGCCTAAAAATCAACACGTTACCAGCTAAACTTAGATAGAAAATGTGTTATCTGATTGGAAGTGGAATGAAACCAGCCTCTGAATTCAAAACACTTTATTTTTATTTTCTGGGCTATGCTGCCATGTTGGCAAGAGAGCTCTCAGACCCATTCTGGATACTGTCAGATGGAATAGGCTTTATGCAGGGAGGGGTCTACAGTATGAGGAAGGAGAGATGCCCTAAAGAGACTCATATGGAAAAGAAGGGCAAATATTTTAAGTATGTGTATGGTTGTTTGGGGCTTTTTTAAGGAAGTAAAAAATGATCCTAATTACAACTAAAACAGAGCCCAGCTCAATAAAGGATTGTTGAACAAATAAAGGAAGCCTGTTTCCTCTGAATCTCTTTGGTTAGTCAAATTTGGATGCCAAGTTTAAATTCCCAGGTCCCTCCTGGCTGGTGGTTTGTTCAGAAGCTGCCTGTGTTAATCCTACCTCTGTGCAGTTCACCTTTTAAGAAGTCTAGAAATCTGTGTCACCCAAACATGTTTCCTCTAAAAATCAAATGACCACCTGGCAGCCTGCCTCTGGAGTTTTCCTGTGCCCATTAGTCAGGATTTCCAGCGGACTGCTAAATCTGAACCTTCATCTGCTTCCACGCAGCCAAGCAAGTTTCCATGAAACTACCAGAGCAAGAAACCCTTTATGCCACTTGATGACAAGAAAATAAAATCACAGAGGCAATAAAAAGGAGGACTATAAACCAGCAGAGGAAAACAGAAACCTCATGCATAAAGTGAAATGAGGCCTGGGGCTCCGTCACGTAGTCCGGTCACATTCCTTATTGGTACAAGGCTGGCTGCGCACAGATCCGACTCTTGGAATTACTTAGAGGGAAGGCTGGAGAGAGGGGCACACAAACACAGCCTTGGCTCTCCATACCCACACAAAGCCTGTGCCTTAAAATACCTTTCATTCATGCTGCCAGATGCACAGGCTGGAAGCAGCGTTCTTTTCTGTTTCCCAGCAGAATGCTTTTTGCTTCTGTTACCTTTCAGCAAAGACTCCTGTTGCCTTTCACAGGAGTGAGCCCACTCGGGACCTGTGCGCTCCCAAGGTGTCTCAGACATGATAAAGGGCCCACAGTGCCATCCCTGGAGTAGGAAGCAGGGCATAGCTTTGAAGCCCTGAATTCCTCCTGGGAAATGGGCTCATTATTACCCTCTTCAGCCTGGAGGTTTTCTGAAATCAATCCTTCCTGCGCTAAATAATTAAAATGCAAGCAGGAGTCTGGTTCTAGTTTCCTCATAAATAAACTGAAAATAATGAAATGCTGGAAACTGGCACTGATTGCCAAATTTTATGCTTGTCCCCTAATTACACTGGTACAACACAAATTTGTGTGTGTGTCCAAAATAATTATTTGAAAACCATGACCAGAGTTCCTAGAATAATTAAGAACTTTAATTATGTATTGAAATACAGAAAAAGAGCTGATAAATGTTTGCCCTCCTACCTAACTAGGTAAACGAAAGAATGCTGAGTTTGTATATTTTCTGCCTAAGTGATTATTTATCCTGAGCAGAGACTGGCCTGACTAAAACAATTACGGAGCGTTGAAAGCCTGACCAGCCTGTAAAACAGTGCATTATCTTATTCCTCAAAGTGGGCTGCAACCACCCTCTGGGGTCTGGGACAGGCAGGGAATCCGGCCACGAGATGAACAGGTAAACATTTAGATGCCTCAGTTTTGCTGTATTTATGAGTGGGAGCACATCATGTTTATATCAAAAATAAACATGGTGATATTATGGAACAGATTGCAAAAGTCACACAAATTTCTCAATATTACAGACATTTTGAGCTGGCAGCTACATTCATAGGGGTCTTCACAGGTCCTCCTTCATCGTAGAGGTTCTTTGCGCAACCATTTAAAGTACTCCCATAATATCAGGAAGCAATGACTTGTCAAATAAAAAGGCAAATGTTTCTGATGTACAAGTTTCTACTCTAGATCAGACTGGATAGATTATATATATATATTGCTTAGTCGTCTCAGGTGTGTCCAACTGTGAGACCCTGTGGACTGTAGCCCACCAGGCTTCTCTCTCCATGGGATTCTCCAGGCAAGAATACTGGAGTGGGTTGCCATGTCCTTCTCCAGGGGATCTTCTCAACCCAGGGATCAAACCCAGGTCTCCCACATTGCAGGCAGATTCTTTACCACTGAGCCACCAGGGAAGCCCATATATATATATATATATATATACATACACACACACACATATATACATATTGGAGAAGGAAATGGCAACCCACTTCAGTTAGACATGACTGAAGTGACTTAATATACGCACATATAGGAGTAAAAGGAATCTTAAAGAAAAAATATGTATTTCTGCTTTATTGACTATACCGAAGCCTTTGACTGTGAGGATTACCACAAACTGTGGAAAATTCTGAAAGAGATGGGAATACCAGACCACCTGACCTGCCTCTTTAGAAACCTGTATGCAGGTCAGGAAGCAACAGTTAGAACTGGACATGGAACAACAGACTGGTTCCAAATAGGAAAAGGAGTACGTCAAGGCTGTACATTGTCACCCTGCTTATAACTTATATACAGAGTACACATCATGAGAAATGCTGGGCTGGAGGAAGCACAGGCTGGAATCAAGATTGCTGGGAGAAATACCAATAACCTCAGATATGCAGATGACACCACCCTTATGGCAGAAAGTGAAGAGGAACTAAAAAGCCTCTTGATGAAAGTGAAAGAGGAGAGTGAAAAAGTTGGCTTAAAGATCAACATTCAGAAAACGAAGATCATGGCATCTGGTCCCATCACTTCATGGCAAACCGATGGGGAAATAGTGGAAACAGTGGCTGACTTTATGTTTTGGGGCTCCAAAATCACTGCAGATGGTGACTGCAGCCATGAAATTAAAAGATGCTTACTCCTTAGAAGGAAAGTTATGACCAACCTAGATAGCATATTCAAAAGCAGAGACATTACTTTGTCAACAAAGGTCTGTCTAGTCAAGGCTATGGTTTTTCCAGTGGTCATGTATGGATGTGAGAGTTGGACTATAAAGAAAGCTGAGCGCTGAAGAATTGATGCTTTTGAACTGTGGTGTTGGAGAAGGCTCTTGCAAGGAGATGCAACCAGTCCATCCTAAAGGAGATCAGTCCTGGCTGTTCATTGGAAGGACTGATGTTAAAGCTGAAACTCCAATATTTTGGCCACCTGATTCAAAGAGCTGATTCATCTGAAAAGACCCTGATGCTGGGAAAGATTGAGGGCAGGAGGAGAAGGGGACGACAGAGGATGAAATGGTTGGATGGCATCACCGATTCAATGGACATGGGTTTGGGTGGACTCTGGGAGTTGGTGATGGACAGGGAGGCCTGGCATGCTGCGGTTCATGGGGTCGCAAAGAGTCGGACACGACTGAGAGACTGAACTGAACTGAAAGCACCTTTTAGATAACTGGTTCTCAACTGGAGGCAAGTTTGCCCTATCCCACTCGGGGACATTTTACATCTGTCAGTGCTGGGGGAGTTTCTGATTGTCACCATTTGGTGGTGGTGCAGGTAGCACTACTGGCCTCTACCCCCGACTGGAAAGAATTTCTCAGCCTAAAATGTCAATAGGGTTGAGGATGAGAAACCCTGCTGCTGCTGATGCATATACATACACGCAGATAGGAAATGAGTGGTCTGAAGGTCAAAGTCAGCCACGTGTAGAGAAAGAAGGCACATATCCACCTGGACCACAGCAGGAGACAGAATCAGCCTCTGAGAATTGGGGTTCAGCTGGTTTAGAATTTGAACCATGAAAACAGCTGTAGTGCAGTCTCTGCAGACTCGCTTTGGGGGGAATGTGGAAGGGGCTGCTGTACATGTGGTCAGAGATATGCCAGCCCCTCTAGAAAGCTGCGGTAATCCTCCCAATGGGAGTGACTCCCCCAACTTGTTACTTGGGCTGTAGATCTAAGGCCTTATTATCTTATCTCCTGCATTCTACATAGGTTCCCAGAATGACCTGTGAGCTCCTGCAGGACAACATCTATGCATTTTCAAATATCTCTTCTTGGTGCACGGTATCACAGCACCTAGCCTTGCTCATAATATGGTTGCTGAACTGACGTCAATGCTATATTCTTCCCCCAGTATTAGAAATTCTACATGCCTGCATTTGAAAAAAAAAAAAAAACATATTAAACAGGAAGGAAAGAAAGACACTTCCCCTCTACTATTTCCATCTGGGAAGACCATTTAGCAAAGTCTGTCTTCAAAGAGCCGTGCATACTTCTTCTTTGATGCTAATCATGTTTGACTGCCTCCCCCACACACCTTAGCCTTTTTATTAGTCTCCAGCAGTAGTGAAGTTCACTCTTGCATTTCATAAAAGGGTCACAGTCTTGGTTAATGTTTTTTAGACACAAATGCCCATAATCAAAGCCCAGAGCAAAGTTTGCCTGTCTTTCTTTGTACAACTCTTTAAAAACTCAAGCTCTATATTTCATTTATTTGCTAATGAATTTCCCTGTAAGGGATGGTTTGACTCTGCTCAGCTTTAATTATAACAACAATAACAAAAAATTCATTTAGGCTTTCTGCTTGCTCTCCATGTTCAAACCTATTCTATAGAATGATTGAGAAGGAACAAAGCATTTTTGGAATAAAAGCAATTTTCCAGAATAAAGTGTTCTGGGCAGGCTCAGTATCTTCCTGTTTTTTACACTCTTAAAACATAAGAAATGTAAGACCTCATCTCAAGCAATCCAAGTATCTTCAACTCCACTTACAATGTAAATCAAAGCATTATTCTTCACCCTACAAACTACTTATTGAAAGATTCAACCCAAGATTATTTTCATTCAAAAGCACCTACCCTCAAACCATTTACATTTAGATGGTATTTACACAGCTTTTCAGGAACCAGAAGAACTTTTTAAGAGCTAAGGAGGAATGGTGAATGAGCCCAACCTCTTAATTTTGCAGTGAGGTAACTGAGGCTTAGAAGTCGATTTGAACTCTCCCAACTACCTAATAACAACGGCTAGCTCTTATCAAGGGCCCACAGCTTCTCATATCTTCAGCACTTCTACCGTGTCTGAGCCACCACGATATCTTGCTCGGATTGGTGCAGGAGCCTCCTAAGTCCTGCTTATACTCTGCTTAGGTCAACAAAAAAGTCCTCACTGAGGTTCCTTAAAAAACTAAAAGTAGAGTTACCATATGATCCAGCAATCCCACTCCTGGGCAAGTATCTGGAAAAGACGAAAACTCTATTCCGAAAAGATACGTGTACCCCAGTGTTCATAGCAGCACTATTTACAATGGCCAAGACATGGAAGCAACCTAAATATCCATCAACAAATGAATGAATAAAGAAGATGCATTATGTATATACAATGGAATATTGCTCAGTCACTCAGTCATGTCTAACTCTTTTCAACCCCATGAATGGCAGCCCACCAGGCTCCTCTATCCCATTGAACTGCCCTGGTAAGAATACTGGAGTGGGTTGCTTTCCTCCTCCAGGGGATTGTTCCAACCCAGGGATTGAACCTGGGTCTCCTGCATCTCCTGCATTGGCAGGTGAATTCTTTACCACTGAACCACCTTGGAAACCCACAATGGAATATTACTCAGCCATAAAAAGAATGAAATAATGCCATTTGCAGCAACATGGATGGACCTAGAGATTATCATAGTAAGTGAAGTAAGTCAGAGAGAGACAAATATCATGTGATATCACTTATATGTGGACTATAACAAAAGCTACAAACAAACATTTGTATTTACATATTTACAAAACAGAAACAGACATAGAAAATGAACTTATGGGTACCAAAGGAGAAAGGGGTGGAGAAGGATAAATTAGTAGTTTGACTTAACAGATACACAGTACTATATATAAAATAGATAAACATCAAGGTCCTACTTATAGCACAGGGAACTATATTCAATAATGTGTAATAACCTAAAAGGGAAAAGAATCTGAAAAAGAATAGATAGATAGCTGAATCACTTTGCCATATATTTGAAACTAACAAATATGATATAATCAATTATATTTCCATTCTTAAAATGATTTTAAAATAATAATAAAATAGAACTACAAAAAGAATCCCCACAAATTCCCCAGTGCCTGATACATGGCAGGCCTTCAGGATGTTTGTGAATTTGTAAAGTGCTTACTATATGCCAGGTACTAATCTAACGAAGGTATGGGAACCAATTACCTAATCTTTCCAATAACACAAGGTAAGTGCTATTATCATCACTGCTGTCATCTTGGATTCACAGATGAAGAAATTGGGGCACAGAGAAGTTTAGTAACTTGCCCAAGATCACCCAGCTAGTTAATCATAGAGCCAGGATTTGAACCTAGGGCACAGGCTCTTTAACTACCACAATGTCCCTCTTAGCTTAGCTAATGATGAAAAAAAACGTCAATGAGTCTTCCCTACACCAAGCTCTCAGAAGTTGAAATATATCAAAGTGCGCTTAAAAAACAATTGTTTCCTATGACTGCCTAACATTTTAAAATAATCAATAAGGTGTGATTTTGAACTAAGACTGGTAAACAAGAGCAAAAGTGTGAGTCACAACTGTGTTGCACTTCAGTCTCGAGTTCAGAGCACACAAAGGGTATGACTGTGGCTTACAGTCATGTGCAGGTAATTCTCCCTACTCAACTGAGATTACCATGATTAGCTCTGGTCCATAAAGGGAAAGCTAAGACACAAAAGCCTCAGTGATGTTCCAGGCCACACAGTCAGCAACCATGGCAGGAAAGGAGTCTCTGAGGGCCCCTCTGAGGTCACACATGTTCTCTGATTATTAAGTATAAAACACCAGGGTGATGCACACAATGGAATGTTTAAGCCAAGATGTCACCGAATACAGAGTATGTTGATACAGCTTTATCTGAGAAGTTACATAATCGTCCTAATGTGGAAACACCATAAAGGAATTTGTGACTTGGAATGAGGAGAAGTGCATTCCCTGGGAATCACTCCTCAAAGCGTATAGGGAGATGTTCAGTGAGAAACCCACTCCCCTAGATTGAGCAGGTGACTTGTAAAAAACAAACAAAACAGCCCAATGAAGGCTTTCTGAGGGCAGGCACTGTGCCCAGTTCAATTTAATGAGACTTAACCAGACCCCTGGCTGAAAACAGTCTCCAGGGACCCCATCTTTTCGCAGGGCGGGGAGGTCTATTCTATATTCAGTCTCCTGTTATATAAAAGTCCCTACTCTGAGTCCTCTCTGCCTCTTGCTTTTAGGTCAAATATTTATTTATGAAAGCCCAGAGGCCTTTCATTATCTTTATACCCTGGAAGGTTCGAAATGAATCTTTTCTCGCACTTCGTTGAAATTCTTTGAAAGAAATCTCGAGCTCTGGAATCCACCTCCACCTCCAATCGTCCCTGGATCTCGGCCTCCACTGTCCCACCTGCCCCCAGGCGCAGCCAGAGAAGGAAGGGGGTGGCCGGAGGGGAGGGGCGGGGATGTCACAAGCACCTGTCACCTGGCAGGCCCCGGCCTCACTTCCTCACCCCCGGCCCCACCCACCCTGCCGCAAGAGAGGACCGACCAGGCGCCCGCCCCCTCGCACGCCCCGACACTGGCAGGCCAGTCCCTCCCGCCCCAGCCTCCTGCCGCCGTCCAATGGCCGAGGGGCAGGGCAAGCTGAGCAAGCCGCGGCAGCCCAGCCGGGTCTCCGCCCTGTTCCCGGTTCCCGAACCGGGCCCCGGCGGCCTTTAAATGCCGCCCTAGGCCGACACGGCGCGGCCTTCGCCACCTTTTTCCTCGGGCGGCGGCAGCGGCACCCCGACGAAGAAAGCAGCTTAGACTCTGCAGCTCCGTCCCGGCCGCGGCGGCTACCTCCGACCTCCGGGCCCGCGCCGCCTCCTCCGCCTCCCCCTACTCCTCCCCTTCCCCCTCCCCCGGGTCCCGCTGGCCCGGTCGGCGCCGGGCCCCTGGGCGTGCGCGCGCGCGTACCCGCGCGTGTGTGCGCGCCCCAGCCAGCCTCGGACCCGCGCCTCCGCCCGGCGCAGGACCGCCCCGGGATCCCAGCCCGCGCCTCGCGTCCCACGTCCCCCGCCGCCCGGCCGCCAGCCGCGCGCCCCGCCGCGCCGCGCGAGAAGATGGCGGGGTCGGTGGCCGACAGCGATGCAGTGGTGGTGAGTGCGGGCGAGGCGCCCCCTTCCCGCGGCCCGCACGGCCCCGCCGCTGGCTCCCGCCTGGCGGAGGCCCAGCCCCGCGCCCCCGGCGGGAGAAGGCGCTCCAGTACCTGGTTAGAGGGAGCCGGCTATGCGCGACCGAAGTGGGGGGAGGGCTGGAGGGGTGCCCCGTGGGAGGACCGCTGGCTGAGTGGAGGTGTTGGGGGCGGCCTGCGCGTGGGGGTGAGCTACAGCCCACTCCGCGCCGTGCAGCCACCGGCCAGGTGTGAGTGTGCGCGTGTGTGAGTGTGTCCGGCGCGCGCGCCCCGTGTCCGCTCCCCCCTCCACGACATCCCGGGGATTCCCCCTTGGAAATGGGTCCTAGCCTGGGGCTCGCGGGAGAAGTTGAGCCGGGCTGCTGCACTCCAGCCACGTCCTGGAGGACAGGCCTTGGCGACAGGTTGGAGAGGAGCCTGCCTTCCTCCGGAGCGGGGCTCTGGTTCCCCAGTGGGCCTCGACCTTCATTTTGATCTAGATCTGAAGGGTCTGGGGAGCATCAGAGGCTTAGCTACCTGATAGAAAGGACGGGTTTGGTTCCGGGGTTTTCTGCGGGTATTCGGTGTACTGAGCCTATGTTGTGGGGAGGGTTGCTGGATTCCTCCAGATTTGTATAGGTTCTTCCCCGCTCCCGCTAACACCCACCTCCGAAAGCCTTTGGAAAGCCAATCTGTGTGCTTCTATTTTTAGAAACTAGATGATGGGCATTTAAACAACTCCTTGGGCTCTCCAGTTCAAGCCGACGTGTACTTCCCACGACTGGTAAATGATTTTGTTCCCTCTTCGGTGTCTGCCTGTACCCTCTTGTTTCTAACTGCATTTTCAAATGGGTCAAGTCCTAAGGAACTGAGGGCTTGGCTCTTCTCTAACAGGCTGTGAACTTTGCTTCTGCTCTCATCCTCTACAGATCGTGCCATTTTGTGGGCACATTAAAGGTGGCATGAGACCAGGCAAGAAGGTGTTAGTAATGGGCATTGTAGACCTCAACCCAGAAAGGTAAGACAGATTCCTTGTCTCCTATGATGCTGTCAAAAATCTTGGCTTTCTCTGCCCACCCAAGCCAAATGAAAAATACAGAGACAGAGTTTGGAGAAAATAAAAGGGTGGCTTTACTCAGCCAGAGGAGGGGAAAGCAGGCTAGATCCTCAAGAACTGTGTGCCTCTCCCATGAGGAATTGGGAGGGGGGGGTGATTATATAGATGAGGGGGTCAGTGATGAGGAACAAACGTGTGAAGGTCTTGTATTCTTCTTCCTTTTGGATCATTTCAAAAACAGTCATAGACTAGCCATCAGGTAGCCCAATAGTTGGGTCCATTGTCTTGCATGAATTGTACTGTGGCCTCCTTTCTGTAATGCAAAAAGAAAGGAAAAGAACTGTGAGGGGTCGTCTGCAAAGAGAGTGCTGTAAAGGTGAGCCCCAGACAGAATGTGATCAGCATACCAGGTTAGTCTTGATTACCTACTACAGATCAGGAACAGTTAAAGTGAAAAAAAGAGCTCAGAAAAGGGCAAGAGAAAAAACAAAACAACTTTTTCCTCTTTTTTCACTACAACACTTATACCTATCCAGCAGTTACGAGGTCCTGCTCACTCTTGTTGTGGCTTTCTGCTGCTCTTCCAACCCCTGTGGCCAGTGTTACTCGTTGCAAGTGCCAAGAAAGTACTCTGTTCCCATGAAAAGAATGTGTATGAATCTCAGCAGCCATTTCTCTAGACAGCTATTTATATCAGAGATTATAAATATAGACCCACATCATTTTCTCTTTGACCCTTAGGGAGGCCAAAGGACTTTTTTTTTTTTTTTTATGTTTTTCAAACACAGTGCTTGGAGTAAGAACTATCAATATAAATGAGAACCAAACTACAAGATATTGTTTCCCTTGGTCAGTTTCCCCTGGCTGTTTTTGAGTCTTCTGAAATGGGTTGAAACACAGATGTGTGGGTAGTTTGGGGTATCTGAAATGTCCACAGTTAGTTACTTTCATCTCTATCAAAGTTTTCTCCAGGGCCACCTCCTGTGGGTAACAAAATAAACTAGTTTGATTGTAATCCTACTTATCCATGGTCTATCACACCCCAACCCCTGCCCTGTGGAGAGTGGTGGCCCGCTAAAAGCTGACAAATCCAGAGAGGAAGAAGGAAATGGGAGCCTGGGTCTTTGTTAAGTGTTATTTTGCTCAACTGTGAATAAATGAGATTATTTTCTTTTAAGCTTTGCAATCAGCTTGACCTGTGGTGATTCAGAAGATCCTCCTGCCGACGTGGCAATTGAACTCAAAGCAGTGTTCACAGACCGACAGCTACTCAGAAATTCTTGTATATCTGGGGAAAGGGGTGAAGAACAGTCAGCGATCCCTTACTTCCCATTCATCCCAGACCAGCCATTCAGGGTGAGTACCTCGAGTGCTTCAGCTCCAGCCATTGGCAGGTTGGTGATATTCTCATCTAAGATGTGCCAAGAGTGCTTTAAGCGGCCAGAATTTTTGCATGTCCAGGAAATTTGTCACCTGATGGTGAAAAAAAGAAAAATGATCAAAAGAGCTCTGTTTGCTGATATGAATTAAGTCAGCAGTAGCTCTTGGTTCTGTTTAGCCAATACATGTAAATAAGCCCATATTTACATGTCTAGATTGTTAAGAATAAATACTTCTCTGTGTAGTATTCAGTATAGTACTAGGCATTTAATAGATAATTGTCCTAAGCTAACTATTTAATAAATATTAATAAATACCTAGAATTTCTTTATTTTTTTCAACCTTTAAGTAGTACCAGACCATATCAGTTATACCTTTTTTAAGACTAGAGCGATTATTATTTTATTTTCTCTTGTTCCCTTTGCTAATGAGGACTAGCAGTGCTGTTGCTCCCCTGGTGGCTCAGATGGTAAAGACTCTGCCTGCAGTGCAGAAGACCCAGGTTCCCTAGGTGGGGAAGATCCTCTGGAGGAGAGCATGGCAACCCACTCCAGCATTCTTGCCTGGAGAATTCCATGGACAGAGGAACCTGGCAGGCTACAGTCCATAGGGTCATAAAGAGTCAGACATGACTGAGTGACTAATGCTGGGTTAAGTGGCCTCAGTCTACTTCATTGTCACAGGCTGTGTGGCTGATAGATTCCTTCCCTTGGGCTGGAATGAGTATAGATTTGCTCCCCACTATCTGTCAGGCAGTAAGCACAGCCCAAATTTCCATTCCCATCAAATAGCACGAGCTGTACCTTCCTCTATGAAGGACATTGCCAAGTAAAAGATGCAAGTCAGTAATGTGTTAGAAAAGAATTTACTGACCTGTCGGACCTGGTGATGAAATGTCTGCGTTATACTTTGTTGTGCTTAGTTGCTTCAGTCCTGTCTGATTCTTTCCAACCCTATAGACTGTAGCCCAGCAGGCTCCTCTGTCCATGGATTCTCCAGGCGAGAATACTAGAGTGGATTGCCATGCCTTCCTCCAGGGGATCTTCCCCACCCAGGGATCAAATCCGTGTCTTTTACATCTCCTGCATGGGCAGATGAGTTCTGTACTGCTAAGCTACAGGGGAAGCCCTATACTTTGTTAACATACATCATAATAATGACAACTTGGTTAAGAGCTCCCTGTTTCATATATACCTAACAAACCAGAACTACCCTTAACCTGTTGCTCCTCATCTAGAAATGTACGAAGGCCTTATGAATAAGTCATAATTTTTCTTCCCATCTTGCAGTCTTGCGGGGAAAGAAGAATCTATGACATTCACATCAGTGATAGAAGAGAGACTAATTGCCCTTCTAGCATAGCCTGGGGAAGGTACCCCTACCCTTCTCTAGAATGATAATGACCCTGAGGCTCCCCTGAACTGTGACAGTTTCTTAATGGTGACTCTTAATGCAGAGCTCATGAGTGTGAGTAACCAAAGCTTCTGCCCAGTGGAATAACGCTCCCCAACAACAAAATTGAGGTGGAATCAGCCCTTCTTGGTGATATAATTTTAGTAATAATATGCATTAAATGTGACTAATATCACATATGGAATCTCTCCTTACATGATGAATACAAATGCTTTTAATAAATACATAGTGCAAAACCAGTGATTAAACTCTATGGTGACTTCCTTAAGTTAGAAAAAAGAGGGAGAAAAAGCTTTTACCATATGGAATCAGTATTTTTGTTTGGCTTAACAAAGCCTTGTTAATTACACATCCTTGGTCCAATGGTAATTACTGTGTATCCTTCTCTGCTTAGTGTTTATCTTGTTTGAGTGTCCAAACTGTTATTACATGCTCCTAATGGTTACCTGCTCTGCCTTGTGAGGGGCTTCTCTGAAGGTGGGATAGAATTGTTCAGGGGATGAGGATGGAGGCATTAAATACCATATAGATGAATCTATACCACTTTATATCACTTTCTGGCATGCAATGAGAAGGGAGAAATAGTAAGGCAATTTTACATCCTTCAAGGACATTGAATAGTGTAGAGCAGTGCCTCCCAAAGTGTGTCCCTCATTCCAGCAACACCAGCATCATCTTGGAACTTGGTGGAAAAGCACATTCTTAGACCTTACCCTTGACTTACTAAATGGAAAATTTGAGGGGGGAGGTGGAGCCCAGCAGTCTGTTCTATAGCCTTCTGTCTGATTCCAGTGCACTCTAGAGTTTGAGAACTACTGAGGATGTTGCCTTTCTCTAAAATGAGGTATTTGTTCATTTTTCCCAGCAGAGTTCATTGAAATTATGAACTGAGGGTTTTATTTTGTTTTTTTTCCAGGTGGAAATCCTTTGTGAGCACCCACGTTTTAGAGTGTTTGTGGATGGACACCAACTTTTTGATTTTTACCACCGCATTCAAACGTTATCTGCAATCGACACCATAAAGATCAACGGAGACCTCCAGATCACTAAGCTTGGCTGATGTTTAAACCATGTCTGTTTCAAAGAGCATCAGGTGCCACAACTGCCTGACTGTTGATCTGGAAGAAGTGTCCTGGCAAGGTCTAAAGACTTAAAAAGAAAACAAAAAGGCAGACTTCACTGTCTCTTCTTTCTGTGCAGTTTAAACCCAAAATGACTTCAACGGTGGTTTGCCCTTAGGAAGCTATCGGAACTAAGACACCGAGCCATTATTCCCAGAACAAAGTAATACATTTATGCTGGATTTTATTCAGACTAAACTGAGATGGATTTGTGACTATTTGTGATTTGGTAATAAGTTATTCATCTTTTCACAGCAAGGTGATATTTAGAACAAAAGTGCTAAAGACTTAAAACAACAACAACAAAGACGGTACACAGAAATCAACTCATTTCTGCACTGAAGTGGAATTGTGTAGCACAACCAACATTTTAGTCAGGGTATTTAACATAGAATGTAGGTTGTTCGAGGGTTTTTTTGTGTTTTTTTTTTTCTTTTTGCACAGCATAATGTTAACTCAGATTTTTTTAAGCTTTCTTGTAGTTATTTATTTCTACTCAGTGTATATGTTAGAGATGATTAATGTCTCAAGAACAGCTTGTTATGAACTTTTGAATGTACAATTATCTTAGGTCTGAGTGGGGAAATTACCTATTACAGTCATGAGAAAGGTGAGTTTCTACCTTAAAGAGTTGAGTCTTATCCTCCTACCCCTAAACTTAGGATCTCTTGATATAAATTGCTGTAAGTGCTTTGGGAAAACTTTGCAACAGTTCAGCAAGACTGCTTTTCAAGTTATTGATTATTTAAAACTCTACTTACATTGCTTTTTCTCCATACTGTGAAATTAGCACAGTATTACCTTCCTTAAGACTAATTAACTACTTTTCACTGGATCTACATAATAGCTCATCAAGTTGTTATTAAGCTAGTCGAAAACACATTAAGAGGTGATTGCATCGATAGTTTTAAAAATGGACTATTATATACATTTTTAAAGGTATAGTGTGAAAATGATTTGGGAATGCAATGGAAAGCAGAAGCAAATGGCCCCAAATAACTTACTTGGAAATAATTTATATCAACTTAAGCTGTTAGCTCATTGTATCACTTTTATTATGTGACCCTCACCAATCCCTAAGCAATGCCTTTGGAGCTTCAGAGTAGAAGATGCTTCCCTACTGTGTGGGCTCTGCTAAGATAGTATGATAAAAAAAGATCCAACCTAGGAAATGATCCAGTTAGTTTATCTGAAAAGTTAACTCCCAGGACTGTAGGTCTTTGAGTCCAGCCAATAGTGTGAACACTTCAGTGAAGCTCTGGGAGTTTCCCTGTTCTTGTGGAACTGATGAGACAGCAGGGAGTCTCCAGGAAAAGCCTGCAGTGATGCACACGTCACTGCAAGGCAAGGGATGGTTGGAGTCCTGGGTGCTGGATTCCATAAACTGCATCGGCCTTGGAGAGAAGGACCCTTGGCATTGCTCTGGTCAGCTAGTTTAGGGGGGTAAGGGGGTGCTGGGGTGGGGGTGTATTTATATATAATTTAGGTTTTATTTGTACAGCGTCTTGTTATGACACGTCCTTGTCCTGCTTTGCTTTTGAGTTTTTTTACACAACATGCAGAGGCACTGAAGTGGCCACATCATTTTCACGTGTCAAGAATGTAGACAGTGTTTCAGTACCAAAGTTTAAGAAAAAGCAAAATAAAATTGTGAATTTTTTTTATAGGTGATATATTTAGATTCTCCTCAGCTTTGAAACTGTTTAGCACAGTTCCATTGTGTTATGTAAGAAGATGCTTTACCCAACAAGACTGGCTGAGCATTGAAAAGCTTTATGTCCCAGCTGACTTAACCAGCCATATTCAGCCAGGAGGGCTGTGCTCCGGCTCCGGGTATCTTGAAGCCCGTGACTAACCTTGTGCAGCCACTAGATTTTGTCAGGTGTTTGTAGAGAGACCTAGAGGGCACCCTGAAATATATTGGTACGGGTTTTGCTCTCGTTGTGGTAGAAGACCCCCCCCACACACACAACAGGAGTTTTTTCTTTGAGTGGGCATCCATTCCCGCTCACTGCATAATTCAGCAGAAACTAGAGGAGTTGGGCATGTAACTGTTGGAACTGACCCTGTTCTCTCTACCTATCAGCTAACTGGTTAGCAGCCAAGCCCTTAGGCAGCTTAGTGTAAAGATACACTGTTAACCCTTCATTGTTCTGTGGGGTCAGTGAGAACCTCTTGGTTAAGCTTATTGAAATTTATCTGAATGATGTGATGGTTTGATTCAGGTATAATTAAGTTAGCAGGGGGCTAGTCCAGCTGTATTAATCATTAGCTGTAAACTGGAAACTGTTCATATCTTCTCATCAGCATGTGAGGTCTAAGGTGGGAATTCAGGATGAAAAGTGCAATTTTAAGCTTCACAGGAAAGCATTTGGGTGTGTAAGGTGTTATTTCTGACCAGAGCCCTAATTCTGCAATATGACCAAAACCAAGGAACATAAATAACAATCAGGCTCTGGGGGAATAATAGGCAGGCTTTAGACAATCTGTTCATTTCTGCATCAAAATTGGAGTGAATGTATGTATCTATTTAAAAGTTAATAGAAGTGACTTCTACTTTCTGGGCTATCCCAGAATTGTCTTAATTTTTTAAAAAATTTGAAACCCCATTTCAAATCATGCCAACCTTAGTTCAAAACCTCCAAAGGGATCATTCTTAGAATTGTTGATGATTTGTTAAAATGGCAAATCCTTTCATTTGTATTAAAAAGAAAATATCCAAAAAGAGGGAGGGAGCCCTTTTGCCTTGAGAGAAACACCCTTGGCATTTTACAGCTACATTATTAATGTAGAAATAATGTTCCTATGATGACATATTTTCAAAGAAACACTTTCTTATTTACTGCGTGGTGTAAAATGTTGCTAAATGTGTTTTAGCGTTATGATGTCACTGCTGAAAGTTATTTGCACTATAATAAAGGAATTTTCTACAAAATGGTTTCCAATTTATAAGGTGCTAAATTTGGTACCAGGTGTGATGTACTTGGGCTTCCCGGGTAGCTCAGTGGTAAAGAATCCTGCCAATGCAGGAGACACAGGAGACTCAGATTCAATCCCTGGGTCAGGAAGATCCCCTGGAAAAGGAATTGGCAACCTACTCCAGTATTGTTGCTTGAAAAATCCCATGGGCAGAGGAGCCTGGCAGGCTACAGTCCATGGGGTTGCAGAGAGTTGGACGGGACTAAGCACACGGGACGTGATGTGCTTAGCGTGGACCATCTGGTAGCACAACCCTCCCGCCCTCACACACTCACTCCAAGACCACTTGTTTATGTGTTACCGACATCAATGAACTAATCAAGGGAAAGTGTCTGAGAGGGCCTCAGAGACCTAGTGAATTGTGTGTGTAATGGGTTATTTTAAAATACAATTTGCACATTTTTCTTGATGTGCAGTTTTATGAATTTTAATACATGAATGGATTCATATAACAATCACCTCAAACAGGATACAGAATTGTTCCATCAACCCCAAAACCACCTTGTGCTACCACTTTATGGTTAAATGTGACCCCCACTCCCAGGCCTAATCAGGCAACAACTGACCCATTCCACCTGCCTATAGTTTTGCCTTTTCCTGAATGTCATATAAAGAGAATCATGTAATCCTTTAGGATTGGTTTCTTGCATAATGCATTTGAGGTTCATATTGTGTGTATTAAGGTTTTCCTTTTTATTGCTGAGTAGTATTCCATTGTATGGATGGACCAGGTTCTTGATTCATTCACCTGTTAAGGATGTAGTGGGTTCTTAATAAATTATTAATATAATCTTATTACCACAGTGTATATACAAAAGCCTAACAGAAGCAGAAGATATTAAGAAGAGGTGGCAAGAATACACAGAATAACTGTAAAAAAAAGATCTTCACAACGAAGATAATCACGACGGTGTGATCACTGACCTAGAGCCAGACATCCTGGAATGTGAAGTCAAGTGGGCCTTAGAAAGCATCACTACGAACAAAGCTAGTGGAGGTGATGGAATTCCAGTTGAGCTATTTCAAATCTTGAAAGATAATGCTGTGAAAGTGCTGCACTCACTATGCCAGCAAATTTGGAAAACTCAACAGTGGCCACAGGACTGGAAAAGGTCAGTTTTCATTCCAATCCCAAAGAAAGGCAATGCCAGAGAATGCTCAAAGTACCACACAATTGCACTCATCTCACACGCTAGTAAAGTAATGCTCAAAATTCTCCAAGCCAGGCTTCAGCAATACGTGAACCGTGAACTTCCTGATGTTGAAGCTGGTTTTAGAAAAGGCAGAGGAACCAGAGATCAAATGGCCAACATCCGCTGGATCATGGAAAAAGCAAGAGAGTTCCAGAAAAACATCTATTTCTGCTTTATTGACTATGCCAAAGCCTTTGACTGTGTGGATACAATAAACTGTGGAAAATTCTGAAAGAGATGGGAATACCAGACCATCTGACCTGCCTCTTGAGAAATCTGTATGTAGGTCAGGAAGCAACAGTTAGAACTGGACATGGAACAACAGACTGGTTCCAAATAGGAAAAGGAGTACATCAAGGCTATATATTATCACCCTGCTTATTTAACTTCTATGCAGAGTACATCATGAGAAACGCTGGACTGGAAGAAACACAAGCTGGAATCAAGATTGCCAGGAGAAATATCAATAACCTCAGATATGCAGATAACACCACCCTTATGGCAGAAAGTGAAGAGGAACTAAAATGCCTCTTGATGAAAGTGAAAGTGGAGAGTGAAAAAGTTGGCCTAAAGCTCAACATTCAGAAAATGAAGATCATGGCATCCGGTCCCATCACTTCATGGGAAATAGATGGGGAAACAATGGAAACAGTGTCAGACTTTATTTTGGGGGGCTCCGAAATCACTGCAGATGGTGACTGCAGCCATGAAATTAAAAGACGCTTACTCCTTGGAAGGAAAGTTATGACCAACCTAGATAGCATATTCAAAAGCAGAGACATTACTTTGCCAACAAACATTTGTCTAGTCAAGGCTATGGTTTTTCCTGTGGTCATGTATGGATGTGAGAGTTGGACTGTGAAGAAGGCTGAGCGCCAAAGAATTGATGCTTTTGAACTGTGGTGTTGGAGAAGACTCTTGAGAGTCCCTTGGACTGCAAGGAGATCCAACCAGTCCATTCTAAAGGAGATCAGCCCTGGGATTTCTTTGGAGGGAGTGATGCTAAAGCTGAAACTCCAGTACTTTGGCCACCTCATGCGAAGAGTTGACTCATTGGAAAAGACTCTGATGCTGGGAGGGATTGGGGGCAGGAGGAGAAGGGGACGACAGAGGATGAGATGGCTGGATGGCATCACTGACTCAATGGACGTCTGAGTGAACTCCGGGAGTTGGTGATGGACAGGGAGGCCTGGCGTGCTGCGATTCATGGGGTCGCAAAGAGTCGGACACGACTGAGTGACTAAACTGAACTGAACTGATATACAAAAGCAAGATTGTGTATGCAATCTTTCCTGTGGTTTGAATGATTAAGAAGGAAACTTGATCCCTTAGCTATTATGACTACAAATAAAACTGGCTTATAGAAGTTTGCCTAGCTTTAGTTATGGGTGGTTTAGGAAAGATAATTTACTCAATATGCTGGATTTAGGGTACCTACTTATACCTTAGTTGGTTTTACTAATTCCTTCCTTTATTATTATTATTATTATTATTATTTTAAGGAAGCAAAGCTGTGAGGCTGGTCTTTGTCAGTTTTTGCAGTAGGCAGGGAAGGGCTTCCTAGTTGTTGCTAGTGGTAAAGAACCAGCCTGCCTATGCAGGAAATATAAAAAGACTTTTAGTTCAATCCCTAGGTTGGGAAGATCCCTTGGAGGAGGGCATGGCAACCCACTCCAATATTCTTGGCAGGAAAATTCCATGGACAGAGGAGCCTGGCAGGCTACAGTCCATGAGGTCGCAAAAAGTCGGACACTACTGAAGCGACTTGTCATGCACACACATAGGCAGGGAAAGCCCTGTCAAAGTGGGAACAATTTGCTGAGGCTGCTGGGCAGAGATGGGAGAGCTTCCTCTGCCCCCGTGGGATACAACAGTATCCTTGTTCTATGACAGCATTTTGTTTTTTTGTTTTTTTTTTTCTTTTCATTATATTTTATTGTTAATTTTTTAATTGAAGTATGGTTGAATTACAATGTTAATTACTGCTGTACAACAAAATGACTCAATTATACAGATATCTATATCTGTATTTTGAATTAGACAGTCTATAAGATATTTATCGGAGAAGGCAATGGCACCCCACTCCAGTACTTTTGCCTAGAAAATCTCGTGGACGGAGGAGCCTGGTAGGCTGCAGTCTATGGGGTCGCTAGAGTCGGACACGACTGAGTGACTTCAGTTTCACTTTTCGCTTTCATGCATTGGAGAAGGAAATGGCAACCCACTGCAGTGTTCTTGCCTGGAGAATCCCAGGGACGGGGAAGCCTGGTGGGCTGCCGTCTATGGGGTCGCACAGAGTCGGACACGACTGATGCGACTTAGCAGCAGTAGCAGTAGCAGAAGATATTTATAGCTGGAGTGGGTCTCTGAGTGCCACAGACACTTAAGGACCTTTATTCATTCAGCAGGTATTTATTGAGCTCTGTCAATTGCTGTTCTAGATACTTGGACCCATCAATGAATAAAACAGACCCTGATGCTTTTAAACTTCAGTATGCTGAAGAATCACCCAAGAAGCCTCCTTAGGGAGTAAAAGTCCATTCTCACCCTGGGAAATTATGTTTCAATGGGTCTGGAGTAGGTCTCAGGAGTTTGTATTTTTAAAAAACATCCTTGATGGTGGCAGTGGTCCCAGATCCCAAACTAAGCCGCTCTGCCTTTGGGACTTCCATAAACATTCACTGAATCAAGCTGCTGAGTTGTGCCAGGCTGTGGGGTTCTGATCGGTGGGTATCTTTCTGTGAAAACTTCAACACTGGGGCATCCTGCTCTGCCAAAAAACCACCGCACAACTTTAATTGTAACTTTACAACTATGTCTTCCCCCCACCACCACCCGCCCCTCCGCAGGTTTAACATTCCTCACTCCCACCCCTCCCTCACTATAAACACTGCAGGGAAAGGAAGTGTCTTTCAACCGAGTTGGGTAAGAACCCTCCTTATTGGGGTGGCTGTACGACCTCACTAGAACCCTCAGTGTGTGTTAGTCTCTCAGTCGTGTCAGACTCTTTGTGACTCCATGGAGCCCGCCAGTCTCCTCTGTCCATGGAATTTTCCAGGCAAGAATAGTGGAGTGGTTAGTCATTCCCTTCTGCAGGGGATCTTCCAGACCCAGGGATCAAACCTGGGTCTCCTGCATTGCAGGCAGACTCTTTAATATCTGAGCCACCAAAGGACCCTGACCCCTGTTTTAAGTAGCAGGTGCTCTGAGAAAGATTAAGGTTCTACGGGAAGCTTACCTCATTTCTTGGTAAATATATCAATTAATTATTCATTTGCAGAATTGCCAGGGTGGGGCCCAATTTTTCTACAACGTAAATATACAAGGTGGCTTGTAACTTGTAAAGAGGGTAGAGGGCAAGTGGTAATGGCCCAGCTGAGCTCTTCACAGCATTTTGGAAATAAATTTCAAGTCTCCCTTTCACAAAGAGCAGCTGAGTTTGTACCCAGTAATGCACGCCTAACTTGTTTCCTGATCACTGTGTTAATTTCACAATGATTTTTTTTTTTTAAGTCTCTTGCAAAAGGCAAAGAACTGCTTTGGAAAGCATATATTTCATCATGAATTTACTTAGGTATATACAAGGTGCCGAAACACTACTCAACCTAGAGAGAGAAGGGGAAGAAATAGCCACTGACGCTTTCTCTTGCTTTGATACACCCTTCCATCTCCCAGGGAAAGATGGTGACGAGGTGAGCAAACACAGAAGGGAAGCAGGCTTTGTTGTTTGAGAGGACAACACAGACAGTTCTAAATAATAGACTCTGGCAGTGGCAAGCCAGCCACAGACCTTGGGGATGATGGGTCTTCCAAGCTTTCATGAGTAAGAACAATAAGAAACATTTACCATTGACTCCAGTACCTCCCTTTCTGTCAGTATTCTGTCATTAATTCTGAAAAGACAGATGCAAATAATCAAAGCTTACCTGAACAGTTAGTCTGGGAACAGGAAGAAGAGAAGCAGTGAGGCTGTGATGAGGGTGAGAAGGAAGAGCCATCTGGACCTCAGGGATATATTGTGTGTGTTCAGACGGGCACTTCAAATCTCCAGTCTTAATTTGCCTCCCATGCAATGGAAATAATGGCACTTGTGGCAGTGTGTTTTGAGAGCCAGCAGTGACAGCGGTGTAAGCATTCCTTACAGCTGATAAGGCCAGAGTTAAAATAATCATGATACCAATCTCTGTAATTATCCTGCATGATTCTGTAAGAAACAGTACTAAAAGTGTTAATCCTTCAAACTGTGTCTAATCCACTGGAACATGCTTTTCATATCATTTCATTGAAGCCTGTTTTATTTAAAATCTAGCCAAAATTAGCAGTGTATTAGGCAATGTATAGAATGATGTTTGTAAAATGTACTCTGGGATTTTTTTTTTTTTACTTTGAATTATTACAGCTGTTCCAACATTAGAAAGCATAGGTTTTTCTTAATGCAATAAAAATCACCTTTAGTCCACCATAAAATTATTTTAATGCTGTGAAAGGTGAACAAGGAAGAAATATACAACATAATAAGATATGACAAATAATTTTTTTAAGTGAGAGTCTTCCTAGAGTCCTGTGGTCTGTTATTTTAAGAGTCTAATTAACCATTCATTTATCCCTCATTAAAAAAAAACACACACACACATATGTACAGACACAAGATCACAGTCTCTTTGAGGAAGTTAGAAATAGATGCTGGTTTTTTTTGGAAAGGCTTTGATTAACATCAAATATTGGGATTACCTCATAGTTTGAGGTTTTTAAGGCAACTAACATTATCTCTGCTTTTACAAATGTAAATTCCTGACTTGGGAATCCCCTTGCAATCCTCAACTTCAAAATTAAGTAAATGATTTTAAAAATTCAGCTTGCTAAGTTGAAAGGGCAAATCCTGGCCTTTTCATATAGTTGGTGCTCTTACAGCATGTGTGTAGAGTTAGTTCATATCCTGAAAGAATCACTCATAACTGATGAAGCTACGTAGAAACAGAGCACTTTTATATGAAGGCACCGTGTTAGACAGTGTGGGTTATAAAAACATAAAAGACCTATGCCCTTGAAGACCTATGCCATCTGCCCTTGAAGAATTTATGATCTTATTAAAAGACAGGTCAGGTACCTATGAAATAAAACACAAGGATGACTGTCAATATATAGAGCCAGACTGAATGGGCAGAGAAGTGCATATGACAAGAGTTCCCAGGAACACAACCTGTCCACTGGGGTGAACCAGGAGGGCATCTGGGTCTAAAGGACCTTAGCTGGGCTTCCAATGGCCTGAAGGCCCCTTCCTCTCTGTGCAACACCCAAACACCCCAGTATACAGACCAACTTCAGGTTTGATCTGAGGGGCTAGTGTTGTGTTTTCTGGGACTCAGTGTTGTAGTTGAGATTCTGGCCTCCCAAAGGAGGAGTTCAAGGAGAAACCTGGTATTCTTTAATTACAAAACACATGAGTCTCTGGTGGAGCGCAGACCCTTTCTCTAATGATGCCCCCAGCAAAGAAAGGATGGCCCGGACTTCCCTGGTAGCCCAGGGGTTCAAACTCCACACTCCCATTGCAAAGGGCATGATGGGTTCCATCCCTGGCCGGGGAACTAAGATCCCATATGCCCTACAGCAATACAAAAAAAAAGAAAAAAAAAATGACATCCTCATGGAATATGTGTGGGGAAATTGTATTGTAAATGCATTTCATGTATTCAACTTCACCTCCACACATTCGGCACCAAAACACAAAACAAAACAAAAAACACCGCATAGAGAAAAAGAACCCTTGACCACTTTGGGCAATTCCACCTGTCCTCCTGTTGGAGGAGCGGACATGTGATTCAGGTGCTTCTGTCTCCTGCGTCTCTCACAGTTGAGCTCTCTGGCTCCCTGGAGTGTCACACCAGGGTGCAGAGAGATCTTTGATCTTCCTCATGCTTGCTGCTAACTGCAAATCATGGCTTTCTGGTGCTCAGCCAAAGAAACAAAGATCTGCTCTATCATTGGATGAAAAATTGTGGTCTTGAATTCACTGAGAGCTCATGTCCCAAGTGACCCCTTCCTAAGGGACTTTTCAAGGGAAAATTTGACATGAAGCTATTTTTGCCTTATATGCTGACTTTTGCGCCTAACCCATGTGTGAGACAGACTTCTGTTTATCTTGAATGAATAGTTTTCTTATGTACACATAATGGCCAGCTCTTTGATAGCAGAATCCATTTTTTGAGTTCTGGCTCTAGACGCAAGGCTGTTCAATAAAACTGTGGTGTTGGGGAGGTTCTATCTACTAATATAATTTACACAGTCCAACATGGTGGCCACTAGCCACAAGGGTCTATTAAGCACTTCACATGTGGCTGATGCCACTGAGGAACTAAATTTTAAATTTTATTGAATTTTCGTTAACTTTTTGTATGTGTCCTTGTGTATATATGTGTGACACATGGGCTTAGTTGCTCCACGGCATGTGGGATCTTAGTTCTCCAGACCAGAGATTGAACCCACATCCCCTGCATTGCAAGGCGGATTCTTAATCACTGGACCACCAGGGAAGTCCCTCATTAACCTAACTTTAAATAGCCAAATGTTGCTCAAGGCTACCATGTTGGACACTGCAGGTCTAGAACATCAGACCCTGCTGGGCTTCTGTCTGGTCTCAGTCCTCATATGCATATGACAGGTAGCAGAAGTTCCTATTTGAACCTAAGCCATGTTCACTCTCAAATTCAGGAAAGTCTAGACACTTTCTGAAGGCTAGTGGAGAAGTGGAGGCCTTTTCATAGAAGAGACCAAGACACCCACGGGAAAGAACTTATCCCAGGGGAAACAAAACAAGGGTCCACAAGGTGGTTTGTTTCAGGAAGATAGGCAAGCTTCAGAAGAAAGTGGCAACTATGCGGTCAGATCTGCCTTGTCATTCACACTGTCCCAGGCCCAGTGCAATGGAGCCATTCCTGAATCTAGGAACAAGGGGCTGCAACCCACGCCCTGCTCCCTGTAAGCCGCGCTTCCCTGTAAGCCCCACTCCCCGGAGCATTGAAGGACAAGGAAGTGGTGGTGCAGGAAGCATGCAGCAACATTTCTGAGCTGCTCCAGAGTGCCAGGCATGGCGCCAGGTGCCGCCAGGGCTGACATCTGCTGCAGCACCTGCCTGGGCCCTGCCTTCAGCAACCTCTGCACAGTTGTCAGCAGGGCACCGATGCCACTGATGAGCATCGAGAGCACAGCCCCCACAGCACGGGGCATTGCCATGATGATCTGAAGCTTTTTTTTTTTTTTTTATGGTTAACACCACTACATTTATGTATTTGTTTAACGTTACTGTAAGTGGCTGGTCTCATGTGAACAGTCTGGGGTTCACCTGAAGCCATTCTTGAAAGCAGGCATATTCTCCTCTGTCCTCCTTGTCATATCCTCAAAAACAAGAAATTATACTGGCCAAGAATGGCCAGTGGGAGAAAGAGCATTTTACCATACTTTACATGAGAAACAAAGGAATAAAAATCCTCACTAGATATTTTTTCTCCCCAAGTCCCTCTTTAGCTTCTAGCCTTCTCCAACCCTCTCCTTGGTTGCTTCTTAAATCTCCCTAATTCCTTTCCTAATGCAGAGCTATTTGACCTGTACCAGCTTTCCTAGGGGGCTTTTTAAAGCACTTACCTAGCAAAAGGCCACTTTCTCCATAGGGGAGATTCATTCCCTAAGAAAAATAAGAATTCTCCATCATTTTGATTTCTAGTTTCTTTAATACCCTGTGTCATTTCCAGAAGAACTCAAGGCAGCCAAAAATGAGGCCATTAAGAGGAAAATGCCAGAACCTTCTGGTTCTATCTTCCTCAGGTTTAATGTCTCCTCATCAACTTTCCCAACAACTTAATTTTGAAGAAGGTGCCTCCTCTCTCTCAATGTTCTTTGACCTGTTTGTCTGTTTGCTTAATGTTCATCTCTCCTGCTAAATGATCATTTCCATCAGGGCAGGTACCCTACTGATCATGTTCACTACTGCACCCTAAGCATGTGGCATGGGGCTTGTCACAATAAATAATGAATGGATGTCTGTCAGATGAATGAATGGTCAACAAATGCAGTATTGGTTATCCATTGCTTGGCAACTAATTATCCCAAAATGTACCAGCTTACAACAACAATGATCATTTATTATCTCACACAGGAATCTAGGAACAGCTTTGCTGGGTAATTCTAACTCAGGGTCTCTCCTGATGTGACAGTTACACCATCTTCTGGTGCTGCAGTCCTCTGAAGGCTTGACTGGTCCTCCATAAAGTGTACCTTCTTTGTATTTGGCAACAATTTTTTAGGGGACCAGCTTCTCTCCACTCAGAGGTACCATGCAAAGGAAAAAAGCACTAGGAAAAAGATTGGCATTCAAATCCTGCTGCTTACCAGCTCCATGATCTCTTTGTGTAAGTCTTGACAAGTCTGAACTCTTTTTTTTATCATTCCTCTTTTTTCTCTTCTGTAATAGGGGCTTGCACGACTCTTCTTTGCAAGACAACCGTGAGGCTTAAGCAAAAGGAGGTCCATAACACACCGAGCATAGCACGGTGTGTAATAAGAGCTTGATAAGTGGTGGCTGTTAGAGTGATGACTCCCTCACCTGATCCTTTATTCTGGACCTCAGCTTAGCAGTTCTGGTACCTCCTGGGTGGTAGAGTTGGCTAGGTTCTCACATTGCCGATGAGAAAAACAAGTCCAGAGTGCTTAAGTGCTTGTCCACAGTGTGGCTTTGCTCCTCACTGCTTGTTGGGATCCTGGGCAGGGCTCTCTGAGGAGACTCAGTGATCACCAGCTCAGCAAGGGTGACAAGTGGCCTGAGACAGCGGTGTCCCACCTCAGCTCCCCCAGGCCACTCTTGAGGGGGAGTGGGACTCTGGTTAATGTCTCGGCTGAGTCTTCAGGGGAGGTTCCTGTGCCTGACCCTCCTCCCCGCGCTGGGTCACAGGGATTAATTAGCGGCTGGTAAAACAGCAACGACAGAACATCCTTATCCCAACAAGCCACCCGAGTGCCTCCAACAGCTACAGGCAGGTGGAAAACGACCACTTAGGCCTGAATGAGCTTGCCCAGCGGTAATTCTGGGGAGTCCTGAGAGCCTTAGCCGTCATCCAATCTTGTGGTTACTGTTGTTGTTTGGGTTTTCTAGGTTTATTTTGGTTTTTGTTTGTTATGGGGTTTGGGGGTAGGGGGGGTGTTTGTTTGTTTGTTTGGGAGAATGGCATTGAAACATGTAAAATATCATGTATGAAACGAGTTGCCAGTCCAGGTTCGATGCACGATACTGGATGCTTGGGGCTGGTGCACTGGGACGACCCAGAGGGATGGAATGGGGAGGAAGGAGGGAGGAGGGTTCAGGATGGGGAACACATGTATACCTGTGGCAGATTCATTTTGATATTTGGCAAAACTAATACAATTATGTAAAGTTTAAAAATAAAATAAAATTAAAAAAAAAAAAAAAAAGATTTTCCTCACTGAGCAGACTCCTGCTTTGATTACTCAGCCAGGCTGTCACATCCTACTTTGTGGGTAGATTTCCAGTCATTTGCAGATGTGAGATTATGAGACTGTGTTTGCATTTGCCTGCTTTCTAACTGCCTTCAGTTTACCTGAATGGCTTTCATCTTTAACCCAGAGAGCACGCACTTCTTTTTCGAATCCAATCTAGAAGCTGTGACAACCAACTCAGGGCACTAGAGGAGAAAGGGGCCAGACTTTCTCTTTTCCAAAAAAAGTAACTCCCTGCTTAAGCAAAGAAAAAACATCAGACACTTTTTAGGTCAGCAGGGTCAGATGGAGTGCCCTACATAGGTTTTGATGAACACCTCTGTATGTGAGACACCACCATGAAATTTACAGTTAGTTTGTGTTCACAGTGCAATAGGCTCAAAGTCCACTTCACCTCACCCATGACCTAAACAGAGGGGAAATTCCTACTTATGCATGAATTTGTACAAGCAGAGTGTCTGGACCAGGGGAGTACCACTGAGACAAGCAAGTTATGGGTGGCTGGAGAAGGCAATGGCACCCCCCTCCAGTAGTCTTGCCTGGAAAATCCCATGGATGGAGGAGCCTGGTAGGCTGTGGTCCAAGGGATCACTAAGAGTCGGACACGACTGAGTGACTTCACTTTCACTTTTCACTTTGATGCATTGGAGAAGGAAATGGCAACCCACTCCAGTGTTCTTGCCTGGAGAATCCCAGGGGCGGGGGAGCCTGGTGGGCTGACATCTATGGGGTCGCACGGAGTCGGACACGACTGAAGTGACTTAGCAGCACCAGCTTTTTCGAAGTGAGTGGTGGCCACCACAAAATCAGGCTCCAGAGCATCACTCACCCCCAATCCAGGGTGTGCTGTTCCCCCCAGGAGAGTTATACTCTGGAGGTGTGGCCCCGCCTCTAGAAGACACTTGGGAAGAATTCAAAGAAAATGTCTGGAAGGACAGTATATTGATCCTGCAGGAGTGGGACCTGGAAGGCTAGGTCTAAGATGAGAGAGGGAACTGACAGGAGGCATAGATCATTCAGTGATCTGATATTGTCATTCTTTAAAACTAAGGTCCAAAGAGATGAAGTCAACTGCTTAAAATCACAGTTTGCCACAGACCTGCCTCCTAGGCTAGGACGTATGGCAGGAGAAAAGCCAGGAGCTGGAGGAGGCAGCATTAGAAGTGGAGGTGAGATGGGAGTTTCTGAGGCTGCTTGAGAAGCACTGAAAGGCAAGGAGCTGGGTACTCCGCGTACTTCACGTGTTTTCCAGGGATTATCCCAGCTTAGCGAATAATGAAGGCAACTCTCCGAGAAATTGAATTTTGCTTCAAGGGTAAGGAAAAAAAGATGCAGAAAGAGAGAAGGGCCTATTCAATTTAGTTGGAGGCCCCAAAAAAGAAGGACTGAGATGAAGCCCTGTCAGGTGACTTTGGGACACTGCATGCAGATACAGTAATCTGCCGGAAGCATGGCAGGCAGTTCAGGTCCACAGAGATGCTTCCAGCAGAAAGTCTGTTGAAACAGAACAGAGGTAAACTGATCATCATGGGGTCTCAAGAATCAGACACGACTTAGTGACTAAAACCACCACCTTGGTACCTAAAGTGACAGTGAAAGTGTTAGTCATGTCCGACTCTTTGCGACCCCATGAACTGTAGTCCACCAGGCTCCTCTGTCCATGGGCTTCTCCTTCTCCAGGGGATCTTCCTGATCCAGGGATCAAATCCATGTCTTTTGCATTGCAGGCAGATTCTTTACCATCTGAGCCACCAGGGAAGCCCAATGGTACCAAAGAATGACATAATTATCCAAAGACAAGTGCCAAAGGCCAACTCTGCCGGGTGCACCTGCCACCCACATTCCTATCAGCCACTGGCTCTCAGGGACGGGCTTGCCCCTGGGACTCTCCACCTTGTGGAGGACTGTTCATCCCTATGAAATGAGGAAAGGCAAGGGTCCCTAAGGACCCTCCATGTTAGGCTGGCAAATGGGAATATAGACCCTGAGAGGAATGCGTGAGAAGGATGGGGGTGCTGGACCTCAAGTTCCCCTAACTATTGGAACCGCTCCATACCCTGAAGTGGGACACTGAGCAGTCCATGTCGGGGAGGGACAGTGTGTGTGTTTGACTCCTTGGTGGGCAGGAGGCTGAACTAAGTCTGCACTGCAGAGTCGAGCCTGCAACATCTGGAGCATCACTCAGGACAAGGAGAACAGAGAGCAGACACACTCTCTGTTTCTGCACTTCTCTTTACTACTACATGCCCCAAATGATGAGCTTTTAATAGATCGTCTTCCAATAATGGGCTTCCCTGGTGGCTCAGACAGTAAAGAATTTGCCTGCAATGTGGGAGACCTGGGTTCGATCCCTAGATTAGGAAGATCCCCTAGAGGAAGGCATGGCAACCCGCTCCAGTATTCTTGTCTGGAGAATCCCCATAGACAGAGGAGCCTAGCGGGCTATAGTCCATGGGGTCGCAAAAGAGTTGGACATGACTGAGTGTCTAAGCACACTTCCAATAGCGACCAATAACATAATGTGGTTCTCAGGTCATTGGTGATGAGCCTGGCCATCTAGGGCTTGGCCCTATCAAGACTTGGGCTCACCTCTATTCCCAAGTGGGAAGGAGCCAAGTGATAGTCTTGTGTGGTCCTTGGATTCGTGCTACACTCACTTGGTCAATGTCATGTTCCTGTAATCATCATATCCCATGGCCTCTGGCCTCCAGAGGGTTCAATTTCTGCTGAAAACACTGTAAAAAGAAATCTCTCTGCTTGTCAAACAACAGTTTGCGCACTTCAGAGGGTGTGAACGCTGAGACTTCCTATTTTCTGTTCCTTTTCTGAAGTGCAAAGGGCGGCTGATGGGCCAGGAGGCTGTTCCAGGTTAAAAGCCCACCTGCCAGGTTTCCCATGGACCTCCCCGCACACAGCCTCCTGAAGTACCAAGATGCCCAGGCCAGCCTTTCCTGTCAGGAGTCTCACCTGGACAGGAAAAATAGACAAACTTCCTAAAGGCATTTTATAAAACAGAAGAGAACACTTTTTAAAATTCAGATCTTTGAAAACAGACACTCCCAAACAGTGCTGGGAGAAGTGTGCTTTGAAGAGCTTTGTTGGCAAGCCATTTGGCAAAAAGCATCACAAGTACATCTGCCATTCAAAATTCCCATCAAAAGTGCAGGTGGGAATTCCACTTCTAGGAACTTACCCGAGGAAACAGTCTAAGATATGCCTAAAGACTGAGTTGCCAGGGAATTCATTACAGCCTATTTAGAACAGGGAAAAAGCTGGAAACAACCTAAATGGCATCACTGACTCAATGGACATGAGTTTGAGCAAATTCCGGGAGATAGTGAAGGACAGGGAAGCCTGGCGTGCTACAATTCATGGCATCGCAGAGTCGGACATGATTTAGCAACTGAACAACAACAATAGTAGTAATCATACTACTTGGGTAATTTTCAGCCTATAGTCCAGGAGTGATTTATACCAGAGGCTCTCCAAACAATTCCCAGGTAGCTCAGCAAGTAAAGAATCTGCCTGCAATGCAGGATACCCTGGTTCAATTCCAGGGTCGGGCAGATTCGCTAAAGAAGGGATAAGCTCCCCACTCCAGTATTCTTGGGTTTCCCTTAGTGGCTCAGCTGCTAAAGAATCTGCCTGCAATGCGAGAGACCTGGGTTCAATCCTAGGCTGTGAAGATCCTCTGGAGAAGGGAACAGCTACCCACTCCAGTATTCTGGCCTGGAGAATTTCAGACTATACAGTCCATGGGGTCACAAAGAGTCAGACACAACTGACTGATTTTCATTTTCACTTTCACTGTACAAACCACCATGCTTGGCTGAAATCCATGGCCCTCCTATCTCTTTCTCCCACATCCTACTCCTGCTTGTCATGGCAAAGCAAGCATAAGCTTTGGAAGGGCAGTAGGGAAATCCAGACCTGCCTTTGGAGAAGGCTGCATTTTTGGTAAGTATCTGAAGGCATGACTGATTTGTGTGGGAAGCTGGATACCTGTGGTGAGAGATGGGGCAATGGGATAAACAGCAAGGATGGCTGTGACGCCAGCCTTGCTGAGGCATCTAGGTGGCTTTCACAAAGTCAGTAATGTCTCTGTGCCACACTTTTCTTGTGGGAATGTTTGCCCTGCCTGTAGATCTAATCAGATTAAAGAAAGGAAAACATATCTGCCCTGTCTACCTGCATGGGGAGTTGCCCCAGGATGGCCCAACCTGTGGCCACAGCAGGTTGAATCAGGAGTGGACACCACCCTCACATAGGTCTAATCAGACTTCCTGTCCTGGGATTATATTTTATTTTTTAAAATGTTTTATTTTATATCGGAGTAGAGTTGATTAGTAATGTGTTAGTTTCAGGTGTACAACAAAGGGATTCCGTTACACATATACATGGCTCTGTTCTTTTTCAAATTCTTTCCCTAATTAGATTGTTACAGAATATTGAGCCCAGTTCCTTGTGCTATACAGTAGGTCCTTGTTGGTTATCTATTTTAAATATAGCAGCGTGCACATGTCGATCCTGAACCTCTCCTGGGATTTTAGAATAAGTACCAGGAGGTTCAGGCTCAGTATGAATTGATTTTTTGAAAGAAAGAAATGAAAAGCCTCAGTCTCTGGGCTTGGCCATCTTTGAGAGAGGAAGTTGGGCTATACAAGAACAGAGCAGTTTGTGGGGCAGAGCTGAGAGACGTTCTTGACTGATTTCCAGTTGCCGAACCCTGGCCTGGCCTGAGACCGAGCTTTCCTTCTATCTTCAGGTCTGAGGAAATGTCCTCATCTTTTATCATAAGTTCCCCAGTTTTGCTCACAGCTAGCTTAAATGGTCTCAGCTTCTCAAAACTAAAGGGTTCTAACTAATACCCTTGCTCACAAAGCTGGTATGAAAATAAAATAGACTCATTTTACACAAAACATTTGAAAACTCCTTTAAAAAAACAGACTTAAATTTGCAGTTAGGGCGGGATCACAGGCTCTGACTGTTTTTTTTAGCCCCAAATTTTAAAAAAACTCTGCTGATTTCAACCCTATCCTTGCCACAAGTTTAAAAGTACATGTTGCATCCAATTTCTGGGTTTTGGGTGAGGGAAAGGCTGTGGGGAGTGTGTCTGTGACTGAAGGCAGCATGATCCTTGGATTCTATATTACAATCAGTGACCCTGACTACTCTACCAGCAAACTCCCAACTTCAGCAATTTGCAAAATAAAAAGATAACGCCCACCTCCTGTCCAAGCCCAAGGGTGTTGGCAAGGAAGCTCTGCTTAAACCCGTTATCTGGGACCCTAGGTTTCTTCTCATGCATTGGAGAAGGAAATGGCAACCCACTCCAGTGTTCTTGCCTGGAGACTCCCAGGGACAGGGGAGCCTCGTGGGCTTCCGTCTGTAGGGTCGCACAGAGTCGGACACGACTGAAGCGACTTAGCAGCAGCAGCAGCAGCAGCAGCAGGTTTCTTCTACTTTTCTGCCTTTGCCACTTGGCATACCTTCTTTCCAGGGCCACAGAGTTCTCCATGGGTCCTCTGTACCCAGCCAGCAGATAAGGGAAGAGCAAGTGAGAACACAGAGATCTCCTGGGACGTTTTTAAGGAGCCAGGCCTGAAGATGGAAGACTTTGTTTCTGCTCATATTCCATTTTTCAGAGTTCAGTCACATGGCCCCGCTTAACTATGAGAGAGGTTGGGAGAATGTAGGCCACCTATAAGTCCACAAGGAAAACGAAATGCTGTGAGCGTCGCAGTCCCTGACTCCATTGTTTAGCCTTTCTTCCCTGACTCCTGTTTGTAGTTGTCCCTGGCCTGCTCTCATGCAACCAATAATACAGGGACTGGCCAACAACCGGCCTGTGGGTTATATCCCACCTACAGCCTGCTTTTGTAAATAAAGTTTTATTGGAACACAGCCATGCCCATTTGTTCATTTCTTGTCTTTGGCTGTGATAATTCCTATGATAATGGCAATGTTGAATAATTTTGACGAAGACCACAAAGACCACGAAGGCTGAAACATTTACTCTCTGGACCTTTACAGAAAAATTTGACAACTTCTACAAAAAATACATAAGCTTTCCAAATTCCAAAAGTATGTTGATCCCTCTGAACTGTGTCTTTTCTTTTTCTGTTTCCTTGCCCTTGTGGGTCAGTTTGCTGCCCTGGGCAAACCAGTGAATGAGACCACATGTGGTGAAGCATTCCATTGTGTTGGGAAGAACTTGGGTGCTCACTTTTTCTGGGGTCATTGGGGCATTTTGGTCATTTTCATAACATTGCTGAAGTTTTCACTATTTTTAGGCTTAAGGAAACTCTTTCTGAATTTAATTCTTTGCACTTATTCAACATCTAAATGAAGTTCCCATATCATCTGGAAGTTTTAATATGTTTTCAATTAATGGAAGAGAAAGCCAATAATGTGAGTGTGGCCAACTCAAGAACAACAACAACAAAAACGGATTATAGGAAGAGCAAAAACTGGAAAGAGAGCTGAGCAATGTTATGATAAGCCTCACAAACTGCAACCCTAACCCTACTCCTGTAAAATTATCTTATTGTTACTACTGAAAAAATGCCTAACTGCAAAATATGATTTACTGCATAAGTTGCGCATCTTTATAAATTAAAATATTATATGTCACTTAGGTCATTTTAAATTAATAATAACTAGATGTTGCTTCATTTTCCCTCACTATATATGATGTTATTATACTTTGCTGTATGATCAAGACCCTTTGGATCCTTTATTTAATGAAGATTTTGAGACTTCAAAAGAGCCTTCCTCCCCTCTCAAATGGCCTTTACTTGCCTGGAGTTTCTGTGATTCACTGCAGTACCATCAAATCCCAGCCACTCTGCCAAGCCCTTCTGCAGTGTTTCTAAGGACATAGGTTTGGTTTCTAAGAGCACCAACACGTCTCGCCTCTCCCAGCGCTCAGAGTTTCCACCTTCTGGTTTGGGGCTTTGGCCAGAGCCCACGCCCTGTTTTGCAGATGTGCCAGAAGGAGCCCAGACCCTCTGGCAGAAGTGCTATCTTTTCCGCCTGTGGAGTGGCTGGTGGGGTGGTGATGTGGTTGTTGTTCCCCTCCCCCAAGTCACAGGGAGACTCTGGGGTTGGGGCTGGAAGATACGCAGTCTCTTCCTCTGGGCCCCACCTGAAAGAGAAGTTCTAGGCTATGAAGCTTGTGAGGAATTTTTGTTTGCTGCTTTGTGAGTCTTGTTCACGAATCCCCCTTTTCCATGGATCATTGGGGCATTTGAGAACAGAAATTCCAGGGGCTCCAGCTGAGACCAGGGGAAACCTCTCTGCCCCCTAAAGGGTCTTGCTAGAATGTAAGCTCCACGAAGACAGGTAGTTTTGTCTCTTCATTGATGGATTCTAGAACAGTCCTAGTACATATTAACTGCTCAAGAAATATTTGCTGAATGAATGACCCTTAGACAGATGACTGACCAAATGGCATTTGGGAATGACTCTGTGTCTGCTTACTGATACTTCTTTTCTCATTTTTTCAACAACAATAACAACAACAAAAACAGGTTTTATTTAGGTAATATTTACACACAAAGAAATGTATAGGTCTTCAGTGCACAGTCTGATGAACTTTGAGACCAGACATTCCCTATGTATCCAAGGGCTTCCCAGGTGTCACTAGTGTTAAAGAATCCACCTGCCAATGCAGGGGACATAAGAGATGTGGTTTTGATCCCTGAGTCTGGAAGATTCCCCTGGAGAAGTACATGGCAACCCACTCCAGTATTTTTGTCTGGAGAATCCCAAGGATAGAGGAGCCTAGCAGGCTACAGTCCATAGGGTCGCAAGGAGTAAGACGCAATGGAAGCAACTTAGCATGCACACACCCATGCAACCAATGTTCCAATCAAGTTTTATAATATTTCCATCACCACAGAAAAGAACAATGCCTTGTATTAATCAACTTGGGGTCCAGCCTCACTTTATATAGTTCCCTTTAGAATTCTCATTTCATTTTATCCTATTATAAGAACTCACTTGAGCCTACACCTACCAAAATATAAGCTCGGTGAGGTTGAAGATACCATGACCTGTCATGGCATGTCTGGAGCCAGGTAACTAAATAGATGTTGATGTATGCACTCCTGGATAATCGGAAGATACGTCTTACATCAAAGATGCACTGGGGTGCATGTGACCTATTTCTGAGTGCAGCACTGGGTGCAGAGCACAGAGAAAAGACACAGAGTGGAGGAGAAGGAAAAGCCAGCTAAGTCAAAGAAAGAACAGAAAAGGTTCAAGAAGGGCCAGATAGGGGGACACACAGAGACTTCACAGTTTTGTCTCAGGTCAGATCTACTATTCTTACCAGCAAAAGGATTCCCTTCCCAATCATTATATGAAAGATTAGTGTGCTTCATCTCCATACCAAATCTCACATCCCACGTTTGCAAATTAGCAGTGCTTCACACTCAGTGGCTGTTCAACACAAGATTCTTCAACAGAATTTATTGAATACCTGTCTTTTCTCATGATACAGCTGTACCTGACCCAAACAACTAGGACCCAAAGGACTCTGCAAGAAATAGACTAAGATCTAGAATCAGTCACTAGCATCACGGTGCAGAATACAGGTTTTAGAGCCCGTTGACTGCATTCAACTCCCAGCACCACTACAAGATGGGCAACTCTGTGCATGTTATTTAACCTCTCTGTTCCACACTGTCTGCATTTGTAAAGGAGCATGACAAGAGGGACAAGCTTCTTGCAGGGATTAATGAAATCAAAGCACATAAAGAGCTTAGCATGAGCCCAGCATATACTAAGCACTCAACCAGTTTTCTCATTATTAGCAACTCTTAGAGAATGAGCCTGACAAGAATACCCTCAGCTGCAGGAACTGAGCAAAAAGTATTTCATCTGTTCTGGGGTCAGCTACAGTACTAAGATGCGGCCTCTGCAGGTCACAGTCTCAGCAGAGAGAAGGCTTTGGAGAATCTCATCGGAGGTGGTGGAATAGCCCACAAAGCAGGGACAGAAAAAAAAGAAATGGGGCAGTGGAGACGGAAGAGGAGCCTGGGAGAACTCCTTAGAGAGAGGACAGAAACCAAAAATGAGTGACTTGTTCAGAAATATGGAGGCAATTCTGCCTTAGGACCCAATACATCTAACTCCTTTCCCCAATTTTGTTCTAATTAAGCTGGTACACACCAGGTATGTGCTTGATATTGGCACATGCACAAATACATCACGTTTGTCCTGATGAAAAGATTTTGGTAATTAATACAGAATATTGAAAATACAAAATGGAGGAAAAGGAACTTGTGATACATTTCCACTCATGTAGTGGTTTCCTGATAAAATATGATTCTCAGCTCTATAAATCAGATTGATAATGAAATGCAACTGTAGGTTGGTAAGGGCTGTAAGAACTGGGGTCTGGAAACTTGAGCTAAGCATCACTTCTTCCCTAGATCAGAGCAAAACAGAGAGGGAAGAGACATAGCTTAGATAAGAGGCTCGTTCTGTGTAAACTCCTTCCTTTTTTAGGTCACTTTCAGAGTATCACAATTATTAATTATCCATTTCTACACTCCCTTATTAGAAGGACCCCCTCCAGGGAAAAAGCAGTTGACCTTCTAAAAAATGCAGTCCTTTAAAGGCTTGGGCCTATGACTATCCCCCTGTGATGTTCTAAAAATGCTTCCCTTGGTGGTTCAGCTATTACTCACATGGCCCAGAACAGCATTTCAGAAAAATTGTTTGTGTCTGTCTCTAGTCTCCATTCTTGCTTTCTCTTGTTCAGCTGGTAAGACTTTACAGTGCCATCCAGGTGAAGGAATCAGAGTTATATCTGCAAATAGAACACTCCATTCCATCACACATCCCATCTGGTGTGGCAGAAGTTGAGAGTAAGGGTTCCTCCTTCATAGTAAGGAAGCTTAGGACATCCTCTCTGGGCCCCCAAATTCCTGGCTGGCCTTCTCCACTGAGGTGGGCCATTGCAGGTACCCATGAGAGCAGGTGGCACTGCATCTTCCCTGGCATGTTCAGCTTTGGTTTAACACAGAAGCAATTTGACTTGGAGAGTGATGAAGGGATTCCCTCCCCAAGGGATCTGTTTAGCTGGCAGCAGTTCTGGTTAGAAATTTACCTGTTGGCACAGAAAGAAAAGAACAGAGTAATTCTGTCAAAACTGTACAATCAAACTGGTCAGCCCTCTCTGAATGAAGGCCTGATGCTGGAGTCAGCCCTGTGCCCCCATCAGCATGAACAAAGGGCCTATTATTGGATGAAAACAATTACCTGTGTGCCAGCAGGCAGCATGCTGCAGCGGGACCAACATGCTTTGTTTGTATCCCATCACTGCCACTTCCCTGATAAGTGATCTTGAGAAAGTTTTGTCAACCCTCCATGCTTCAATTTTCTTATCTGTGGAACAGATCTAATAAAACCAGCCTTCTAGGGTTTGGGGAAATGATTCAATAAGACTAATCATGGAAAGGGGGCTTCAAAGTGCTTGACATATAGTAGGCCCTCATTATTGCTAGTTTCTCAATATATGTCTCTTCTTTGTTCTTTTGCTTTCCTGCTGGTTTTCCTAAAAACAAGGAGAATGGAAAGAAATAAAAGTTATGAAGAAGACGGGGATATTACAGGCAAGGAGGAAGACAGAACTGGCAGGAAGTCTGATGAGGAAAGCTCAGGACATTCAGAAACCAGAACAACGGTGGTATTTTGGGTACTAGTAGGTTCTGCAGCAGATAACTGTGTATTTTTTCTGTCTGCTCAACGTCTTTCCTTCTTGTATTAACTTTCTATTGTTGTATAACAAGTTACTCCAAAACTTAGCAGCTTAAAGCCATGTGCACTGCTGACATCACAGTTCCTATGGGTCAGGAATGTAAGTACAGCTTAGCTGGATCATCCAGCTCAGGGTCTCTCACAGGCTATAGTCAAGGAGTCGGCCAGGTCTGCCCTCACTCAAGGCTCATATGGGGAGGCATCCACTCCGAAGGTCACTCAGCGAGTTATTAATGACAGGACTTAGCTCCCTGTGGGCTATTGGATTGAGAGCCTCAGTTCCTTGCTGTCTATTGGCCAGAGCTGATCCTCAACTTCTTGCCACATGAGCCTTTCCATAAGGTAGCTTATAATATGGGAGTTGGCTTCATCAGAGTAAGCAAGGGAAAAAGGGGATCATAGACTTTGGTAAAATAATGTTAGAAGGAATATTCCATCACCTTCACTGTATTCTATACATTAGAAGTGGATCACTAGATCAAACTCACACTTAAAGGGAGGGGATTATGTAAAGACCTAGACATCAGGACGTGGTGATCACTGGGGATTTAGAAGGCTGATAACCTCATTGCCCTTCTGGTGAGAGCAACCCTCCATAATACCTGCCATCTCTCCTGGACCACTCAATGGGATAACATGAGACCCAGGTCATCTTTCATCATAGCACATCCAGTTAGCCACAGTGATTGGGTCAAGAAGTAGCCATGTGACCCAAACTGGGCCAATCAGAGTCTTTCCCTGGGATTTATATATACTAAAACAAGGAGACAGAAGTTCTCTGTTTCATCTGAAATCACTAATATGAAATGATGTAGCCTGGGGTTTCCCATGGCCATATCCTCTACTAATCATAAAAAAGAATTCCAACTCTACAAAGAACAATTTAAGACATCACATTTTGAAGTAAAGACAAAAGATCTAAGATCAAAAAGAGAGCACTAACAAACCAATGGCATTTGTTTTTAACCCCTGAAGCTAGTTTCACCCTTGAAAATGAATATATCTCCCCTTTTCACTTGAGATAATTTAAGTTGGGTTACATCTCTTGAAACAAAAAGAATCTTGGTTAAGTTGGCCTAGGTTTTTGCATCTGTAAAATCAAAGAGCTAAACCAAATGATTCCATGTTTCAAGTTCTAAGATTTTGACTTGAATGGTCTGATCCTTTATCGAGAAATAGATTTTTCAGAAGTGGGGAAAGAAGAGCAGCCTGAAGGAAGAGGAGCACACAAGGGGGACAGGGGCTCTCCTGTGACCCGTGGGAGCCAAAGACCAAGTCTTCCTTCTCCAGAATTTACCAAGGCTCCAAGTTTTAACTCAGAACATTAAGAATTCCACCAAAAAGGATTCATGCCTCTAGTGACCCAGGGTAAGAATCAGACATCTTATTTCATATACTGCTGGAGCCATGATAACACAGTCTTCAGGGACATGGACTTTAGAGGCAGTAGCCTTGTGCTTAATGATTATAATAATAAAATAATAATATACAATGTTTACTGAGTGAGTACTACATACCTGGCAATATCTCACATCCCAAGTTCTTGACTTCCTAGGTATGTGACCTTAGACAAGTGACTTACCCTCCATAAGGTAAGCCTCTGCTTCCTCATCTGTAAATTGGGGATAATAGTAGTTCCCTTCTCACAGGGCTATTGTGAGCACCACATATGAGTCAATGCAGGTAAAGCACCAAGCACAGTACCTGGCCTGTGCTGTTCTTCAAATGTTTTTCCTTGCCTTTTACACCCAGCTCAAGTATCATCCACTCCACAAACCATCCGTTCTTGTCCATCCACCTCCTCTGTGCGCCCCTCCCCCCCACAGCACTTTATTCCTGCCTGCTTTTCTAGTCCCATGAACTTGCATTACATTTACCTATTCACCTAGTTATCACTCTTGGCCAACCATACCTTATTTATCTGTGAGTTCTTAAGGTCTAGATTCATGCCAAACACACAATTTGGATCTCAACAAATCCAAACAGGTGGATAAGCACAATATACATCAGCCTCTAAAGCAGAGGAGCAGATGATCTGACTGGGAGGAGGACACATCTCTTGGTTTCATGACCTTGTTGGGTACTTAGGATTTTTGTCAAGCGAAACTCTGCTGTGTGTTTGTAAAGCTTCTCCTCCAATGAAACCATCAATTGCTCAAGTTAAGAGTAATAATTCCTCGCAACTGGCAGTCCAACCCATCAGTAACCAGCGTGGAGCCCAGTGTTAATGGGTGCGGTCCTGCTGGTTTGGAAGCTGACCAGAGACAGCAAGTAAACATGACGGTTGCCTGGGTGTACAAACACCAAACCAGCTTCTCATGGCCTCATCCCTGGGACAGTCCAGTCACTGCATCTGTGACACCTACATGTGGCTACTTGTCAGCTCCTGTCAAGCACAGCAGCAAGGGCCGATCACCCTCCAAATGCAGATATTAAGGACAAAAACACAAGAACAGCAGTTTTTATAAGAAGCCAATGTGTTTGTGTGGGTGTGTTCAGAAAAAGTGGTCATTTTCTAAGGCGGGTATATGATAAAGGCCTGTGTTAAAAGAGGAAATATTTCTCTCCTTCTAAGACCACATTCTTTTTTCCAGCTAGAGGCCAGGCAGGACTAGAAGGTTAGAACTGTGCACCCACCCAACTGATGCCAGAAAGATGCTCTGGGGGATGGTCTCCTAGGCTATACAGCACTTCATTTCTCGTTTGTGTGGATGTCAGGGAAGCAGTGCAAAGTGTTTTTGGAATCTATAAGTAGTGTGGAAAAGGAAATGGGAAGCATGCCTGGCTCCTGTGGCATGAATAATGGAATAAAAAATTTTAAATACAATGTTTATTCCCTTGTACTCACTGGAATTCAACTCCAGGGCATAGTAGGGCTTACAGGATTACAGTGGGTGGTCTCCCTCATGACAGGAATTCAATAAAATGCTTACCAATTCTTCCCCATCTGTTAGTTTCTCTTCATTCACTCACTCATTTATCTATACCCTGTCTGGTTCCTGGTTCTGGAAAGGAATGCAGCCACATATTCTATAGGCTTGGGGAGCTGTGCATTTTAAGCAGGGGAACTCCCTGCTTAAATAAGACTTTTAGAGCATCCAGCATCTAGAATCAGCGCTGAGGATGAGAATAGAGGTCAGTAGCCATCCAGATGAGTCCTAACTAGTGGCTGTGGAGGAGAGAGGATAATCAGAATTTTTTGGCTTGGCCAGAATGTGGATGGTGGAGAAAGAGCAAAAACTAACTAGAACGTTTCTTGTTTAGGTGATTTTTGTAAATGATGACATTACCAAAAACTGACAATACAGAGGAGGAGAATTTTGGAGAAGAGGAGATGAAAAGCATGAGGAACCACCTTAGTGAAAAGTGCCATGTAATGATGTGTCCCATTACCAGTGAAGGGGACAGATAATGTTGCTAAGGAGGGTCATGTGTTGTTCCAATGGTCAATTGTGGGTTGACCTACAGCGGCACCATGTTGGGTTGCTCTGTCTCACATCCACAGCTGGTCTTACATGCTGATTGTGCCCCATGGCATGACCACTATATCCACTAAAGGAACTTTGAGGGTGTGGGAATGGGGCAGTACAAGCCTAGGACCACCCTTAGAGACCACCCAGAAGCCCTCTATCTTTACTGATAGTGGGCCTGGTGTGCACCACTTTCATACCTAAATATCTTGAGCTTGGGCAGAAATCCACAGGTAGTGGAAAATTGAGTACACCAGAGTAGATAATCAGACTGTTATGATCATCCTCAGGCTCTGCCTTGAATCTCTGCCCAAATTTGACCTCCTAACCTGAGGGATGAAGTATACTTCGTCGCTCAGTCAGTTCTGACTCTTTTCAACCCTGTGGACAGTAGCTTGCCAGGCTCCTCTGTCCAAGGGATTTCCCAGGCAAGAATACTGGAGTGGGTAGCCATTCCCTGTGCCAGGGGATCTTTCTGACCCAGGGATGGAAGGCAGATTCTTTACTGTCTGAGCTACCAGGGAAGCCTGGAAGGGAAAGAGGAATTCTTTTCAAGAACCCTAGTCTTCTGTCTTGACCCCCAAAGCACCTTCTCCTCATCTGAGAGCCTCTGATGCTCCTCCCACGTCCCCATAAACCCTTTCTTTTCCATACTGGGCAAGTCTATGAGCCGAGCAGCTTCCTGGGTGGCAGAGCTGTTATCCACTGGAGCAGTTCAGACTTCGTAGGCTGTCTGTCTCTGCTGCACATATAGAAGGCAGCTTGGAGATTTTCTTTCTTTTTTTTTTTTTTTTGTCTTGTATTGCTTATTTATTCCCACTTTGTTTTAAATAAAAGTTTTAGGCTTCTCAGTATAACGAGCTTTAAAAATTTTAAGAACAGAGGGACTGGGAAATGTCTTGCACAAGGCTAAGACCCATCCCCACCAAGGAGCAAATGTGGAGGCGACCCCTGCTGGCTAGTTTTGCTCCTGCAGCCCTCTGCCCATCTGAACACGTTAGCCTTTGGGAAGGCCTGTGCAGTTTCACAGGGGAGAATCGCCTAGCACCAGAAGACACTCTTGCTTTCCGAAACAATGGTCAGTGCCCTGTAGATTGACCATGTCTAAAACTCATTCCATCACTCTTTGCCCTTCTCTTTCATCAGCTCTTGCACAAATATGCAGGGTCTTAATTTGTTCGTCCGTGGAACATTTCCGGGGCCCTGAGGCAAAGCCCGCACTTCGCCAGCAGTGGGAGCCCTCAGGCGAAAGAACACGTTTACTACCCGGGAGTCCAGCATTAGCAAAGTTGGTCTCTTTCAGTAGTAAACTCCAGCCATCCAGGCTGAGAACACTCAGTCTACAGGGGTTCCTGAGAAGTAGGTTTACATCTACCTAGGATTTTTCAGGAAACCGGAGTATTTATTTTATCATGAGATAAGTCGGTGCTTCCTCTAGGCTGAGGCAGAACCAGGCTGCCCCCTGCAGGTGGGAGGGAGAGGTACGCCTCCTGAGGGCTGCTGCCCAGGTGGCCTTTGCTCAACCCACGTGACCTTCGTCTCAGAGGTTCCCCCACGCCCTGGGCGTTGCTCCATGTGATGCTCAACACGCGATCCCCAGACTAGCGGCAGGGGTGCACCTGGGAACTTGTTAGAAGTGTAAATTCTCAGGCCCCACCCCAGTCCTACTGAAAGGCAACTCTGGGGGTGGGGCCAGCAGCCCGCTTCAGCAAACCCTCCAGGGGATCCTGATGCACCTCAAGTTTGAGAACCACTGGTCTGGAAAGAGCAGTGTAGCTACCTCTGGGGGCTCTACTAGACAGCCCCGCTACATGAGGCGCAGCTCCTCCTGCCTCATGTCAGCCTCAGAACCACAGGATCTCAGAAGTGCCTACTGCAGAGCCCTTCCATTTACAAATAAGAACAGTGAGGTACAAGGGTGTGAGGGAATTCTCCCACAAACCTCGCAAATTACACGAGAGGAAAAGGAAGGCCAGGAAAAGTAACCCTCCCGGGGTTCCTCAGACCTACCTGGGTTTGGGGGCTCTGCCCATTCCTCTCTGCGGGTCTGGCTTTCCCACGCCTGTGCCAGGGCGACTCAGAGCTCTAGGCCTGGAGACAGAGCCCCTGGCTTTGCCGTCCTCTCTTCAGAGTGATGTTCCTTCAGCCTTCTCCTTTTTGATCACACTAAGTCCTGCCTGCCACTCAGAGATGGAACAGAAAGGGCCCAGCTGTGAAAGGATCACAGCAGGATTTGGTTTTGTTTTTCATCAGTCTCCAGCATCTTAAAACGATTTGTCAATCAACGAGAGATAGGAAGTCACTAGAAAGACAGGAAACATTGGAGGATGGAAACACATCCTGTTCAGCCGCAGCTGGCTTTGCAGATGAGCGCCTGGGTCTTTCTGGAAGGCTGGGATGAAGGGTATGCACTGCCTCCCTCTCCTCCCAGTGTTCAGATGCACGCTGATTTTCTAGAAGGGCCAGGGAGCCGGGGGGTGGGGGGTAGGAGAGAAGAGAATAGCATCTAATAAAGAGCTATGTGTAAAAAAGAATTTAAAAATGGCATCTAATATATTTGCTAACAAAATCAGAGGGGTTCAGTCCCCAAGGGGAGATTATACCTTGAACACGCAGCTTTCTGTCAAAGACTGGAGAAGCAATCGGCCCCTTTTCTAAGCTCTGCACATAGCCACGGAGGATCCCCCGACACTCCCCACTTGCATGGCCTTGGTGACAGGTCCAGCGCTCCTTTGTTTCAGAACATCACCATATACACTTTTCCACCCAGTACCCACTGGGCAGGGTGGGCAGTGGAGGAGACTTTAAACAAAGGAAAAGCTGTCCTTCCCAGATTTGGAGGAGTCATTTTTGCCAGAGGCTTTAACCGAATGCTGCAGCTGAAACTACTGGCAAGTACTGAGGGAAATCGTTCAGTAACAGAAGGACAATCCTTTTTCACATTTCAGTGGGAGCTCTACTCCCTTCAGCCCTCTTGGGAGGTGGGCTTTGTACAAAGCTGTTCCATTCAGAGGGACTTCAGCAGGTATTTGTAGCCCGGCTGGACTTGGGACTGCAATTAAAAGAGGCCGAGGAGAGGATCTTGCAGTGGTGTAGGAAAGGGAGCTCAGGGTATAAAAGGCACGTTCATTACCAACACACTTGCATTACACACACACTCATACTCACACTCAAAGCTAATTCTGCTTTGTTTTCTGAATATCCTGTCTCTGCATTCCAAGAAAGTGTTAAGCTAATACTTATATTTCTTACCCTCAACAGCACTTGCTAAGTGGAAAGTTGGTGTTTTCAGAAGATAAGCTCTTTTCCTGGCCTAAATGAAAGTTGTAATCTCATTGAGGATTTTCTATTCTTCTGGAAGTGGTCTGTGTTTAGGGGAGGGATGGGGCAGGAGCTGAGGCAAGAGGAAGAGTCACACACTAGGGTCCTGGTATGAAAGATCTAAGAATGTCTAAATGCTGTGGAACAGGTGATCATGACTTTTTAGCAAGACATGGAACAAGAGAGGAAATGGCAAATAGTAGTTGGGGTGAGGAAGAAGGAAAATGTGTCCACAAAGACCATATTGTAGGACATATCTGGAGATACCAGAAGGAAAATACAGGCAGCTCTTCCAACAGGAGCATGTGTTCAGGACACGTAATCAGAACAACCAACCCCCCAAAAGAGGTGGAAGCAATAGACACTGTCATGTTGGAGGGGTGGTGGTGATCAGGCCAAGAGTAGCATGTGGCTCCAGGGAACCAAGTTTGCCCACAGTCAAAAATGTTTGGGTTCCATAGATTGGTGGCCTTACATGTACTAGAACTCTGAAATGTTAAAATCCTAGAAGGGGCTTTGCTGCTTATCTAATCTGACCCCTTCCCTTTTTATAAGAGAGGAAGCTGAGACTCAGAAACGTGAAACAGCTTGACCCAAATCACATTAAACTTGTCAGGACTCTTTCATTCACAATGACAGAAACCCAGCTCAAACCAATTCAATACCCAAAAGGGAATATATTGGCTGGGGTAACTATGGGGACCACAACTGGTCCCCACAGCAGGACTGAGACAGCAATTTGGATGTGAACAATTCTAGAATTTATAGCAGAGATAGTATGAGAAATAGACTTCTGTCACAGTCTTCTGTGAAAAGACAGGCAGGCAGGCAGGCAGTCGTGGGGCTCCCTGGAATTTATAAAACTTTTCTTAAAAACTCCTTGTGGTCTATTTCCCAGAACAAAATAAATCAAACATCCTTTGTGAGAGGCAGGAAATTGCTTGCGACTCTAAATGGCACTTTCCTCCAAGGACTTCTCAGTAAGGATCTAAAACAGAAGTTGTAAACTCATGAGCCATGCACTAAATCCCATCTCCAACTGTGCGTTGTCTGACCCACATATTAGGATGTTTTTTTAAATTCATTTACTTAACAAATAAATGTTAAGCTCTCTAAGTACCAGGTACTATTCTAGGCACTTGGCACACAAAAGTGAACAAAACAAGACAAAAAAAAAATCCTTGCTCTCATATACTTTGATTATAATGGTAGGAAATGGGCATATCAATCACTAAGTTTTTAAATTATTATTTATTTGTGTGTGTTAGTCGCTCAATTGTGTCTGACTCTTTGCGACCTCATGGATTGGGGCCCACCAGGCTCCTCCATGCATGGGATTCTCCAGGCAAGAATACTGGAGTGGGTTGCCATTCCCTTACCTTTTAGAAGGTAATAAATTCCCTTACCTTTTAGAAGGTATTACCATTTAGAAGGTAATAAATAATATGGAGAAGAAAAAAACAGGAAAAGAAGAGAAAATATAAGGCAGGAGGAAGAGGGTGTTGTGGCTTAAAGAGGGTGGTTGGGAAAGGCTGAGAAGGTGACATTTGAGCAAAGATATGAAGAGAAGAAGAAACAAGCCTTACAGATGCCTAGAGGAAGTATATTCCAGGAAGAAGTGCAAAAACTTTGAGGCAGAAACACCTATGATGTTTAGGAAACAGCAAAAATGCTTTTTGGTTTTTTGATCTATATGAGCTGCCAACATTTAAAAAATTGGAAGATTTCACATCAACATCCAGATTCCCACTTTTTCTTGGGAAAAAAAAAAAATCCAGTTAGGATCTGGCAATGTTGGGCCCAAATTATACCATAAGAGAATGAGCCAGATCTAAACAGCAGCTCTTCCCCTGTAATGGAACAAGCATCTCCAACTCAGAGCAGTCCCCTCCCGACCCCAGTACCTCTCTTGGCTCTCCGCTACTTCATTCATTTCAGTTGGTCAAGTCCCTGCAGGCATTTAAGCTCTTGTAGCTACATAGGCCAGGCTATGGTCTTAGGTAAAGCCCAGCAGCTCAGTGGCTTAATACAACAGAAGATTTATTTCCAGTTCACACAAAATCCAACAGGAGTGGGGTGATTCTTCCAAGCATCTGCCCCCTGTGAAATGACTCCAGGATCCAGGTTATTTCCATCTTGTGGCTCTGCCTTTTCAATTTTGGAAACCTAAGTGCTTTGACTTTTATAGCAGGTGCAACAAATGAGCCAGTGGAAGAGAAAGGTGAGAGGGAGGAAGAGCACGGTGTTACGGAAACCGTGGTAAGTATCTGAAGAAAGAGAGAACAGCCAAGTTATCTTCCACTCCTGGATATAGTCATGCACTTAGAGTAATTGGGTTCTATAGATTAGATGAAACTCACTTTGGGTGAGCTTTAGCAATATGCCTAAGTCCATCAAGTAAGAGGAAAACTCCCTATGAGTTCTGGGTTGTCTGTTCAAATCCCCCAAACAAAAGCCATACAGCCATTCCTCTGCCTAAGCAGTGCTGCACCCAAGCCCACCAGGATGGACAGGACCTGCTGTTCTGGCTCTGACAATGTCTGTTGTGTGATCAGTTGTGTCTGACTCTTGGCGACCCCATGGACTGTAGCACACCAGGCTCCTTTGTCCATATAATTCTCCTGACAAGAATACTGGAGTGGATTGCTGTTCCCTTCTCCAGGGGATCTTCCCAACTCAGGGATCGAACCTGAGTCTCTTGTGTCTCCTGCATTGGCAGGTGAATTCTTTACCACTGGCACCATATGGGAAATTGTAGTTCCACATAAACTGACTAGAGCCCAAATTCTGATAGACAAGCATAGTCATGCTCTAGGTTTTTGCAATCAAGGCATTAGGGACTGTTTTCAAGTAGCTGGAGGAGAACAGGATCTTGAAGATGCCAGAAAGAGAAAGATAACTGTCAACAGAGGAGGAGGTGGGGAATTATTGATAAAATCAAGAACTCCAGAAAAGATTAGTTTGGGAAACAAAAATAGGCTTCTCTGGAATTAGGTAAAAAAAACTGAAGGGAAAAAGTAAAGGATGGATGACAAGGCAGATCAAGTTGAGACAGCAGAGAGGAGAGCTGAGGCTTTGATTCCCTCAGTAAACTAGGTGTGGAGACCATCTGGGGAAAGGGAAGGTCAGAAGTTCTTCCAGAAAAGGATTTGGAACAGCTGTCTTGAAGAATTTAATGGAAAGTCAAGAGGAATAAAAAGGCTACTCCTTCAACAAAATGACATATGAATCTGAAAATCAAACATGCCTGGATAATGCATTGGATACAGATTGATTTCCTCCAGAAAAAAAGTCTTTACAGGTCTCTGCTGATTGTACTGCTTGTTGGAATATCCATCTGAATGTCTAAGTCTGATACAAATCTTTGGCAGACTAACTAATGGCTGGGATAGCTATTAGCATGAACGTCTCAATACTTAGAGAAATGAAATGTTCCACTCACAGTAAGCTGTTAAAATCCTAATTATCTCCTTGGAGCCCAGCCCTTTCAATTTCAGAAACTAGCTCCTTTACAAAGGAAGGAAATTACACACACACACACACACACACACGCACGCATCCATTCATAGGCACTGTGAATAAAATAAATGGATCTTCATTTCCTCATCCAGTAAGATACTCTAAGTCACTGCTTGACATACCGACTTTTTGGTAATCCCATCATTGATCATTCCAAACAAAGTAAGCTTTCTACCAGTTCCAGTGACAGCAGCAGCTGGATTTTGTTGGAAGATGCATTTATGTCAACTCTGGAGAACATTTACTCCCACACCACACTGTGGCCAATTATGAATGAAAGGCCTTTCCTCCTGGGCTTTTGTGGAGAGACTGAGAAAATCATTTCCTGGGGAAATGAAGGCTGAAAGCCCTGGCAGGAAAGGAGACAGTTCTCCAGAGAGGGGTAGCAAAAGGTTGGCAGGGGGAGAAATGTAAGGGACTGATGCCAGAAGCAAGATACCCAAATGATTATGGCACCTTTTTCTCAACCCTAAATAGCTTCTCCATGGGCTCAGGCTTTCAGCAAATGGCAGTGTGAAGCAGCAAAGAGAGCTGTTTTTACGTGACCCTGAGTAACACAGCCTGGGAAGTCCCAAGTCAACCAGAAGCCCCGTGGCAGTTTGCCCAAAGGGGAACCAAAAACAGAATGGAGGTTGGAGGAGGTTTGGGAAGCAGAGGCATGCTTTGACCAAAAGGTGAGCAATAAGAAAAGGAAAGGGAATGAAAGCTTTCCTGTGTGGTCATTCCTGCACAGAAGATTGAATTAATTAAATTAAGAGGCTCTAATAATACTCTACTAAATTTAGAATTTGCAGCATTTTGTTATTTGGGAGCTGTTAGATTGCAGTGAGACCTGTAGTTTGGTATAAACAGATCATATCTGTTTTAATTATGAATCCACCAGTGGTTAAAAAAAAAAAAGGAACCAGCAGGGCTATGGGGGGCGGGGGGTGGCAGTGCTATGGGTACATAGTTATGGGCAGTTAAAGAGTACAAAGGACTTCCCTGGTGGCCCAATGGGTAAGGATCCGCCTTCCAATGCAGGGGATGCAGATTCAATCCCTGGTCGGGGCGGGGGTGGGGTAGGGGGGAAGATCCCACATGCCCAGGGGCAACTAAACCCAAGCACCTCAACTACTGAGCCCAAGTGCCCTAGAATCCACACTCAGCAACTAGAGAAGCCCCTAAGCCACAACAAAGACCCAGCACAGCCAACAACAATAAAAAAGAGAGTACAAAGAATATGGAGTTAAATGAATCGAGTGGGGCTACCGCCTAGGAGATAAAGGTTAGTAATTGAGTTGAAGCATAACCAGACAGGTGATATATTGTGTTCTTTCCCAAGGTTGGCTGTTCTTTAATTGTGCTGTTTATCTCTTAAGAACACTTGAGTATCTGTAAAGTTAACTTCTGAGCTGAAGCTGAAGAACTATAGGTCCACACACATCCCTATTGCTTATAGATCCCTTGGTGCAGAAGTAAAGACCCTCCACAGATTGGTCTCAGCCTGCCTTTCCAAAATAAGGCATAGAAGAGCCAGTGGATAATGCATTAGGTTGGGGAAAGATGAATTAACATTGGACCTGACACCACATTGATAATTGATAGAAATGACAGGTTGTCTACAAAGGAGTGAGAAGGTAGGAAGAACAAGTCTCGCCCATGGGTCAAGGCACTGTCCCATCTCCTCTGCTGCCCTCTCCACTTTGTCCCTCCTTCACTCTCATCCCCTCTCCAAGACATCCAGTTATACTCTGGAGGTGCTTTCTGACTAGCTGAAGTTACCATCACATCCCAAACTAGGCTGGCAGCTCTTTGACATGCTTCAAATTACTTACACCCCTTTCCTTCCACTTTCTGCCCCATTTGTTAGACAAATCCATAAAGACACCATGGAATTATCTGTCACAGCAAAATACAATAGAGACAACTTTATGCCAATCATCATGGGAATTGGTTAAAAAATTATAGCCAGCATATTATGGAGTACTATGCAACCATAGAAAGGGAAACACACTGTGTAAATTGGTAGGAGAAATGTCCATAATATATTGCTGAGTTTTTTCAAAAAGTAGTTTGTCTGAAACAATGTCAGAAGTCAGATGATTCCATCTTTGTAAAATGAATACAACCAAAGAATGTATAGATGCCTTGAGACTCCAAGACTAAGCTTGGGGAACAGCAGGTAGTCTGTTTGGCAAGAGCCTGAGACTCACCTTGATGGTGAAAGGTTGTTGCTGAACCACGAAAGACACCGGGATTCTTGGCCTCCGGAGGAGAAGAATTCAATCCGGGGCCAGGGATGAAGTTTGATTGCTCAGAACTTTTGTGTAATAAAGTTTTATTAAAGTATAAAAGAGATAGAGAAAGCTTCTGACACAGACATCGGAAGGGGACAGAAAGAGTGCCCCTCTGCTAGTCTTTAGTAGTTAAATAGCTACTAGCAAGCTGTTAATTATAGAAAGGAGATGTCTCAAAACTCAGAGTGGCACCAGGCCCCTCACCCACAGCATGCATTTTGAGATAACATTGGCACCAGGTGAGTCATCCCGGGCAGGAGAAAAGAAAGGACTGGAGAGACGCCATGCCACGGGGAGAGGAACTACACAGGGGATGTTCTGACAGTTACTCGGCAAGTCACCTGGGCTGTGGTGTGATTGCCACTTTCTAGAGCCAGTTTCTCAGTTCAGAACATCTTTCTGCACACTGTGGAAAAATGAAACTCTTCACTGAGTTTTAAGTTTATAAATTAGCAGAAGAACTTTTATTTATTCATTTTTAAGCAGAGTTGGTGTTTGCTGCTTCAAACACTAGACATTACACTATATGGTCTTGAAGAAAAACCTGGAGGATAGTGAGAAAGGAGGAGTATACAGACCTTTGTTGGCAAAGTCTCTGCCAAAAAAAAAAAAGCTTTTGATTTTTTGTCTCTGCTTTTTTAATATGCTGTGTAGGTTTGTCACAGCTAACCTTTAAAAATTGTGAAACACTGTGTTGTACACCTATAATATATACTGTTGTACATCAACTAAATACCTCAGTTAAAAAAAGAAACTTAGACTGTTTATACATGTAACTCCATGTCATTCATTCATTTAAGATGTTCTATACTGTATAACCACATCATAATGTATTTATACATTCTTTTCAATGGTGACAAGTGGTTTTCACATTTTTGCTATTACAACAATTGTTGCCATCAACATTCATATTCTCACCTTATTATGCTGGCTTGCAAAGTTTTCTCTAAGATATACTTCTGAGGCAGAGTTGCTGGGGTGAGAATCCCTTGGACTGCAAGGAGATCCAACCAGTCAATCCTAAAGGAAATCAGTCCTGAATATTCACTGGAAGGACTGATGCTGAAGCTGAAGCTCCAATACTTTGGTCACCTGATGTAAAGAACTGACTCATTGGAAAAGACCCTGATGCTGGGAAAGATTGATGGCAGGAGGAGAAGGGGACGACAGAGGATAACATGGTTGGATAGCATCATTGACTTGATGGACATGAGTTTGTGCAAGTTCTGGGAGTTGGTGATGGACAGGGAAGCCTGGTGTGCTACAGTCCGTGGGGTCACTAATAGTCGGACAATACTGAGCAACTGAACTGACTGACTGATGGGGAGGGGTGGTGTGTGCTATTTGTTTTATTGAATATTGGCAAATTGCTCTCCAGAATGGAAGTACCAATTTATATTCCTATAGACATTAAATGTATCATTTTTTTTAATTTGGCAAACTAATAGCTGTTAAATTGTGTCTTACTATGTGATTTTAATATTTTTTTCCTGATGACTAGCAAAGTTGGAAATCATTTTATGTTTATTGGACATTTGAGTTTTCTTCTTCTGTGAATTACCTGTTAATATCCTTATTCATTCTATATTGGGATATTTAACTTTCCTTTGTTTACTTATAGGAATCATTTTTATATTCTGGATATTAATACTTGTTGAATGTATTACAATTATCCTCTCTTGGTTTTTGATGTAACTTTATGCTTTTAAAATATGATGTCTTTTGATTTATTTCAATTTTAATGTAGTCACATTTACCAATCTTTTCACTTGTGGTTTGTATTTTTTGTATTTTATTTTAGGAACTATTAAAAGTTCTTAAAATAGTTAAAGAACTATTTCCTTATCATGAGGTCATTAAGTATTCTTGTATATTTTCCTGAAAGTTTTTAAATTTTGTTTTTCATTTTCAGGCTTTTAATCTATCTAGAATTTACTTTTCATTTGTTTTGAAGCATGGTTCTAATTTTACATCTGAATGGAAAATTCAGGTTAAGACTCTGCCCTTCAATGCAGGTGGTCCAGATTCGATCCCTGGTCAGGGAACTAAGATCCCGCATGCCACATGGCAAGGCCAAAAATAAATTTAAAAAGAAAATTCAAATGAAGTAATTTGCCAGCACTCTTTATCCCATGGTGTCTTTTCCCTCTCCTGTCTGTAGTGACAGTTCTGTCGTGTATCACGCTGCATTTGTGTAGATCTATTTCTGGGCTCTCTAATCTATTCCATTGGTTTACCTGTATATCTCTAAGCTAATACAAACTTTTTTCAAAACTATAGCTTTACGTTATGGCTTGTTAAGGTAATCACCCCCATCATGTTCTTCACATTTTTACTTTTCTTGGCCCTTTGCTCTTCCAAATGTTTAAATCAACTTATTAAATTTTATGCAAAAGGCATGTTTGAATTTGTGTTGGAAAATGATGAAATTTGTAAGTTTATCCATGAAAAATTGATCTCTCTATCATATTGCAGCTTCCTTTCTATGAACACAGTGTACCTCTTTACTTAGGTGGTTTTAGTACATTTTTTAAAAGATTTATGATCTTCCTCTATAGAATCTTGCCCATCTTTTGTTAAATTTTCTTTTTTGTTGTTGGAATTATGAATGACATACATATTTAAGTTATAGTTTTCTCACTGTTTCTTATGTATGGTATTGCAGTTGATTCTTTCATATTAATCTTTTATCCAGCAAACTTTAGCTCCAACAATTTGTCTATAAAGTATTTTAGATTTTCTGTTGTTTTTTCTTCCCTTACATATAATATAATAACATTTATATTTTTTTACTTGCATGTTATCTTACCATGTTGTCTAAGACCTCCAATACAATGCAGAATAAAGCAGTGGCAGCAGGCATCTTTGTTTTATTTCTGATTTTAAAGACAATGCTTCTAAAATGTTACCTCTACATTTAATAGTTGTGGCAGATCTGGTTTCATGTTCTTTTTCTTCAAAGGGGAGGTGGTTTACATTTTTACTTTTTTCCATGGACATGTAAGGATGGTCAGGTGCCAGTAAGTTGAAACCTGCTGACCGCACTTACAAAAGACTGACTAGAGCATCAGTTAATTACTTTATAATAAGAAGAATAAATACCAGGTAGACGAGATACTGGTACATAGATATTCTGTCTGGGGCCAAATCTTTCTGAGAAACCAAATTATCTTCAGAAGGTCGCTTAGTGTGTGCAAAAAGTTTGCAAAAGTGTTATCAAACTGTGATACTTCATTGCTGTATGCTCTACTACAGGATAAACCCAACTGAATCAGCACATGGTCAAACGTCAAGGCTTCTCTGTCCTGGACAAAGTAATGCTGCATTTGTTTCTCCTCTACTTCCCATGTGTCTATTGCTGGCCAACCTTTTTCTGAATGACATCCGGTAGTATGCTTGTGCCTTCAATCATATTAATACATATGATGACAATTTAAGAAGAATTTCTTATGTTCCTACTGAGATCAGCAGTGTGTTTGACATTCTACAGCAACTGAATTTACAGTTTTGACACTCATACAGCAACTATGTGATAGTGTGACACTCAGAGTTTGGCACTCATACAATTATATTTCACCTAATTTTAAGAATGTAGATCATCCCAAAATGTGTCCACCCTTTGATCTTACAGTTCCAATTCTGAGAAACGGTAGGATAAGTCTTCAAATGTGCATAGGTATAAATGGTTCAGTGCTATTTTAATATTTAAAAAATTGAAACATAAATATACCTCAACAGGGGACTGGTTAAATTAATTGAGTATATCCACTCAATGAAATATACCACACCTGCTAAAGAGGCTAGGATAGGTTTTTATATACTTGCATGGAAATAGGTAGGCTTCCCTGATTGCTCAGTGGGTAAAGAATCCGCCTGCAATACAGCTGATGTGGGTTTGATCCCTGGGTAGGCAAGATCCCCTGGAGGAAGAAATGGCAACCCACTCCAGTATTTTTGCCCCACAATCACATGGACAGAGGAACCTGAGGGGCTATAGTCCAAAGGGTTGCAAAGAATTGAACACAACTGAGTGGATACCACAATGATAATGGAAATAGGTACCTAACATGATTCCATAGAGGAAAAAAAAAGATCATAAAATAAGTGTTTATAATATTATCTTCAGTTCAGTTCAGTTGCTCAGTTGTGTCCGACTCTTTGTGATCCCATGGACTGCCCCATGCCAGGCCTCCCTGTCCATCACCACTGAGTCAATGATGCCATCCAGTCATCTCTTCTCCTGCCTTCAATCTTTCCCAGCATCAGGGTCTTTTCAAATGAGTCAGTTCGTAACATCAGGTGGTCAAGGTATTGGAGTTTCAGCTTCAGTATCAGTCCTTCCAATGAATATTCAGGACTGATTTCCTTTAGGATTGACTGGTTGGATCTCCTTGTAGTCAAAGGGACTCTCAAGAGTTTTTTTCAACACCAGACTTCAAAAGCATCAATTCTTGGTGCTCAGCTTTCTTTATAGTCCAACTCTTACATCTGTACATGACTACTGGAAAAACCATAGCTTTGACTAGATGGACCTTTGTTGGCAAAGTAATGTCTCTGCTTTTTAATATGCTGTCTAGGTTGGTCATAACTTTCCTTCCAAAGAGTAAGCATCTTTTAATTTCATGGTTGCAGTCACCATCTGCAGTGATTTTGGAGCCCAAAAAAATTAAGTCTGACACTGTTGCCATTGCTTCCCCATCTATTTGCCATGAAATGATGGGACCAGATGCCATGATCTTAGTTTTCTGAATGTTGAGCTTTAAGCCAACTTTTTCACTCTCCTCCTTCACTTTCATCAAGAGGAGCTCTTTAGTTCTTCACTTTCTGCCATAAGGATGGTGTCATCTGCATATCTGAGGTTATTGATATTTCTCCTGACAATCTTGATTCCAGCTTGTGCTTCCTCCTGCCCAGCGTTTCTCATGATGTACTCTGCGTATAAGTTAAATAAGCACAGTGACAATATACAGCCTTGACGTACTCCTTTTCCTTTTTGGAACCAGTCTGTTGTTCCATGTCCAGTTCTAACTGTTGCTTCCTGACCTGTATACTGATTTCTCAGGAGGCAGGTCAGGTGGTCTGGTATTCCTATCTCTTGAAGAATTTTCCACAGTTTGTTGTGATCCACACAGTCAAAGGTTTTGGCATAGTCAATAAAGCAGAAGTAGATGTTTTTCTAGAACTCTCTTGCTTTTTCGATGATCCAGTGGATGTTGGCAATTTGATCTCTGGTTCCTCTGTCTTTTCTAAATCCAGCTTGAACATCTGGAAGTTCATGGTTCATGTACTGTTGAAGCCTGGCTTGGAGAATTTTGAGCATTACTTTGCTAGCGTGTAAGATGAGTGCAATGGCGGTAGTTTGAACATTCTTTCGCATTGCCCTTCTTTGAGACTGGAATGAAAACTGACCTTTTCCAGTCCCGTGGCCACTGCTGAGTTTTCCAAATTTGCTGGCATATTGAGTGCAGCACTTTCACAGCATCATCTTTTAGAATTTGAAACAGCTCATCTGGGATTCCATCACCTCCACTAGCTTTGTTCATAGTGATGCTTTCTAAGGCCCACTTGACTTCACATTCCAGGATGTCTGGCTGTAGGTGAGTGATCACACCATTGTGATTATCTGGGTCATGAAGATGTTTTCTGTATAGTTCTTCTGTGTATTCTTGCCACCTCTTCTTAATACCTGCTTCTCTTAGGTCCATACCTTTTCTGTCCTTTATTGAGCCCATCTTTGCATGAAATGTTCCCATGGTATCTCTAATTTTCTTGAAGAGATCTCTAGTCTTTCCCATTCTATTGTTTTCCTCTGTTTCTTTGCATTGATCGCTGAGGAAGGCTTTCTTATTTCTCCTTGCTATTCTTTGGAACTCTGCATTCAAATGGGTATATCTTTCCTTTTCTCCTTTGCCTTTTGCTTCTCTTCTTTTCACAGCTATTTGTAAGGCCTCCCCAGACAGCCACTTTGCCTTTTTGCATTTCTTTTCTTCGGGATGGTCTTGATCACTGCCTCCTATACAATGTCACGAACCTCCAGCCATAGTTCTTCAGGCACTCTGTCTATCAGATCTAATCTCTTGAATGTATTTGTCACTTCCACTGTATAATCATAAGGGATTTGATTTAGGTCATACCTGAATGGTCTAGTAGTTTTCCCTACTTTCTTCAATTTAAGTCTGAATTTGGCAATAAGGAGTTCATGATCTGAGCCACAGTCAGCTCCCAGTCTTGTTTTTGCTGACTGTATAGAGCCTCTCCATCTTTGGCTGCAAAGAATATAATCAATCTGATTTCGGTGTTGACCATCTGGTGATGTCCATGTGTAGAGTCTTCTCTTGTGTTGTTGGAAGAGGGTGTTTGCTATGACCAGTGTGTTCTCTTGGCAAAACTCAGTTAACCTTTGCCCTGCTGCATTCCATATTCCAAGGCCAAATTTGCCTGTTACTCCAGGTGTTTCTTGATTTCCTACTTTTGCATTCCAGTCCCCTATAATGAAAAGGACATCTTTTGGGGGTGTTAGTTCTAGACGATCTTGTAGGTCTTCATAGAATCATTCAACTTCAGCTTCTTCAGCACTACTGGTCAGGGCACTGACTTGGGTTACTGTGATATTGAATGGTTTGCCTTGGAAATGAACAGAGATCATTCTGTCATTTTTGAGATTGCATCCAAGTACTGCATTATGGACTCTTTTGTTGACTACTATAGCTACTCCATTTCTTCTAAGGGATTCTTGCCCACAGTAGTAGAAATAATGGCCATCTGAAGTAAATTCACCCATTCCAGTCCATTTTAGTTCACTGATTTCTAAAATGTTGATGTTCACTCTTGCCATCTCCTGTTTGACCATTTCTAATTTGCCTTGATTCATGGACCTAACATTCCAGGTTCCTATGCAATATTGCTATGTACAGCATTGGACTTTACTTCCATCACCACTTTACTTCACATCCACAACTGGGTGTTTTTGTTGCTTTTGTTCTGTCTCTTCACTCATTCATATTATCTTACCTTTATATTTTTAATGTTTATGTGTGTTTATATAGGTCAAAAAACCTATAACTGCATATCCCACACACACACGGATATGTATACATTAGCAAGCTGCTAACATTAGCTATCACTAAGGAGAGGAAATTGTGGAGTTACAGTAGCAGACAATCCCCCCTTTTCTGTATTTCCATTATACTGTATTATCTGACAAAAAATATTTCTGGATTTTTTTTTTGCATTTTTATAATTTTTTTTAATTATGCAACATAAAGGTACAAAAGTTATAAATATATTGTAGGGTTAAAAAAATTGACAGACCCATTTTTTTTAAAAGATTACTTGGATAGAGATGGAAGGAGAGGAAATTTGTCAGCAATAAGAAAGCAGAAGACAGAAAAAGAATTTTGATGTATTGAGATACTATTTTGTTTTTTTAATCATGCTGTCCAGCATGTGGGATCTTAGTTTCCTGGTTGGGGATTGAACCCAGGCCACCTGCACTGGAAACAGAAAGTTTTAACCACTGGACCATCAGGGAAGTCCTAACAGACCTGTTTTCAAAAAAAGAAAAAGCCTTTGCAGGACTTCCCTTGTGGTCCAGTGGTTAAGACTTTGTGCTTCCAATGCAGGAGGCAAGAGTTCCATCCTTGGTTGGGGAACTAAGATCCCACATGGCATTTGATATGGTCAAAAAGTAAAAATTAAACAATCAAAAAAAAAAAAAAAACCATCTTTGCTATTTATAAGAACTGCATTGCCAAAAGGAAGGAGGAAAGGACTCCTAGCTCACGGTTGGGAACCACCGATCCCAGTTCCTTAGTTCCCCAGTTCCTTGATTTTGTAGGGTCTCTTACACCCAAGTACAACCTGAGATTCAGAGAAGGCAATGGCACCCCACTCCAGTACTCTTGCCTGGAAGATCCCATGGATGGAGGAGCCTGGCAGGCTACAGTCCATGGGGTCTCTAAGAGTCAGACATGACTGAGTGACTTCACTTTTCACTTTTCACTTTCATGCATTGGAGAAGGAAATGGCAACCCACTGCAGTGTTCTTGCCTGGAGAATTCCAGGGATGGGGGAGCCTGGTGGGCTGCCATCTATGGGGTCTCACAGAGTCGGACACGACTGAAGCGACTTAGCAGCAGCACAACCCAAGATTCAGCGTGTCCCCACGCTACTCTGGGAACTGCTTTGTGAACCACGAAAGAGGAAAGGCCTTGTGACACACGGAACATGGGTCCAAAGCACCTGCTGGGAAAATGCAGGCTATCCGTCTCTAGCAAATGCCCAACCTGAAGGATGGAAGTAGGATGACAGATACTCCTCCACCCAAAGCTCTGCTCCTCATTAGTGGACAGCATGTCATCCATGACTTTCCTCCTCACAAGCTTCAAACGTTTACTTGAAAGGAAAAACTGAAAACATATATTTGAAAATGAAAGGAATTCCAGCATTTGTTTGAAGAATAAGAATCAGTAGCACATTAAGGAACTCAATTTTAACTTTTAGAATGTGTGACATGAAGGTCTTTGATTATGGAAGGACTGATTCCTCGCAGGCTCCTACCCATTTTGAGATTATACAGATATTAATATTTTGCCTTAATTGCCACTGACATTTCTCTTTTTTAACAATGAAATATGGCAAGAAAAACGAAGGCCTCCCTCCCAAACTTCCCCTCATTTTTCTTCCCAGAGATCAGCCCAAACTCCCACCTCCTATTTCCCTTTCCAAGCTCTTTTTCCATTATCCTGTAGTTTGTATGCTGTATTTCCCATGCATGTTTTAATATGGTAAAAGAGCATGCATACTATTCTATGTTTAAATATACACAGATAATTTCAAATTACACATGTCCTTTAGCTACTAGCTTTCTCTTCCAATCAACCTTGTTTTTGAAATTTATACACGTAGATCCAGTTCATTCACATTAAGTGTGAATAACCACAGTTGGTTTACCATCCCCCTGCAGAAGGACAGATTGCTTCCACTATTCCACTGTTATAAATGGAGCTATAATGGGTGTTCTAATACTTACTCCTTGGACACAGATGCTGGAATGGTTCATGGGAGTTAATGGCATACTTATTTTCTGAATTCCTTCAGAATGAACTCTAAAGCATTTAAGTGAATATTTTGTTTATTAAAATAAAAATAAAATTATTATTCATAGAACATATCTATTATTCTATGAATATATGTGGTCTCAAATGGTTGGTTTGAACCCTTAGGTCAGTGGTCCCCAACCTTTTTGGCACCAGACATCCGTTTTGTGGAAGTCAATTTTTCTGTGGACCAGGTTGAGGGTGGACAGTTTCAGGATGATCAAGTGCATTATGTTTATTGAGCACTTTATTTCTATTATTATTACATCAGCTCCACCTCAGACTTCCCTAGTGGCTCAGACGGCAAAGTGTCTGCCTATAATGTGGAAGATGCAGGTTCAATCCCTGGATCGGGAAGATCCCCTGGAGATGGAAATGGCAACCCATTCCAGTACTCTTGCCTGGAAAATCCCATGGATGGAGGATCCTGGTAGGCTACAGTCCGTGGGGTCGCAAAGAGTTGGACAGGACTGAGGGACTTCACTCATTCACTCACTCCACCTCAAGATCATCAGGAACTAGGAGTTTGGGGACTCCTGCCTTGGGGCATGTTAACCTTCTAGTAAGATGAAAGTGACAGTAAAGTGAGTGATAATGACTCTTTGCACCTTAAAAGGAGAGATTGAATTTTATGGTATCTCACCCTTGTTAGTCTTTTTACATATATATCCTATCTCCTCAACTAGTTCATGAACCACTTGTCAGGAGGTGCCTCAGAATTCTCAGCCATCAGGAGGGTGCCCTTTACATAGTATAACCCCCTTGCTACTCAAATATGTAACTCAAACTAGCACCATAGGCATCACCTGAGGTAGAAATGCAGAATTACATGTCTCAAACCAGACAAACTGAATCCGGTTCTGCAGGTTAATAGATTTCCCTCCCGTTAAAGTCTGAGCAGCGCGGTGTAAGTAAACAGAATGTTCCCTGGGCTTTCCCAGCAGATGTGGTTAATTTTGATGTGTTAACCTCAATAACTCAGATTCCCTAACCCTATGTTTATTTGCTTTCAAGAACCTTAACTATTTCTGTGCCTATGATGCACCACCAGTGTGATATGGGGGTATTAGAAATAGGGCATTCTCAGATGAGTGGGTCAGAACACAGTCCCAAAGAAGTTGATGTCTGAGCAAGTCTTAAAGGACTCTTGGTCAGTAACCAAGTAACCAAGAAAGGCAGAGGGAATCAAGTGAGAAGAGGTTCCAGAGCTGTTTTAACAAACTAAATTTCATACCATCAATTTCATATTATCTTTCAATTATTCACCCATCCAACAGATGTTAGAGGAACCCTACAGTAAGATGCTAGAGATACAGGGATGAAAGTACAGTCCATTCCTTTAAAGTTGTACATTTAATGCAGTAGACAATTAAGGAAGTTGGAAATTACAATTGATATAAGGGCAACATTATGGATACACCAAAAAAGCACTGCAGGGGCTTAGAAGAGGGGCAAAATATTTAGATGGGGGGTGGGGTGGGCAAGTACAGAGAAGATATCAGTAAAAATTTCCAGAAGTAGTAATCTTGAGCTCTGAATTTTATCTTAAGGAAAAAAAGAGAAGCCAACTGGTTTAAAGGAGTATTGTTTAGAGATCTTAGTCACAAGCAGCACAACTTGAGATTGTCTGATTAAGAAGAAAAGAAATTTATTTAAATGATAGCAGATAGCTCACAGAATTTCATGAATGACCCCACAACCATGCTCAGAGTCCATGCAGCCAGAAACATTTCCCCAAATTATGCCAGAGATCTAGCCCAGTAAGGATGCAGCTGAATTTGGTCTTGCCGGTGCCCCTGGCCCTGAACACTCAGCAGCAACTAGCCCCTGCTGCCTTGAGGTTCAGTCTTGCTGCAGCTGCTACCATCACCGTCCGCAAAAATTCTCCGAACTCCTGCTTCTGTGTATCATTAGCTCCTAACTGAAAGTCTGGTCAGCAAAGCCTAGGTCACATGCTATCTCTAGCTGCAAAGAAAGAAAGGAAAGCCAACACTTGCCTGTTTTCTTTATCCACTGCTGCATAACACTGGAGAGGGAAATGATAACCCACTCCAGTATTCTTGCCTGGAGAATCCCATGGACAGACGAGCCTGGAGGGCTACAGTCCACGGGGTTGCAAAGAGTCAGACACTACTGGAGCAACTTAGCATGCATAACAAACTGCCCCCAAACTCAATGGCTTCAAACATCAACAACCATTATTATATCTCAAGATTTTGTAGGTTGACTGGGCTTAGCTGGACAGCTGTTCTCCAAGTGGTGTCTTCTGGGTCTAAAGTCATCTGAAAGCTCATCCAAGATGGCTCACATGGCTGGCTGTTGGCTGGGAACTCAGCCAGTCACCTAATATTATTTTAATAAAGTTATTTTCTACTTAATCAGCCAATTTGATTGGTTGAACATTACTTAATTGAGGAAAAAATAAGACTGAGGAAGAGATAGAACTGTAGCAGGTCAAATTCTCCTCAGTGGGTCTCTTCACGTAGACTGGGCTTCCCCACAGCTTGGTGCTCTTGGAAAAATTTTACATTTCACGTGATATCTTTCTTCCAAGTGGGGACATTCCAAGCAGCAAAGTCAGAAGCTTCAGATCTCCTAATGCTAGGCCTGAAAAGTTACACAGCACCACCTTCACCAATTCTGTTAGTCAAATCAAGCCTCAGGTTAGCACACACTCAAGTAGTAGATCTCAAAATACAAAGAGGGGCAAAACCCCTGCAGCTGTCTTAAAGTCCCCACACTGGCACTTTCAGCTCTTATGTTAATACTTGGAGGAAGGCTTTGCCTTCCACCTAGTCTAAGTTAGAGATTTTCTCAAAGGTATAAAAAAGGGTTCAGATGCTGAACTCTCAAATAAAAAAAAAAAAGACTATTGTCCACTGTAAGAAGCAGGAAGAAGGGCATTCCATGCAGAGTGAACAGTATTGGAAAGTCAAACAGGGCTTCAGTTGATCCTGCCACTTAAATAGTGTACTACTCATGATAGCTTAATTCTTGCTAACACTGCATTAGCACTGCTTTTTGTTGAGCAGAGTTGTAATTCTACTGCATTTGTGCGTGTTAGAGAGTTTAACCTAATTACAATTGATTTGGGAGTTGCAGTCCTTGCTTGTTTTCTCCTTTCTACATCTTTAAAACACTTTACAAGATCACTGTTTACAAGATCTGCTCCTGAATCAGAAATGTGTGTTTGACAATGATAGCCTAAGGTGTGCAGTAATTTGAAAATAAAAGTAAGGAAAATCCAAACCCCATTATATGCTCAGGTATTTTTAATAGTCTTTGATTTTAATTATGAAAATATTCAAAATGGGAAAAGTAGAAAGAAAAGTACAATTAACACCAAGATATCCACCATCTTGATTCAATACAGTAACTGCTAGCATTCTGCCATATTTGCTTTATCTCTATGTATCCATTTTAAAATGAGTTACATATAACATGATATTTTAGTCACCTCCAAAAAGTAAGGACATTCTCCTACATGTCCATAATTTTGTTATTATATCTAAAAAAGTTAATAGTAATTCCTCAAGGCAATTTCATATCAGCACACATTCAGATTTCCTGTTATCCCCAAAATGTCTTCTATAACTGATCTGTTCAAATAAAGGTCCTGTTAAGAACCATGCACTACATTTGGTTGCTATTTCCCTTAAGTCTCTTTTAATCTAGAATTTCCCTTTTGAACAGACCAAGTTATTTGTTTTGTCCAGTAATCCAGGTACTGGATTGGTATGACTGTTTCTTTGTAGCCCTGTTCAACTGGTTCTTCCAGTATTTCCTGTAAAACGAAATGTATATTTACAGGCTTGTAGATTCAGGTTAAATATATTTGGCAAGAATACCCTGTACTTCTGTGATCTGTATATTTCATCTGTGATGAGAATATACAATTGAATGAATTGTATACATTAAATACAATTCAATATATTGAATACAATGAAATATACATTGAATCATATCAGGAGGCTCACGGTGGTCAGTTGTCTTTGTCTTTTAGTTCGAGGAAACAGCAAAAATAATACACATCAGGTTTATGAGGCAAAACAGTCTAAGCCAGGGTCATAGCAGGACTAAAGGTGTGGAGAGAAGTGGTAACCAGCCCATGACTGGGGTGTTGTCGGTTTCTAAGCACTAAGCTTCGGGCTGACTTGCTCACCTGAGACAAGAGACACTCATCTTTTTTAAGTCTTTATCGAATTTGTAACAATATTGCTTCTGTTTTATGTTTTGGTTTTTTGGCCAAGAGGTATAGGGATCTTAGCTCCCCAGTCAGGAATCAAACCCACACCCCCTGCATTGGAAGGCAAAATCTTAACCACTGGACCACCAGGAAAGTTCCAAGAGAGACTCATCTTGACAGTATTAATGAAGGAGGGCAAAGATGCTGGCTGGAGTCTAAAGATAGATCCTCCTCTCTAGCTCAGAGGAGAGGAAGATCTCAGCACAGCCCCTGAACAAGTCTTTCTCACCCTGTCCTGGGAGAAGCCTAGCCTGATTTTCTAACAAGGAAAGCAGTACATCAACATTTACTTATTGGGAGCTATGGATCTGTGAGAATTTAGGGTCCGGTGTACTTATGTTGGCCCAGAGGCCAAACACCAGAATTATTGTCACTGTCAGCTCTAACACACCAGTAGAAGCCCAAAAATGGCATTAAGAAATCCTCTGGAAAGCTGGTGAAGAAGTGTGGCTCCTGGAGTGCTCTCAAGTTTGTAGGTGCAGTAACAAATACTTAAGGACCCAGGATTAGCGGCCCTAGTGGACAGAATTAGCCAAGGCAATACAGTAACAACTGGCACCCTCAGGGTGGTCTAGAGCAGGATTTCTCAACCTAGCCACTACTGACAGTTGGGGCTGAATAATTCTTTATTGTGGAGGCCATCCTCTGCATGGCAGGGTGTTTCATGACATCCCTGGCCTCTACCCACTAGATGCCATCTGCACCCCAACCCTAGCTGTGACAATGAAAAGTTTCTCTAGACATTGCTAAACGACCTAGGCAGGGGCAGAGAGGTAAAATTGCCCCTGGTTTTGAATCACTGGTCCAAAGGAAGGGTCAGTTAGGTAGCCGTAGGGTTTTCCACTGAGGGACTAACACCAGGCTCTCTACTGAAACCTCTTACATACATTGAAAGTGAAAGTGAAAGTGAAGTTGCTTAGTCATGTCTGACTCTTTGCGACCCTGTGGACTGTAGTCCTACCAGGCTTCTCCATCCATGGGGTTCTCCAGGCAAGAGTACTTGAGTGGGTTGCCATTTCCTTCTCCAGGGCATCTTCCCAACCCAGGGATCGAATCCGGGTCTTCCATACATTCAGATCAGATCAGATCAGATTAGTCGCTCAGTCGTGTCCGACTCTTTACGACCCCATGAATCGCAGCACGCCAGCAGGCCTCCCTGTCCATCACCAACTCCCGGAGTTCACTCAGACCCACGTCCATCGAGTCACTGATGCCATCCAGCCATCTCATTCTCTGTCCCTTCTCCTCCTGCCCCCAATCCCTCCCAGCATCAGAGTCTTTTCCAATGAGTCAACTCTTCACATGAGGTGGCCAAAGTACTGGAGTTTCAGCTTTAGCATCATTCCTTCCAAAGAAATCCCAGGGTTGATCTCCTTCAGAATGGACTAGTTGGATCTCCTTGCAGTCCAAGGGACTCTCAAGAGTCTTCTCCAACACCACAGTTCAAAAGCATCAATTCTTTGGCGCTCAGCCTTCTTCACAGTCCAACTCTCACATCCATACATGACCACAGGAAAAACCATAGCCTTGACTAGACGAACCTTTGTTGGCAGTGCATCTCAATTAGCAGCAGCTCTGTGAGGCAGGGGTACTGTCTCGAATTTTACAGCTGAGAAAAGTTCTCAGCAAGGTTCTATGATGTGGCTAAGGTTCTGTCCAGGGTCTATCCCACTTTCAATCTAATTATTGGTCTTCCCTGGTGGTTCAGCAGTAAAGAATCCACCTGGCAATGCAGGAGACACAGGTTCTATCCCTGATCCAGGAGGATCCCACAGGCTGTGAGGAAACTAAGCCCGTGAGCCACAGCTACTGAGGCCCAAGTGGCCTAGAGCCCGTACTCCACAACAGGAGAGGCCACTGCAGTGAAAAGCTCATGCACCAAAACTCGGAAGTAGTCCCCGCTCACCGCAACTAGAGAAAAGCCCTCACAGCAGTGAAGACCCAGTGCAGCCAAAAATGAGTAAATAAATAAATAAAATTATAAATCTAATCGTCTGTCCATATGCCCAGCTGCCTCTTTCTCTGACAGCAGGGAGCTGCTGCCAGAACACCAGCATCTAGCCCGGTTGCCGGCACTGAACTTCAAAGCAGGTGAGGAGTATGAGGGACAGTCTTGAAGGAGCTTTTTTAGTTCAGGGCAGGGAGTAGCTTCCAGCTCAGCGTCAGTAATTTGGCTGTTCAAGGGCACAGGGAAGTTTCCATTGGTGGTCTTCATGGGGCTGCTGCTACTTGGCCTGACCAAAGACATGAGGAAGGGACAGCCAAGGGGGTCACAGAGACCTGGCTTGAGGGTTGGGAGAACATGGAACATGTTAAAAACATAGAAGGGAAACGTGGTGGGGCCCTGAGAAATAATGAGAAGATTATCCTTAAGTTCTTTAAGTAATGTATAAGATCCTGGCTCCAAAGAAGCCTGAGATAATTCAGGAGTTGCAGCATGAGAAGAGTACCTGGACAGACTGCACCTCCACGAAAACAGTGGAGTTGAAAGCAATTCAGCAGATACCCTAGTAAAGAAGGCAGGCCAGGGCTTGATGCACTGAGTCCAAAGGAGTCTGGAGAAGTACCCAGCCCCCAGTAGAACCTATGGGATACACTGAGGCAAGTACATACCTGAAATGAAGCATTTTCCAACTACTCTAGCAGATCGTTCTCTTCTCTCACTTCCAGTTACTTTCGTCAGTCCTTTGCAGTCCTCAGAGTTTTATTGTTCTCCGTTTTAGAGAGTCAGTCTTCAAGTGGCACTTGTTTCAAGTATATTGGTTTTGTCTTCCTAACTGGACTGTAAATTCTTTTGTTTATGGTCAAGAACCAAGGCCTGTTTCTTGATAGTCCCTCCGCCAATGCTGAGTGCATAAAGGTGTTCAGTAAATTGTAAATTGATTTTGAAAGACAAATTACAAAAATAATCAAGGATAGGGTAACTATAAAATCACTGAAGAATGTGGTAAACAGCAAAGGTTCAAAAAAGAAAGCTAGTAACAAGTATTTTTCAATTTTTTTTTCTGGAAACATTCGACTGATTTAAGAGAATGTCATTTGTTCAACAAGTATATATTGTCATCGATGTTCTTGAAGCTGGAAATGTAGAAGTGAATAAAACAGAAATCTCTGCCTTCATGCAAGTATAAGCCACATGAAATTATCTCTGTCATATTTCCCTGGATCCTACTACTACACAAAGTTAAAGACATACAAAGATATGTCTTTAGTTTCACAAAGATAATACTTTAGTTCAGCATTATCTAATGGAAATATAATTTGAACTACATATGTAATGTAAAAAATTTCAGTAGCTACACTTTTAAAAAAGTAAAAAGAAATAGGTGAAATTAATTTCAAAAGATTTTGTTTAATCAAAGGTATCTAACATATTATTTCCATATATAATCAATATCTTCACTGATGAGATCATTTACATTATTTTTTGTACTAGGTCTTCAAAATCCTGTGTGTATATCATAGAACAGCACATCTCAATACAGAATACACACATGTGGCTAGTGGCTACCATATTGGATAATGTAGATCTAGTCATTTTTAAGTAGCTTATTTGATTAGCCTATCTCTTCTATGATGGTTATGTGTGTGTGTGTGTGTGTGCTAAGTCACTTCAGTTGTATCTGACTCTGTGAGACCCCATGGACTGTAGCCCACCACGCTCCTCTGTCCATGAGATTCTCCAGGCAAGAATCCTGAAGTGGGTTGCCATTCTCTTTTCCAGGGGATCTTCCCAATCTAGGGATCAAACCTGCATCTCCTGTGTCTCCTGCATTGGCAGGAGGGTTCTTTACCACTAGCGCCACCTTGGAAGTCCCTTATGATAGTTATATCAATATGTTAATAAAGTCAGCTAAGTTAAGTTTAGGCATTATCCCCTACACCCTGGAAATGTCTTTGGAGTCCTTAATTTAAATGTGATATATTAATGTGAATTCCTACTCCCAGGAGCCTATCTTTCAAAACTTCATCCTTGGAAAGGTCTATATTGCCCAGACATAGTGAATATTTTTCCAGAATGGTCTAGTTATCCAGTAGTCCAGAAAGTACCACAGCATTAAATTATAATTCTCATTATTTTTGCAATAAACTTGATAAGCAAGTTCAAGAAGGACCAGCGGGAATAAGAAACAATATCTCTGATGCTCATCACATTTTTACAAAGTATAAAATGGCAAAATCCTCATCAAACCAGCAACAAAAAAATTTAGTTGTATTCCCACTATGAAACAAGTTTCTTTTTATGCTTTTATTCCACATGATTAATGCAATTTATATCTAACATGAATATTTATCTTCAGTGCATATTATGACCACAGCCAGCTAAGCATATAGAAAACAAGTTCATGAGGGTCCCAAATACTTTTGGTTTCTCATGTATTTTGATAAAAGAGAAGATAATAACAAACAAGAAATAATGTGGAGAATAAATGGAGGTTACTGGATTAGGAATCTGGCTTTTAGTTTCTAATACCTAGTTCTTTACAAATCAGTGGGATGACTGAGGACATTGCTGTCATTTATCTCTTAGGACATTATTGATCTAACCTATAAAACTGGAAGGGTAGGTAGGAATGAGACTACTTTTGAACTAGATGATCTCTCAAATTCCTGAAACTTTTTCAGGAAAGTTTTCAATGGCCCAAATTCTATAAACACAATATTTTAGATTATAATGAAGTCATGTTCCGTTTACTAACCAACACTTTTTGTGCGAAGAAAAACTCCATTTGAAAGCAATTCAAACATGAGGAAAATGGGGACAAGGCTTCAAATGATGAAAATGTCTTTACTATGAGGAAACTGAGGAAGTAGTCTTGTATAAAGTGAAAAAGCCAGAGAGTTTCAGGGGAAAGAATTGTGAATCAGGAAATCACGATTCTAGTCTGAAATCCAGCCCTAACTTTTTTAATTTTGTAAAATCCTTAAATCTGTGATCACATGTTCTATAAAATGAGATTAATTGGCTCTAAGGGTGTCTATGTGAGAGTCAGAAGAGCTAATATATTTAAAAGCACTTTGAAAAGTTGCACAAAGTTAAGATATTAGCATTAGCATAGTACCTTAGGAATTATCTCTAGGATACTGTTCACAATTCATGGTTTTAAACTAACTGGTTCTGGAAGAGTTATTTTTAACCATAAAAAAATGAATGTAGAATATGTCAGAGAATTATGTAACAAACACTCATGTAATCCCTACCTGGAATTTAATGTAAATAGTTTGATTAAAACATCAGGTTGCACACCTTAAATCCATATAATTTTTTGTAATTATATCTCAATAAAACTGGAAACAAAAACGTACATGGTTTTTCACATTTGCTTCAAAATTTTTTGATATAAAACTTTGAAATAACATATAAAATCCCCTTTAGTGCTTTCTGACCTGCTCTATGTGAAAAAAAGGGAAAGTGTTAGTCGTTCAGTTGTGTCTGACTCTTTGGGACCCCCATGGACTGTAGCCCGCCAGGCTTTTCTGTCCATGGGATTCTCCAGGCAAGAATACTGGAGTGAGTTGCCATTCCCTTCTCCAGGGGATCTTCCCGACCCAGGTATCAAAGCCGGGTCCCTGTATTACAGGCAGTTTCTTTACCATCTGAGCAATTCCATCCTAGCCCCTAATGAATGTTGTGTATATCATCCCAGTCCATATTTTTATACTTTATTATGAAAATGTATATTGGGTCATTTGTAGAGATGGACCTGGAGTCTGTCATACAGAGTAAGTCAGAAAGAAAAGTAAAGTAAGTCAGAAAGAGAAAATAAATATTGTGCCATATAATAACATATATATGTGAAATCCAGAAAAATGGTACACGTGAACCTATTTGCAGGGCAGAAATAGAGATGCAGACGTAGAGAACGGATGTGATTCTTTACCACTAGTGCCACTAGTGCCACCTGGGAAGCCCGTAATGCAACTACATTCCAATTTAAAATATGTAAAATAGAAAAACAGTACATCTGTAAATAATAAGGTATTGGTTTAAGTCACATGTATTGTAAAATTCATATATTGTACTCAGTTTGAACTTCATTCACTTTTGTTTTCATAATCTAATCATACTCATAGTTCTAGTTTGAGTGCTGGTAATGGTAATCCACTTATGAATGTATCACAATTTGTTTATCTACTAAAAATATTTTTTAGACAGCATTCACTGGATTATAAAATAAAATCATAGGAACTGTTTAGGTATGGAAAGGACCTTGGAGATCATCTTGTACAGGGTTTCTTAAACTGAGTTCATAGAATCTCTTCTATGATTGAGATTTACAAGATCTAAGAAATTTGAGCAGTAGTGGAATGAGCATTTTCTGCAGAAAGAACCAAACCTTTGACCATATTCTCAAAGGGATAAATGAGCTAAATAGTTATGTCTTGCTGCTGCTAAGTCGCTTCAGTTGTGTCCGACTCTGTGCGACCCCATAGACAGTAGCCCACCAGGCTCCCCCGTCCCTGGGATTCTCCAGGCAAGAACACTGGAGTGGGTTGCCATTTCCTTCTCCAATGCATGAAAGTGAAAAGTGAAAGTGAAGTCGCTCAGTCGTGTCCGACTCCTAGAGACCCCATGGACTGCAGCCTACCAGGCTCCTCCGTCCATGGGATTTTCCAGGCAAGAATGCTGGAGTGGGGTGCCATTGCCTTCTCCGTAGTTATGTCTTAGTTATGTCCTAAGAGAGATGAGAACACGTGGTCTAGTTCCATTCTCTTATTTGACATATGCTACTGCTGCTGCTGCTAAGTCGCTTTAGTCGTGTCCGACTCTGTGCGACCCCATAGACGGCAGCCCACCAGGCTCCCCCGTCCCTGGGATTCTCCAGGCAAGAACACTGGAGTGGGTTGTCATTTCCCTCTCCAATGCATGAAAGTAAAAAGTCAAAGTGAAGTCGCTCAGTCGTGTCCGACTCTTCGCGACCCCATGGACTGCAGCCTACCAGGCTCCTCCGTCCATGGGATTTTCCAGGCAAGAATGCTGGAGTGGGGTGCCATTGCCTTCTCCGTATTTAACATATAAGAAGACACAAAATCACACAAAATCAAAGTGACAAAAGAGCCTGTTGGTATACTCAGGTCTACCTATTGCTTTTGCAATACATCACATTGGTGGGGTTTTGTGCTTGCTTGTTTCTTGATTTCTCACACAATATAATATGAATTAAATTTCTTTCAATTGTTAGTCTACAAAGTAAAATTCAATCTTTTTTCTCTTTTAATTATTATTATTATTCACTGCTGGTAAGAAGGTAGTAAAATTGGTATACTCCTGTATTACTGGTGGTGTTGTAAATCAACGTAGTCTTTTGGTAAATAATATGAAATGATGAAGTGCCAATAAAACATTTAGCCTTTTGGCTTGTTTTCATATTGAGAAAAAAATTCCTAAAACTGGACAAAGCCACAAGCACAAGAGCAACACAGTATCATTTGTAATAGTGGAAAATATCCACAAACAGGATAATGGATAACTCATGGTATGTCCACTCCATTTAATACTATGTAGGCAATTAAAATCAAAGTTTTATAAAATGTTAAGTAACAGGATGAAATACTTACAACATAATATTGAGAAAAGGGATACAAAATTGGTTTACACGATGATGACAATTTTGTAAAGAGCACAAGAGAAAAAATTAGAAGTAACTACAACAAATGGTAATTAGTCATTCAATGTTTCTTGATGCAAAATCTTAAGTAATTATGGCCATAACTTTTAAAAAGTAAATAAAAACGATCACTGGATCCAAATGCAATGGTTTTTAATAATTCTTCCTTCTCCATTCATCTTAAAAATATTCAGAGATATTTTCTTTTTGCAATACAATTTCATAAGCATTGGAATGCTGCCTCCAAAATTATGTGTAACATTACCAATTACAAGTTGGTTGATTGCTCTCAAGTCAGCTGGCCAAACAGGGACTCAACAGCTCTACACAATGTTGGACACTGATTTCTCTATTGTTGTCCTTAAGTGAATAGAACTGGCTTCTGCAGTTACCTCACAAAAATCATTCTGTAATACTTTATGTATGAAATTAGGAAGATTTTTCTGAAAGCAGAGTTTTCTTTTTAAAGTTTTGATGTTTGAATTTATTATTTCGTTTTAAACATTTTCTTGATGATGGGTCTGCTTTTTGTCATATGTTCTTCTTCTGCTATTTCTGTTTAGTTGAGCTATCAAACTGCAACAGCTATGAATACATCTAAAATCAATTCATTTCCAGTCTCTGAACACATACATACAAATGCAAATAGTTTTGTTTCTTTCCTTCCCAGTCAATAAACATTTATAGTGATATACATATACATATACGTATACATATACATATACATACAAGGTTTCCCTGGCGGCTCAGTGGTAAAGAACCCGCCTGCCAGTGCAAGAGACACTGGTTCAATCCCTGGATAGGGAAGATCCCCTGGAGAAGCAAATGTTAACCTGCTCCAGTATTCTTGCCTGGGAAATCCCATGGACAGAGGAGTCGGGTGGGCTATATAGTACATGGGGTTGCAAAGAGTCGGACTCTGCTGAGAGATTGAGCACGAACAACAAGCTCCCATACCAGCAGGGGGCGAAATACAATACGGATAAATTTGACACGCTGTATAGAAAAATCTATACAGCTTTAGTGACTGAGCAATAACAAAAATCCAGCACCACCACCGCAAAACAATTGATACTCCAATTTAAAGTGATGCAGTCTCCGTATATCTTACAGTCATTGAGTTGTAAAGAGACAAATGAGGGTCTATTTTAGCGCTCCAAGTTAAGTCGTCTAGAACATTGCAGAGGCGGGATAAACCGTGATGAACTGCTTTTGTCCTTATCTTCCCCCTGATTTGTGTAATTCCTCCACTCAAAAGGGTGGACACTTCTCTGTGGCTGAGGAAGGTGTTTTCCATCCTTGTTTCTTTGCGTAGCTGCTGAGCTTTGCTGTTTTGGAACTATTTTAAATTATTCAAATTGCCTGTTCAGGTTTGGCGAAAGTAAGAAGGAGCAGCCGGTAGCGCTCACGATTGCCGGATAGGATCCCAGGCTCATCATCCCAGACGATAACAATAATCCCCGCAGTCCTGCAGTCTGGTTTTTACAGTGGCTGGTGTTCTAACAGATATTCATTACAAAGGAAGGGGAAAGGTTATAAAAACGCAAACGATCAAGACTGACGATAGAAAAATGTTATGACCGCTGTTATAGAAACGCGGAAGTTAATTTTCTTTTACTTTAATCGAATAGTCTTATGCAGCATATATGAATAAACGACCACCGTCTCAATCTGTTAGCAGAATCCCCAAAATTTTTGTTGTTGTTGGTCTCAAAGACGGTTTTCAGTTCGGCGGGTGTTTTCCCTCTTGCTTCCCATTTTAAATTTGATTTAACTCTTCTTATATATCAACTTCCTCTTCTGTCAGTGTAAATTAAAAAACAGGAAGGGACTTAGACTGTGAACGAAAAAGTCGTTTTTCGTGGCGAAAAGGGCAAGCTAATAAGTGCTCTCCAGTAGGTTTCTGGTGAAGATACAGTTCCGTACCTCAAAACCTTTGCAAATTTTACTTGGAGAGCAAGAGAGTTAAGACGGTCCCGAGCTGAACGTTAATCTTACTGGGCTGAGGAGCACCTGCCCCTTGCTCGGAGCGCTGCCTCAGGAACGGCGGAATGCAGGAGGACCTCTTTCCCCCCACCCCACAGCTCGGTGACTCGCTAGGAAGTCAGGAAAGGGCAGCTTGCCCGCACCCAAAATGGCTGCCGGCGCTCTGCACGATGGCGCCTGCGCAGGGGTAAGCATTCTGTGACACTGATTCCCCCTGTGTGTCCTCCCACCCCCCACCCCTTCTGCACCCACCAAGCGCCGGGCCCCGACCTAGCCACCTGCGCCCGGAAGTGACGTTTCAGCGGCAGCGGTTCCCCCGCTGCATGATGGGAGAGTGTGTGGAGTGGGCGGGGGGTCTCCGCGGAGGAGGAGGTGGAGGCGGTGGCGGCGACGGCGGCGGCGGCGGAAGAGGGCGGAGGGTAATGGGATGGGGGTCTCGCGGCAGCACTGAAACTCCGGGTGGGCGTCCATGGCGCTGCTTCGCTGACAGGGCTGTGAACAGCCTGCCTTCCTCTCTCACCAGCGCCGCGTCCGAATAGCCGGTCCTTCCCCGGGGAGCCAGTTCCTCCCCGGGCCCCTGAGCCATGTCCATCGCGGCCGCCCCGGACGAACCAGGTAAGCTTCACCAGCTTTCCCAGCCGCGCGGGGGAAAGAGGTTAGGGGACTTGGCCCGGCCCACCGGCCGGATCCTCGCCTGGGCCGGGGACACCTGCCCGCTGCGGAGCCGGGGGCTGCGGGGACATTGCCGGCTCTGCGGGCCTGCGGGCTCCCGGCTCTGTCCTCTTCTACAGCGGGTGCGGGGACGCCGGCGGCCGCGGCGCCTGAGGCGCACGGCCCCTCCTCGCCCTCCCGGGCACCGGCCGGCGAAGTGAGAGCTTTTCCCACGTCCCTGGCCGCCGCTGGCTCCCCCTGCCCCTCCGCTTCCACCTGCCCTCGGCTCCGCACCGGCCGCTCCCTCCCGGGAGCTTGTTGAGAAGTTTGGGGCTTTGCTCCGGCTTCCTCTTTCTCCCTCCCCCTCCCTCGTGACAGGTGTAAACACTGCCTGCTTCGCCCAGGCCCCAGGCCAGTGGCGACCAGAGTGTGCTGCTTCCTAGGGTCTCTGAAGCAAACAGCTTTCGAATCCTCCAGCAGGCAGAGGAGACGGCACCAAAGCTCATTCATCCCTTCATGAGAGGACCTTTTCTACTCCCTTCTTGCACTGCCTAAGAAATCGCCTGAGTCCCCTTCCCAGACTGCGTTCGAAAAGTTGGACCATTATTCTTGAAGCGCCCAGTTTAGCAGGTGCTACATCTTGCTTGGGCAGGGGACATAGTATAAGGTAAATGGTGATAGGATCCTTTCCCCAGTGGGAAAGTACTGAGAATGTTTAGGTTTTACTTTTCTGGTTAGTTCACGTTGATTTCCCACTGAATCTTCCGTTGGGGCCAAGGGAAGGACTAACCCAGACATGGAAATATTTTACTGGGGGGCAAATGAAACAAAATCGGTAGTTCCGTTTCAAAGTTCTCGCTTTAGGAGAAGTAAAACTCTTGAACTTTAATCTTCCCTTTCACCAGCTACGTTTTAGTCTTTTTGGTAGAATGGGAGGCGGAGATAGTTTAATCATTGAGGTTGCATTTAACTATTGCTTTCCGCTAACCTTTTAGACGTGAGTATATGCCAAAACTCTAAGGGAAACAGCTGTTTGAACGCTATTGTGTTGATAGAATCTACACAGTTACTCTACATTTTATGTGCTTTGCCGACTTCGTCATTATTGGCCTTTGTAGTAGTCATTTTTAATTCTTTGCAGAAATATTTAAAGAATTTATAGTAGTCTTCAAAATTTTGTTCATGAAGGTATCTCACATGGATTAAAAAACAGATCCTGTGTAAAACATCTAGACCAGTAAATGTTAACCTTTATTAAGTGCTCATTAGATCGAATTCTTCCATTTATGTATCTTTAGATATATTAATCTTCAAGGCATAGCTATCTTTTTATAGATATCTATTAAAAACATAGATAAATCTTTTTAAAGTGCTTGAAAGAAATTCACTAGAATTCACATAGTATGTAGGACATTTAGGCTTTGATATTTTCTGATCTTTTGCCCTAGAGACTATCATAAAAGTAATCTTGTACTCAAAGAAAATACATCCACAATTGCATGATAAATTTTACAGAATCCAGTTGCCTATGAAAATCTTGTAATCTAGGTGAATCCTATTTTAAAATAGATCATTTTAAAATTTAATTTCTTCCTACTTAGAGAAAAACTGGTTCAGAGAAATAGTGAAATTTATCAAATAATGTTTTATTTTGTGTGAAATTCTAAAGTGACTCCCTTAACAGTCTAATAAATCTTTGATTAGAGTCTCATTGAGGGATTACCCCTTCTCTCCCTACCTACCCCCAAAAACTCATAAAAGGAGGACATTAAATTTTTAGGTATTTTTAAACGATCACATTATTTAAATCAAATGTTTATATTCTTGTTTAATTTTATCTAGAATTTGTGAGTTAAAAAATACCCTTTTCTCTCTGTGCTTAGTACTTTCAATTCCTCTTTAAGTAGGCTGGCCTGAAATTGTTAAGTATTCCCAGCCTGAAATTCATAAGTATTTCTAGTTTTTACACCATTTTGAAAATATATGGTGTTATATGGATTATATTGGAGAAGGCAATGGCACCCCACTCCAGTACTCTTGCCTGGAGAATCCCATGAACGGAGGAGCCTGGTAGGCTGCAGTCCATGGGGTCGCTAAGAGTCAGACAGGACTGAGCGACTTCACTTTCACTTTTCACTTTGATGCATTGGAGAAGGAAATGGCAACCCACTCCAGTGTTCTTGCCTGGAGAATCCCAGGGACGGGGGAGCCTGGTGGGCTGCCGTCTATGGGGTCGCACAGAGTCGGACACGACTTAAGTGACTTAGCAGCAGCAGCAGCAGCATGGATTATATATACATATCACTTTGATAATTAATCTTTTCTCAATCAGTGTATATGCACACATATACATGACATGCACAGTCACAGATTCCTTTGCAACTTTATATGATGTTACTAAACAAATACACACTACTTCCTATGAGCAAGATATTTATTTTTAGCCCTTGTAGCTTGCTGGATCTTAGTTCCCCCACCAAGGATTGAACCCATGCCCTTGGCAGTGAAAGTGGGGAGTCTTAATTACTGGTTTTTCAAGGAACTCCCAGCAAGATTCTTTTCTTAGTGATTTATATACATTCATTTAACTCACTTAATACAACAGCCCTGTAAACTAGGAGATGGTATTATCCCCACTTTTCAGAAAGGAAACTTAGGCACAAAAATGTTAAGTAACTTGCCTGAGGTCAAGCAACTGATGACAGAGCCAGGATTTAATAGGTCTATTCATCATATTTATATAGTTTTTAAAGCATGCCAATACAGTATATTGTATAGGAATCATACAGCATCACCAACTCAATGGACATGAATTTGAGGAAACTCCGGGAGATGGTGAAGGACAGGGGAGCCTGACATGCTGCAGTCTACGGGGTTGCAAAAAGTCAAACACGACTTTTAATGACTGAATGACAACAACAAATAATATGTGACAGAAGTATGAAAACTTGCATTGCAATGATAAACTCCAAATCAAAGTAAAAGTTACCTCTGGAGAACTGGAGAGGAATAAAGGATCTAGGAAGAGCCCATGGCTTTTCAACTGTAACTTTTAAATCTGAGGCAGATTTGGTAAAGATTAAGATTTAACACAGCCAGGTGGTGTGTACTTGATCTTTCATCCTATGTATTTTTCTAAACTTGGTTGTACCCTTGAAATCATAGTAAAATACAAAGTTCAGGTTTTTCCTTTAAAAACAAAGTATTACTCTGTCTTTCAACAGTGTATATTTAAAAAGAGGATAGAAAGGAGTTAGTGTTATTTTGTGTTGATTTCCTTTTAAAATATAAAAAGTTTTAGTTTAAAAATACTTGAATGAAGAATTGTTGGCCTCTTGAGCTTCCTCTGCAGTTACTTCCCTTGCTTAGGCTCTCCTTTACCAGCTGCCAGCCATCTCAACAGCCCTGTATCACACTTCCAGTTTCTATTTCTGGCCTCAGCCTAGGGTAGGGCTTAGGGGTCTGGATTAGACCTATTCCCTGGGAAAGGGAAAGGTCTGAAACTATATGGAGGAGAAGAGGGAAGCAGGGAAGTAAGGAGTTTGGGAAAAGTGAAAAAAGAGGAAAAATAGGAAATTTAAGGCTCCATCCTGTTGTTTTTCAGTCACCACCACTCCTGTTCCAAATAACTAACTTAGATAAACCTTGTGAAGATAAATTGCTAATAAATTAAAGGTTGTCTCTATGCTTAGAACTTAATTTACAAGCACTATTTTGGTGAGTAGTTCCCAGAGGAAAATTAAGTTGTAAATTAGAATAAATTCACTGCGTGTTCTATTTATATAAATATTTATAGCATGCCACAAACCTTTCCAACTAAATATCTACTGACATCATGGTATTCTGTTCCTTCCATTCATATAGCAAATACCTATTGAGCATTCACTATATGTCAGGCCTTGTTCTAGGTGCTGAAAACACTGAAATTATCAAATTTAAACAAAAATAGTAGCCATCATAGAGCTTCAGTGTCTTGGCATTTTTGTATATGTGTGTGCGCACATGAACGTTTGTGTTTGTGTATGGGACTCAGTGATTTAGAGGGTGAGAGGACAGTGCTCTATCTAGGGCTTTGTGGAAATTCTCATGACTTTGGTTTTCTGCTGTGTGAGATGGGAAGCTATTGCAGGGTTTTGAGTAGCGATGTGACAATCTATCTTTTAAAAGGATCTGTCGGGCTGCTGTAGAGAAAGTAGATTATAGGAGTACCAGAGTGGCAGCCAGAAGATTTCATTAGACATTGTTGACTGATACAGCTAAACATCATCATTATGATCATTTCATAAGGAATACATTTGTCGGCTCTATATGTAGTACACCTGTATACTATTGCAGAAATTAAAAATGAATAGATGATAGTAGTGGCTTGAACCAAGATGGTAGCAAGATGGAACCAAGATGACGAGAAGTGGTAGGACAGTTTCTTGATTGGAACCTCAACAAATTTGCCCATTGCCAAACTCAAAAAACTTAGAGGTACTTGATCCCTTCTGAGAAGTCAAGGCCCTCACAGCCTGCTTTCCCAGTACACTTCCTGCTCCCTTCATATATCCTGCATTTCAGCCAAACTCTATAATGTGACTTCCTGCTCTGACAGTTGCTCCATGCTTTATCTTTTGTGCCTGCCATTTCCTCTGTCAGTTAAAATCCTTATTTCAAATTGTCTTTCATGAAGTTTTTCCTTATTTTCATTCACTACTCTTCCCAATCAAGTGAGGTCTTTTTCTTAGACTCATAAGCACATTTTACTTTATTTGATGTTTATATTCTGCCTTGCATTAATTACTTGTACTGTTTTCTTATATGCTCCTCCTAATTAAAGTTTCTTTAAACTTGTGACTCCATTTACTCAATTCTACCCCTTATAGAACCTAGCAGTATTGTATGTAGTAGATGCTCAATAAGGTGTATATATAGTTTAATTTTCTAAAGTCTTATTATAGAAGCATATAAAAGCATTGTAGAAAATAATAAAACAATTTATATTCACATTACCCAGAAATCCCACTGTTAACAGTTTAGTGCCTATTATTCCATACATATATATGTATACTTCTTACCAGAATGAAATCTTATCATACAGACTGTTTTGTAGGTTGTTTAGTTTTATTCAGTTAGACTCCTATACCACTTCAAAAAATTTAATATTCAAAGCCGTATTCAATTTCTCCCCCCTTTGACCCAAAAATGTTCCTTTATAGCTGACTTGCCCAAAACAGCATCCACCTGGGACAGAGTAGCACTCATTATATATATTTAAACGAATTATAGTAAAAATAATTACTAGTCATCACACCACAAAAAAAGAACTGTAAGCATTTCAGTGTTTTACACTTGGTTTTATTTTTTTCCCTATGAACATATGAGTGTCATACACACTATGTGTATGTATGAGTCATATTGTATCTCAGTGAACAGTTTTTAGGTAAATCTTTGTCTCTGGTTATTCCCATATGACTAAGTCTTAGAAGTGGAGTTATTAAATCAAAGGGAAAGCCAATGGCTTTCCAAGAGGTTGTGATAAAGTCACTCCTACCAGCAGTGGTTGAGAGCACTGCTCTTCCTGCAGTCTGCTCAAATGGTCAATAAATATGCAGTTTTAAAACTGTTTACCTGAATTTTTATTTTGAATTTAGGCTTTTCAGCAGCATAGGATGTTTGCATAATTTAAAATTTTTTGAAGGATTTAAATGTGAGACATATCCTTGTTGATAGAGGTTAACTGTTTAATGTCATGCTCTTTTAAAAATAACTCTGATTCTGTTAGCATGCTATTTGGGCTTCCCTGATAGCTCAGTTGGTAAAGAATCCACCTGCAATGCGGAAGACCCTGGTTTGATTCCTGGGTCAGGAATATCACCTGGAGAAGGGATAGGCTACCCACTCCAGTATTTTTGCCTGGAGAAGGCCATGAATAGAGGAGCCTGGCAGGCTACAGTCTATGGGGTGGCAAGAGTCGGACACGACTAAGCGACTAAGCACACAGCACCCACTCCAGTATTCTTGGGCTTCCCTTGTGGCTCAGCTGGTAAAGAATCCACCTGCAAAGCGGGAGACCTGAGTTCGATCCCTGGGTTGGGAAGATCCCCTGGAGAAAGGAAAAGCTACCCACTCCAGTATTCTGGCCTGGAGAATTCCATGGACTTTATAGCCCATGGGGTCGCAAAGAGTCAGATACCACTGAGCAACTTTCGCTTTCACTTTAATTATAAGAAATAGAATATTATCTTCTAGGACTATGTTGAGAAGAGGAGAAGCCAATAGCCACATGTGGCACTTGAAATAAAGCTAGTCCAAAGTAAAGATGTGTTTTACCAAGTGTAAAGTGCACACCAGATTTCAAAAACTAATGTAAAATATAGATTTACATTCAGTTCAGTTCAGTCACTCAGCCGTGTCCGAATCCTTGTGACCCCATGAATCACAGCATGCCAGGCCTCCCTGTCCATCAACAACTCCCAGAGTTCACTCAAATTCATATCCATCGAGTCGGTGATGCCATCCAGCCATCTCATCCTCTGTCATCCCCTTCTCCTCCTGCCCCCAACCCCTCCCAGCATCAGGGTCTTTTCCAATGAGTCAGCTCTTCACATGAGGTGGCCAAAGTACTGGAGTTTCAGCTTCAGCATCAGTCCTTCCAATGAACACCCAGGACTGATCTCCTTTAGGATGGACTGGTTGGATCTCCTTGCAGTCCAAGGGACTCAAGAGTCTTCTCCAACACCACAGTTCAAAAGCATCAGTTCTTCTGCGCTCAGCTTTCTTCACAGTCCAACTCTCACATCCATACATTATTATGTATTAAAATAATATTTGGATACTTGGGTTAAGTAAAATATATTAAATTTCACCTGTTTCTTTTTTAATCAACTGCGGAATATTTTAAATTTTATATGTGGCTTTATTGTATTTCTGTTGGATAGTGCTGCTCTAGAGCATGACATTTTTATCTGTGGAAGGGAAATACAAGGTAACTTTATTGTTTTAGAAAGTATTTAATAGGTTTCTTAAAATTACCTTCTACACTTAAGCCTATCTGTGTGTTTTCCCTAGTATACTCAGTTTGCACAGTGATTTTTGAAATTATGTTTCTTTTTACAAACTATAACTTATTGCACTTCTTATGTTCTGAAAGAAATATGTGTAGTAGGAGTTGGGGGAGGGTGTCAGGACACTTACTTGAGAAATTGGTTACTCTTTTAAGAATTTAAGCATTTGTGGGCATGTTTTGTGCAATAGACAGCAGATGCAAAAGCCCTTGGCACAAAAGAATGTTATTGTTTGACTTTCAAAAATTGAAAGCAGGCCTTGTTGTCGTTGTTCAGTCACTGAGTTGTATCCAACTCTTAGTGACCCCGTGGACTGCAGCATGCCAGGCTTCCCTGTTCTTCACTATCTCCAGGAGTTTGCTCAAACTCATGTCCATTGAGCCAGTCGGTGATGCCATCCAACCAGCTCATCCTCTGTTACCCCTTTCTTCTCTGCCCTCAATCTTTTCCAGCATCAGGATCTTTTCCAGTGAGTAAGCCAAAGTATTGAAGCTTCAGCATCAGACCTTCCAACGAATATTCAGGACTGATTTCCTTTCGGATGGACTGGTTGGATCTCCTTGTTGTTCAAAGAACACTCAAGGCTTTCCAGCACCACTGTTCGAAAGCATAGTTTATAACATTGAAAATCTCGGGGGAAGGGAGAGGGAATCTGTGACTGGAGAGCTCTCAGCCTGGAATAGCTTCAGTTCAGTTCAGTTCAGTTCAGTCGCTCAGTCGTGTCCAACTCTCACATCCATACATCACCACTGGAAAAACCATAGTCTTGACTAGATGGACCTTTGTCCGCAAAGTAATGTCTCTGCTTTTGAATATGCTATCTAGGTTGGTCATAACTTTCCTTCCAAGGAGTAAGCGTCTTTTAATTTCATGGCTGCAATCACCATCTGCAGTGATTTTGGAGCCCAAAAAAATAAAGTCTGACACTTTTTTCACTGTTTCCCCATCTATTTCCCATGAAGTGATGGGACCAGATGCCATGATCTTTGTTTTCTGAATGTGGAGCTTTAAGTCAACTTTTTCACTCTCCTCTTTCACTTTCATCAAGAGGCTCTTTAGTTCCTCTTCACTTTCTGCCGTAAGGGTGGTGTCATCTGCATATCTGAAGTTACTGATATTTCTCCTGGCAATCTTGATTCCAGCTTGTGCTTCTTCCAGCCCAGCATTTCTCATGATGTACTCTGCATGGAAGTGAAATAAGCAGGGTGACAATATACGGCCTTGACGTACTCCTTTTCCTATTTGGAACCAGTCTGTTATTCCATGTCCAGTTCTAACTGTTGCTTCCTGACCTGCATATAGGTTTCTCAAGAGGGAGGTCAGGTGGTCTGGTATTCCCATCTCTTTCAGAATTCTCCACAGTTTTTTGTAATCCACACAGTCAAAGGCTTTGGCATAGTCAATAATGCAGAAATAGATGTTTTTCTGGAACTCTCTTGCTTTTTTGATGATCCAGCAGATGTTGGATCTTCAAATTTGATCTGTGGTTCCTCTGCCTTTCCTAAAACTAGCTTGAGCATCTGGAAGTTCACGGTTCACATATTGCTGAAGCCTGGCTTGGAGAATTTTGAGCATTACTTTCCTAGCCTGTGAGATGAGTGCAGTTGTGCGGTAGTTTGAGCATTCTTTGGCATTGCCTTTCTTTGGGATTGGAATGAAAACTGACCTTTTCCAGTCCTGTGGCCACTGCTGAGTTTTCCAAATTTGCTGGTATATTGAGTGCAGCACTTTCACAGCATTATCTTTTAGGATTTGAACTTGCTCAACTGGAATTCCATCACCTCCACTAGCTTTGTTCGTAGTGATGCTTTCTAAGGCCCGCTTGACTTCACATTCCAGGATGTCTGGGTGAGTGATCACACCATCGTGATTATCTGGGTCCTGAAGATCTTTTTTGTACAGTTCTTCTGTGTATTCTTGCCACCTCTTCTTAATATCTTCTGCTTCTGTTAGGAATGGCTTAAACTGTATTAACTGCTGCTAAGTCGCTTCAGTCGTGTCTGACTCTGTGTGACCCCATGGATGGCAGCCCACCAGGCTCCGCTGTCCCTGGGATTCTCCAGGCAAGAACACTGGAGTGGGTTGCCATTTTCTTCTCCAGTGCATGAAAGTGAAAAGTGAAAGTGAAGTCGCTCAGTCGTGTCCGACTCTTAGCGACCCCATGGACTGCAGCCTACCAGGCTCCTCCGTTCATGGGATTCTCCAGGCAAGAGTACTGGAGTGGGGTGCCATCGCCTTCTCCGTAAACTGTATTAAAGACCTTTTAAAAGTCTTTATAAGAAGCAGGGGATTGATGTGATCAGGTTAACTTTTTAAAAGGTTACCTGGGGGACCTTCGTGGAAGTCCAGTTAAGACTCCAGGCTTCCACTGCAGGGGACCTGGGTTTGATTCCTGATCAGTTCAGTCAGTTCATTCGCTCAGTCATGTCTGACTCTTTGCAGCCCCATGGATTGCAGCACACCAGGCTTCCCTGTCCTTCACCAACTCCCGGAGCTTGCTCAGACTCATGTCCATGGAATCGGTGATGCCATCAAACCATCTCATCCTCTGTGGTCCCCTTCTCCTCCTGCCCTCAATCTTTCCCAGCATCAGAGTCTTTTCCAATGAGTCAGTTCTTAGCATCTCTAATCAGGGATACCATCCCTAATCCTGCATACCACAGCCTGGGGTGGGGGTGGGAATCAAAGAAATAAATAAGTAAAAGATTACTTGGGTTGGGCATGATTAAGTACTAATGGGGGAAATTAGATAATGACAGCTTACATCAGAATGGAGTCAGGGGAATTGGAAAGAGGTATAACCCACTCTAATATTCTTGCCTGGAAAATCCCATGGATGGTGGAACCTGGTAGGCTACAGTCTATGGGGTCGCAAAGAGTCAGACACGACTGAGCAACTTCACTCACAGGTATATGAGGGATTCATGAGATAAAAACTATTCCTTAGAGATAGCAAAGGGAGGGGAGCTTTGTCAAGAAAGGCTCTGGATTTTCTGACTTAGAACTGGGTGGGTGGTGGGGCCATCTGCTTGGGGTGAAAGAGCTGTGAATGAGGACCGAGTTTGAGAAAGAAAAACTTGGGTTCTGTTCTTATTGAGTTCTAGTCTTTGAGGAGCTCAAATGGAGAGGACTGAGAAGTGATTTGTCTGGACTAGAGTTCAGGTTTGAGAGCTGGGCTGCAGGGGAAACTCAGGAGTCCTGGAATGTACTAATTAAGGCTTAGGTGGATGAGATTGATTGAGGGAGAGTTGAGTAAGAATAGACTGTGGATGAAACCTGGAGGAACTTCTGCTACTAATTTGAGTATGTTCAGTACTTACAAGAAAATATTAGTTTGTTTTGAAGCCTACTCATAAATGTGAAAGTAAGGAGTAAGTTGGATCAAATAAGTTCAGTTCAGTCGCTCAGTCGTGTCCAACTCTTTGCGACCCCATGAACTGTAGCACTCCAGGCCTCTGTCCATCACCAACTCCCGGAGTTTACTCACTCTCATGTCCATTGAGTCGGTGATGCCATCCAACCGTCTCATCCTCTGTTGTCCCCTTCTCTGCCTTCAAACTTTCCCAGCATCAGGGTCTTTTCAAATGAGTCAGCTCTTCGCATGAGGTGGCCAAACTATTGGAGTTTCAGCTTCAGCATCAGTCCTTCCAATGAATATGCAGGACTAATTTCCTTTAGGATGGACTGGTTGGATCTCCTTGCTGTCCAAGGGACTCTCAAGAGTCTTCTCCAACACCACAGTTCAAAAGCATCAATTCTTCGGCACACAACTTTCTTTATAGTCTAACTTTCACAACCATAGCCTTGACTAGGTGGACCTTTGTTGGCAAAGTGATGTCTCTGCTTTTTAATATGCTATCTAGGTTGGTCATAACTTTTTTTCCAAGGAGCAAGCATCTTTTAATTTCATGGCTGCAGTCACCATCTGCAGTGATTTCGGAGCTCCCAAAAATAAAGTCTGTCACTGTTTCTACTGTTAGAATGTTGAGCTTTAAGCCAGCTTTTTCACTCTCCTCTTTCACTTTCATCAAGAGGCTTTTTAGTTCCTCTTCACTTTCTGCCATAAGGGTGTTGTCATCTGCATATCTGAGGTTATTGATACTTCTGACAATCTTGATTCCAGCTTGTGCTTCATCCAGCCCAGCTTTTCTCATGATGTACTCTGCATATAAGTTAAATAAGCACGGTGACAATATACAGCCTTGATGGACTCCTTTCCCTATTTGAAACCAGTCTGTTGTTCCATGTCCAGTTCTAACTCTTGCTTCTTGACCTACATACAGTTTTCTCAAGAGGCAGGTGAGGTGGTCTGGTATTCCCATCTCTTTCAGAGTTTTCCACAGTTTGTTGTGATTCACAGTCAAAGGCTTTGCAGTCAAAGCCTTCACAGTCAAAGGCTTTGGCATAGTCAATAAAGCAGAAGTAGATGTTTTTCTGGAACTCTCTTGCTTTTTTCCATGATCCAGCGGATGTTGGCAATTTGATCTCTGGTTCCTCTGCCTTTCCTAAACCCAGCTTGAACATCTGGAAGTTCACGGTTCACATATTGCTGAAGCCTGGCTTGGAGAATTTTGAGCATTACTTTGCTAGCCTGTGAGATGAGTGCAATTGTGTGGTAGTTTGAGCATTCTTTGGCATTGCCTTTCTTTGGGATTGGAATGAAAACTGACCTTTTCCAGTCCTGTGGTCACTGCTGAGTTTTCCAGATGTGCTGGCATATTTTCTGCAGCACTTTCACAGCATCATCTTTTAGGATTTGAAATAGTTCAAGTGGAATTCTGTCACTTCCGCTAGCTTTGTTCGTAGTAATGCTTTCTAAGGCCCACTTGACTTCATGCTCCAGGATGTCTGGCTCTAGGTGAGTGGTCATAGCATCGTGATTATCTGGGTCGTGAAGATCTTTTCTGTATAGTTCTGTGTATTCTTGTCACCTCTTCTTAATATCTTCTGTTTCTGTTGGGTCCATACCATATCAAATAAGTTAAATATTTCTTTTTGACTTATGTTTATTTGAGTAGATAATCTAACACCTTTCTTATTTGATTATTTGGAAACATACCTTTTTCCTGCAATAGAAAACAAACTGGGCTTCCCTAATAGCAAACAGGCTGAGAATATTTATGAGTATGTATTGGTGTTTTTGCTACGTTAGTAGATCTGAGGAAAAATTGTGTAGTTATCTCCATAAGTACTGAAAAGACATTTTTAAAAAGCCATTTTATGATTTTTTAAAACAAAACAACTTTAAGAATTATTAGAAAATTCTGTAATATGATCAAGCATATTTACTTCAGACCAAAAACCAGTGTCTTAATTAAGGGGAAATACTAGATGCCGACTCTCACCACTATTATTAGATCTCATATTGGAGGCAGTAGCCATGACAATCAATGAGGAAAAACAAGAGAGGTGAGAATTGGAAAGGAAAAGGCAAACTACCCCTATTTGTTTATGATGTGATGGTACACGATTTGGTTTTATAAACAGTACTCAGCAGTTAGAAAAAAAGATAGATGTGTTGTTGTTGCTTCTGGTAGGAAGCTGCCAGAGCTTCCCTGGGAGCTCAGACGGTAAAGCGTCTGCCTGCAATGCGGGAGACCCGGGTTCGATCCCTGGGTTGGTAAGATCCCCTGGAGAAGGAAATGGCAACCCACTCCAGTACTCTTGCCTGGAGAATCCCATGGATGGAGGAGCCTGGTAGGCTACGGTCCACGGTATTTATTATCTAAACACAGTCCACGGTGTTTAGATAATAGAAGTAGATAATTCTGAGTCATATGTTCTTATTCTTTAAATGCTTCCTTTAAACGATACTTTTCAAAACAAAACTTCTAGGAGTAGGATCTTTAATCCTACATTAAGGTCTTACATCTTAGTGTGACCACAGTTTTTTGAATGGATGCAGTGAATAACATTTCTGCCTCACCCAACCTCCCAAGTGGGCATTTTGTTGTTGTTGTCTTCTTGATCATTGCTTGTGTTTTGTAGTATTTTTTGTTTTGCTGCAGTTTATCATGTTACATGTTGTTGTTTAGTTGCTAAGTTGTGTCCATTTCTCTGCAGCCCCAGAGACTGTAGCATGCCAGGCTTCCCTGTCCTTCACTGTTTCCGAGTTTGCTCGAACTCATGTCCATTGAGTCAGTGATTTTATCTAACCATCTCATCCTCTGCCGCCCCTTTCTCCTCTTGCCCTCCATCTTTCCCGGCATCAGGGTCTTTTCCAAAGAGCCAGCTTTTGGCATCATGTGGCCAAAGTATTGGAGCTTCAGCATCAGTAATTGTTTATTGTATGCATGCAGAAACGTTAACATGGAGTATTTGCAGATAAACACTTCTGCTACAGGGGCACTCAAAATCTGAAGCAATGATTAATTTTCTTAAGGCTTTTGTTTTTAGTAGCTATTTTTAAACAATAATGAGCCTATTATTAGGAAATAATTTAACTCTTTCTCTCTTTTTTTTTCGCTGTGCTGCACAGCTTGCAGAATCTCAGTTCCCTGACTAGGGTGGAACCTGGGCAGTGGAAGTGAATGCATGAAATCCTAACCACTAGGCCACCAGGGAGCTCCCTAACTTTTTACACTGGATACTTTTAGTAGCACCTTTGTTCCTTAAAAAAAAACTATATAAGATACATATATATATACATACACACACACACACATATATATATATATGTGTGTGTATATATATATATATGTATGTGTATATATATATATATATGTATATGTATATATATATATATATGTATATATATATATATGGTACCAAATTCAAATTTTCTCTTAGCTGAAGCCAAAACAGAATGTTTGATTATTCATTACTTTTTACTTGTACTTAAATCACCATGTCTTCTTACTTCTTTCCGTATTTAGGACTTAGTCCTCTGTATCATAATGAGCCAGTAGATGACAGCTTTCTGTCCCATTAGGTTTCAGAAGTTTACTTGAAGCACAGTGCAAGTGTTACACCTGAATAAAAAATACAGATTTTAATCAGATTACCAGTGACCTTGGTTTCTGGAAGTGAAGAAAAGTTTCTGTCACTGCTATTCACATATTTATTTCTTAGTGTTCAACTGCAAGTGAAATTGTGATTAATTTTAAAAAATGTGGGGTTTTTTCCAAGAATTCTATAAGATTTGAATTATATACATAATTATAACTGTTTCAAGGATTAGTATAGTAATTTAAGTTTGATCGTTAAAGGAAAATTTTTGATTTTAATTCTTAAGAAAAGTATTGAAGATTTATCCTAAACTTCTTGTTTTTGAAATCTTAAGAGAGTTAAATTTAATAGTGATTTTCTTATTATGTATACTGACAGAACTTTAAGAAATATTTGTATAATCAAATCATTTGTAAGTAAGGGAAAATGTTTTTTAAGAAAAAGTACTATTTCATTGATTTACCTATATTACTGAGTTCAACAGTAGAGTTTAGAGATGTTTATGGTATCCCCAAGAGTAATAAACTCCAGTAATATTTATATTCTCTGGAAACTTAACACAGTGGTTCTTAACCTTCACTTGCCATCAGAATTACTTTTGAAACTTTTTTTTTAATGCAGATATTCAGGCCATATTCTGTTAAAAGATACTTTATTAAAAGTTAAGCTTGAGAAGCATTGGTTTATTGCCTACTAGAGAAAAAAACATGGAAATAAATTTGATTCAGTTTGTTAAATGAAATAGATATAAAGAATTATTTCAGACAAGCAACCTGACATAATGAAAAGAACACTGATTTTTTTTAACGTTAGAGCCCTGTTTTCCAAACATAACTCTTTATAGGACCTTGAGCAGATTTTCTTGACCTCTCTGAGCCTATTCCTTCTTTTAAAAATGGATGGTTGAGATTAAGTTGGATAATGTATGAATAAGTACCTTGCCCAGTTCCTATCACATAATAACTTGATAAATATTGGTGATACCGCTTCACAGAAAAACACTGTGCCTGAATAGGCTTTTGGAAGCTTAGCAAATGAGTTCTGTGTAACTATAAGAATAGTAAATTGGTAGAAGTGGCATATAGGACAATTTAGACGTAATGTTGGGAGAAGGCAATGGCACCCCACTCCAGTACTCTTGCCTGGAACATCCCATGGACGGAGGAGCCTGGTGGGCTGCAGTCCATGGGGTCGCTAGGAGTCGGACACGACTGAGCAACTTCCCTTTCACTTTTCACTTTCACGCATTGGAGAAGGAAATGGCAACCCACTCCAGTGTTCTTGCCTGGAGAATCCCAGGGACGGGGGAGCCTGGTGGGCTGCCGTCTATGGGGCACGACTGAGTCGGACACGACTGAAGTGACTTAGCAGTAGTAGCAGACGTAATATGGAGCCAGTAGAGGAACCAGAAGGTAGTTTTGTCTGCCTGGAGGAAAGAAGGAGTATCTTAGCCATACTGGGTAAGGTAAGGAATTTCAAGTGACTACAGGAATCTTGGCTGAAAATAATGAGGCCCTGAAATCCGATACTGGTTGTGTGATGTTAAATACAGTAAGAAATGTTAAGGAGTTAGTTTGTGTTTGATTTAATTTGAGGGAGGAAGATGGAAGAAGATGGCAGAGGGAACAGACAGAAGTAACTCAGATTTCTGGATTTAGAATTTAGAATATTGTATAAGAACAAGTGGTTTCTGTTCTTTGAGTAGAGGTTGACTTTAGTTTTGAAATTGGAGATTATGCAATCTATGTGGGAAATCCATGTAGAGAGATTCAGAAAGGTAGATGGGTATACAGAGGTTGGGCAGCCACAGATAGAGGTTTGGGCATTGTGGGCATATACTGTCAAACAAAATGGGGAAGAGATCTCTCAGGGATAAGAATATAAGGAAGCCAAAGCCTGGGGAACATGGACGTTTATGAGGCAAGCAGAAGAAGCAGATCCACTAGAGGAGGAGAAAGAAAGGATATGATAGATAGAATCAAGAGAGGATGCCTCTTCAGTAAGGCTTTTTCACTTAAAAATGTGTTTTAAACACCTTTGCCTTTGAGCAATATGGCTTTGTCTTTAAAAAAAAAAAAAGGCTACAGTTTCTATTTACCCTTTAAGTTTTCAGTTGCTTCTATAAAAATAAACAATGCAGGAATTAACATTTTGTGGAAATATCTTTGCATACTTATATGACTGCATCTGTGGAATACACTCTTGCAGATAAAATTAATTAATCAGAAGAATATGCCTTATAAAATTTCTGATATATTACTGATTTGCCTGGAATATGTGAACCGAAATATACCCCCACTGATGGTATCTTTAATTTTATCTTTAAAGTGGCTTGCTTCCTAGACTGAGGGTAGTATGAACTTGAAAAATGAATAATATTTTTTATTTATTACTTTTATGCAAAATTCTATAAAGAGAAAGGGAACACTTTATCAGATTACTTGTTTCATTCAAATAATATTATTTAAGAATGCATTTTGTCCTTGTAAGTACCAGATCAAGGAGTTCTTTGTTTTAAAAGAAGCTCTTTTTCCTCTTCTTATAGGTTGGAGGCAATAATTGGATTTAGAGGAAGTGGGTCAGAAGGAAGGAGATGATAATATTATTGTGAGGTGAATTAAACTTGAACAGAATTAATGGATGCAGTTGGAGACATAATGACATAAACAACACAAATTCTGTGCTAAGATTGTGTACAGAGATATTTTTATTTTATTTTTTTTTTCACTTCTTATATAAACTTTCAGCCATGGCCCAAGACTGTAAAATGAGTTATTCTTAGAAAGCTGATCATAGGAGAGAGTCAGTGCTTTTTGGGTTATGACTTGTTTCTGCTTTGTAAAATCAGTTATAGGGGATCATGACCAGATTTTAAGAAAAAATGTTTAAAAATTAAAAATATCAAAAGTACACAGAGAATAAGACTAAATACCATTTGGTGAAATTTGTATACATTTCTTCTGTAAATTACAGAGGGGAAATTTTTGAAAAATTTGGCTTTATCCAATAGGCTAATTCTCAAGTCATTTCTAATCAAAAGTATAATAGTACATTGCAAATAATAAATGTTGTCTGGGTTTGTTTGTTTTTCCTTTTTACCCTTTTTAGTCTTTCTACCTCTCAGAAGAAAGTAAAACTTTAAACCATAACAACATTAAAAGGTCGGCTAGCTAGAAATTTGTTTGTCATGGGAATTCCTTCTGTAGTTTCCATGAAAGTTATCAGTGCAGGTAGATCCGCCTATGGTTATTACCTATATTACCTGTATACACACACGGTCATGAGCACTGTTTTGGAATGTGTTTACATTTGATTTTTTCAGATATACTAAACTTTTGTTCTGTGATAATCTACCCCAAGAGAGCCATTATGTGTTATTGTCTTTGGATAATTTATGGCTGTTTCTAAGCCTGGTTCATTGTCTGGTTTCCTTCTGTTACCTCACATGTCTCTAGGTCATCTTCTCAATTGATGGGTGGTCAGGGAACAAATTAAAACTAATAGTACTCGGGAAAGACATCATTTGTGAGGTAAATCTTCTGTTCCATAGGTCATATTTTAAGGCCAAATGTGTGAGTTTTAGATTATCTTGGACATTGCTTTCTTTCTCATTAGTTCAGATAATTGAATTTTAACTGCATTTGGTTGCAGTTTTATAACTTTTGCTAGATGTTTTTTCCTCCAAAAGATGAGTTGCTTTCATAGCAGGTATTCATGATATAGAGAGTAACAACACTGTTAGGGAAAGGACAGCTGCCAAGAGCTTTACAAGGTGTACATATTTTAGTTACAGACTAAAAGGGGGTCTTTCGTTTTGAAAGCCGACGAAGTACAGTTTTGGGATTTGTTTGTTTGTTTTTCCCATAATACCCTGGTCTCTGGAGGTTGAACTCTTGCTAGTCTTGACCAGAATGCTAATTTAAAACTTAACAGTGAGGAATTTCTTTCAACGCGTGTCAGTTATTCTTGTCAGCTGATGGCAAAATCTGGGGAAAATTTACATGAAGTACTAAAGAAAGTTGCTGGGAGCAGAGAACAGGAGCAAAGGAAATTAGCTGACTGCCCAGAGTAGTTTCAGTCAGCTAATTTCCCTTGCTCCTGCTCTCTGCTCCCAGCAGCTTTCTGCCCTGAGTGGTATCAGACTTCCCAGGTGGCTCAGCAGTAAAGAATCCGCCTGCCAAGTAGGAGACCTGGGTTCAGTCCCTGGGTTGGGAAGATCCCCTGGAGAAGGAAGTGGCAACCCACTCCAGTATTCTTGCCGGGAGAATTCCATGGACAGAGGAGCCTGACGGGTTATAGTCCATGGGGTCACAAAGAGCCAGACATGACTCAGCAACTAAACAGCAACAGCCAGAGTAGTATCACGCTCTGGTGATACTCCGGCTGACACCTCCCCTTATGCTGAGACACAAATCCCCAAACCATACTTTGTGGGTTTTCAAAACAAAAGAGAGGTCAGTGACCACGTGCCCCAGAAGGAAACCGAAGTAGTGGGAGCCAGGCCCTGAGGATGCAGTGGTCAGAAACATAGGCCTGTGCCTGCACTGTCTTGTTAGTCTTTTGCACTCAAATAAAGTGACTCTTGAAAGAGCAGTTTCAGTGGAGTGATAGGGTGGAAGCCAGATTGTGCTGGGTTGAGGAGTGAGTGGGAGGTTAGGAAGTAGAGATAGTGAATAGACAGGGCCCTTTCAAGCAGCTTGGTGGTGAGGAGGAGGAGGAGAGCTAAAAGGGCACAGAAGGGAGGGGTTTGTTTTGTTTCGCTCTGATTTGTTTGAGGATGGAAGATTCTGGAACATTTACTGGCTGAAAGCATCAGTATTCATGGAGAATTTAAAAAGAGCCCCCTGAGCAAGCAGCTGAGAAAGAAAACAGAAGGTCCAGGGTTTATCTGTACACAATACTGTGAATGTAAGCAAGATTTTAGTGAAGGGACATGAAATTGAAATAGTTTCTGTTTTTAGACTCTACTTTCAGTGTAACATCTCAGGGATATTAAGGTGGAAAATTAGAGTGCTTAATTTATTCTGCAACTACATAAGAGCAGAAGGTACTAGGGAAAAAGTGGCTTTCTGAGGGCTAATGCATCTGCCTGCACTGCTGCTTCTCTTCCATTGCCTTTGTTATCAGCAGTTATCCAGTGTCATTTATTCAATTTTAAGTTGAAGTACCTTCTGAGAAATTAAAAGACACTTGCTCCTTGGAAGAAAAGTTATGACCAACCTAGACAGCATATTAAAAAGCATAAGACGTTACTTTGCCAACAAATGTCCATCTAGTCAAAGCTATGGTTTTTCCAGTAGTCATGTATGAATGTGAAAGTTGGACTATAAAGAAAGCTGAGCACCAAAGAATTGATGCTTTTGAACTGTGGTTTTGGAAAAGACTCTTGAGAGTCCCTTGGACAGCAAGGAGATCCAACCAGTCCATTCTAAAGGAGATCAGTCCTGCATATTCATTGGAAGGACTGATGCTGAAGCTGAAACTCCAATACTTTGACCACCTGATGCGAAGAACTGACTCATTTGAAAAGACCCTGATGCTGGGAAAGAGTGAAGGCGGGAGGAGAAGGGGACGACAGAGGATGAGATGGTTGGATGGCATCACTGACTCAATGGACATGAGTTTGAGTAGGCTCTGGGAGTTGGTGATGGATAGGGAAGCCTGGCGTGTGCAGTCTATGGGGTCACAAAGAGTTGGACATGACTGAGCAACTGAACTGAACCTTCTGGGGAAAATGGCTAGTAAACTCTTAAATATGGTCTGTTGATATAACAAGTTAAAGAGAAAACAGTTTCTAATATTTTTATTTATCTTGTTTTAATTTTTGCTGTAAAACCATACAAATAGTACAGTACTTATGGATTTGCATAGAAGGTTAAAGTATACAATGAAAGAAAAGCTCTTAGGAATTTTTGAAAACTAGCTTCCATAATAACTCTTACTGCTGTTTAGCCACCTTCATTGAAGAGTAAATGTGTTTTGTTGCTCTGGGTGTCATTTATCTTACGTATAGGATATTTGTACTTTTGTGACTTGTCCTTATGTCAAAACCAGGAAGACAGATAATTCAGTTGTCGCTTTTGGCAGTCTTGTCTTTTGAAAAATCTGCCTGCCAGTGCTGGAGACATGGGGCACTTGGGTTTGATCCCTGGGTCAGGAAGATCCCCCAGAGTAGGAAATGGTAACCCACTCCAGTATTCTTGCCTGGAAAATTCTGTGGACAGAGAAGCCTGGCAGGCTAAGGTCCATGGTGTCACAAAGAGTCAGACGTAACTGAGCACACATGCACAACTTAGATATAAAGATATTTTGCTGCTTATTTTCATTATTTGCCACATTTTTGCCACTATGTACATTAATATTGAAATAAGAGATTCACTTCTTGGCATTTCTGTTGGTTATACTTTCTTCATCTTACCTTATAAGCACCTTTTTTTCTCCTTCCAAATTGTTGGTGGATGTTTCAGGAAACTTATCTGTAAAATGAATATAATCATTCATATCTCATACCATAGTGTGAGGACTGAATGAGATAATTCACAAGTGCTTCTCACATAAGTATTGATACATAGTGCCAAAGTAATATTAATATTGATGGAAGCAGGAAATGAAAGTATGTAGAATATACTCTGTATTTGACAGATATTTTAAATAATATTGTGTATTATTGATACAGTTGATGCCAGTAGTGTCTTGGATTTTTGTTTTTAAAATGGCAAGTTCAGAGAAATTCTGAGGTCTCTGAAAAATACTCAGCTTTGGAATTGTGGGAGTTTTAAAGTTTGCACCCTATGTTGAAGGGAGGATGATAATCCTAAAATGAAACAAACACCATCACCTTTCTCAGGTCTTTACTAAAAAGATTTTATTTTTAGGGGCTCTCTTTGGTTTGTTAGCCACCATTGAACACCATGTTTTGCTAGCCACCGTTGAGCACCATGACATCACTAACTCAATGGACATGAGTTTGAGCAATCTCTCAGAGATAGTGAAAGACAGGGAAGCCTGGCTGTCTATGGGATTGCAAAGAGTCAGACACCACTTAGTGACTCAACAATTTAATACGCTGAGAATAAACCACTCAAAAAGAGAAAAGAAAATTATCATTTTATAGATTTAAAATTTTAGAAGCATGAAAACTTTTGTGACATCATGGTCCAGGCATCTCTAGATGTATTGAAAACAAAGAGTTAACTAAATTTAAATCTTCATATGGCTCAGAAGAAAAGCTTTTTCTTTTGGTTTTTATGACAAGATGACTTCTAAGCAGGAATGTAGGCTGGGAGGATTCATTGACAGTGCATTTTAATAGTGATAGTATCTGAAAACTCCCATGAGGATATTACAGTAAAGATTTAAATAATTTGGACTACTGAAATAACAGGCAACATTTGTAATGCAAATCGATGTTAATTGTTCACATAGTATTTTCTTTCATTTTTCTGAAAAAAAAAAAAGATTTTTTTTTAAACAAGTGATTAATTATAAACCTCAAACATTTTGTGGTAAAAAGGTAGTGAGTGTGTGTGTGTGTGTTCCATTAAATAAGGCTTGCTAGTCCACTCCAGTACTCTTGCCTGGGAAATCCCATGGACGGAGGAGCCTGGTAGGCTACAGTCCATGGGGTCACGAAGAGTCGGACACAACTGAGTGGCTTCACTTTCACTTTTCACTTTCATGCACTGGAGAAGGAAATGGCAACCCACTCCAGTATTCTTGCCTGGAGAGTCCCAGGGACGGGAGCCTGCTGGGCTGCCGTCTATGGGGTCGCACAGAGTCTGACATGACTGACGTGACTTAGCAGTAGCAGTGTCGTTTATACTATTTAAGTCAGTAGCATAAGTTCAGATACAGTTGTCTTTTCCCTTTTCTTACCACTAACCTTTCTGCTTGTGTTCTTCACCACAACCATCCACTTCCAACTCAGTCCCTATAAAAATGTGTTTGGGGTGAAGGGTCCTTGGTAAAGCTGGATTACATCATCTGAAAGTGCTGTCTGGCTTTGAAAGTTGATGTATACATTGATTAAGCTGGGCTGGTGTCCTATAAAACAGGGATCCCCAATCCCCAGACCTTGGACCTTTCCCTAACCAATATCAGTCCTTGCCTGCTGGGAACTGGGCTACACAGCAGGAGGTGAGCAACAGGTGAGTGGAAGCTTCATCTGCCGCTCTCCATCTCTCTCACATTACCTCCTGCACTATCCCCTTCCCCCACTGTGGAAAAACTGTCTTCCATGAAACCGATCCCGCTGCCAGAAAGTTTGGGGACCACTGTTGTAAAAGATGGGGATTTCTCTTTGGTGAGTTTTTAGCTTGTCCAGAAGGAACTCTCAATGGATGATTCTGGGATTCCCTAGAGGGCCTCTTAGAGACCCCACCATTACCACCAAATGTGTGCTCAAGGTTCTTTGGGGTAGGGGATACTTTGTGTGGATGATGAAGGACAGAGGTTTGGTCAAGGATTCTCTCTCTCTCAGAGAAGTATGCAGAATCATTCTAAGCACCTGCTTAGAAGCTTTTCCTCTTGTGGTCTTTCTCTAACTTGGAAGTATCTACAGCCAGTATCCTTCAAGGTACTACTGGTGAGAACTTTTGGGTTACACTGTCCTGTTCTATTTCAAAGCCTCTATCTTTTAACAAACTACTACTGGTCCTTTGAATTAGTTCAGAGGTTATGGTCTCAGTCCTTTAACCTTGGGCATTGTTTCATATTTTCTTGGGATTGGTTATACCTTTAGGACTACCATGACTACTCCGTCATGAGAGCCTTGTGTAAACTGTTGACTTCAGTCTTTCCTAGATATCCCTGTTACTTGTTTACTGTCCTCTAACAGATCTTGGAATCAGCAGACAAGAAAAAGGCAAGTTGAGCATACCCCCCTTCCCTGCAAAACACATATGCACACACCCACAAGTGCTTGTTCAGATTGTAAAGAAATTGGATAATGGACTCCTTGTGTGTGAAGTAAGTAGTTCATTAAGGATGAAGAAATATTTATTGAGGTGGTTGTGTGCCAGGCATAGTATTAATGTCAGCTCATCTGTGCTTCTGTTCGGTAGAAAGAACTACTTAAAAATCCATATTTTCCTGTGGTTAAAAAAAAAAAGTAGATTTGTTTAAGTCAGACTTAATATTTAAATTCATTACACTTCAGCTAAAATGAACAAATATACTTCAGTTCACAAATTTTACTGAATTGGCCTGGGCACAGAAGAATTTTCTGGAAAATTTCAGGCCTCCTCCACACTGACTGGTTGGCATTCTTAGCTGAGACCCAGGAGCAGTGGCACTCTCAGGTTTCTGAAGGGTGAGGTGGACCAGAGCCAAGACCTGCTGACGTGAACGTGCAACCCGTGTTCTTCTCATCAATAGGTGACACGGTTTTGAGGAATGTGGAAACGTTTATAGTCCGGGGGTCTCATAAAGCCTGTCGCACCTAAGGAGGAGAGAGAGAATACCTTGCTAAAGTGGGACAAGAAGAAAAACTACTTTCTGTTGTTGGTTACAAAGTTCCTGATTCAGATCTTTGTATTTGCCTTAACATCCCAGTTTGAAGTAAGCCTGAAAACAATAAAATGTTTCATTTTTCAAACAACAGAAAAGGCAGTAGATTAACCATGAACAGATTCTACTTAAACATCACAGATGGTCCTTTACAAATAAAATGTTATAAGAATGTAAAATGGTACAGCACTCTGAAAAATAGTTTGGCAGTTTTTTACCAATAACATGCGCTAACATAAGATCCAGTGATCCTGTGCTTGCTCAGTTATCCCAGAGAAATAAGAACCTGTGTTCACACAGAAACCTATATGTAAATGTCTTTAGCATCTTTATTATAAATACTATTTAAATACACTAATAGTGTATGTATTATTAATGAGTTGGTGATGGACAGGGAAGCCTGGCATGCTGCAGTCCATGTGGTCGCAAAGAGTCGGACATGACTGAGCGACTGAACTGAACCCACTCCAGTATGCATCTGCTCAGGCAGTCCTTACCACAACCCCAAGGGACTCTCAAGAGTCTTCAACACCGCAGTTCAAGAGCATCAATTCTTTGGCGCTCAGCTTTCTTCACAGTCCAACTCTCACATCCATACATTACCACTGGAAAAACCAAAGCTTTGACTAGACGGACCTTTGTCGGCAAAGTAATGTCTCTGCTTTTTAATATGCTGACTAGCTTGGTCATAACTTTTCTTCCAAGGAGTAAGTGTCTTTTTAATTTCATGGCTGTCATCACCATCTGCAGTGATTTTTGGAGCCCAAGAAAATAAAGTCTGTCACTGTTTCCATTGCTTCCCCATCTATTTGCCATGAAGTGAAGGGACCGGATGCCATGATTTTAGTTTTCTGAATGTTGAGTTTTAAGCCAGCTTTTTCACTCTCCTCTTTCACTTTCATCAAGAGGCTGTTTAGCTCTTCTTCACTTTTCTGCCATAAGGGTGGTGTCATCCGCATATCTAAGGTTATTGATATTTCTCCCGGCAGTCTTGATTCCAGATTGTGTTTCATCCAGCCCCAGACCTTAAGTGCATTATACTGAATGAAAAAAGTCAACCACAAAAGGTTACATGCTGTATGATTATATTTACATAATACTTTTCATAAAATTAAAGGAGATGTAGAATAGCTTAGTGGTTGCCCAGGGACAGTGTATTAATAAGCAGAGACATCACTTTGCCATCAAAGGTCCATATATCAAAGCTATGGTTTTTCCAGTAGTCATGTATGAATGTGAGAGTTGGACCATAAAGAAGGCTGAGTGACAAAAAATTGATGCTTTTGAACTGTGGTGCTGGAGAAGACTCTTTAGACTCCCTTGGACAGCAAGGAGATCAAACCAGTCAATCCTAAAGGAAAGCAGCCCAGAATATTCATTGGAAGGACTGATGCTGAAGCTGAACTTCCAACACTATGGCCACCTGGTGCAAAGAGCCAACTCATTGGAAGAGATCCTGATGGTGAGAAAAATTGAGGACAGGAGGAAAAGGGGGATGAGATGGTTGGATGACATCACTGACTCAATGGACATGAGTTTGAACAAACTCCAGGATATAGTGAAGGACAGGGAAGCTTGGCATGCTGCAGTCCATGGGGTCGCAAAGAGCTGGACACAACTGAGCAACTGAACAACCTCAACAGGGACAGGAATGGGTTGGAAGAGTGGGGGCAGGTCTGTATCTTGATACTGGTGGTTACATAGATCTGTACATGGCATAAAATTGAACTGTCAGATCAGATCATTTACTCAGTTGTGTCCGACTCTTTGCGACCCCATGAATCGCAGCACGCCAGGCCTCCCTGTCCATCACCAACTCCCGGAGTTCACTGAGACTCACGTCCATCGAGTCAGTGATGCCATCCAGCCATCTCATCCTCTGTCGTCCCCTTCTCCTCTTGCCCCCAATCCCTCCCAGCATCAGAGTCTTTTCCAGTGAGTCAGCTTTTCACATGAGGTGGCCAAAGTACTGGAGTTTCAGCTTTAGCATCATTCCTTCCAAAGAAACCCCAGGCCTGATCTCCTCAGAATGGACTGGTTGGATCTCCTTGCAGTCCAAGGGACTCTCAAGAGTCTTCTCCAACACCACAGTTCAAAAGCATCAATTCTTCAGCGCTCAGCCTTCTTCACAGTCACAAACACAAAAGAATGCAAGTGTTTTTTTTTGGTTTTTTTTTTTAATGGTGAAAACAGAATAAAGGTCTGTAGTTCAGTTGATGGTAGTACCAGTGTTTCCAGTTTTGCTATTATGCTAGAACTATCTGAGATGTCACCATTAGAAGGAGCTGGGTGAAGGGTGCACAGGACTTTACCGTTTTTGCAACTTCGTTCATCTATTATTCTTTCAAAGTAAAACGTTTTAAAAAATAAGGTATGTTATACACTCACATTCATGGAAGCATGATTCACAGTAGCCAAAATGTGGAACCAACCCATCTGTTCATCAGCAGATGATAGTATCACATACAATAGGATCGTATTCAACCTTAAAAAGAATGCAATTCTGACACATGCTGCAATATGTATAAACCTTGAGGACATCATGGAAAGTGAAGTAAACCAGTTACAGAAGAACAAATACTGCATGATTCTTCTTACAGGAGGCACCTAGAGTAGTCAAAATTCCTAGAGACAGACAGTGGAATGGTGGCTGCAGGAGCTAGGGGGTGGGGATGGAGAATGGGGAGTTGTCATTTAGTAAGTACAAAGGCACTTTGATGTTTTGGAGGATAAAAAAGTTCCAGAGATTGATGCTGGTGATGGTTGTACAACAGTGTCAATACACTTAAAGCCACTGAACCGTACACTTAAAAGTGGTTTAAATTTGGTAAATTTTATGCATATCTGCTGTAATTTTTAATAAAGCATTATTATTGTGTAAGTAACACATTTTATTATAAAATAGGCATATTTAAATGCAAGCATAAATCTCCTGGGATGCTTTTAACTTTTTTTATTTTTCATCTTGCAGTAATCAGAAACTTACAAAAAGTTGCAGGTTTAGTACAAATAAGATTTTTTTTTTCCCAGAACAGTTTGAGACTGTTGCCCCATCTCTTCCAAATATTTCAGTGTGTATACTGAGGACTTCTCTTACATAACCACAACACTACCATCAAAATCAAGAAAGCATCAGTGCATTGCTGCTACTCCTTGGGCTCTATTCAAGTCTCACAGTCATCCAATAATGACCTGTATAGAAAGGGGAGCCAGTTTAGAATCAAGTGTAGTATTTACTTGCCACAGCTCTTTTAGTCAACTTCAGTCTGGAACAGTTTTCCAATTTTTCTGTTATTTTCATGGCATTGATACTTTTGAAGATTATTATAGACCAGTTGTTTTATAGATTATCTATTTATTTGAATTTTTCTGAAGTTTCCTCATGAATCGAGTCAGACTGTGTATTTTTGGCAGGGATTCCAGAAAGGAGTCTGTGTCCTCATTGCATCTTATCAGGTGATAGATGCATGATTTCTGTATTTCTGCTTCTAATGATACTGACTTTGATCACTTAATCTAAGTGTCAGTCTTCACCAGGGGAAAGTTACCCTTGTTCCCTTTGTAATTAAGTAGGTTGTGGGGAGGTATTTTGAAGCTGTGCAATATCTTGTTCCTAATCTAACTTTCAGTTTATTTATTTACATGTTTATATCCATGAGAGCTGATAGTTTATTATTTTATTCAGTGAATTATAATCCATCATCATCTTTATTTTGATCCTGAAGTTGTCACTGATTTAAACAGTAGTAACCCCTTCAAGCTGGTTTTTGTGTCCTTTTGACATGTCTGCATCATTATGATTGCTTTTAAATTTAAAAAAGGAATTATATTAAAAAGATTCAGAAGGATCCTATTGTAATGATATGGCATAATTTGCTTAAGTAATCCCTCTGGAGCGTTTTGTTTAACGAAAAAAAAAAAAAAAAAGAGTTCATATAGTATAGCCAAATTGCCTTCTGTATGTGTGTGCAAGTGTCCCTTTCTCCACACTTTGGTTAACAATTGAAGAATAATTTTAAACACTAGGAACTTCATAATTATAGGGAAACTGTTAGAGGCCAAATGACCTTGTACACCCAGCATTAGAAGGAGTTATTAGGAAGCTCAACAAGGGAAGAAAATAGAATTTATGTGTATCTTTTACTGTGTGTATGATTTTCTCTTTAAATCAGCAGGGAAAAAAAGTATCTTGGAACTAAAGCAGTTATTTCCTTCTTTATAATGCTGATTTTGTAAGGTAAACAATTTAAAGTAGATACATTACAATGGGATCTTTTTTCTTCTGACTTGCTTATTTCTTTCAGCACTGACCAGTCATTAACCTAAAGATCTTTTTGTATTCTGAAGCCATTTTCTGCTAACCAGCTATATAACTCAGTAAAGTTGCTCATCAGTGAGCCTCATTTTCCTCCTCTCTGAATTAAATTATGTGGTTTATAAGGCACCTTCTCTCTAAAACTGGAAGATCTTAAGAAATTTTATCCTGAGAGTTGAAAGAATTTATTGTTGTTATCTTGCAAAACTGGTTAAATTTTGTAGTAAACAATTTCCTCTTGTGTCTAACTTGACAACTGTGAGGATCAATTTATTGTTTATGGGCTGTTTTATTCTAGGACTTTGATATTAATCTTCCCTTTCCTTTTACTGATAAGTCTGTCTTGTGACACTTTTGACTGTTTAGTACAGAGGAAAATAATAACTCATACACAGATTCCATATAAGAATTGAATGTGTAAAAAAAAAAAAGGAAATATCATAAACTAACAGGCCTGGGAAGAATTATTCAAGAAATGTGACTGTGATAATTGCTAGTTACAAAAAAATTCACTTAGACCTTTGCTTTAGACTGTATGCCAAAATAAATTGTAAATTTATTAAATGTAAAAAAAAAACCCTGTAAAATAGAAGAAAATAAAAGTGAATATTTATTAAATTTAAAATTTAAGCCTTTATGACAGCAAAATAATGAAGAAAACTACTAATGGAAAATCAATTTGACCCCTTAAAAGTTAACTTGGGAAGACAGTTTGGCTTATAATATTAATTACACACTTACCATGTGACCCAGCCTTTGCACTCCTGAGTATTCATCTTAAAGAAATGAGAACTCATGTTCACATAACAGTCTGTTCACAAATGTTCATAGCAGCTTTACTTGTAGTTGTAAAAATACTGAAAATAACCTAGATGTCTTACATGGAGTAAATGGAAAAACAAACTGTGGTGACATCTCTATAGTGGAATCAGTTCATTTCAGTTGCTCAGTTGCGTCCAACTCTTTGTGACTCCATGAATTGCAGCACGCCAGGCCTCACTGTCCATCACCAACTCCCGGAGTTTACTCAAACTCAGGTCCATCGAGTTGGTGATGCCATCCAGCCATCTCATCCTCTGTCGTCCCCTTCTCCTCCTGCCCCCAATCCCTTGCAGCATCAGGGTATTTTCCAGTGAGTCAACTCTTCGCATGAGGTGGCCAAAGTATTGAAGTTTCAGCTTTAGCATCATTCCTTCCAATGAACACCCAGGGCTGACCTCCTTTAGAATGGACTGGTTGGATCTCCTTGCAGTCCAAGGGATTCTCAAGAGTCTTCTCCAACACCACAGTTCAAAAGCATCAATTCTTTGGCACTCAGCTTTCTTCACAGTCCAACTCTCACATCCATACATGACCACTGGAAAAACCATAGCCTTGACTAGACGGACCTTTGTTGACAAAGGAATGTCTCTGCTTTTGAATATGCTGTCTAGGTTGGTCATAACTTTCCTTCCAAGGAGTAAGTGTCTTTTAATTTCATGGCTGCAGTCACCGTCTGCAGTGATTTTGGAGCCCCAAAAAATTAAGTCAGACTGTTTCCACTGTTTCCCCATCTATTTGCCATGAAGTGATGGGACCAGATGCCATGATCTTAGTTTTCTGAATGTTGAGCTTTAAGCCAACTTTTTCACTCTCCTCTTTCACTTTCATCAAGAGGCTTTTTTTTAGTTCCTCTTCACTTTCTGCCATAAGGGTGGTGTCATCTGCATATCTGAGGTTATTGATATTTCTCCTGGCAATCTTGATTCCAGCTTGTGCTTCTTCCAGCCCAGCGTTTCTCATGGTGTACTCTGCATTTAAGTTAAATAGTGGAATACTGCTGCTGCTATGTCACTTCAGTCGTGTCCGACTCTGTGTGACCCCATGGACAGCAGCCCAACAGGCTCCCCCGTCCCTGGGGTTCTCCAGGCAAGAACACTGGAGTGGGTTGCCATTTCCTTCTCCAATACATGAAAGTGAAAAGTGAAAGTGAAGTCGCTCAGTTGTGTCCGACCGTCAGTGACCCCATGGACTGCAGCCTTCCAGGCTCCTCTGTCCATGGGATTTTCCAGGCAAGAGTACTGGAGTGGGGTGCCATTGCCTTCTCCGAGTGGAATACTACTTAGCAATAAAAAGGAATGAACTGTGGACACATACAACAACATGGATGGATCTTGAGGGCATTAAGGGGAGTGAAAAAGCCAACTTCACAGGGTTACATATTACATAATTCCATTTAGATAACACTCTTGACATAGCAAAATTAGAATGATGGAGAATAGATTATTAGTTTCCAACAGTTTGGGTTTATGGAAGGGCATGACTAGGGATTACACAAAGGACTTTATACTGATATTATTGAACTATTTTTGCAACAGTTCTAACCCCAGTTATAGTGACAGTGAAATCTAATCTGCACGTATAATCAGTTTCATAAAACTGTGCAGACACCCTAAGAAAGGAAAAGTGATGAAATCTAAACAAGGTCTGTAGCTGATTTAATAGGTTATACGGATGTCGGTTTCAGGGTTTGATCATGTACTGTTGTTGTTTACTGTATTCTTACTGAGGGAAACTGGGTGAGAGCATATGTGAGAACTCTGTACTATTTTTACAACTTCTTGTGAGTCCTAAGCAATTTCAAAATGGAAAGTTATAAAAAATTTAACTGTGGTATATTCAGGTAATGGAATATTATTCAATAGTTTAAGAAAATAAATTTTTCAAGCCATGAAAAGACATGGAGGAAGAACCTTCAATACATATTACTAGGTGAAAGAAGCCAATCATACAGTATATACAAGCTACATACTCTGTAAGTCTAATTAAATAACATTCTAGAAAAAGCAGAACTATGGAGACAATAAGAAAATCAGTGGTTGCCAGGGTAGAGGAGAGGGACAGATGAATAGAGGAGGTGGAACACAGGATTTGAGGGACAGTGAAACTATTCTGTGTAATACTGTACTGGTGGATGCATGTCTTTATGTATTTGTCCAAACTCAGAATGTATAGCACCAAGAATGAACCCTAATATGAACTATGGACTTTGGGTAATAATGATGTGTCAGTGTAGGTTCATCAGTTGTAACAAATTTACCACTTTGGTAGAAGATGTTCATAACAGAGGAAACTGTGCAAATTAATTGGGATAGGATCCATATGGGAAGTTTCTATATCTTCTGCTCAATTCTGTTGTGAACCTGAAGCTTCTCTGAAAAAATAAAGTCTTTAAAATCAGAAAAAATTAACTTGAGTCAGAAATAAACATTGAAAAGCAAATTGAGGAAAATATTTGCAGCCATTATTAGAGACAGAATTTTCATTTTATTTATAAAGAATTCCTACAAATCCACAAGGCAAGCCCTGAGTCCCCAGTGAACTAGAAGGAGAGTCTAAGAGAACAAGCAAGTGCCCCAAGAGAGACTCTTATAGATGTACTTTTGTAAGTGTTTATATGAAATTTTCTGGAATCCTCAGATTCAGTAATGTGCTACCAATGCCCTTGGAAACATACAGTGTAAAAGGTGTTTTGTTTTGTTTTGTTTTGCCATTATATTATACCTGTGTAATCTTACCTAAGATAAAAATAGTTGGTTTTTTTAGGTTTTTTTTAAATTTTATTTAATTTTTAATTGAAGGATAATTGCTTTACAGAAAAATAGTTTAAAAAATAAAAAGCAGAGCACTGTAAATTTACACTGTTTTGAAGTTTCTTTGAAAGAATTCTGAATGACTTTGTTGTATGTAATCTGTTCCCTAAAAGAAATCTTTTTTTTTTCCCCCCAGGTGTAAATTAAGTATTGAAAGCAATTGAACGATGGAGCCAGACATCATTCGAATGTACTCTTCATCCCCACCACCACTAGACAACGGAGCTGAGGATGATGATGACGATGAATTTGGGGAATTTGGTGGGTTTTCTGAAGTTAGCCCTTCTGGTGTAGGGTTTGTTGATTTTGATACACCAGATTACACTCGTCCCAAGGAAGAGTTTGTACCTTCAAACCATTTTATGCCAATTCATGATTTCTCAGAAAGTGTAGATGGCCTTACAAGCTTTAAGTCCATTAAAAATAGTAACGATAAAGACATCACTGCTGAACTTTCTTCTCCTGTGAAAGGACAGTCTGATGTTTTACTTTCTACCACCAGCAAAGAAATAATTTCATCTAAAACTTTAGATACTTCCATTGATGGCATAGAAAGTCCACGAGATAAAGAAGTGGAGCAGAGACAGAATGTTGGAACACCTGAAAGTTTCTCTCCAGGGGATTTTAGAACTGACCTGAATGTTGTTCATCAGAACAAACAGTTAGAGAGCTGCAATGGTGAAAAGCCGCCTTGTCTGGAGATTCTAACAAATGGGTTTGCAGTGTTGGAAACTGTAAATCCTCAGGGAACAGATGATCTGGATGCTGCAGCTGATTCAAAAGGACGAAAGCCTCTTAGCACTCATAGTACTGAGTATAATTTAGACTATGCACCTAGTCCTGCTGAGGAATTTGCAGATTTTGCCACATTTTCCAGAAAAGAAAGGATACAACTAGAAGAAATAGGATGTACAGTTTTAAATGATGAAGCACTAACCATTCAGGAAAACAAAATTAATAGAGTCAATGAACTGAATTCTATAAAAGAAGTGTCTATGGATAGAAGCTTTGATGATAAAGGAGACACTGCTAGAAAGGATCAGGTTTGTGTTTTAGAAATAAGCATAGCGAGTGACAGGGGTTTCAGCAGGGGAAAGCAAGGCCTTCCCACATTGCAACAAGATGAATTTTTCAATTCAAGTGTTCAGTCAGAGGCTTGGAGTTTGGCAGACCCAGCTGAAAATTCAGAAGCCAGTAGGAGAGAACAATGTAAAATTGAGGAAAATCTTGATTTTTTCACTTCTAAATGTGCTGATCCGTGCATGGTTTCTACTAAAACTTTGGATGCAGACGATGAAGTTGGTTCTTCCAAAGAAGAAATTAGAGGGTTTACTGACTCCCAGAGCCTCAGCTTTGATCCTACAGAAGAAAGTGTTTTAGATGATTCTGTGAGTGTAAAAAATGGTGATAGTAGTAATGACTTTGTGACTTGCAACGATACCATTGAGGATGATTTTGGTGACTTTGGCACAGCCAGTGGCACAACTCCACCTTTTGTTACTGCTGGTACACAAGATTCAATGAGTGATGTCACTTTTGAAGAGTCCTCAGAGCACTTTCAACATTTGAGTGAACCAGGTGATGACTTTGGAGAATTCGGGGAATCAAATAGTGTCTCTTGCCAAGAGGAAATGATATTTACTGAGTCAGACCTAAAACAGTCTTCTGATAGTTTATCAGAGGGATGCAGTTTGGCAAGAAAACCTACTGGGACAGGCACTGAACCTATTTCAAAACTGGAAATTGGGCAAGAAGGTGAGTTTGGAGACTTTGATTCTGTGCCAAATATTCAAGATGACTGCAGTGCTTTTCAAGACTCAGATGATTTTGCGGACTTCAGTTCAGCTGGTCCTAGCCAGGTTGTAGATTGGAATGCTTTTGAGGATGGACAGAAAGATAGCTGTTCCTGGGCTGCTTTTGGAGACCAGCAAGCCACTGAATCTCATCATCGAAAGGAAGCCTGGCAGTCACATAGGACAGATGAAAAGATTGATACTCCGGGAACCCCCAAAGTGCACAGTGTCTCCTTAGCAGCTTCCAAAGGAGCAGTTGCTGGTGGTCATTTACATGAAACAACCACTTCAGTTCAGGTATTTACTGATTTTTCTCTATTTTGTATAACAATGCTGTGGAGGTCTCTAATTCAGCTTTTCAAAGAGCATTTTGTAATTGGGTACCTGTTAAAGGAGTCTCTTTATGATACATAATGTTTGCCAGATTTGTAGATTAGTTACATGTTTCACAATCACTTGATTAAAGAGACATTCCTATAATAATGCTTGGTAAGGTTTTTCTTTATATGTTTCTTTAATATTTATAGAAATTCATCAACTTAGTTTTTTGGTAGATATAAATACCACTTATGTAAAAATTCATTAGTTAGCTAATGAACTATTCCACCAAATCCTTCGGTTTCTACCTTAAGAGTGATTTTACAATGTTAAACTAAGATTTAAGCCTCAGAAAATAATCTCTTAATTTTGTCTAGGACAAATTTTGATTGTAGACAAGAGCAAGCAGAATTTGAAACCTCAGTCTGTGCTGAAGGCTATAGGGACTTGAAGGTTAGAAAAAGGATTTGAAAAAAGCAGATTTGGGCCTCAGAGTTTAATAGCTAATAAAAGACCTGGGATGAGGCTGTGAGATAGATTAAGGGTTAGACCTAGAACAAGAGGGCTTCCCTGGTTGCTCAGATGGTAAAGAATCTATCTGCAATGCAGGAGACCGGTCTTGGATCCCTGGGTTGGGAAGATTCCCTGGAGAAGGGAATGGCAACCCACTCCAGTATTCTTGCCTGGGAAAATCCCATGGACAGAGGTGCCTAGTGGGCTATAGTCTATGGGGTTGCAAAGAGTAGGACACAACTGAGGGTTAGACCTAGGACAAGAAACAGCCATACCTTGACTTAATGTGACTATTTATTTGCTTATAATTTCTTGCAAATGTGTGTTAATGTTTACTTTTCTTAGGAATTAGCCTTGTCAGGGAGAATATTTGTACCCCTTAGCCCTTGTCCTTTATCTTTTTCTGGTCCAGAATTTCAGAGAAGATTCATTAAGGTTTATTTTGACCTAAAGTAGCCCCTAAAGTAGAGGTGCAGTATGTTATTCAGATTGTTCCGCAGTCCTGAGTTGTACCCTGTGCTACATTTAACCTTTCCTCAACCCTAGGAGTGTAGGAGAGAGCATTTCCTTGAAAATCACTGCTTTTTATTGATACATGTATTATTACCAAGTATTAACTTGGTCCACAGGCCTATTTTAAAGATACTGAGAATCAGAATCAACAAACTCTGATTCTTCAGTTATCTTTTGCTAAGCAAACCATTTTCAATTGAAAATATTTCTGAAGTCTGGTTAATTGAAATGGTTATACATCATTGCTTTGATATCTCTAATACGTTAAGATTTTATAGAAATTATGGTACCACCCATTGGAGTACACAACGGATCGCTTTTCATTTGACATTGAGTGTCTGAATAGCTTAATTTGCTAAATCTGTTATTACATGGTTTGGCTAATATGTATTATTCTTGTTGATTAATTCATTATTGAATTCATTATTGAGGCAGAAGCTTACAATTTTAAACAAAGAGTGAATTAATTATATAACGCAAAGCAAAGACTATTGGTTTTTGACCTAATCCTTTCCCTGTTTACTTTCATCTTACTAGAGTATAGGGTGACACTGGTATTGGATGGTCTTTAATTTATAACCTTAGAACTTTAAACATCATCATTATATAATGAATTTTTAAAGTATAACCACCTAAAAAAGGATTTTTTTTTTGCAACCTATGAACTGATTAGTTATTTATGTATAATTTGATAACTAGATATACTAGAAGGAAATAAAGTACATGGGCTTTATGGAATCTTACAGATCTGAGTTCGAATCTTGACTCAGTGTCGTATAGCATTATGATTTTGGACAAACTACGTCTGAACTCAGTTGTCTGTAAAAAGTAGATATTATCTATTGCAGCAGACTTTTGAAAAGATAAAAGGACAGTAAATCTTTTAATGAGTGAAAAAAATACACTGAAAAATAAGAATCTTGTAGTATGATTCTGTTTTGTAAAAATAAAACACAAATGGTATAGATATAGCAGGATGCATTGACTTCCTGAGATTTGTCTGGTTCCATCCTCAAGCTTTTTTTTTTGCTGAATGGGTTATGCAAAATGAGCAAAACTTGGAGATGGATGTTGGAAAGGAGAAACTGCTGGAAGTGGGGCTAGAAGAGGAATTTGGAAAGGAATTGAGTTGGGGAGATGGAAAGTGACTTTCATCCTTATCCTGCTATTGTGAAGGAGGCCTGTGACCTGTAATTTCTTCCTTTTTCAGAATCTGCTGAAATGCACATTAATCTAGTTCTCTTAGAGAGGAATAGATTTACTAATATTTATCCTAAAATCTTTATCCTAGCTGCTACCATGTAATGGGGGACAGCACAGAAATCCTCACATATTAATGTAAACATTGGGTGTTTTTTTTTTTATTGTAAGTTGTAAAACTTTGATTGTAGATTGAATCTTACCAAGATACAGCAATTCTGTCCTGAACAGATCAGATCAGATCAGATCAGTCGCTCAGTCCTGAACAGAGTGCCATCAAATTGTACTTTGACAGAATGTTGTGAGAGTCTTTTAGAATTCAGAGCTCAGTTAATGCAGTTAAGCAAACACAGGCAACAGTTCATTGTTTGTGAAGTCAGACAAATGGTATAGTTGTTATTTCAAATTTCTTTGACTTTTCACTATGTATGTGACATTGTCCAGGTCCCTATTTTTAGTACTTTCCTTTTTTCAGTCTACCAAAGGGATATCTTAACATTTTAATAAAACATATCTTTCCTAGATTGAGACAATTATTGCAACCTTATTGCAATAATTTGTTACTTAGGGAAGAGTCTAGAAAAAACGCTTTCAAATTTCTAAAATGTTCCTAGTCAACCCAGTTCTCAAATGTGATTCCAGCAAGCCTCAGAGGGTTCAGATCTTGATGTAAAAACCATAATGACCATTTATTGAGAAATATTCTTCCCCCTCAGTGAATATTGTTTTTTCTGAGAGCCTGGAGTTCAGTTTATTTCATTTTCCTGTTAACATTCTTATAAATTGTAGAGAAAAGCAAATTAGTGCTGTCTCTAGTGTACAAATTGGAAAAAGGTCAAAACTATTTTTCACTTTTGGGGCTAAGATTTGAACAAAATAAAATGACAATAATAAAAATCTCCTTACTTTGAAAGCAGTGTTTTTTCAAAAGACCATTATGTGTATTGTTCTAACAGTTTAATTTTTTTTAATCTGTTAATGTTCTAGAAAGGGACCTTGATTGAAATAGTCAAGATGCTTTTTCCTAGGTATATGGTAAAGGCAATAATGTCATGAACACTGCATTAAACTCTGAGCTTTTGTAAAAAATTTTAAAATGTTTCTCTGGGTGTTATTTGAGAATTTAGGTAATTGGGGTAAGTAATCTCTTTATATTAATTGACTATAGAAAAGGAAGCTATGAATCATTTTCTTTTATTAGCCATCTAATTGATAACACTACTGGGAAAATGTTATTAGAAGAAGATTTATCTTGAGAGCTTTAAAAATTGAATGTCCCAAAAAGGAAAAAGAAGAGAATCACTAATACTTTGGCTTATATTATTTTGAGATTCAGTTATTGGTTTGCTTAGCAGAGTCAGCATTCTCATACTGAGTGTAATGACATATTCACCTTCGTTTATTTAATCACCTGCCTGAGATTTGTGCAGGTTTTCCTTTCTGTAGGTGAACACTTGAACTTATGACTGAAAACATAAGTAAGCAACAAAATAAAGAAATTAAGTAGTCAAAAGGTACAACCTTCCAGTTACAAAATAAATCAGTCCTAGAGATATAATGTACAGCATGGTGATCAGTTAGTAATACTGCGTTTTGTTTTGAAAGTTGCTAAGAGAGTAGTTCTTAAAAGTTCTCATCACAAGAAAAGAAAAATATGTGACTATGGTGATCATTTTGTAGTATATACACATATTGAACTATTCATATGAAACATAGTAAGTCAATAACATCTCAGTTTGAAAAGAAAGAAAGAAATGGAGATTTTAGGCCTTATAGCTCTGTTTGCTTGAAGTATTTGGACAGCAATTACTTTTGTTTTATTTCCTTCAGAAAATTTGAAATTCTGGTCTTTAATTCCAAAATAGAAATACTTTATTAGATTTATCCAGAAATTGTGCAAAAGCAGCAAACCATCTTTTTAGAGCATAGGGAATTGGTTACTCTTCTTATATAGCTTGAAATTAGGGATTGATAAGTATACAATTGTAGATTGTACTTGATATCTTACTTAATATTTAATGATGGTAAGGCATAAGATAGCCTCTTAAATGGAAGATTAAATTGCCCAGTGGATTTTATGTTTCTTCTAAACTTCCACTTAAGAACAAGACGTAATGCTATCAATATTAAAACTGTTGACACGATTGACTACTGTTTGTAAGGAAGAAAGGAAAACTAACTAGAAATATGTTGAAGGAATTTTAGAAATTACCTTAAAAAATCAAGGTGCTTTAAAGGAGGTGTGCCTTTTTCTGGCCTAAGAGCCAGATTCTAGGATCTTTGGTGCTGGCATTATATACTCCTTTGGAACTTTGAATGAGAGTTTCAATACACAGGCTCTTTATACCCCAGTGTAGTCATTTATATAAAACAGAGGTGTATTAGTCAAAGGTTCTCCAGAGAAATAGAACCAGGAAGTTGGATGCATGCATGCATGCATGGAGAGACAGACTGACCAGTTTTTTATAAGGAATTGGCTCATGCAGTTATGGAGGTGATCATGGACATCCTAAGATCTACAGTCCGCAAACTGTCTTCAATTGATTGAAGGCCATCCATATTAAGGAAGACAATCTGCTTTACTTAGTCTACCAATTCAGATGTTAATCTCATTCAGCAACACCCTCACAGATATATCTAGAAAAATGTTTGACCAAATGTCTGGGCACCTCTTGGCCCTGTCAAATTGATGCATAAAATTAGCCATCACAAGAGGGAATAATACCATATGTCCATATATAGCTTTCAGTATTTTTGGAAGACCTGTAAACCTGTTTGTAACTGAGCCATATCAGCTGAGAAGCCCTATATTAGATAGTATGACTTACTTGCGTCAGTGAATAAAATGAAATGATTGCTTGTATATCCGAGGGCTTTCTTCCTCCAAGCCCAGACATGGAGATAGGACAGAACTGGGAGTGAGTATAATTCAGGCTTAGTGGTTTGCCCTCATTGATGAATTAAAACATTTGGTAGTCATTTATTTGGTAATCATTTTTGCTTTCCCAGAAATCCTGTATGGGTTGAAGAAAATAAAATATAGAGACATCCAAGGTAATAAAGACCCTAATACGTCTTTCCTAATAGGAAAACAAATATATGAGAAATGAGAAAATTGGGAAAGATAGAGAAATCCTATAAAAGCCAGTGAACCTTTGGAAGGTAGTATAGCCATGACCACATATGATTTTGGGCTTCCCTGGTAGCTCAGAGGTTAAAGCATCTGCCTGGAATGCGGGAGACCCAGGTTCGATCCCTGGGTCTGGAAGATCCCCTGGAGAAGGAAATGGCAACCCACTCCAGTACTCTTGCCTGGAGAATCCCATGGACGGAGGAGCCTGGTAGGCTACAGTCCATGGGGTCGCGAAGAGTCGGACACGACTGAGCAACTTGACTTTCATGTATGATTTTTGTGAGCCCCTTCCCCATTAATTCTGTTTTATAACTTGGTATAAAAATGAGTATGCTGATATTAACTATTAAAATGTTCTCATGAACCCTTAAAATTATTGTGGACCCCAGGCCCTGTGCCTACTGCAGAAGTTGGTCCTGGTTACAATACAGTTCAGTTCTGTCGCTCAGTCACGTCTGACTCTTTGTGACCCCGTGGACTGCAGCATGCCAGGCTTCCCTGTCCATCACCACTTCCCGGAGCTTCCTCAAACTCATGTTCATCGAATCAGTGATGCCATCCAACCGTGTCATCTTCTGTCGTCCCCTTCTCCTCCTGCCTTCAGTCTTTCCCGGCATCAAGGTCTTTTCCAATGAGTCAGTTCTTCGCATCAGGAGTTTCAGCTTCACCATCAGTCCTTCCAATGAATATTCAGGACTCGTTTCTTTTAGGATTGACTGGTTTGATCTCCTTGCGGTCCAAGGGACTCTCAAGACTTCTCCAACACTACATTTCAAAAGCATCAATTCTTCAGCACTCAGCTTTCTTTATAGTCCCAACTCTCACATATGTGACTACTGGAAATACCATAGCTTTGACTATACAAATTTGTCGGTAAAGTAATGTCTGTGCTTTTTAATATGCTGTCTAGGTCAGTCATAGCTTTTCTTCCAGGGAGCAAGTGTTAATTTCATGGCTGCAGTCACCATCTGCAGTGATTTTGGAGCCCAAGAAAATAAAATCTGACACTGTTTCCCTATCTATTTGCCATGATGTGAAATTATTGATACCTAAAAATCAAGGCTCTGGAGTCACCCTCCTAGATTCAGATCCAGGTTCAGCACTGACTTGCATTAGCTACTTCCCTGAACCTGAGATGTAGAGAACAGTAATAGGACTTACTTCAAAACTCTCATTATAAAGATAAAATGAAATTGTACATGTGAAGGTGCTTAGCACAGTGTCTTACACATAACAAGTGTTTAATAAATGTTAGCTGTTCGTGAATAATCTCAGAAATGCATTTCTTTGAACAGGCTTTTAAAGGTGCAAGAAACAGTGTTGCCAGCTGTTTTGGTGAATAGCAAAATGTAATAGGCAAATGATAATTTATGTAGGATACCCCTAGTTGGCCTGTATACTCATCTGTCAGACTATCTTGAGAGTGAAACTGCTGCTTCTGGCTAGTTTCCATTCTCAGAATAGTTTTGACAAGTAGGAATTCTTTTGAGCACAAGTGCACTTCTCTGTAAATAGCAGACTTTCTTCTCCCTTGGCTTCCTAGCACTGGACACAACAGAGAAAATAAAAGGGAGCCTGGTACTTGCCTGGAAGGACAAGTACCCCACATTTGTCAGAGCCCAAGTTTCTTTAAAGGTTTAATGGCCAGATGCGCTGCTGTTTGCAGGCTGGAATTTGATATGTCAAACATGACAAACATGGCTCAGTCACCAGTTTTCTAATTCTAAATTCAAGAGAGAACTGATGGTTATTTTTCCTCTTTGAAGTTGAAGGCATTTGAAATTCAAGTAACTGGAGTGGGTAGTTTTTTATTTAGTTACTATTTAGTTACTGTTACAACCTCAGCTAAATATTTGGTATGCTAAATGTGTGTGTACTTTTTTTTGTTACCATCACATTGATTAGGAGTGCAACACTGACTCTTTAGTAAAAATTTACAGTTTACTTTGTTAGAAACTAAATTGTAGTGTTACATGAATAATTTGCTCATGTATAGTAGACTAAATCAAAGTTTAAAAAATATTTCACTTTATTGACTTTAAGGCTGTTGCACATATTAAATTTCCTTGGCTGGCAGTGTTGAGGGAAAAATTGCATGACAAAAACCTGAAACCTTTAGCAGTATCAGTCTTACTCAAAATAGCAGTGAGTTTTTTAAAATTTAGTGTCTGATTACAGTGTTTTAGAAAATCCGTTTTTGTTTTTGTTTTTGTTTTTTTTTAAGAAGTTTCTCTACCTGATCACAGGAGAAGCTATTCTTGTGGTAGGTTAGTTTCTCTTCTTCTGGCATTAATGTTATGTTCTTATACCTCTTTTGCTTACTAAGTTATTTGGACTATGTTCCACCACATCTTTGAACTTTATTGTGCTTCTTGGGAAGTAAAGCACTTAATACCCCTAACGTGTGGTTTATACTCTTTGTATTTCATAATATGATCAAGATTTAAGTCACAAATGCCAACTATCCACCAAAATGATCACCAGTTTTCAAAATTTAAAATCCCCAAGAAGTAGCAATAACAGGTTCTGTTTATATAAGCAGCTCTTAATGACAGATATTTTTACTTAGGTACTTGTCTCCTAACTTGATAGGAAGAACTTAGGGAGCACACAAAATATTTTGTTTATTTAATTTCTTATTATAATATGGTAGAAATGGATATAAATTGCGACAAGTATTTTAATCATGATATAGAATGTTAAATAGTGGTAGAGAAATAGCCTTAGTGAGATTTGAACCTAGTTTTGACATTTATTTTATTCCTTGGCATGCCATTTTGTCTGTATGTGTCATCTGTATAACAACAGTAGTCGTAAAAGCTATCACTTCTTGAGCACACACGGAGTGTCAAACATTCACTCCTCTAATTTATTATTCACCCTGTGAGGTAGGCCCTGATAACTTCCGTTTATAAACTCTGAAACTGAGTCTCAGTCCCTTGGGTCCACAGTCCTCTACTGAAGTATTATAATTACATCAGCCATTTACTTACTGGAATTAACTAGTAGTAAATGAAATTTGGCAATGTTTATTACTATGAACAAGATATAGCCCTTTTAGCATCAAACTGGTCTTGTGGATAGTTAAAACAATATACTTTAAAAAATAATGATATTATTTATATGTGGAATCTAGAATATGATACAAAGGAACCTATCTACAAAACAGAAACAGACTCATAGAGAACAGACTTCGGGCTGCCGAGAGGGAGGGAGGGAGAGGGATGGACTGTGAGTTTGGGGTTGACGGATGCAAACTGTTTACATTTAAAATGGATAAACAACAAGGTCCTAATGTATAGTACAGGGAACTATACTCAACATCCTGTGATAAACCATAATGGAAAAGAATATTTTTTAAAAATGCATATATGTGTATACCTGTCACTTTGTTGTAAGTCAGATTGGCACAACATTGTAAATAAACTATAATATACAGTTTAATTTTTAAAAATAAAATGTTAGGAAGTTTAGTTTTAATCAGAATCTTTGTTAATTCTATTAGCTGCTTTCTTATTGAACTGTTAAAGTGTTCCTCCTTATGGTGGGTGGTACCGTTCAGTTAGTGGATTCTGGTTATTTGAATCTTCATTTAAAATTTTTGGCTCTACCTCAGGGATCAGCATGGAGAAGGAAATGGCAACCCACTCCAGTGTTCTTGCCTGGAGAATCCCAGGGATGGGGGGAGGCTGGTGGGCTGCCATCTATGGAATCACAGAGTCGGACACGACTGAAGTGACTTAGCAGCAGCAGCAGCAGCAGCAGGGATCAACAAACTATGGCCTAGAAAACAAATCTGTCCTGCTGCCTGTTTTAGTAAATAAAGTTTCATTGCAACACACCCACACTTATTTGTTTATGGATGGCCTGCAAAACAAAATATATTCACTTATCTGGCTTTACAGAGAAAAAAATCTGCCAACTCCTGCTCTACCTCATTCAACAAAAAGATTTGAAGCAATTGACTTGTCATATCTAATCCTAAAGTCATATGGAACTTTCCTTTAAAATTTCCATGTAATTTTATTCTTTATGAAAAAAGGTTGGGGAAGAAGTTTAAAGCAAAGTTTGAAAGTGGTTAGGTTTAAATAACATTCTATTTCTTCAATACATTCCACTGATGTGAGGATTTGCTCACTAGTATACCTAAGACCCTGGTGACTCAGACCCTGGTAAAGGATCTGCCTCCAGTGCAGGAGACCCGGCTTTGATCCCTGGGTCAGCAAGATCCCCTGGAGGAGGGAATGGCTACCCACTCCAGTATTCTTACCTGGTTATGTCCATGGACAGTCCATGGGATCATAAAGAGTCAGACACGACTGAACGACTAACACTTTGATATGTAAGACCTGGTAGTTAAATTTAATGATTGATCAAAATGATTAAATATGCTTTGAAATCCTTTCTTTCATCCCTAGAGAGATATATTTTTTTTCTATCCCATTAAACGGATAACAAAGAGGATACAAGAAGATTCTGTTTTAATTTACAGAGAATTAAAATTTGGTCATGTGTGAGTTTTTGTTTACCTTCCCTGCCCAGGAGGAGCAAGTGCTTATTATGTTTCCAATTAGATGGTTATCTGATCCCTTTAAAAGTAATGTCTGTCCATTCCCTCTGTTGAAGTGAGTAAGTGTGGGTCCCCTTGACGCACTCAAATTTCACAAGCCTTGGGATCTTGACGCTACTCTTTACTGTAGGTTTCATAATTGATACTGAGAACCTTTTCCCATATCACACACATGAATATAATGAAGATGTTAGACTAACTTTTGTAGAGATAGCAAAAAAGTACCCTGAGACTAATTACGCAGCATTAAGTTTTTTGCTCTGATAACAGTTTTCAAAAGAGATTTTGCTTTGGAAAACAGGTGTATGAAAGTTTTTCCTTTTGTTTTTCATCTTCCTGTTTGCTGACTACACTAAACAACAGAAATCAAGCATTCACTTGTTTTTGTTACTTGGCAGAAAGTACCATCATTTTGTGGCATTTTTCTTGTACAGTGAGTGGCATTTCAGTGGTGCATTTAATCTTGCAGTAAGCTTTAACCTAACATTTTGTATTCCTGGTTGGTGTTTTAAGTAGTAAGGTGAGCTAAGTTGAAAATATTTTACATGTATCTGAAATAAAGTTAGGAAAGTGGGAATAAATGTTCTTGTAGGTTGCACATGTAGACGAAACGAAACCTACTAGTACCCCCAAAATCTAAGTTAGTCTAAATACAACAAGTTTCAATCAGTAAAAATAGTCCAAAATGCCAGTGTTCTCAGAGAAAATACTCTAGGGAGTATGCAAGCTTTGCTTGGAGGAAAGGTGGTGTACTACTCAAAACCCCAAATATACACACCATAGAAGAGTAGAGAAATGGAATATCTAAAAGATAACACAGATAATCAGAATGACAAATGAGCTGTTAAATTTCTTAGTCATAATGGACATTCTTTCCCCCTCTGTTTGTTCTCTTAGCAGCAGAGATATTTCTGAAAAGTTTTCACAACAAGGTCATACTATATAGCACTGGGGACTACATTCAATATTCTGTGACAAACCATAATAGAAAAGAATATGGAAAAGAATATATGTATGTGTGTGTGTGTGTGTATATATATAATACATATGTATAACTGAGTCACTTTCCTGTACAGAAGAAATTAACATAACATATAAATCAACTAGCACAAGCTGGAATCAAGATTGCCGGGAGAAATATCAATAACCTCAGATATGCCGATGACACCACCACCTTTATGGCAGAAAGTGAAGAAGAACTAAAGAACCTCTTGATGAATGTGAAAGAGGAGAGTGAAAAAGTTGGCTTAAAGCTTATAAAACTAAGATTATGGCATCTGATCCCATCACTTCATGGCAAATAGATGGGGAAACAGTGGAAACAGTGTCAGACTTTATTTTTCTGGGCTCCAAAATCACTGCAGATGGTGATTGCAGTCATGAAATTAAAAGAAACTTACTCTTGGAAGGAAAGGTATGACCAACCTAGACAGCGTATTAAAAAGGAGAGACATTACTTTGCCAACAAAGATCTGTCTAGTCAAGGCTCTGGTTTTTCCAGTGGTCATGTATGGATGTGAGAGTTGGACTGTAAAGAAAGCTGAGCACCAAAGAATTGATGCTTTTGAACTGTGGTGTTGGAGAAGACTCTTGAGAGTCCTTTGGACTGCAAGGAGATCCAACCAGTCCATCCTAAAGATCAGTCTTGGTTGTTCATTGGAAGGACTGTTGTTGATGCTGAATCTCCAATACTTTGGCCACCTGATGTGAAGAGCTGACTCATTTGAAAAGACCCTGATGCTGGGAAAGATTGAAGGCAGGAGGAGCAAGGGACAACAGAGGATGAGACAGTTGGATGGCATCACTGACTCGATGGACATGGGTTTGGCTAGACTCTGGGAGTTGGTGATAGACAGGGAGGCCTAGCATGCTGCAGTTCATGGGGTCACAAAGAGTCGGACATGACTGAGCGACTAAACTGAACTGAACTGATAAATCAACTATATTTCAGTAAAAAAATTTTTATTTTAAAAATTAAAAATATTTTCAAAATTCAAGTGTTCATATTTAGGTTCTGTTCAACTATTATATAATAGCATAACACTTCTTGCCAGCATCCAGTCTTATCTTTCTAAATAGAGAGTATGTGAGTAGTAGTAAGAAACACCCCAGTGTAGTGAAAAGAATATGAATATTGTCTGGGTTTTTTTGTTTTGTTTTTGCTTTGGGAAGATAATTCAAACTTTGATTGCTTTCTCACTGTATAATGGGGTAATAATTTCTTCTTTGTAGAATTTTGTGGTCAATTAAGTAAGGTAATGTTTGTAAAGTGACAGGCATAATGCTTGATGTGTAACTACATTTATTTGTCATCATTGTATCACCACAATTATTTTAAAATGTTCTATGAGTAGTTATCTTCCCTGGTGGCTCAGACAGTAAAGCATCTGCCTACAATGCAGGTAGACCCGGGTTCAATCCCTGGGTCGGGAAGATCCCCTGGAGAAGGAAATGGAAACCCACTCCAGTACTCTTGCCTGGAAAATCCCATGGATGGAGGAGCCTGGCAGGCTTCAGTCCATGGGGTCGCAAAGAGTCTGACACGACTGAGCGACTCCACTTTCTTTATTTATGAGTAGTTACACTTCTTCCACTTAGTGCTTCCTGTATCTGTCTAGTAGTTCCTCCACCCCTTAGCAGTGGACAGAATATCGGTCTGTGGGAGTGAGTGTGTCTATGTTAATGATAAAGCTGTGACACTGCTAAAATTATGAAAGTGAAAATAAACTTTTGGGGGGTGTTTTGATGCAGACAGCTTTACTAAACCGCCTGGAGCGAATTTTCGAAGCATGTTTTCCTTCCATATTTGTCCCTGATACTAAAGAAGAAGTTACTTCCCTGAAGCACTTGCTGGAAACAAGCACCTTGCCAATAAAAACAAGAGAGGCCTTAGCTGAAAGTGGGTAAGTAGTAGACACTTTTTAGGTCTACTTGTATATTTGTTAATTTGACTGTTCTCATTTATAAGGTTATCTAAGGTTATTTTAAACTGTTAAGGTTCTAAAACATTAACTTGTTTAAGTTTAAAAAACCATATTGTGCCTAAAGATGTAATTAAAAAATCTCTCTACCTCTCCACTTTTGAGCTGTTTTTTAAAAAAAATTTCTAAAGCACTATTCTATTCAGTCAAATTTTTGTGTATTATTTTTTGATTTCCTAGTATGATAGATGAGAATTTAGATCTTACATCTGCTGTTTTCCTCCCTTCATCTTCCCAGTACACTTATGTCATAGTTTTTGGTTAAATTGTTATTTGGTACGTTCATTATTATGATCATGTAAATAATGTTCAAAGCTAAGCCACTGTTTCTTTTATAGTACACTTTTTTTCCTGGATTTAATGATTTCCTCTTTTTTTTTTTTAAACTTACTAAGTCTGTCCCTACCCTGGAATAGCCTGTTAATACAATCTTACTTGTGATAGACCTATCAAACTGGCCAATCCATTTTTAACCTGGAGTCTTCCATCTTCCAGTTCCTTCCAGTCTGGAATAGATCGGTCTAGGCGTCCTATCACATGTTGTCTTGGGACTTCCCTTCAGTTAAATCCCATATTGGTGAAGCACGTCCTCTAATAGCCTCCTTGCGGGGTAGGTGGCGGGGCGGGGGAAGAAAAGGTTCCCGGGAAGTAAAATATTACTTTATTCTACCCGCACTTCACATTTATAATTTAGAGTCTTTCATTGCTGGTGTTTTGATGTTTTACAGTGAAGTATCTTGGTGTGGGTCTTTTTTCATTTTCTGACCGAGTACTAGGCACAGCCTTTCAATCAGGAAGCTTCTGTTCTTCAGCATTGAGCAGTTGTCTTACAATGCTAGCTGCCTTCCCTCCAGTGCTTCTGTTTTCTTTCTGAAACTGCTATTAATTTTTAGATGTTAGAGGGTCTAGATTGACTTTCTAATTTTAATTTCAAAGTTATTCCTAGATGCTTCTCTTATATTTCATTACTCACCACCTCTGGAAGCAGTATTTCTTAATTTCATTTAAGATGAATATTATTTTTGCTTCTTGACTTTTGTTTTGGGGTGGTTTCTGAGAATAAAAGGAGATAAAAAGATTGATGTTTTGCCATCTTGAAACCATTTAGATATGTTTTTTAAAAATATGCTAGCTGTACAGACCGTTCATACTCTTAGACCCATGAGATTCATTCTAAGGAAATAACAGAATTCTACAGTAACACACTGTAAAGCACAGGAAGATATTCTTGCCTTACTAGCAATTGGAGCCAACAGTAAAAACAACTTAATTAAAACTGTAGGATTGTGGCTAAATAAATGATGATGCATCTGTCTAATAGGACATAATAAACCTTTGAAAAGGGTACATATGTAGATAAGGAAATGCTTAAAGTCTGAAAAAAGAATACAGAATTTTTTGTATACTGTAATTGCAACTGTCCGTGTGGGGGTCAAGACTCAAGGAGAAAACATTAAATAGCTCTAGTAAGATGGTGAAGCGCTCAGTGATTTCTATCCTCCTTTTAAATGCTTTTGTTTTAAAATTAAATAAGAATAACATACAGGCTAAATTTTTGCTTGATTGTTTCAGATGAGTTTAATTTACTTTCCTCATGACTAAATGTTGGCTCTTGATTTCATTCAGGTAATAGGTATATATAAATACTCATGTTAGACACAAGATTAATTGGAATGTATAATATTTTATAGTCACTTTAAAAGTAGAATTCATGGTGAAAGCTACTGAGTAACCCATTGTTGGTGGCTTCATTGTGTTGTGACCTTTGCAGGGAACTGCTGGATGTGTGGACCGAGCTACAGGACGTCCATGATGCACATGGCTTGAGATATCAGTGGGGTGGCTCCCATAGCAACAAGAAACTTTTATGCTCCCTGGGCATAGACACCCGAAACATTGTAAGTTTATTAGTACCTTAGAAAATCCTTTAATCAACTTATGGATGTTTTCAAATTCTTTCACACCTCTGTACAAATTATGATAAACTAGTTTCTCAGAAAAATAGATACTAATTTGTTTAAATGTTCATTTATTTTAAATATGCCAACGTCTAAGTGTAAATCTATCTAGGTTTTTCTCTGAAATTTCTTATCTTAAGAAAAAGATGTTTTTGTGTTTTTGCTTAACTGTGAGATGAAGGAATTGGGCTAGGAGATCAAAACTGTAACCCCATAAGGGCAATTTAACAATTTCTTCAATTTCTCACTCACAGTGTATATAATAAAGCATTACTGAGTATTTTGGAAACTGTTTCATTGTATGACAGATCATTCTCTAAATACATATTCTTTCTCTCTAACATACATATGTAGCTCTTCACGGGCAATAAGAAGCAACCTGTTATAGTGCCCATGTATGCAGCAGGATTGGTAAGTACAATGATGCTTTTGCATGTATTTATTATTGTTGCTTTCCTGCATTGGAGAAGGAAATGGCAACCCGCTCCAATGTTCTTGCCTGGAGAATCCCAGGGACAGGGGAGCCTGGTGGGCTGCCATCTATGGGGTCACACAGAGTTGGACACGACTGAAGTGACTTAGCATAGCATAGCATAGCATAGCATTATTGTTGCATTTATTCTGTAAAATCAACTTACATAGCATAACATGGAAAGTTTATTTTAAGGTATGGTAATGGCAACCCACTCCAGTGTTCTTGCCTGGAGAATCCCAGGGATGGGAAGCCTGGTGCGCTGCTGTCTATGGGTCGCACAGAGTTGGACACAACTGAAGCGACTTAGCAACAGCAGCAACATGGGACCATTAAGAGAATAAATACAATAATATCCTTTTTTGAGCTCATAAATCCCTTCAAGTCTTGATCTGAGGACATTTTTCTGTATTTTATGTATTATAGACACTTTTAGTACTACTAGTGTTTATAATAGTAGTATAATGGAGAAGGCAATGGCACCCCACTCCAGTACTCTTGCCTGGAAAATCCCATGGACAGAGGAGCCTGGTAGGCTGCAGTCCATGGGGTCACTGAGTCAGACACGACTGAGCGACTTCACTTTCACTTTTCACTTTCATGCACTGGAGAAGGAAATGGCAACCCACTCCAGTGTTCTTGCCTGGAGAATCCCAGGGACGGGGGAGCCTGGTGGGCTGCCATCTATGGGGTCGCACAGTCAGACACAACTGAAGCGACTTAGCAGCAGCAGTGTTTATAACTTTTGTAAAATTCACCTTTGGAAGTCTCTTTTAATTTGCTTTTAAAAAGAAGAAACTGAAGTATCTGAAGCCTTAGATATCATTTGTTTAAATGCATTTCTGATTATTTTTAAATAATGCAATGTTGAATCCATGGATATATACAAAAGGTTGTAGATAGCAAATTATAACAAATGAAAATGAGCCAGGACCCATAATTGGTCCTTAGTTTTTCCATTAATGTTTTAAACATGTTAAATTTTGTTTTTTCAGATATGCCAGGTAGTCCTGGAAAATGAGGAATTTTCATTCTGTACCTTATCAAGACTCAGTCACATTTTAAAGTTTGATGTGTTTGTGGTTTTGGGCATGTCTTTGAGTTATTGGTGGATAAAAATGTCCTGTCTATTAAACTAAAAATATTTTAAAATTTTTTCACCAATAACTTGAAAATAAGGAGAAAAATACTGTGTTTAAGAAAGAAAAAAAAAAACAAAACTAAGGAACACTTGGTATGGAATTTAAATTTAAAAACCTTTATGTGCATGTGAAAATGAATTTGCTGTGGAACCTGACCTTATTTTAATCTGCAAACTTCTCATGAATAAGCTCTAATTATTGTTACTGAACTGAAATTTTGCTTTGTTTTGTTTTTGTTGGTTTGTTTTGTGAGATTGGACAAAAGCTTCTTTGAGCTTTTTTAAAAAAAAAAAGCTGTTCCTTTGTGAATGGTTATCTTGTATTTTCAAAACACCTTGATCATCCTTACTTTCTTTTATGTTGTAGGTAAATGTAGTCCATAATGTTTCTAACTTTTAGGTTATTTGGATCTCTTTTCTCAAGAAGTAGCTTTCTAGAGATTGGTTGTGGTATTGTCACATTCTGAGTAGGAAGTAGAAATTTAATTTGTGGGCACTTTCATTCTGCATGTTGGGGACAGTAACCTATTTAATGCTTCTGTGTTAGACTCAGCACATTAGGCAATTTTTTAAGTTTTATGAAGAGTTAAAGACTCATATCTATGCTTTTTTCCCCTCTCTTAATTACAACCTTTTATTAGTAATGTAGTTTTACCATTTTTGTAAGCTTTTAATACCAAAGTTGTTTTAGTGGTTATATCCTCTCCTCCTCCCTCTTTTTGATGCCTTACATTTAGAAGCATTCTTTTTCATATCTGGGTTATCTGATTTCAAATTTTAATGATACCTGAATTTTTTCCATAGTACTTTACACACATGAGATGTTCAATATCTTTTGATCTCATCTGTAGGAATAGTACCTGAAGTAGTCATTCAAGTCACTGGTTCTGAGACTTTGATGTGCATTAGAATTGCTTGGAAGACTTGTTTCAAACACAGAATGCTAGTCACCACCCCCATAGTTTCTTATTCAGTAGGTCTGGGGTAGGAGAAGTTCCCAGATGATAGAGGAGCTACTGATGGGGACCACTTTGAGAACCACTTGGCTTTAGGGAGAGTTCACATTAGAAAAGTTGGCTAAGACTAATAATGGTTTACCAAACACATGGAGTCTTTCTAGAAGGGCACACACCTTTATAATGTATATGACATTGAATTAGACCATGAATTTATTTTCATTTTTCTAGATGCTAGATTAAAGCCTTTCACGTGTACTGTTGTTAAGAACTATTGATATATATATAAATTATTTATTTTAGCTTATGCTCAATTTTATGAAAGTAGGGGGATTCTCCTGAAAGATTTGTTTTAAGAAATGTATAGATTCTAACTATAAGATTGTTAGACTTAGCAGCTTCTCTGCCCCCCCGCACCCCCCGCCCCCATAAAAGGAGACTTTTATCTGGTTGATAACTATTCAAGAGCTTGTCAAGTTATTCTGAAATTCGTAAAAGCTTGGGCCTTCTTTCATGCTAGTAACTTGGCAATGGCACCCCACTCCAGTACTTTTGCCTGGAAAGTCCCATGGACGGAGGAGCCTGGTGGGCTGCAGTCCATGGGGTGGCTAAGAGTCGGACACGACTGAGCGACTTCACTTTCACTTTTCACTTTTATGCATTGGAGAAGGAAATGGCAACCCACTCCAGTGTTCTTGCCTGGAGAATCCCAGGGATGGGAAGCCCGGTGGGCTGCCGTCTATGGGGTCGCACAGAGTTGGACACGACTAAAGCGACGTAGCAGCAGCAGCAGAACACAGATACAAAGTGCTGATTTTTTTTTTCTTCTTTGTTTCTACACCCATCTTGAATGTCTCTCTTACTGAAAGAGTGTGTTAAATTCATAACATGCCTAGCAGAACATATAAGATGTTTTCCCCTCTGAAATGACTGTGCCTCTGCTTTGCCAGTCCAAAGAACTAAGGCTCCCATCCTGTAGTAAGCAAGGATCAGGCACTAAATTCACGTTGTAGCATATGGATGTCATCACACTATATGGTGTGTGTTAGAATCCACTCCCACCTCTCTAAGTACCACCATGGTGTAACGTGTATGAAGAGTGCCCTTTCCTGCAGTTTTACGTCTGAACATCAGAACAGTATTGCATTCTCAGCACATGGATGTAATATACTGTTTTGCTCACCACTTCCCCTCCCCCACCATTCCATGTGTTCGTGCATTTGTGTGACAGTGATAGCCAGGCACTCTAAAGCAAATCCGGTTTAAATTACAAGGTCTTGTTTCAAAAAGTTTGGATCACAAAGGTATTATTATGAAATATTTCCCATTAGAGTGCTGTAAGATTTTCACTAAAACAAATTTAAGACTAGTTCCTTTTTGTCTTCAGTACTTTCCAAATGACCTGTGTTCTTTCTACTTTCTGCTAGTTAACTTTCTTGTGAAGTTTATGGGCCAATCCTTCCCCCAACTAATAGCTAATATACCTTTTTCAGGGTATGTTAGAGCCCACCAAGGAACCACTGAAACCACTATCTGCTGCAGAAAAAATCGCTTCCATCGGTCAGACCACCACTATGTCACCAGAAATGAACACATGTACATCTGACCAATTCCAGGTAAAAATATCTGGATGTATATAGATACATTTATGCATGTATGTACACATACGTCCACACACATTGTTGTTTCCCTTAATATATAACTTTTCATTTTTAAAATATTTTTAAAATTTAGTTTCATGATAAATGTGATTTCACTTCTTATTAACATCCTTTGAAATACAGTGAGAAAATTCTCTTTAATTTAAAAAAAATAGAAAAGACAGTTTGAGAACTGGCTGGTTATGGGTAAGTCCTTTAAACCTATCTGGGCCTTAGTCTTTTTACCTGTAAAATAAGAACTTTGAAGCAAGCAAAAAATCACTTACAGCTGGTACATTGTATGATCTATTACTGACACATAAATCTGGTAAGTGCTGGATTTTCAAAAAAAAAAGAAAACATTGCATTTATACCAGCTCTTCAAGTCTGCCATTATGTGTTTTTCCTGAAGCTTGCAAAAATTTTATAAAGTTATAAAATTTAGGTGTGTTATTATATAAATAACTGTTGTTTTAAGAGTTTGAATAAAGCTGTTAAGTTGAAAATGATACAGCCTTTAACAAAATATTGTATAGATTAAGGAAAAAAGAAGGCTCTCTTACCCTTTACTTCTTTGGCACATTTAAGCACAAATCATATTTCAGTCAAATATATTTAATATTAAAAATATATGTAATATTAAAGCCCTTCCTCTCACTTTTTTCCTCGGAGAACATAGCTTACTTGGTTTGCTTACTTTTTTGACATCAAGTTAGCAACTGACTCAGTGCAGATTAAAATTGGTTTTTTTTAAATATTAATATTCTTAATGAATATTACCATTTCTAAAATATATTCTTGCTGTGTTTGTCATTTCTTAACCTTAAATATCATTACTAATTATGTCTAACAAAAAATGCATGTTTGGACACCCTTTCCCAAGATGTGTTCCACTGAACACTAATCCCCAGAATTGATTCACTAAAGAAGGGTTTCATAGTGAAGTGAGATCAGGAAATATTTCATATCAAACCCTAAACAAGACTTGGAGGTTCATAACACATATATTAAGGACTCTGAAAAATCCTGCAGTGAATAACGCTATTTAATTTTATTTCATTTCTCAAATTTACTTGGCCATAGAACCCTTTTCTGTAGGGATCAAGGAAGAAGAGTTTATAACACCTGTAGAACTAGTGTTTTGAAGAACATACTTTGGCAAATGATTTTGTAAAGCAGGGTCCTGCCTTTTCAGGTGTGTTTCAAGAAACATGTAATATTACTGCTGTGTACCACTGTGGTTTATACTTGAGCTTAGCTTCAACGTCCCTCTGAAACCAGTTTATTACTGTCATTGAATTCATGGTCATGGAGACCTAATGCATAAAATGCCTGGCCTTATTGATTGGGCAACAGGCAAAGAGCCTTGGGCAAAATGTCTCAGTAGGCTGATTCTGTCCTTAGCTCTCTTCCTTTCATTGGCTATATATTGCCCTCTGGCTATCAGCTATTCTCGCAGGCCTGCCATGTCTGTGCAGATTCCAGAATTACAGCACATTCTCACTTCTGCCTCAGTCAGCATTCTTATTCCTACAGTGCTAGGTGTTAGGAAAGTAATTTGACTAACTGCCTGGTATGTTTTCTGGAAATGGAGCAGTTTTTAATTTGAGCCACTTGTTATTTTTCCTTGCGTCCTTCTCCTCTTCTCCTCCATCCAGCCATTTCTATGTATTACAACCCCATAAGCTATTGCTTATTTTATTAGTTAGCTGTCACCTGTCACTTTTGCCTAGTCATACCTCGATATAATTTAATTATAGACTTGATTAAAAGCCTAGATAACCTAATAAAAAGCATGTGTGTTAATTTAATGGAAGATTTTTAGTAGAAATCAGCATGTATTAATTTGATGGCGGTTAGTTGCAGCTCCACAAGGATTCAGCTGCTGCCATCTCTGTATATACATATAGACCCCTATGTACTTGTAATCAAAGGACTGTCTCCCTAGTTATAGGCAAGTATGGGAATTTTCAGTGACATTGAAGCATATCTAACTTTTTTGCTGGAATATAGAACTCGTTCTCTTGCTATTTACATTTTTTAAAAGCTCTTTTTAATCAAGTACTTACTTTTATTCTGTTTCATGTACACATTTCTCTATTTTAAAAATACACATCAATATTGAATTAACAAGTTTATTCTATACTTTTTATGGTATTTTGTGATCCTCATTGGCTTTAGTTTTTAGGCTTTGGAAAACCAATGAAAACAGTATTTCCCAATGGAAGTTCAAAGTTATTTCTGAATTGAGTTGAGCCTATGTAGGTCTGCTGTCTAACATTCAAACTGAAGATTTCAGCATGCATATCAGAATTTTGTGCTGAGATGCCTGACCTCCATCACTAAATTGCATTATCTTTGCTTGGCTCCATACTTTTGATTAAGGTTAAAATACTCAGCAAACATCTGAAATACATTCTAAAGGTTCTCCATATAAAGTGTATTTCTTACCACTCTTCCTTGGCATACAGTGTGTTTATTATTTTTTCACATAACATTTTGGCTATTCATTCTTCCTCCTAATGATAATTTTCAGGTGAAACAACCATAAACATTAGTGCTAGAAGCTTAGCAAAATGTGTCAGCAAAGACCTGTTCAATACCTGAATTTTTTTCCCCAAAAAAGCATGTGGCAAACCTTCCTTTTATGTTTTGGCATACTTGAACATCCTTGAACTTAGCATAGTGGCATAATTCTCATTATGTCTGCATGCTTTTTGATCTGTCTTTTCTATTTCAGTTCGGTACCTGCTAAAATTTCTATCTTTTCTTTCAAATGAGTTTGTACTCATCAGTCTTTTTGCCATTACATCTCTTGTTTAGAAATTCAGTATTTTACTGACATCTGTTAATGTGGGGTTTTTAAAAAAAGATAATTTTACCTGGAAAAAAAAACAGTTTACAGATAAAAAGCATGTAGTGATACTTGTTGTTGTTGTTGACATCTTTTTTCACTGAATTTCAAGGTCACACCAATCACAGCGCCATACTGATTCCCCCTTAGTAAGGTTAGGATGTTAACCATGCTTTATTCACTGCCGAGTGGAGTCAGTGCTCTGGCTAGCAGTTACCTGGCTGGTTACCACCAGCAGATTTCCTCTCTTAGGCTGCTTTATGTTGCTGTTTCCGTTGTGAATCAGAATTTGAGAGTTAGAAGAAAGAAAAAAATGACAGTCTAGCTCTGTACTCTCGTTTTACAATTAGAAAACATATTTGGAAAGACTAAGTAATTTACCTAAAAATCACATGTCAGTGCTGTGCTTAGGACTAGAACCAAAGTCTCCTGTCTCTAGCCTTTTCTTCCCCTTCTTTTTATTATGAACTTGTCTCCTTTCGTCTCCGCAGTAATCATTCATGCCACATAAAGTTGTTTTTAAATGTTTCATTCCAGTGCTTTCTCTTTGAGTTGCCTGCTTGTCAGTGCCATTAGTTAACCTGTAATTATTTAGGTATCTGTTTTTCATCTGTCTCAATTCCACTAAATTTTGATTCATGATTTAGTACCTCATTATTATAATATTGGTTGTGTCTTAAAAATGCCATACATGTCTGTGAAAAGTAAAATTCCAGAAAATCATTGAAATATTTCAAAACATGCAGGTTCTTGACATCGTTTAGATAAAACATGTTAATGAAAGAGCTTTGCTTCGCTTTACCCAGAAATTTTGTTATTACATAAATCTGAGTTCTGTCCATCTAGTCAGTATTGAATAGTTCTAAAGGTTTTTTTCCTTATTGAGAAGTAGAACAAGTTGAATCTGTTGGACTACCTAGAGCTTTTTGTTTGTTTTTGAGCTCAGCTAAAGAAGATCTTTTATAAATGTTATTTATCAGTCTTGCAGGTAGGTTATGAACTAGATTTTCACCAGGATTTTTAAAATTTTATTTGAAACAATTATAGATTTACAGGAAGTTGCAAAGATCATACAGAAGAGGTGCCTTGTATCTTCACCAGTTTTCCCCACAATCACATTTTACATAATTATAGAATATCAAAACCAAGAATATGACATTTGCTCAATATGTGTGTATAGTTCTATGCTATTTTTTCATGTGACCACCACCAGTCAAGATACAGCATTCTTCCGTCTCCCTCACCAACCCCCCATTCCACCTCTCTCTAATCCTGGCTGCCACTATCACCAGTATTTTATTTTGTTTGTATCTCCAGGCCTGACTTGTTAGGGGGGAGACCAAATGCTTATACTAACATGCCCATCATTGGTTATTAAAGCAATTGTATTATAATACCATGGGGTTAGACTTTCAAAATTAGCCAATTCACGTTCCTTTCCTACAGGGAACAGTGTCTTTGTCTACAGAGAAAAAATGATTATAAAGTTTTAATAAGTGCCTACCTTACAATGAGCAAAACAGAAAAAAAAGATGATACCATGTTGATAGTAAGAGTCTAGTAAAAGGTTATTTCAATAAGTGTTGCCAACACCACCCCCAAAATAAAAGAGGAAAATGCATTTTTTTTTCCCTGTCAGGAATATTCTTAAAGCATGAATCATTTTTTTAATGTTTTGTACTACCTTCCATCTTATATTTATCATTTGCTTATTTTATCTTTATGTGTTTGGCAGTTAACAGAGTTTTTAAACGTAGAATATTCAAATGAGTTCTGAGTATACTTTTCAGTACATTATTTTAAAAATTAAATTCTAATACTGATTATAAGTAATTTCTAAATTAGAGGTTATAAGTTTTTTTTTAATTTGTATATATATAAGGAAACCAAATAAATTAACATCCATGTTTATACGGCTAGTTACTTAGTCCTTAATAACCCAGCTTGCCTCCAATTCAGTATGCTACCTTCTCTGTTGCCTTGGATTATCTATTAAGAAATTGTAAGTGGCTAATTATTTAAAATAAAATAGATCACTCTTTAGTGAAAAAAAGATCAGTGAGGTTTTCAAGCCAGTAGTTTAAATTATGATTGGAGAATAGATTGAAATCTTGATAGAGAATCAGTCTATAAACTTCTGTTTGAAAATGTAAGATAATTCCATTTCTCAGATACACCATTTTTAATGTCAACAAGCTGTACTGCTTATAAATTTTGCAATTTCAGTTTGTGTTACTATTTGTAGATAACCTTCTGAAATTGTAAATTATCCCAACTTTGTCTTTAGGTATTTTATTGCCTAATGATCTTGCGATAATAGTGTTTTGTTCTGTTTTTAAGGATTCTTTATGTTGCTACAACCTACACTGATTAATTTTGATTTTTTGGTTTTCAACTCTAGGAGTCTCTACCACCCGTCCAGTTTGACTGGAGTAGCAGTGGCCTTACTAACCCTTTAGATGGTACGTCTCTCCGTAGAGCCTCTAGCGCCAGAGCTAGAGTTAAGAAAGCTACAAAGTTCAGACAGACTTCTCTCTGCTGATTTCCATTTTTGTTTGAACATAACTTCTTATCTTTGGAAATTCAGGCTTTCTTTCTGAATAGTGATTGCTCAAGAAACCAGCCGTTACTATTATTAACATTATTAATGTCCACATATAAGTAGTAGTAACCAGATAAAATTTTAGTTTCTTTTTATGTTAAGTCAAAGAAAAGCTTCTTTATTTCTCACAAATATCTAGGTAGTTTAAATAACATTTTAGGTAGACCAATTTATTTGAAATTTTTTTCTGTAGTTTTAGTTTATAGAATTTTCTTGGATGCCAAGTCTTGTGTCTAGAGGCTGCTTTAAAGCACAAAGCACAATTATTTAACCAAAAACAATGTGCAAATAGATCCATATTTATTGACTCAAAGTAGTTTTCAGACTTAATAATATTTTATAGAGCACTTGTATGCAAATGAAAAATGAATGATTTTCATGCTCCTTTTCTAAAACTTAGCTCAAAATACTAGTAGGTAGTTCCAGAAATAATTGGTTTCTCCTATAGCTTTAAAGGAAAATCCTGAGGAAGGATTAACTTATTCTAATAAGGTGGGGTCTTTTAATAACACAAAATCCTAGGTTTCCTGTGTGTTGATATCACAAGTTTTAATCGGACTCTAAAGTACAATTATTCTTAGTCCTTATACTTCATAAGTTGTTTGAGCCATGGTCTGAAACACCTGTTACTCTTATCAGCTCTGCCTTAGAGTAGGGGATCCTAGGGTATCTGGAAAGCATCCAATTGAATAACAGTGCTGAAGGAAAGCCTGGATGCACCTTTTGCTGTTGTCTGGTGTCCTATTCAGTCAAATCATCGTGCTTTTTATTAACAACTTCTTTAAAAATGTATACTATTTCTGATTACTGTTTCAGAGTTAAAGGGGAACAGTACAGCTTGAGGTTGCACATCAGGGTAGGGCAGTTATGACATTTCTATTACCTTATTTTATTTTAAACTAAGTTAATGTATTGGTGCGTGTCCTGAAACCGACAACTTTGTCACTTTTAAAATCATTCATTAGAAACCAACACTACTAACATAAAAGATTGATTTGGGCATGTACAGTGATTTAATGTTGGGTTGAGATTAAAGTATTGTTTCCCTTTAACGGGTACACTTTCCCCCTTGGTCTTTCTGGTCTGGCTTCAAGTTTCAATTGAAAGAACTGAACTCCTAACTAAAACCTTACTAAGTGTTAAATTCTTTACATTGTACATGAGAAAATGTACATTGAATTAAACTGTTACTTTAGAAATGTCCTTAGCAATGAAAAACTAATACTGTACACATTGTTTTAATGTTGATTTTAAAATGTGTAATGACTACTAATTATAACCTGCATGTTCAAGTGTGTGTCTTACCCCTTTTTACACATAACCCCTCCTCCCTTGGCTTACCTTCTGTGTGGCTGCCTACCAACACGGTCACTGAATTTCAAGCTAGTGGAGGTTCCACTCTTCTGAACCTTGATTTCTTTGGGCCCGTGGATGACAGTAGCTCTAGCAGCAGCACCACAATCCCAGGTCAGCAGAGTGTTAAAACCACAGTTCTAGTATACTTACTGAAAGCATGACCACATCACTTGACTTTCCTATAAACAAGGAAACAAATAGATTGTATTCTCTGTAATGTCTTTCTAATACTTTTCTTTCATCTATTCTACTGTTATTTTCTAGTATCTGACTATAACAAGTGACTTATATGAAAAATGTATTTTAAGGAAAGGTTTGTCAGAGTGTAATAGTCAGAGCTGAAAGTAGTTTCTAGATATAAAACAGCCCTAATGTCCTTTACACAGTTAAAGGCAGGGTGGTTTTTTTCCCCTGTAAATAGAAAATGTGATCTTTTATATGCTTCTTTTTTAAAGCATATTCTACAAAGCCATTTGAAAAAATACAAATTTAGATATATAAGAATATTTTAGTACACAGTGACATTATAGTGTCTATGATAATAGAACCTTTACAGATTCTAGCATTCAATTAGTTATTTATTAGCACTGCTAAATGTATAATTAGGTTCCAAAATGTTGGAGTCTAGCACTTAGTTATATAGTCCCACATAGAATTATTACTGTTTTTATGTAGCTCTTGAATAGAAAGCTTACTGTTAGTTTTCCATGGAGGGAAAAAAAAATGTTAAAGGTGATAGTAGAAAATAATTGCTGTGAGATATTAAAAGCTAGAAATTAAAACTTATTGGAGTGCCTGTTAATGTTCAGCCTGGCAGAAGTTCAGTTCATTGACCCAAGGACTAATGTACTTTGTCATTTTCTAACTGAATAAAAAATTAAAGTATAATGGCATTTTTATGTTTATATTTTATTTAATATGATTTTAATGACTCTCTGTCATCCCTACTTGTGCTCTGGTAATCACGCCTTTTGATCACCAGACGGCTGTTACAGTGCCCTGTAGATGCTGATGCCCAGAATGCATAGTGAGGGTCCCTCTCAGTCCCCGCTAGGATCAGGTAGATAGCCAGCCTGGTTCCTGAGAATTTGCTGGTTTTGTTCTATTCAACTAGATAACCCTGCCACCCACTTCTAGCAAGCAGTTCAGGAGCTATAATGGAAAATGGGGGAGGCTAAGAGAATAGTCAGCTAAGGGTGAGGCTGGGACCCAGGATACCCATCTCCAAGCCTGGTTATGGAAATATGATTGTATTATAACGATGTTCCAAGGCCATTCTGTAGAATGACTGAATTCCTCAAATCTAATCCCCTGGTTATCATTTTCATTGTTTCCAAGATTTTACAAGCATATAAGAAACTAATCTGTGTCTGGTTTTAACTTCAATATGGTATTTCACTGTTTAAATTACTTCTAAATACATGTGAGCTGTGGAATGACCTGAGTAGTTTTTAATACTTAATGGCGGGTGGGGGAACCAAAACACTTGTGTATCAGTTTCCTTATTACTATAATCCCAAGAATGAAGTCAGTTCAGTTCAGTCGCTCAGTCGTGTCCGACTCTTTGCGACCCCATGAACCGCAGCACACCAGGCCTCCCTGTCCATCACCAACCAAGCTCCTATTTTTAATTTGCTCTCAGCTTTGTTTTGTCGTGAACTGTATGATAACTTAAATGAGGTCACTATTTTTGGATGCCTAAAAACCTGGTTTAAATTTAACTTTTGGTTACATTTCAAACTCAGTTAAAAATCATCCATAAGAGCACAAATAATCTGACCAAATAAAGAAGTACAGAAATGACTTGATAACCAGGTTCAGTATACATACACAGCTTAGAGAAGAGCAAGCAGTTTCCGAGCTTTAGAGCTGTAATGGAAGTGAAATTAGCATGGTCGATTGCGATCCTTACTTCAGAACCTCTTAAATACTTTTGTTCCATTTTTTCATCAATATGCTCTAGCCTCTTTGTAAACCTGATTACTATAAATATGCTTTGACTTGTTTTATTGCTACTGGGTTTTGTTAAAACTTCCATCAAGCTGTAGGTGTAAACACTTTCCTGAGTATTCCATTTCACCACTTGCTTGCACTTTTTCTGACTTGTTTCTGGGAAAGTCATTTTGTCTTAGCTTGCAGTTATTTATTTTGTGTTTGAGACTTAGGAGGTTGGCATAGAACTTGGTTGGCTAGCTTTATTTCTGTAACTGAACTATGCCTCATTAAGGTTCTGTTAAAAAAAAAAAAAGAATCTTTTTCCATTAAAAAAATTTACTCTCCAGTTTTTTGTGTAGTTATCTTGTTTTTGAAAAATAGAGCCATAGTACTTTTTTTCGGTGATAATGGTTTTGGAGGGCTGAGGGAAGTTGATTTGGGTTTTGTTTTGTTGTTTTTTTTCAATCTCCCACTTTCCTGTTTGACAGCTAAGTGGCCAGTATTTTACAAACCCAACTAAATTTTCACTAGCACTTTCCTGTTGCCAGTCAGATTGCAGTTGTTTATTCTGCATTATGCATTCACCATCTACCTAAATTTTGTGGTTACTTGGAATAGAACCTTTCACAGTAGAGGAAGGAGGTGCTTTGGGTTCATCTGGTCCTGCTTCACAAGCATCTACAAATTTTTGCATTTTAGCTGCATATTTATGCTTATTATAGAAATACAAAGAAAGGGGCTTTTAAATTACATTTTGAAACTTGTACCTTAATGAACTATTAAGAACTTGGGAGAGTCAACATTTTCTATAGCCTTCCTCCCTTGTTGGACATGGTAACTGTGAAAGCCGCTTTTGCTGGTATAATTTCTGTAAACATCTGAGATCTGTGTTTATATCTGCTAGTCAGCTACAAATTTGGTTCATAGAAAGCAGTTCCTGATTTTCTTCTTAACCTTGAAATACCCTAAAAGGAGAAAACTTGTGAGCATCAATATATGACTCTTTTATATATAATTTTATCTGCTGATCTTAAAACTTTTTAAAGAAATAATAAGTAGAGATTGATGAAACTATAAGACATTTGTACTTAAAATCTGCTTTTCTATTCAAAACTACTGAATTTGCTGAAACCAAAGAAAGGGTAGAATTAAAAAATTTTTGTCTGATTGTCTTTATTTTCCTAAGCTTAGCATGAGTTGAAAATACTTTTTACTTGTTTTTTTGTAGTCATCATATCTTATATAAATTAATATTCAAGGAAGTTTTAAAATATGTATGTGTATTTTAAGGAAGTCAGACGGGAAGGATTTTACTAGACTTTTACAATAAACCTAATCCTAATGAACTCAGCTTCATTTTGAATTTTTCCAAGAAGATATTTGAACTGTTAGCCACTAGATTCAGCTGTGAAACTTTAGGACTATAATTAACCCTTGAGATGATTTTCATTTTGTTCAAAAGTAGCGGTTTTATTCACTTTTTCTGAAAACATTTTACCTCCCCTCTTCTTACCTAAAGAAGAACATTGTGGTATATAACTTTTCTTTAGTAATAATTTAATTCTTTGGATAATATTTCATGTCCTCAGATAGTCAGAATGTATTTAAATTAACCAAATAATTTAGTGTATGTGAGACTTTACATTAACTTCCAAATTTGGGGGTATGAGTGAAAATACGGAGGAAAAATGGTCATGGAGATAAGGGAAAATGGAAGTTCAAAAACTGAGGTTTAATCAGTCCATTTAAAAACTGAGGTGTCATATTGTGCAACAAATCATTGTGCATTCTATTTGTAAAAGATTGTTAACTTTCATATCACAGACTAATCCAGTGCTTAGGGAGTTTCCTGTAGCAGACAATTTTTTTTTAGAAGTGTTTGAATGATATCTGCTACATAAATGTTAGATTAATTAAGGCTATATTTATACCAAAGTGGAATTTTAAAAGTATTTTCCTACTTTATAGAAACTCTGAAAAGTGGAATTTATAATTTAAAAAGTAAATACAGTGTTACAGTGTTCTAAAGATGTGTTATACTTATAAAGACTCAGATGTTTACAGAATAATTGCCTTTTGCATCTTGGATTGTGGCTAATTGAGTAAGCCATTGCAGCGCACCATCACTGACTATCATTTTATACTATAAGGTGTGGATCCAGAGTTGTATGAATTAACAACTTCTAAGCTGGAAATCTCCACCTCAAGCCTCAAAGTGACTGATGCATTTGCGAGACTCATGTCCACAGTAGAGAAGACAAGCACATCTACCAGGTAAAAGCTAGTGTTCATTACACCCTAATTTTGAATTCTATGTTTGAACAAAGTAGCCCAGATGGGAAAGCATATAAGTTGGTGGTATTTCAGTATACTGTATTAAAAATTCACTTTACATTTATATAAATGCAATGGATGCCCAATTCTAGAAAATAGTATCAAGTTACATTTAATTATGAATTTACTAGAGGAGAGCTATTTCATGAGAGACTGGAAAGGGCTGACAGATGTGGTCTTTTTCTCTTTCCCTACGCCTATACCTCGGAGAAGGCAATGGCACCCCACTCCAGTACTCTTGCCTGGAAAGTCCCATGGACAGAGGAGCCTGGTAGGCTGCAGTCCATGGGGTTGCTAAGAGTTGAACACGACTGAGCGACTTCACTTTGACTTTTCACTTTCATGCATTGGAGAAGGAAATGGCAACCCACTCCAGTGGCTTGCCTGGAGAATCCCAGGGATGGGGGAGCCTGGTGGGCTGCCGTCTATGGGGTCACACAGAGTCGGACATGACTAAAGTGACTTAGCTTAGCTTATACCTAACTTTGTAACAAAAGAAGAGTCTGATTAAAGAATTGAGATCATAAAACCACTGCATAAATGCTCCCCCTTTTCTTTCTTAACTACTGAGGTGATCATCTTTGGGGTCCCAGTTTGATAATCCCAGAGTCATGTAAGCTAATCCTTTCACCTCCAGGCTAAGAGAGCAGGGCACAGCCACTGTTTTATTTTCTGAATATTTGCTGACGTGTGGCACCTTTGATTTAGGTCCTGAAGCCTTGTTTTTTAAAAAGCCTTCTGGGATCCCCTTAGGTTCATGACCTTTAGAAAAGCAGTTTTCTCAGATACCAGGAATCTCATGTGGGCTTGTGTGTAGGATTCAAAAAACCTTTAGTTTTACATAATTAAGCTCTGGAATAACCCATTGGTTTGACATGTTAGCCATAGAATAAGGCAGTTTCTAATAAGAAGGTAATCATTATAAAGGAATGGTTATGAAGGTAATCTCTACTGCAAGAGCAAATACCAGTGTTGACTGGGATACCAACTCTGCTGTCCCAAATCTGTGATTCATCAACATTTTAAAATAAAAATATTGGGACCCTTCGTGCAGTCCAGTGGTTAAGACTCCACGCTTCCAAGGTGGGGGTACGGGTTCAGTCCCTGTTTGAGGAGCTAAGATCCCACATGCTGCATGGTGTAGCCAAAAAAAAAAAGTGGAAATATTTACCTTTGCCCAGTTAGGCAGAGATATTATAGCACTGTCTCCTGGGTAAATACATTCCATTCACATGTCAAATTCTGATTTATCTTTTAAATCAATTCTTCTGTAGAAAAACATCCATTTAAAACTAACCCTTTTCTTTGTGAATAATAAATGCTTACCTGTCTTAAAACTTTGGCTTGAATTTTCACATGGCCCTTTAAACTGTATTGTGTGCTGAAGTATCCATTCAATCGCTATTATTATTAATACACTTAATGTTCATAATTAAGAAAATCCATTATTATATGTTTTGTAAGCAAGGCTGCCCTGAACTCTTCCCAGGAATGGCTTTGTAGTCTGCTCATTCTTGCTTAGCCACAGATTCTCTCCCTCGTTCTCGTCGCCCATTTCTTTGTGGTAATATTACCTGGCACAGTTAAGCCTCCTATCAAACTAGTGTGGATTTTTTGCTTGCTTTCTAATTTTTTCTCTTTCCAAATAAATTGTATTTTCAACTTAATGTTCTTATTACACAAATTTCTCATCCATTTTTTCTATATATGTTAGCTAGAGGCTAATGACTTTAAAAACAAGCAAACAAGTGATGCTCTTTTTATCATCTGGGCTTTCTCCTGCTGCTTTGTGTACAGCCTTTTCTAAGGGCAGTCCTAGTGTTTCCTCTGCAGTTTCACTGAGTGAACTGTAGTAACGTTGAAAGTCTCTGTGGTGAGAATTCACTGTTTGTACCATTAGGAGGAGCTCTAAGCCACATAGTTAACCTGCTTGCTTTCCTAACTTTTCAACTCACCCTTAAAACATTCTGTACACTAAGGCACTCTTCCACTCTTCCAACTTAAATAACTTTAAGTTATTTTCATTTTTTTCTCTTATTTTGTACTATTATGGGATGAACTGAAACTATAGTGTGCATCTTGGGGTTAGTGCTGTAATTGAATTGGTCACTAATACCTGTCCAGCTTCACATTTAAAACACAATAAATTGAAAGGAAAACAAGTTGCCACCTTTGAATTTTCTGTTTTGAGGAATTAACTATTTGAAAATGGTGAGAAGTGCAAATATTCACAGGTCTTACTATTAGAAGGTAATACTGTAAAATGTCCCCATGAGTGAATCTCAGTTGTACAGGGAAGAGAGAGGGTGGTGACATAGTTTCAACAGAATTTTTTAAGTGTCTTTGTTATTTTTAGGTTTTGTTTCATTTTTTGTTTTTGATTAAAACAAAATTTGAAGTGTATACCCCAGCAAAATCTTGGCTTTTGTCAGTACACAGAAGACACAGTGAAAAAGCATTGAGGAACTGTAGTGTGAGGAAGGGTTAAGAAACAGTGGTCTAGGTAGAGGGAATTTGCCATATAGCAAACAACATTCCATACTCTTTTCAAATGCCTTTGCATATGTAAGAGAAAATACATGTGCTCTTCTCTTTCTAAACATAGGTTGTGAAAGTGACTTACTTTTTAAAGAAATGCAAGTTCTCAGTTTTAAAATAGTTCCATCTTCTAGCTTACCTTTTCTAATATAGAGAAAAATTACTTCCTAATCTTAATCAGTGTGTAGCAGCTAGTTAATAGCCACAGACTTTTAGCTGAAGCTTATATAAGCCAAAGGACTAGTTGCCAAAAGGCATACATGGTTTTTTTGCTCTTCTTTTTTGACCTTTTAATTGACATATATTCACATACTATGAAATTCACCCTTCTCAAGCATACGATTCAGTAGCTTTTAGTGTATTTGCAAGGTTGTGCGCCATTGTTGTTTTTGAGTCGCTCAGTCGTGTCCAACTCTTTGCAACCGCATGGACTGCACATGCCAGGCTTTCCTGTCCTTCACCATCTCGCAGAGTTTGCTCAAACTCGTGTCCATTGAGACAGTGATGCCATCCAGCCATCTCATCCTCTGTCATCCCCTTCTTCTCCCAACTTCAGTCTTTCCCAGCATCAAGGTCTTTTCCAGTGAGTCGGCTCTTCCACATTAGGTGGCCAAAGTATTGGAGCTTCAGCCTCAGCATCAGTCCCTCCAGTGAATATTCAGGATTGATTTCCTTTAGGATTGACTGGTTTGATCTCCTTGTATGTTGTCCAAGTGCCATAGTTCAAAAGCATCAATTCTTCAGTGCTCAGCCTTCTTTATGGTCCAGCTCTGACATCCATACATGACTCCTGGAAAAACCAAAGCTTTGACTAGACGGAGGGTAAAGACGGTCGGCAAAGTAACATCTCTGGTTTTTAATACGTTGTCTGGGTTTGTCATAGCTTTTCTTCCAAAGAGCAAGCATCTTTTAATTTCATGGCTCCAGTCACCATCTGCAGTGATTTTGGAGCCCAAGAAAATGAAGTCTGTCACTGTGCAACCATTACCACCATCTAATTCCAGAACATTTGTATCATCCCTAAAAGAAACCCCGAACCCATTAGCAGTCACTCCCTATATTCTACTTTTTCTAGCTCCTGGCAGCATTAATCTGCCTTCTATGTCTATGGATTTTCATATTCTGGTTATTTCATACTAATGGAATAATACATCATATAGCCTTTTGTGTCTGACTTCTTTCACTTAGCATAATATTTTCAAGCTAGCCATATTGTTGCATTTTTTGGTACTTTCCATTCCATTTTATGGCTGCCTAGTATTCCATTGTATGGCTGTACCACATTTTGCTTATCCATTAATCAATTAATGTACATTTGAGTTGTGTTCACCTTTTGATTGTTATAAGTAGTGCTGCCATGAACATTCATGTACAAGTTTTTGTGTGGACAAATGCTTTCAGTTTTCTTGCAGGTGGATTTCCACAGGTGGAACTGCTGTGTTACATGGTTATGCTGCACTTAATTTTTTGAAGAACTACCAAACTGTTTTCCAAAGCAGTGGCCCCATTTTACATTCCCACTAATAATGTTTGAGAGTTCCAATGTCTCTACATTCTCACAAGGCTTGTTACTGTCTGACTTTTTGGTTATAACCATCCCAATGGGTATGAAGTGACATCTCATTGGCGTTTTGACTCACATTTCCCTGATGGCCAGTGAAATTGAGCATTTTTTCAGGTGCTTGTTGAACAGTTGTGTCTCTTCTTTAAGGAAATTTTTGTTGTTGTAAGAATTCTTCTGGATACTTGACCTTTATCAGATATGATTTGCAAATGTTTTATCTCATTCTGTAGGCTGTTTTTTCATTTCCTTGGTTAGTGTCCTATGAAACACAAAAGTTTCTTAATTTGATGAAGCCCTGTATATATATTTATATACTTACATGTATACATATATGTGTATTTCATTGCTTGTACCTTAGATGCCATATCTAAGAAACCATTGCCTACTTCAAGGTCAGGAAGTGTTGGCTAACTTTCCTTGTAAGTGTTTCATAATTTCAACTCCTACATTTAGTTCTTTGATCCATTTTGAATTAATTTTTGAATATGACGTAAGGTAGGGATCCAACTTCATTCTTTTGCACATGGATATGCAGTTATACCAGCGATAGTTGTGGAAGACTGTTCTTCCCCAGTTTCTCTCTTGTTGAAAATCAGTTTAACCATAATTGTATGGGTTTATTTCTAGACCCTTAATTGTATTGCATTGGCCAAAAGGATAAATCTTGGGAGAGTATAAATAAAAAATAGGTCATTGCCTCTGCCTCTTGGGGAAAGGCCACGATGTAACATTTTATTTTCAAATTCTCAAGCATTTTCTTCTTTCTTACATTGTAAGAAAACTAGAGCACATCAATTCTTAGTGACTACAGATAAATGCACAAAATATGTAAACTATGTAAACTTTCTCTTATTTTTAAATCCAACTTCAGATAGCCTTCAGGTAGTGCCTCTGAAAGAAGGCAATTGGTAGAAACTCTAGAATAATCTTTACCAACCATTCCTTGGGTGAAAGCTTCTTTGCTCTCCTTCCCCACACCCCAGCTGCACTCTACAAATGAGGAAATGCATTTAAGTGCGATTTTACTTGTTACTGTTTTTAATACCTTTTTATCTTTACAAAAGCAGTAAGAATAGAAAGAAAATACAGACAAAACATTTTTAATTAAAGTATCACATTCTTACCAGTCATATCACTATAACTCCCTAGTTCAGTTCTTTCAGATCTTTATTTTTGCAAATATACACATATAGTTGTTTTAACCAAAAATGAGATTTTATAGTCTATACAAATTGAGCCTACTCCTGTAGTCAGTGGTCTCCATCTGCCGATTTCAGTAAATTTTCATTTCATCTAACACTCAGGCTGTATGTATTCAAATTCCCAACAGTGTCCTTTCTCTCTGCTTTCTCCAGATCAATATCTAGTCTGGGACTTTTGTACTTAACTGTTAGGGCTAGGTCACTTTCAACCTAGTATATCTACCTCCATCCCTCCTGTTGGCTTCTCAGTGTAACCACACTCGCTGGTTGAAAAGGTCAGTCCATGTGTCCTAGAGGATGTCCCAACCTCTGGATTTGTCCATTTGCTTCCTTCAAGTAGTTTTCAAATGTTTCTCCATTTCCCTTATTTCCTGTCAACTGGATATTCTGTCTAAAGGTTTGATGGATTCAGGTAAAACATTTTGGCTGGAAGACATCACAGGTGCTGTGTCACATCAGAAGACACAATGTCATTTTGACCCTATCGTGAGTGATGCTGAGATCGACTACTGGTGAGAGGCTGCCCTTTCCCATGGAGCTTTCCAGCTGTTCACTCTGAGACTAAAAAGTGTACCGGCCTCTCGGGTTTCATTTTGGAATAATGCAGATAGTCAGTTTCCCATCCACTTCATAGTTTTTCTGTGATTTAAATGCCATTAAAAATGTAGATTTTAATCAGAAAGAATTTGGAGTGTTAATTCTATTCTTCTGAGAAACCCTAGAACTGAGGTTGATCTGCTGATGGTTTCAGTGTGCCTGAAGCTGACCTTCATATTGGAAGACCAGTCTTAAAAGTCTGATGTTTGGTTTTTTCAGTTGTTCTGTAAAATATTTTTATTTCAGCCTGAACTCAAATGTGATTACAACAGAAAAGTGCAGGTATTAAAGACCTGCATCTGTCTTTCCTTTCTTGTTTCATCTCCTGACTTCCTTCACCACATCCTAAGGACAAAGAAAAATTTTAGGCGGAAGAAATGACTTGTGTCCCACCTAGTAGAGTACCATAAAGAGAACTGAGCCTTGTAGAGTCAACAGTTTTAAACGAACTTTGATCTAAAATTAATATCATTATGACTGCAACTATTCTTTCAGTGTATTTAACATCCTAGAAAAAATAAAGGTTGAATTACAGTCCTATGCTCAATGTGAGCCACAGTTGAGACTCGGTTGGCATTTTCTGTAGCGCACTGAAGGACCCAGGTCAGCAGGAGCTCTTCCTCTCTGTCCTGGGTCCCACACTGCTCATTTCTTATACATGGGGCATTTCATCTACAGGACCCATCAGGTTTCCAGACTCCCCTCTCCCTGAATCCCTCCTGCCTGGGTGCATTCTCGGCCTCAGCAGCTGGCCCTAGTGCTGCAGGCTTTGGACCGACCATCTGTCTCCCAGTGGAGCAGAGTCTGGGTGTTTTTGAGCTGAGGGCGTTCTGTCTTGGAATTCCCCTTTGGGGTTTCACCTGAGGTGAAAATTACTTAATGAGGGCTTGTGCCAGACATACTTTATGTTGAGATAACTGGTAGTTTCTCAGTGGGGAGGGGGACATCTAATCAGGTGGAGTTTTACTAGGGCTTCAGCATTATATTTCTTCTTGGTAACTGTTTTTTATTTTTGGCTGCGCTGCACAGCATGCGGGATGTTAATTCCCCAGCCAGGGATCAAACCTTTGCCCTCCTGCAGTGGATGCTCAGAGTGCTAACACTGGGCCACCAGGGAAGTCCCTAGTAGCATTTTAAAAGTACGCCTGGGTAGATTCTTCTAACTTTAAGTAGAGCTGTGAGCTGTACACGGGTACAGTTAGGCATGTCTGACTGTAATGAACATACATAAATTCTGTGTGAGTTTTCAGAAGAGATTTCACCTCGGGCACAGAAAGCACTCAACACCAAGGTGTGACGAGGTTCAGGGACTGGCGGAGGAGAAGATACTCAGGTCCCCACAGGTTGCTGTCTGCTTTGAGAGTGGATTTTCTCCCATTTGGCCCATAGCTCGAGTCACTTTAAGACACGTCTTTTTTCATTTGTCAACAGGAAACCGAAAAGAGAAGAGCACCTGAGTGAAGAAGCCATCAAGGTGATCTCCAGCCTTCCTGACCTAACGTTCATGCATGCCAAGGTGTTGATGTTCCCGACCACCTTGACACCTTCTACAAGCTCCCAAGAGAAGGCAGATGGATAACTGATGTGAACTGGACAGTTTCAATTGTTTTTCCTTCCCTCCAGCCCTTCCCTACCATCAAAAGCATACCTGCTCTAATTAAAAAAAAAAAAAAATTAAAAGTTCAGCTGATTTGTTGGTAAGCCGCACTAGAAAGGTATACATAGTAATGTATATTTATTTACATACTGAAGTCATAAATTTATATTAGAAACAAATGTAAATAATCGGGGGTGAACATTTTTGAAGATTTATTCTTTTTGTGTTGCTGGGGTGTGTACATTTACGTCTTTGTGAAATACACTGGTGGTGTCCTTCTTACACAACTTTTGAAATAAAAAATGAAAATTAAAAACCCAAATCTCCACTGTCTATGAAATCCCCTTCAGCCTTTTCAGATTTCATTGAATGTCCCATTAATTTTTCATATTGTATATTGAATTACTTTTGCTATCATAAATAAGCTCCAGGTCCCTGTTTAATTTTTTTTTTTTTTTTTTTAATTTTATGTGTGGTGGGTTTGTTTCAGGTCTGGCTTTTGTTACCATTTTTGTGCTCTTTTTTAATCTTTTCAATCTGGCCTATTGCTGTTTGACCTTTTGCAAGGTACTTGCATTGATTGGTCTTTTGTTATAGGGTATGGATCATTGTCAGAACTTGATTGAAGGGGTTTAAAGAGATTGTGTGTGTTTTAAATCAGTTTGGTTTGGAGAAGGACCAAATTACATGAATGTCTTACAATGAAATTTACTTGTTACTGATTTTTTTTGTTCTATTGTACCACTATTTTTTGAGGATTTTGCACAGTGTAAAATGACATAATCATAGATTGCTATGGTTTAGGCTGTATATACAGTAAAAACTATGGGTTTTAAATGTTTGGGGAAATTCCTATGGAAAAAAGCAAGACATGTAGAAGAACCTCTAACAAGGTTAATGTGCATGCCTAAGGTCTTTTGAGATTTCAGTGTGTAAATTTCCTTTTAGCTTACACAAAAATAAAATAATTTAAAAGAAATTTAGCCTGGTGTCTGTACTTTGGTATCTGAGGGAAAATGTCATGAATTTGGACATTAAGTTTTATTTCATATTAATGTATTTCAATCCAGAGAAAATCATTTGGTAGGGCTTTCACTTTATTAAAACCAAGAAGAATTAGATTCTCACCCATAAGAATTTGAAACAACCCTTTAAATAGCTAAGCTGTTTTTATGTAGAACATGAGATCATACAAGAAATTTCCATGATTCATTATAATGTATCTTTGTCAAAATTGGTGAAGTTAAATAGGGATGTATAGGGAATTTTTTTTCTTCCTAAGAAAATATATGCATGAAACTAAGGTGAGCAGAAAATTTCTTAAAAGCACTTTTTAAATATTGTTACTAGATTAGGTGTTGCTTTAGCAAAGTCACATGACCCATTTCATTAGAAGCAGGCAGTCAGCCCAACAGTAGTCCACCTCATCGGCTACGGGAATGTTCCGTTGGAACTCGTCTGTACCTCTGTCACTGACAGAGATTCCTGTGTGGCCAGGTTATTACACGGGCCACTGCAACAGTTGCTGGAGTGTACTTTAAGTAAGGCCTGAAGCAACGGTGCTTATCCAGTCCATCTCCTGCCATTTCCCCCAACTTTTTTTTTTTTCAGAGAAGGCTTTCCTTCAGAATAATCACAAGTTATCAGTGCCCAGTGGACCTTCTGAATGGAAGGATAAAAGTATTCCTCAGCAGACTTTTACTTGTTTCAGCAAATTGAAGCTGAAGGGCTGCTTATACAGTCCATTACAACTAAAGTATAATGGTAGCTTTCATCAGCCTAAATTCAGAGCCCATTTATTAGCTGTGATACCATGGAAAAGTTAATCAACTTCTCTGAGCCATAGTTCCACTGTCTTTAAAAAGGGGAATGATACCACCTACCTGTGGGGTTGATGTATTAAATAATAAATGTAAAACATTTATCATATGAGGAAACCATCAATAAACAATAGAGCATAGTTCACAAAATCTATAAAGGCCCCTGTGGTCCCAGTAGATTCAAGAAGCAGTCACAGGAAACAGGATCACTTAAGTTACTGTGCTATAATTTAAAAGTGGTCAAGTGGACATTTCTCAAGAAAGTGCCCCTGCTTTAATGACACACAAAGTAAATTGGTCTTAAACTCAACTTTTCAATAAGCCACATTTCCCTTTCGTGTGTCATATTGGCCTTTGATGTTTTAGTCACAACAGGTACATTAACACTTGGTTGTCATAGGTTAAGGTCAGGGGTCTAGTCCTGAGGACCAAAAGTCTTAGCTTTTCAGCTTTCCGTTTTTCAGCTTTTCAGCTCAGCTTTGCACCAGATCAAGGCTTGAATTACACTGGAAAGCAATAACTAGCAGGGCTGGTGCGGGAAAAGCCTTGCACATCTCCGTGGGAATCTCAGCAACGGGAGAGGTTATTGGCTGCAAGTTTGTCTTGATCTTCAGCTGCTTCTCAGAGCAGCTGCCCATTTGTCCTTCTCAAAGTCAGCCAGAGGACCCTGCAGAGGTGGGGAGAAGAAACCAAGGAGTCAGAGACCCCAAAAGCCAAGTCACACACAGTGAAGACTGATTTAGCCTTGGCTCAGACGGTAAAGAATCCGGATGCCTGCAGCGCAGGAGACTTGGCTTCAATCCCTGGATTGGGACTATCCCCTAGAGAAGGGGATAGCATCCCACTCCTGTATTCTTGCCTGGGAAATCCCACAGATAGCTACCAGAGGAGCCTAGTAGGCTACAGATCATGGAGTCACAAAGACTCAGACACGACTGAGCGACTAACACACTTTGCATCTTCCACATCCTAAAACCAGTACACTCATGCCCTAGGGTCTCATCTTACTTGATGGCCAAATCCAAATAGCCATACCTAATCCCCCAGTTAATTCAAGTCAAACGACAAAGTTATAGGAGAAACTTCCCTAAATTGAGTCATGTGTCACTACTATTTTTGTGAGTCATTCTTTTATAGAGAGACTTGCTCTTCCCTCTACATGATTGTCATGCTCTTTATTTAGAACTTGTTGTCTTTTTGCTCCCTCATGTTTCTTGAATCAGGATTAGGCTTGGCTGTGAGTAACAAAAACCAAAAATACTACATATAATAAGACTCATACTTTAGTCACATTTGAACTTCTCTGAAATTGGAGTGTGTCATACAATTGGATGGGGTAGCTGTTTAATTGGCAGCAGTTTCTTTTTCTTAGTGATATATAAAATAATGCTGTCTTACGTTCAATGACAGAGTTGGTGGGAAATGGTAATGGTGGCTTCCACATTAGCAGTCTATTTCTCTTGCCTGTTCAACATCAGAAAACAGTCTGGGGATAGTAAAGAGGCTTCATAAGCTCATCCAAAATGGAAACTCTTAGCATCCTGTCCTGCGATTCTCAACACATGGTCTCTCTTACGGTCCAAGTATTCTCTTTGGGGTTCAGCTGCCAAGTCTGCATTCCAGCCATCATGGGAGAAGGACATACTCCTTTCCGCTAAGGACACTTTCCATAATGTATAGACAGTATTTCTAATTCCAACCTATTGACTAGAACTTAGTTGCAGTGCCATCAGTTGAGTTCAGTTGCTCAGTCGTGTCCGACTCTTTGTGACCGCATGGATTGCAGCACGCCAGGCTTCTCTGTCCATCACCAACTCCCAGAGCTTATTCAGACTCATGTCCATCGAGTCAGTGATGCCATCCAGCCATCCCATCCTCTGTCGTCCCCTTCTCCTCCCACCTTTTATCTTTCCCAGGATCAGGGTCTTTTCAAATGAGTCATTTCTTCACATGGTGGCCAAAGTATTGGAGTTTCAGCTTCAGCATCAGTCCTTCCAATGAATATTCAGGACTGATCTTCTTTAGGATTGACTGGTTGGATCTCCTTGCCGTCCAAGGGACTGTCAAGAGTCTTCAACACCACAGTTCAAAAGCATCAATTCTTCAGCGCTCAGCTTTCTTTATAGTCCAACTCTCACAACCATACATAACTACTGGAAAACAATAGCTTTGACTAGATGGACTTTTGTTGGTAAAGTAATGTCTCTGTTTTTTAATATATTGTCTGGGTTGATCATAGCTTTTCTTTCAAGAAGCAAGCGTCTCTTCATTTCATGGCTGCAGTCACCATCTGCAATGATTTTGGAGCCCCCAAAAATAAAGTCTGTCACTGTTTCCATTATTTCCGCATCTATTTGCCATGAAGTGATGGGACCAGATGTCGTGATCTTAGTTTTCTGAATGATGAGTTTTAAGCCAGCTTTTTCACTCTCCTCTTTCATCAAGAGGCTCTTCACTTCCTCTTCACTTTCTGCCATAAGGGTGGTGTCATCTGCGTATCTGAGGTTATTGATACTTCTCCCAGCAATCTTGATTCTAGCTTGTGCTTCATCCAGCCTGCCATGTCTCATGATGTACTCTGCATACGAGTTAAATAAGTGGGGTGATAATATACAGCCTTGACGTACTCCTTTCCTGATTTGGAATCAGTCTGTTGTTCCTTGTCCAGTTCTAACTGTTGCTTCTTGATCTGCATACAGATTTCTCAGGAGGCAGGTCAGGTAGTCTGGTATTCCCATCTCTTGAAGAATTTTCCACAGTGTTGTGATTCACACAGTGCCATATCTAACTGCAAAAGATGTGCAGTACCATATCTAGCTGCAAAAGAGACTGGGAAATACCTTTATCCTGGGTGGCCAACTTAAAGGGATTCTAGTAGTGAGGAAAGAGAGAACAGATGATGTAGGACAACCAGAAGTCTGAGTCACTCTTGTTTTTCACTTCTCGGTCCTTATAAACAGTATGTCATGGAGCTAAAGTAGTACATAGAGAAATGAATTCTGGGACCATTGTCTCAGGCTGTAGCAATGCCTCAAATGGGATCTGTCACCTTTCTGTTGCTTTTCCAAGGGGGAGAGATCAATAGTGGGTAGCTCAGGTTTACCAGCACCTTTCAGAGGCACAAACACTGAGACAAATCACGGGTGGAAGTAGGGAGCAGTCTGGGGAGGTAGAAGGGACACTGGATTAAACTAGGAGTTGTGTGTTCTAAGTTTAGCTCTGCCACTAATCAGCTGTTAAGATCTTGGATAAATCCCTTTCTAAGTCGCAGGTACTTGATGCATAAAATGAGGGGTCGGAATCTACAGAATCAAAAGCTAAAGTAGGAGGACTTCCCTGGGGTCCAGTGACTAAGGTTCTGCATTCCCAGTGCAAGGGGCCTGGGTTTGATCCCTGGTGGGGAACTAGATCCTGCGTGTGTGTTCAGTCACTAAGTCGTTTCCAACTCTTTGCGACCCCATACACTATAGCCTACCAGGCTTCTCTGTCCATGGGATTCTCCAGGCAAGAATACTGAAGAGGGTTGCCAGTTCCTACTCCAGGGGATCTTCCTCACCCATGGATCAAGCCTGTGTCTTCTGCATTGGCTGGTGGGTTCTTACCACTGAGCCACCAGGGAAGCCCCCTAGATTCTGTATGCCATAACCAAAGCCCCTATATACCACAACAAAGATTGAAGATCCCAAGTGCCAGAACTAAGACCTGAGCGGCCAAATGAAAAAAAACATGGATTTTCAAAAAAACAATTTTAAAAAGCTAATTTGGAGAAACCTTAGAGAATCAGAATTTTAGAACTGAAAGTTCAGCTGGCCCAGTGCTCTGCAAGTCACTCCCAGAAGCAGTGTTGCAGGAGGGCTGGGCCCTGCAGCGATGGGGGTGTCCATAGTGACACACTGGGTTTATATGGGGAGCAGGGAGATTTGCAGACGATTCACTGGAGCAAAGGGTTCCATTGCTAACAAACATTGGGAGCCAATGATGATTACATTCCCAGAGCTGAAGAAATTGAAGCCTGGAAAAGGAAATTGGCATTCACAATGTTACTCATCTATAACCAGGGGCCCTACCTGAATCCAGTTTCCTAATTCTCGGTCTTTTACACTCTCTTGCATCTCCCCTCTGAACAGGCAGCCAGTTTAGCCTTTGCCCGAACAACTGCAGGACCTCATGTGAGCTCAGACTCCCACAGGTTGTTTGACCCCACACACACACACCTGCTTTGCAGGCCAGAACTGACGGTTAGGTAGAAGGGGCACCAGGTTAAGGTTGATTCAAGGGAGAAACCTAATCCCTTTACCATAAATACTGAAGACCAGTGTCATGCTCCCTGTCCCCGCCTTCTACCAGGTCACCCATGATAACATGGCTGCCAGGTCTTTCCTATACATGTCATCCTTCCCTGCATATTATTCCAGTTTACCATAATTCCTCTTACAATGTGCTCTCGAGGGCTCCCCTGGTGGCTCAGTGGTAAAGAATCTGGTTCCAAAGCAGGAGACACAGGTTCGATCCCCAGGTCGGGAAGATTCCACATACCTTGGAGCAACTAAGCCCAGGGGCCACAACTGCTGAATCCCATGTGCCTAGAGCCCCGGCACATCAACAAGAGAAGCCACGCAATGAGAAGTCTGCTTACCACAACTGGAGAGTAGACCCACTCGCCACAGCTAGAGAAGAAGCCTGTACAGCAACGAAGACCCAGCACAGCCCAAAATAAATAATAAATAAATAAATAAAATTAATGTTTTTGAATGTGCTCCTGAAACCGGACTAAATAAAATTAATGGTTTTGAATGTGCTCCTGAAACTGGACCAGATGTTGCTTCATCACTGGCAGAGGGCTCATATTTATTTCATTTCAGACACTTCTTTCAAATGTAGCCTACAATTGCATTATTGTAATGTAATGTTACCATACTGTCTATGGCAACAACATTGTCTCTTTAGATGGTGTAAACAGTCTTTTCCCCGTAATTGCCATCAAGCCAGATTTTTTCTATCATCTACTTGTGTCCTTGAGTTTCTAAGAACCAAAAACAGTTCTTCATTTGTCCTTTTACAACATTACTCTGCTAGTTTTGGATGACTATTTCAGCCTGTCCATCTCATCAAATCTTAATTGTACCATCTAGCATGTAGTCTCCCCCTCCTTCCTCAGCTTTGTCATCCACAAATTGACAAATAACCTGTGTGATCCAATCACCGACCCAGATATTGAGCTGTACAAATCCCCACAACTCCCCTTGCAGAGCACCAGGAAGACTTGGACACATCTTCCCAGCACAGGGACACTCACATTTCTCCATCTTGGCCACGGATCCTAAGAGCAGGCAAAGCTTTGCCAAATCCCTCTCACTCTGCTTCTGGGCAGTGCGTGGACATCCCGAGCATTTCCTTCACTCAGCTTGATGTCGGTGCCCTGGTGCTGCCAAAGTGTAAGGGCGGTAAAACAAGTAAGAGATAAAAGCATCTACTCAGGATGGGAGATTAAATGAGGATAATCCATAGAGTCACTGGCACATAAGAAGCACTCAGTAAATAATTTTGTATTATCATCCTTCGTTCAGGTCAGCACTCCATCACTGATGATACAGAGAAAGGCTGAGGCTGGGAGCAATGGCTGTCCTCCCGACAGTAAGTCAGAAAGGCCGCCTGACATCCACAGTCCCTGGATGCCCTCCGTGTCTCATGCCTCCGTTGTCCATCATGTTACCTCATCTTTTCAACAGGACAATCTCTGAAGCTAGAATTCATATCATTTCATATATTTTATTTTAGATTTACCACTTTCAAGAACTGCTCCCTTCCTTCAGTTTTCCAAAACTAGGATTTAAGGACTAGACAACGGTCCCCTTACCCACCCTGACCAAGAGTGTGAGTGGCGACGTCGGCTCCTTTGGCTTCCGCCTTTCGACTCACCTTTGGACCACGCTCACGCTCCTGTCCCCATGTGGTCATCTCTCTCCTGGGGGTCAGTGACTAGAGCCACAGAAAATCACAAAGGTCAACGGGTGCTGCGTCTGCCTCGGGAAAGGGGCTCCCTGGTTGCCGATGTAGTGTTTCCCAATGGGTCCTCAGCCCAAACAGGTAACACACGGTCTTGATCGAGCTCCTCATCCTTGCCCCTTCCCCAGCCATGCCCCAGGCTTCTGAAACCCGCCACCGCCCCCCACCCCCCAGGATCCCACAGACTTCTGGATCGAAGTATGTGCACCACAAAGCTGCACTCTCCCCTGCCTGCACACCCTCACCCCTGGCCTTGGTGGCCTGTCCCCATTAGCCATCCAAACCCCACCTTTGCTCAGGGCCTGCTCCCCTGCCTCATGCCTAATCCTCTCAGACCTGGAGTTCCTACCAGTGATGCCTCCTACACCCCCATCTCCTCCATCTTCAGGCCCCCAGAGTCTCTTGAGTGGCCACTGTGACAGCCCATGCTGACTCACCCCACCTCGCCTCCCTTCCCATCTAACCTTTGGCCAAGCGCAGAGTGCTCTTCTATCAGAAAGCCTTCCCGGTGCTCCTTTGCCCTCATGACAAAGTCTTAACTCCTCGGTGTGTCACAAAACATCTGGGGCTGCACCCATGTGTAGCAGGCTCTGCCAGGATGGCCAGCTGCTCTCCAGGACCCAAATGCCCCCTCCCAGGGTTGCTCTTCTTTACCACGGGGCCAGCGTCACCCCCGGAAGCCTTTCTGGTTGCCCCTCCCCTGCCCCGTCCATCCCCAACACCAGTTGGTTGGTCTCCTGCCACCCTGGGCGCTTGGCAGGGTTCTCTGATAATAAGAGGTTTACATTATTGTCATCCAACCAGCCTGCATTACTAGCAGTGCCACTGGGTGCCAGGCACGCGCTTTGCACACACACGCCCTCAGAATCCTCCCTGGAACTCTAAGAGGTCCCTGAACACTACTCACCCCAGTTTGCTGGGGATAAAACCATGACTTGGAACACTGTGTAATTTCCCCAAGGTCACTCAGCCAGGAAGCAGAAGAGTCTAGAAGCCAGGTCTATCTGATCCCAGAAGCTTCATGGCGTGATGAGGGCTGTCAAGTCACCTGTGGCCTTGCTCCTCGCTCCCTCAGGCTGGGAGCTCCTCGAGGGCGGGACCCTGTCTGTCTCCGATCGGGCCCACGGTCCCCAGCAGACATTCACCTTGTTCGCTTCTTGAACCAGTTAGTACTGAGCCCCTTGGCGAAATGGAGGGATCCTTCCAGCATCTGTCCTGTGCCTTGGCCTGCAAATATGAGAGCCTTGCCTCATATTCTGTCTGATTTTTCTCCAGATACCCTGTTCCATTGATCACTGACTCGATTCTCCAAGCTCTAACTAACTAACACCAATACCAACCCCATGGGATTTCGGTTTTGCTGAAAGCTATTTGTTTGGGTATGGTTTGGCCTTGATTCCTGCCTTGAACAAGCAGCAAGTAAGGGCTGGACATGGGGAGATCTCAGGTGCTCCTGGGGCATGGCTCCATAGCCCACCCCTTTCCTGTTTGGAAAGCTCATGGCTCTGTAAGGAGATTCCCAAACCCAGAATCCTGACCTCTCCCCAGAGGGGCCCTCAGTGGGTGGTGATGGGCAGTAAGTTCCTGAGTAAGGCCTGGGTGTGCTCAGACTTGGGGGTTCTCAGACAGGGCTTGATATCCCTGAATGACAGGGTCACACGGACAGTCACTGAACTCAGGGACACAACAGGGAAAACTGAAGGCATGCCCATGTTGAAACTTGCCCAGCCAACTGTCTGCTTCCAATATCCACCCCTCCTTTTCTCTTCTGTTCTCCAAAGCAGCACTTCTGAGTTAGGGCTGGAGGTGGTGTGGTCATGGCAGAGGGAGTTGCTCCTGACTTTTCTGTTCTGAGGCAGGCTCCCCAGTACAGCCCCAGCACCCCAAATCCACAGGATGACTGCCAGAGACGACTATGCCAGAGGCCCTCCTCCCATCAATAAATCCAAGCTTTAGCTGAATGGAGACATTTGACTGAAACCAGTATTTTCACTCTGAAGGAGAAGCAAAGTGTGACTCAAGGCTTAATGCCTTGGTCATGGGAAGACCGGTTTGAGTGGGTGAGAATTTGTTTCACTTTATTTTTGCTGAGTTGCCTTGGGAGACTGAACTTTGATCTGGGTGGGAATCACTAATTCATTGGCTCACAGGAAGACATAGACCAGTGTTCCACCTCCTGTCAGAAGAAACCAGTGCCCCTTGGCTCAAGGAAGAAGCCTGAACGCAGTCCCCAGCACCCCGGCCCCTCCCACCCACTCGCCCGCCTGCTTAGTCACCTTTCTTGGCCGCCTGGGTCCCATCAGCGCCACACCAGCCACAACCAGAGAGCTGGGCGGCTTGGTTTCCCTTCAGTTACTATCTTGTAACTCCCTCTTAATTTACAATCTGTTTGCTCTCTCAGATGTTTGGAAAGAAAACTCCTTAGTCAGCAGCCCTGGAAAGCTTCATTTTCAGTGAAAACTGGATCCTTCTTTCCCAGGTTTTTTTGGGGCTTGTGGCTGGAACCTAACATCTGTGAGGCAGGCAGGGCCTCATTGGCCCTATGTCACCAGATACCTACTGAAGGGATGCATTTGGGGTAGAATACGTGGGCAGAGCCCACCAGTGACAGCTGGTCTTTATCTAATATCAACTTCTGCCGACTGGAAGATGGGTGAGCTATCGGCCCTGAAAGAGGAACAAAGATGAGAAACATCCAGCCTAGCTCAGATGCTAGTGGGGACCCACCAGGAAGCCCTTTCACTAAGGGCTGACAAGAAAGCCACACAACCTGAACATCTTCCTGACTGCAGGGGAGTGTTCGCCACCAGGTTACTTAGCTCCGCGGGCTGGCCTCTCGGACAGGGTCCTCCCAGGCACTTCCATCAAAGGTGACGCATCAGCCTGCTCGACTTTGAACCGTCCTGTGGTGTGCTTCTGAAGATTGTGAAAGAAGGGGCAGGAGCTATTACTAAGGATGATCATTTCAACACAGGACTTGGTAGGGAACGAAGTACACCACTGGCTGTTGGGCCCTGGCTGTTCCAGGACTTCTCAGCTGTCCTCAAGCGTTCACGGCTAAGGAACCCTGAAATGCGGCCTGAACGTTGCTCCTGGGAAAGAAGCAGGAATGAGGCAACTGGAGTTTGAACCCTGGTGTGCCACTTCTTAACTGTGAAACTAGGAATCAGCCTGCCAAATGGGGATCAGCATTAAAGTAAAAAAAAATCAACAAAAACAGTCCTCTTAGGATAATTAAAGAAAGAACTTTTGTTAAACAAATTTGCACAAACTTGGAAACAATAAATACTGAGTGATGTAACATATTATTATTTCATTAATCATTATCGTTGTTATTATTGTTTAGGACCCCAGGTTCTTAGTGGGTACCCACAATGTGTCTCACCTGACTTGGGAGCCTTACAGGGAACGGGACTGCTTCTGACGCTACACCTGATTCAATAAAATGAATAAGGACCAGCAGGCCAGCTGTTCAGGACAGAAGGATTATGAGCAATTGACTCTTGATCTGAATGGCGGGGCTGCAGAAGTAGCTGAGCTCCACGAGGGGGCTCAGGAGATGCTGAAGAGGCTTAGAGAGAGGCCATGGCGGTGGTGCCTGGTATCATCCGGTGAGACCTCAGAGAACCCTCCCTGGCACTTCCCTCAAAGGTGACCCTTGACGTCCTGCCAGTGTTTTTAACTGTCTTGTGATGAGCTTGGAAGATAGGTGGAATGTAAACAGGGTTGTTCAGCCAGAACCCATCCTAGAAGGTGAATCCCACAAAGACTGTCCATTCTTTCACTCATTGAAGTTTGGTTAAGCACCTACTATGTGCCAGGTGCTGCTGCACATTTCCCTCCAAACACACAGAAAGTGCACACCCCTGGGTTTGGCAAGCAGTGCGGGCCCAGCCAAGCCCAGGAAGGTGAGCTCTGTCCCCTGGGGCATCTCATTCTCCTCCCTTGAGCCACCCTGAAACTTAAAATGCTTAGATTTTATTTACGTATTTACCGTGTGAAGAATTTCAGAATAAATCATGGACATCGTCCCCTGTCATCTCCACACGCCAACAGCATGTCCAATATAAAGGAATATTCTCCTAACTGCAAATACCATTATCACACCTAAGAAAATTAGTAATAATTTCTGAATACCCACCTGAAGCCCAGTCTATTAAAATTCCCCCGAAAGTCTGTAAAGTATCTTTTGTAGCTCATCTGTTCAGGTCAGTGTCTGCTCATGGAGTACACATTCACTTGACTGTATGTTCCTTTTGACCTAGAACAGTTCTCCCATCCTTTTATTTTCATTGCATTGATTTTTTTTTTTTTTGAGAGACCAGGCCAGTTGTAGAATGTTCCACATTCTGGATTTATCTGATTATTTCCTCCTGGTGTCATTTAGCTTTGTCCCTCTACCCGCTATATTTCTTCTAATAGAGTCTTTGTCCCTTCAGATTGCTTTAATGAAAATACAGTAGATTGAAAGTGAAAGTCACTCAGTTGTGTTGGACTCTTTGCAACCCCGTGGACTATACAGTCCAAGGAATTCTTCAGGCCAGAATACTGGAGTGGGTAGCCTTTTCCTTCTCCAGGAGATCTTCCCATCCCTTCTCCAGTAGATCTTCCTGACCCAGGAATCGAACTTGCTTGTAGGCGGATTCTTTACAAACTGAGCAATTGGAGAGATACAATAGATTGAGTGACTTACAAATAACAGAAATTTATTTCTCATATTTCTGGAGACCCAGAAGAAAGAGATCAAAGCTCCAGCTTGGCTAGGTTTTGGTGAGAGCCTGCTTGCTGGTTCACAGACAACACACATGGCAGAAGAGAAGGGAGCTCTCTGTGTCTCTTCTAACAGCACTAATCCCATTCATTAGGGTTCTACCCTCATGATCTATTCACTTACCAAAGGCCCCACCTCCTAATACCATCACACTGGGTGTTAAGATTTCAACATATGAATTTAGGGGAACACAAACATTTCATCTATCGCAATAGTCTTCCTAAAGGTCAATATCTTGAAATATCGCCAACTTCATCCAGCTTTCAGCAGAAGTTTTTGGGCTCTGCAAGGTAGTAGCGAGGGGTAAAGGTGCGAAAGAAACAGCCCTGGAGGTGCTCTTGCCATGGCAGGGAGGCCCAAAACAAGGGCAGGAAGGACCTATGTGCCCTAGGAAAGGTTCCCGCAGACAGCAGGGGGGCGTTCAGCAAATTTTTTCATCCAGAAACCCCCAGCTGTGCACTGCACAACTCAGGGGGTGCCTTCACAGAGGCACAAGTGGTACCGGTGGAGCTGCGTATCTGGAATCTCTCCATGAGCCCTATGATATAGGCACTATTCTCATCCCATCTTACACATACCATGATAAAACCTAGGCCCAGAGAGGTTAAACAAGTTGCCCCAAAGCATACAGCAAACCAGATTTACACCCGGAGGATTTGGCAGCCCGTCCATGCATCCATGCATTGCCTCCAAGCTCTGCCATCATCTTGGAGCCTCCCAATCAGCCCCTGAAGGATCTCCTGTGCTCTCACTATTCCACAGGTGACGACACTGAGGTTGGGCAAGTGGGAGCCAAGGAAGAGCCAGAGGAATTGAGAGGGGTAAGAAATCACCCTGGGCCGAGGCAGTGGCAATCCAGAAGGCTGCACAGCTCAGAAGCGTGTTCCTGAGATTCAGCTCCTGGGGGCCAACAGGCCAGGTCCCGGCCCAGCCCCCCATCGGTCTGCCTCCCTCTAGAGCCCCAGCCGGGAAAGATGGATTCTGGAGGAGGGGATGGTCTCAAGGTTAATATTCACCCTCATTTTCCACTCAGCATCAGAGTCACAGGGGCCCTCTGAGGAATGCGCTCTGTGGGTAGAGAGAGATTAATGAAGCAACCTGGCCAGCCCTCCCATACCCCAGCCACCTCCTTGGATCTTGACCAGATGCCTGTTTGCAGTTCTGCAACACAGCACCCCACTTCATGGGGAGCCTGCATGGTGCCAGAGCTCAGGCCACATGGAGACCGAGCTCATTAAGGCCACACACAGGGCAACTACAAGAGAGGACAGGCCCACTGCTCCCCCCTCCCCCTGCCAACTCCCCAGCACAGACAACACCTAAGTGCCCACAACCAACCTACAAAGAGGCGGAGATGGCAGCATGAGGAGTCCCATTTCACAGATGAGGAAAGCAAGGCTTGGAGGCTCTACTATTGACTGCCAGCCCCCTCAAAAGAGATGTCTCCCCCAAATCTGTGACTATGATTTTATTTGGAAAAAATAGTCTTTACAGATGTAATTAAGAATCTCAGAACGAAACATTCTGGATCAGGGCAGGTTCTAAGTCTAACGACAAGTACCTTTGTGAAAGAGGGATGGGTTTGAAAGTACTTAATGCTGTTGAACCATATACTTAAAAATGGTTAAAATGGTCAATTTTATGTTACACGTATTTTACCACAATAAAATTTAAATTTAACTCATTTTTTTTTTTTTAAGAGGGTGAAGAGGATGGGAAAAGAGACACAGAGGAGAAGGTGATGGGAAGATGGAGACAGAGATCGCAGTGATGTGTCTTCAAGCCAAAGAACTTGGGATCACCAGCAGAGGCCAGGAGATGGGCACAGGACAGGTTCTCCCAGAGACTCTAGAAGGAACCAACCTTCCTGCCTCCCTGATTTGGACTCCTGAGCTCCAGAACTGTAAGGGGAGCTCAGGAGTTTGTGGTAATTTGTTCCTCAGTCCTAGGAAACTACTACATAGAATGACCCTTGACCAAGGTCACGTGGCTCTTCTGTCACAGCGGCCTGGGGCTTCTAACTACAAATCTGTGCTTGGTACACTCTTGGGATGTTCCCTGACACTGCAAGGCAGGCCCCCGTGGTTCACAGGGCAGGCGGAGCTCAAAGGAAGGCTTCCATCTGTGTTTACCACCATGGCCAGTGCACCCCACCTTGAGAATGCAGTGTGACCCCCCCAGAGGAATCAAGTCATCATACCACTGCCTGGCATCTCTTTACGAGGCCATGTGCGCACAGATACCTCAGGAAGCTCTGTTGCTAATCTCTTTCTAAAGATTACCCGGTTAGTTCTAATGAGGTGGATGAAACTGGAGCCTATTATACAAGCGAAGTAAGCCAGAAAGAAAAACACCAATACAGTATGCTGCTGCTAAATCACGTCAGTCGTGTCCAACTCTGTGTGACCCCATAGATGGCAGCCCACCAGGCTCCCCCGTCCCTGGGATTCTCCAGGCAAGAACACTGGAGTGGGTTGCCATTTCCTTCTCCAATGCAGGAAAGTGAAAAGTGAAAGTGAAGTTGCTCAGTCGTGTCTGACTTTTAGTGACCCCATGGACTGCAGCCTACCAGGTTCCTCCATCCATGGGATTTTCCAGGCAAGAGTACTGGAGTGGGGTGCCATTGCCTTCTCTGCCAATACAGTATACTAATGCATATATATGGAATTTAGAAAGGTGGTAACGATAACCCTGTATGTGAGACACCAAAAGAGACACAGATGTATAGAACAGTCTTTTGGACTCTGTGGGAGAGGGTGAGGGTGGGATGATTTGGGAGAATAGCATTGAAACATGTATAATATCATATGTGAAACGAATCGCCAGTCCAGGTTCGATGCGTGATACGGGATGCTCGGGGCTGGTGCACTGGGATGACCCAGAGGGATGGTATGGGGAGGGAGGGGGGTTCAGGGTGGGGAACACGTGTACACCCGTGGCCGATTCATGTTGATGTATGGCAAAACCAATACAATACTGTAAAGTAATTAGCCTCCAATTAAAATAAGTAAGTTTATATTAAAAAAAAAAAAAAAGAAAAAAAAGACTATCTGGTTGTCCTGAATGACAGGAATGCTTCCAGGACCACATGCACTGTGCACTGCACAACTCCAGGGGGCGCCTTCACAGAGTCAACAGCACCTCTGGGGCTGTGGTGCACAACCCTCACCACTGCACAGGGTAATTGTGACCGCTTCCGCTGAGCAGGTCAAATTCCCAGGTTGCCAGCCCTTCGGGGAGATTGGCCCCACCCCACTGGTCCCAGATTTCTGGCAGAACTGTCTGGTGGGTCTCAGCCTGAGAATCATGTGGGCTTCATCAGTCCTGGGCAGTGGGAGTCTTTGTATGCTGGAGCCATTACCAGGAAATAAGACTTCCCAAGTCCTGCACAGACTCAGATCCAAAGGAGCCTCTCTCAGACCCAGATACTGGTGAAGCAGTCTGGGCCTGCAGCAGACCCTTCTCAAATAGGTTTGCTAAGGATTCCCTTGCTTCCCAGGTGACACTAGTGGTAAAGACCCCACCTGCCAATGCAGCTAGACCTACGAGATGTAGGTTTGATCCCTGGGTTGGGAAGATCCGCCGGAGGAAGGCACCCACTGCAGTACTCTTGCCTGGAGAATCCCATGGACAGAGGAGCCTGGAGTCCATGGGATTGCAAAGAGTCAGACATGACTGAAGCGACTTAGCACGCTTAGATTTTTGAAGACAAGTCAAGCTGAGACTTTAAATTATTAAGCTTGGAAGTGGTCATGAGAGAGTCCTATCACTTTGGGGGCCCAACAACATCCTTGTCCTTCCTATTAGTTTTTAACCTTTAGTTAGATTCTGTAAGCCAAATATTTAGACGCAGCAGCAGCAGCCTAAAGGAAGTCAGTCCTGAATATTCGTTGGAAGGACTGATGCTGAAGCTGAAACTCCAATACTTTGGCCACCTGATGTGAAGAAATGACTCATTGGAAAAGACACTGATCTGGGAAAGACTGAAGGCAGGAGGAGAAGGGGACGACAGAGGATGGGATGGTTGGATAGCATCACTGAATTGATGGACATGAGTTTGAGCAAGCTTCGGGAATTGGTGATGGACAAGGAAGCCTGACATGTTACAGTCCATGGGGGTCGCAAAGAGTTGGACAAGACTGAGTGACCGAACTGAACTAAAGAAAAATATGCAGATGAAATACTGTCTAGATGTATATATTTCATAGGTACATACATCTTTAAGAGGCATTTCTGCCACTGCAACCAGACTGTCTTATATACTGCTCTGAACCATCTGGACATTTTGTGGGAGCTTTCCTTCCTGCAGAGGGGAGCAGGAGTGGGTTGGGGAGGATGTGAAGGCCTTGAGGTTAACATGCTGGAAGCTGCCTCCAAGCTTATAAATTAAGAACTAGCATCTTTGAACTCACTGAGTAAATCTACAGGAAGATAGATTTAAGCTGAAAATAATGTCATTTCTACACAGTCTTAGGAGCATATATGTGCAGCCTCAAAGCTACTAGACTTTTTGCTCTGGAGCTCTCAGCCTGGTGAGAGCGGTGTGCCCAGCCTGGGGCTCCCCAGGGTCCAGCAGGGCAGGTGCAGGGGACATGGCCAAGCAAAGCTCCAGCCTCAGGTGTGAGGTACAGTAAGGACTGCCTCTGGCCCAGCTGGCTTTTCCAGTTCAGCCTGCACGTTCCTTCCTGTTCCTTCCCTCATCCTCTGGCAAACAGTGGCTGCAAACCAGCACCCAGAGAGCCAGGGGATTCCCACGGGGGGCCTTCCCTTGGGTAGGGGCTCTGCCAGCCTACTCTTGGAGGCCAGGAAGAGTGGGGGGAGGGTGGGCAAGCCGGGAAAGGTACCTAGGAGGCCCCCTTGGGCCTCCTGTCCTCCACCATCTCCCAGCTCCCCAGGGCCTCAACCTTCTTCTCCCTACACCCACCCCACCCCACCACCTGCCACTCACAGGTCGAGGTGGACGAGGTAGCTCTCTAGAGGGGGAAGGAAGTTCAGAAACTGCCCCTTCCAACCCAGTTGCTTTACACAAGGAGAAAGTGGGACCAGGGAAGTGAAGTGGGCTGTTAAAGGCCGCATGGCTATGAGAAGGCGCTCCGGAGATAGAACCTGGGGCTCTAGACGGTGGCTCTGGGTGCGGGGGCGGGGGAGAGGGGCCATGGGGGCTGGACGTGGAGCGGTCTCTCTTTCCCTCCTCTGTGAGCTGGAGGGGAGCCCAGCACTAGTGACAGGCAGCCACGGAGGTGGACGGGTTTGAGAGGCAGGGGCCCAGGCAGTCTGGACAGTCAGGAGAGACGCTCCAGTTCCGTCCCCCGTGGCGCCTTTGTCTTCCTGCGGCGCGGTGGGCGCGGAGGCCGGGGAAGCCGCGCGGGGCGCCCCGGAGCTGCCCCGGGGCCCGGGGAGGGAGGCCCGGCCGCCGCGCCCTGGGTGGCCGGAGGGGCCTCCCGCCGCCGAGGCGCCCGCCGCCCCCGTGTCACCCGGCCCAAGTCGCCGCGCCGCCGCCCGCGGTTCCGGCCTCCTCCGCCGCTTCCCTTCCCAGGGGCCCTGGGGTGTGAGCCTGGCCCGCCTCCCTGGGGCGCGCCCCTGGGTCCCTCCCTCCGAGCGCCCGGGCGGCCGCCCTCTTAAGTGTGGCCCCGGGACCAGCAGCAGCGGCTTCCCCCATCTTCGGAGCTTGCACTTGCAAAGGCAGCCTCCCGGGCCAGCATTGGTCTCTGGACCCCGCGCGCTGTGTTCACGGGCCCTGCCGGAGACCCACACGATCGCGAAGTCTGAGACCCGGGGCTATGGAGCAGCGACACCGCCCGGTCCAGCTCGGAGGGAGGGCAGACCCTCCCTCCTTGAGGGAGCGATCCTGTCTCCCTGTCCAGGAGCCCTCAGGTAGCCGGCTGTTTCTCGCAGCCATCGGCCTCTGCTGAGTAGTGACTGGTGAGGGAGAGGGAAGACCTGTTCCCATAGGCAGGCCGGGATTTCCGTACTAAAAATTGTCTTTCCTGGATGATGACCCGGAGTGACTTGGAAATTGACACAAATTGCTTCAAAGAATTGATCCCCTTAGCGTCTTTTTAGATTAAATCCCAAATTGTTTACAATGGAGGTGGGAAAAGCACTCTGGCTGTATTGTCCATGGCCTCTGAGACGCTCACATCCCCTGGAGGCTCATATATCCAGCCCTGTGCTAGAGAACCAGGACAATTGCTTTATGGATGTCATTTATAAACTGAATGAAAACCCATCCAACTAACTGTGGAACACTTTTGAAGATACTGATCTAAAGGCTCGCTAAAGATTATTCTCATTTTATAAAGAAAGACTACTTTCCTGACCTTGAAAACTGTGGAAAAAGGAAAAAGCTGTAGCCATATTTTGTCTGTTTCCCCCAGAATATTCTTTAATATGTTTACATAATGTCTTCAATAAAATTAAAAACATGCATACCTTTGGGCCCAACCCCTGAGGCCCAAGTCTCAGCTGTTAATCTAGTGACAAAGAAGTTTAGCCTAGTGGCCATGGCTTAGTGGGGCTGTCTCCAACTACACATCCATTTGCAGTCATTGACTTTTGAGTCCTTAACCCAAAGGAGTAATTCTGATGCTGGAGTTCAGGTGAGAATGGGGGGAAACTTGGGCATAGGTTGGCCAGTTCTCTCAGGTCCCATCTCGCAGGACCCTCCTCCCTGCTTCTGACCATTTGAAAAAGCAAGGAGAGTTGAAATTAAGAAGGTGGACCCTGGGGGACTGGGCCCTCCAGCTGGTAGTTAAGTAAATCTGGGTGGGTGGGGTTGGGAGAGGGTTTGATAGACAAGGGTTTGTTCAGAGCTAACTGTGATGTGTCAGGAGCCTTGGAAATATCCTTTCTCTTTGTCCCAACAATTCCATTTCAGGCATTTCTCCTATAGGAATAATCAAACAGGCTGTAAATGAATTACAACAATATGGGAGTGGTTTAAACAGGAAGGGCACAATCACATGAGAGAACAATCTACAGCCGTCAAAAATGCTATTTTCAAAGAATTTCTAATATCATGGGAATTGTTTATAAGGTAAAAAAAAGCATCATAGAAAATGGTATTGTAAGATGTCCACTTCATGCAAAATGTGTATTATTTGTCTGAGTAAAAATATGAAAGTGAAGGTGTTAGTTGCTTAGCTGTGTCCGACTCTTTGCAACCCCACAGACTGTAGCCCGCCAGGTTCCTCTTGTCTCCAGGCAAGGATACTGGAGTAGTAGATTGCCATGCCCTTCTCCAGGGGATCTTCCCTACCCAGGGATCGACCCTGGGTCTCCTGCATTGCAGTCAGATTCTTTACCATCTGAGCCACCAGAGAAGCCCAAGTTAAAATGTGTGTGTGTGTGTGTGTGTGTGTGTGTGTTTAGTTACTTAGTCGCATCCGAATTTTTGCGACCCATTATGGCCTGCCAGGTTCCTCTGTCCATGGAATTTTCCAGGCAAGAATACTGGAGTGGTTTGCCATTTCCTTCTCCAGGAATATATATAATATAATATATACACAATATATATAATATAAAAACTATATATCTACAAATCCTATATATATGTAGAGAGAGAGATTGGAAAGAAATTTGCCTAGATATTAGCAATGGTTTTCTCTGGGTAGTGGGATTATAGGTAATATTTGTTTTCTGCTTACCTTTTGTGTTTTCCTTTTTTTTTTTTTCTACAATGAACACATTACTTTAGAATTAGAAACATAATTTAAGAACCTACCATTCTCTAAGCTTCCTGCCAGACTCAAAGATGAAGATACAAAGACACATTTTCTGCCCTAAGGTCAAAGGAAATGAGAGGTACCCAGAGAATGCCAATGCTGGGCAGGGTGGGATCAATGGTGAAGAGCGAGCTGAACAAGATGTAATGGGAGCCCAGGGGAGGGAGAGAGAACTCCTACTGGAATTTTAGCTCCTTGCGACAGGCACAGGGCTTTCCAGGTGGTGCTAATGGTAAAGAACCCACTTGCCAATGCAGGGGTGAAGTGAAGTTGCTCAGTCGTATCCGACTCTTTGTGACCCCATGGACTGTAGACCACCAGGCTCCTCCATCCATGGAATTTTCTAGGCAAGAATACTAGAGTAGGTTGCCATTTCTCTCCAGGGGATCTTCCCGACCCAGGGATCGAACCCGGGTCTACCGCATGGCGGGCAGACGCTTTACTGTCTGAGCCACCAGGGAATCCCGCCAATGCAGAAGACACAGGTTCCATCTTTGGGTCAGGAAGGTCCCCGGGTGGGGGGCATGACAACCCATTCTTGTCTGGAGAACCCTATGGACAGAGGAGTCTGGCAGGCTGCAGTTTATAGGGTTGCAAAGTGTCAGACACGACTGAAACAATTTAACACACACACGTGGGGCAAGCACACAGGCAGTCAGTATATATGATACAAAACATAGAGCATGGTAGTATGAGAATCCACTTCTGTTCCTTAATGCCCTGTGGGTTTAGGCAAGTTATGAAGAACTAGTCTGACTTTCCTCATCTGTAAGATGGGGTAACAAAAATCTTCCTGTAAACAATAAGGTATTGGAAATGAAGCTTGGTCCCTGGGGCAAAGTGCTCGATAAAAATCAGGTTTACAGTATAAACACATGGTTTAGTTTAGTCTGAGTGGGAAAGTGCAAAGGCTGTTGGGTTTGAGAGGAGAGGGTAGGAGAGAAGGCAGGGAGGTTGCATGCAGGGACACAGCTTTGGAGGCCCAGTTCCACTTAGCACTGGGGGCCTGGAGACCACGTGGGCAGGGCTGCCTCCTCTGTCCTGAGAAATGGAATAAGTGGGGGCCATGGGGATGGAAAGGGGGCTGGAGATTCCCAGGCTGGACTCAGATTGCCCTCAGCTCTGACAGGTGAGGGTAGGGAAAGGGCGTGGAGAGACAGGCACAGAGCGCCCCAGGCATTTTCTGGGGATCTACAGTGTGCATACACTGCTTTTCTTAAAGTCTTCTCAACAGCCCGAACATCAGCATTTCATACATGAAGAAACTGAGGTTCGGGTTCACACACTCGCACCAAGTGGGCCAGGGTTCAAGCTGATGAACCTGTTCTACCATGTTTGGCCGTCCTGCATGTGCCTGACCTGGAGAGGCACCGAGCCAGCCTGGGGCTTTCCAGGGACCTTCCTGCCTGGATCACCAGAAAGACCCTTTCATCCCATCCTGTCCCCCAGGTGGGACCGGCATGACCTGCGCTCTCGTAGGGGAAAAGGATGGAGCCTTTGAGTTTTAACGGTACTCAACTTTGTTTGGAGCCTGCCATAAACCCTTCAGGAGGATTAGAGGTGATGCCAGCAGCCCCAGGGAGGTGCTCCAGAGAGCCCTCCCATGCCCAGGGCAGGCCTGGAAGCCAGGGGGTTGGTACTGACACCTTGGCTATACCCCTCCTGTCTCATGCTGACCTCTGAAAGGAGAGGAAATGTCTCAGATAAGACTTCAACTCTAAACCTCGAAGTCCCAGAAAGGGCAAGATTGCTGTGCATCTGAAGGTGGGTGCAGTAGAGAGGCAAAATTTCGGAAAAACCCCAGCCTCGTCCCCTCCTCTTAGAGTTCAGGCTGTCTTCAGGGAAAGTCTAATTGCCTGAGTGAGCATTTTTAATTTTTTCCAATCCACCTGGCAGAGAGCCTGACCACAGCGTCTGCCTCACCCTCTTTCCTGAAACTCCAGCCTCCTCAATGGGATTATAGAATTTGGGAGGAGGGTGCTGTGTTGCTTCCCAGTTCTGCTGCCCATTTTTCACCAGAGAAAACTGAGTGTCAAAGAAATGAAAATAGATTCAGTGATGAAAGCATCTGGAGCCAGACAGTGGGAGAAACCTAATTTATAACAAGGATTCTCAGCCATGACTACAAATTAGAAGCACGAGGACACTTTAAAAAATATTGAAACGCAGGCGCCACCAAATATTTACTCTGGGATGAAGCCTTTCTGCTTTCTTCCTTCCTTCCCTTGTCATTCTTCCTTCCCCCCTCTTCCCTCCCTCACTTTTATTCTTTCTTTGTTTAAAAAGTCTTCCAGGTGATTCTAACATGCCAGGGTTGAGAACTACTCACCTAAAGAAGATAACTGTGTTAGAAAGATTATCCGATAGAAAAATAGACAAAGGACATGAACGGTCAATTGAGAGAGGAAATAAAAATGGCTAATAGGCACATGAAAAACTGTTGACCCCAATTAATAATGAAAGAAATGCTAAATAAAACAATAATGAGATAGTGTTTCATGTATCAAATTATCAACCTTTTTTTTTAAATGAAAGAATATTCTAGGAATAGCAATAGTGTGTGTGTGTGTGTGTGTGTGTGTGTGTGTGTGTGTGTGACTGGAGCAGGAGTCTCTGTTTATGAGGATACCTGCCTACAATCTTTCCTGAGGGCTACCTGACAACACGCTCACACCTTTTGATTCCTTAGTTTTACTTCAAGATTCTAGACAAGGATGCACGGAGATTTTAACTACAGTTGCTGATCACAGGAGGAACAAAAAGTAGAAATTCCTAATTACTTAACATTAGGAGATTAGTTCAATGAATCATTATGGTACAGCCATAAAACAGAATACCATACAGCTGTTGAATATATTAGGGTAGGTGAATAAATATGTCCCTACTTGAAAAGATGTTTAGATAAATTATTGAGTTAAAGAAAATGCAGTTTCCAAATAATAATAATAAAATTTTTGCTCTGTTAGGAAAATAGAATCTGAAAAGGGGTATGTGTATGTATGTATCTGCACTTGCTGCTGCTGCTGCTAAGTCGCTTCAGTCGTGTCCGACTCTGTGCGACCCCATAGACGGCAGCCCAACGGGCTCCCCTGTCCCTGGGATTCTCCAGGCAAGAACACTGGAGTGGGTTGCCATTTCCTTCTCCAATGCATGAAAGTGAAAAGTGAAAGTGAAGTCGTTCAGTCGAGTCCGACTCTTAGCGACCCCATGGACTGCAGCCTACCAGGCTCCTCCATCCATGGGATTTTCCAGGCAAGAGTACTGGAGTGGGGTGCCATTGCCTTCTCTGGTATCTGCACTTAGAAAGTGCATATTGACAAAAATATCTGCAAGGTTTTAGCAGTCATCACCTCTGGGTAACACAAAGGGACTATTTTACATTTTTTTTTTTTTTTGGTCTCTTATTTTTCTAGTTTTGCCATAGAAAGGGCGTACTTGTTTTTGTCAAAAGGAAAAAAACCTCATTTTTACTTTAAAATTTTACTTTCTAGAGCAAAATTTGCTAATCTGTTTTCTTCTGAGAGGGGAAAGGTCAACATCATGGGGCAATAAAACCTCCAGGTAATCTCCTGACCACTCATCTTCTTCATTGCGTCTCACCTTTGACCAAGAAGACAAACTAGTGGCTCAAATTGGATTTTTCCTTGTCTTCCAGGAGTTTTCCACATTGCTAGACTGAGAAATGGCTGAGAGAGGTGGCCCTGGGGAAGAAGAAGAAGATCCGGAGGTCTGAGGGATCCCCAGCAGAGTAGAGAAGAGTCCAGGTTTTGAAGTCCTGCCTCATCTCCATTTAGCCATGTTACCTGGCATCAGGCCCTTAACTTCTCTGAGTCTCAGTGTACACAGCTATAAAATGGGAATAATAGTAGTGCTGATCTCATGGATGGTTACAAGTCTTCACTGAGTTGATGCCATGTAAGGAGCTTAGCATGTCACCTGGCACATGGCACTCAATAAATGGCACTTCTGATTGTTTCTGATTTAGGAAGCTAGACCCTTCCTGCGCCAGGGCTGGGCAGACACACACAGGGAGTCTCTGATGGTTGTGACCCTCACTGAAGTCCTCTGACCATCTTGGGAGGGAAACTGGAGAAAGAGAAGCCTAGCCCCAGAGCCATAGACGGCAGAAGGGTCTGCATAGCTTCTGCTCATGGACTGATTCCCCAGGAGCCACACTTGATGAGGGGTATGGACCCCCGGCCTTTCTCCACACCCTGGCACTGCATCCTGAGAAGCCTGTGGACTGCTGTCCGTCTTGACTCTCCTTCCCTCCATGATAACTCCATTTACTGCAGCTCATGGGCAGATGTGTCAGAGGTCCCCAAGACCTATGGATTCATCTCACCCTTCCCCCAACCCTTATGAAGTAGGACAAAGGAATTAAAAGCTCACCATCCTCTTAACCCTCATGACTATCTCTGTGCCTGCAAGCCCCTCACTGTCAACCCAGCGGGGAGCTCCTATCGACACGCCCTAATGCAGAGCGAGGTGTCCCCAGGCATGGGGTTCCCCAGTCAGTGGAGTGGCTGAGGTCTCTCTCCCAGGCTCAGGGAGGCCCTCAACAACTGGTGCAGGTGCCGTCTGACAAAATGGGCTTTATGCCCTTGGGAATAAAGTGGCTTTATGGTTTCCAGAAGGTTCCATCTGAGAGTTACAGGGGTTGTGCATCCTCCTTGACCCAGAGGAAGCCATCATCATGGAGGCAGCCCCCCCTATTCTTCACCTGCCTCCAGGGCAGTTGGAGTTGTGGGCTGTCAGAGACCAGGTCCAGGGAAACAATGCTGGGAGGAGAGAGCCTTTATAGCACCCGTGCATTCCTGTTCCACAAAGAGCAGGAAAGTGTTGGGAGAACATTTCAGGTTTTTAGTACAGAGGACCTGGTGGGCCTGAATGAGTGAAGGGATGAATGAATGAATGAATGATTCAAGCTTACTTTTTTATTTCTAGAGTTAATTGTGCCATGCTTCCGGAGAAGGCAATGGCACCCCACTCCAGTACTCTTGCCTAGAAAATCCCATGGACGGAGGAGCCTGGTGGGCTGCAGTCCATGGGGTCGCTAGGAGTCGGACACAACTGAGCGACTTCACTTTCACTTTTCACTTTCATGCATTGGAGAAGGAAATGGCAACCCACTCCAGTGTTCTTGCCTGGAGAATCCCAGGGACGGGGGAGCCTGGTGGGCTGCCGTCTATGGGGTCGCACAGAGTCGGACATGACTGAAGCGACTTAGCAGCAGCAGCAGCAAGGAGCTTCAGTCATATCTGACTCTTTTGCGACCCTATGTACTATAGCCAGCCCAATCCCTGTCCATGGGATTCTCCAGGCAAGAATACTAGAGTGGGTTGCCATGACCTCCTCTAGAGGATCTTCCCAACCCAAGGACTGAACCCACGTCTCTTGTATCTCCTGCACTGGCAGGTGGGGCTTTTTGTTTGTTTGTTTGTTTGTTTTACCACTAGCGCCACCTAGGAAGCCCTAGAATTAATTAAGGTAGAATAAAACATCTGAGGACATACTAACAGCCACTAGAAAACAGTTCATTAAGCCCGGAAGCGTAGTTGTAGCAGGCAGCCACATTGTGCGTTTCCTGCCCAACAGCTAAAAGCAGAACTTGGGCTGCAGAGCAATATTTCGGTCAGCTATTGAATGAATGAATAAATATTACCAGACGTCTCAGCTAAGGTAGAAAAACTGGGAGGAAGCTCTGGGTCTGTCTCCGCACCACATAGAGTTAAAACCACTTGTACTTCACTGTGTGACCTGACAGCTCGGCCAGCTTTGGGAGTCAAACAGCCACAGATGGGAAATGCATTTAAAAAGTGAAATTAACAAAGCAGGAGGGGCAGGGGCAGATCAGGGGGTTTCAGTTCACACCTCAGGCCGCTTATTAATCTAGTAATGAGAGCAGAGCTTCTGCTACACAAACTAGTCAAATAACACCTGCCTGGGGCGGCAGGTCCTCCCCCCTCAGAATTACCCAACATTCTTAGATACACACACACACATACGCACACCGGGACTGTGTCCTGGGCTATTCTAATGTCTCAGCTGAGTTAGGGTAGGTGGGGACTGGATTTCCTGGAGGTGGAACTTCTGGCCGGGACCAGGTGCTCAATGACTTCTCAGGAGGGGTGGGTCGAGGCCATGGGGCAGCCCACTGCTCAGGCCTTCTGCCCTCATGGCTGTGCTGGGGACTCCTGGTGCCTTGAAGGCTCTCCCTGACCTGGGCTTGGTCCCTGGGGTAAGGGGCTGCCCTGGTTTGAAAGGGACAGGGGCAGTGGCCAGGCCCTGTCAGGCAGTATCTGGAGCAGACAGCAGGCCGGTGAAGCTGGGGTTTTTCTTCTGGGGCGTGGCCTCTTTTTGTGACTCAAACCCGGGGAATTTGGGAGCCCCGTTAGGCTGCTAGGCTCTGGCCGAAGTTGAGCTCCCAGGAGCCCTCACCAGGCTCAGAGTGAATGCACTTGGGTTTCTTAGCCCCCCTGGTCCCCTCCCATTCCCCTCAGTGGGTTCCTTTTGTTGTCATTAAATCCCCTCCAATCTCCCCTTCCAAAAGCTGGCAGATCCAAGTGGAATTCAACACCCAAACACTCACACAAAAGCTAGGATTAATAGCTGGCTTTGTCTGGGCACAGATGTGCAGCAGCTTGGAAGGGTGGGGGGAGCATTTTTCCTGCCACTTGAGTCAACTCGCCTGGCTCCGCACGGGGGGAAGGAGACGGAGGGGAGGAGGGTCGGCTGCACGGACCCCTCTCCACGGCGCTGGGCCCCACCTCTCTGAGCTGGTGCGCTCTTAGGGATCTTAGCCCCACCAAGGTGGCTCGGTCTCCCCTCCTACCCCTTCCAACAAATCACACTCCACAGCCAGCTGGCGCTCACAGGCCCTGGACTCGGTCCCTGTTCCTCTGGAGTCCGAGCTCTGAAACAGGCCCCAGCAATCCTCCAAAACCCCGCGAGCTGAGCAAACTAACTGGGGCGGGGGCTGACGGGAGGCCCACAGGAGCCTGTGAGCGCAGGCAGTCAGGGAAGTTTCCCAGAGGAGGTGAGCGGTGAGCGGAGCTCCAGAGGGTGGGCGGGGCCTGGTGGGGGCTGGGAAGAGGGCGTCCTGGGAAGAGTCAGTGGGATGGGAGAAAACAGGGCTGCAAAGCCTGAAAAGGGTTTTTTTTTTTGTTTGTTTTTTTAACATATTTCCTCATGGCAATAGGGAGCCACTAAAGGCTGTGCAGCAGAGTAGGAGCTGAGGGAAAACGGTGAGTGTAAGGAAAGCTGTTCTATTGTTGAGGGGGGCCAGGTTGGAGGAGCTGGTAAACTGAGGCAAAGCCGGTTCCCACCCAGTTTTCTCTGCCTCCGATAGAATCCCTGTTCTGACAACCCATGCTGCTGTTCCATGCCACCTGGGAGGCTGTGAACTTGGCCCTCAGCACACAGGGGAAAATATCATATTTCTCTATTGTCTGTGAGGTCAATCAGGTCCTGTCCCCATCCAGGGAGCTACTTGAAAACATGACATCAGTCAAGTTTCAGGGGCTGCTGGTTAGCATCCCCCTCCCCAGTGTGGTATAAGTATCTGGGGTTGCTGGAACATCTGGTGTCTGAGGAGTTTATTGACCAAGACAGGTCCCTATTGTCAGGAGGTTTGTATGTTATAGGAGAGAAAAAGAAGAAGGAAGAAGAGGAGAAGATGAAAGCAAACATAACTTCACATGATAATAAAAAGCTATGAAGAAAATTAAACAGAGTGATATGTTGCCAATGCAGAAGACATAAGAGACGTGGGTTTAATCTCTGGGTTGGGAAGATCCCCCCAAGGAGGGCATGGCAACTCACTCCAGTATTCTTGTCTGGAGAATCCCCATAGACAGAGAAGCCTGGTGGGTTACAGTCCATGGGGTTGCAAAGAGACAGGCTCGACGGAAGCAACTTAGCACGCATGCACGTTCATTCGCTAAGTCGTTTCCAACTCTTAGCAACCTCACAGACTGCAGCACGCCAGTCTCCTCTGTCTTTCCCTATATCCCAGAGTTTGCTGAAATTCACGTCCATTGAGTCGGTGATTCCACATGATCCAGCAATCATGCTCAACGTTTATCCAAACAAGTTCAAATATTATGCCACACACAAATATTTACAGTAGCTTTATTCATAACCACCAGAAACCGGAAGCAATCAAGATGTCCTTCAATAGGTGAATGGATACACAAAACATCATATATTGATGCCCAAAGTTCAGCCTCTCTATAACTCAGTGCTGAATCAAATCTCAGAGACAGAATTTTGGGTGAAGCAGAAAAGACAGCCTTATGGCTTTGCCAGGCAGAGGGGAACACAGCAGGCTTCTGCCTGGAGAAACTATGTGTGCCAACCTGGGAGGATATGTTGAGGAATTTTTATAGCAAATAGTTATATTTGTGTGGGGTGTGGGGCTGCTGACAAGATTAGGGCATGTGCAGGGTCTCAGGTGGTCTCCTAGTCTTGATGAGCTCTCTGGTCCCTGTAATCTTGTCTCAGGTGGCTTCTTGGCTGCTCCTCCCTTGATTAGCTGTTCAGATTAACTGTTCAGATCTGCCCTTTGGAATTCAGGGAAGGTCATGGAGGTTGGAGTCATGCCTACAAAAAACACCATATTGTCCATGAAATTCTCGAGGCCAGAATCCTGGAGTGGGTAGCTGTTCCTTTCTCTATAGGATCTTCCCAACCCAGGGATTGAACCCAGGTCTCCCACATTGCAGGTGGATTCTTTACCATCTGAGCCACCAGGGAAGACCCAACAAGAAACAGGGGACAAAAAAATGGCTTCTGTGCCTAGGAGCCCCAGAGGGTACTCCTGGGTTTCAATATCCAAACAGCAGAATATTCTTCCACAATAAAATGAAATGGGCTAACCAGCCATGAAAAGACATGGAGGAAACTTAACTGTGTATTACTAATAAGAAGCCAGTCTGAAAAGGCTACATATTGTATGATCCCAATTATATGACCTTCTGGGAAAGGTAAAATTATGGAGTTATTAGAAATATCAGGGATTGCCAAGAGGAGAGGGTAGGGATGAACAGGTGGAACACCGGGTATTTTTAGGGCAGTGAAAGTGTTCTGTATGACACATAATGTTGTACACATGACATTTGTCAAAGCCCATGGAAGGGTACAACACGAAGGGTGAACCCTATCATCAATGGTGGACTTTAGGTAATAATAATGTATCAATATTGGCTAATCAATTGCAACAAAGATAACACATGAATGCAAAATGTTACTAACAGGTGAGAAATGGAGTATTTCCTGCTGTCAGTGAACAAGGATGTTACAGTCATCAGCAATTCCAGCCCTCCAGGGCAACCAGGAAGAACAATACCCGCAATCCTGCAGCCAACAGGCTGCAACCACTCTTATGGTGAGCACTGAGGAAAAACTTGGGATACTGGCCCCAGATAGCTGAGATGCCTATGAAGGGAATGATTTCAGTGCGCCCAGGCTCTTGCATCTTCCAGTGCATAGAAAAAAACCGCTAAAGTTCTTAACTTGAGATAGATGGTTTTCTTTAATTCACAAAAATACTTTTGATGTTCAGACTACCTGCCCTTTGTTACAAACTTCTATATAACCTGACAACTCTCCTTCGCCCATTGCCCCCTGCCTCCTCAGATCAGTTCTCTCAGGGTCACTTGAGATGCTGTCTCCTGGGCTTGAAGTCCTAAATATGCCTACTGAATAAAACAGAATTCTCAACTTTTAGGTTGTGAGCTATATTTTAAGTCAACACAGGGGAAACTTGATGGAGCAGGATAAGAGACTATAAGGGAACTTGGCTTTCTTGCACAATTTTCCTATAAACCTAAAAATGCTCTGGAAAAAAAAAAGCCTATTAATTTAAAAATAATTTTAAAGAGATTTCTGCTCCCTTTAGGTGATGGGGGCAGGGAGGTGCAGACTAGGAACACACAACTCCACCAGTTGGAAATGGCAAGTACCTCTTACCTGGCAGCAAGACCAACACACACCTCATTATCTCAATCAATTATCTGGCTTTAGACAATGCCCTGGGGGCTCTTCCCTATAGACTGGAGCTAGCATGCCCTCACCTTCCCTCTTCTCACCCCTCCCAGACCTCAGTGTTGGGGAGCGAGGAGTGTGGATGGTTCACATGCCCAGGGCCTGGGTGTGGCCCCCAGCCTAAGCACACAGGGCATGGCAGCTGACCTCTTCTCCAAGTCCCACAGGTCACCCCAGGTTTGGTCCTGAGAGAGGAAGGGGTGAGGCACTCAGATCACTGGCCCAGGGGATAGCAAGTGGAGCCCTAAAGAGCAGCAGGCAGAAGCTCACCCTCTGATGAGAAGCAGGTGGTCATGGCAGCACCTGCCTTGCTGAGCTGTTAGTGAGACAGTGGGTGGGAAACAGCCCTGGTCAGACATAAGAAGAAGTCAGGAATATTGACCATGCCTGATGGGTTTCTTGGTTCATCCCAGCTTTCTTCTGGGGAAACAAGGCTGTGGGTTGCAGAAGGGCGGGTGCCAGTTTGTTTCGCTCAGTCCTCGAGCCCCGACATCCAGAAGAATCTAGTCTGTCTATTCCTTCATCAAGTAGCTACCCAGGAGGGTCAGTCCCTGTATCAGGCGCTGGGGATATGGCCTCAAAAACACACAAATTCCAGCCCAGATACGAGCACCCAATCAGCACAGGGAGCCACCCTCTAAGGAAGCAGTGCATGCTGTAGGAGCAAAAGGCCGTGGGCCGTGGGAGCAAAGTGAACAGAGAGAGGAGAGAACAGAGAGAGGAGAGATGTAAGGTTGGAAAAGTAGCAGGGGCTGCAAAAGTCATGATGAGAACTTTGGATTTTATTCTAAGAAAGTCGACGGAGCACAAGAGTGACATAATCGCACACTTGGCTACTCGACGTGTGGTCCATGAACCATCATCTCCCGGAAGCTTGTTAGGAATGCAGGCACCATCTGCTGTGATGAGGATACTGAGGGACTAGTGGACAAAGGTGAATTGAATGAAAGTCCAAGGGCTCCCTAGCCTGCAGTTGCCCCAGCTTTGTCTTCCTGCAGCCTCCACCATTAGACAAGCTTGCAGATCACTTCCAGGTGTAAAGAGCTCTCTCCTCTGTTTGCTATGACCCACAGGGAACAATATCAGTGAGCAAGAGCTCTTTTGGCCTCCAAAGGCTCTCTTGCCCATCTGATTCTTCCCTGTAGCCAAACTGAGGGGTCTGGCAGGCTGGGGATGCAGACTGCTAGGATTTAGGGGACAGATCATGCCACTCTGAGCCAGCCCCAAGACAGCTAGACAAGCTTTTTCATGGCACTGTCTCCACCACGGCCCACAGTGTGGCCCAGGCCCCCATCAGCAGTGTGACGTGTCCGTGTCTTGCTGAACAGAGGCCTGTAGGTACATGCAGACCCCAAGTATCATACCAACTATGCTGCCTTGGACAACTTGCTTAACTTTCCTGGGCCTCAGTTTCCCTGCCTGAGTTTGTGAGTGTGTGGCCAAGAGAAGACCTAGTCCAGTGTCCAGCATAGAGAAGGTGTTTTACAGAAGAAAGCAGCCCCACCTCCATCTTCCTGTGGGCACAGGTTTTCCCCCTACCTGTCGGCCCCCGTGCAGGGTCCCAAGCAGCCCCTGCCCACGCTGCACAGTTGATTTGAGGGCCCCTTAGAAAAATGACCCAAGCCTCTTCCACTGCCCACTCCCAGCTGGCACAGCCCCCAACCTCTTCATCACAGCCCCCCTCTGCCAGCTCCCTGCCCCCACACCCTACAAGCTCAGCCAGCCCAGGGAGCCCTTCCTCTCTGCCTAGAGACTCCCTCCACACCCACAGCCCAGCTGGACTCAGGCCAGTCGGAGCTGCTCAGGCCAACCTGGAAAACAGCTGGAAAACTTCTTATCCCCACTGACCCGCAGCTGGGAGTCTGGATGGCCCCAGATGGCGAAGCCAGGTACTCAGGGCCCTGGAGCAGCAGGGGAGCCCTGCTCAGACACTCTGAGGGCCCTTGCCTGGTGACTCAGAGGTCCTGGACTTCAAGAAACCCAAGCCCTGGAGCCTCCTGTCCCGCCAGGCTTGCCTCAAAGCCCAGAAGCTGGAGCCCAGCTCCCTGGACCTAAGAGGAGGGGGAAGACTCCAGGGCAGAAAGGCGGTGTCCTCAGCAGAGTTTGCAGCAGCAAAGATGGCTTCCAAGGAGTAAAGTAGGAGACATACGGAGGCAGGGAGAGACCAAAAGGAGGAGAAGGCAGCAGGGAGAGGCTTCGAGTCAGAGACGGAGGAGTGTGGGAGGGAGTCGGGGGAGTCCCGGGAGGTAGAGAGAGGCCAGCGCAGGGGCAGGACTGCTGCAGAAGGTCGACATCCGCAAGGCCTGTGAACGGCAGTTGGGTTTGGGGCAAGTAGAGGACTCAGTATTTATCCCGAAGCTGGTTGACCTTCCAAGTGAGGGTCTTTTTAGGCTGAGTGTTTGGGCTGGCTCCAGGAGTCACAGTTAGGTAAGCCTCACAGCTGAGAACTGAGGAAGGGCATTGGTGCCCCCTTAGCTAAGCCCCTTCTGCTCCCTCAACATTGGGAGAGTGTGTGCCAGTGGGGGCAAGGGAGAAAGACTCTCAGGGACAGAAGGGACTGAATGGAAGCTCCTAATGGCTGCAGCTCTTAGTGAGTCTGTTACCAAGTTCTAAGAGATTTGTGACTCCAAGCTCCAAGGCAGGCTGTTGACCCTTCTTTTTCATAGTCAACTTTCAGGCCAGTTTCTTTCAACTCAGAAGCACCAGAAGGTAGGAGTTTAGAGCCCAGGCCGGTACCCCTGCCCCTCTGTGTACCTCAGTTTTCCCGAGCAAGCTTAGCCTCCCTCCACTGCCACCCACTCCTGATTTGTCCTGAGAATCAAACAGCACAAATGTATGTGAAATGCTTCCTACACCGCTAAACTGCGCACACACACACACACACACACACACACACACGTCCAGGATGACTGTCGCCTTCCCTGGAACCTCTCCAGGCCCAAGGAGGCAGCATTCCACATGAGCACGTGGATTGGACTGACTTCGAACAACAGCATTTCCAAAGCACTTGGCCACCTGGCACCATTTCCAGCACTCAGCTGGGAGATAAGTGACCATATATCCTCGCATAGAGGCAGCCTGGCTCGGCAACGCTGACACACAGAAACAGCGACACGCACTTCCTCCGGTGATGACATCCCAAGGAGACAAGTGTGAAGAAGTCTGTTGGGTGTGTTTGTGCTCTGGCTTCTCCAGGCAGGCAGGCCAAACCCCGAGAAGACATCTCCCCAGCTTGGTCCACCCCTCCCCCTTATCGTCTCGAGCCTTTCCTGGGGCCTGGGCTCCTGCAGCCATTTCTTGTCACTGCTGAACAATAGGCCTTGCTAGCAGCTGGCAGCTTGGCTTCCCTGCCCAGGGAGCGGGGGAGGAAGATGGGAAGGAGGCAGCAGGCCGGCTGTGGGGCTGGAGCAGCCAGCCTACTACAAGGGGGTTCCCAGCTCCAGGGATGGCGCCAGTGTGTGCGCCTCCCCGGTCGTGGTCATGCACACCCAGCAGCTGGGAAGGCTGGTGCTGGGGGACTGAGCGCAGCGGCTCTCCTCCCACCTGAGTGGTTTTGTAAACTCCCGAGGCCTGGGGCTCTGTGCCCAGGGATGCTGGCGAAGGCCCCCATGATTCCAACTTGCAGCCAGGAAGAAGCACAGCCCGAAGCATGTGGCATGAACGTAGTCCTGCCTCCTTCCTTGGCCACTGAGCCAACCGAGTCCCTGGGAGGGGAAGCAGCCTGTCCAAGGTCACACAGCGTCTTCAGCCCTGTTAAAGCAGTCCCAACTCCTGGTTCACTTCTGGCCCCACTGGGACACGTTCTCTCTTGTCCCTCAAGGTAGCCTCAGTGTGCTGGGAGGGAGCCATACCCCTGTGGAGAAGAGGTGGGGTGAAGCAGCTTGTCCAAAGGTCAGGCAAGTGACAGAGGTGAAGTTCTGATTGGGCCACCATCTCCTGACTCCCTCACTTTGCTCAGCCTCCAGGCGGCACCTGCCTAGCTGGAATGACACCAGCAGTGACGATGGGTGATAGGAGAGTGTGCTGAAGGGGTTATAAGGGTCAGAGAGGCCAGCCTGCAATCCCGGCTCTGCCATGTGCCAGCTGTGTGACCTTCAGAAGGTTGCTTAGCCTCTTTGAGTCCAGACTCCCTCCTCTATAAAGCGGAGGTGGCCAGATACACCTGAAAGGGCTCGGGCAGAGTCCACCAGATCATGCACATGGCGCCCAGTGGTGTCTGGCTTGTGTGAGTGCTCAGCAAGTGGTGATCCCGAACCTCCCAATTCAGCTAAGATTCCTCTCGCAAATGAGCAAATGTACATTAAAAGCAAAGACAGAAGAGACAATAGGGACTCTGGGACCCCCATATTGTCATACAAGCTTGGAGCACAGTGTCCTCAGTAATTACACAACTGAATGCCATGATGACAAGTGTGGTGTTAGGGAGATGGTGGTGCCCCTGTAAATCGTGCTTTCAATGTTAAGAGGCCCCAGGTTTGCTTAAAGGCCTGACCTAAAACCCCACACCGAGCGGAGGCCTGGATTTTAGCCTTGTCACTGACATGTTTGCTACAGATAACATTTGAGGATTTCTTTTTTTTTAATGCCCTAGACCTGTTGTGCTTCACATGTGATCTCTATCATTTCATGAGATGAGCTCACTTATGACCCTCATCTTACAGATGAGAAAGCTGAGGTGTAGGCAGGTTCGAAAACTTGTCCAAGGTCACATATAGGCCATCAATGATGGAGGCAGGACTCAAACTCGGGCAGTCTGATTGCAAAACCGTGAACCCCCACGCTACATTCTCTTGTCATAAACAAGAGTCACTTCCCCTCTCTGGGTTTCAGCTTTCACATCTGTAAAATGGGGCCCTTTGGCCAGAAGGTCCACATCTAAGCCTCCCCAGGTGTTAAGCCCTCAGAAGATTCCATTTTTGTGTAACTTTTCTGACTCCCCTGCCCTCTGTAACCCTCAAACCTCCCCTCCAGCACTGACTCCCAACCCCTGTACTGTGCCAATTTCCAGACCCCTTTCTAGACGTCCCGGTCTAAGACCCTGAATGAAACGGCTATGGCCTGGCCTCAACTATGGTCAGATTCTGTCCTAAGCACTGTGTGGTTTGTAAAGATCAAGGCTTGGTAAACTGTTTCTGTTAAAGGCCAAAGAGCAAATATTTCAGACTTTGAGGGCCATACGGTCTCTGTGACCATTGCACTTGGGCAGCAGTCAGACAATACACACGGACAAATGTGGCCATGTTCCAATAAAACTCACACCAACAGGCAGCGGGCAGGATTTGGCCCAAGGGCTGAAGTTTGCTGGCCTCTGTCAGAGATGAACATCAACAAGGTGACTGCTCTCCCAAACATCAGGGGGTAGCACAGGAAACACAGTTGCACAGTTGTACAGGTAGCAGGGGGTAGCTCAGAAGCTAGCCTGAGACACAGTTGGCCTTGCTAAGTGTCTTTGCAAAGGCAGAGTCCTCCAGAAAAGGAGGAGGCTTCCTGCGCAGGCACTTAAGCTTGGCCTGTGGGTGATGGATGAAACTTCCACAGCAGGTCTGGGGGCACAAGCAAGAGCATGCATGCTGTGCTGGCGACAGGGGCCACCAGAGGGCTGGATGGGAGTGAGTCTGGGACCCAGACAAGGAAGATCAGGCTTTGTGCTTCTCTCCTCTGGAGAGAAGAATCAACTACAGTGTTTGTTTAATATTATTTAGTTATTTGGCTGTGCTGGGTCTTCGATGTGGCATGTAGAATCTTTAGTTGTGGCACGTGGGATCTAGTTCCCTGACCAGGGATCTAACTTGGGTTCCCTGCTTTGGGAGCGTGGAGTCTTAGCCATGGGACCACCAGGGAAGTCCCTGTTTGTTTTTTCAATTCAACACATGTTCTGAGTGCTTACTGCACTTGGTGCAGGTGGAGGCACGAGAGGATGGACAACATCCACAGCTTGCATTTTTCTTGCCCTGTCAACATCTTCCAACAGACTTAGGAGCCATGACTATCTCCTCCTCGGGAGCACAGAAATTGAACGAGTCACCCAAGTCCCATCTCTAATTAGTAGCAGATGCTCATGTTCCAGACGCAATCCTCTCTACTGAGCAGCAGCCTCTTATTTCTAGTGCCCTAATGAGCATCTCCACCGGGCTGTCTGAATTGAGCTAAGTCTGTTCTCCCCACTGTGAGTCTGCTAGGGCTGCCGTAACACAGAGTGGCCTCAACGATAGAAATCATCCTGGAGGCTAGAAGTCAGAGACTGAGGTGTCAGCAGGGTCAGTCCCTTCTGAGAGCCCTGAGGAAGAAATCTGTTCATACCACCCCTGCCCCCTCCAGCTTCTGGTGGTTTGGTGGCCATCTTTGGTGTTCCTTGGTGTGTTGACATGCTACCCCAATCTCCGCCTTCATCTTCACAGGGTGTTCTCTGTGCTTGTGTCAAAATCTCCCCTTTTAAAAATAAGGACACTAGTCATTAGGATTAGGACCCACCCAACTTGACTCATTTAAGTTTGATAAATTTTAAAGTTAAAATAGTAAAATTATTTCCAAATTAAGGTCACTTTCTAAGGTCTTGAGGGTCAGAATTTTTAACAGATGTTTTTTTGAGGACACAGTTCAACCTATACCAGCTCTCAAGTGCTCCCCAATTGCCACCATATTCCATGGCTGATTGACCGAAACCCTCATTTTCCAGCCCCATTCCCTCACCAGCTGGCAAGAGTGACCCCAAACTACCCAGAGCAGATAAGGCTGGCATCCCATGACTCCCTCCAAGATGGCCCAGCTGCCAAGATCGCACTGGGTCTCCCCCACGACCCTATGGAGGATGGGGAGGGGGCCAGAGGGGAGCTGGACTGTATAAATGGGGGGTAGTGCTGCCAGAGGATGTGCAACAAATTTGTGAACCACTTGTGCTTTGGAACGCCAAACCTGGCCACAGGGTGTTAGAGAAATGACCCAATGGCGGTGAAGAGCAGCTAGGAAGCAGGTGGAATAATTGGAGGTGAAGGGGGAAGACGGCTTGAGCTGGGGAAGCAGAAGCTGTAGTAGGTTCAGAAAGGAAGCTGCTGGAATACACCTGGGAGAAGGGTGATGAGGCCAAAGAGAAGCCCAAAGAGGAAGGACCAGCCCTGTTGGGAAAATGAGGCTGTTTTAGATGTACTGAGTATGAGATGGCAAAGCTTGGCTGAAGTCCAGAGCTCAGGAGAGAGGTGAAAAAGTGAAAGTGTTAGTCCTGTCTGATTCTTTTGAGATCCCATGGACTGTAGCCCATCAGGCTCCCCTGTCCACGGAGTTCTCCAGGCAAGAATACTGGAGTGGATAGCTAGTCCCTTTTTCGGGGACTTTCCCAACCAAGGGATTGAACTAGGGTCTCCGGCATTGCAGGCAGATTCTTTACTGTCTGAGCCACCAGGGAAGCTGGGAGAGAGGTAGGAGCTGGAAATAAGTTTTCAGAGTCCTGGATGGATTAGGAACCCTTGGGAAAACAAGCAGAGTAGAGGCTCAGCGAAGAGCTGAGTCACCAACTGAACCCTGGGAAAAACCCAATGTTAGAAAGAGTTGGAGAAGGAGGTTTGAGAAGCACCCAAGAGGCAGCGGGAGAACCAACAGAGAAAAGTGCTTCTGAGACGAGACAGAGGAAGACGGTGATAGCACCAACTTCAGGGGGAAGCAGTGGGGGGTGAGAGGGGCACCGTTCACCGACACAGGCAGACGGTGACATACAAGCTGGCTGTACTCCAGGCAGAAGGAAACTGCAAACACACCTCTCTCATCTTTTAACTGTTTATTGTATAATATAAAACTACAAAAGTAAGACTGCTCATTTCCATGTACATTTAATCTGTCCAATTGTTCAGATTACAGCTCAAACCTACATGTGAATACAACCATCTGGGTTCTGATGTAACGTCTGTAATATTGCATAGAAAAGGCACAGCTCTCAGGTCTGTGGGGGAAAGGTTACACCTCCTTTTTGACAAAAGCCCTCCTCAAAAACCATGCACCAAACATGTTGCTATGTACATCTGTTCCAAATCTTGGTTGTATGGACCACACTTCTCTTCCAAACTTGTTATCCCCAAAAGACATCCACAATTTTTATTGGCTTTGTTTGCAATAGTACTTGATCCTGGCTAATTTTCAAGAACCATTTAGACTCATTCTCAGAAGCCCTGAAAACAATTGTACATAAGCAGGACGCACACACCTCACTGCCACTGGCAGTTACAGGAAGTTAACCATTTACAGCCAGAAAAGGTTAAATATGCTTTTTTCAATTCTTTTCAGAAAGTGTATAAAGGTTCAATTTGTAACAGCAAGATTTTGAAATTAAGACAATTCATATAGAGAATAACAATCGCTGCACAAAGTAGAGTCTCTCTCTCTGGTTGGTTTTCTTTTTTTTTTTTTTTTTAACATCTGTCATCTGAGAAGGCTGCCCTGCAGATTCATAATTCATTATTTACCACCAAGGGTGGTTAATAAATTTAAGCTTTAAAAATGATCCGTAAGTTGACACTTGGCTCTTTGGAGTTTATTTATTTAAGAAATTTTCCTTGATTGATCTCAGGGCAGTTGGGACACTCTGAGGGGCTATGGCAATAAACAGCACAATTGAGAAAGACACTCCTCCAGTGGGAGTGGCTTGGCTAGTTCTCACCCTTTGGTGTGAATGAGGGTGTCAGTGGTGTGGTTGCCCCTTCTGTCATAGAGAGAAAGTGCGACTAAAAAAAGTTTAAAAATATCAACCCTTTGATGCTTGATTTTCTTAAAAATTTGGAGGTATTAAAACATTCCTCATCCATACCTTTTGCATATTTCAAATAGACCCATATTTTAGAGAAGAGAGTAAAAATGAATGTGGACTGTGCATACGATGAGAAGACCCAGGGGTCTGGCTCAGACCCCCTTCTAGTACAGATTGACATTCCTACAGAATACATTCCTACTTACATTCTGCACATGTTACCATCCAGATGTTGTTAGAGCTCCACAGTAAAATAAATATATTTACACAGAAAAAAAAAAAGGAATAAATAACTTATGAAAAAAATCACTTCAAATTCAAAGCTCTTATTATTCTGCTCTCATCTTGTCACTTCATTGCACATCACTGTCAATAATTGTCCTCTCCCAGCCCCACCCAGCATGTCGCTCTCATAAAGGCACCTCACATTGCCTGCCTGACTCTGAAACCCATGTGGTGTCCTTCAGGAGGGGGAAGGCACTGCCGCCGGTGGCATGTGGATGCACGTCCCACGCTCGAACTGGGGCTTGGAGATCACACACAGGCTCACGTTCTTCCCTGTTGGGACATCGCTTTGTCAAAATAAGACACAAAGATAACTGGAACACTTGGTGGTTTTGTTCTTTCGAAAAAGGGCCACTAACTTCCCTTGTTCTTCCTCATTAGACCTTGAATACCAAGAATTCATGGCAAGGGTATCCAGAGTTAAAAAGCACTTGCATGCTGCTGTTGGGGGTTTTTGTTTTGATCCTGAAGCCCAGCCTTATCAATGCGGGACAGTGGGAGAACCACGTGTGGGCAACATTTCGCAGTGCTTATTTGAACTGCTGCCCAACATATGGGACTTGTTTAAAAACACAATTTGCTAATCCAACCAAAGTACAGTTGTTCTAAGTTACTATCAATCAGTTTTTAACAATGGCAAATCAGCTGCCTTACCCTGTTACTGTCCGGGATAATGAACACTATTGAGCACGGACACGGATGTGTCTGTGTGCGGCATGTGCAGGGTTTGCTGGGTCCTCCAGCTAGCAGAAGCGTGGCGTCTGGGCGGTCTTGTTCTCTACAGGAAAAGGAAGCCCTTCAAATGGACAGGCACAGTGACACTGGAAGCATCTACAAAAACCCTCACCTTAACTATGTGGTCCCTGGTCCTATTATAGGGAATGACACATCTGTAGTAGTAAGAGGTGTCTGGTGGAGGGTGCTTACAGGAGAACAGTGCAATTTGATCGATTTCTCACTGCTTAAATGAGTTGATAATTAGCCTTTAAAAACACATTTAGGTGGGGGGGGGGCCTGGGGTAGGGGGGGAGTAAATCAGAATGTAGAAAGATTTAATCATATCATACATGAATCTTTTGCTTAGATGAGCAGTTCCTTCATCACAAATGTATTTGCTTTGCCATGTGCATTATAAAAATAAAACTATCTATGGCTTGTATAAAGTGCCATTTTATAAAGCTGTCTTTTTTTAATTGGCCAGAAAGACTCAATTTTATCCATGGCAAGAAGTGAGCAGAATTGGTGACTGAATATTGACAAATGACCAACAACAAAGACAACAACAACAACACAAATCCCATAATTTAAAAATTCTTAAATAAATATAAAAGTTACTCCTAAAGAAGCCATCTGCGTTTCAACAATATAGGTTGTAACCAGCAGAAGTACCATCGGAAGAAAAGAAAAAACTGAGACAGAAAGGCCATAAACAATTTCGGCAACAAGCATGATACATCGCAAACATTCTAAAATTAAAAGTAGATCACTAGGAATAAAAGGCTAGTTCTCCTGGCAGAGAGAGGATGGCAAAGTAGGGGCAGAGGGGGACATGCATAGAAAGTCCTGTGTATTTGGGTAAAACAGCCTTGTAAAATGAAGTTAAAGCAGTTGATTCGAGAAAGCAACCAGATCAGAGGCCGTGATGTAACGGGGCCAACTCCTGGTTCAAGAGCCATGGGCGTCACACGAGTGCATCCCAGGCTGGGCCGAGGAGAGTCAGGCTCACTGTGGTGATCGTAACGATGCCATTTTCAGCACTTGGCAACAGAGGGAACGAAAGCTCTAGGGAAGGGAAGCCGGAAAAGACAACTGAGCAACATGATGGATGCCTTCCGGGGGAAGAGTTCCTTCTTGGTGAGCCCTAAGCATTGCAATAGGGTTTAGTTCCATGAAGAGGTTGGTCGCTTTTCATAAAATTCTGTTAGTGTGTAAAATCTCAGGTCTTCATAAAAATTATGCCCAAAACGGAAAGATCTGGGGTTTTGTTTAAAAAAAATAAAAACAATTAAAAGCGCAGACTTGGCATAAATAGAATACTTGGTAGCCTTCCCCTTCAGAGAGCGAGCGAAAGAGAACCATCATGTAAACCCGGAGCTCCATGGCTGCCTCCCGCCAACTGCTTAATGCAAGCTTGATGAGCACACGTGGCTCTGGCTTTGGAAGTCACAGTGCTGGCGGGTGTTCATGCCAGGGGGTCAGTGCTCATGAAATATGGGTGTGATATCTCCTGGCCCTTTTTAAAGCGCTGTGTATGTGTGTGTGTGTGTTTGCATCTGGGGACATCAACTGCGGATTGATTTGATCCAATTTTCTCTTTGCACCAAACACATATAAAACATTACAACTCTATAAAAGTACAAGTGCAACTTGTACATCTGAAGTTTGCAGGAACTATGTGAGCAAATCCTATCAAAATAGCTATCTCATATGTATAAACAGCATTTGTTTTTAGAAAAACAATATCATAAACTGCAGAATCTGTACAAAAATATAAAATAAATTTGGGCAGCAGTTTCTAAACAGCCATGTAAATGCAACACTTACGAGGAGTAGTTAATGCCTCTAAAAAGGCTGAATTGCCAAGTCAACCTATACAGGGCGAAAATGCCGGAAAAGGTACTGAGATTATCTAAATAATATATATATATATATTCTTTTTTTTTTTAACTCTTGCAATAAAACTTATAGAAAAAATAGACAAATATGCACATGCAATTTACAGCTTTCCCAACTTATTCCTTGTGCTTCACTTGAACTGTTTTTGTCATTCAACACAGCCACATCGTCTTCAAATGTATTCTTTCTTATTCCCGGGTAGTAGGTCTCTGAGGAACCACTCAAAAAAAGCGTATTAAAAGTGGTCATACTTGGATGAAGGCACTCCAACTCTGCTCAAAGCAAAAACTAGTGTGATCCTTTTGTAGAATGTTCTTCTCAGAAAAAGGCAAGCAAGGGTGCATGCACAGTGCGGAGAGCTGTCGGGGTGCGGGGGGTGGGGTGGGGTGGGGAGCAGGTACGGGGGCCCCGGGGCTCAGGACCCAACCAGCACTTCCATGATGTGGTCCAGCTCGGTGAGGTCCATCTTGAAAGGCTGGCTCGGGGCGACGGGCTGGCTGCTGTAGGGGGCCAGCGTCTTGAGGAGGTCATCGGCCGATACGGGGGACATCTTGGAGGCGGTCCCCGACGCGGACGTGCAGGGGTCGAAGTCGTACATGGACGTGTCAATGTCGGCGAACAGGATGTCGTCCAGGGTCAAGTCTGTGAGGAAGCCCGTGGACGCGGTGATCTCAAAGTTGCCAGGCAGGGAGTCCATCAGTTTCGGGTCCTCGGGCCGGCCGCCCTCCTGCAGCCCCTCGGGTCTCTGAGGCGCGCCAGGCCCCCCGGAGGAGGAGTCCCCTTTCGGGCCGTCGGCCTCCGCGGCCTCCGTGGAGGTAGATGTGGGACAGAGCTCCTCGATCTCGTCCAGGGCGGAGGAGAAGCTGTCCTTTTCCGGCGGGAGGAGGGCGGGAGGCGCGAGTCTGGCGGGGGCAGCCGGCGACGAAGTGCAAAACGTGTCCGGGTCGTCGTCCTCGAGCAGCGAGGCGGGGGTGAGGCAGGCCTCCAGGGCCGCGGCGCCGCCCAGCTCGCAGGGCGCGGGAGCGGGCTGGCTGAAGGCGGGCGGCGCCTCCCGGGAGCTGGAGCCCAGCGGGTCGGCGGCAGCGGCGGGCGGCGCGGAGGCGGGGAACGCGGGCCGCAGGCTGCCCTCCTGCTTAAGCTCCTCCTGGATGCGCCGCAACATGTTGTTGATGAGCACGGTCTTTTGCAGGCTGGGCTCGGTGAGGGGCCTGTGGTTGTAGAGCTTCATAAGGGAAATGTTGAAGATAGTCTGGCGCTGTAAGGTGTAAGACACCTTGGACGGACCGTCTGACGGGGACACGATTTTGCCTTCCAGCCCATCTTCATGCTCGTCAAACTTCCGTTTTCCTCCTTTCCCCAACATATATCTAACAAGGAGAAAGGAAGGAGATGGAATCAATCCTACAGAAACGAATTCCACCCCGCTCCCCTCCCGTTTTCAAAAAAGATGCCGATTTCAGAGGTCAGGACTCAGGACATGAGTTCCCTGCCCAGGGCTAGTTACAACAGAGGAATTCATTGGGAAATCTACCTCTGTGTGGCGGTGGAGCAATTTTTATCACTGGGTAGTCTGTTGAATGTATTTCTTGAGAAATGTGTAGGACACAGACAAGTTAAACATTACCATGGAAACCGTGATTTTGACTTTCTCGCTTGTGTGCCTGTGCCTACCTACCCTGTTACCAAGCAGGTTCAACTTCCCTCCCTCCAACAGATCTATTTTTAAAACCCAAGAAAACACTGACAATGCTATGACCTAAACAGGTAAAGGTGTCACAGGTTACAGCTTGAACACACCTGGAATGATGAAAAGAACGCAGTTGGAAAAAGGGGAACATGTACAGTTTTGGTTGAACTGCATATGCTTTCAAAACACTGCTTTCTTCCCCATCACGCACAGAGCCTGACTGGTGACATGTGGTGAAGGGCTTAGGCTGTATTAAATGACCACAGTGATGGAGCTGCTATTGCTTTTCTATCAAGAATCAAGTGCAGGATTTCCCAACCCAAGTTTTTCCGTGGCTAAGTTTCATCATAGGCTGTCATACCTGAGTGCAACTGGACTAATTTAAAAGAAATTTCCTGCGATTATAAGTACTGCTGTTTGGGTACTGGGTACATTTCTTAAAATACCTACTGTGATTCCTGCAGCGATTTCAAAGAGACAACCACCTCCTATCTCAGACCCTGAGCACTGGGGAATGGGTTTTAACTCCTGCCCACCTTGCCTGATATGGCAGCCTCCTCATGTGCTCTGTCCTGATTGAAGACAGCCCCAAATGCCTGCGCCTTCTGGAGAGCAGCTGGCCCTTCCTCTCAGAACTTCGGCATCTAAACCAAGCAATCACAAGTCCACCGGTCTGTGTCTCACAGACCCCACTTTATAACCATTTAACCAAGAAAGCTGTCCTCGTGTCATCGTTCAGACCCGCAGACGTGCTTCTAATCAAGCTAGGCCCGTGGCTTGTTCCTTCCCCCTCTACAATGCTTACCCAGAGGGGCGTGTTAATGCTCTCCTCAAAGCCACTCACTCTTTTTGATGATGTCACACACAAGAAAGTGCTTTGCAGTTACCCAGCATTTTTTTCTAAAGGTGACTTGTCTTTTACTGAATGACCTCCTTTAATCCTTTAACTCATCCCGCATTTACACTGCCTTGGGCACTCTGCCAGAAAGTGGGTCGTCCCGCACAGGAATAAAGCCTGGTCTTCAAGGAGCTGAACAACTTCTCCTACACCTTATTATCATTTTAAAGTAGGAGTCTCATCCTAAACGGATAAGGCTAACCATAATAAAACTTCCTTCTTTGGCTTTGTGGAAGAAGGCCAGACATGCAGGTGGACACAGAGCCTGGCACACAAGTCCCATTCTGGGTGGCTGCCTTCATGTGGCTCAGTCTCCAGCAGAGAACGAAGACAACTGCAATCCATCAAGTCAGAATCAGCCTGAGACTTTGTCAACGCTCGTAAAGAATGTGGAGTTACTTATAGGAAACACTTCCCCCCACTTCGTAAACATTAAGAAAATGGCTGTCAATCACTAGGACCAAAGACCAGTCCCATAATTAACTGTTCTCTGAGGCAAAGAAGGTGTGTATGATAGTAACAAAGGGCTTATCTAGTGCCTCACATGACAGGAACATTTCCTACTGCTCTGCTCAGTGCTGTCTCATTTGTATATACACACTGCATAGGACATTTCCTATCTAAAGTATCTGTGCCCATTTAAACCTGAGTGAAGCAGAGAGGAGGTGACTTCATTTCACAGTACAAAACACTTTCTACTTTATCTGTCAGAAGTACACCCGGACAGCTGTATTTTGAAACAGATAACTGTATTCAAGTATATACCATTTGTATTTGCTTACAATTTAATGCCATGTCCAGAAAAACTCCACTTTCACCAAAGGAAAAAAAAAGTGAAAGTGAAGCTTGCTCAGTCGTGTCCAACTCTTTGTGACCCCATGCACTATACAGTCCATGGAATTCTCCATGCCAGAATACTAAAGTGGGTAGCGTTTCCCTTCTCCAGGGGATCTTCGCAACCCAGGGATCGAACCCAGGTCTCCCGCTTTGCGGGTGGATTCTTTACCAGTTGAGCCACAAGGGAAGTCCAAGAATACTGGAGTGGGCAGCCTATCCCTTTCCAGCAGATCTTCCTGACCCAGGAATTAAACCGGGGTCTCCTGCATTGCAGGTGGATTCTTTACCAACTGAGCTATCAGGGAAGCCCCACTTTTACCAAAGAGCTCACCATATGCATTTAGCTATCATATAACGTAGTTATATAACCTATGTTATACACTATAATTTGAATGTACCCAATACACCCAAGTGTGTGTGAGAGTACACAAGTGTGTGCGTGTGCACACACACACACACACACACTCTCTCTCTCTTAAAACAGTGTTTCTCAAAGTGTGATCCATAGATGGAACCAGTCTACAAACTGTTACTGGTTCACAATGAGGTAAGTAGAGATTCTGTACTGCTTAGAAATTTTTATGGCAGATTTACAGAGTAATTATATTTTGTAAATAAAACTTTTTAAAATGAGGCTTCTATTTTTACATCCTTGTAACTCATTTCATTTTTCCAGTATTCTGTCAGGTTTTGCTGAAGTATTAGTCCATAAAGGAGGAAAACAAAGAAGATGGTCTTTCATCACAGAAAGTTTGAGAAGCACTGTCCCAAAATGTAAACCAAACACATGCCTCAAAACAAGTACGTAAGCTCACGGCTACTTTAAATGTTTACTGGCTCTCTGAAGGAGAAGTAACACTCAGGAAGGACAATGCAGATGTTTCCTTTCTTTCAGTCATTCACACAGAACTGTCTTTTAAAGACTTGTTACCAGGAAAAAAAACAACAGGACTTTTTCAATAACTCACATTTCTCTAGAAATAATCACCAAGCACACAGAACTTAACTATTTAAAAAGCACGTGGTACTACAGGCATGGTTAGCCAAATTCTCATGGCTGAGGGAGATCTATGGAGATACTTTTCAGAGAGACTTCACTGTGAGAAGCACCTGATTTCCAATTAGAATGATCTAGCTGGTCATTTGGAGAAGGCAATGGCACCCCACTCCAACACTCTTGCCTGGAAAATCCCATGGACGGAGGAGCCTGGTGGGCCACAGTCCATGGGGTCGCTAAGAGTCGGACAAGACTCAGCAACTTCACTTTCACTTTTCACTTTCATGCATTGAAGGAAATGGCAACCCACTCCAGTGTTCTTGCCTGGAGAATCCCAGGGACGGGGGAGCCTCGTGGGCTGCTGTCTATGGGGTTGCATAGGGTCGGACACGACTGAAGCGACTTAGCAGCAGCAGCAGCTGGTCATTATCGACTCAATGGACACGAGTTTGAGCAAACTCTGGGAGACAGTGAAGGACAGGGAGGCCTGGTGTGCTGCAGTCCAGGGGGTCGCAAAGAATTGGACATGACTTAGCGACTAAACAACGACAACAACAAAGCTGGTTACAGCTCTGTGATGTGATATGGATCCGAATGATTTAGAGAAAGCCTGATAAGACATCTGTAATGCTGTCTGGAAGGGGAAGGAGGAGGACCTGGGTACGCCAAATCCATGAGCAGGAACAGACAGACGAACTGAATCTTGGATGCTTCTCAAATGTGTAAATAAGGACCCGTGATAGAGTATCTCTCAAAGCAGGTTTGGCTTCATTTTTCTATTTCGTTTTATGAGGCAAACTGTTCTACACACCCAGTAAGATTCCAAAATGCACACAATCCTGATTTGTAATCTGAACTCTAGCTACATTTTTACAAAAAGGAGTGAAAAATGACATGGTAAAATCTAACCCACATTCTTATGTAGAACATTACAGTTTTTTTTTTTAATTTAAAATTTGTAAAAAAAAAAAAAAAAAAAACCAGTTTTCCCAAAGTTTGCTTAATATGCTGTTGAGAGTTCTGTCTGCCCACTTTCAGAAGAGGCCTCCAACTCCTGGAAGTGGGAGGGAGGTGAGAAGGACCCTTACTCGGAACTGTGTGAACATGGAACAGACACAATTCAAAGACAAGACAAGCCTCTCAAAAACACGAGGGCCAGGCTGCCCAAAGCCTTTCCTCAGGCACTCCAAGACAACAGCAGTAGCTCTTCAGGTCACTGGAGAGGCATGTGACCTTTTAAAAGGCCCCACTTGGCTGCAGAGTGAAGATGGAGCAGTAGCTGGAGGTCATTAAGGGCTTCAGGGTAACAGGGGTGGGGGTGTGGCAGGAGGTGTGTGCTGTTCCTGCACCAGAGGCCCCTTGGAGTGGAACTGGACACCGGATGGTAGCCTGGAGTTCCCTGAAAAGAGGAGCTTGTGACAAATTGGTTTCCAGGCTACCCCGAGGCTCAGCACCTCACTTTGCCTCCTCCCTCGACTTGTGAAGACCCAGGCCCAAAGCCCGTGTCTTCTATCCAGTCTTTCAGTCGAAGGCCTTGAAGCTTCAAGGTGGTTAGAAGGACATGGAGGACTGAGGTGCGTGCTCCCTCCCTTTCCTGCCCACCTAGAGGGGTCTAAAACTAACCACAGTCACTCTTTTGATTGAATATTCACTGGCTCTTAATATACAGTTCAAGATAAAATACCTTCCCTCCCCAATAAACTTGTTAGAAACAAACCCCTAACATTCTGATTTGCTTAACATAAATTTTGGCAAGTATTAACTGCAGCAATCTAAGTTTTGAAAAGAGAGAACAAAAACTCATAGAGAGCAATACAAATGGACACTTCTCTGCGGGAGTTTTCCAGGAAGTTTAATAGTGAATATAACTCTCCGGATACCAAACCTGGCTTTCAGTCAAGCCACCTTCACTAGGAAGGACCCTGCCCTCAAATGCTACAAATCTGCCCAAGGCAGATGGTCAACAGTAACATGTCACTAGGCGATTCCTCAGAAGAGAAAGAACCAGAGAAGCAGGAAAAGATATTATTTGGGGGTTTGCAATTCCAGATTCTAATGACTCCCACAGTCAGGAATCAGAGATCAGTACAGACTGGGTGACCAGGGGGAGACTTCCAGAGATAGGATTTGAGGTTTATATTTAAGGCAGGATTGCCTCTCAGTGTACGTGTCCCACCCCAGACAGTAAGCTGTCTGAGGGTTTTAGACAGTTCTGTTCATCTCTGTATCCTCAGGGTAAGGCAGTCCCTGACACACAGAAGATGCTTCAGAAATAGCGACTGGATGAATAGTAAATGGAAAGAATGAGAAAAGACATTGAGGGACAGCCAGAGACGGACTGTAAAACAAAAACAGAGATGTGTGTCTTTGGCTCTGGGTGTAAACTTGGCGTGAAGGGAGGGTATGATAAAGGGGAAGTCTAAACGAACCTCAGAGGGCACAGCTGTACAGGGCAGGTGTTGGGTAAGATCTGTTGGGACCGGAGGCACTGAGGGTGGGCAAGGACCCTGCATCCAGAAAGCTGTGCGTGCCTCTCTCATTCTTCAGTTCTCAAACTTGAGTGAGCATCAGATTCACAGAGGGGGCTCGGTAAAAGAATGCTCCCCCCGCCCCCCACTATCCTAGATTCTCATTCATTTGGTCTAGTGTGGAGGACCGAGCTCTATATTTTCAGCAAGTTTCCAGGTAATGCTGGTCTAGGGACCTCATTTTGACAACCACGACTTCCTTTTTTCTCCACCCAGCTATTTCATATTTAAGCCTGAGAATACCTTTACTCAATTAAATCTTGAGTTTAAACTGCTTCCCTATTTGTGCCTAAGCAGGTAAGGAAACAAAGAATGAGTAGCTTTGTGATGGCAACTGACATCAAAAAAGAAAGACTACATGCAGAAGTAAGATGTCCTAAGCTCAATTTTAATGATAAATCTCAGTTTCTCAGACTGATACATGTGATACCACCAGCTCACTGGGGCCTAGGTTCTTCTTGCCATGATCACAGAGTGAATGGTAGTGAGGCCCAGTGTCCTGAGAGAAACTGAAATAGTACCCATGTGTTAAAAGGAGCATTTCATAGCTTTTATATTTTTAAAGCACTACAGGAAAAAAAAGACGCAAACATTAAAAAAGAAAGAAAGAAAAAACAAGCAATCAAAAAAGTTCTCTTAAACTCAGGGTTTTTTCAATTATTTTAAATCTATGCCTTGGAAAAACTGTTTAAAACACCATCCTTTAATATTATTTGAACTGTCAAAATAAATGTTACGATTTTCTTTTTCCCCTCCTTTTTTTGGTTATTGTAATAATACAAACACTTCTGTTGAGGGCTGACTTTCAATAGCTCGCAGCGAGAGAACTGCTTTGCTCCATACAAAACCCCAGCCCAAAAGGCTGTCTACGAATGGCTGAGCGCCAGGTTCCCCACGAACTAATTATGATTTTAAAATTAACAATATTAAATCCACTTTTGCAAACCACCACTTGTGTCATCCCCACTAACAACAACAAAACCCATTGCTTTAACCTGCAGCCCGCTGTGGCCACCAGTGCTTCCTAGAGGTCCAGAGCCTGGGGGCGCTGACTTGATAGGTGCACGGAGGGGCTGTGCGTGGCCCCTGAGGGCAGCATCACCGCTGGGGCTTATGAGAGGCCCAAACTGGGAGCCTGCCCTGGACCACCATGGGGGCTGGCTTTCTGGCTCAGTGGGGGGGGTCAAAAATAGATGCAAAAGACTTTAACTCAGTTTATCCCCCCAAACAGTTATCACCCCAAACAGAAGGAAAACCCTCCAGAAGGAAAATCCTACTCAGTAACCAAGGGAACTAATGCTGCAAAAGGTGTTTTAAAAGAAGGTCAGGATTGATAGCTTAGTTCCAATTTCTGAAGGGAGGAAATCACTGGGGAGGGTAAGACTGACCATATGATCAAGAGGCAGCCAGGAGGGGCGGCAAGCGGCCAGCACACCAAGGCAGACGTGGAAACGGCTCTCAGCTCCGCACCACCCGATGCTCACACACACTCACTCGTCCACACACACAGGCGGGGCACACGGGGGAATCCTGAAAGTTATTACTTTAAAACACCTCAAGGCTGGATGGTCTGTACCTTGTGTACATTTTCAAGAGCTTGTTCCAATTTCCTTTTGGACCAGTAAGTGACAAGTAGAAATCCAGGGTTTTCCTTTCTCAGGAGTGTAGCGGGCTTCACGATTAAGTGACATGTTGTCTCAACAGTCGGTTTACAGGGTAGAGCTCAGTCCTGGTGTCTGCCGTCAGGGAAGGGTAGCTCCTAGTGGGGCTCTGGGCTCCCCGGGAGTGGGTCTCACTCTACGTCCTCACCAGGGTGAAGAGGCTGGCGTCTGCTGTTCGATGAGTCACTGGCCTGCACACTCAGGACCTGTGCATGTTTCTGTATGCCCGTGTCACTAGTTAACAGCTCTCAAGTGAAAGGCTCCTAATAAGAGTCCCGGGTCTCCTCAACCACACCGTCCTGTGTGACAACTGGTGTGACTACTGGCTGCTGAAGGGTCCAGAAGTGCCCATGCTGACACTAAAAATTATAAAAACGAGGCATTCACAGTAGCACTAATGACTCAGAATGATGCCTTTTCCTCACAGAGCTACCCAGTTTGAAGGAAAAAGAAGCTATGACGTGTGACGAGTGTCTTCAAGCAGGCTAGCAGAGGCTATTTCCTCACTCAAACATCCTGAGCCGCCAAACCCAAAGTCCTGTAAATTGAAACACACGCATGCTTTCAGTTTCTTTCGGGGGCAGTGGAAGAAGAAAGAAGTTGCCCCTGGCAAAACTACTGAGTGGGTGACAGTCTCTCCAGAGCAGGAGAGAGGCTGGCTACAAATGCCGATGAGACAACTTCTGAAACACAGAATATTCTCATCTCTCCTCTCTGACGCCCGCCTTAGGGTGTGCTTTGGGTCCTGCTCTTGAGCCCCTGCTCCTGAACAGGACACCTGCCACCAGCCTCCGGCGAACTCTGGGAAGAGCTCTTTTGTCAGCTGGTCACACAGCACATCCCGGGCAGGAAGGAAAGGCCCCCTCCTTGTTCCACGGGGGAAGCCAGGTTCCCTTAGACAACTTTCTACACTGTTAAAATATTACACCTTAATCAACATCCAACACTCATGAATCTGATAATGGTTAGGCTTTTGACACCCTTCCTCCCCCAGGTAACAGCAGAAGCCGCGGGGTGGGGGTTGGGGGGCACTACTTAGGACACCCTGAAGGGACATGTGGGGGGGGTGCTGGCAGATCTGGGAGAGAGCTGACAGAAAGTGGGGTGCTCCCAAAGCCAGTGCTCTGGGACAACCCAGAGGGAAAGAGGGGGTAGGGAAGTGGGAGAGGGGGTTCAGGATGGGGGACACACATATGTATACCCGTGGTTGATTCATGTTGATGTATGGCAAAAAGCATCACAATATTGTAATTATCCCCCAATTAAAATTAATTTATTTAAAAAAGAAAGTGGGGTGCCTGCAAGGATCTGCCAGCGGGGGTGTTCCATGCACTGTGACCCGTGCAGTTCCCCCAATTCCTGGTGGTGAGCCTCCGGGAGGCCGTGCGGGGGTCAGCACTCCCCCAGGTTGCCTGCAGACCCCAAAGCGACTGCTTCCGGCCTCCGGGAATGGCAGAAACACGGGCAAAATTCCAACAGGGAGAAAGCCTCTGCGTGTTTACTCCCAGAAGACAAGGGAGGGTAAGTAACTGAACCCCTAAAGCTGCCCCTATCGGGAAGCTTTCTTTTTTTTTTTCTTTTTCTTTTTTTAAGCCCAAGTTCATCCAGGATGAGGTCCCTGCAGTAACATCCATGCTAATTGCTAAGTAAGACAAAGCCTTCCCTAACAAATCAGCAATGTAATTATGAAGCCAGTCACTAGATCAAGCCAGTTAGGCGCGCTCGGCGCGGCTCCGAGGCTGTAACCCGACACCACTGTTTGCGGAGGCGCCTCCCCGGGCTCTCCTGGCGGCGCTCTCTGCCGCGGGTAGCGCGCGGCCGCGCATCCGCGATCAGACTCCAGTCGGACGGGTCCCGCGGCGAACAATCCCCGGGCTTTCTCGACAGCGTCTTAAAGCCTGGAGACAAACCGAAATTCGGCCAGGAAGTCAACCTCGAAGTCAATTAAAACAACAGCTTTTACTGTTTGGGGATGTAAGAAACTCTTGCCTTCCCTCCTAGGACTTTTATCTACTTCTGTGAAACTGCAGACGGTTTCTGACTGGTTTGTCAAACATAACCTTTCCTCTTGGAAAAAGAAAAGGACATTTTCAAATGTGGATAACTGCATTTAGTAAACAAATCGTGAGAGATAATATTTCAAGTGAATATTTCTTAGGAATAAATTATGGCCTTGTTAATAAACATCTGGAAAGAAACAGGTTTTTTAGAATGTAACTGTTAAGTAATAGAAAATATTTCTAATATCCTGTCTTACTGGTTTAGGTTTTAGACCTAACTCTTAGGAAGCTAGGGACATCCGTCACCTTCCAAAGATACTGAGGATGTTTACAGTTCTCTTAGTTTACGTAACAATTTTGACTAAAAGCACTGCACACCTAAAGTAAAAGACTGAGCCTAATTATACAGTTTCTAAATTTAAGATGAGCAAAAAAAAAAAAGATTCTATGCCTGGAATATGCTTCTAAATACTCTAGGAAAAAAAGACCATGAAGATGAAACAAGACCGACAAAATATTGATGACTGTTAAAGCCCGATGATGAGCACAAGGGGATGTACTGTACTCTATTTACTTTTGAGTGTGTTTGGAATTTTCCATGAGAAAAAGGTAAAACATGTACACACACATCAATACATATTTTAAAAATTCTACAAATTAAAAAAAGTCAAACACAATAAACTATTTATACCCTCAGTGAGAACTATGATATTAACTTGATAAGCTATTGTACACAGAAGAAAGCTATAAATGCTCTTTGTAAACAAGCATGCCCACTACAAGTTGGAGCTCCTCTTGAGCTTTGAAAGAGTATCACATCTAACCACAAGGGGGCGCAGGAGAGCAACAGGCACTCCTGAATTCTGATTATTCACCGCAATTTCTATCTACAGATCTCAAAGTATACACATTTCCAAGACTGTTCCCTAATTCAGGTCTCCATAGGACACTGCTTGGCAAGCCAAGAGCCCTGCCAAAACCACACTATATTATGCTATGGTTCAAAATCTGGAAATATTGTATAAAGAAAAGGTTGTTGTCGGTATATAAGTAACACTGATGTTTCAAACCCATGACTAAAATCCCTGGAGGATTCCTGAAGCAAGAACACACATACATACATACATACATACAACCTGAATCATAAGATGTGGACTGGGAGAAGCCAGTAGTTCAGAATTTCCAGTGGGGGTCCTAAAGTGATCTCCAGTCACACAATGAGTCTCAAGGTTAGCAGTAGGAATTTTACTAGGACAGAAAAGCCTTCAACAATCCAATTGCTTTGTATTAACAGGAAATTGCCTCCACACTGAACAGAAATGGCTTCTGGCAGTTTTTTGGGAAAACTTCATAAAGAATATTGGGGAGGAGCCGTTAAATTGTAAAACACTGGTAACCTTAGAGAGATCATGAAGCAAGTTGATTGTATAACTTGCTGGAATTCTCCCTATGCCAATTACAAATTACACCACTGTTTGAGGTATTGAAGTTCTATGATATTGTATGTTCATAAGAGATGACCTATTATCACCAATCTTTCCATAGGAAACTTGGTAAATATGAACCATTATAATATTATTTTTATAAATAATATATTATTATAGACATTAAAATTATGATGCTATTCCACACTAATTTGTTGTCAGGAACTCAGCTTTAGCATGCTGAATCTAAAGCCTCATTAACATTAAGGGAAGGAATTCTTAGATTTGAATTTCTTTCCCTTAAGATTATATGCCAGTAAAGGCCAACCACTCTTGTCCCACCCCCATTCCCGTGCATAATGAAAACATTTTTTTCTCCAGTACTTATAATTGCTTGGATGGGATTCTGGTTTCAACTCTCCTGTACTATCTTTTCCCCAAAGATACCTTGTTTTTCTGCTCACACTAGAGACCCTTAATAAACAATGTCAGAGGGGAAAAGGCTTAGGGTTGAAACCAAATGCTTTGCCAAAAGTATGTGATGGTGGTTTTTTTTTTTTTAAAAAAAGAAGGCCTTCAGATACATAAAACGGTCACACCAAAACAGGTAAACATAATTTGCTAGAACAAATCTGTGAAAATAAAATTTCATCTTAATTAAAACAAAAGATTACTACCTTCTAGGTTTTGTTAGCCAACTAACTTGTCACTGATTAAAACTAACAAAAACTAAGTATGCTACATTAGGGAGTGTTTTTATGAAAGTGTTTTTAAGGGATATTATTAATTTTTAATCTCCTGTTTTAAAATTGGGAATGCTTTACTACTGTGAAAAATCACTTAAAAGAAGACATGCTTTATATTCCTCAAAAATACAGAACTTACTTTATCTTCTGACTTCTACATGCAATCTAAAGAGAAAAACCAGAGAAATATTCTTTACTTATTCACTGAGTAAGTCTAAACATTGTATATAGTCTAAATCTGAATTCCTCAAAAGAAAACTATCCCTAAAAAGAAAACTATCACATTTCTATAATATGACATATGAGTATTAAAATTTAAGTAAGTAAGTAAAGTCACTCAGTTGTGTTCGACTCTTTGCGACCCCATGGACTGTAGCCTACCAGGCTCCTCCCATGGGATTTTCCAGCCAGAGTACTGGAGTGGGTTGCCATTTCCTTCTCCAGAGGATCTACCCAACCCAGGAATCGAACCCGGGTCTCCCGCATTGTAGGCACTAAACCGTCTGAGCCACCAGGGAAGCATATTAAAATTTAAGATACAAGGTAAAAGAAATATACTTCAGAGATGCATGAGAGGGAGGAAGGGCTTCCTTTGTGGTTCAAAGGGTAAAGAATCTGCCTGCAATGCAGGAGACTTGAGTTCAATCCCTGGACTGGGAAGATCCCCTGGAGAAGAGAATGGCTACCCACTCCAGTATTCTTGCCTGGGAAACCCCATGGACAGAGGAGCCTGGTGGGCTACTGTCCATGGGGTTGCAAGGAGTCGGACAAGACTGAAGTGACTAACACACACGAAAGGGAAGAAACAACTATTCTACTATGTAAATATCTATTTCATATAAGTAACATTCATATTCAGAATGTTTAAGTTAATTCTAAAAATTAGGCAGACTCCTGATAAGGTTTTACAAAGACAACTTAAACTTTATTTCATACACCTGAATAATTCACAGAGTAGAAAAAGTTAAGGAGGATACAAATTAAGCTTGAAGGCAGTGAATGATACTTTGTAAATATGACAGCCCTTCTTTAATAAAAAAAAAATAATAATTACTTTGGGGCTATTTTGAGATAAAAAGTATTTCTTCCTAAGGATTTCTGAACATCGATAACTAATGACCCACAGAACTTTACACAAAGTCACTCAGTCAAATATAATAAACGTAATCAGAGTACCACACTGAAAGCAATACATATTTATTTTCTAAGGAAACTACCTCTCAGAACTTCAACCTGTAGGAGCTTCAAGGACCTTTAAGGAGATCTTGCCTCCACCCCACCCCACTGCCACCCCTGAACATTCTGTTCACCCTGCCTATCTTTAGAGGCTTCCAAAGCAAGAAGGCAGGTGCCACTTGAGGAATCCACGTTTTGAATTTGCTAACCAACTACTGCTAGACAGCTAACAACCGTCATCTGGTAAAATCTATTTTATTTTCTATTTCTGGCCATAATAAAAATATTTTAAAAAGTAGTCTGTTAAAAAAAAAAAAAAAAAAAAACTATTTGGAAAAGACCATCACCAGGTTCATGACAAGCACAGAGGCAGTGCAAAAATTTCTTCATCAGCTATAGACCCCGGTGCTCAAATTCCTCTGCCAGACCCATTTTCTGTGACAGCAAGGAAGACACAGAAGTACACACACATGGAGTTTCCCTCCTCAAGAAAAGGGAAGAAATCTGAAAAGCAAATCTGTATCAAGTATTATTTAAAAATGGAATAACTACTAAGACAGGTTCAGATTAAAACAGTTGCCACCTCGTTATCTAATTGGCGTGGCTAGAATTTTATGCAAACCTGTCCTGGTGTAGAGATGACCTTGGGACCTTCAGATTCCCTGAGTTTAACTCAACACTTCTAAACACCAGGGTGGGGTACTCCAGCCGGCCTGCCTGAAGCCGGGGAGCTGTGGCTGGCGTGGAATGATAAGCAGTCAGCCAGAAGAGCAGAGCAAGGGGCTAAAGGTTGATCAGCAGCAAGTAACGCTTCATTATTTAATTTTCTGACCACAGGCACCATCAAGTAATACTTTTTACTTTTGTTGAACAGGTTCACAGAGACAACTGAGTGAGTGAGTGAGTGAGTGAGTGAGGGGGGGAGTGGGGGGGGGGGTTGAGTCCTAAAGAGTCAGAAGCCCTTCCCCTTCACTGTTCTACTTCATGAAACTCCTCAGAAGCACACAAACGCCTGGTTTAGCCTCGTCTTTTCAGTTAACCACCTATGAAGGTTTTTGAAAGAAAAAAAAAAAAAGCTGAGGATTAAAGAGCAACTCTGAGAAGCTACAGGTTTCTGCAAGGGGACAGAGAGATAGTAAGGCCAGACATAAATGAGTGTTCACAACTGAGGTCTGCTGCTTGCTACCCGGAGTTACTAGAGAAACAAAGCTGCCTTTGGGCACCTAAAACTAGTCGGACCTGCTGTAGCAGTTGCGCAGTCGGCCCGGCGCTGTCCCCCGCTCCCCTCCCTCCGGCCCCCGCCCCACGCATCCGCATGGCTCACTCCACTCGGGGCGGCGCCGAGCGGGCACACTCGGCCCTGGCTCTGCTGTCCCTGCTCAGGGGCAGGCCCAGCTCTGGACACACGGGCGTGCAAGTGTGAGAGGAGGCCAGACGAGACAGCAGATGCCGGCTCCATTCCGAACTGAAAGCTGCAGTGGGTGCAGAACACGGCTTCTGTGCTCCTGGGTTGCTAAGGCAGATACACCAAATTATGGGACTGGCTGCTGGGACTCCAGGCAGGGATCCCCGTTTAAGTTCAGAGGAGGTACGGGAGACCTTGAGAGGAGACGAAGGAGGCTTTCTAGCTCCTAGGGCCCTCCGACCACAAAGAGAGCCGAATTCCCTTCCAAAAGGGAGTTTTCATTGTCTGTCTGGGGTGCTTGTTGAAATGACATGCATCTGTTTTGTCCTATGAGCAATCATATGTTTGCAAAGATATTCTGATATTTTTATTTTCGAATTTCTATTTCAAAGAAAATTTTTAGACAGCCAAGCATGTTTTGTTTGTCTCATGATCTTCAAGGAAAAAAAAAACCAACAAGGCGTCCATTTATTACCCAGAATAGGAATGTCGTCTTTTTGGCCTGACATATGCCATTCACAGATTCATACAAAGAATGAACTGCCACACAGTGCTCATAGAGAAAGACACTGCTCCACACAATGAGTGATGGGCACTCTGGGGGACAGTGCTGCTCACAGGACTGTCCAGCATCTGTATAGACGGGCAAAGTTTGCCTTTAACGCCAACTGCACTGGCCATTGGAGACAATCATTTTGTTTAAAAGATATGCCAACTTCGGTGAGCTGCTCTTTCCTTCAAGAATATTAGAACTAACCATATGTAAAGTAGATAACCAGTGGGAATTTGCTGTAAGACACAGGGAACTCAACTGGGGGCTCTGTGACAACCCAGAGGGGTGGGCTGGGGTGGGGGGTAGGAGGGAGGTTCAAGAGGGAGGGGACATATGTGTACCTGCCACAGGCTGATTCATGCCGATGTACGGCAGAAACCAACACCACCATTGTAAAGCAATTATCCTCCAAGTGAAAAAAAAAAAAAAAAAAAAGAATATTAGAATTAAATTAAATATCCACACATTTCTTGAAGCAGGAGTCCTAGCTCGGGGGTTTTTGTCGGCTGTTTAAGGAATAATTATTAACAGTTGGTAGAAAAGACATGATTTGTGCATATGCAGTGGCCACCGCATTTTTAGATGATCCTGTTCTGCTGGTCAGTGCTGATTAATGGAAAGACCGTGAAGGTGGGTGTTACCCTTATTTCAAGGCCATTTTCACTTAAAACTGGAGCTTGGCCTCTGGTGCCTTGAGCATACACCTGATCTTTGCACTCAGTAATCAGAGACACCTCTCTCTCCTCTCTCTTCCCCCACCCCACCCCTGCTTTGCCAAGAAACTACTGCAACTATAACTATCTCCTACAGGATAGGCTGTAACAGAAAATATGAAATTTCTGTAGCAACAAAGTTTTAGAAAATTCTACAAGTGAGTTAGAGTTCATACTCCAAAATATCATATTAACCTACACATTTTTAAAGTCTATGTTACAATACTAACAAAGTTGTCTTGATTTTTTTGATATAAAATAAAACTTCATGCTTTTATTAGTATTTGTTTTTTAACAAGAAATCACAGCAAAAGAAACTTCTAAAAGTTTATGTTGTAGCTTTTATCTTTCTTAATAGCTAAAGTGTAAAATATTTTGACCGTGGGCAAACTTTTAGTATAATTTGTTACTGATAATTTGAAGTATGCTTTTATTTTTATTTTCTTCATCAGTTTAATTTTTGACCGAAAAAATCTTGATTTGTACATATGTACATATGTATCTTCTATGTCCCCTTATATGTTTTTTATCTATTGTGTGTGTGTGCACCTTTCTAAGTACTGTTGCAACTCATTCTGCCATTGGAGCACTGTTTAAAATAGCATATGCCAAAAGCTATCCACTGCTACACAAATTTGAGTTTTAAAATATCAAAATAAATACCATTTAACTATGCTCATTATTAATAATTTAGTGCATGGCAACTGGGTAAAGTTTATATTTCAGCTTCTCAATTAAATAAAAGGCTTTCAAGGGGACAATTCAACAAACAGAAGTCTAAAGGATTTCTAAATGTGAGCTAATATCCCTTTCTTAGTTTTTTAAGGGAAACAGGCCCAGGCAGCTGTTACCTAAGAAGCTGTGACACTCGCTTGACAATAAAACTGTTCACTAGGACATTCATGTCCTACACTTGGTTGGTATTATAAAATTTAAGTCTCCTATCTATTTTAATTACCCAAGGAACAGAGCTGAATGTTAAAAAAAAAAAAAAAAAGGCTGTCCGATCCATTTCATAAGCTTTCTCACCTGAGAGCAACATGGTTATGCACATTTTAATTAGGAGGAGGGTAAAGAAATAAAGTTATTTTAAAGGGTTCCAAACTTGATGAAGAACATAAACAACTTTACATTAACATATAATATCTCTAAGTAAATCAACAAAGTTAAAGGCAAACTTTCTTAACATTTATCTCTTTTTTTTCCACGAAGAAATAGCTGAAATGAACATTAAAGTAGAGATCCAAGAACAAGCTCTTCTTGCTCCTGCCAGAAGCTGAGATCTCAGGATGGGTATTTTCATCCTCAGAGCACACCCTACCACACTCAAATCAGAATAGACTGCTATAAAAAGGGGGAGGAGTGGGAGGAGCTCTAGGGGTGAGTTATGGCTTCTGGGTAGCTGAACAACTCCCCCCCCCCACCCCACCCCCAACAGGCCCCCATCAGCAAAACAACCCAGAGGCTCTCAGGTGGACTTGTCCTCCAGGGGTTGAGTGGAGCCAAGAGCCCACTTCACTCTTGTCAAAGACTCGTCTCTAATTATAAAAGGCTACTTTGAACACTTAAGGCCTCAGAGATCTGATTGGCTAGTACAACTTCTAGGCTCTTTACACACGTTATGGACATTTCTTAACATATATTGAGAAATCACAAAGCATATTTCATGAACAAAGCTTGAAAACATTTATTATCTTCCTTAAGACCAAAGGAGGCTGTCCAGCTTAATTCAAATGAAAACTGGTACAGTCTGAGACTGGACTTCTCACCTTGCTGATCGCCCTTCCCCATTAAGTGCCTGTAAAAACTTACTCTCCACCTCCTGAAACATCCTGAAACTAACCAGCTTGGAAGCAAAAAGTTATTCTAAGACAATGATACCTAATCTTTTTGAGAAATTTAAGGCTAAACACAGAATTCTACTCCCATCTCAATCTATTACTATTATTTCTGCTAAAAGTAAGATAACTCCTGGCCAAGGTAGGGTGGAGGGAATTTATGATTTTCTCTCGATGCAGGGGCGCTCTGAAGGCACCACGTCTTGGTACAAAGTCCAGGGCCTGGGACAGCTGGCTCCCCTCGGCCCCCTCCCTCTCAGTCATAGGCGGTCACCACTAAGATGACTTTTAGATTTCTAACTTAAAAAACTAATGAGACATCAAGTTTAACACACAAATTCAAAATCAATTCACTTGGGCACGGGCGAAAAGAGGGCGGAGAGGGATGTTTCTAAGTTAAAACACAGGGCAACTCACAGAAATACACTAAAGCAAGCTGGATGCAAACCCGGCCACAGGACTGAAAAGTGAAGCAGCCGTCGCGCCAGCAATACGAGTCTTAAAAAAAAAGTCTCGCACGTTCACAACAACACAACCGCCACAACACGCACACAGATCCCAGATGTAAAAGCGACAGCTCCAAGCTCCCTCCGCCCCACCGTTAGGCTCTGGTTAGCTCCCGACCCTCTCCTGACCCCGGTCCGTGACTGCCCGTCCCCTGCTTGGCCCTTCCCCCAGCAGATCTGCCCGAGAACGCTGGGGGTACCCGGCGCCGGCCCCGGGGGTCCAAGGGAGCGGGGACGAGGAGCAGCGGGAGGGAGCGCTCCTCCCGGTACCTGCTCCAGCCCAGATCCCTCTCGCCGAGGCTCCCGCGACCCTCGCGGCCGCCCGGCGCCCCTCCTCCGCCCTCCAGGCTCACCCGGCCCTGGCCAGGTCCCAGCGCTGCCCCCACCCACCCGGAGCCCCGCGCATCCGAGAATCCCCTCCAAGCCGGCGCCGGGAGAACTTACCACATGCAGCTCCACCTGGGAACTAGCACATCGGGAGGGGTTTCTGCCCACTCCTCAAGCTACTCCCGCTCCATGCGGAATCCCCCGCTCCGGGGGCCCAAGGGTGGCGCCGAGGAGCGGGCAGGAGGCGAGACCGAAGCTAAGACTCCGCCGTCCTCTGCCTGCGCGCTGGGAGCATTATACAATGGTGGAGGAGGAGGCGGCGGCGGCGGCGGCGGCAGGCAGCGGAGGAGGAAGCCGGAGGCGGGCGGAGGGGGCGCCCTGACCGAGCGAGCGGCAGCCACTGCTCCAGCACTAGCTGTGCAAGAGTGACGTGCGGCCAGCGAGCCTCCCGCGAGCTCCGGGCCCCGGGCTCAGCAGGCCCCGCCCCTCGCCCCGCCCCGCCCACTCGACCGCCAGGCCCCGCCCCCTCCCCCGGCGGTCCCGGGAGGCGCGATAAATGCCGAGCGGGGCCCGTCCGCCCCAGGAGCAGGAAGGGGCAGGCAGAGCACGCGAGACGCCGGGTGGCAGCGCCGCCCACGGCTCCCTACCCAGCCGGCGCACCCTTGATTTTCTCTTAAGGAAAAGCTTAAGGAGAAGGGGAGAGGAAACGAGACACTCCGGCCAGGGGACCACAACTAACCACCAGTAATCCCCTCAGACCACTCATGCAAATGACGGAGCCGCTAGTGACAAAGGCGGCAACGAGTGCCGCGCGCGCACAGCCCTCTGAGTCGCGCGACCGCAAATATGACAAGCATCTCAGCTATTCTGCAACTTGGGGCCGGTTAGCCGGGCAGGCAGGGTCCCGGGGCGGGGGGTGGGAGGGGGCGGGTGGTGGATGGGGAAAGAGAAAAATCCGACCGCGGGGCGCGGTATCCACGCTGCCCGCGGGGTTTTCGAGACAGACGTCCCGGGAGGGCGGGGGCAGCGCGTCCGCTGCTGAGACGCTCTCCGATGCCTGCGCCTCTGGACATGAGTGGCCCTCAGAGTGTCCAAGAGGTAGGATGAAGGCTCCGGCTGGAGGTGGGGACAAATCCCCCTTGAGTGCGGTGTCCTCAGCCCAACACTTGAAATGGGTCACCAAGTCAAGAGTACTTTATCGGAACAGGAGGGAAACGACTTTGCAGGCTTCGTGGCAGGCTTCGGCCGCGGTGCAAACCCGGCGGAGCCCACGCAGGTAGGGACGCCTGGCTTGAAGACGCAGGGGGCACCTAGGCGCAGTTCCACAGCGATAGCCTTTTCCTTCTCCTTAAGAAGTTCTGCTTTGAACTACTTATATTAGGAAAATTTATACTAGTTTTGGGAGGCTTGTGTGTGTGGTGCAAATTTAAAAGCTCTAGGATAGACCTCCCCTGGAAAATTAATGATTATTTTTAAAATGGCATGCGCATTCAGTTTAAAGATGTTACGAAAAGGAATTCAGGCACCTTAAAATTTTGGCTGCCACCCCAATCAATATTGTCTCAGATCTCTTTGGAATTTAATGGTCCACTATACTAGTTATACTTAAGGATAATAAAGCTTTAAGACCTAACATAAAGGTGATTATAAGTCGTTAACATCAAGACAAGTTGAGACCTATTGGAACTGTTCAGTAATGATTTGTTATCAATCAAATTGACGATATTATTGAAATTAAATCTGGGCTAAAATGTTGGTAGAGGAGAAAATGTTTCTTGTTTTATCTTGAAAGGGAATGAAAAAGATTTTTTACTGGACCCTCGATATAATTAAAAGGTTACACAGATTTTTTTTAAGTATAGCCAGTGCTAAAAGCTAATGATTTGTGTATATCTTTGGAAAATTTCATTACAATGGCATTCCAAATTACTCATCATGGAAGTCGTGCTCCGGCCCTCAGCGCATCCTGCTCAGTTTGTGCCTAAGTGGCACAGTATTCAAACATTTTGCCATGAGGCCAAGATATTTTTCATTTCCAGAATTCTGCCTTTCAGAGAGGACACTACTAACAGTTTCCGAACAACCCACTCACTTTAAAGAGAAGCCATTGAAATAGAAGCTGCAATACTGTGATATCTCTGTAGCAGAGGCCAGAGGTTCTCTTGAATTTAAAATAAATTTAAACTGTTATTCATGAAATGAAGTGAGCACCAAGTTAGACTTGCACAATTTTTGGGACACGTGGATATTTTCTAGCAGATGAATTACTGGAAGAACTAAAGATCAAAGTGACAATTTTTGTGTCTCCAGAGTGGATGCATGATTTTGCTAAAGCACGAATTCTGTGTGTGCTCAGTAAAGGTCTGAGTTCTTAGGAAAGCAATCTGAGTTCTGAGGTAAAATATTTTTCACCTTCCCATACTTTTGAAGGTAAATGACTTATCATTTTATATATGTTATATACAGGTATCTATGTTATATATGTGTCCCACTTTCCCCACTTTGAGATTCTGGCATCTTTTCCATGAAGTCAAAGCATGAAGTGGCCATTTGAACACCTGCTCGTGTGGTCCCTCACCAAGTGGTACACAGTCCCTTCCCCTAGGGCCGAGTCCCCCTCAGCCCAGCACAGCAATTCTTGCCTGGCCCTGGGAATCCAACTCCATGAAGCTAAGGAAAGGCCCTCCCAGAGCTTTTGAAGTCAACTCCCTTTCCCTTTAGTATGCATGATTTTTTTTTTTTTTTAAATATTGTTTATTCCTAGCAAATGAGCAAGAAATGCTTAGTGAACACATAAGTTTGGTTTTCACACTTTCACTCTCTGGGACACTTAAAAGCCCATTTAAAATAATCCTACCCTCAGGATTTAGAGTTTCTCCCTCTCACTTGCACATACAAGAAATTAGGCCAGTCATCCACATTTAACTATCAGGAACATATCTGTTTAGGGAGAAAAGAAACACTGCTCTTGTAAGTATAGGACTGTGATGGTAATTTTTAAAAATACTCACGAGTTTAATTTCAGAGAGGTACTTCTCAACATTGCTTTGTGGTTCTGGGTACTAGTTTGCACTTCACTGCTTCTCTTGAAAGTTTCTGTACCCTCACGTCTTGCAAACAACCAGATGACTGCACTAACTGAAGGCCACTTTTAGCACTTAATTAATATGCACCAAAGAATTGACACAAGGACAAGCTAGCTATATAAACTGAGAAAGACTTCACAACAGTTTGCAAACTTATCCTTTCTCCTTTATTACATTTTATCTTTCAAGTTCCACAAGAAATACCAGTCAATCACCCATCTATATACCTTGGAAATATTCTTATGCCCCCCCCAATAAATGTTTCAGTTATTAAACACAATAATATAGCCAGCTGGGTTAAATCATCTTTTCATGGAAAATACAGAGAGTCTAACTGAATGCAGACTTCCCATTCACTGATCACTGAAATCTATTAATAAATCTTCAAAATAAAGCCTGGAAGTCCCACATTACCTAACTGATCATCAGAGAGTTGACTTAGGATAGGATGACTAGGAAAACTAATGAACACTCTCACAAAGACAGCACGACCAGGCTCAGAACTTTTCAGCCTCTAGCAAGTTAAAACTTGACGGTGCCAAAGGAGCGGGGTAACTCATCTGCCTCTGCAAAGCCTTCTCCACCTCTTTGCCCACCTCCTCACGTCAGGCTTTCTCCTGCCTGTCCTTGCAGCCATGCTTCACAAGAGCAGAGCTTCAACTCCAGTGAAGAGCCACTCTCGCAGTTTCCCTCACTGTTACTAGGCTGCTTTGCAATGATGGCCCCTTGTGTTCTGAGAGAGAGTCATTTTCCTGTTAGTGAACACACCTTTTTCTCTTTTAAAGATCTGACAATATTTAAATCCTAATTTAGAACAAAATCTTAATGATGATATTGGAATAAGACGCTCTTGAAACTCTTTTCTTTTTTTCTGGCATCTTTGATTAGTCCCTTCTATTTCTAGATGAGATGGCTTCTGTTGAGCATGAGTTTCCTCCCTACTTCACTGGCCACTATTTCCTGGTAAAATCCTCTGATAAATGGAGTGGCTCTCCTTAGACACTCTGCTTTCATCTTTTCTCAGCTGGAAAGAGAAAGCCTTCCCTGCTGACAACTCTTCAGTGCTCCCTTCCTGCCAGATGCTGCTCCTCCACAGCTGGTGGGTGCTCCTCAGAAACCTCTCTCCTTGTCCTCAGTTCCCCAGACAGCACTACCTATCTGGCCTCTACATGCTGGCCTATCTGCATGTTGACCTTGGGTTTCCTGTCCATAAACCATGCTCCCTTCTTGAGCAATTCACCTTCTTTTCAAGGTACCCGGCACTTCTGGCTTCCCTAGAAAACTTGTGTGAATGTTAGAAATTGTACAGCCTCCAGACCATCAAGCCTGAGTCTTGGAGTAGGAGTTTGAAGATCTTGTACAAATAAATCACTATGATTGATCACTGACTTTTTAGTTTCTTAATCTGCCGTATCACAGATTTAGGATTAGCACTGGTTCTGGTGAAAAGAGCACATGTGGTTGGTTAGAAGATCTCAAGTGTAGTTCTTCAGCCACAGTCAGCAAGGAAGCTGAATCAGGGCCTTCGCCATCTAGAGGGCTGTGTCTACCTCCCACCAGATGAGGCACTAGGGCCCAAAGGTTCCTGTAGCCCCTTCCCAGAGCTAAGAGTCTACGAAAAGGTGGCTACAATGGGGACTACCTTCACAGAGGAGTTTGGAAGAATATAAAACCAACTTCACATCCTATTTTCTGTGACACACATTCTCATATCTGTTGTAGAAGTGATCTAAGATTGTGTACCTTTAAATCACCTATGAGTAAAAAGGTCATTTAAGAGAACTAGGGTGATTTGGGGAGTGTAAATAACATATTTAAGCCACTTTTTGAAGTCCCAGATATAAAACTTCTACTTTGAGATGTGAAAAAAAGGTCAAAGCTTTAATGTGTATAGATGCCCAGGAAATACCTCTGACTTCAGACTATAAAGTATGATACTGTGAAGTATCATTAAAAATAAACATGTGGGCAGAGAACACAGTTTAAATGGAAACAGTGCATACAACAAAAAAATGAATCAGTACTTTGCCACTGTGAATTTTTATTGGTTTTCTGGAGGAGAGAGAACACTTAAGCAAAACTTTATCTTTTAGTCACCAATGCAGAATTGTTCTTTAAAGACATGTTGCCAGAATAAACAAGACTTTTCCAAAATTATCTAACTATCCAATAATATTTGCTTTAAATTGAAAAAAATATTTTTACATTTAAAATTTCAGAAAGGCAAAGTGAAAGCCGAGTAGGAAGAAACCAAGGTTAACTATTCAGATAAACAGCAATGTTATATTAGATACATTTGTGCAACTCGTCAATGGTTTTCCTAAACATGCTTTAAATATTGAAGATTATCTTTCTTAGTAATATTTATTTCAAAACTGCTGTCTTTAGAGAAGTCTTGTTTGAGGTGTATGAAACTCCTTAAATGGTCAATTATCAGAGAAACTGGCTTTTAAGGAGAAAATAATAGTGTGAATGAGCTATATGCAACTTCCCTTTTTGAAAACAGAAGTTGAATCTGTAACACCAAATTTAGAAAGGAGAGGGGATGGCAGCAAATACCACGAGAATATCATCTATAGCATTGACGCCCACTGCTGTTCTGTTCTGTTACAAATAATGTACACTCCACAAACTTGAGTTTGCTCAAACAATGCGTGTATTTAGTTGTTGCTAAAGATGATACTTTTAAAAGAAAATATACATATGAAAGAGTCATATCAAATTTAAAAAAAAGAAAAACTCATTGAAAAAGTGTCAGATTCCCTGACTTTGGCTACAGTGATTCATTTGGCCTCATTACACAGAGGGCAGCATAGTACATATTGGGACAGCTGATAAACAGCTTTTGTGGGAATAGTAATGGTAATTTGAACATCATTTATATTTGTTTACTTTTCTTTTAAGAAATTAAAGCCCAAATTATAAAAGGTTGAAAAGAATTTTGATGAGTAGACATTCATTTTCACTCAATCCTAATTTGTTACCACTTTAGAACTGTTAGACATCATGCTTTCAGTTTTAGTGATAAAAAAAAAAAAGCTCTAAAGATAAAGACTCCAGAATTACTATTTCCACATTACAACCAAAATTGAAAAGTGAGAAAATAGAAACCTTTCCAAAAGTTCATCAGATGAAAAGAGTTAATGGAGAGCCACACCATTTATGGACAAGAATACTTAATACTATTCAAGTCTCCCCAAAACACATCAATAAATTAAATGTGATTCCAACTTAAATCCCAACGCTCCCCTCCCCCTGCCCACGGAACTTAAGCAAATCCAGAAATCATCTGGAATAACAAAGGACAAAAGATAGCTTTAATAAGTTTAAAGAACAAAATGGGGGATGTGGCCTAACAGATATCGAGGCTTATTATAAAGTTCTAGTAATTAAAACAGAGTGGTGTTGGCAAGGGATAAATAGATCAGCAGAACAGCATTGAGAGTGCAGAAACAGACCCACACATGTATGCAAGCATAAAGTATGACAGAGGTGAGGCAACAGATCAGTGGGAAAGAATAGGCTATTCAATAAATGACTAAAGGTCACCCGGATACCTGCATGAAAAATAAAATTAGTACCTCAGATTAAAAAATACATATATATTTCAGGTGGACTAATGTCTAAATATGTGAAACAAAACTTTAAAACATTTAGGAGAGAATACAGGAAAATTATATTTATGGGCTCAGAATAAGGAATGTGTGATTATTCTCAGTATCTTAAGATTCATTCTCTTCTTTGCTCTGTGCCTGGAAATGTTGACCCCTAGGGACCAAGCTCCTTTGCCAACCAGCTTCCAGCTGGATTCCTCAACAGGAAGGTACCAGAAAGAGACCAGTGGGTCAGAGGGGAGAGAGCTTGGGCTATTTCTTCCCTGCTCCTTCCTACTTTGGGATCCTGTTACAGCAGGACCCATCCCTCCATAGCCACAGCTTCTGCAGGTGACCCTTTCTCCAGGGCACTCACTCGCATAGATTCTAGCAACACCATTTCCTCCCCTTTCCCCTGTAGACCTGAGGATAGTAAGATCTAAGTTCTTGGTCTTCCATGCTTCAAGTTTTGTCACATCTCTGTCAAAAGTCCCTTCATTTATGTCTCTTTAGTTGAATCATTTGAGTGGAATACTGTTTCCTGCTGAGACTTTGACTATTCAGAAACAAAACAGCCAGGGCCTTCTCTGGCAGTTTAGTAGTTAAGACTTCATGATTCTAATGCAGGGGCGTGGGTTCAGTCCATGGTTGGGGAACTAAGATCCCACATGCCACCTGGAACAGTCAAAAACAAAAGAAAAGAAGTAAGACAGCCAATGCACAAACTATAAAGAAAAAGACCAATAACTTGGATTATATTAAAAATTAAACATCCATTAAACAAAATACAATATAAACAAGATAAAGATAAGTGAAAGACTATCAAGTGATGGTATATAATTCATATAATCAGCAAAAGATTAATACTCAGAAATAAAAAAGAACTCCAAGTCAGTTTTTTTTTTAAATATAAAACCAACAGAAAATGGGTAAAAAGAGGAAACTCAAATATCCAACAAACGTGAAGAGATAATCTCCTCAGTTATAGGAAAAATGCAAATTATAAAAGGTTAGTTCACAGTTCTCCACTTGACCACTTTGGAGATAATCTGACATTAGCTAGTGGAGCTGGACATGCACACACCCTGCCCACATACCTGCAGTCTTTCTCCATGAGGGTTCCATGAAAAAATAAGCCCTACAGAAAAGAATTCAAGTGACTATTTCCTCAATTCTCCCAAGGGTGGTATAAAGGTAAGAACCAGTGGTTGCTAGTAAATGTTTAACAACTGGCTGGGGTTGGGGTGGGGGTGGAGAATGGGAAAGAAGGAAAGAAGCCCTTTTTGAAGCATTTGCTGATTTCTGTGGTGTAAATACCCCACCAGGGCTGATTTCAAACCTCCCCACTGAACTCAAGAATTACAAAGAGATTGGTGTGATCACTCTTAGCAGCAAGTATCAGTCTCCAGCTCTAGCCCCAAATGTGAACCATTCTAGACTTAGAGGACAGAAGGCAATTCATTACATACAACAAATGCCTTAGGATGCGTTGCACATGTGCTTAGTCACTCAGTCGTGTCTGACTCTTTGCGACCCCATGGACTGCAGCTCACCAGGTCTTCTGTCCATGAGGATTCTCCAGGCAAGAATACTGGAGTAGGCTGCCATGCCCTCCTCTGCCTTAGGGTACTGGGGCTTAATTTTCTGGAGGAATTCTGGATGATAAGGGCTAAATCTAGAGACTCTTGTTTTCATCCCCCATGGAGACATAGAAGAATGTTTATAGTAGCTTTGCTTGTAATAGCTAAAGGAGAATTAATCAATACATTTGAAAGCTATGGTGGTTAAGAAGTACTAAAGTTACCAAATATCAACATGGTTAAATCTCAAAAACATAATGTTGAGTAAAATAAAGTGAAAGTGAAGTCGCTCAGTCGTGTCCGACTCTTTGTGACCCCATGGACTGGGGCCTACCAGGCTCCTCCCTGCATGGGATTCTCCAGGCAAGAGTACTGGAGTGGGTTGTCATTTCCTTCTCCAGGGGATCTTCCCGACCCAGGGATCGAACCTGGGTCTCCCGCATTCCAGGTAGACACTTTAACCTCTGAGCCACCGGGGAAGCCCAGTAAAATAAAGCCAGTTGTAAAATATGTACAGTATAATATCATTTATGGAAAATACTTTAAAACATGCAAAACAATGCTATATATTGTTTATCAATACAGATGAATGTAATTATAGAATAAAAACATTACAGACCAAAAACATTCAGGAAAGTGGTTAATTTTCATAAATGGAGGAGTACTGGAATCAGGGAGAGATACTATAACATTTAATTTCTTTGTTAAAAACATGAAAAGCAAACAAATATGTTGTAGTAAACCATTTAAATGTGTTGTTTTAGATTTCAAGACATTAAAAAACACATTTTTTCCCCTTTCTTTCTCTTGGTTCCCATGAAATAGAACTTTGTAAGGTTTTTTCCCACAACTTCTAATATCTATTAATAAAGCAATGGGTAATATTTATATTTCATGCATTTATCTTCATTATTTCAGTAATGATCTAATCCCTTTTACTCATTTGATATGACTGGCAGACCACAGTCCCTGGCATCACCAAGAGTCAGACACGACTGAGCACACACACACATGCATACTGTCCTTCTCTCTCTCTTAATAACAGACTGCAAAATTCAATGACGATGCTAGCGTAACCGAAAGTTTTTAATAGGAAGCCCAACTGACAAGGCAAGTATAAGAGAATAGGTTTAAACCCAGTATTTGGGGTGTATTTCTCACCCGTCAGGCTAACTTCTATCACGCTGCTGCTGCTAAGTCGCTTCAGTCGTGTCCGACTCTGTGCGACCCCGTAGACGGCAGCCCACCAGGCTCTTCCGTCCCTGGGATTCTCCAGGCAAGAACACTGGAGTGGGTTGCCATTTCCTTCTCCAATGCATGCATGCATGCTAAGTCGCTTCAGTAGTGTCCGACTCTGTGCGATCCTGCGGACAGCAGCCCACCCATGCTAGAAAGGATAAAAGCTTCCTTACAAAATGTGTAAGACTTCCTGTTACTTCCTTAACATGCATCTAGCCCTAAAAAGTGAAATCTTGTATTTTAAAAAAATTTAGAAAATACTATCCTGGTGAACTATCTTCCACTGGGTGTTCAGTTGACCATTTACAGCTACTCCAAATGCATTCTGATTCTCTCTTCTTTGTGTCCCTCCATGCAAGGTTATAGGAATAAAGCCCCATACCCTCTTGATCTCTGGGAAGGTGGTGCTCTCTCAGCGCATGGGTAGTGTAACTTTTTTTTTCAGAGACTGTCTTGAAATAAGCCTATGTTTTAAATACACACTTTACTGCTCGCTAGCAGGCATTCTGAAGCTAGGTGGTTCTAAATAAAGAACTCTAGTCAACAACAGGAAATAACTCCCACAGAAAAAAGGGGCAGAATACAAACTCTCACCAACTCTTATACACAGCTCACAACGGCCTTTTGTTCCGTGCACATTAAGCCTGAAATCTTTACTTTTCAGAGCATGTTTAGGCCTTTGCAGAGCAATTAAACCTTCCTTTTCCTTTTGCTGCTGTCCCTGCCTTCTTCTCTCTGAGGAAGTTAACCTTACAACTGAACTTCTTACTATGAGGTAGCAGATCAGAAAACGAATGGTTTCTATTCTGAAACTTGACATTTTTTTCCTTAATGGAGCTTCTCAAGAGGGAAAAAAAAAAAATCAACTCTCGGTGTAAAACTCACTTTTCCTTCTAATACATACAATACCACATAAATGCACATATATGCATCCCAAAAGAGTATTTTCATCTGCAGTGTATGTTTCTAAATCTATCAACAAAGACACTTATCATTATCAACCCATAAACCTAAACAGATGGGTTATCAACACTTTGCCAGTGACATTTCTGCAAATCAATGCATCTAGAAGACATATATTGTATTCAAAGGCTCACATCTTGAGTCTGTAGTGAAAAAGAGGAAGAAAAACCTAGATCCCAAGCCAACTAAACAGAAAAACATCTAATGAATGGTTTTTAAAGTCTCGGTGACTGCTACTGGAACAGATTGGTGGCATTCAACTATAGTACAGCACAGGTACTCCAGACAAGAAAATTGGGCTGAGTAAAACAGCTTAAATATGACTGGAGACTGGTATTTCTTTTTCTCCTACACACTCAGCCTTGCCCTCTCTACTGGCTCCTTCCTGCAGTCAATAAATTACAGACTTGGTGTTCTCCCTCTTCACTTTTAAAACAAGAAACACTCCTCCCCTGCTTCAATGCTGCAGGAATGTTGGTGGCTCCTGGTGGCTCAGAGGTAAAGGCATTGTCTCCTGACAATGCAGGAGACCCAGGTTCAATCCTTGGGTTGGAAAGCTCACCTGGAGAAGGAAATGGCAACCTGCTCCAGTATTCTTCCCTGGGAAGTCTCATGGACAGAGACTGAAGAGCTACAGTCCATGGGGTTGCAAAGAGCCAGACACGACTTAGCAACTAACAACAGCTGCTGTCATTACCCTTCATGGTTTTAGTTCCACCTACTTCCTCTGGCTTCACAAAAAAAACTATACTGACCACCCCTGGAAAGAGCACCATTACTCCTTAAATGCCAAGCCATTGGAGACTTCTCAGTTCCTCACTGACTGAACACCTATCTATAGCATTTGACATTAATGACTGCCTCCAACCATTTCTTTCAGTAACTCTGCTTGAACTCCTGGTTCTTATCTCTCTGGCTACTTGTTCCTTTGCTGGCTCCTTTTCCTCTTACCACCCTATAAACCTATAGGTCTTCACTTTAAAAAATAATCATCTCCTACTGCAATTTATCGAGCCCATCTTTGCATGAAATGTTCCCTTGGTATCTCTAATTTTCTTGATGAGATCTCTAGTCTTTCCCATCCTGTTGTTTTCCTCTATTTCTTTGCATTGATCGCTGAGGAAGGCTTTCTTATCTCTTCTTGCTATTCTTTGGAACTCTGCATTCAGATGCTTATATCTTTCCTTTTCTCCTTTGCTTTTTGCTTCTCTTCTTTTCACAGCTATTTGTAAGGCCTCCCCAGACAGCCATTTGCTTTTTTGCATATCTTTTCCATGGGGATGGTCTTGATCCCTGTCTCCTGTACAATGTCACGAACCTCAGTCCATAGTTCATCAGGCACTCTATCAGATCTAGGCCCATAAATCTATTTCTCACTTCCACTGTATAATTGTAAGGGATTTGATTTAGGTCATACCTGAATGGTCTAGTGGTTCTCCCTACTTTCTTTAAGTCTGAAATGCAAAGATGGGCTCAATAAAGGACAGAAATGGTATGGACCTAACAGAAGCAGAAGATATTAAGAAGAGGTGGCAAGAATACACAGAAGAACTGTACAAAAAAGATCTTCACGACCAAGATAATCACAATGGTGTGATCACTCACCTAGAGCCAGACATCCTGGAATGTGAAGTCAAGTGGGCCTTAGAAAGCATCACTACAAACAAAGCTAGTGGAGGTGATGGAATTCCAGTTGAGCTATTGCAAATCCTGAAAGATGATGCTGTGAAAGTGCTGCACTCAATATACCAGCAAATTTGGAAAACTCAGCAGTGGCCACAGGACTGGGAAAGGTCAGTTTTCATTCCAATCCCAAAGAAAGGCAATGCCAAAGAATGCTCAAACTACCGCACAATTGCACTCATCTCACACGCTAGTAAAGTAATGCTCAAAATTCTCCAAGCTAGGCTTTAGCAATATGTGAACCATGAACTTCCTTATGTTCAAGCTGGTTTTAGAAAAGGCAGAGGAACCAGAGATCAAATTGCCAACATCCGCTGGATCATGGAAAAAGGAAGAGAGTTCCAGAAAAACATCTATTTCTGCTTTATTGACTATGCCAAAACCTTTGACTGTGTGGATCACAATAAACTGTGGAAAATTCTGAAAGAGATGGGAATACCAGACCACCTGACCTGCCTCTTGAGAAATCTGTATGCAGGTCAGGAAGCAACAGTTAGAACTGGACATGGAACAACAGACTGGTTCCAAATAGGAAAAGGAGTATGTCAAGGCTGTATACTGTCACCCTGCTTATTTAACTTATATGCAGAGTACATCATGAGAAATGCTGGACTGGAAGAAACACAAGCTGGAATCAAGATTGCCAGGAGAAATATCAATAACCTCAGATATGCAGATGACACCACCCTTATGGCAGAAAGTGAAGAAGAACTAAAAAGCCTCTTGATGAAAGTGAAAGTGGAGAGTGAAAAAGTTGGCTTAAAGCTCAATATTCAGAAAACGAAGAACATGGCATCCGGTCCCATCACTTCATGGCAAATAGATGGGGAAACAGTGGAAACAGTGTCAGACTTTATTTTTTTGGGCTCCAAAATCACTGCAGATGGTGACTGCAGCCATGAAATTAAAAGACGGTTACTCCTTGGAAGGAAAGTTATGACCAACCTAGATAGCATATTCAAAAGCAGAGACATTACTTTGCCAACAAAGGTCCATCTAGTCAAGGCTATGGTTTTTCCAGTAGTCATGTATGGATGTGAGAGTTGGACTGTGAAGAAGGCTGAGCGCCGAAGAATTGATGCCTTTGAACTGTGGTGTTGGAGAAGACTCTTGAGAGTCCCTTGGACTGCAAGGAGATCCAACCAGTCCATTCTGAAGGAGATCAGCCCTGGGATTTCTTTGGAAGGAATGATGCTAAAGCTGAAACTCCAGTACTTTGGCCACCTCATGCGAAGAGTTGACTCATTGGAAAAGACCCTGATGCTGGGAGGGATTGGGGGCAGGAGGAGAAGGGGACGACAGAGGATGAGATAGCTGGATGGCATCACTGATTCGATGGACGTGAGTCTGAGTGAACTCCGGGAATTGGTGATGGACAGGGAGGCCTGGCGTGCTTCGATTCATGGGGTTGCAAAGAGTCGGACCCAACTGAGCAACTGAACTGAACTGAACTGCAATTTGGGACCAGAGAAGATTACAAAGGTGAGTGGATGATGGTGATGGTTGGTTAGGATATCGGAACCTTTATGAGGCAACTTCACCCACTCTCAGGGCATCTATATGCTAATGATTCACAAATCATTAATCACATTCTAGATCTTTCTCTTTGAGGTTCATATCTAAGCTATATATAGATAAAGACCATATATATATCCAGGTTTGTCAGGGTCATACCTAATATATGCTTGTCCTGGCATAATTAGTAACAGCACCCTGTTTCAATCTCAAAAGTGTCCTAGGTTGAACAATGTGCATGCTAAGTTGTTTCAGTTGTGTCCAACTCTTTGCGACCCTATGGACTATGGCCTGCCAGGCTCCTCTGTCCGTTGGATTCTCCAGGCAAGACTACTGGAGTGGGTTGTCATTTCCTTCTCCAGGATTTAACAATAATAGTATATAATTAGCCTATTTCTATCTCATTACCAATTAGACATTTTCACCGGGTAGTATAAAGGCATCTCCAACTCACAGCACATCTAAAATTGTCCTAATCTTATCTTCCTTAAACTTGTTCCTCCTTCTGAATGCTTAAATATGGTTATGGTACCAACAAGGTGGGTTTCCCTGGTGGCTCAGTGGTAAAGAATCCACCTGCCAATGCAGGAGATAAGGGTTCGATCCTTGGGTTAGGAAGATTCCCTGGGGCAACCCACTCCAGTATTCTTGCCTGGGAAATCCCATGGACAGAGGAGCCTGGCAGGCTACAGTCCATGGGGTAGCAAAAGAGTTGGACACAACTTAGTGATTAAACAACAACCACCAATAAGGTATCCCTGGTGTCTTAAGTTGGAAATCTAAGATTCTGAGTTTCTTCTCTCTCCCTTTCTCTCACATTTAACCAGACATAAAATCCTATCAATTTTCTCTCTTCAATGTTTCAAATATGTCCCCTCCTCTCCATTTCCCCACCACTGCCCTGGTCAAGGCCATATTATCTTTCACTTTCATTATTGCAACAATCTATTTCCTGACTTCCAGTCCTAGATATTCTCCTCTAATCCATCTACACCACCTACGGCATGACAGGTAGCATGCCAGGTACAAGAAATGCAAAATGAACAAGAGATGCTCCCACTGAGTTCACAGGGTAGACTAACTCATCACTGTGACACAGCAGGTTGCATGCTGATACAGACATGCGTAGGGTGACGATGGAGACACACGAGTGGCCACAGAGCCTGACCATGTGAAAAAAGGGAGGTGGTGATGGATTTTAGGGTAAATGGTGGTTAGTTAAGGTCATTACAGGCAGATGGACCAGCAGAAATGGGAAGGTGAGAAACAGCAGAGGACATGGGTGAGGCTCTGAAGTGTAAATCGCAAGCAGGGAGTAGCAATAAACCAGACCAGAGAGTTTGGGCACATCTAGGAAGGACTTGGATGCCACATTGAAGGGTCTGGCCTTTAAATCCTGAAGGTGGGGGGGAGTCATTAAAAGACTTTCCATGGGAGAGAGGCACAATCTGATTTTTATTTTAGGATGTTAATTCCTCATCTATTCCAGATCTTGACAAAATGAGTGTAAAATTTATTAATAATAATCAATAAATGAAAAAAATAAAATAAAATTTAAAGAATGTATTAAAAAGCTGTAATAACTAACAGAGTTGGGTTCTAGCAAAAGAAAAATATAAATGAATCTGCATTGAAATACTTGAGACAGATCTTAGTATAAAGATTTAGTATATTCTAAAGATGGCGTTGTTAGTGCAACAGTTAACGATTTAAGGTCAATAATGGATGTTAGAGTTTCGCCTCACACATGAAAAAATACAAGAGATTAACTAAATAATAAAATAATTTTTAAAAATGTAAGAGAACTAAAAAAAATTACAGATGAATAACTGATCTTAGAGGTAAACAAGATTTGTTTTCTAAACATAAAGCAAAAAAAGAACTATAAAATTAAAACAAATTACACTAAAAAACTATACATCAAGAGACACCATAAGCAAAATTAAAAGAAAAATGACAAACCTGGAAAAATATGTGCAAACAGATAACAGAGACTTAGTAACCTAACCTAATTCTATGGCTCAGTTACACCAATACTACAGTACATTAAGAAACAATGAAACTAAATTAGACAAACTGTCAAAGGACACAAGCTGATGATCCACAAAAGGAAGAAATGCAGGGGGAAAAATGAGTACAAATGCATCCAATCAAAGCAATACACATTAGAAATATAATTGCCCTACACCAAGCTGGCAAGTTAGATAAAACTGCTAAAAATGTGAAGGCACCGCGGACAGGTTGTCATAGCCACTGATGAAACTCTCAGTGAATCCAAACTTGGGAAGACAGAGTTTGGACATGTGTATCAAGAATCTCCTAAAAGGTCCATATCCTGTACTGTGGTCATCTCATTTCTAGGAATTTACTGCCCATGGAACCAATCAGAGCTATGCATAAAGAATACATTCATTCAATACATATTTACTGTATGTCCACTGTGTCCTAGGTTCTAGGAGTTGAGAATGTGGCAGCAAACAAAACACACCCAAATCCCTGTTCTCATGGCTCTAACATTCCAGTGAGGGGAAAGAGAAAAGAAAGAAGAGTCAATTATACAGCATAACAGAAATTTGGTATTCTAGGGGAAAATAAAGCAGTGAAGGAGGATGGGGAATGTGTGCTTGGGTGTGTCTGTGTGGGGTGGGGGGCAATTTTGAAGAAGTGCTTTAGAAAAGCCTCACTGAATGATGTTTGAGCAAAGATCTGAAGGTGAGAAGACTCAAGCCAAGCACCAGTTTTCCTGACAAGAGAACAGAAAAAGTGAGCAGGGCTGCAGTGGGGTGTATGCCCAAGGGCTCAGGGACCTCAGGGCACAGTGGAGGAGGAGGGGAGAGGAGCATGGGTAGAGAGGAGGTAACGGGAAGAGGGCGGAGGGTGCAAAGGACCTTAGAAGCCAACGCAATGGCTTTGGCTTTGACCTTGAGTCAGATGGGAAGCAAATACTGAAATACTCTTGGCCCCAACCATGTAGCCTCAAGACAGTGGTCAAGGATCCTTTTAAAACAAAAGTGGGGTCGCCTCACTCCTCTCTTAAAACCCTCCAGTGATGGTGACTGGATTGTAATGACTGATCTGTTTAGTGTTGCTGTGACTTTGTACTCTCTTCAACTGTGCCCAAACCCTGATATTCAAAGATGTACTAGGAATAGCACACAGCAGAGAATCACTGCTGGAGCTGGTGTGATGTTAAGAGCCTGAGCTTCACAGTTAAGGCGGATCGGCCACCAATGAGATTTCCACTGTGAATTGTGGGCATGTTTCTCCATCTCTGGTTCTTCACTGTAAAAAAGGGAAAATACTACCCACCTCACAGGGTTATAAAGATTAAATAAGAAAATGTGCTGTTTTTTTTTTTTTTTTTTCCTTTCAAAGTGAACAGTGCCACTGGTGGCATGTGAGGTGATTTTAAAAGGCACAACGACCCGGCACTAAGGGGTCATCTCTGGAGGAGGGAGGCACCAGGTGGATGAGGGGCAAGTGCCCTTTGAGGGACATGAAGGGTTTCCAGGAGGAGAACAGGAGAGCGTTTTGAGACAGTACTCTGGTCTAGGGGGCTTCCCTAGTGGCTCAGCAGTAAAGAACCTGCGTGCAATGCAGGAGATGCAGCTTTGATCCCTGGGTCAGGAAGAGCCCCTAGAGGAGGGTGTCATATCCCATTCAAGTACTCTTTACTGGAGAATCCCATGGACAGAGAAGCCTGGCTGGCTACAGTCCACAGGGTCACCAAGAGTTGGACACAATGGACATGACTGAAGCGACTGAGCACGCATGCACTCTGGTCTGGCCTCTCTTGCTGCTGGAGGTAATGCCAGGTGGTGCAGTTCTGGCCCATCGGGTAGAGGGGATAGTCTGCTGGGAGCCTTGGGGAAGAATTTTTCTTCTCTGATTAAAAAATGGAAGACATACAGGCATGCAGGAAGAGCTCTTTGTCTCCTTCCTGATCATAGGAGGATGTGGTCCCTGGAGCTACGGCAGCCATTCTGTGTGCACGATGTTAGAAGGCTAAGGACCAAAGGTGGTGGGGAAAGGTCCAGGTGGATCCTGGGTCCTTGAAGGTGTTCACTAAGCCGATGAGCTGATAAGAACAACTGAGGCTAGGACTACCCACCTTCAGACCTCCAAGGGAGACAGTCCATGGCCTTATGAGTATGTTTGTAACCACAGGTGAGGTCCAAGGACACAGACCATTGAATCACTGGGGGAATGGTTCAACCCCACAACCCAGACCCTGCCCAGCTCTGCTGAAACAGTATCTCTGTGGGAGCGCCTAGGAGTCTGTATTTTGGACTTGCCAGCTATAGTGGTTTCCTATTGCTGCTGTAACAAATTACCATAAACCCAGTACCTTAAAATGACTCAAATTTATTCTCTTACAGTTCTGGAGGTTCTGAAGTCTAAAACTGCAGTGTTGACAGCCCTGTGTTCCTTCTGGAGGCTTCACTGGAGAATCTGTTTCCTTGACTTTTCCAGCTTCTAGAGGCCACCTGCACCCCTTGGTTTGTGTCCCCTTCTTCCATCTTCCAAATGTCCCATTCCAACCTCTGCTTCTGTCGTCCCATCTTCTTCTGCCTCTAACCTTCTTGCCTCCCCCTGATGAGGACCCTTATGATTACATGGAGCACAGACAAATAACCCAGGATAATCTGGACAATAAGAATTTCAAGATCCTTAATTTAGAAACATTCACAGACTCTCTTTTACTATGGGTAACATGGGTGGGGAGAGAGGGCACTATTCTGATCACCACATCACCTGGGTCTCCTGCATTACAGGCAGAGTCTTTACCACCTCAGCCACCAGGGAAGCCCTCAGTTGACTACAGGACCATTAAAAATCATAAGTGTAAGACACTATTTGTTGACATGCAGGTGAAAACATCTTAATAAATCACTTACTGGTCATAGAAACTCAACCTAGTGGTTCTGAATGAGAGCAGAGATGGCGGAAGAGTGTAGAAAATGGGGGAAAGAGTTAGGAAAAGCTTTATGCATTAGAATTATTTGGGATGTTTTTCCAAAATGTAATCCAAGTCCTGCCCAGACCTAGTGAAATGGGAGAGCCAGCTGGGAAAAAACCCTGATGCTGGGAAAGACTGAAGGCAGGAAGAGAAGGGATGACAGAGGATCAGATGGTTGGATGGCATTACTGACTCGATGGACATGAGTGTGAGCAAACTCTGGGAGATGGTGAAGGACAGGGAAGCCTGGTGTGCTTCAGTCCATGGGGTCATAAAGAGTCGGACACAACTGAACAAGAACATCCAGGTAAAGGCTACATGCATGTCTGGGTGAATAAGCCTCGAGAACGCATTCTGCTACAACCCCTGGATAAAATAACCTGCCAAATAACCTCCAACTATGCCTTAGTTTTCTCATTCATCATCTTAAAATATTTTTTAAAAATATATACAACCTGCCTATCTCTCATGAGCATGTGAGGATCAAGGAATGCTGAAGAATTTTATAATTTGTAATGAGCTAGATAAGTATCACTGGTGACTATTAGAGGAAACTGATACAGACTATAAATGGTGGTGTTGCGCAAAATGATTCATTCAGAGAGACTCCAGTTACTCAGAACCAATAAAGCAAACAAAAAGAAGTCCTTGAGGAAAAAAAAGAGGAAATCATAAAGCCCATGCATCAACCTCATGTGTTATTATGCCCTCCCTGAGTATCTATTTAAGTTTAAAGATTATTTTATTTGTTTTTCCCCTACACAATAGATCGTAAATGGAAATTAGTGGGGAGAATGGATTTAAAAAGAAGCACTGATAGTAACCCCTCCCCCGCCAAAAAAAAAAAGGAAAAGAAAAAGGTGGGAAACCAGGGTTGGGGGATTAAAAAACGTTGACATAAGAGCTCAAAAAATTTAGTGCATGGGATCATTTAAAATTGAGACAAATAGCACCATGCCCCTCACTAGCCCTGTCCTAAAGGGCTCTGTATTCTAACAGAATACTTCAGCAATCTAAATGATCCTGAATCATGAAGAAAAGGCAGCATTATGTTCAATGCTTTCTGGGGGGACAATGTAATAATAACAACAATACAGGGAAATCATACAAGGAAATGTTTTTATTGAACAGGTTTACATTTAACAAATTTGGGTGCTTAAAGAGAAAGTTCAAACATCTATGAAATGCATGTATACAGAATGTCTGAATAAACAATACACCACTGTATAAACCATAGCTGTTGTAAATCTAAACGTAAGTTCTGCTGATGTGAAGGAAGTCCTCACACAGTATAAGAGTTCAATAAATCTGTGTTGTCTGAGAGACGGAAATTGACATTGTCACTTTCATGGATGAAGGATGGTGTTAGACTGGTCCATCTGCTGGCTGTTGAGTATGTGATAACAACACCACACCTTTAAATCTGTATAATTACTTATTTTTACACATTATGAAGTGCGTTGACATCACAGTCTTTGTTGCTCCCTATCCCTCAAAGCTCCAAGTAGCCCCAGCTGCTACCACCCCACTTTACACTTGAGGAGTTGAGGTTCAAAGAAAACATTCTCAGAATGCCACAATGACCAAGCAGCAAAGCGTAGATTCCAGATGCAGGGTTTTTTTTTTTTTTTTCAAATTTATGTTATTGCAAGTATCACTTCACTTAACTATTTAATGAAGACTCTTTGCTAAAGCACATTTCTGCAAACAGATTCATATGGAAATTTTAAGTATGGTAATCTATCCATTTATCTATCTACCTACCTATTTATAAAGCAGCAAATTTTTAACATATCTTTTAAAAATATATCTTTTTCTTTTCAAAATGCCCACACACTAGTGTCTATAAACAGCTTTAGTTCAGAGTGAGATTTTTATGACTGAATCTTAAACAGTTAAGTAAAAAGAAAATGCTAAAATGATCTAAGCTAATAAAATCATTACCTCTAAAAACAAAAAGCTCAAAATGTACAGATCTCACAAATATTCAGTTGCTATATGAAATGCTGCAGTTATTCCAATGGTGTATTTTTGCTTTTATTTATTTCTTGTGGACTACTAGGCTTCCATGCAATTTCAACCCACATACGTTGATGACACACACAGAGCTTAAAATGCCATGATTCATCAGGCTGCCACAGTCATGCAGCTCAGTGATACACCTATCGGATGTGAAGCTGCACTCTGCGTAATGTACATTCACGCTCTTCTGCCCCCACCATGCGTTGCTGTAACACCAGCAAAGCATATTCATCCACCTCCAACCCGCCCTCCCACTCGAAGTAAACAAAAAAAGATCATGAAAAGCACCCTTCCTCAGAAATCATCTTTTTCACATTAACAGTAAAAAAGTCTTCACTATGAGTTAGACCACTTTTATACCATTAACTTTTGGTTCTTTGCAGAGAAACCAAAGTACAAAACACAGAGTATTTTGAGATTATTTAACATGTAATTAAACAAACTATAGTTAAGATTTTTTGACATGCCTAAAAACACTAACTCTGGAGTCAAATCGTCCTGAGACAGACAGGGTTTCAAGTTCCAGCTTGACTGTGTGCTGGCGATCTGACCTTAGACAACTTGCTTAAGCCTCAATTTTTTCAACTGCAAAAATGGGACAGAATTAGAACCTAAGTCATGGTGTTATCATGTGGGTTAAATGAGATTATGAATGTAAAGATGTTGGCACAGTCTCTAAAAAATGACAAAGTAAGGTATTATAGCTGTTTTGTTATTAATAATTACTTAATTAGATAATGCTCATTAAATTCAATACTGCACCAGTGGTCCCTGGTGTTGCAAGGCAAGCTCCCTTGCTCCTCGCCATCAGGCCTCATTCACTGCTGTCAGCTGTGATGAATCTCATGTACAGGTTTGGGATACACACTGGAGATTAGATGGAGCTCCACTTACTTAAGGCATTAGGTCAGACTGGAGTACAGGAAAGAAACATTTTTATTGAATAAATCTCATCATCTGACTAGCATTCAAAATGTACCTCTGTCCCTGCAATTCAATATAAAACCAACTCCACCTTTTTCTTCTTTGTCTAACAAACATTTACTGACTGTCCACTGTGTCAGGCCCTAGGCTAAGCTTAAGAAAAGAACTAGGAGAAAGTAAGATCTCTGGCTGGTTAATTATTCATCATTTTCTCCTCCTCGTCACTTCATATTCTGATGGAAAGATGTATACATAACAAAGCATAATAAAGACTAGAAAAGATCAGCTACTTTCTTCAAATGCTTTAAAACATAAGTAATGGGAGAAACCAACATGTATGTCCCTTCCTACTTTCATTGCTGTAACTGGGCTACAATACTTTCTTTTTTCACTTAAAAAAAAATGCCAATAATGTTTTGCAAGTGAACCCCAAGAAATGAGGAATGTACACAAAAAATTTAGAAAGCTTTAAGTCTCAATAAGAGTAGACATACCCATCTTTTTTTAATATCCATTATGTGTGTATGCAACTGAACCTTAGATCCCAAATCTCAATCTCTTGAATTGCTCTGAAAAATACTGGCGCTCATCAGAGTCATAAATATTTCCACTGGTCTATGCTTCTATTCTGTTTGATGGATTATGGGCTTGAGTAGTATATTAGGATTTACTTGGCTGTAAGTAGTAGCTCAGATGGTAAAGAATCTGCCTGTAATGCAGGACACCCTGGTTCGATCCCTGGGTCAGGAAGATGCCTTGGAGAAGGGCATGGCAACCCACTCCAGTATTCTTGCCCGGAGAATCCCATGGACAGAGGAGCCTGGCAGGCTACAACCACAGGGTTGCAAAGAGTCAGACACGACTGAAGCAACTTATCACCACCACGTAAGTAAAGAAATACTAACAGTGGCTGAAATGACTAAGAGTTTATTTTTTTTCTCATGAAGTTAGTAAGTCTGGGGTTCACAGCTCAGGACTAGAAAGATGGTTCAAAGGGAACTGTTCACTATCCTCATGGTAGCTCATGGTCACAAGAGAGTTGCTATCCACCAGCTATTTCATCTACATTCTATATAAGAATAAATTCAAAAGTCTTTTTTTTTTCTTTTTTTTCAAAAGTCTTGTCTTCATGAGGCTTTGTCTTTTTATTTAAGAAGGCATATTCTCCCCAGGGGGAGAAGGCAATGGCACCCCACTCCAGTACTGTTGCCCGGAAAATCCCATGGATGGAGGAGCCTGGTGGGCTGCAGTCCATGGGGTCGCTAAGAGTCAGACACGACTGAGTGACTTCACTTTCACTTTTCACTTTCATGCATTGGAGAAGGAAATGGCAACCCACTCCAGTGTTCTTGCCTGGAGAATCCCATGGACAGAGAAGCCTGGTAGGCTGCAGTCCATGGCGTCGCACAGAGTCGGACACAACTGAAGCAACTCGGCAGCATTCTCCCCAGGGACCTCTACCCATATCTCACAGACAAGAACAGAGCAGAATGTAGCCACTTCATCTAGAAGGGTGTCAGAACATCATGTATTTTAGCTTAGCACAGAGCTACCCCAAATAAAATCAGAGCTCTCTTAAAGACAGAATGAAGAGGAGAGGATTCTGGGAGATAGTAGAGTAGGAAGCACCAGGAATCTGTGACTCCACCTGGAAAACAATTGCACTGGCACAATCTTTTGAAATTCTGGCATCTGTTGAAGGCTTCCAACTTCCAGGGGAAGACTTCCATGGTAAACTGTAGTAAGTTTTGGTTACTTTCAGTCAATTACCGCTCTTAGCACAGAAGCAGCTGGCCACTCTCCTACCCCTGGGGATGCACATGCTCCTGAGTAGCTTGCAAGCAGCTTGTAAGAGTTAGGGGAGCAAAAAGGATTCTGTCTTCTAAATATTAGGGGGTCTGGGCTCTCATTGTTGCTTCTGATGATGTTAGTATAGACAAAGAAGTGGAAATCATTGTTGCTGCACTTGCCCCTCTCCATATTATTGCAAACCCCTCCCCTTCCACCTGAAATGACTTTCCAAGGGGTTTTAAAGGGCCAGCACCTACCCACCACACTTAGACATTAAAGACTAGGAAATTGAAAAATTGTAATATATAGGGAAAATAAGAACATAACAATGTACACCTAAAGAAAGGCTCAGAAAAGACCCGAGAAAACCTTAAATTTACACCTCAGGCTGATCTTGGCACAGAGACAGGCTACCACATTCTAAAAAGCAAAAATGACCAACAAAAACAATACAAAACAGCAAACCTTGAGGAAGAGGGTCTGAAACCTTGATTTCCAGAGTTATAACATTATTAGATTCAAATGTCATGTGTTCACCAAAAAAACCCCACAAGGCATGCAAAAAAACAGGAAAACACGATCCATTAAAAGGAAAAAATAAATCAACAGAAAATATCCTCAAAAAAGATCTATTGGAGATAAAATAGACAAAGACTTCAACATAATGTCCAAAACTGCTCAAAGAAGTAAAGGAAGATGTGGAGAAAGTCAAGAAAATGCTGTGTGAACAAAATGGAAATTTCAATAAAGAGAAAGAAAACCTAAAAGGGAAACCAAAAAGAATGTCTAGAGCTGAAAAGTACTATAACTCAAGCGAAAAATTCACTACAGAGATTCAAAGGCAGATTTGCACAGAAGAAAGAATCAGCAAACTTGAAGATAGGACAATGAAAATAATCAAATCTGAGAAGAGAAAGAAAAAAATATTGAAGAAAAGTGAAGAGAACCTAAGGGACCTGTAGAACACCATCAACTGGACCAACACGTGCACTGTGGGAGTCCCAGAAGAAGAGAGAATATTTGATGAAATAATGGCTGGAATTCCCACATTGATTAAAGTCATGAATATAACCATCCAAGAAGCTCAAGAAACTCCAAGTAAAATGAAATCAACGAGACCTACATGTTATAATACAACTTTCAAAAGACAAAGAGAGAATCCTGAAGGCAGTAAGACATAAGCAACTCATTATATACAAGGGATCTTCAATAAGATTATCAGCACATTTCTCATCAGAAATTGGGAGGCCAGAAAACAGTGGGCTGATTTATCCAAAGTACTAAAAGGAAAAAACCTGTCAGCCAGGAATCCTATATCTGGCAAAACTATCCTTCAAAAGTGGGGAGAAATTAAGACATTCCTGGATAAACATAAACTAAGGGAGTTCATGATGACTGCTGCTGCTGCTGCTGCTAAGTCGCTTCAGTCGTGTCCAACTTTCTGCGACCCCATAGACGGCAGCCCATCAGGCTCCCCCGTCCCTGGGATTCTCCAGGCAACAACACTGGAGTGGGTTGCCATTTCCTTCTCCAATGCATGAAAGTGAAAAGGGAAAGTGAAGTCACTCAATCATGTCCGACTCTTAGCGACCCCATGGACTGCAGCCCACCAGGCTCCACCACCCATGGGATTTTCCAGGCAAGAGTACTGGAGTGGGATGCCATTGCCTTCTCCGTCATGATGACTAGGACTGTCTTAAAGCAAATGTTGAAGGGAGTCCTGCAAGGTGAAATGCAAGGACACCAGACGATAACTCAAAGTCATATGGAGAAATATATAGACACATGGGCACATATAAAAGCTAGTATTATTGTAAAAATGGTTTTTAATTGCACTTTTGGTTTCCTACATGATTTAAGAGACTAATAAGATTTAAAGAAAAAAATTATTAGTGTAAAAGCTAGTATTACTGTAACTTTGGTTTTTAACTTCAAATCTTGTCTTCTCTATAATTTAAGAGACTGGTGCATTTGAAAGAATTGTTAGTTTATGTTTAGGGCACAGGGGGCTTACAGGTGTAAGTTTGTGACATCAATAACTGAAAGGGGTTGGGAAGGAGCTACAAAGAAGCAGAGTTTTTGTATGTTATTGAAACTAGGTTGCTATAAATTCAAATTTATATTCAAATGTTATAACTTTAGTATGTTAAATGTAATCCCCATGGTAACCAGGGAGAAAATAGCTATAGAATATACCCAAAAAGAAATGAGAAGAGAATTTAAACATTTTTAAACATTTAAACTATGAAAGAAAAATTCAACTCAACACAAAAGAAGATAGTAATATAAAATATGAGGGACAAAATCTGTAAGTTAGATAGAAAACAAATAAAATGACAGAAGTCCTTCTTTTATCAATAATTACTTTAAATATGTTGCACTTTCATAAACAATCTGAAAAAGAAATTACAGAAACAATTCCATTTATGATAATATCAAAAAGAATAAAATAGGAATTAATTAAGGAGGTGAAAAAGACTCGGACAATGGGAACTACAAAACATTGCTGAAAGAAATTAAAGAAGGTATAAATAAATGAAAACACATCCCATATTCATGGATTGGAAGACTTAATATTATTAAACTGTCAATACTACCCAAAGTAATCTACAGATTCAATGAAATTCTTATCAAAATTCCAATGACATTTTTTTGCAGAAATACAAAAATCATCCTAAAATTTATATCAACTCTCAAGATATTCTGAACAGCCAAAGAATCTTGAAAAAGAACAAAACTGGAGAGACTTACACTTCCTAATTTCAAATTTTACAACAAAGCTACCATAATCAAAACAGTGTGGTAATGGCATAGAGACGGACATATAGACCAATGGAATGGAATAGAGAGCTCAGAAATAACCCTCACATATACAGTTAATTATTTTTGACAAGGGTGCCAAGACTACTCACTCTTTCAATAAAGGGTGCTGGGACAGCTGGATAGCCAGATGCAAAAGAATGAAGTTGGACTTATCTAACACCACATACAAAAATAAATTAAAGATGAATGAAGAACCTAAAAGTAAGAACTAAATCAATAAAAAAAATCTTAGATGAAAACACAGGACAAAAACTTTACAACACTGGATTTGGCCTTAATTTCTTGGCTATAATACCAAAAGCATAGGCAAATAAACAACAAATTGGATTTTATGAAAATTTTAAAATACTGTGCATCAGAAGACACTATCAAGAGAGTGAAAAGGCAACTCACAGAATGGGAGAAAATATTCTTAAATCATGTATCTGATGAAAGATCTATATCCAGAAATACAGAGAACTCTTAAAACTCAACAACAAAAACAACCCAATTCAAAAGTGGGTAAAGGAGGATGCTCGGGGCTGGTGCACTGGGATGACCCATAGGGATGGTATGGGGACAGAGGTGGGAGGGGGGTTCAGGATGGGGAACACGTGTACACTCGTGGCGGATTCATGTCAATGTGTGGGAAAACCAATACAATATTGTAAAGTAATTAGCCTCCAATCAAAATAAATAAGTTTATATTAAAAAAAAAAAGTGGGTAAAGGATCTGAATAGACATTACTCCAAAGAAGATATATGAATGGCCAACAAGGACATGAAAAATGCTCAATTCACTAATCACTAGGGCAATCCAAATCAAAACTGTAAGGGTGGCTACTACCAAAAACAAAAGAAATGAAACCTAGAAAGCATCAAGTGCTGGTGACTTCCCAGGAGGCAGAGTGGTAACAAATCTGCCTGCCAATGCAGGAAATCAAGAGATGCAAGTTCGATCCCTGGGTTGAGAAGAGCCCCTGGAGTAGAAAATGGCAATCCACTCCAGTATTCTTGCTTGGAAAATTTCATGGACATAGGAGCCTGCAGTCCATGGGGTCACAGAGTCAGACACAGTTGACTGACAGCACAGAACAGCAGCATCAAGCGCTGGCAAGGATGTGGAGAAGTCAGAACCCTTGTGCCCTGTTGATGAGAACATAAACTGGTACAGCCACTGAGGAAAAGACTATGGTGGTTTCTGAAAAAATTTAAATAGAACCACCTTATGATCCAACAACTCTACTTCTGGGTGTATACCCAAAGAACTGAAAGTCAAGGTTTCAAAGAGATACTTATACACCGATGTTCATAGCATTTTTCACAATAGCTAAAATGTGGAAACAACCAAGTGTCCGTTGAAACGTGAATGGACACGCAAGTTGTGTTATATACATATAAAGGATTATTATTCAACCTTGAAAAGTGAGGAAATTCTGCAACGTACCACAAGCTGGATGAACATCACTGATGGATGAGGACATTATGCTTACTGAAATGAGCCAATCACAAAAAGACAAATACTACATGCTTCCACTTACATGAAGTACTTAAAGTAGTCAAAATCATAAAGACAGTGTAATGGTGGCTGCCAGGGGCTGGAGGTAGGGGAGAATGGAAAGTTATTGTTTAATGAGTATGGAGTTTCAGTTTTGGGGGTTTTTTTTAAATAATTTTTTTTTTTTTTTTTTTTGGCCGCACTGGGTCTTAGTTACAGCATATGGGATCTAGTTCCCCAACCAGGGATCAAACCTATGTGTCCGGCATTGCAGCTTGGAGTCTTAACCACTGGTCCATCAGGGAAGTCCCGAGTTTCAGTTTTACAAGATGAAAAGACCTATGGGGATGGATGGTGGTGATGGCTGCACACAATACGAATTTATTTAATACCACTGAACTGTACACTTACAAAGGGTTGAGATGCTAAACGCTAGGTTATGTATATTTTACCACCAAAAGAAGCAAACAAAACCAAAATAAAGGAACATGGGAATAGATATAGCACAGATAATTAATAGAATTTGACATAAGTGGTAGGAGACTGTGGCTTAAATTTGTGACTTCACTGGGGGGAAAATGTCAAATTATTATTAACAATTAAAACAGCTTTGTATTGTTGGTAATTACCACATAACACCTTTAAACTTATTCACATAGCACTTTTCTCTGAGGATCTCCATGTTTTCTACACGTATTTCTCACAAAGTTAAATGAGAAATTTTCCAGGGAATATTTGTATAAGGTAAAGGAAAGAACCAGAATGTAGAACTACAGAATGAGTCCTTGTACCAAGTACTATGCTAAATATGGTACACATGCGACTTCATTTTCTCCTCTCAGAGGAAATTCAAAAAGGTTAGGCAGGCTTTTAATGGCGCTTCATGAGAAATGCAATCTGAGTCTCGATAGGTTCACCAAAACTGAATGTGCTGAAACAACAGACTCTTCATGAACCCCAAACTCACCTCTAATCAAAGAGGTTTTGCAAGCCCCGTCCTTGTGAGTAGCATGTATAATGAAACTAAAAAAGGTTTCCATATTTAGGTCAATGGAGGGGAGGGAAAAAACAGGGAAGGGGGTGAAAGGTGGAGCTTTGATTACCATTAAACAACTCCTGAGGATTCAGAAGAACTAAAAGATGCTTGCTCCTTAGAAGAAAAGCTATGACAAACCTAGACAGCATATTAAAAAGCAGAGACATCAGTTTGCCAACAAAGGTCCATATAGTGAAAGCTACGGTTTTTCCAGTAGTCACATACAGATGTGAGAGTTGGACCATAAAGAAAGCTAAGGGCCGAAAAATTGATGCTTTTGAACTGTGGTGTTGGAGAAGACTCTTGAGAGTCTCTTGGACTGCAAGGAGATCAAACCAGTCAATCCTAAAGGAAATCAATCCTTAATATTCACTGGAAGGACTGATGCTCAAGCTGAAGCTCCAGTACTTTGGCTACCTGATGCCAAGAGCCGACTCATTAGAAAAGACCCTTATGCTGGGAAAGGTTGAAGGCAGGAGGAGAAGGGACGACAGAGGATGAGATGGTTGGATGGCATCACCGACTCAATGGACATGAGTTTGAGCAAACTCCAGGAGATAGTAAAGGACAGGGAAGCCTGGCGTGTTGCAGTCTGTGGGGTTGCAAAGAGTCAGACATGACTGAGCAACTGAATAACAACAACAAAACCATGTTACCAATTATGTACATGCCTCGAAGGCAATGGCACCCCACTCCAGTACTCTTGCCTGGAAAATCCCATGGATGGAGGAGCCTGGTGGGCTGCAGTCCATGGGGTTGCTAAGAGTCCGATACGACTGAGCGACTTCACTTTCACTTTTCACTTTCATGCACTGGAGAAGGAAATGGCAACCCACTCCAGTGTTCTTGCCTGGAGAATCCCAGGGACGGGGGCACCTGGTGGGCTGCCGTCTATGGGGTCGCACAGAGTTGGACACGACTGAAGTGACTTAGCAGCAGCTGTAAAGAATCTGCCTGCCAAGCAGGAGATGCAGGTTCAATCCCTATGTCAGCAAGATCGCCTGGAGAAGGAAATGGCAACCCACTCCAGTATTCCTGCCTGGGAAATCCCAGGGACAGAGGGTTGTAGAGTCAGATATGACTTAGCGACTAAAAACAACAATGTATAAAATAGGTAACTAATGAGAAACTATTGTATAGCACAGGGAACTCACTGGTGTTCAGTATTCTGCTGTGACCTACATAGAAAGGAAATCCAAAGAAGAGGGGATGTATACATATGTATGGCTGATTCATTTTGCTACACAGCAGAAACTGACACAGCAGTATAAAGCAACTATACTCCAATTGAAAAAAAAAAAAAGATTTTGCCATTTTTGTAAATGTGAATACTAGTTATATTGCTTTTTATGGTTATTATGAACTGCAAATACGGTAGTAAATGTAAAGTATTTTACACACCAAAAAATACACAAGCAACAAGGATACACTATAGTGCAGGGAATAATAGCCATTGTCTTGTAACAACTTTTAATGGAATATAATCTGTAAAAATACTGAATCACTATGCTGTACACCTAAAACTAATACTGTGAATCAACTATACTTCAATTTTTTTCATAAAAGGCTTTTAAAAAACCCAGCACGGACAGACTTCATGGTTTACTTACAGTGAGGTTCAGGCATAAAAACTTATTAGAGAAGCCACGAATGTATATGCTACTGCTGCTGCTAAGTTGCTTCAGTCGTGTCCGACTCTATGCGACCCCATAGACGGCAGCCCACCAGGCTCCCCCGTCCCTGGGATTCTCCAGGCAAGATCACTGGAGTGGGTTGCCATTTCCTTCTCCAATGCATGAAAGTGAAAAGTGAAAGTGAAGTTGCTCAGTCGTGTCTGACCCAGGCTCCTCCATCCATTGGATTTTCCAGGCAAGAGTACTGGAGTAGGGTGCCATTGCCTTCTCCAATGAATGTATATATATGTGTATAATTTTTATCTGATCATCAAATACTTGTTTTCTTTTCTAATTGCTAAGCCATTTATTCATTTAGTGAATAACTGTACTGAATTGTAGTCTAAATACAGACTCTGGTCAACAGTTCTTTTTTTTTTTTTTTTTTTTTTTTTAATGAGATATAATGAAACCCTGGTGGCTCAGACAGTAAAGTGTCTGCCTGCAATGCAGGAGACCTGGGTTTGATCCCTGGGTCAGTAAGATCCCCTGGAGAAGGAAATGGCAACTCCCTCCAGTACTCTTGCTTGGAAAATCCCATGGATGGAGGAGCCTGGTAGGCTACAGTCCATGGGGTCTCAAAGAGTCAGACACGACTGAGTGATTTCTGTCACGACATAAATATTGTATCAGTTGTAGGTGTACAATATAATGATTTGATTTTGCATATACTACAAAATGATTTCTACTATAAGTCTGGTTAACATATATCACCATAAAGTTACAACTTTCTTCTTGTGATGAGAACTTTTATGATCTATTCTCTTAACTTTCAAATATACAGTACAAAATCATTAATCATGGGCTTCCCCTGGTGGCTCAGTGGTAAGGAATCTGCCTGCAATGCAGGAAAACCACAAAAGACACAGGTTCAATACCTGGGTCAGGAAGATCCCCTGGAGGAAGGCATGGCAACCTATTCTTGCCTGGTGAATCCCATGGACAGAGGAGCCTGGCAGACTACAGTCCATGGGGTTGCAAAAAGTGGGACATGACTGAAGAGACAGCCCATACATACACACATTGTTAATCCCAGTCACCAGGATTTCTTTAAGTGGAAGTTTATACATTTTGACTGCCTTCACTTCTCTTGTGCACCCCCTGCTCTCTGCCCCTGGCACCATCAATCTATTCTCTATGAGTAAGGTTAACAGTTCTAACCAAATTTTAAACTATGCTATTTCACATGTTAACAGATTTTAAAAATCATCCTTTCCCCTCCCCCCAAATTAAATAAAAATAAATAAAATCATGTCACCTAAGATATGATTCCCTTAAATTCAAATGTAAGTGCACAGATGGGAGTATTGTCCCAAACAAATTAAACTTTCAGAGAACATGTATGCCATATATTCAGGTCAAGAATATATTAAAATTTGGTAGGTATCATATAGCCATTAATTAACATTATAATTGCTTCTGAACATTCAGAGTTTCTGCCTCAATCAGAGCATATTTCTAAAATTTTAACCATGCTGTAGACTAAAAAAAGAGTAGTATCACAATATTATTACTAAGCAAAATACTAAAACACAATGGAAGCTGTTTGCCACTGAGCACATATACAACTCCTATTGTTATTAAGAGAGCTGAGCGCACATGCATTTGGAAGAAAAAAAATAAATACACTGTAATGCCTCAGAGCTATTATAAGTGATGCGTTAGCTTCCTAAAACGAAATAAGAAAAACAGAGACTGGCTAGATTTACAGTTTTCAAATATGTACATGTTCAATCAATTATTTACTTCATGTTCATTTTAATTTTAAAAATTACCCCAAGTAAAATGGTTGCATCACTGATGTATTAGATCATAACACTCGTTACAGGAAAGCAAAGATAAGTTTAGTAAGTTTAATATACTAAATAAAGGATCCTTTTCTCGGCCGAGAAAACATGTGAGTTGAAATCAAGCATGAGGAGTTCTGGAGTCAGCTTCATAATTACTTATGACCCCACAAGTAGTAAGAGCAGGAATTCTTTAGGAAAAAAAAAATGGTTTTAATTCATGATTAATTATGTGGCTGGGTACAAATTCACCACTAGCTATGCAGATCATAAAGTCTCAAAAGCAAATAAATATACGCTCTCTGTTTTGAGATCTTGGTCTTTCTTTGAAGAAGAATGGGTGTGGTAGTGGTTGGGAAGGGGGCCCTAAAGCTGGAACAGGCTTGGGAAGTTCTCCCAAGACTTTCATTTTAAGAAAGATAGATAAACAAACCAACATTGGGTCCATTGATTGAGGAATATTTGCCTGGTTGCAATAATGAATACATTTCTTTTCTGCAGTGTGTGTGTTGAGGAGGTGGACATGACTTTTAATTGTATATTACCAAAATGGGTTTACAACACTTTCTGTTTTAAAACTAATAAAAAAAAAATTTTTTTTTTAAGTAAAACTTTTCACCCCCGTGGACAAAGACTTGGGCCCTCTAATGGCTTCATACAAATTGGTTTTTAAAACCTGGAAACTGATTGGGTGACATTTAATCTCTGAGATTAAAATCACTTAGTGAATATTGTATTGTTCCACTGTTCTCACTGTCATTTTGGCATTTGGGGCCTCGCTCTGCTGCTTCTGCTGGCGCACTTACCAGCTAATGAAACCTAGCCCAGGAGCAGCTGCCTGAATCTATGTCACACTGCATCTGGCACCCATCTATCTTCCAGCCATCTAAATTCACCTCTGAAATCATACAAAAGCAGCGCAGAGCTCCCTGCAGCCACACCAACACACCAGTCTTTGTTTCATCAAGGCTGTAAAGCAATTTCAGACTTTTTTTTTTAATTTGCCACATATTTCAGAGGAGCGGCTTCTGAAAGGAATGGGGGAAAGTTTTTTTTTTCTTTTTAATTATGAGAATATCAAGTCTTAAAAATATCCTGTTAAAATTTGCTAGACCATCATTAGTACAGTTTTGGCTGAAATAGTACATTTAAGGGCTTGCCAGGAGAGACACGCTGGTGCCGACTGATCCCAGACAAGGAGGCGAGTCTGCTTAAAATTCTTGAGTTGTCACGGTTATTAAATATGCTGTGCCACGAAACCTTCCAGTACTCAAGGTTTTCTCCATATCAGCTCTGCTAAATTATCAAAAATACTGGTTTTAGCAGGAAAATTATTTACATGTGCATCCAAGGAACATTATTTTCAAGAAACATTATATGAGAGAAAAAGGTTTTATAAATGAGGGGCTATCTCTATATATACATATAGTTAGATATAGATATTTCTTTTAAATGAACTCTTTTTCTAAAAATTTTAATTAGTTCGATCACTCTGTAACAACTGAATCTTCCCTGCCCTGCTGAAGATAATGTCTTTTATAAGGGGACACTATCTTCTTTAACTGCAACAGCTAAGTCTTGAGCCATTAAGAAAGGAGTATATAACAAACATGCATCTCAAAGGAAAGTCAAGTCATAGACGATGCTTAAAGCAAGCTTAGAGATAAAGCTTTATTTCTTAGAAATGAAACTTTAAAAAAGCTTTCTTTTTCTTTGCTCATTCATCAATTTTTATTTATATATATTATAGAGGTATATATAATCAGCTTCCCTTTATACAGTGTTTTATCTGTATCCCATATTTTCTTTTCATTGTGGTTTGCATTTGCCATTTCAACTTTTTTTAAGGTGCACAACTCAGTGGCATTAAGTATATTCATATTGTTGTACAACCATCACGATTATCCATTTCCAGGATTTTTTTCATCATCCCAAACAGAAATTTCATACCCATTAAATGACCAATCTAGATGGCATATTCAAAAGCAGAGACATTACTTTGCCAACAAAGGTCCGTCTAGTCAAGGCTATGGTTTTTCCAGTGGTTATGTATGGATGTGAGAGTTGGACTGTGAAGAAAGCTGAGCGCCGAAGAATTGATGCTTTTGAACTGTGGTGTTGGAGAAGACTCTTGAGAGTCCCTTGGACTGTGAGGAGATCCAACCAGTCCATTCTAAAGGAGGTCAGCCCTGGGTGTTCTTTGGAAGGAATGATGCTGAAGCTGAAACTGCAGTACTTTGGCCACCTCATGCGAAGAGTTGACTCATTGGAAAAGACTCTGATGCTGGGAGGGATTGGGGGCAGGAGGAAAAGGGGACGACAGAGGATGAGATGGCTGGATGGCATCACTGACTCGATGGACGTGAATCTGAGTGAACTCTCGGAGTTGGTGATGGACAGGGAGGCCTAGCATGCTGCAATTCATGGGGTCGCAAACAGTCCGACAAAACTGAACGACTGAACTTAACTGAAACACTAAATCTCCATTCCTTCTGGCCCTCGTCCTCTGACAACCTCTATTCTACAGTCTGTCTCCATGAATTTGACTATTTTAGGTAACTTAGGCGGGGGCTTCCCAGGTGGTGCAAGTGGTACAGAACCTGCCTACTAATGCAGGAGAGGTAAGAGATGCGGGTTCAATCCCTGATTCAGGAAGATTCCCTGAAGGAGGGCATGGTAAGCCACTCCAGTTTTCTTGCCTGGAGAATCCCATGGACAGAGGAGCTTTGTGGGCTACAGCTCATAGGGTCGAAAAGAGTTGGAGACAACTGAAGTGACTTTGCATAACACAGGCATATATAAGCACATATATAAGTGCTGCAGTCCATGGGGTTGCAAAGAGTTGGACACAACTGAATGACTGAACTGAACTGAACTGATATGTAAGTAAAGTCATGTTCTTCTCTGTCTGGATTATTTCACTTGGTATGTTTTCCAGGTTCACCTAAGTTGTAGGATGTATTTGAATTTCATTTCCTTCTAAGGATGAATAACATCCTATGGTATGTATATACCACGTTTTGTTTATCCATTCATCTGCTGATAGATATTTGGGCTGCTTCTACCTTTATGTTAGGCTGAATAATGCTGCTAATGAACAATGGCATGCAAGTATCTGAGTTCCTGCTTTCAATTCTTTGGGGTATATACCTAGAAGTGGAATTGCTGGATCATAGAAGAACTGTACAAAAAAGATCTTCACGACCAAGATAATCACAATGGTGTGATCACTCACCTAGAGCCAGACATCCTGGAATGTGAAGTCAAGTGGGCCTTAGAAAGCATCACTACGAACAAAGCTAGTGGAGGTGATGGAATTCCAGTTGAGTTATTTCTAATCCTGGAAGATGATGCTGTGAAAGTGCTGCACTCAATATGCCAGCAAATTTGGAAAACTCAGCAGTGGCCACAGGACAGGAAAAGGTCAGTTTTCATTCCAATCCCAAAGAAAGGCAATGCCAAAGAATGTTCAAACTACCACACAATTGCATTCATCTCACAGGCTAGTAAAGGAATGCTCAAAATTCTCCAAGCCAGGCTTCAGCAATATGTGAACTGTGAACTTCCTGATGTTCAAGCTGGTTTTAGAAAAGGCAGAGGAACCAAAGATCAAATTGCCAACATTCGCTGGATCATGGAAAAAGGAAGAGAGTTCCAGAAAAACATCTATTTCTGCTTTATTGACTATGCCAAAGTCTTTGATTGTGTGGATCACAATAAACTGTGGAAAATTCTGAAAGAGATGGGAATAACAGACCACCTGACCTGCCTCTTGAGAAACCTATATGCAGGTCAGGAAGCAATAGTTAGAACTGGACATGGAACAACAGACTGGTTCCAAATAGGAAAAGGAGTACGTCAAGGCTGTATATTGTCACCCTGCTTATTTAACTTATATGCAGAGTACATCATGAGAAACGCTGGGCTGGAAGAAGCACAAGCTGGAATCAAGATTGATGGGAGAAATATCAATAACCAAAGATATGCAGATGACACCACCCTTATGGTAGAAAGTGAAGAGGAACTAAAAAGCCTCTTGATGAAAGTGAAAGAGGAGAGTGAAAAAGTTGGCTTAAAGCTCAACATTCAGAAAACTAACATCATGGCATCTGGTCCCATCACTTCATGGCAAATAGATGGGGGAACAGTGGAAACAGTAGCTGACTATTTTTGGGGGGCTCCAAAATCACTGCAGATGGTGACTGCAGCCATGAAATTAAAAGACAGTTACTCCTTGGAAGGAAAGTTATGACCAACCTAGATAGCACATTCAAAAGCAGAGATTACTTTGTCAGCAAAGGTCCGTCTAGTCAAGGCTATGGTTTTTCCAGTAGTCGTGTATGGATGTGAGAGTTGGACTGTGAAGAAAGCTGAGCACCGAAGAATTGATGCTTTTGAACTGTGGTGTTGGAGAAGACTCTTGTGAGTCCCTTGGACTGGAAGGAGATCCAACCAGTCCATTCTAAAGGAGGTCAGCCCTGGGTGTTCTTTGGAAGGACTGATGCTAAAGCTGAAACTCCAGTACTTTGGCCACCTCATGTGAAGAGTTGACCCATTGGAAAAGACTTTGATCCTGGGAAGAATTGAGGGCAGGAAGAGAAGGGGATGACAGAGGATGAGATGGCTGGATGGCATCACCAACTCGATGGACATGAGTTTGGGTGAACTCTGGGAGTTGGTGATGGACAGGGAGGCCTGGCGTGCTGCAATTCATGGGGTCGCAAAGAGTCGGACACCACTAAGCGACTGAAATGAACTGAACTGAACTGATGGGGATTCTATAACTTTTTGAGGAACCAAAAGCAGTCTTTCTAAACAAAATTTTCTAAAAGTTAACTTTGTCCATGAAATGAGCCACAGATTAGTTTGAAGACTAAAATTCTTCTTCTCTGATGTATGGAGGTCAATAGTTTCCTCCACATTCCTAAATACAATGGTGAATTCTCAGTCCTTATCTTACTTAACCTACAGAGTGGATCAGCTGATCACTGACTCCTACTCCAGGAAACATTTTGTTCACCTGGCCTCCAGGATCCAAGAGCCTGTAGTTTTCTTCCTTTCTCACTTGTCATCCTCTCTCTGCTGGTCTCTCCCAATCTCTCTCCCTCTGACTTCTCAAGGGTCCCTTTAGGCTTTTAGGCCCCTTTAGAAGGTTCAGTCTTTGGACTTCACGAAACTCCTCCCTTGGAGATCTCATCTAGTTTCATGGTTTTAAATATCACAGAAATGCTGACAACTCGAAAGTTTATATCTCCAGGCTGTTTACTTCTCTGAACTCCAGATGGGAATATCCAAACTGCCCGTTCAACATCTCCACTTAGATGTCTCAAATTCAACATGTATTTCTCATCTGCCCCCCTTAGGTGCCCCTATTCCTGCATTCCACCGCCATCTCAGTTAATGACACCTCCATTTGCCCAAGTCCTCAGCTCCAAAGCCTTGGAGTCCTCCTTCCTTCACAAAGCACATTTAACCTGGCAGCAAATCCTACATCATTGCCTTCAAAATCTAAATACAAATGGATCTTGTCTCAGGACTCTATTGCTACCACCCCAGTCACATCACTAGCACTTCCTTCCTAGAGTACTGAAGTAGCTTCTCATCCTTCCTTCTACCTTGCTCTGCTACTGTTCCGTCTCAACACAACAGCCAGAGGGATCCTTTTTTAACCTTTAAGTCGGATCATTTCACTGCTCCACTCAAAGCCTCCAATGCCTCTCCATTTATTCAAAGTAGGACCCAAAGACTCTGCCACACCCTAAGTGTTGCTACATGTTCCACGTTCTTGCTGTCTAACTCCAGGGCCGAACTGTTGTCTAACTTCAGGGCCAAACTACTCCCTCTCTCATTCTGTCCTGCAACCCTGGTTTCACTTCCCTGCTAGGCCTGAACGTGCTAGACACCTTTCTACCTCATAGCCTTTTGCACTGACTGCTCCTTCTTCCAGGAACTCTCCTCTTCCATATACCTGATGGTTTTCCTTTCACTTCTTTCAAGACTTTACTCAAGTGACATTGTCCCTTGGTCTTTAAACCGTGGTTAAAATTACAAATTGCAATCCATTTCACTTCTGCACTTTCTTTCATATTCTCAGCCCCTAAACACTGCTCAATTTTTTTCTTAGCACTTACCACTTCCTAACATATATAATTTCTGTATTGGGTTTATTACCTTCTGACCCAGTTAAACTGTAAGTTCCATGAAAGCAGGAATTCCTTCCCTGTACCCCAATTTTGTTCCCTGTTGTATTTCTAGCACTTAGAAGACAAATGAGATAAGGTAGATGCTCAGTAGTTTTAAATAAATAGTTCAGCAGAGAAATAACCTTCATCTGATGGTGTACTGTCAGTTACGGGTGCCTAATATGATTACATTCATATCTTCAGCCTCTCTCCCTTAAGGCAACTCATCAAACAGTTTAAAGCATTTTTCATTAGGTAGGCACTGTACTAGCTGTTCATGAAATAAAGATATTCCTTCCCCCATGGAGCCCACAGCCCAATGGAATTCTAAGGACTTCATAATTTTTTAGTTAAACTTTTAATTTTGAGATAACTGTATTTCCACATGTGGTTGTAAAAACCAATACAGAGAGATATCATGCACCCTTCACTCAGTTTTCCCCAAGGATAGCATCTTACAAAGGAAGGGTTATCAACATTGATAGAGTCAAGACACAGAACTTTTCCATCACCACACAGATCCCTTCTGTTGCTTTTTAATAGCTACACCACTTCCCTTACCCTCTTCCCCACCTTCCTTAACTCCTGGAAATCAGTAATCTGTTCTCCATTTTTATATACATGGAATCATATGATATTCAACCTTTTGGGACTGGCTTTTCCATTCAGCACAACCCATCCAGGTTGCGGCATGTATCATTACTTGGTTCCTTTTTGTTGCTGAGTAGTACTGAACATGGAGAAGGCAATGGCAACCCACTCCAGTACTCTTGCCTGGGGAATCCCATGGACGGAGGAGCCTGGTAGGCTGCAGTCCATGGGGTCACCAAGAGTCGGACACAACTCAGCGACTTCACTTTCACTTTTCACTTTCATGCACTGGAAAAGGAAACGGCAACCCACTCCAGTGCTCATGCCAATCCCACGGATGGCGGAGCCTGGTGGGCTACCGTCTGTGGGGTTGCACAGAGTCGGACACGACTGAAGCAACTTAGCAGCAGCAGCAGCAGTACTGAACATGGCTTCCCTGGTGGGTCAGTACTAAAGAATCTGCCTGCCTGCACAGTAGATGCAAGAGATGGGTTCGATCCTTGGGTTGGGAAGATCCCCTGGAGAAAGGAATGGAAACTCACTCCAGTATCCTTGCCTGGAAAATTCCATGGACAGAGGAGCCTGGCAGGCTCCAGCCCAGGGGGTCACAAGGAGCTGGACACGACTGAGCACAGCACGGCAGCATACAGCAGTGCTGAACATACCGTAGTTAGTTTAGCCATTGACTTATCAATGGATCTGAGTTGTTTCCAGTTTAGTGCTATTACAAATAAAGCTACTACAAGCATTTGTGTACAGGTTTTTGTACTAACTTAAAAGGTTTCATTTTTCTGGGATAAATGCCCAGGTGTCTGGGTTGTGTGACAGTGGCATGTTTATTTTTAAAAGAATCTGCCAAGCTGTTTTTCAAAGTGCCTGCAACATTTACATTCCTAACAGCAATGGGCTGGTGACCCAGTTCCTTGGCATCCTCACCAGCATTTGGTGTTGTCGCTATTTTTTATTCTAGCCATTCTGATAGGTATATACATATCTGACTTAACTGGCATTTCCTTAATCGACTGAGGTTGAACATCTGAAAAAGATGCCTCTTAATATCTTTTGTCTTTTTAAATTGGATTGTTTGTTATTTACTGTTGAATTTTGAGAGTTTTTTATATAGTCTAGATACTAATCCTTTGTCAGATACATTCTTTGCAACTATTTTCTCAAACTCTGTGGTTTATGTCTGCATTCTTTTAACACAGTCTTTCACAGAGCAAACTTTAAGATTTTGATGGTCTAATTTATTGATTATTCCTTTTAAGGATCATGCTTTCCATGTGTAATTCATTTTATTTTGTAATGAACTTTAACGGGTCATAAATGAGTAAGAATTTGCCAGACTGAGAAATGGGAAAGAACACTCAAGGTAATGTATCAGAATGGCAGTACTGACACTAGTTGGTTTTAAAAATATGAAAATTGGAGAACTCTTTGACAATCCTATACTTAAAATAGTCTATGTGTAATCAGAAAGTTCTACACTCGACAGGATGGTGGGAATGGGGAGTAATTGCTTTATGTTTACAATTTGAAATACATGGTGATTGGCTAACACAATTTCTTTAAAAAACAAAAAAAAATTACTAATATCAACCACTTTGAGACAATATACAATTCTAGTACCAGAAACCAGTATGGAACTCAGAATTTTCCTATATAATGTGGTGGCAATTAGATAAAGGTGAGGAGAAGGGCCTCTGCTTTATTTTCAGGATCATTTTTATAGAATGTCCTACCTAAGTGAACTTTCCAGATAATTGATGGAGCCCAACCAAAGACTAAATTTCCTAGCCTCTTTTGTAGCTGAGTGTGGCCATGTGATTACATTCTGGCAAATGGAATCTGAGCTGAAATGAGAGCTGCAACTTCTGGACCGTGTGCATTGTTCTCCTCACTCTATTTCCCTTCTCCAATGGCTGTTTTCAGAGGGTGTTGAGCCATCCTGGACAAAGGGTAATGCTCACAGCAGACTGGAGCAATAAGACAGAAAGTGATGTGGTAACGCTTCTAACGTACTGTTCTCTAGACCTTTATCCATCACACCTTTGAGTATCACTAATATTTCAAGAGATGCCATAATATCCCTAGCAAGAAAATAAATTCTAAGTTATAATACATATTATGTAGAACTTTCGGAGAGGAATGTTGTGGTAGGCAGCCTCTAACATGCCCCCTTATTCCCACTCATTCTCGCCTCCTGTCCTTGTGATGTTCCTTCCCCACTGAGTATAGGCTAAGCTAGTGACTCGCTGCTAATAGATGATACAGCAAAGTGGTGGGATGTCACTTTCAAGATTGTTTACAAAAAGACTGGCTTCCATCTTGCTCACCCTCTCTTGCTTGACTGTTCTGATGGAAGCTGGATGCCATGTCATGAGCTACTCCAGACAAGAGGCCCACAGATCAGGAAACTCCTTCCAACATCCCAGCAGGGACCAAGGCCTCCATTCCAACAGCCCGTGGGGAGCTGGATCCTGCTCACAACCATTTGAGTGAGCTTAGAAGTAGATCCTCGGTCCATCAAGCCTTCAAATGAGGCTGCAGCCCTGCCTGACACTGAGGGACTCTGAGGCAGAGGCACTCAAACAGGCTGCACCCGGATTTCTTACTTATAGAAACTAAGATGATAAATGTGTGTTGTTTTAAGCTGTTGAATTTTGGGGCAGTTTGTTATGCAGCCGTTGGTAACTAATACAGCTGCTGAAAGCAAAGATCAACAATAAGAGAACATAATTTCAAAACATCACACATAAATTTCATTTCATAGTTTTGCTTTTATACATACCAGAAATTTGAATGTAGTGCTTATGTGAAAATGAAGGAAATAAATAATTTCATTTATAGCTATATAATTTGTATGAGCTTTCCTGGTGGCTCAGATGGTAAAGAATATGCCCACAATGTGGGAGACCCAGGTTCGATCTCTGGGTCAGAAAGATCCCCTGGAGAAGGAAATGGCAACCCACTCCAGTATCCTTGCCTCGTGAATTCCATGGACAGAGGAGCCTGGCGGGCTACAGTCCATGGAGTCACAAAGAGTTGGACATGACTAAGCAACTAATATTCACTCACTCACTCATGCAATTTGGACACTAACAGATCAGTCTTTGAAGATGACCAAATAATTAATTTTATTAAATCTTTTAGGACTAATGATCTATATTACATACCATAATGACTTCTTACTCTTTTCTACTAAAATAAAATAGTACCTTGATTATAACATAATTTAGGACTGAAACTCCAGTTCTTTGGCCACCTCATGCGAAGACTTGACTCATTGGAAAAGACTCTGATGCTGGGAGGGACTGGGGGCAGGAGGAAAAGGGGACGACAGAGGATGAGATGCTGGATGGCATCACTGACTAGATGGACTTGAGTTTGAGTGAACTCTGGGAGTTAGTAATGGACAGAGAGGCCTGGCATGCTGCAATTCATGGGGTCGCAAAGAGTCAGACACGACTGAATGACTGAACTGAATTGAACTGAGGATTGAATTCTAATTGTAACACTTATAAAATATTATAAAATTTATAACAGATACCAATAGTAATAAGCAAACTTATTAAATATTCAGATTTGGAAATATTTTCAGTACTAGTAATTTAAATATTCATTTTATGGTAATTCCACCTCCTAAGTAAACTCTCTCTTACACAGAGAGTAACCAATTTCTTTTCTCCAGATTCATTTTTTAGAAAAACTTAAATACAGCAGATAAATTTTTCCAACAATTTTATTGAGACAGAATTCACATATCCTACAACCCACCCATACAAAATGTCTAATTCAATGGCATTTAGTATATTCAGAATTGCACAACAAACTATTTTTTGCTCTTGGTGTTTTAAGAGACCAGGATGGAACGAAAGTGGAAAGAAGGCTGAAGTCCCGTCTTCCAACATTAACCTGCAGGCATTTTTCCAAAGCTTATTCTCCTTCAGAACACCTGACTAAAATCCCTAGATTCCTTTTTAGTCTACCACCTTCTTGGGGAACCTGGAAGGTAAGTGCCACTTCTTTGCCTTGCTGGTCACCGTATCAATACCAGGACCAGTGCCAGGCCTGGCTTATTCCAGGTGGTAAACAACTTGGCTGAATGGCTGGAGCTCACACTCAGCGTCTTATGCAATGTGACCCAACAACTAAGGGTTCACTTTTGTCAGACTCTGCGGAGTTACAAAACCATTGGAACATGCAATCTTTGTCTTTAGTCTCCTGGGATTAATTGATCCTTTTCTGAGGACTCCTACCATCTGGTATTTCTCAATTCTGCACTAAATGTAAACGCAAGAATTCATCTAATTTAATTTAACAAATAATGAGTGCCCACTGATAGAAAGCCATCTTACTGGAAATTTTACAGATTTCACAATATTGATTTTTAAAAACACTATCTGCCAAATAAACCTTAGTAAGAAAAGCTAGGTTCTATCAAGGGCATGGCTTCTTTGTTTGTTTGTTTGTTTTAATGTAAAGAAGAAATAATCAACAACTGCCTCACCCAGGAGGAGACACCTAAGTATAATAAGAAGAAAGAGGGAAAGCCGAAGTAGAGAACTTAAACTCAGAACAAGGAAACACTCATTAAAACAAAAGGCAAAACAGAGTGTGGATGGTCATTTTATCTCTTTTGTAATTTATAATGGATTTAGACTTCTTCCACTATAACAATAGATCTTAGAATTCAAATTTGCTTGGTGTTTATTTCCCACTCTTTTTTTTTAAATAAATACAGCTCCAAACAAACAAAAACAAACCCTCCTACCAGAGAGTAAAAAAGAGAGAAAATTACAGTAAATACAGTTACAGCTATAGCACATTCTACTTATTTTGAACTATAAAACCCTGCTGATGCACAGCTGTCAAATACAACAAGCTCAAAGAATGTAGGAGGACATGCATATAGGAAACAAGAGTGCAAACAATTCTCAACAATAATGGGTGTAACTATTACTCTGTCACACTTAACCCCTGGGATTCACAGCATTTAAAGAATTCCTAAGAGCTGAAACTGTACAACAGGCCAGAAGAATGATACTCCCGTCCTTAAAACTGGCTCTTCTCTGGGCCAGTAAAAAGTTTCCTTCTAATTCTGAGCATTGCACCCTATCTAATCAAACCATCAAAATTCCCTCGGGAAGGGAATTCTTAAAAAGTTTTCCTTGAGTCAGCCCTATCAGTCTGTTAACTACAAATCTTTTGCCTGGGGTGAAAATTCATACTTCAGAAGGAAGATTATTAAAAACAGAAATAAAATATTCTGGAGAAGCAGGTGGACAAGCATATTATAAGCTGAGATGATTAAGCAAAGCTAAAAATTAGAATTTGATATTGAGTTTCACCTATGAGCCTAAAATTTCAATCTTGGTGGTTTTACCATTGTATAACCTTCCTCCACCCCACAGGCACCTTAAGAAACTTTTAAAAAACACTGTTAGAATGTAGCAGAACTGACTGGTTTGGTTTTAAGTATTGCTTCCCCTATCTGGGAGGCTCATAAGCACTGAGGTGTTTCAAAAGATGAAGAGCAAAAGGAAACCAAAGGAGGGGGTTGGATTATGTCATTTGATACTATGGTTTTATAAGCAAAAGATAAAATCAATATAAATCCATGAATAAAACTATCAGATAGTGAATAGTCAAGAGAGAATATTAATTAACCAAATACTTAGTGATTAAGAGGATTTTACTTGATTTTATTTTTTCCTTTGGGCTTGTATTCAGAATTTGCTGAACAGTACAATTAAGTGATTTATAATCTTGTGCTCTGGATAAAATTAAATATATAAGATCATTTTCCTAAGGACAAAATTAGTTCTTACACATTTTTACCTTGCTTTACCTTTTACCTTTTGTTTCATCAAAATTCTGTCACTAAGTAACACTACAAATAGTGGTGCAGATTATTTATCAATGGATTGAAAACTGAAGTGAAAGGGAAAGTGTCAGTCGCTCAGTGCTGTCTGACTCTGTGCTACCCTATGGACTGTAGCCCACCAGGTTCCTCTGTCCATTGAATTCTCCAGGCAAGTATGCCGGAGTGGATAGCCATTCTCATTTCCAGCAATCTTCCTGACCCAAGGATCAAACCCGGGTCTCTTACATTGCAGGAAGATTCTTTACTGCCTGAACCACCAAGGAAGATAACTGAAGCAATCAACTATTAAAAATTGTACATCATTTGTTATGCTGGTGACTTCATTTCTATACACTTTTATTTCTTTTGGCAGATATTTGTTAATCTATAGTACTGAATAACACCTCACAGCAAATGTGTACTATGAAAGCATGTTTCTTACAAATGAAGTCTACAAATGTCCAACGTGTATTTTTCAACATCTTTAACGAAATCTTCCTGGAACTTTTATTATTGCTCAAACTTTTCATCACCCACTTTATACAAAAATCTTCAAAACTGAAGACAAAATACAGAAAGTAACATAGAAATTGTGGAGGTTCCCCTAAGTATAACTAATTACCTTTCAAAGGAATGTTTCTGAAGTAAATACAAAGATCATAACCAAACTTGTAACTGACAAATAAGTCATTCATTTTACTTCTACATAAGCTGCATGCCACACAATAAAATCGATTTGTTTTAAACAGTCAATTGCTATCTAAACAGGTTTTTTTGTTTTTTTTTTTTCCTTAGTGTTAAATGGAGAAAAGTCTTTCCTATTTACCACTTTCAGTGCTCTTTATTCTTTTATGGACATCTAATTTTCCATCTGGGATCTTTTTCCTTCAGCCTGAAAAATTTCCCATTACATTTCTTGGTGTGCAGGTCTGCTGGCCATGAATTCAGTCACCTTTTGTTGGTTTAAAGGTATTTAGTCTTCATTTCTGAAGGATTTTTCACCTAGTATATAATTTTATATCGGTTGCTTTTTCCTTCAGCATCTTAAAGATGTTTCTGTCTTCTGCTTGTATAGTTACTGATGAGGAGTTTATGATATTTAAGAAAAATTTACTGTGTATATATGACTCTTTTTGGGTGTCTTTTAAGATTTTTATTATTATCATCGGTTTTCAGCAATTTGGTTATGATGTAGCTTGGTGTGGTTTTCCCTGTGTTTATTCTGCTTCAGGTTCATTTAGTTTATTGAGTCTGTAGGTTTCATTTTCACCAAAGTTGGCTATTTTTGTCCTGTATTTTGTCTATTTTCCCCATACCCTTAAAACTTCAATTATATGTATTGTTGTTGTTGTTCAACTGCAAAGTTGTGTCTGCCTATTTGCGACCCTGTGGACTGCAGCAAGCCAGGCTTCCCTGTCCTTCACCATCTCCCGGAGTGTGTTCAAACTCATGTCCATTGTGTCAGTGATGCCATCCAACCAGCTCATCCTCTGCCACCCCCTTCTCCTAGATACACTCTGCTCTTACATTCCCCTGCCCAAATTGGCTCCTTTTATTAGGGAGCCTAGTGTAACAGTTAAGAGCACAGCATCTAACCAGGTTGCCTGGATCCAAATTCTGGTTATTATTCTTACCAGTTTTGTAGCCTTAGACAAGGTGCCTCAGTTTCCTCATCAGTTAAGCAGATTCAATAGTATTTCCTTTATAATGTGGTTTCCAGGGCATTTGATCTTCCCAACAACCCTCTGAAGGAGATACTTTTAAAAACTTCCTAGAAGAGTACCTGATCCAAAGGAAGACCTACCGAGCACCACCACCATCATCAGTGCTTCTACCGCAGCACCGGCATTACCACAGACGTTGCACAAAAGCAAGGCACAGCCCCTCAGAGGAGTTAACAACCCAGCAAAGGGCACACCATCAGAAGCACCATAGTAATATATCAGAAGTTCAAATAATCATTGTAAGAAAACATTTACTAAGCACTAATTACCTGTCACTTAATCCTCCCTGGGGGTCCAGTGGTTAAGACTCCACATTTCCACTGAAGCGGGGCACAGGTTTGATCCCTGTGTGGGGAACGAAGATCTCACGTGCTGTGCTGCACGGGCAAAAATTTTTTTTAGAAAGGATCCTCATAGCAACTCTATGAGTGAGTGACTGTATGCTCAGTCATGTCCAACTCTTCGCGACTCCACAGACTGTAGCCCACCAGTGTCCTCTGTCCATGGAATCTTCCAGGCAAGAATACTGGAGCAGGTTACCAATTCATCCTCCAGAGGATCTTCCTGACTCAGGGATCAAACTGGCATCTCTTCCATCTCCTGCACTGGCAGGAAGATTCTTTACCACTGCGCCACCTGGGAAACTCCATGAGTTACTCACTATTATGATGCACCTTTACAAAAAAGAAAACTGAGTACTCGAAGGTTTATGTGATCACTCAAGGTCAGGCAGCTGCTGTACAACTGGGATCTGAACTCAGGAAGTCTGACTCCAAGCAATAGAGATTTACTGGCCCACACAGTCTAGTGGTTAAAAAGCATAAGCTCCGGAGTCACAGAAAAAAACGCTATTAATCCCACCTAGTGGGGCTGACGAAGACATAATATTCAGGTTGTGCTTAAAGGGTGAACACAATTTCACATGGCAGAAACAAGGAAAAGCAACTACAAAATGAGCCAATTCTGACAGGGGAATGAAACAGCAAAGTGCACCTAGAGTACTGACACTTGTCTGATGAGATTATAACATAAAATGCACTTGTGGGAGATCAGAGGAGCTGAAGCCAGAAGTCAGTCGGGGTCATTTTTGGTACAGTCTTTATGGGAGAGAATATTTTATCCTATAGAGTGATATTTCCCAAACTTGTTCAAATCAGACCCACAATTATCAAGACAGTGATCTCTGTGGAGCAAACTGACATGAATGGATGCCCTTACTGGTTGCTGGATGAGTTCCCTGGGAACTGGGGCTTGCCAGGACCACTCCCACACCACCAAGAGCTCAGAGCATTGCATAGGGAGTGTGAGGAAGAGTTGGGATGTGGTCAAGACGATAAGAGGATGGAGAGATATGCCATAAGGGGAGAGCCAGAGGCTGGGGCGAGTTAGCAAGTTTAACTCAGGATATGCTGAGTCAGGGGCCTGCAAGGAGCCAAGAAGAGCACTTTGTAATACTTTCTTGACATCAGGAGCAAGGTCCTACCCAGTATCTCCTTTTCTCACCTTAATTAATTATTACCCTTGGTGCAGCTTTCAGACCTTGTGTCCAACGTCTTTTGGATGTACAGAAAAGAACGCTACTGAATACGTATGGAGAAATGTGTCTGTGAGTTTGGGAAGAAAGTAGAGGGTTGGAAGAAGGAGTTGGAGTGAAAGTTTTTAGAGAAGGTGCCAAGTTCTGCTTCTGGTGTACACTTACAATAAGAGCATAGCCCATAAACAGTTTTTAAAGTTAAGGAAATAGGGAGCAGCCAAACAATTAGATATACTAGGTTTCAGGGAAGGTAGAATACAATTGTGCAACACTGGAATTTGACCAGGCCATTAGGGGTAAGCAGTTAAATGGAAAAGGTGTTTCTGATCACCTGGAATGTCAAAATGTCTGTTTCCCTATTAAATAAAATAAAACCTCTAATCACCCTGATTTTCAGTTCTCTTTTTCCTTAATTCTAAAAGTAATTAATCACACTCAGGTAAGGGGTACAACTGAAGGAGAGAAAAGATAGTAACCCCAAAAAATATGTATACGGGAAAAATCTTTTAATTAATGATTTTGAACTAGTTTAATGCGTGTATTTACAACTGTAGTTCTGTAAAAAGAAACCATGCAGAGAATATACCAACATTTAGTTTATGTTTTCACAAGTATATGCTGACTGCCTCATAATTAAGTACACAGAGCTCAAAACAGCCAACACAACAGAGAGCTTACACTGTTAACCATTATAGAAGTGGTTGAGAGATATTTGCTAATGACTACCATAAAAGGAATGGATGACTAAGAACAGAGAGGATGTGTGACTAAAAAGTCCCACTACAGTTCTTTGAAAATTCCCTGAATAACTAGGCATGCCAAATGTGGTCTGTCATAAAATTATTGCTAGACTCCATAGTTAGACAACAAATAAAAGATAAAGCCTTTGTGTAAATCATTCAACTGCAAAGTGCTCAAACAACAAGCTCATCAATAAGCGAAAGTGTTAATCAAATTAAAATATGACCCTGAGTTCAAATGCTGCTGGGACAGACTGGGCTCACTCCACAGATAAGTCATTCAGTTTCTAGGGTGCTGGACCATGGCATAGTTACCAGGCACTTGGAGCTGCTGCTGTTCCTCCTGGAACCTGAAAACGTATAGGATGTTTCTCACAGATCCTGAACACTAGAAAAATCCAAATCAGCACATCAGAGCCTGTCTTTGGTAAATCAATCTTTTCACCCCAAGGTTTACCACAGCAATACCTACACTCTAAAAGAAAATTCCAGTGCACATTTGAAAATGCATCGTATTTCTTTCATCTACACAACTGTCTCTGAATTTGCTAACTGACGCAATGGATTTTCTGAAAGCATGTTACCTTTTCCCCACATAATAACTCTAAATTGCAATAATAATAATAGTTACTGTTGTTATGCAAACTGTGTCACTTAAATCTTTAAACTCATGAGATAGATATTACATCATTTGTCAGATGGGGATTCACACTTGAAGTCACATCATCTAAGATCAGATTGAAACTCAAGTTCGGCTGACTCCAAAACCCTTCTTTGCTTCACTACTCCTCATTGTTTCTTGATATTTTCTGTGTGTTACTGGCACTTGTGGGAGAAAACACATTAAGCAAGTACTGACTCAAACAGGGAAACAGTTCTGAATGACTGCAGGAATGTCTCGGAACACACAGCAGTGGTTTTTCATGCTACGTGACTGAGGGTATGTGTATTTTTCTTTGTGTTTTATATCTTTGGCTTTCCTTGTTTCTGGACCTCTAAACATATTTTAACACTAAATCAGATTTCAATAACAAATGGATTTTTAGGAAGATGTACATCTTCACCAGATATGAATCTTGCATCTTTAAGGATCTGTGTTCAATGTATATAATAAAAAAAGAAGCAAAAAAAAAGAAAGCAATTCTTTGCTCCTCTATATAGCTGTCTTTTATTCAATATGCTGCTGCTCCTGCTAAGTCACTTCAGTCATGTCCGACCCTGTGCGACCCCATAGACGGCAGCCCACCAGGCTCCCCCGTCTCTGGGATTCTCCAGGCAAGAACACTGGAGTGGGTTGCCATTTCCTTCTCCAATGCATGAAAGTGAAAAGTGAAAGGGAAGTCGCTCAGTCATGTCCGACTCTTAGCGACCCCACGGACTACAGCCTACAATCTACTCTAAAATGAAGGATATAGCTTACTTTCCTTATTGGGATTTTAATATTTCCTCTTCCTGTGGGCTTCCTTGGTAACTCAGTTGGTAAAGAATCCGCCTGCCAATGCAGGACACCCCGGTTCAATTCCTGGGTCGGGAAGTTCCAGAGCAGGGATAAACTACCCATACCAGTATTCTTGGGCTTCCCTGATGACTCAGCTGGTAAAGAATCTGCCTGCAATGCAGGAGACCTGGGTTGGATCCCTGGGCTGGGAAGATCCCCTGCAGGAGGGCATGGCAACCCACTCCAGTGTTCTTGCCTGGAGAATCCCAAAGGACAGAGGAGCCTGGCAGGCTCTAGTCCATGGGCTCGCAAAGAGTCGGACATGACTGAGCGACTAAGCAAACAGCACAGCACAGTGACTGATGTACAATAAGAAATAACTAATTTAATAAAAAGAAATTTTCATTTTCTGAAACAATAAGTTGCACAGCGAAATTCTGTTCCTCTGAAAGAATGCAGAATGCAGTATTACTGAAAATGTCAAACATCATGATGACAGAAGACATCTGTTGCTTTGCTACATCTGTCCCTCTTCTTCCATAACAGAACCCCAAGTTTCTTTGAGAACCACTCCTCCCTTTTTCCTCAATCCAGTTGATTCTACTACCAGTAGAGGGGAAGGGCACATGACCTATGGCTGGCCAGTCAAAGCATTCCACCCCTCATGATTGGTTCATAGATACATATGTGTCCCCAAAGAGGCCAATGAGATTCAGTCCAAGACTTCTGCACAAACAATTGGTAAAGAAGTGCCCTCTTTCTGCCAAGGATGCTAAAAAGGTAAGACAGTCACTTCTGGCTGTCATTACTACCACATGGGGACAATATACCTAAGAATGATGCTACCACGGGGGGCAGGGGGCGGGGGAGAGGAATGAAGGAAAGCAAGAAAAGATTACATATTCCTGACATTATTATTTTAGCAGAAGCAGATTCAGGATGAGAAGGTTGATCTTACCAGTCCGTCTTTGTCATGTGCTCTTACTCAGCTGCAGGCCACCCATCTCCTCTGGACTACCTGTTTCTAGCTTTCCTGGCAATTCTCTGAGCACCTCATACCATTTTGGGCTTACGAAGAACAGGGTCAGTTTCTGTTTTTCCAACCAAGAACTTTAGCTCGTCCAGTGAGCAAACAACTTTGTGGTCTTAAGAGTAGAGAAGTCCTGCATAGAAAGATGGATCTGACTAAAGAACAAGCTAAAAGTAGTAATAAAATAAGAAAAAATTACAGGAAAAATAAGTTTGCAAACATGCAATATTTAACTATTCAAATTAACGAGAAGAAAAGAAGTGAAGGTTTAGAAAACAGATACTAGCCTCCCAAAACAAATCCTGTACCATTTCTATATTGTTCATTATTGAAACCTTAGCATACCTTGGCATGTAGTCAGCACTCACGTTTTTTTTTTTGAATAAGTGAATCAGTTAGGAAAGAAGCAACTGAGTGTAATAAAACAGACCTTCTCATGCACTCATACTAGTAGGAGCACACACTGGTACAGACGCTGGAGAGCAAATCAGCAATACTATCTATCATGTGTTTTAATACGCTGCTAGACTCAGCAAGCCCATACCTATGAATTTATCTTACTGAGAAAAATGGTGTGCAAAGATGTAAGTATAAGTGCTATTCCCGGCAGCATACTACTTCCAAGAGAACAAACAAAAACAGTACAAATGTCTGTCTGGAAATAATGGTTTACTGAATAAATTATTATATATACATTCACATTGGAATACTATGCTGCTATTTAAAAATATAATCTATATTGACATGGAAAGAGTTCCATGACTGAAAATAACAAAAAGCAAAACAGTATTTCTAGTGTGGCTTTATTTAATGAAGCCATTTATCTCTTTATATCTCCCGGGGGGAGGGATTAGAAGCTTATTCATTAAAATGGTGCCAGTAGATTCTGAATGGAGGGATTTTAGTCAGAGGGGGTATACTTTTATACTTTTGATTGCTTGAACAAGTATCTAATCTCTTTATAAACATACAGAATAATAAAAACAATATACACATTCATATATACAGACTTAGTGCAATTTCCAAAGGAATTAAATTTAATATGAAGTCATGAAAGACATGACAGAATCTTAATCTTTTCATTATGGGAAAGTAAACCAAAAATTTACCATATTAGCCTAATAGGGAATAAAATCCCCCTTTTCATTCCAGAGGTATAAAACCCAAGTGAAAAAATGGAGGCTAGAGCAGTTTATCCAGGTAAAGCATCCCAAGAATTGAAATTGTTTTATCTTGTAAATGATGCTCTTTTGAATTAAAATGATCTGACTCATTTGAAAAGACCCTGATGTTGGGAAAGACTGAAGGCAGGAGGAGAAGGGGACAAAAGAGGATGAGATGGTTGGATGGCATCACTGACTCAATGGACATGAGTTTGGGTGAACTCCGAGAGTTGGTAATGGACAGGGAGGCCTGGCATGCTGCGCTCCATGGGGTCACAGAGTCGGACACGACTGAGCGACTGAACTGAACTGAAGGCATTTATAATTCAACTTATTATGGTTCTGACTTTTTAAAAAAGTGGTGAATGATTCTCTTCCTTTGAGGTGCTTTAACACTCTGCATTAACTAAATGTTATTCATAAAGTTATATAGTACAGTTGTTTCAAAGAGCTCAGAGGTTTGAAAGTGAAAGTGAAAGTCACTCAGTCATGTCCGACTCTTTGTGATCCCATGGACTATAGAGTCTATGGAATTCTCCAGGCCAGAATACTGGAGTGGGTAGACTTTCCCTTCTCCAGGGGATCTTCCCAACCCAGAGGCTTAATCTAGTTATTTATTTTCTGAGCCAAAACATGGTGTTATTTTCCTCAGATAGATAATTTCTGAAAGTGGGTATGTTTACCAGTGGCAGGTTTATTCTGAAGAAAAAAAAAAAAAAATCTCTGCAAACATGACACATATACAGAGGTAATGAGTTTATACCAGTAATTACTGCAAATTTGAAAGAGACCATTACAAAATTCAACTACATGAAAAACCTTGTACTAAGAAATGCTCTCATCTTAGATGTACATTTCTCCCTCCACTCTATCAAAATGAAGCTTCTTTCTTCTTTATCATTCTTACTTCTTTTAGTCATTCTTTAATTTCATTAACACATCATTAGACATAATTTCATTGTTCCTTTTCAACAGGGAAGGTCTTTTAAAATGTCTCTCCCATTTTTAAAAAAATCATAAGGCCTAAGAATCCATCCAACTCATCATATTATTTCACATAAAAGAGTGTGCCTTTGAATCACTATTTAGTACACCTGAAAAATAATATAACATTGTAAATCAACAATATGTCAGCATAAAAAATAGAAGAAAAAAAGTCTGTCTTTAACACACAGCACTGTTGGTTTTGATAGAGACAATCTAGAAAATCCACATTTCTAGAAATCTAGTACCTCCCAACATAGTTGCCATTTATCTTAGTGCAAAGACCACGATTTTGAGTGTTGCTTGGTGTCCAGACGGTCTCTGACTTCAATGGTTCAACTTAACGATTTTTCAGTTTTATGATGGTGTGAAAGGAATATACCTTCAGTAGAAACCAGACTTCAAATTTTGAATTTGGACCTTTTCCTGGGCTAGTGATACGCTCTTTCGTGATACTGGGCAGGGGTAGCCAGATCTCCCAGATAGGGGAAACCATCTATACAACTACCCTGGATCCTGTAACCATTTTGTGTTTTTCACTTGAAGTACAGTATTCACTAAATTACAGAAGACGCTCAATCCTTTATTATAAAAGAGACTTTGTGTGAAATGATTTTGCCCATCTGTGGGCAAATGGAAGTGCTCTGAGCACATCTAAGACAGGCTCAGTACGTTAGGTGTATTAAACGCATTATTTGATTTATGATATTTTCAACTTACAATGGTTTTATCAGGATGTAACCTGACTGTTAGTCAAGGATGTATTTGTTTAATTTTGAGATTTGAAAGAGACCCTTTTGTGGCAGGTTTGAGTATTTACAAGTCATAAATACAACCCCCAATTTTGGTAGTAAACATCTGAATTTTACCAGCAGCTTTTTCATCTCCTGGCCACAGTCTAAGATCTAATAAAAAGTCTGACCTTGTGATGTAAGTTCTAGCCTAACTTCGAATCACACTTATGAATCAGCACACGCCACTGTTATTACAACTCACAGTAATAATTTCTAACAGCACTGGGTGCTTTCCATGGATTGACTTATTTACCAGTCCTCCCAATAAACCTATGAGGTAGATATTATTTTCATGCTGACTTTATAGATGAGAAATCAGAGGAGAAGAGAGATTAAGCAATGTGACCAAAGTCACACATATTGTGAGTGACAGTAACATCGTTTGAACCCAGGTCTGAACCAGGGCCCATAACCATTGTATTATATTCTCTCAAGATGATTTTGGACAAGCAAGAAATAAAAAAATATAGTAGTGTGAGTTACATTATCATATGTAATTTCTGCAAATTCAACTATTATATGCTCAATTAAAAAAAGAAAACTGGAAAATAACAATTTAGGTAGAATAGGACAATTCCCCCTGTTCTACTCATTGTATGCCCAGGGCAGAGATGGGAAACTAATTCTTTTGTACCCATAATCCATTTTAGTACTTAAGTATTCCTGCTTAATGACCCAAATACTTCTCCTTAATGAGAATATTTAATTAAGTTGAGTGTGGTTTTAGTGTAAAGAGACATTTTTTATATAATTTTATTTATATACAAGTCAACTATTTCATCTGGTGCTCAGTGGAATAAACAGTGATAATTCCACTGCTCCTAGGGGAAAACTGGCTCTCTGGGGAGACAGAATGGCAGTCCCCACTGCACACCTTCCTAAAGGATTTACATGAACAATTTTGACCAAATGCATTTTTTGCCTTACATACTAACTCCAAAACATACCTCCTGTCTTAGATGCAACTCCATGCTACGTATCAGCACTGCATGTGTTACTTCAATAACCATGAATAATAGAGGCCAGATAATTACAGAATGCAATTCACACTCGTCTGGGCCATTACTGTGGCTTTGCAGTCTCTTATATTTCTCAGAGCACCTGTTCAGCTTCTTCCCTACTCTGCACACAATCTCAAATAGATCCACACCCCACTCATATAGTAGCTGACAACATTTATTTTGTAAGAAGATGGGGGCCATGTGGCATCAATTCCCTCCATTTAGTCTATGTTTACCACAAAACTCCGTATCCTCATCCAGCCCCTCCTGCTACAATCTGGGGTCTAGTCTCACCCTTTTGGAGAAGTCAATGGCACCCCACTCCAGTACTCTTGCCTGGAAAATCCCACGGACAGAGGAGCCTGGTGGGCTGCAATCCATGGGGTCGCGAAGAGTCAGACACAAGTGAGCGACTTCACCTTCACTTTTCACTTTAATGCCTTGGAGAAGGAAATGGCAACCCACTCCAGTGTTCTTGCCTGGAGAATCCCAGGGGCAGGAGGGACTGGTGGGCTACCGTCTATGGGGTCGCAGAGAGTCGGACACGACTGAAGCGACTTAGCAGCAGCAGCAGCAGCTTACCCTTTTACTGAAACTGCTCTCAAAAGTCACTGATGACTTAGTTGCCAAATCCAATTATGTCTCAGTCTTCAAACTCTTGATATATGACTGATTCTTAACCCTGGCTACAAATTAGAACTATGAAGAAAATACTGATGCCAGGGCCCCACCTGAAGAATCCAATTTAATTGGTCTTGGGTTGGTAGAGGGCTGGGTACTCACTTAAAGCTCCACAGGTGATTCTATAGGATAAAGAACCACAGTCTACAGTACTGACTCCATTCAGTAACTTGCCCCTTCTATTTGAAACTCTTGGCCACCACAATAGCACACTTGCTGGGTATTTCTATTTGCTCCTAGTGTTTTTTCTTCAATATCCTTGACTGGAGGCTCTTTCTCTGATTCCATTTGCTCTGCCAACTGTTCCTTTTCCTCTAGACCCTTAATTTAAGATTTCTAACAATCCCAGATCTCAAATCTCCAGATCTAATCTTGAACTCAAGCCTCAGCTCCAGACCCACACCTCACATAGACACTGTCCCTCTGAATTCGGACTCTACATGTCCAAAATCCTATCATTGTGCTAGCTGTCTTGCTCTCCATTCCACACAGTAGCTGTTTCAAACATTTCGTATTCCACCCCTCATTCAAACCTTTCATTCCACTACATCTCTCCTTATTTACAGCAAAAAACCTCACTCCTAGTTCACAGAGAAAACAGAAGCCTTTACAAGCCTTTACAACTTTTCCCACTCCAAGAAAGTCACAGAGACATACACTCTTTCTTGGCACCCCAACACCTCTGAGGCTCTTGTTCTCAGTCACCCTGGAGTCCAGGACTTATCAATTATTTCCTTTTCCCTCTTCTGGATCCTTCCCATCAGCATCTAAGTATAGTAAAGTCATGCCCATTTAAAAAAAAAAAAAAAGGAACTCAAAAAACTATCCTGCTCACTTACATCTTCTCCACTCTCATCTACTCCCTAAGGTCAATCTGCCTCACAAGTATTTCTCCATCCAGATCTTTCATGGCATTCAGATTTATAAATTCAAATGCCTGATTCTACTTCCCCTATGAGAAGTCGTATGGGTTTCTAAAATACAACGTGTCCGAGACTGAACTCATCCTCTTCTCAAACCTGCTGCTCATGCCCTTTCTCAGTGAAAGGTATCACTATTACCCAACCAGTTTCCCAAGCAAGAAACTGTGGCGTCTTCCTTATCCCCTTCTCTTTGGAAACCCACCACATTCTAGCATGTACCATGCCAGCCCAACTGTTTCAGTTCAGCTCAGGTTTGAGGCTATCTCTTGGTTGAGTTTTACTGGGATGGCTCTCTGGATCTCTCTACAAATCTGATCATGTCATTCTGCTGCTTAAGACTATTCAAGATGGTGCATTTTATATAGGCATGGGAACAGACAAAAAGATTTATGGGATGCAATGGAGTTCAGAAACAAATCCAGAAAAATAACTATATATATGATGACATTTAAAGCAGCACTTAAAAGCAGTGGAATAAGATTCAATTAATGGAATTGGGATAATTGGCTATTTAGTTAGGAAAAATTAAAACTGTACCCTTACCTCATATAATGAATGGGTATAAATTCGAAGTAAAGATCTAAATGTAATAAAACAAACCATAAAAGCACATAGAAGAAAATATATGAGAAAATTTGTACTAAGCTAGGATGAATAAGGTTGGAGAAGGCAATGGCACCCCACTCCAGTACTCTTGCCTGGAAAATCCCATGGATGGAGGAGCCTGGTAGGCTGCAGTCCATGGGGTCACAAAGAGTCGGACACGACTGAGCGACTTCACTTTCACTTTTCACTTTCATGCATTGGAGGAGGAAATGGCAACCCACTCCAGTGTTCTTGCCTGGAGAATCCCAGGGATGGGGGAGCCTGGTGGGCTGCAGTCTATGGGGTTGCACAAAGTCGGACACGACTGAAGTGACTTAGCAGCAGCAGCAGCAGCAGGATGAATAAGGTACTTGAATAAAAGGCCTAAACTCTTTGGAAGAACAAAAGAAGACCCTTGCTTATCTCCTTAACACCATTTCTCTCTCCTGCCCCTACTCCTCCTCTCCAGTTAAGAGAATCTCTTGCTCCAACAGAAGCACCACACGGGTCTCTCATTTGAGGGTCTCTGCTAGGTTCGTGTGCTATCTCGTTTACTGGAGTCTGTCCTCTTCTCTTTGATTGTAAATGCTGTATTTATCATATATTCAATTTGGTTCTGCATCTTTTTTTCTGGGCTCTATTCTGTGTTTTGATCTGTTGGTCTCTTCCTGTGCTAATGCCACATTTAAATAACTATAAATTTGAGGTAGATGTTTGTACCTGGTAGAATTATGCTTTTCATTCTTCTCTATTCAAATTTTGAGAAATGCTGGAATTAGCTCATCAAATTCTATTAAAAATTCCATCAGGGCCTTGGTTGTAACTGCACTGAATCTACAGATCATCTTGGGGAGAATTGGCATCTTCTCACCTAGGAATATGTTTCTGTCCATATTTAGTCCTTAAGCAAAAAAAATTTATAAGTCTTGCAGACCTATTATTTAAAATCATTTCTGGGTATTACATAGCTTTAATGGCTATAGTGATTGAGACTTAATTTCATTATATTTTCAAATATATCTTTTATGATTATATTTTCCTTATTTCATCATTATCACTGATAATGTACAGGAAAGCTATTGAATTCTGCATACTTCACTTTGCATCTGGCTGCTTTACTGTTTTCTCTTACTAGTTCTAACAGTTGGTACTTTGGGAGAGGGAAAGAGTATTAGGTTCCACAGGAAAGAAAAAAGGTAGTTGAAGCAAGTTTGTATGCAAGATAATGAGGTCAAATAGTGACAATGTTATACTTAACTGGAGATGTCCTAATAAAAGTAAACAGAAATACAGGACTGAAGCAGAGGGAAGATGTGAGGACTGAACAAGCTGTAGGACTCACCATGTGCATACAGGTAAGAGTTGAAAAAGCTCCTTAAGAGCAATGTCAATGCCAGGACTGATAAAGAAAAGAAAAAAAAAAAAAAAAAGGTCTATTCCAAAATGTGCTACTAAGAACAGAACAAAAAAGACATTTTAGAAATTGTGTTGTAGTTTGAAATTACAATTATTGAGTACAGACCTGGAAAATGTACTTTTCCAAAACGAATTTCAGGAGACCAAGGGTGGGGTGGTCTCCTGACTATGGGTCTGACTACTATACCTTACTACCATGGGAGTCATGTGAAAAAGAAGCCTGATGTTCAAAGTAAAGGCAGGAAATGGGTGGAGGAAAAGGGAAATGCTGAACTACAAGGTCATGGTCAGGAAACCAATTTGGCAAAGCATATGGAAAACCAAGGCATACAGAACCCAGTACCACACACAGTAGTGCACAGGCCAAAGCCAGCTTTGTTTACAGTAACAAGACTCAAACAGCAGGGTAAAGGCCAGTGCCTGCAATTCCCAGAGGGAACCACCTCAAAATGCCCGGTCAAGCTCATTTTCTGTTAGTTGCTCTTACTATGGAGACAGACTTCCAAATGGAGCTTGGACAAAAGGCTGCCTAGGTCCCAAGAAATGTATTAGCAAAAAGTGCCTAATGCTGATTATTGGCCAGGTACACCATCTCCCTGTCTTTCATTGCCATTATTTTCCTAAACAAGTCAAAGTACCATACTTCTTAATCATACAATAAAAGAAAATTAAGATATAGTATGTATAGTCAAATGTTAATTTCATGAAGAACATGTGTCAAATTGTTAAAAATAAATATCACTCAATACCAGAATGCAACACTGTTTGTACATTTTAACTTACACTTTCCTGAATTTTTAACAGTTTCCTACAATGAATATTTATTGATTTTGTAATAATAAAAATTCAAGAGTAGGTATTATGAAAAACAGAAATCAAATATCCTGATAAAACCTTAGTATCAAAGAAAAATAATCACAACTGTAATACATAATTTCAGATTACTCAAGAAATAGCAATTCTGATGAAATCTCCAATCAAAATAAAAGTAATAAAATAAAGGAAGATGTACAACTAAACCTCTCCTTTGGAGAAAAGCTAAAATAAAAGGGTCTTTAAGGGATAAGTGTGAAATCCATAGAAGTAAGTGTAGCAGCATGAAAAAAGAATGTAACTGATACTCTCATTATGCCACAGAATGGGAAAGAGGTCAGAGAAGATGATCAACTCAGAAATGGACCCTTGAAAACAGCGACTCAGGGGCTTCCCTGGTGGTCCAGTGGTTAAGAGTCCACCTGCCAATGCAGGGGACAACTGTTCGATCCCTGGTCTGGAAAAATCCCACATACCATGAGGCAACTGCCCATGCGTTGCAACTACTGAGTCCATGCACCTAGAGCCCGTGCTCTGCAGTAAGCGACACCAGCGCACTGCAACTAGAGAGCAGACCCTGCTCGCTGCAACTAGAGAAAGCCCACGCGCAGCAACCAAGATCAAGCACAGTCAAAAATAAATACATAAACAAAACATTTTTTTTAAAGAATCAGAAAATAAGTAATTAAAACAGCAAGTCAAAACAGGGTCATACTTTGAAGACATGAATGCAACGTCTGTCAGAAATGGATGAGGAGTAAGATTAACTGCAGGAGGAAGCTTCTTCCTGGCGCAATCACAGTCACCGGGGAGGGGAGACCTGGGTGGCATCTGAACCAGCCTGCCCCTGAGACACGTGTTTCCGAGCCTGGCCTCTTACCTCCCAGCACTCCAGCTAAGCTGCTTCCAGGTATCTGGTTCTTTCCAGAGAGTCCCTGCCAAGTTCCATGACCCATGACACCTCTTCCCCTCCTCAGAACAGCCATTTTTAAAGCTCAGAGGGAAGAGGCTGGGAAAGCAGCTAACTGGGCAAATTAGAGTCTGATTTGTGGCCGGAAGATAGACTGCCAGAAGACAGTTGCCTAAAACCAAGAGTAGTTTACTTGTGACCAGATGTGAGAAACAGGTATGCTTATTGTGCTCAACTGAACACATGCTTGTAAAGTTATCTTCTACAGATGAGGTACTTGCCAGGTGCTATAGGGGATATAAAGAAAAATTACTCACCTTCCAAAGAGATAGATGGGCTTCCTTGGTGGTTCAGATGGTAAAGAATCTGCCTGCAATGCAGGAGACCTGGATTCGATCCCTGGATTGGGAAGATCCTCTGGAGAAGGGCATGGCAGTCCTCCAGTATTCTTGCTCTGAGAATCCCCATGGACAGAGGAGCCAGGTGGGCTACAGTCCATGGGGTTGCAAAGAGTTGGATACAACTGAGTGATTAAGCACAAGGGATAGATAGATATAGCACAGAGGAGGAAGATGGGGAGAAATAAAGTCAATAAAAATGCAATGCAATAATGAGAAGGAACACTGCCTGGTGGGTGATATGGGCTCTGCAGTCAGAGGAGTGAGTCCAAATCCATAGCTTCTGTGACTTTAGGCAAGTTATTTAACTTCTCTGCATCTTACTTTCTTCATCTGTAAAATAATGATGATAGTCTATCACCTCATAAGGTTCATAAGAACAGTAGTTAAAACACAAAGAGCTTATTAGGACAGTAATTCTGTGTGCTCAGTCACTCAGTCGTGTCCAACTCTATGTGACCACATGAACTGTAGTTGCCAGGCTCCTCTGTCTGTGGAATTTTCCAGGCAAGAAGACTACAGTGCGTTGCCATTTCCTACCCCAGAGAATCTTCCCGACCCAGGGATCCAACCAACATCTCTTGTGTCTCCTGCACTGGCAGGCAGACTCTTTACTACTGTGCCACATGAGAAGCTCCCCAGGACACCAACTGACATACAATAAAAACAGTTGCTATCATTTTGTGCCTCTATGTGTCAATGTGATATTGAATACTAGAGTGGGTTGCCAGTCCCTTCTCCAGGGTATCTTTCTGACCAGGGATCAAACCCAGGTCTCCTGCATTGCAGGCAGATTCTTTACCGACTGAGCCAACAGGGAAGCCTATTTTTTTTAATTTTTCATATTAAATAAGGGAGACATTATTAGCTCTGTTTGTAGATGAGGGTCAGAGAATAATGTAATCTGGATAAGATAAAGAGAGGAGGAACAGAGTTGTGAGTTCAGTCCACATCTGCCTGACCACAAAGCTTCTGATTTTTATTACTACTACTGCCACTATGGGAAAGGAGTACATCAAGGCTGTGTATTGTCACCCTGCTTATTTAACTTATATGCAGAGTACATCATGTGAAATGCCGGGCTGGGTGAATCACAAGCTGGAATCAAGATTACTGGGAGAAATATCTTAAGAAATATCAAGATATTTCTTATGAAAAATATCAACAACCTCAGATATGCAGATTATACCACACTTACGGCAGAGAGTGAAGAGGAACTAAAGAGCTTCTTGATGAAGGTGAAAGAGGAGAGTGAAAAAGCTAGCTTAAAAGTCAACATTCAAAAAATGAAGGTCATGGCATCTGGTCCCATCACTTCATGGCAAATAGATGGGGAAACAATGGAAACAGTGATGGGCTCTAAAATCACTGCAGATGGTGACTACAGCCATGAAATTAAAAGACACTTGCTCCTTGGAAGAAAAGCTATGACAAACCTAGACAGCATATTAAAAAGTACAGACATTACTTTGCTGACAAAGGTCCATATAGTTAAAGCTCTGATTTTTCCAGTAATCATGTATGGATGTGAGAGTTGGACCATAAAGAAAGCTGAATGACAAAGAATTGGTGCTTTTGAGCTGTGGTGTTGGAGAAGACTCTTGAGAGTCTCTTGGACTGCAAAGAGATCAAACCAGTCAATCCTAAAGGAAATCAATCCTGAATACTCATTAGAAGGACTGATGCTGAAACTGAAGCTCCAATACTTTGGCCACCTGATGCAAAGAGCCGACTCGTTAGAAAAGACCCTGATGCTGGGAAAGACTGAAGGCAGGAAGAGAAGGGGACGACAAAGGACAAGATGGTTGGACAGCATCACTGACTCAACAGACATGAGTTTGATCAAGCTCCAGGAGATGGTGAAGGACAGGGAAGCCTGGCGTGCTGCAGTCCATGGAGTCACAGAGTCAGACACACCTGGGTGACTGAACACCTGCCACTATAAACAGTAGCAGCCAGCATTTGTTTAGCACTTACCCTACACCAACCTTGGTATGCATAATTGAGATTATTCTCACAAAATGCTATTTGACCCCATTTTAAGAAAAAAGAAGAAAGTCTAGGTGTAGAGGCCTGCACCCATGCTAGAAATCACTGGGCTGCTAAGTGGCAAAGACAGGATGTAAATCTGTGTCTCCCCTTTGCCAATGTCAGAGGGCATCCCCCTGCCCAGTGGTGCTTTACCTGGGGGACTTTGAAAAAAGAGATATTTTGGAAATTCCCACATCTAGAAGTTTATGATGAGGCAAATCTGGGATTGGGGACCACAGTAGCATGCCCATCTTCTGGCTGGTAGTTCTCATAAGTCTGCAAAGGCATGTTTTGTAGTGGATCTTAAATGCCAAGGTGAAAAGTTTATACTCAATTCAGCTAGAAACGGGGAGTCAATTAAGGTTTCCAGTGAGGTTTTTCAGTAAGTAGTGTTTTGGGAAAATTAATCTGGGAGTAATGAATAGGATGGACTGAAGGGGAAAGAAAAGTGTGGCAGCAACCGACTGGCAAGGAGACTATTCTAAGCCACAAAGCTTACTTTAGTCTTAACACAGCTATATATCAGACACATAGAAAACAAGTCCTCGGCAAAAGACCCACCTGAACACAAGATGACTTGCAGCTTGCAGAAAAACATTATTTTAATATTCCACACTGATATCTAATAACACAAATTAAAATTAGGTTTTTCCTTTTAAAAATTAACAAAAGAGTGCTCGCTTCGGCAGCACATATACTAAAAATTAACAAAAGAAACATGCATTCATGCACAAACATCAATTTTTAAAAAGCAAATTCTGGTACATACTAGGTATATATTCATATGATTGAAATCATCTAGCATTATTATGGGAAAAAAAAGAAAAATTTGGATTTTATAGGGCTTTATAGTTTTAAAAAACTAGTGATATAAACCTCCTGGAAATACTGAAAAAAAGAGAAGATAATATGCGAGATTTATTTTAGATAATAAAGGACAGAGCTTATTTAGATAATTATACATTCACAAACGGAATTTATTTTTAACTTATATTACAGATGGAACTGTATTTCTGAAATTTAAGGGAATAATAGTTTTTATCAATTTGAGATTAAAAACCTGAAATCAAAATTGTGGTAATGAAGTTTTATATTTCTAGGTTTATTATCATTAGCGTGTTAAGCAGTTATAGAAAGTACTCATTTTCAAAAAAGAACTGAGACAAGCACCATAAAGATATTATACCCTTTGAGTAAATAAATCTACTCTTACGACTGTATTCTAGAGATATAGTTGAATAAGAGCAAAAAGGCACATGTATAGAAGACACACAACACAGTGTGTGTATGTGTGTGTGTGTGCGTGTGTGTGTGTGTGCATGCGCTAGTCGCCCAGTCGTGTCTGACTTTGCCACTCCATGGACTATAGCCCACCAGGCTCCTCTGCCTGTGGAATTTTCCAGGCAAGAATACTGGAGGGGGTTGCCATTTCCTTCTCAGGGGATCTTTTGAACCCAGAGATCAAATCTGTGTCTCCTGCATCTCCTGCATTGACAGGCAGGTTCTTTACCAACTCAAAACAAGAAACAATCTAATAATCCAGCATTAGATAACTTTTTGGTAAACTATAATTTATCAACATAATAGAATATTTATAACACTAAATTTCAATCATAAAAATGCTATAGAAATACAAGAAAATGATTGTTATATTTCAAATATATATTCCTGACCACATCATTGTATAGATATTATTTATACCTATATATAAAACACACATGAAACAAGGCAGATGTCAAAAGTAAAAATGGCAGTTTAATGGTTATTATGTGTCTTTCTTAAAATAAAAACTTCTTATAATAATATTATTCTATTGTCTTTTTATTGTCTTTACCATTTGTATCAATTTTCTAGTTTCTTTATAGTGGAGGAAACTTTGTAAGAGAAAGCCACCTCCCATCCCTAATATCTCTTCTCCCATGTGTGGTTCTGCCTAATTAATCTGATTTCTAAGGCAGAATTAACAATGGCCTTTCTTCTCACTCTTCATATTTATATTAACTGGAAGAACATAAACCACTGTTCCTTCTCAGAATTCTGAGTCCAGGCCCAATCCAGGCAAATCCAGGAGAGGTGCCCTCACACTACCCCCACCTTCCTTAATTTTTGGATAGGGGCTCTCTACTGCTACAAGGACTGGCTTATGACAAAATCCTTCCTATCTCTAAATAAAGTATTTCTCTGTGCTCATAAGTGGAAATGCACTCAGATTCTCCCAAAGAGTTCATTTTATCTGGGACATTAGATAGACTGCCTGACAAAGGGAGAATGCGATTCGGGGAAGTAAGTGCTGTAGATGGTTTTTCAGAGAAGTCCTTTCTACTGCCAGATTTTTAGAAATAATTTGGGAGGAGTCAGCAGTTATGAGCAGGTTGCAACACAAACATCTTATTTTAAACAATTTCCCCCAATAAACGACATTCAATTTCGAGTAGGGGGAAGGGTAGTTTTCAAAAAAAATTTTTTTCCAGCTTTTTTCTGTGCCTTTGCATTCCTAGGTAAAACCCAAATACAGGTCTGAGATGGACTGATATAGATCCACTTGTCCAACAAGTGTTGCCACTTGTCCATGTAAGATAAAGCCAGTTTCATGGGCCAGTTTCCACATCCTCCAGAGTCCAGATCATCTTTGCCTAACGCCAAACTGAGATCATTCTTTTCTGTTAGTGCAAATACATTCTTGCACACACAAATCCCATGTGTGTGAACCTCAGCCAAGGAACAAGAAGACAGTACTGTGGGGACATCAGGTACATCTCAAAGTGAACTGGTTTCATCTGCACTCCAGATCCTCCACCCTCCAGTTACCTACCCTGAGAGCTAATAAAAGGAGCATAAACACTCCTCTCACTTATGGCAAGTGGGTTCAGGTTGAACGTCAGGATTAGTAGCGTAGAACACACACCTCAGTGGATTCAGTCTCTTGACAAGCAAAACCGAAATTTCAGTTAAGTCTTTGCAGTTTTCTAAATGTTCTCACTCCAAGTATCAGAGGATAAGGAAGCATGATAGGTACATGGTACTTACTGATGTACATCAGAACACTGACTTGATTTTCCTGGCCAAAAGTGGAATGGCTTTGCTTACAGCAGGAGGACCAACAATGCCAAGACAAAAATGTCCAAGTTTTGATGACTATCTTGAATTCCTTAGGAGTCATGAAATCTAGAGTACAGTGTAGTTCTGACTTTGCTACTGAATTAATTCATTGATCTTTTCGGTGCCTCAGTTTTCTTACTTATGAAATGGGAGTATTAGTATCTATTGTGCTTAAATCAGTGTTGTGGAGATAAAATTAGACAACTAAAGTGAAAATGTTCCCAAAGCATGACCATAAGTAAGATTATCCAGAAATGTCAAAATCTTATTATGACTTCCTATTTCGTGTATGGTCACCATTGTTTCATGATTTAATAACAGCAAAAGAAGGAGTGGTTTTATTTTCTACTTGTGTCCTTAATGAGTTACTTCTCACTTTGTTTCCCTCCCCGAAAAGAAGAATGTGGGAATATCTTCTATAGTAAGGTTCCTAACTTTCAAATAACTAAGAACTACATAAAGTTTTCAATTAAAAAAAAAAGAGAAAAGCTCTCTCCTCATAATTTTCACTGCCTTAGCCATGTCAGAAACTATGATGAGGGAAACATACTAGAGGTACTTGAATTCCTACCTCGGCTGTAATATCACCAAAGGAACCACAGCCCAAAATGCAGAAAAAACTGAAGAAATACATCCCATACACAATACAAAGAGGGGAGCACTGGAGGGTGGTTTCCCCTTCTCAACACCCTTGTATCATTAACTAAGGATGCTAAAAAAAGTCAGAGAATCAGACTTGTAAGTAAAAGACATACAGAAAAGTATATAAATAAAAATGTACAGATTCACATACCATAGAACAAACATTCTCACTCAGGCCAAGAAACAGAACGTTGTCAACATCCTGAAAGCATCTTCCTTACCGTGTACCCCTCTTGATCATACGCCCCCACCTGACCTCCACTCACACTCATGTATCCCAGATGTGTAATGGTCCTGGTACACAAGAGCCGTGCTTTCTCTTGGGCACAGTTCTCAAGTGTGGTCCAACTCCTGGATGGGGAAGGACGTTCTAGTATCCCTGGGGATCTCCAGCCCCCTTCAGAGCATCCACAAAATCAAATTATTTTCATAATAATTCTAAGATATTATTTGCATTTTTTACTATTGGAAAAACAGTGAAAAGCTTGGATGGATTCAGCAAGACATGAACAAACACAGTAGCACCAAACTGTACTAGCAGTCATTGTTTTCCTGACCTCCACCCACTACAGCAGAGAAAAATATCAATTCAATTAAATCTCAGCCCTTAAGTACATGCCTTTTTAAAGTTCCGCGTGACAAAATGGGAGAGTACACATAAAGCACTCCTGCCACATACCAAGGTACGAAGGTTGCCTGGAGAGAGGGCTTGGGCAATTGTTTGCCTTTGAGCTAACAGTAGCCACTTGTTTCATGGGACACCATTCTTACTGAAGGAATGACAGTCAGACAAACTGTGGTTATTCAGACTTGAATACCTAGTAGACAGGGAAGCCTATCGCTTCAAGAAAAACTGAGTTTTGGTGCCAGTGATAAAATTTGGGCTTTCAAGTGAAAATTAGAATTTTGGAAAACTGTTTATCTGCCACAGTATGCTTGATAGCATCTCAATACTTTCTGATGAGGTGAGTAATAAAGTTAAAGAATGTGACATTTTAATACTGTATAATGAAATGTGTCAACAATGAAAAGATCTGCATAGCTCAGTGAAACAGTATTTTCCAAATAATCAATGTATGACATTACAAAATTAGGCATGAGTGAAAGATCTACTCAACAAATATGCAAGGTACTAACAGATTTTAAGTAAACTAAACGGTTACTGATATGATTTCAGATTTTACAAATAGTATCCACAATTGTTTGAAAAGATTATTAAAATATTCCTCTTTTTTCCAGTTACATTACTGTGTGAGGCTATATAATCTTTGTCTACTTCAACCAAGACAACACACCACAACAGATAAATGCAAAAGCAAATAGGAGACTCCAGCTCTCTTCTATTAAGCTAGCCATTAAATTGGTCTGCACAACTAAAACAATGCCAGTCTTCCCAACAATTATTTTTTAATTTATTTTTAATTGAAGGATAATTACAATATCATGTTAGTTTCTGCCATACATCAATATGGATCAGCCATAGGTATTCCCACTAATTTTTTTTTGCATTATATGAACTACAATAGAATGGAATAGAAACTATCAGAATGCCTAATTTTTTTTGCTTTGGATAAATTTAGTTATTTTTCATAAACAATGTCATGTTAATACATAATGATTTTTTCAATGAATAAACAAATATTTAAAATTTTTATTTACTAATATGGTAGATATCATCAGACATAATCCACATAAACAAAAGTTTTTTGAGGTCCTCAATAATTTTCAAAAGTGTAAAGTGAGGTCAGAAGGTTTGAGGAACTATTGCTCTAGGTTATAAATCTAGTAGGAGCAAAACTGCTGGATCACCTTGTATCTTATCTTCAGCTTTACTACATAATGCCAAATTTTTTCCTAACATGGTTATACCAGTTTACAGTCCCATCAACAGTTCTTTATATATTTTGAATATGAGTCCTTTGTCTATTATGTGTGTTCTAAATATTTTTCCTAATCTACTTTTCCTAGTCTTTTTAGTGAATAAAAGTTCATCAACGGTTGTCAAATTTATCAGTCTTTTCCTTGATGGTCAGCATTTTTTGTATCTTGTTTATGAAACTGCTCTGTACGTCTAATTTTATATTCTCCAATATATTCTTCTACATGTTGTATGGGTGCGCATCTCACAGTGAGATTCACGGCACCACATGCTAATCAGCTGTTACTTAGGATCTCCATGGGCTTCTGCAGGAAGGAACTCTACACCACTCTTCTCTGCTTTTTCAAATGTCTCGTTAAGGGGTCACTTCTTCTCTACTGCTGTTAAGTTTCCATCTGAATTTCTCAATTCAGCTTAAAAGATCAAAGGCTAGGGAATCAAATGTTTCAGTAGAAAATAAGAAATAAGAGGCCTTAGTTTCTCAACTGACTTCTGGGTAAGTAAGATTTCATCCATCCTTTTACAGTATTACCACGATCAACAAAGCTGCCTCTCAGGCTGTCACAACAAAGTTTTTAAGAAAGCAGTGTTGATGTTTTGAGAAAGAACTGAAAGTACTTCGGGAAATTTTCTAGGTCCATAGGATTTCAGTATCTCTCAGCACAAGGTAAGTCCAAAACAGCGGAGTGCAGCTGACAGCACATGGCACTCACCTTGCTTACTTTACAAAGGCCTAGGAAGTGGCTCCAGAATTTTCCTCAGGAGGAAAACTACCATATCATCCACCATGAATCTGGATAAGGCATTTACATCACATATCTGTCACCCTATGAGACCCAGCATCTTTACAGAATGTAAGTTATTTCTTCAACAAGACTGAACAAATATCCTTGCCCAAGGACTGCTATTTTTAAACATCTAGCACAGTATTTTTCAAACTACAGATCTTAACCATGAATGAGTCATGAAATCAATTAGGTAGATTATGATCAATATTTGTTAAAAACGAACTACAATAGAATGTAACAGAAAGTATCAGAATGCCTTGTACATAGTGAGGGTAAATAAGGTTTCACAACATTTCCCCCCAATTAAACGTGTGAGTATATGTGTGCTTCAGTGTAAAGTGTATTTTTTTTCACTATGGTTTTCTGCCAAAATATTTAAAAGCCAGTGGTCTGACATATTGTAGTGAGCATACATGCTAGGGAATTTTCTTCCCAACCATCATCTCTTATCCTGGGAAATAACTATCCATTTTTAGTAATATGGGCAAACATTATGTGCCGCCATGTTTCTATATGACCCCTACTTCCCTGACTCTGCTGAGTGACCCAGGGATGAACATGAGACACAAACAGATCTGAGCTCCTGCCTACGATTTTTTTCCTAACCTGGCATCCAGAGAACTTTTCTGTGACATAAGCTATAAGATAAACTATCAGAGACCATGTCTCTAGCTATGAGAAGGAACGAAACAAACATGCAGTAAACAGGCAGAGATGAAAGATGGAGAGAGTCCTGGCCATATTCAAGTTGACTGGGGTACTGGTGCTCCCACAGTCTGGTGGCCCAGGCGAAAGGGCAAATCATAAGTCTCAGGAAGTCTCCATTTTCCTAGTTTGACAGGTTTCTAACACTTTTCGTCAAACAAACAGACAAGGCAATGCCTGTTTTTCTCCTAAAGTTTTGGGGACTAACACAATGAATGAAAATTTAAATGATGAATAATGAACGAAATGAATAATGAGTTGGGGTCTTGCCTTAAAATTTACGGAACTTCCCTTTACCACCACCACCATTTATCACCTAAGAGAAAAAATTGACACAACTCCAGAAAGCTACAAATATACGAAGATGGTTATTGAAATTCAATTTTGGGCTTTAATACTAAATGAAATGAGGGACTGCTGCTGCTGCTAAGTCGCTTCAGTCATGCCCGACTCTGTGCGACCCCATAGATGCAGCCCACCAGGCTGCCCCGTCCCTGGGATTTTCCAGGCCAGAACACTGGAGTGGGTTGCCATTTCCTTCTCCAATGCATGAAAGTGAAAAGTGAAAGTGAAGTCGCTCAGTCGTGTCCGACTCTTAGCGACCCCATGGACTGCAGCCCACCAGGCTCCTCCATCCATGGGATTTTCTAGGCAAGAGTACTGAAGTGGGGTGCCATCGCCTTCTTCGGAAATGAGGGACGCTTCCGAGTAAATGTGGTAAATGAAGGTAGAACCCTTGTAGCCTCTTCGCAAAGTTTACATACATACCATTTATAGTTTTTTTACCTCTATCTTTGGCCTGATTTGAAGCCAGTGAGACACATTACAGCAGAAAGGTACTACTCAGACTGTAGTCAATGCTTTATCTTTTATCTTTTTAAAAGCTAAACCCAAATCATTCCATCCAGTTCTTAGGCCCTAAGAACCAAGTGAGGGCAGGGGCACCTGATTTTAAGCAAGCACAGCTGAGTGCAAGTCAAGGACTTAGAGGTGAAACATGAGAGTAAAGGGAGGTTGGCTGAAGAGCCAAACCTGAAGCTGACAGGGGTGAGTATGATCTGAGCCAAGACACTGGGAATTTGAATGCCACTTTTATAGAATGCCACTTTTATATGAAAGAGAATTTTCTCTTTCTCTAAGAATATAAGATAGCTTCCTCCTATACTGGACGCTAACTTGCCCTTTATAACCCAGCTGCCTTTGTGTACACCTGAACATTTCATGCAGAATACTGCACCAACTGATCCAGTTACACAACGTAGTTTGTTTGGCTTTGGAAGTAACTAGTAAGAAAGACAAGTTTAATTCTGGTGCAAGTTAGGTCCTATAAAGGCATTCCGCGAGCATGTTTGTTGGCAAAGTTTTACATAATGGAGCCTGTAATTATTCTGATCAATTCTGCATCCCCTATCAATTCAGCCTGACTTGGAGACTGCCCAAATCACCAGGGGGTTCAAAAGGGCTCTTCAGGCTCTCAGCTGGACTCACTCACCACTGGTTCTTTGAAAATGTATGCCAAGGAATTCAAAGGTATTAGCAGAGCTTTTACAACAAGGCACAATATACGATTTTCTCAGTCAAAACTTCTAGGGAAAATGCCGACAGAGAAATCCAGTGCTAACAATCACGATTTGATTTACTTCTAATCTTCAGACTTCAGCTTCTTAGAGATGGGCAACCTTACTCTCAAACACTCCAAAGTGGCCCCAGTTGTCATTTTTCTTACAAAGAGAAGGTCATGTAAGAAAGGGATTCTTCATATGTTTCCAGAAGACTGAGGCCAAATCTGAGTTATCCATGAATCTATCTGTGACCTTCTCAGTCTCTTAAATGACTGAACACTTAACATGCGGGCGTCTCACCCAGATTAAGTCTCCTGCAAAGATCCTAAACTCTCACAAGGCTGGTTCCAGCACAAGGTTTTGCACAGGGTAAATGCTTTTGCTGGAAGGTCAACTCAAATTTCTGGGATGAGAACTGTGGTCTCTGTTTAAAGAGGTGTCCTTTTTAAGAGAAAATGCAACCTGGTCTGAGGCTTGGGAAATGGGCTCTAGTTCTCTGCAATTAACTGGAGTTTCACTTTCCTTATACAGGGCTTTACTCTGGGTAAAACAATGTGTATTAAAACCAAATGGTCCCTACGGTTCACTCCACACAGCTCTTTTAATTCTGAGTAAGAAATAACGAGGGTCCCCTTTCTTTATTGGATTATTAACTTCAAAGTCAATCAAGAAGCTGCCCTTTGATGATATACTTTTACTGTGAGCAACAGGAACTGGTCACTAAGCTTGATTTGCTGCCTGTGGTTTTCTGTGCAGATGCGAGAGCGAGAGGTGGGAAGACCACAAAGCTGGGCGCTATCGAGGTGCTCCTTCCTAGCTCCACAAAGGGAACACTGGAGTCAAAGGCCAGAGATTTCAGTTGAACTCTAGTACTGCCTACTAGCTAGGTGCCCTTTGACCAGTCAAACCTCTCAGAATTCTGTTTTCTCATTTATAAAGGGAAAGGGCAGTTCCTCATGAGGTGGTCAAGGCTGCGGGTGCTAAATAAAATAAAATAATGCTCCTGAGAGTGATTACAAACCGCAACACACCATACAAATTCAGGTGGCATAATCATTTGTACCAAATGTGCCAAAATGGTATTTTCCAACTCTGAAATGCTGAAATAAAAACCTGGTGCTCTTATGGAGGGCTAAAATTCAAATTCCACCTTGTTTTCTGCTCATGTTTTATCCACTGTGGGACACATAACAAGATGATTACTTAAGAGTTAAAATCTAAGGCCAGCTTGGCTCTCCCCCTGACTTCACTTACCTAACATCTGTCCTCTGCCCTTGCTACTGTGTGTTTACAATCACAAACAGCCGCTTGCAGAGATGAGAAACTCCATGCTGTTAAGTGGTAGCCTGGGACACTTAGGCATCAGTTCTTTAACTTAAAGCTGGGTTGGGCAGACCCCCTGCAGCCTTTCCTGTAACCAGTGGGCACGGGCATCCCCCATGGGCAGCACTGGGGAAGTCCCACACTGGTGCCTGCCCTGCACTGGTTGGCACTGCCCTCACTGCGGGAGCCACTCACTGCCCTGGCCATTCCACTCCCCCAGCACCCCCAGACTTTGAGACTTCACTCCCCAACAGAAATGAGGGGTTCTGACTGGCAGCTGTTACTTTGCTCCTTATTCACTGTCACAGATAGAAGGAAGCAAAAGATGCTGAGAAGGTAGTGACTTGTGTTAAAGTAGATCTGATATACTACCCCTCTATTCCTTCAAACTGCTATAATTTTTAAAACTAGCAGTACCATCTTTTAAAGGCAAAACGACTTTTTCCATTCAGTGAAATAAAAAGCAAAACAAACAGCTCTTTGGTTCATTTTAAGTTACGCAATAAAATATATTTCTTTCACCCCAAATGCACTTTTTTTCTTGGGTATAGTTTAGTCAACTACTATATATAGATGCTAGACTTATTGAGGTTGCTAATACAGTTAATTTCTGATTATCACAGTTTCATTTAAAATTCCTTTTTGAGTGCCCACTATGTACCAAAATGCAGTTTTAGAAAGCAGTTTTTTTTTAAATTATATTTTCTTTTTTAATACATAGGATTTAAATGCATTTTCTGTCAGGGGTAAGCTAAAATCAACATTAATTTTCATTCCCTAAACACATACGTCAAAATGAGGGGAGCTGGCTCATGTTGGGGCATTCAGTAGAGAAGTTAAGGTCCCACTAATTTACCGTGGATAGTCCACTCACATCTAAACACCCTTCTGCCTACTCTTCAATGTCACATTGAAAAACCTACTCGGAGTCAAAAAGAGAAAACCAAGAGTTATCTACAGCCTCAAGTGTTCCCAAACCACATATGCAACTATAAATCAGGAAGGGTCATTGTTCTTTTTCACTTTTTGTAACTGTCTGAAAATAAACTAGAAGTGGGCACATGAGAAAGACAACTATTTATATAACAAGCACATTATATTTTAACCAGCAGCTCAACTCTCTCCTCCTTCCCAATAAAATCCTGATTTCTAACTAATAGAACAGCCCCTTCATGCCAGCTTTGTCTCTTCCTGTTAACAACACAGAAGAATTACGATTTTATGTAGCTTTCAGAGGCCAAATGAAGAACAGGATCACCTTGTTAATAAATCTTCCCAATTAGGCTGGTGAGTGTAGACTTATGCTAGATTTTTCGAAAGGCTCTGTCTGAGGCAAGGGAGTGGGTTAATGTAATGTCTGGGAGTTCCCAAATGCAACAAGACTGTATCTGATTTTAATGCACAGATGTCTTGACTGGGAAAAAAAAAAAAAAAAAAAAACTCATAAATTATCTTCCCACACATTTTGGATGGGAGAGGAAGTAACAGAACAGAACAATTAACAATTATTAAAGAAGTGATTTAATATAGTAAAAAGGGAGACAAAACAGTGTTTAGAAGGCCTACATTTCAGTCATTCTACCCCTGACTAACTTTTGAATTCTCTGGACCTGAGTTAGCTCATTTCTAAAATAGAAATAACTACAATTCTCCTGCCAATCACACAGGTTTTTCATTAGCATTATATGTGAAAATTCAAGGTCATGTACTTTGCAAACTGTTTTAAAGGGCTATGCTAGTATTCCTGACATAAACGAATCTCTCTGCACTGCATTGATTCAGGTGTGAATGAAGATCAAAGCCAGTGACAGGCCTTCAGCAGATCTGCCAACTGAGAATCTCTAAAGTGGGTTCACTATCACTGCTGCATGGGGTGACGTCAGGCTGTTGTTTACAGGACAAGAAAGGCTGCCAATTTCCACTGAGCAGAAGACGGCAGCGGCCAGCCTCCTTTGGCTGCGTGTGAGCAAGAATGGACTCTTTATGCGCGGCTTGTGTGGACATGCAGTGGTTCACGTGCGGGGCACCAAAACAAGGAGACCGCTTTGTGTGTGTGCACCAGCACACGCTCTGCGCCTGGAGTTGTCACTAAGGAGGCTGAGCAAAACTGATCAAAATGCAACTTTCACTTTTGTTACTCTGAAAGGGAAAAAAAAAAAAAAAAAAACTGCCACTCTCAGGAACTTTATCCTCAGTTAGATTTTTTTAAAAAAGCATTTTTAAAGCAAGAACAGTCAATTCTTCTAGTTTTGACAGACTCCCCCTCAAGTTCTACAAACATTCACCAACAAAAAGAATTATGGAAGATATACTTCAAAGCATAAAATATATTCAGACTGCAGTAACTTAAGTTTTATAGGAACAACTTCATTTTCAGAGTGGTTGGAGTTGCTTCCTCCTGTAAGTTCAGGAAGTACTTGCTTAAGTATAACACACTTTAACTAAATCCACTTCAGGGAGATATTTTGTTTAGTTTATTACTATAGTAGAAAAAAAAAAATCTGGCTTATTAACATATGCCCATTCATGAAATTTCCTGGCAGAAAGCAACCTTATATTAAATCAAATTTAGAAGGGCAAAAAGAAAATAGGGGATGCATTCATTACACTCTTTCTTCAACTATCCAGTTCCTTCTGGGATAGCAGTCAAATCAGGAATAATATGGGAATGGATCATGTTTATAACTGGCGCTGAAACTTTACTTCAGACAATAAATCTAGTATAAATCCTAACATTGGAACGAACACTGAAGAAGAGATGTGGGAAATATTTTTGGAACCTGGAAATGTATTTTCTTTGGTTCTGTTGTAAGAATGTACATCTGAGAAGGAGAAAAACTATTGCTCAGTAATAAAATGAAGTCGAGGAAGAATCCCAAGCTCTGTTTTTGGCACTGCGGCTGATTACAGTATAATCCCAGGTCAAATACTTAGCCAAAATATGCCTTATTCTTAGCATCTGAGAAGTGGGATGATAATAGCAAATACTACTTTCCAAACTTTAGAAGACTATAGGAAAAAAGATAATGAGTGGAGGCCTTATGCAATATTATGTTACAGGAATTAGAAAATAACAGAAACACAGGCTGGGAATCCTGCCTGATATTGGCCAACTCCTTGGAAAGCTGGGGAGGAAAACGTGCTAAACAAGTAGGAAGTGTTATTAGCACTTCCTTCATTTTGTAGTCAGACATAACAGTAGCAAGAAATACATGGCACCAGTTCAACTTTTCCAGGGCTGGTTCCAGCAAGTAACAGTGGCCACACATTCTTAAACACATCAAGAAACCTGAAGGGCCATCCTGAGTGCCTCCTAAACATGAATGATAAAAAAGATGTGAGAAAATCTTGTAGAAAGATATGGAGTAGATTATACATTATACATTTATACACACCATTATAAAATGGCTGTTGCCAGCTTCATTCCTTTATGTGATGAAGGACACCTGATCACACAAGTCAACGACGATGCAAAACAATGGTAACAAAATGGCAGCATGCAGTAACACTGACAGTCTGACAGTCAGGGATGTTTTAAAAGTACAGGAATTTTACTGACTGAACAGAGCAGTGATGAAAGCACAGCATCACACATCCTGTTACAGTTCAAAGTTCATGAAGACTTATTTTTAATTTAGAAGAAATATAACTTTACATAAAGTGAAGCAGTCAACTTGTCAGTCCAGGCGATAAGGAAGAGGATGAATAAGAAAAATCAAATTGATGATTATCCTCACACTTAATATGTTCCCCCTATGAGACTTCTATAAAACTCTAGAATCAACTATTTGGGCTTTGTTTCCATTACTCTTTCTGGTTTTCAAATTGATAGGATCACTTTAAAACAATTACAAATACATACTGAGAAAATGAGGGCATATGAGGAGTGGTGGTGATGGCTAGTCGCTAAGCCATATCTGACTCTCAAGACCCCATGGACTACAGCCTACTAAGCCTCTTTGTCCATGGGATTTCCCAGGCAAGAATACTGGGGTGGGTTGCCATTTCCTTCTGCAGGGGATCTTCCCCACCCAGATACTCCTGCACTGCAGGTGGATTGTTTACCATTTGAACCAACAGGAAAGCCTCTGATAACTGAATTGGCTAAGGGACTAAGTTTCCACTTGACACCTTGCAGCTTAACTGCTGTTCCCACTAGTCTAAACATTATCTGCTCTTATAGCATGTAGTTAGAAAAGCCACAGTACATTTACTCATTATGCATTTGCTTCACAAACTGCCTCCTTGGGAGTATAAAGAGTCCCAAGAACTCACTACTCTAATGCTCATAGATGACTACTGAATCACTGCAACTTCAAGACACATAATAAAAGAAAACTCAGTTTCATTTCAGTAACTGATTGAGCAGGACAGAACTTTTCTTTTGCCAAGAATGTTTTCCTAGTCATAAACATGCCTTTCTTTTTTTTTTCCTCATCACATAATGGCATACTGAGTTTGCACTAATACCCACATCTAGTATTCACAAGTTAAAGTACAAATAATCTAAAGTACATCTCCTTTTGTATTCCTAAAACAAGAAGCAGGGACACTGTCAGGTAGGATGTCAATAACGTGGACCAAAAAACAACTTAAAGGAATTCAAAAGAGAAATTCTCACACCATAATGTTTATAAGTGTACAAATGGCTAATAGAAGATGAAGCAGAAGAACAAAAGAAAAGGCTTCCACTTTATTTTAGGAAATAGGAAATCTGTTTTGAAAAAACCCGTTTTCTTACTCATATAATTATTCAAAAATAAAAATCACAGTTCCTTCAAAAGAAGTGAAACTTGTCACCAGAACAGTTGCCAAAGATCATATGAAATGATCAGTAGACTACTACACAGATGAACAAAAAGCTGCAGTACTAAGCACCTCTCCTCCACCACCCCCTCTCAACATAGATTCTATGGCCATCTCCCCAACCAGCAAGCAGGTAAGAGCAAAACTGGGGGAGATGGGGAAGTGTTCAAATGCCTCTATGTGTCTATTGGTGATCATATATTAGCCCTAATAGAAAATGCTTCCGTTTTCATCATGTTGTTCTTATTGCATAAGTACTGCAAAAAACAACCCCCTGTTGATCTAGTGTGCTAACCACTCAGCAGTCACTATACTAGCCACAACAGGTGACATGGGTTGCAGGAGAACATGACAACAGTGCTGAGAAGACAAGAGGGTCCCTGGACCACGAGGTTTTCACACCAAGTTAGGAAAGATGGGCTGCATCTCCAGCAGAGTCCATGAGTTGGTCCACAATAAAGCTAAATTTATGGCTGTTACAAATTTTCTATAAATAAAAAATTTTAACCATGATACAATTCCAATAATACCCTCAAACTATCCTTTGGTTTTGTCCAGCTGCAAATTTAAAAAGAATTATTTCTCAAAACTCAAAGTTGACCAGGAAGTGTCCCCAAATGCTTCATGTTCAAATATATAGTGTATAGTTAAAAATGCACAAACTAAACGGCACAAATGGTTAATACAATAATCCATTCATGGCTGGAAAAGTTCTCCGTGGTATGTGGGTCTTTCAGAAATAATAATAAAAATCATTCTCTAAGTATAATCTCGTTTCCAAATAATTTTCTCAAAACTATTATAAATATACTTTTCTTAGCTGGTCAACAATTTTTTGTTGGTCATACTGCCATTTTTCAGCTAAAATAAGAACTTCTTATGGAAAGTGAAAACAATAAATGACCTGGGACAAAGAAGTTTGACCTCAGAATCCACTCCACGTAACTTTAGACCCCGCCCATGCGCTGTCGTCTCTGGGGTCGCACAGAGTCGGACACGACTGCAGCGACTTAGCACCAGCAGCAGCAGCAGCATGAGAAGCTCCAAGGCAATGCAGAAATGATAGAATCAAGAAAGAAAAAAAGACAAAGCTCTAGCAATTATTCTAATCATTAGAGTATGTAAGTCTTGAGTAGTAAGAGACAGATAATGCACTGCTCTCCAACCCACTTGTCACCCGGACTTTCGTTTCAACCTCTCAGGGAGACTAAAGAGTAGGGACAAGAAGCATAGTTGAAACATTTACCTGTGGGAAGGAGAAAAAGCAATTGAGTCAGCTCCAACTGCTTACCTTTGATTGGTTTTTACCTGCCTGATTCAGTATCTGTAGACAGGAATACATGCCCATCCAACTACTCATCTTAGCAATAAGCATGGCCAACTGTTTAGCTATTAACAAATGTTTCCTACCCATGACTTTTCACATCATGGCAAAACCAGCCTTACTCTAGTTAGGAAATTAAACTTTAGTTTGAGCTTTTGGATCTTGATCTTTGCTTTCTTTTCATTTCTTTTTTTAACACTGGGTAGTGGAAATAAAAACAAAATCTGGTGTCAGATGGGAAACAACAGCCATTTCACTTTTCCTTTCAGCCTCTGAGCCATCGGGAGCAAACCTTAGCTAAACAGTAAAAACATTTGTTACACAGCAAAGGGAATCTTGCCCGCTAAACTTTTCTGCAAGGTACTAAAATTAAAAATTGGCCAAACAAAACCAGGCTTCACAAGTTAACGTCTTATGTCACCCTTTTTACAAGTAACCAATAGCATTTTGAGGAGTTGCAATACCAAGCTCTAACTCCCCTGCCCCCAAACTCTTGCACTTTTAACTAAAATTATAGCCACAATGTCCCTTCTTGGTTTCTTTAATAAAATAAAATGTATTTCAGAGTTCCACATTCAATGTACTGCTTCATAATTTACAGTTTATAGAACTTTCACTTGAGATGTATAAGAAACATCAAAACACACTTAAGTTTTTTTAAAAAGCATCCCTCTGGCTGAAACAATTCATGCCAGCAGAAGCTTTGAATTATGGATGGAATGATTCAAAATCTGAGAGGTTTCAGTATTCACAGAGCTTACTACAGCAATAAGACATCTCATCAACACTAAATCTAAAACTTAAAGACAAAGTGAAAAAACTGTTAACTGAAAATTTAGGGACAAGCCAAAACTTGGCATCTTTCAAGTCAAAAGAGACACTGGACTTGCACCCTTCTTCTATTTTTGCCATGGAGGTTGGCAGCAATTAGTCTCTTGAGGGGTCAAGAAGAATCCAGTAGCTCTTCTTTGAGAATGATCCCATCATTTAGGAAGAAAATTTAGAAAAAAAAAAGTGAAGATCTTCCCAGGTAATTGGGTTGTGATGCAAACTTCATAAGTGATTCAGGAGTGCTTTAGAAATTCCATAGGGGAAAAAATGTGACAATCCTTCTCTACATATTTTGAGAAGGGCATGCCTGAACAAAGACCCTCCAGCGTGCACACATACTGGAAAACACATCTTTAGATGTGTTTAGATGTTTTCTCATGGTAAGTAAGAGAGGGTTCAAGACCAAACAATCCAGAAAAAACTGACATGTAAATCAGACACAATTCTATTTAGAAAATAAGGTCTAGAGAAACCAGAGCAGCTAAACTACCATGATAAGTCTGACATCCCCAAAACATCAAAGACCTGGTCCATCCTCAACTAATAAGATACTATATTTCAAGTACAGCACTTTTGCTGATTTTTCCACAGGACATGGTGCATTTCTTTGAATAAAAGGGGGAAAAATCTATTTCAACTCTGCTGTTTTTATGAATAGTGAAATTAAAGAGATCTGTGTTCCCATCAGATCTGTATTTTGATGAACATACATACACTGTTGACAGTTTCCCTTCCCTGGCTTTGAAATAATATAAACTGAAATATATAAGAAAAAAATAAGAAGGGCCAAGATAGATTAATGGAGGGTTCCTGACCAATGTGAAAAATTCATATAAAATGCTACAACCTAGATACTGAGGTAAGAGGACAGGTAAAAAACCAGTTGAAAGAGAGTCACTTAGTATATACTTACTAGAATGTAGTGTAGCAGGGTCAAAGGCAGACAGGATTTGCCATAAAATGGAAAGAAGAAAAAAATAGGAATCACCATTATTAAAATCAGTTATGTGTTTATTGCTTTACCTATTACATATCAAGGAATAATCACAGAGGTAGATATCACTGTTTCTAGTCAAAAGCAAGGAAAACGGAGACTTAGAGAGGAGTAATGAATACCGTTAGCGGTATACCTAACATCCATTCCTCCCTTCCTCTCCCTGAGAGAACCTCAGCCCTGCTTACCGTCCACACCTGTGGAGGTTTCTGACTTCTTCTGAATACCATAACATATGGCTCTGAACCAGCCTGAGGAAGGAGCCACAACAGAAGCAGGAGCCAGCAAGGAGTCCAGCTGGGAGCTGAGTGTAGCTAAGAGCCGGAGCTCAGAACTGACCAACCCTGGAGCCTGCCTTGCCTGTGATTTGTTGTGAAACAGTGAATTTCCTGATGATTCTAGCAAGCTTGGGAGTGGTTTCTGAAAGCATCCTAACTGATACATGAATTTAACTTCTCCAAGGTCACCTGCAGTAAGAGGCAGAGCGAGAATGAGGTAAGGTCATTTTGGCCCAAAATGGGGCTTCTTCCACTAAACCACACTGTGGCTGAACTTTCATAAATGTTTTTTCTCATGATAAGATCAAATGATGTTAGATCCAAAAAAGGATCTTACCTCAAACACATTAAAAAGGCATTTACTTTATGTAAATGTTTGAAGTAGTGACCTTACTTGCACATATCTTTGGCAAAAATTCTCAGATTTTCATATTCTGCAGAACTTCTCACTCCATTTGCATTTAATTTTTAGTAGAATGTGAATTTATACACATTTAATAAATGAAATTGAGCTCTTGAAAAGCATTCTGCTGCTGCTGCTGCAGCTAAGTCGCTTCAGTTGTGTCCGACTCTCTGTGACCCCATAGACAGCAGCCCACCAGGCTCCCCCGTCCCTGGGATTCTCCAGGCAAGAACACTGGAGTGGGTTGCCATTTCCTTCTCCAATGCATGAAAGTGAAAAGTGAAAGCAAAGTCGCTTAGTCGTGTCTGACGCTGTGCGACCCCATAGACGGCAGCCCACCAGGCTCCTCCATCCATGGGATTTTCCAGGTAAGAGTACTGGAGTGGGGTGCCATTGCCTTCTCCGTGAAGAGCATTCTGAGTTATTATTAATTTTCCTAGGTGTGATAATGGTACTGTGGTTAAGTAGGAAAAATGTCCTTATTCTCAGGAGATGCATACTGAAATATTTAACGGTAAAAGAGTCAGGATGTCTAAAATTTACTTTCACCTGGTACAAAAAAGTATACACATAAAGAAAGGGAGACAAACAGTCATAAAGCTAATATAGCAAAAGATTAAGAATTACTGAATCTGGGGGGAGGAAATATGGGTCTTTTATTGAATTACTCTTTCAAGATTTATACATGGCTTAAAAGTTTTACAATAGAAAGTTTGGGTGTGGGGGAATATGGTGTGGGAAACAGCGCTGCAGAGCACAGTGTGGCTGTACACTGGAGTAAGTTAAGGATTTTCAAAAATACTGAAACCAGGGCCCCACCCTGGATTGTGGCCTGGGGAAGGGTGATTGTAATGCAGCCCTCTTGTATGGTAGAAAGAGCCTGGGCTTGAAAGTCACAACTCATTAATACCCTGACAGTCCCAATCCCAGAAAAACAACTCTGAATTTTTTTCTAGAATGTTTTTTACCCATAAAAAAGTTGCTGTTTTAAAGTTAACATATTAATTCCAACAACAAAGAAACTTCTCTAGAAACATACATTGAGTGAGAGAAGGAAAACTAAATTAAAATTAGACCACGACTTTAACAGAATCTATATGACTCAATTCAGTCACTCAGTCGTGTCCGACTCTTTGCAACCCCATAGACTGCAGCACACCAGGCTTCTCTGTCCATTGCCAACTCCTGGAGCTTGCTCAAACTCATGTCCATCGAGTCAATGATGCCATGCAACCATCTTATCCTCTGTCATCCCCTTCTCCTCCTGCCTTCAATCTTTCCCAGCACCAGGGTCCTAAGCTGTGCTCAAGACCAGGAGGGCAAGACTTGGTTATTCCCTAAACAAATCTATTCAGAGTCTACGGTCCAATATGCCAAAATTTGACTTACAAAAATGCAATTTTATAAAAGGAACAATATTTAAGAAAAAGTATTAAGCCACTTAACCTCTCAAAAAAAAAAAAAGTCTTACTAAAATCATGCTCTTTACTCCACGCCAAGGATGAGTCACCATCTTGTTAAACTATAAGGAAAGGAGAATTCCTTGAAAAATACACAACTCCAATTCTCCAAATTCAAATTTGTGCAAATGACTTAAAGATACTCCAGTGAGCATTACATAGAGTAAAAAGCTCTCTAAGGTCCTATATCTAAATTTCAGTTGGCACATGAGTCTCCGTGGTTCCATTTGTCTTTCTTAAAATATATGTGTCTTGGGTATGGGATAGAAGTAAACAAACAGTAGATAAAATTTTAAAAGAAATAAAAAATAAATGACCAACTTTAAAAATATAATCTTACAGTAGAGATTTTTATCTTGAAAAACATACCTTACAACATAGGTTGTTTTTTAAGTTTCATTGATATGCAATAAATACATATATTTAAAATGTATAATTTGATAGTCATGACATATGTATATACCCTTGAAACCACCAGCAATCAGGATAATGAACATAACTATCCCATGTGGCCTTTAAGTCAAATAGATACATGATGGTTCTAGCACAGATGCAGTTTTTAGGAAAAGAAACTCTTGATAGAATTGTTATTTAAAAAAAAAAAGAAAAGTCCACACAAGTGTCCAGATATTTTCATCAACAGATAAAACAAACATTAAAGCTTTAGATTCTTTCCCCTAATTTAAAGAGATAAGCACATATTGTATTATTCTAGCTTAGATTTAGGTCCAAATAAACAAATATACTCAAAAAAACAAAGAAAATCTTGGTATTTTCAAATGTGCAGGAAAATGAAAACAAAAGCCATAGTAACAAGGCATTATATTTGAGAATTTAAACATATACACATCTGGATTTCAGCTAACTGCAAAGCAAAACAAATTAGAAAGATTACACCTACATATTACAGCAATATATAGACTTTCTAATTTTGGCATATTAGGCCCAGGACATGCCCATCTCCCAGGCAGGACTGGTCTGGGCAAAACTGAGGGAAAATGAGTGAGTCTTTGGTAACTGTCAAAAACTTCCCTCTCTACTTCTTTCCTCCTCTTTCAGTGTTTCTTCCATTTTTCAGGGAACACTCCTTGTGTACAGAACCCTCACTGATGTACCAGACCGCCCAAAGCTATGGAAAAATTTTTGTTCTCAAGAATCCAAACCACATCCATTATGTGTCCATACACAGATCTCCCTCAACTTACAAGAGGGTTACATTCTGATGAGACACATGTAAACTGAAAATACTCTAGGTTGAAAATATATTAAAAAAAACTACCAAATACCACAGCTTAGCTAAACCTACTTTAAACATGCTGAGAACACTTCCACTGGCCTACAACTGGGCAAAAACACTTAACACAAAACCTATTTTCTAATTAAGTATTAAATATCTCATGTAATTTGTTGAATACTGTACTGAAAGTGAAAAACGGAATGGCTGTGTGGTACAGAATGGTTGTAAGTACCCTGGTTACTTACCTCATGACTACCATCACAAGAGGATCATTTAGCATACCGTTGGTCCAGAAAAACTGTCAAAACTCAAAATTCCAGTTTCTACAGAATGTGTAGAACTTTCACACCTCTGTAAAGTCAAATCACTGGAAGCTGAACCCCGGTAATTTGGCTCATCTGTATTCTATTTCTGGGTGCAGAGTTTCTGCCTCCCATGGGGATAGCTAACAAATGTAATGAATGCCTAGGACGCGTGCTCCATTTCCTTTCCGTCCTCCCTGAGCAGCTAGCTGCAGTGGCCAGAAAAGGGACTGTTCTACCCTTAGGTGTCTAATGCACAAAGAAGGCCCTCTTTGCCCAACTTAAAAGGAAGGATGAAAAAAAAAGGAAGGATGGATTCCCATGAAGGCTGTCCAGGATTTCCAGGAGGCAAGTCCATCTGACCTAGCTTACTGTAGTGGCCTCTCCCAGACTTCCCAACAAGTTAGATCGCATATTGTTCAACACAAGAGACCATCTTCATGTGGGGATCTTTTCTCTCCCATCTGGACCGTGAACACCATTATGGACAGGTGCCATGTCTATCAGTCTCTGATTAGGGCTTCCCAAGTGGCTCCATGGTAAAGAATTCACCTGCCAATGGAGGAGATGCGTGTTTGATCCCTGGGTTGGGAAGATCCCCTGGAGAAGGAAATAGCCACCTACTCCAGTATTATTGCCTGGGAAATCCCATGTACAGAAGAGCCTGGTGGGCTACAGTCCATGGGATTGTAGAATCGGATACGATTTAGCAACTAAACAGTAGCAGCAGCAGCAACCCCCACGCACTTGGGACATGTGTTATATATAAACAAAAATAAAATAATTAATAAAAGTCATTATATCAGATTAGTGCTGCTGCTGCTGCTGCTGCTGCTGCTAAGTCGCTTCAGTCATGTCCAACTCTGTGCGACCCCACAGACGGCAGCCCACCAGGCTCCTCCATCCCTGAGATTCTCCAGGCAAGAACACTGGAGTGGGTTGCCATTTCCTTCTCCAATGCATGAAAGTGAAAAGTGAAAGTGAAGTTGCTCAGTCATGTCCAACTCTTTGTGACCCCATGGACTGCAGCCTACCAGGCTCCTCCGCCCATGGGATTTTCCAGGCAAGAGTATTGGAGTAGGGTGCCATTGCCTTCTTCGAGATTAGTGCTAGTTATACTGTAAAAACACATATATCTATTTTAATATTTGAGGTGAAAGGTACCCTAAGGGTTTTATTTGTTTAGGAAATTATATAGTTTTTATAATAATGGAAACAAAAGATTAGTTCTTTACGTACACTAGACACAGGAAATTTAAGATTTTCCTGTAAACTGTGCAGTATAGCTATGAGGACTACATTTCCATTGTGCAATTTTCAGTGTTACACATTTTTTTCAGGCTCTGTCACAAAGAAAACAAAGCAAAGGGAGAAAACAACTTCAAAGGTGTAAAGAAAAGCTAGGAGAAATTTCAGACCACGTCCACTGTAAGGTTTCCTGGGGTTCATAAACGAGGAAATTTCATGATTTCTGGTGGAAACATCGGCAACATTATGTTTTTAATGTTTCATCTCAAACTCAAATAAAAATGGTCAACTCGAATGCAGTTGTTTCAGGATTCACTTTTAGACCTTCACACTAAGTCAAAAGGCATAAAATCCATATGAAGAAATCTTAACATTTTTGTAGACCACTATTACATAATGTGGAGCTGTGACTACTCAAAGTAGTAGACAACTAGCTCTAAATATATATCAAAATAGTTTAGAATGTAATTTCTACAGGGACAATAATATTTGTTCATTTTCTTCACTGCTGTAATGTATTGCCTCGTAAAAGTAGCTGGCACATAATAAATGCTCAATAAATCTGTTGAATGAAATGAACAGAAGTCAGGAATGGGATACCGGTGTACAAAAAAAAAAGACCAAACTTCCTCTAAGAGGCATAGATTTTACAAAGGATAATTTCTGGAAAGTCTCATTTCACCAACTCCAAAATGCAGTTTATCTAATCTCATATTTGAATTGTTTAAATAAAAGTATAATGGAGCATTTGTTTTGTAAATCAAAAGGGGGATTCATTTCATTTAATCAAATAGAAAGGTCTTCTACCACTAATGTCTGAATAATGTGAAGTATTTTAAGAAACTACTAAACATTCTCTCCAAGTCAATGGATTTGGGTCCTTAGAAAATCTTTTTACTCAAAGGATTTTTATGTAAATTTTTTTATTTAAAAATACACATTTATTTTCATACTCCTTGATTTTCTCGGTAAAAAGAAGTCTTAAAAATCAAAACAAAAGTTAACTCAAAGGGATACATTTCAGTTGAGTTGAAATTATTGGAAGACAATAAAGCTGATGGTTACTTCATCAGGAACCATTAATCATTCAACAACGGCAAACCCTGGAAAACCTCAGTGGACAGGGTCTGGGGTTCTGTCTGGTTTTAACAGAGTTAAAAACAAAACAAAGGACCTGCTTTTCATGTCTCACGTGCTGTTCTCAGGCCTGCACGCCCCTTCAAATGGTCAGGTGGCCATAGTCACAGCTCAGACAGCCACCAGTGCTCATCAGGCACTGGGCGCCAAGCAATGGATGCTTGAGATGTTCTAAGGTAATGTAGACATAAAAAATTCTGTGGGTATCTCTCCAAAAAAGAGATTAACAGAAAAGCAAGAAATAATAAACACATCATTATTGTCCCTTTTTATCACCTCACATAAGTTAAAACTTGGTTTTAGGTTTACAAAATGGTTCCTTAAGTTTTGTGTAGATAAGATGATCAGAAAGTTCATCTTTTGAGATAGGGTAAAGCAAATTTTCTATATAGAAGGCCTTTGCCTCAGTCTCAGAAAAGCAGAATGAAATAGATGAAAACCCCTTTTCCATGCTTTAAACAGAGGCAAAGGCAAAAGAGAGCCAAAGAAAAAAACCAGCAGTAATCAAGGAAGAAGACCAGTGGAGAAGAAGAGCAAAATGAGAAAGACATCGCGTTAAAAGAAAGACAAATTCATGCAGTAATATTAAGAAAATTGAAAAACAGTGGTAGAATAAAACAAAGAAGGTTGTGAAAATCAGATAAAATTTAAAAGGTGGACTGTTTTGGTCATTTAGCAAGTTAAAAGCAAACATTCAATACTAAAGAATTGTATTAACATCACATTAAACTTTATAAACAACAGTGCGGACTATACATTCAGAAGTAGAAAAGAAATCTGATCAGTTTGAGTTTTCATCAACTGAATGTTCAGCAATAAGGACAAAAGGACAATATAGTTTTAAAAGTTGTTTTCTGCTTAGCAACCTTGCATTTAGGATCACTGTTTACCATACTTAATATTTAGTTGGAACAAAAGAAATATTTCTTTGTATGTCCTACTTGTTTTAATCAAGTCTTACTCTGAATAAACTAGAATTTCATTTCTACTTTAAAAAGTGATATAATACCATTAAGTTGTGACAACTCTTCTGTTAGTAACCATAGAGAGGAAAAGCTGAATTCAAAGAAACTGATATAATGTGCTAACTCTAGGCTTTCAATTTCTAAAGACTCAGAACTCACTTTTTGGGACAAGATAAAGAACTAGTTTCTTAAAATACAGCCTTTCCATACGTGTCTTCACTCACCTTCCTAAATAAAAGATTATATGGAATAAATGTAATCCTCTAAGCTACTATTTTCTGACACATGCACATTTCATTGTACTCAAGGTACAAAATGAGTGTCAGGAGGGGGTCCTGTACGTGCAAGTTTTACAATCTTTAATAAAATATATTATCTTCTAGATACATAAAGTTTGATCTTAGAACATCAACATGTGCTACAACCCAGGATACACCAAAACTTAATGTTAACATTTAAAATCCCTTCCAAAGTTCCTCGTCTCTTTAGGTACCTTATTCATTCTTCTGAACATACCAATAAGAAGTCTCCACAAATATAAAGTTAAAAGGAAAAAATGGCCTTAAGACAAAAGATCTAAAGTCACAATTTTTTAATAATGACAAAACAAATGTTCATTTCTAAATGTGAATGTTTACTTTGTATTTGCTTGCACTTTGTCATTCTCCAGTGCTTTTAAAAAGCACTTACAAATTACCCCTACAATGTCCCCTGTGAGTGAGGGCCAGGCAACTGCCTTCTCCACACTGAAAGAACTGGGAGAGTCTTGGAGGTTGAGTGTAATGCTCAGGGTCACGTGCCAGTTGGTAACATGGCTCAGTCTAGAGCTCCATGGACTTTAATTCTAAGTGTATGGCAACAGATGACACAAAAATAATTTTCTTCTCCTTTTGATCACTGACAAGAGTATACTGTTATCCATTTTCCTAATACTAAAAGACACGGATAGGCCCTAAAGGTTATTTCTATTCCTCTTTCCCTCTTCTTTCCAGACAATTCTTCATCAGAAACTTTGTTTTTTTTAAAAGCTGAGGACATCCTACATATCTGTAAAATACCAAAAGTACTCAACTCTCCTCACCAAAAAATGTTAAATAAAAGAAAAAGATGTGAGCTACAGAAATCATGTTGAAATCTGTCAAGCAAAAAATTAGACCTTCCATCCTGTAGAATATATGCTTCAGTGTAGTTTCTAAGTGCCTATAAATTAATTGTTTAAAGTTTCATTTTAGATTAACTGCTTTCAAAGTGTATGAACAAAAAAGGCAAGTTTTTAAAATTAATTGTTTTAGCCAATGAAAATGGAATATATTCAACTAAAATGGATTAACTGATTATTTGGTTAAACAAAGGATTATATATATAAAATTACCCACATTGTGCCAGATAGTTCACCCATTTGAAATGTTTTAACAATGTTATGGAACATTGTAACACTTCTGAGTAGATGAGTATTCAGATTTTGTTATGGAGGACATCTCTTTCATGAAAGATATTTCTTCCATTTTATACTTTCAGAGGGCATAGTAATTAAAGTGGTTTTACTGACAAGTAAAGCAGAATGATTCTATAAATGAAGCAGGTGGTACAGGCCTCATCAATTTTGCTTATTGAAAAAATATGTATTACCCAGTTGTATAATGCTAATTAAGTGTGTAATGAAGTTTAAAGTGTTTTATTTACTGATTACATATACCTTCTTTATGATTCCTGTTATACTATTTACAACAACTATTTGAAAAGGTAATTATTTATTAAGTATGCTGAAGAGAAAGAATTTCACTCTTGAATGGAAAAAGAAATAAAGCTTAGGTCCTTAAGGAAATTATGCTATTTTATTTCCACAGTGTTGGTTTGATAAGTTCACTTTTATTATTATTAATTCTGAAGCCAATAATAACATCACATCATCATTAAGGACATTCAAAATCTAATTTGTATAATCTATACTAATTATAATAACATCCAACGTAGTGAAAGGAAGTTTAGGAATCAGAAAGTCTTTCAATTAAAAAAGAGACCATGTTAGGTATTAAGATGAGATATTTGGTAAGTACTTTTCAGAATATTTTAAGTTTAATCTTCAAAATAAAAATTATTTTCCTAATAAAACATTATAATTCCATTTCTATTTACAAAAATAGTAATTGAAAACATAAAAATTCAACTCAACAACACAAATAATAGTATTCTCCATAATATCACTTACAATGTCGTTTAACTACGAGAACAAGATTATTTAATCCATTCTACAACATTTATCAAGACTGTTATGTACCAGGCACAATGCTAGGCACCTGAGATTAAATCATGAATGAAATACTACTCTTATCTGCAAAGAGCTTTGTGTTTAGCAGAGGAGAAAATCACATGTAACAGCAAATGCATGATACGTACCATTATAATAGAGGTATCCATACTCTGTTGTGCAAGTTAAAATCAAAAAGTAATCAGCTCAACTCATCCAATAACTAAATTTCATAAAAACTCGTATAAACTTTACTTAAAAGTGTAAATCCCAAAAAACATTGTGCAGGTGGATAAGAACTCTGCTTATTTCACTGACAGTACTAATTCTTTATCTTTACAAAAAGCATACTTCTAAAAAATATAGTCACTCACGTTTCTAGATGTACTACGAACAGAGCAAAGAATTAAACTTGAAAATATGTACTAAACACTGGTCTAAACTCATTCTGACCTCATGATAACCCTATGAAGAAAATTTTTCTATTAATCCCCACTTTATAGATGGGGAATCTGAGGTTGATTTGGCCAAGATTACAAAGATAGCAGGAGGAAATACTGAGACTTGAACCTACAGAGACTGGTTATGGAGGTCCCCTTCTTAACCACTATACCAGACACCCTCTCAGGGGGTGATGATGATGACGATGGAGATAGGGCAGCTAACACCAAGCGCTCCGTGACCTGTGCCCTCTCACTTACCCTTAAGGCAACCCTTAGAGGGGAAAGTCATCCCTCCCATTTACAGGAGAAAACCCTCACAGGCCAGGTTTGAACTTGCCTAAGGTCAGTCAGCCATCCTGGGACCGTGGCTAGATTCAAACTCAGGCAGCGCGGCTTCCCTGTGTTATAAGGCCTCTGAATGATTTCAGTCTTAAACACTCATGAAAAAGGCCACATGATGAAATGTATTAAACAATTCAGAAAGGCTTTGTATAAGTCTTCCTGAAGCACTCTGCCAGGTTTGGGGGCTTATGACAAGCATTTCCTTATGACAGCATTTACATTTGAGTCAACTTTACTACTTTGGGCTGATCATAAACACATTGCTCCTCTTTAAAAAGAAATTTTTCTGAAGAAACTTGGCAGACTTCAGTACAGGAACAGTCTATTCTTTACAATTAAATTTAGCAACAACTTATTCTGGTTAGTCTGAAAGAAAAGGAGAGAATGAACTACTAAGAGGCCTTTCGTGTACTTTAATATTTCAAAACATGTTTGGTTTGGCCTAATTTGAATCTTGTGGACAAGTAGACCAGAACTTGATTCAAAAAGAATAAGTACCATTTTAAACAGGCTGAATTCTCAAACGTAACCTCAGAAGGCGATTCAGAGTAAGTATTTCTCATAATTTTTATTTTTACCTCAAATTAAATACTAAAGATGCATAGGGCAAGTCTTATAAAGCATATATACGGCCACGCATGTGTACTTTTGAACAGCCTGCAACCAAGAAACCAAATTAAAATTTTGCTCAAGAGCAATCAAGTATACAAAAAAGGGCTATCAAAAGATAAAAAAAAATCCTTATTTGTCTTTTAACACACCCCACTGTGCCCAGTGACCAGGAAATAAAAAATTCTGTGTTATAATTTCTGGCTAGAATAGAGGTGAGCTAAAGATGAAGTGTCAAACTGGATTTCCATCTTACCTCGCTTTCCTCCAACAGCTTCAAAGACTTTGTAATCTTTACATTAATATTGAATTATCTTTTCTTTTTTTTTCCAAAAGAGAACCTACGAAACTATTTAAAAATAAAAACAGCAAGACATGCCACTAGGCAACCTGTCTTCTCGTGGTCTATCTCATTCAAATCAGACGTACCTTTTGCTTTGCCTTTACTGAATAAAAGTTTAACTCTGATTTGGAAGACAACGTACCCATTATTAGCCGTCTGACACTTTTTGCAGGTCATAGAGTCTATCAGTTCAATTCGCTGATTATGACCGCTCACTAAGAAAGCTTGCCATTACCGCTCATTTTATAAGCGTTGGCAATACCTAGAAATACAGCAAGGCTGGTGAATAAGGAGTCGAGGGGCGGGGGAAGAGGGAGCGAGGGAGGAAGGCAGTCGCCACCTCAAATCCACACCGGACCGGGAACCTCCAGTCCACAGCGCGATCCCTTGCCCTCCCCAAAGTGGACCCGCTACATTTTCCCAGACCCTCCCTCCGCCCCAACACCCACCCCCGCTAACCCAACACAGCACTCACCCTTCAGCGAAGTCGGCACCCGGTCCAGCTCCGAGACGGGTCGGGGTGGCAGCGAGGGAGGGGACGTCTGGGCTGTGGGCGGGGGGTGTCGGTGCGTCACTAGAGTGCAGGACGGTGAGTTCGAGGGGTGGGAGTGGAGCGGAGCAGGGAAACCAAGTCACTGCCGAAAAGGGACGAGGAGCAACGAGGGGATGGAGGAGAAAGCCCCTTCCCTAAAATAAGCCCACCGGCCCCTGCGACCCCCCTGTCCCAGGAAGGGAAAATAAAATCCGGGGAAATAAAAAGACTGACAAATAAACCTCTAAAACGATGAGAAGCAAGGATCAGACTTTAATTTAAAGGGGGGAGACTGAGCGAGGGCTGGAGGAGTGACAGAAGTGGCTCTATGTCTATCCCATGCCTTTGCAGTCCCCAAGCGGAGGAGGAGGCTGGCTGAGGGGAAGTTGCAGCGGCTCCCAAGGAGGAGGCGGAGGAGGCGGAGGAGGAGGTTACACCGTAACAAGTACAGACAGACAGCCATGGATCAGAGGGGCGCTGCGTGCAGGGGCGGCCGCGGCGGGGCGAGCGGCCGCGGCAGCAGCACCGCCTGCTCGGCTAGCTCAAGACATTTAATTGGATTGATGGGTTGTGCAGTGACTCACAGACTTTACAGAGTCGTAAAGCAGTCCCCGCCCAGCTGGACAGGGGAGATGCGGTGGGGACGGCAAGGGAAAGGGGGGCTGTGAAAGAGCCGGGAGGGGAGGAGGAGAGTGAGAGGGCGAGGCGTTGTGGGGGGCGGGGAGCGAAGCGGAATCACCCAATGCCGAAGCCCGCCGCTCCGACGGGCGTGGGGGTCGGCCAATGACGGTGCGGCTCGATAGGCGGCAGGCTTCGCCCCTGGCCCAATGAGTCTTCTAAGGACACTGCCGCTAACCGGGCGGGGGGAAGTGGAGTGGGGGGTGGGGAGTGGTGGGTGGACGTTGAAGTAGGGAGGGAGCGGTAGAGAGAAAGATGAGGCACCGGAGACCGGCGGAGTCACTCAGCTCTCCTCGCTCCAGAAGTGCGCCTTCTGCCAATCCGAGGGCCGCATGGGGGTGATGGACGCAAGCGTGTGCCCAATGAGGAGGAGAAGGTGCCGCTCCGAGCCACAGGGGAAGGAGTGGGCGGGCCAAGGTCCTCCCCTCCCTCCGGCACCCGGGTCCTCCCTCCCGCCCTGTTCAGGTCAGTCACGCAAATAACAGTGTGAGGGATGGGGCCGTGCGGGGGGGTGGGGGGTGGGGCGGCGGAGGGGCCGCGCTGCAGAAGGCGTGACAGCGATAGGGACTGGCTGTGCTGCCGACTCCGCACCGACCGGAGGAGGCGATGAAGAAGGCTGGCTCCTTACTCAGCCTTCAAGCTGCTGCTGTTGCTGCCCAGCCTCTGCCCGGCGCTGCCTGGGAGCCCCTGCGGCCAAACCCCACTCCCGAGTGGCAGACAGATGTGGAGTAAATCGGATCAAAACTTTGCCTCCCGTCGGTGCTGTGCCCACTCTCGCAGACAGCTCCGTGTGACGTCTGTGGGGCTGTGCTCCGGGAGCCGAGGGAGCTGGACGCCAAGACCGGAGGCATTTCCCTCCTTGCTTGCCTGTGTTCTGGGGAAGTCAGAGTAGGGTGTGGACAGGTTGAAACACCTCCTGAATACATAACATTTCTTTATTGGGTTTCTGGAAAAGGTACTTAACCTGACGTGAGTGAAGCTGTGTGGGCTTTGTGCGTGTAAATATCAGCTTCCTCCAGCCCTTGCTCCCGCATGCATTACTCTTTTTCTCCCACTTCTCTGCCCACTCTCTCACCTTGGACCCTGACACCTTGTACTCATTACTAGATCTCGCTGCTCATTCCCCGGAGCTAACGGCTTTTTCTCAGTTTCTTGCCTACTGTCTAGGAATTATTGTACACACCTTAACACTGCACGCACTTGTACTTGAAAGTAACTGGGATCACTAATGAACCTGAACAGAGGTTCCGGCAAAAGAAATACACTGGCAAAAATCCACCTTCTTAACCACAAGGTACATTTCTGCAGGTTATTGAAATTTATGACATTTGCTTCCTATTAAAAAAACAAGGAAAGACAAATCACGTATCACATCCCTAGAAAAAAAGATTTTCCAGTCCACTTAAAATACTCAGTATCCATTTTCTTTAGACAAGTCAACTGGAGAGACCTAGGATTGACTTGTGGTCTTGAAGGGAGCAAGATCATTTTTTCCCCATGATTATCAGAGTAAAACCTACAGTGGTCTGGAATTCAGAGGAGAGGTAGTAAGTGAACAATAAGCCTTAAGGCTTACCCTAGTCATACGGAGGCTTTCCTTGATTACTGTTGTTTTAAGATAGGGATCCTTCCCGTAAACTGTAATTGTGACACTCAGCCTGACACCTCTTGCCTCTTCTCTTTCTGATTTTAGCCTTATTCCATGATGTCGGCCTGCCTCCTGAGTCCACCTAAGAAAATGAACGAACTTGCGCACTTCCTATAGTGCCCAGATTGTGTATGCATTGCCCCTCAGTGTGTTGAAACTTCTTTGCAGTTTGGCAATGCAAGGACGCCAGCATCGTCATCCCAGGACATAATGATATTCAGGAGGGGGGCCGTGTTCCCTTAGCCAGGTCACCCTGTGACGATTGAAACACACTAAATCCCTCCTGTGGGAAGAATCAGCTCCATTTCTAGTGTGGGCTATGCTACTACATTTAAGAATGTGCTAATGATACTTTCAGAAAGCCTATTTCATATTTCTCTTGCTGTGAGGTCATTTTATGACTCAGGTGAATATAACTGATTGTGGTGTTATCTTACATACTATGAATGCCACTAAAAACATAAGATTTTGAGTCTAAACTACACTAGAGGATCTTTCAGAGGATCTCCAAATAGCCAGGGTTAGCCTCCTGTGGCAGAAGTTGCTCCCTTGTCAGTTGTTATTGGCATGCCTCCAGTCCCCACCATGTGTCATCTTCTAATTCTGTGCTCACCCTATTCCAGTATTTCTTAAATGGTTGTCTTAGGCCCACCTAGATTCCTGAGTTTGCTCTCAGACCTACTGAATCATCATCTCTGTAAGCTGGTCATGGGCTTCTGCATTTTTAGCAAATATGCCCGTGACATGAATAAATATTAAAAAATCAAATGTTTCATTTGAAACCCCCGTTTTATTCCTTTCTTTTGAAAATTTAAGAACTGTTACTTATTTATTCCTTCCTTTTTTCTTTCTCACACATATCTCTTTCCTTTTTTCCACATATATTCCTTTCTCTTACACATTTTTTCTCTCATTTTTGTGATCCCTTACCTTTCTATATTTCTTGTGCACAGGATTGTGTAATACACTGGCAGGGTAATCCCTAAAAAAAAAAAAAAAAAGGTGAAGTTGGCAAATTGCCTTTGATAAATACCATAGGTATACTTTATAACTACACCATTTAAAATGTATACTAAGTCAAATAGATGTATAAGCTTAAAAATAACACTGTAATTGATGTTATGTATAAATTTCAGTATGTGTGAAACTTACTAGTTTATGATTTCAAAGTATACAAAAAGAATTTTTTACATGGGGGAGTCATGTTTCAAAATGCAAATTTCAATGTACAAATGATTTGTTACTATCATTTTCTAAACAATGGAGTGAGACTAATGATGTACTAAGAACTGTTATGGTTACCAAAAAAAATAAAAAGTGCTATATGAGATTTTTGTTATCTCAAAGAGCTTAAATACAACTCACATGAACCAGGAAGCAAAAGTACATCCTTTATTGAAGATGGAGGTTTCAACCCGAGTTTCATTAGCATTCCTACAGATACAGCCCAAATGAACATTAGCTCACAATCCAAATTACGGAATAAATGAATTAAAAAGTCGTAATCAGCAAGAGGAGGCGAGGCAGAAAAAAAGGAAAATTAGAATTAGATTCTAAATCTGAAAAAGAACAAGAATAGGCCCATTTGCTTATGAACATATATGCAAAAAATTCTAAATATTAGCTAACTGAATCCAACATTCTTACTCCGGAAAAACTAGAAGAAACCTTGAGACTCATTTCCCTCCCTTTATTTTTTTTCCCCCTCTTTAGAATATACTTGTCTAGCTACCTGTCTAGCCGTTTATAATGAAAATGTAATAAATCAAGTAGGGCTTATTTCAGAAATTCAAGTATGATTTAACATCAGAAAACCTATCCAAATATGTACCTCAAGAAGGCTAAGAGATAAAGCATTGGAGAATGTGCATCCCTTATTAATAATAGAAACTTTCAGAAAAATTAGGAATAGGAAGAAATGTACTTAACTTTATGAAGGACCAAAAATGTACTGCAAAATATTATTAATGGATTAACTTTAACACATTCCATTTAAGTGTTGGGATCAAGACAAGTTTGCCACAGCTGCTCAAATGATATTGAAAGTCCTGGCTGACAAAATAAGATTTGTAATAAAAGGATGAAGAAATTAAATGGAAGAATCAGAAGGCAAGGGATAAAATCGGGATTTTTGCAATAATATGATCAACCACATAAAACACGTAACAGAAACAATAAGCTATGAGAAATACTACAAGAAAGCCACAAAATGACAGCGAGCAATTTTTTTCTCTTTCTTCCAGACCTACTCTTTTATGGGGCACATGACCAACCAGAATAAAGACAATGTTTGCTAGCCTCCTTGGTAGCTAAGTGTGGCCACGTTCTAGGCAATGGGTTAAAAGCAGATCTGGTGCACACATTCCTAAAGGGAAAGAGTATGCTTCATCCTCTTTCCTGCCATCTGAAATGAGATACAGTAGCTGGAGCTTCAGCAGTCATCTTAGACCATGAGCTGAGGTTGGATATGGAAACCACACACAGAGAAACTAGAAAGAAGGCACCTTCTGTACCAGCACCAACCTTAAAGCAGCTACCTCCAGACTTCTGGAACTTCTTGAACACACCTCCATCTTATTTGTGCCACTCTTATTTTAGTTTGTGTGTGTGTGTGTGTGTGTGTGTGTGTGTGCATGTATGTTGTTACAGACAGCCAAACCTAATCCTACATGATATAGCAACATTTCCAAATTCAAAATCATTTTGTGAAAACCAGAAGTATACTTACATACTAGTACTAAAAAACTAAAAATAAGATACTATTTACAATAGCAAGAAAACTCTAAAAGTCTTTGGGGATTAACCTAAAAAAAATGCACAAAACTTTCATGAAAAAAAAAAACAAAACGTTAATACTGGACTTCCCTGGCAGTCCAGTGGTTACAACTCTACCCTTCCATTGCAAGGGATGCAGATTCGATCCCTGGTTGGGAAACTAAGATTCTGCACACTGCGTGGTGCGGCCAAAAAAAACAGACTAAAGAAAAAATGTTAATGCTATTTAAAGACTTCAAAGAAGACCTAAATAGGGGTGTGTATAATGTTTGTGGATAGGATGAAGTAACGTTACTAAGATAATTGTGTGTGTATGTGTGTGTGATTAGTTGCTAAGTCGTGTCTGACTCTTTGCGACCCATGGACTGTAGCCTGCCAGGCTCCTCTGTCCGTGGGATTTTCCAGGCAAGAATACTGGAGTGGGTTGCCATTTCTTTCCTCAGGGCATCTATCTTCTTGACCAAGGGATCAAACCTGTGGCTCCTGCTGCATCTCCTGCATTGCAGGCAGATTCTTTAACCGCTGAGCCACTGAGGAAGCCCACTAAGATTTTAATGATCTCTAAATGTATTCATAAACTCAGTGCAAACCATTCAAACTTGTAACAGGATTTGAAGAATTTAAACATTCTCAAATATATATGGAAGATTAAATTCCATTATAATCTGGTCATTTTTAAAAATAAAAATCAGAGAGGGGAAATTTACCCTTCCAGATAATAAGACATATTATAAGTCATAGTAGCAGACATGTAAAACAGAGAACCAGAATACACAACTCAGAAACAACCCATTTACCTATGTGAACTTTGTATGTGATAATGGTAACATCACAAATCTATGAGGAAATCATGTAGAGATAGTCAACTATCACTACAATAATAATACCATATAACACCTGAAATATCAGTGACTTATTAAAGCCATTGTTTTTTCTCTTTCATAGGTCTGTATGTGAACTGAGACTCTGCTGATTCCGTCTGGTTAAGACTTGGTTGGACTCAGCTGAGCTTTGCTCCAGGACACAGGTTAAATTCAGGTCTTTATCACATGTCTCTTTCTGGCAATGACAGGAGCTCAAGAGGTGAAGTCAAGTCACTCAAACACATTTAACACTTCTCCTGCCATCACATCTCCTAATATTCCATTGGTCAAATAAGTCACATGGCCAAGTCCACCAAAGTAGTGGAAGGTGCTGCAAAACCACATGGCAAAGAGCATGGGTATATAATTCTATAACCAGGAGGATGTGAAGGATTGGGAAAAATAATCCAACCTAACAGAAAAGTTTTGTTTCATAGATAATGTTGGAAAAATTGGTTCACCATAGAGAAAAAGAAAGTTGCATCCATATCTTATACCATTTGCAAAGGTAAAATTTCAATGAATCCATTCAGTTCAGTTCAGTCACTCAGTCACGTCCGACTCTTTGCGATCCCATGAATGCAGCACGCCAGGCCTCCCTGTCCATCACCAACTTCCAGAGTTTACTCAAACTCATGTCCATCGAGTTGGTGATGCCATCCAGCCATCTCATCCTCTGTCATCCCCTTCTCCTCCTGCCCCCAATCCCTCCCAGCATCAGAGTCTTTTCCAATGAGTCAACTCTTTGCATGAGGTGGCCAAAGTACTGGAGTTTCAGCTTGAGCATCAGTCCTTCCAATGAACACCCAGGACTGATCTCCTTCAGAATGGACTGGTTGGATCTCCTTGCAGTCCAAGGGACTCTCAAGAGTCTTCTCCAACACCACAGTTCAAAAGCATCAATTCTTCGGCGCTCAGCTTTCTTCACAGTCCAACTCTCACATCCATACACGACCACTGGAAAAACCATAGCCTTGACTAGACGGACTTTTGTTGGCAAAGTAATGGCTCTGCTTTTTAATACGCTGTCTAGGTTAGTCATAACTTTCCTTCCAAGGAGTAAGCGTCTTTTAATTTCATGGCTGCAATCACCATCTGCAGTGATTTGGGAGCCCCCCAAAAATAAAGTCTGACACTGTTTCCACTGCTTCCCCATCTATTTGCCATGAAGTGATGGGACCAGATGCCATGATCTTAGTTTTCTGAATGTTGCCTAAAAATGAAAGGGAAAACTGTAAAGCTAATAGAAATTAAAAGCAGAAGAATTTCTTTGGAATCTTGGGATAGGAAAAGATTTCTTCAAAGACTCTGAAAGCATAAAGTATAAAACCAAAAGATTGATGAACTTGACTTTATCAAAATTAGTTTTCTGGTCAACAAAGAACATCATAAAACAAGAGAAAGTTGATAGATTGAGGGGTGTTTCCAAACCAAGAAGAGATTAATGTCTACAATATGCTAGGAATTCCTGCAAATCATTGAGAGAAAAACAAAAAAAAAACCAGGAAACACAATAGAAAAATAGCCAAAGGATATGAACAGGCAAATTTACAGAAAGGAAGCTTGAGAGACTGACAACTGGAGGAATAGATATATTGTATAACATGGGGACTATAGCAAATATCTTATAATAACTATAAACAGAATATAGCCTTTAAAAATTGTAAATCATGATATTGTACACCAGTTGACTCATTGGAAAAGACTCTGATGCTGGGAGGTATTGGGGGCAAGAGGAGAAGGGGACAACGGAGGATGAGATGGCTGGATGGCATTACTGACTCAATGGACATGAGTCTGAGTGAACTCCGGGAGTTGGTGATGGACAGGGAGGCCTGGCGTGCTGCGATTCATGGGGTCGCAAAGAGTCGGACACGACTGAGCTATTGATCTGATCTGATCTGATAGTCATTTTGGAGTTATCTGGAAATAGGTAATAAAATGTAGCATGTGGGGACTTCTCTGGTGGTCCAGTGGTTAAGACTTTGCCTTCCAGTGCAGGGTCTGCTGCTTCGATCCCTAGTTGGGGAGGTAAGATCCCACATGCCTCCCTGTACAAAACACCAAAGCATAAAACAGAAGCAATATTGTAACAAATTCAATAAAGACTTTGAAAATGGTCCACATCAAAAGAAAAGAAAAAGTAGCCTATGTTTTCCTAATGGCCCAGCAGTTTCATTCCTGGGAATATATACCTTTAAGAAAATCTTGAAACATGTCCATAAAAGGGTACAACTGAGAATAGTCATCATAGCAGCACTTGAAGTAGCAGCATGTTGTTGGCAAGCTTAGTATGTATCACTGTGCAATACAGAGAGGAAATAAAATGTAGCAGATACTATGGAATAACAAGCAGCTGCTAAAAGTAGTGCACTAAATGTATGTCTTACAACATGGATAAATCTTTAAAATGTTTTATACTGAAAAAGGATAAGAAACAAGAAAACAGTGTAAGCCCCGGGCCTTGGGATGTCTTTCACTAAAGGGTACATGAGTGTTTTTCATTTCTGCTCTTAGCTGGGGCACTTTGAAGGAGGGATAAGAAGGTGCTGTTGTGATTCACTTTTAACTCAAATATTTCCTTCTAGTTTTCACATGAGGTTGTTGCAGGTTTTCATGCAGGTCCTTCCCTCTTACCCCCTAAGTTTGGAGATAGATTGGTAATTTTTCAAAAAGATTTAAGGGTTTTCTAATCTTAAAGACAGGCGGAATGGATGTGATGGCTCTTGAAGTTTCTCCCAGCCCCATCAGGTTAAGAATCTGCCCCAAGCAGACATGTGGGAAACACAATTGATTCCCACAAAGGTACACTGAGAACAGCCGCTGCTTGGGTTATACTGCCTTAAAAGCTTGTCTCTGCCCTAAACTATCCTTAATGGCTCATTACTAGCATATGAAATTCTGATGCTTAGTAATGCTACGCTATGATTTCATGGCCCTCAAAGTCCAGGAATTTGCCAGAGTCCAGGTGGGGAGTTCCACAGAGCGGCAGCCCACACACTTCCAGGAGGACTAAAAAACACGTGCAGGCTTCTCTCTGACTAGCTTTGGTCCCCGATTTCTGCAGAAGCTAGGATGTGATTTTGCAGAGATGACTTTTTTGAGATCAAATATCTTACGACTCTCATTTAGGGTCTGTAAGACTCATCACCAGGTCCCAGTATTGGGACATTAATGTGAGCTCACATGTATTATGTAACCCTAAAAAGAGCTAATGATTTATCCATCAGTAGCTTCTGTAACTCCTGGGAGCTGTGTAATCCAATCATCCCATATTTGTTCAACCATTACTAACAGAGTTCTAGGGAGTTTTGAGAGATGAATTAGGAAAAGTAGATTGAACCCAGATTATAGAACCTAAAATGTCTGATTAGGAGTTTCAATTTGTAGGTTAAAGCAATAGAGAGTCTTTGAAGGTGTTTGAGAAAGGTCTGATGAAAAAAAGAGTGTTTTAAATTTAAGGTAGAAAATGTTTATTGAGAAAATGGACAGTTATTAAGTCCCTATTATAGGAAAGCTCCATGGTAAGCACTACTGTGAAAGTGCTGCACTCAATATGCCAGCAAATCTGGAAAACTCAGCAGTGGCCACAGGACTGGAAAAGGTCAGTTTTCATTCCAATCCCAAAGAAAGGCAATGCCAAAGAATGCTCAAACTACCACACAATTGCTCTCATCTCACACGCTAGTAAAGTAATGCTCAAAATTCTCCAAGCCAAGCTTCAACAGTACGTGAACTGTGAACTTCCAGATGTTCAAGACTGGATTTAGAAAAGGCAGAGGAACCAGAGATTAGATTGCCAACATCCGTTGGATCATCGAAAAAGCAAGAAAGTTCCAGAAAAACATCTACTTCTGCTTTATTGAGTAGGCCAAAACCTTTGACTGTGCGGACTACAACAAATTCTGGAAAATTCTTAAAGAGATGGGAATACCAGACCACCTGACCTGCCTCTTGAGAAATCTGTATGCAGTCAGGAAGCAACAGTTAGAACTGGACGTGGAACAACAGGCTGGTTCCAAATAGGAAAAGGAGTACGTCAAGGCTGTATATTGTCACCCTGCTTATTTAACTTATATGCAGAGTACATCATGAGAAATGCTGGGCTGGATGAAGCACAAGCTGGAATCAAGATTGCCAGGAGAAATATCAATAACCTCAGATATGCAGATGACACCACCCTTATGGCAGAAAGTGAAGAAGAACTAAAGAGCCTCTTATTGAAAGTGAAAGAGGAGAGTGAAAAAGTTGGCTTAAAACTCAACATTCAGAAAACTAAAATCCTGGCATCTGGTCCCATCACTTCATGGCAAATAGATGGGGAAACAGTGGAAACAGTGTCAGACTTTATTTTTTGGGGCTCCAAAATCACTGCAGATGGTGATTGCAGCTATGAAATTAAAAGACGCTTGCTCCTTGGAAGAAAAGTTATGACCAACCTAGATAGCACATTAAAAAGCAGAGACATTACTTTGCCAACAAAGGTCTGTCTAGTTAAAGCTGTGGTTTTTCCAGTAGTCATGTATGGATATGAGAGTTGGACTATAAAGAAAGCTGAATGCCAAAGAACTGATGCTTTTGAACTGTGGTGTTGGAGAAGACTCTTGAGAGTCCCTTAGACTGCAAGGAGATCCAACCAGTCCATCCTAAAAGATATCAGTCCTGAATATTCATTGGAAGGACTGATGTTGAAGCTGAAACTCCAATACTTTGTCCACCTGATGTGAAGAACTGACTGATTTATTTGAAAAGACCCTGATGCTGGGAAAGATTGAAGGCAGGAGGAGAAGGGGATGACAGAGGATGAGATGGTTGGATGGCATCACTGACTCAAAGGACATGAGTTTGAGTAAACTCCAGGAGTTGGTGATGGACAGGGCAGCCTGGTGTGCTGCAGTCCATGGGGTCGCAAAGGGTCAGACATGACTGAGCGACTGAACTGAACTGAAGTGAAGCACAAGAGGAAGAAGGTCCTTGCCTTTAAGGAATTTATGCTCACTAGGTGTTCTGTTTTTGTTTTTAATATGGGGTGGGGCACTATTCTGAAATTTTAACCAGTGTGATTTTCCTATGCTTTCTGTATCCCAGCCTGTTCCCTCAGGGTATGGCTATTACACGGCAGAGATTTAGAAAGAAGAGTCATCTCTTGACTTCTAGGTCTTGAAATGGACTTTAGGAAGTCACAGCAGAGACAAAAGTTTTAGAGAAAAGGCCTGGGATTTCTTGAGCTGCAAGGCAACATAAACTATAGGTTTGGAATTATAATTTGCAGTGGGGGGAGAGGTGGCCCAAAAGGTACTGTTAATGGTTTTCCCACATCTCTCTCAACTTGCCATGTTTAAAAAAAAATTGTTGTTTCATGTTATTCTAAGTAAACAAAGGGACTTCCCTCATGGCTCAGTGGTAAAGAACACGCCTGCCAATGCAGAAGACACAGGTTTGATGCCTGGGTCAGGAAGGTTCCCTGGAGAAGGAAATGACAACCCACTCCAGTATTTTTGCCTGGAAATCCCATGGACAGAGGAGTCTGGCAGGCTACAGTCTATGGGGTCCCAAAGAGTCAGACTCAACTTAGTGGCTAAACAAAACAAAAACTGAAAATATTAGCCTGAATTTCATTGTTTATTTTTATATTGTAGAATATCCACTTTAAATGCAAGTATAAGAGCATTCAACTTATAAGCAGAAACATTAAAAAGATCTAATTCATATTTTGTAGATTGTAGGTGCTTATGTAGCTTACGAGAACAATGGAAACTACTGCACAAAACCAATTCAAGTTGTTTTTATTTCACTTCTTGATATGTGCTCACTCTACCAACCCTCTACTTTCAACTTTCTGAAGAGTAAGGAAGGACTAAAAGGAAAAGGAACTATGGAGTGCCCTATATTTCCCTTTCCTTCTGTGTCTTCATTTTCAGGATATAAGATTCCTTGGCTATTCATGTCTTTAGAATGCTATGGCCCTTTTTCTTGCTTCAGAACAAGTCCTGGTTTGAATGGAAGGCATGACCTCTCAGGGCTGCCAGCGCCCCTGCTTACTCAATCAAAGATGAAACACTCTTACATCTTGCCGAACTCACAAACACTTGGGACAACCAGAAGTCTGTGCTCATGTGGCAACAGGAACAGCAAACATACAATGCATGAATATGCCCTCTGCTCCACTGTCTCACCCAATTTCACATACAAAACATAGGTTCAGAAATAACATCAAGACAGCATAGCAGCAGAAAGCCCTTCTGAGTGCAGGCTCCTGTGTGTTTGCAAAGGTGGCATATGATCCTGGCACTGTTTCCAAGAATGGTTGAAGGGCCCGGTTGCCTCACTCAGAGGAAATAATGATGTGCTGGCCTGGGGATGGAAAAGAAAGGCTGTGGCTTTGAATACAAGTGTCGTTGAGAAAGGGTCGCCATGTTCTGCTCTTGTACCCCACACGCCCACCTGTTCACCAGGCCAGACCTCAGAAACCACTGCCGCTGCTGCTAAGTCACCAGGAGAAGATAAAAGCAGGGAAGACCTGAACCTTGCATCCAAAGCTTCCACTGAACAGTTGGCGAATAGAAAAAAAATCACACACACACACACACAAAAAGCTATTTATCATCCTACCATCCAGAGAGAGTTATTGTTAAAATTTTGTGTGATTTGTAATCTATGCATGCATGCATGCTAAGTCGCTTCAGTCGTGTCAGACTCTGTGTGACCCCATGGACAGCAGCCCACCGGGCTCCCCTGTCCATGGGATTCTCCAGGCAAGAATATTGGAGTGGGTTGCCATTTCCATTTCCATCTCCATTGTAATCTATAGTCATACAAAATTTTTTGTGTGTGCAAAATTTTAAAGATAAACATTTCTCAGGCCACTTGAATACACTGCTAGAAAATAGTTTTAAATATAACTTCCCATTTGAAGGTGAGGATTTGGTGGTGGTTTGCAAAGTGAATTCTGGAGGGAAGAGTCTGTCAACAGAGATCCTGATCAGGAGATAAATGCAAGAATCCCAGAGGGGATCTGGGCTGGAGGTCTGCGAAGAGGAGAGAAAAGAAGGAACTAGATGAGGCTCAAAATAGAATGCAGAGCAAAAAAAACCAAGTTGTTAAAGATTTCATCTATTTCTAGTTCAAAGGCAGATAAAATCAAATACTATGTTATTCAGGAATACATACATAACCATTACAGCTATAAAGCAAAATCAAATTCAGAAAGGTAGTTCCTAAGAGAAGCCATGGAGGCAGATATGTTCAGAAATGGGCACACAGGCACTTCCTAAGGGGCTGGTAATAGCCTGTTTCTTAAGCTGGGGTGGTAGACATATGAGTGGCCAATTTTTAAATTTCGTAAACAATACCCTTTCATTTTATTCAGGCACACATCAGAGACAAATGCTTTGGAGTTTTTAACTGATTTTAAGAAACTCCCCAAATAAATTTGAGACTGTTTGCAAGTTTGGTTCCAGACCAGTGCTCAGTTGCTTCAGTCGTATCCTGACTCTTTGTGACCCCATGGACTGTAGTCCACTAGGCTCAGGTCCATGGGATTCTCCAGGCAAGAATACTGGACTGAGCTGCCATGCTCTCCTCCAGGAGATCTGCCTGAACCAGAATCGAACCTGTGTCTCCTGCGTCTCCTCCACATTACAGGCGGAATCTTTAACTGCTGACCAGTACAATAAAGCAAATATCAAAATAAAGTAAGTCATGAATTTTTTGGTTTCTCAGTGCACATAAAGGTTATATTTACACTTCTCCGTAGTCTATTAAGTGTGCAATAGCATTATGTCTAAAAAAAAATATATATATACTTACCTTAATTTAAAAATACTTTATTGTTTAAAAAAAAAGGTAACCATCACCTGCACCTTCAGAAAGTCATAATCACTTTCCTGGTTTCCTGGTAGAGAGATTTGCCTCTTTTTGATGACTGCTGGCTGATCAGGGTGGTAGTGGCTGAAGGTTGGGGCAGCTGTGGTAATTTATTAAAATGAGACAACAGTGAAGTTTGCCGCATTGATTGAGTCTTCCTATCACAAAAAATTTCTCTGTAGCATGCAATTCTGTTTGATAATATTTTACCCAGAGGATAACTTCTTTCAAATTGCACTCAATCCTATAAAACCCTGTGACTGCTCTATCAACTAAGTTTATGTAATATTCTAAATCCTTTTTTGTCATTTCAACAATCTTCACAGTATCTTTACCAGGAGTAGATTCCATCTCAAGAAACCACTTTCTTTGCTCATCTATAAGAAGCAATTCCTCATCTGTCAAAGTTTTATCATGAGATTACAGTTTAGTCACATCTTCAGGTTGCACTTCTAACTCTAGTTCTCCTGGTATTTCTATGACTTCTGCAGTTATTTCCTCGACTGAAGTCTCGAACCCTCAAAGTCATTTGGAGGGCTGAAATCAACTTCTTCCAAACTCTGGGTAATGTTGATATTTTGATCTCTTCTCATGAATCACAAATGTTCTTAATAGAGTACACAATGGTAAATCCTTTTTAGAAGGTTTTTGACTGATTTTGCCTGGATTCATCAGAGAAATCACTATCTATGGCAGCTAGAGCATGATGAAATCTATTTCTTCATTAATAAGACTTGAAAGTAGAAACTATTCCTTGATTCATGGGCTACAGAATGAATGTTGTGTTAGCAGGCATGAAAACAACATTAATCTCATTGTACATCTCCATCCCAACTATTGGGTAACCAGGTGCATTGTCAAGGAGCTGAAAGGAGTCTTTCTTTCTGAGCAAGAGGTCTTAACAGTAGGCTTAAAATGTTTAGAAGACTATGTACTAAAGAGATGAGCTATCACCTAGGCTTTATTTTTCCATTTACAGAGCACAGGCAGAGTAGGTTTAGAATAATTCTTAAAGGCTCTGGGATTTCTGGAATGATAAATTAACATTGACTTTGACTTCAAGTTACCAGCTGCATTAGCCCTTAACAAGAGAGTCAGCTTGTCTTCTGAAGCTTTGAAACCAGGCATTGACTTCTCCTCTCTAGCTGTGAAAGCTCTAAATGATATCTTCTTCCAATAGAAGGCTGTTTCATCCACATTGAAAATCTGTTGTTTAATATAGCCACCTTCATTAGTTATCTTGCTGGATCTTCTGAATGACTTGCTGAAGTTTCTATGTCAGCACTTACTGCTTCACCCTCCACTTTGATGTTCTGGAGATGGCTTCTTTCCTTAAATCTCATGAACCAACATCTAACAGCTTCAGATTTTTCTTCTGCAGCTTCCTCACCTCTCTCAGCTTTCACTGAATTGAAGAGAGTTAGAGAGTTAGGGCCTTGCTCTGGATTAGGCTTTGGCTTAAGGGCATGTTGTGGCTCCTTTGATCTTCTCTCCAGACGGCTAAAATTTTCTCCACGCCAGCAGTAAGGCTGTTTTGTTTTCTTATCGTTGTGTGTTCACTGGAGTCGCACTTTTAATTTCCTTCAAAAAGTTTTCCTTTACATTCACAACTTGGCTTAGCTTTTAGCCTATCACAGCTTTTGACATATCTTCCTTACTGCTGCTGCTACTGCTAAGTTGCTTCAATCGTGTCCGACTCTCTGCGACCCCATAGACAGCAGCCCACCAGGCTCCCCCGTCCCTGGGATTCTCCAGGCAAGAACACTGGAGTGGGTTGCCAATTTCTTTCTACAATGCATGAAAGAAAAAGTGAAAGTGAAGTTGCTCAGTCATGATCGACTCTTAGCGACCCCATGGACTACAGCCTACCAGGCTCCTCCGTCCATGGGATTTTCCAGGCAAGAGTACTGCAGTGGGTTGCCATTGCCTTCTTTGATCTTCCTCACTAAGCTTAATCATTTCTAACTTTTGATTTAAAGTGAGAAACATGCGACTCTTTCTATCATTAGAACATTTAGAGGCCAATGTAGGGTCATTAATTGGTCTAATTTCAACATCATTGTGCCTCAGAGAATAGGAAGGCTCAAGGAGAGGGAGGGACAGGAGAAGAGTGAAGCAGACACCACAACATTTATCAATTGTTTTCTGTCTTATATGGTTGTTGTTTGTGGTTCCCCAAAACAACGGTAACATCAAAGATCACTGATCACAGATCACCATAACAAACAGAATAAGGAAAAAGTTTGAAAATTTCCACAAATTACCAAAATGTCACACAAAGACACAAAGTGAGCAAGTGCTGTTGGAAAGAATGGCACCAACAGACTTGATCAATATAGGGTTGCCATCAACCTTGAATTTGCAGAAAACACATCTGTGAAGGGCAATACCTTGAAGTGTAAAAAAAACGAGGTATGCCTTATATTCTTTTGTATGCATGATTTAATCTAAGCCAATATATCTTAGGCTAATGCCAAAAGATAAGGTTTTCCACAACCTCTCACTCTTCTGTAACCTGAGGCTTTGCCACAGAGGTCACACAAACTGGGGCTCTTCCCCCAAAACACTCCCATCCTTTCGACATCTTCACTACCCTCATAAGGTGCTCTGGTTCTTCAATAACTGACTGGAGTATATTTATCAGACAGTGTCCTTTCTGAGCTGAGATCAACTGCAGTGCAAACGTCCACCTGAATATGGACACACAGACACATGAATACATGCAGGTCTAATCACGCATGGCCAGGAGCCAGAAGAGCTTTCTGCTCTGAAAGTGTGTGCACACAGCATGGGTAGCCAGTGATTAGCACACTGCTCCTGCTTCTGAAGCAGCCACCCCAACCAAATCTAGGATGTGAAGGGGAGTTGTCACTATTGTTGTTTAGTAGCTAAGTCGTGTGTAACTCTTTGCGACCCCTTGGACCATAGCCCACCAGACTTCTCTGTCCATGAGATTTCCCAGGCAAGAATACTGGAATGGGTTACCATCTTTGTCTATAGGGGACCTTCCTGACCCAGGGATAGAACCTGCATCTCCTGCATTGGCAGGTGGATTCTTTACCACTGAGCCACCAGGGAAGCCATGAAGAGGAGGAATATCTGCCAAGTGGCTCACAGGGTTCACTTCAAGTTATGGAAGACAGTTACACGGCAATTGGGTCAATAAGCTACATGAGTCAACATACTTTCAGCAGGTTCACAGACAAGCATTTTTTATTCTAGTGTGATATCAGATCAGATCAGTCGCTCAGTCGTGTCCGACTCTTTGCGACCCCATGAATCGCAGCACGCCAGGCCTCCCTGTCCATCACCAACTCCCGGAGTTCACTGAGACTCACGTCCATCGAGTCAGTGATGCCATTCAACCATCTCATCCTCTGTCGTCCCCTTCTCCTCCTGCCCCCAATCCCTCCCAGCATCAGAGTCTTTTCCATTGAGTCAACTCTTCGCATGAGGTGGCCAAAGTACTGGAGTTTCAGCTTTAGCATCAGTCCTTCCAAAGAAATCCCAGGGCTGATCTCCTTCAGAATGGACTGGTTGAATCTCCTTGCAGTCCAAGGGACTCTCAAGAATCTTCTCCAACACCACAGTTCAAAAGAATCAATTCTTCGGCGCTCGGCCTTCTTCACAGTCCAACTCTCACATCCATACATGACCACAGGAAAAACCACAGCCTTGACTAGACGAACCTTCGTTGGCAAAGTAATGTCTCTGCTTTTGAATATGCTATCTAGGTTGGTCATAACTTTCCTTCCAAGGAGTAAGCGTCTTTTAATTTCACGGCTGCAGTCACCATCTGTAGTGATTTTGGAGCCCAGAAAAATAAAGTCTGATACTGTTTCCACTGTTTCCCCATCTATTTGCCATGAAGTGATGGGACCAGATGCCATGATCTTCATTTTCTGAATGTTGAGCTTTAAGCCAACTTTTTCACTCTCCACTTTCACTTTCATCAAGAGGCTTTTTAGTTCCTCTTCACTTTCTGCCATAAAATATTATATGCATATTACATATGTCACTGACACCTAAAAACCATGATTATTGCTTTGAACAAAGCTTAGCTAAAGTAGAGAGCAAAACCAGCTTGAATTAATGATTTAAAAACTCTCTTGTTATTCACTCAGTCATGTCTGGCTCTTGTGACCCCATGGACAGCAGCATGCCAGCACTCTCTACCTGTATTAACAGTAGTGTAACTGGTGCCTAGAGATAGAACAAATCATGAACGCGGTTCACTGTGGTGGTACCTGTAGGTGGGAAACATTGCGCAGGGACTTGGCAGCTCTTAAGAATAGTGGAATGTGGGCAGCCCTTATCTTATGACCCCAAATACAACTTGTGACCCAGGAGACAATAAACCTCTCCTCATTCCAATAATAATTCTATGTTGAGCCCCCTTTCTCTGCCAGACTCTTGCAAAGTGCCCTACGTGCATTAGTTCATACAGTGAGTAATAGTTCTGCTTGTTCAAAGATATCTCTCCTCTTTATCTTCATCATCACCTTCATCACAAGGCTTTGATGCTGGTTCCTCTGAAGAAAACCATCCTGGCAAAGTCAATCCTGCACCCAGTCCTGTTGTTATGTTGAAGGGTAATGGCATAAACTTACATGAACTTATACCTGCAATATGATTTTGCAATAGGTAAGGGTATCAAGTCAACACTTTGTACACCTTAAACATACACAATATTATATGTAAATTATATCTCAATGAAGCTGGAAGGGGGAAAAAGGAAATATCTACAATGGAATTGAAAACATAAACAATTTATCTCATGTCTGGTATAACTTTTTGGTGCACACCTCTCATCTACCCTGATGCTTCTTTTTTTTACTTTTAAAACAGAAGCAGAAACACTCTGTGTACCATTATCCCACTGGAATAGTTTGAAACCTAACCACTTGATCTCTAGCACAAAAAGTCATTGTAGGAAATATGACTTCTGATAAACAGTCCCTTGCATTAAGTGACAGTCTAGTGCAAAATAAAATAGATGAGTTATAAAAAAATATCTTTAAGTAATTATTTGATAATAGATATTCAATAGACCATTAACTTTGCCATTACTCCCATTCATAACATGCCACAAGAATAGAGAAAAATATATATCAATAACTGAGAATCTTCTTTTAAAAGTGCTAGCAACCTCTGGGTAAAGCATTTCTGTGATGACTCATGCACGGATCAGGTAGAGCTAGAATAAAAGAGTGCTGAGGATAAAAGTTTAGCTTAGTTTAGTTTAATTTAATATTGTTTCATCACAGTAAACTTCTCTAAAATAACAATAATCCCAAATGTAGAACTTCTACAAACTAAAGAGAGGCCTATCATATGTAGGTAAATTTAGAAAGAAATTTAAATGTAATTTTAGACTAAAAATTTGCAAATTGATGATGCATCCTTATGGAACAAAATTCAAAGATACAAAAGGATAGATAATAGAAAATGTTTGTCTCCCATTCTGGCCTCTTAGTTACCTCACAGGAGGCAAACATTGCTACCAGTTTATAAATATTTCCATATAAATATCCATTTGCTATTTATAAAATTAACATAGCATTATATTTACTTTTGTAATGTAATTGATGATATTTTATACTGTTTCTGCACCTTTCTTTTTTCACTTAATAGTGTGCCAGCACAAAAAGAGGTTGCTTTCATCTTCTTCAAGCCTATGGAATATGGATGTATACGGATGTATCATCATTGTAGGGCATTTATACTGTTTCTAACTTTTTGTTAGTACAAACCCTGCAACAAACCAATGACTTCACATGTGTGTACTGCATCTGTAGCATATATTCCCAGGAGTGGAATTGCTGGGTCCAAGGGCAAATATTAATATGTTTTAAAATGTGATGGCTATTGCCAAATTGTCTTTCACAGAGTGATCTACTATCAAATGGATATTTTATAAAGCACTAACAACTGCTATTGTGGTTGCTCTTGCTTGCTCTTAAAGTTTATTAAATGCTTCTACGGCAATAGCATGTGACCTTTGTATAGTAAAATCAAGTTTTAATACAGTTGGCCCTTAAACAAGGTTTGAACTGTGTGCGTGTGTGCAAAGTTGCTTCAGTCATGTCCCACTCTTTCTGACCCTATGGACCGTAGCCGGCCAGGCTCCTCTGTCCATGAGATTTCCCAGGCAAGAACACTGGAGTGGGTTGCCATTTCCTTCTCCAGGGATCTTCCCAACTCAGGGATAATACTGGCGTCTCCTGAATCACAGGCAGATTCTTTACCACTGAGCCACCATGGAAGCCCTGGGGATATGAAGGGCCCACTCTAAATTATACTGGGATCTTTGACTGCACAGGGCATAGGAAGGTCAGTGTTCCAACCTCCTTGCTTTGTTCAATGGTCAACTATATTGCTTTTACATACCAATACCCGTCACTTTATACACTAGGTGTTAGCAGGAATGCCACACTGGGCATTCTGCTTGCATTTTGTGGTCTTAGAATTGCCTGCGTGGTAAGCAATCTATGGTTAAGCTAGGCTTTTAAAAATGGAACTATAGAGAGTTTAGAGGATTTTTAGAGCAGTGAAAAGACTTTGTATTATAAAGATGAATATTTGTCATTATACAGTTGTCCAAACCCATATAATGTACAAGGCCAAGAATGAACCTTAAGGTAAACTATGGACTTTGGGTGACTGATTTGTAAAGGTAGGCTCATCCTTGGTAAAAAATGTATAATTCTGGTGAGTGATAATGATGATGGGAGAGGCTATGCTTGGGTAGGGGCAGAGGCTATATGGCAAATCTCTGTACATTGCTCTCAATTTTGTGGCTCTAAAAAAAAGCCTTTCAAAAAAGCATATAAAATGCTTATATTTACATATGTATATCTTTTTTGTTAATAAATGTAAAAGGCAGTATTTCTTTGGTTGACTCTGGAGTTCAGAAAGTGAAACTGAATAGAAACCAAGATGAAAGATAGTGATCAGGCTTCCTTTTAAGTGTTGACTGCAGCACAAACAACCAAATTATGAGAAATAAATTACAGTTTTAAAAAATCCCCTGTTTTAATTACTGCAAATGTTACTATGACTAGGTAAGAATTATTTTTAATCACCTATAATTACATGGATGGTGTACATCTAAAAGCATAAAGTCAGTATCCAAAAGCACCAATTAAAAAAAAAACAACACCAAACCCTAAGGCAAACTTTACTTTTGTTTGAAATGTGCAATATTTTCCCTCTATATACGTCCCCTCCCAAATAAATTTTATGGTTAGAATTACTAGTTTTTAGTAAATACAGAAAACCAGATAGAAGCACCCTTTCTCTGAATTCAGTGGGTTTGTGCCTTACCCAGTTTGAGCAAATTCTTGGCGAATATTTCATGAACTCCCAAGAGACGAATTTATCTGATATGTTTAGGAGACATGTAAAATAAAGTCGCCTAGGTTTTAAAGCTTCAGAAATTCCCTGTGCCAGAGAGAGCTCCCTAGACCTGCAATTAATAGTTGGAATTATAAAGGAATGTGAAAAATGGAATTCTTCCTTATCACCGCGTATTAGGAGCTTCCATTCTAGGTAGGATTTTTCGTCCTTTCCTTCACGACGGAGGGAAGGAGAGCTAGGTCTGCGGTTGGAGGAGTGTCTATAAATAGAAGGTGAAGTGTTCTAATACCCGGAGGGTGCGTCACAGCGTCCCTCCCCTGAGCTGCGAGCGGCCAGGCGGCCGCGGGAGCCACTGCGCGGCACCGGGACGCCCGCCCGGCTTCCCGCTCCCAGCCTGTCCAGCTGTCACCCAGGAGCTAGGGACCTGCGGGACAGGAACGGGCCTGGGGAGGCGCGAGGCGGCCCCCGCATCCTCCCGACCCCCCCGCCTCAGGTGGCAGTGGACGGACCCACTCCCGTGTGCACGATCCCAGGACCCAGGCGCCCCTGCCCAGGTGGCCGCCGCACGCCACCGCCGCCCCCTTCCCACCCATTCCTCCTTTCTCCCCGCGGGCGCAGGGAGAACAATAACCCGGAGCGCGCCGGGGAAGCGGAGACTCCCTGGCGCACAGACAATGCGAGGGGAGTTCCGAGGGGGCGGCCCCCGCGCGCTGCGCGTGTCCGCGGGGCTCCCGGAGGTGGGGGGCGGGACCGCGACCACTGGCCGGCCCCCCAGGCACTGTTGGAGGCCACGTGGAGGGTATTTAGGTCTGTTGAAACGTAAAATTTCAGTGTCTGTTCAAGGCTGGGGAGAATTTCCTCTAGATAGAAGCTCGTCCGGCGGTTAAAATACACACAGATAGTGTGTGCTTTGGGTCCTTCTCTATTTCGGATTTGAATCTCGAAAGTCACTTGTGGAATTTCCATAGGCCTATCTTTTTGTAAACAGATCGCTATGGGATTCCCCACCAAGTCCTTGGTTCTCACTCTGCCAGTCCTTCCAGCTTGACCCGCTCTAGATCTTGAGATTTCAATCTGCTTCTCTCTTCATTCTTTTCTCCCTCCCCGCCCCCCTTCCCTTTTCCACAACAAACAGTTTTGTTTCCTTTGCACCTTTTTCTTGAAAATGTGTGTGTGTGTGTGTGTGTGTGTGTGCGTGTGTGTGTGTGCATGTCCAGCAGTTCCTTCTCGCTTCTGATTGGCTCCTCCATTGGGTTTCCCTGTCCTTTTCTGTTGATTTTATTTCACTCTTTCTCATAATCTGCTCCCTTCGGTTCTTTCGTTTTTCTTTCACAGGTTGCATGAGTTTTTTTGGGTTTTTTTTTGTTTTTTGTTTTCCCCCTCTTCCCATTGCCTTAAGTTCTATCCCTTTAAGGACTCAAGGGTTCCTGGAAAAAACCAAGAGGATTTCATGGCATTTTATCTCAGGGAAATGTGCTATATAGTTCCACTTTCGGAGAGTCTGGACTAGCTGGGATTTTTCTACTTATATATAGGTCAAGCCATCTTAGCTGAAGGAATCACAAACTTCTGTAATATCTTTGGGTGCTGGGCTGCTTGCTTACAATAAAAAGGCCTGCAGGGAAAGTGGGGTGGGGGAGGAGGTATTTTCAAATATGACGTTCATACAAAGATACATGCACACACATTCTAAAGCAAAATTTTGATCATTACAGTATTTGAAAGGACACTGGCATCTTTCATTCATCCACTGTGTCATCTCTTTGGTCATCTTTTTGCTCTTGTTCCCATCTGTGGAATGGCTGACCGCTCACCTCTTTGCTATGGGTCCTGTCTGGAGTAAAAATGCAACCCTTTATCAGCCACACAAATCAGAAAGAGCTCCTAGACCTGGGACCTGAAAAAAATCCAGGCAAAAACTGGTTAAAGTTTTAACAAAAGGCATACCTTTTGTGGCTAAAATATTTGGAGGTGAGAATGGATGTGAGAGGCTGGAAGTAAGGTTGGACTTGTGCAATAATTACACAGATCCAGGAGGCATTTTGCTCTGCCAGGGCCAACCCTCAGGTTGGGAAGGGCCTGAACATAGCACAAATCAGATGATATCAGCCATGACAAAGGAAAGAAAAAAACAAGGACCACAGCAATATCCTCCAAAGGAAAGAAAGAGTCCTCTGATTGATGAGAAGGGAGTAGAGGGTAACTGGCAGCCTTGTCTTTTTCAGCACCATCTGTGGAAGGCAAGGGTCTCCTCCCTCTTGCCACCATGTCCACATGCCTTCCTGAGTTACCAAACCCACTTTCCTCCAGCCAGCCCAGGTTGAAAGTGGATCAAGATCAAGCTTCATGGCACGAACAATCCTATTTACATAAGCTACCCTCATACTCTTCAAAAAAGTGTAAGGATTTGGGTGCCCAAAAGTCAGACCCAGCCCCCAAGAATAAGACTCAAAACTAAAATGACCTTTTTGAAATTTATTTTCTGCCAGGCACTCTGCTGTTGGCTCTAACATCTTATCTCACTCAATCTTTACAAGACTTTGCGGCAGATGTCACTACCTTCACTTACACATAAGAAAACCAAGGTAGGGGACTTCCCTGGTGGTCTAGTGGCTAAGACACCTCAATCTCAATGCAGGAAGCCCAGGTTTGATCTCTGGTCAGTGAACTAGACTCCACAGGCAGCAACTAAGACCTAATGCAGCCAAATAAATAAATAAAAATAAGTTTGTTTGTTTTTTAAAAGAAAACCACGGCAAAGATTAATGGCTAAGAACTTATTTGCCCAAAATCACAAGGCTAGTGAGCAGTTGACCAGCTCTCAAACCCTAATTTAGCTCCAAAGCCTAAACAGTTTATCTTCAGACTTGAACCTGCTCTAGGTCAGCAGGCACCTGAGGAGTCTCAGACACAATCAGGCCTTCAGTGGGCCTGGAATCAAACTGCCTGGGTTCCAATAATACCTACATTCTTTCCCAGTTACAACTTTCAACAAATTAATTAACCTCTCTCTGCCTGTTTTTTACCGCAAAATGGGATGCATGCGTACTAAAGTCACTTCTGTCACGTCTCTTTGCAACCCTGTGGGCTATAGCTCCTCTGTCCATGGGATTCTCCAGGCAAGAATACTGGAGTGGGTTGCCATATCTTCCTCCAGGGGATCTTCCCCACCCAGGGATCAAACCCGAGTCTCTTACATCTCCTGCACTGACAGGGAGGTTCTTACCACTAGCGCCACCTGGAAAGCCCCGAAATAGGATGATGATGATATTAATGCTCCTCTCACAGGGCTGTTAGGAGACTTAAATGAGAGAATGTATCAAAAGCACAGTCTCTGGCACATTGTGAGTCCTCTCTCCAGTGTAGGCTGTTATGGTGATAGTTATGTAACTTCAGCTTGGCTGAAGCCCCCTGGGACTGACAAGGGCAGAAGGGGGATTCCTGCTTCAGGTGTCCCCACTAAGAAAATAAAGCAAAACTAGACAACAGAAAAGACTGGTGAAGTTAGAACTTGAGCAAAAGACTGGCAAGAAGTTCAACATAAGACCCTTAATCCCACCCTCCTTCACCCCTAGCCTGCTGAAAGAGCTTGAAATGAAGCTTGTACAAAATGAGCAGCAGTGTAGGGGAGTGAGGCAAGTGTTTGACAGACTGCCAGATGAGCCAAGTTTAAGTAGAAGCTGTGACCTTGAGTAAGTCACTTAATTTCTCTGAGCCTAAATTTCCACATCTGTAAAATGAGTCAGAATGGATTTTTTGGGGATGTCTGCCCATCATCTCCCTCCCTTCTTCCAGGAACTGTTTCTCTCCCACACTCCAAGTGTTGGACCTCCATTTTCTTACAGGACTTCATTCAACTCCCTGGCCATCACTGATTAGTTCAGAGGGGCACCTGACCGATTGGACCGATCAGAAAGCTCACTTGAGATATTTTGTTTGTTTGTTTTTGTTGTTGAACTGGAACTGTGAAAAGAGTCACCATCTCTGGGTAAAGTGTGTAGAATGGGGCTCACAACCACTTGGCAGTCCTGGTTCTGCTACATAAAATTGAAGTGCTAACATGCAGTGAAAAGCAGATGTAAGAGATCATTCTGGTGGCATTTGGACCAGGTGTCACTGAGACCCATGTATATTGCCTGATCTGCAGTTATGGGACACTAAGATTGATTCCAATCCACTCTCCTTTTTGCCTAAGATGTTTTGAGATCGTATTCTGTCAATCGTAAAATCCATATTCCTGACTGATACAGACTAGTTTATTTCTAAGATCCCTTTAGCTCCAAATGTCTATGCTATTATACAAAAAATAAATGAATGGTGTTCAAATAGGGCTATTTTTCGCAACCTTGTTTAGGTGTATGGTATAATCAAAGATTTTTTTAAAAGAACCCTCATTTAACTCACAAGTGTAGAATAGGTTCAAGACTCTTTATAGCCTTTTATTTTATCTAAATGAAAGGAATAAATAGGTCAAGAGCTGGTGTTTTGGTGAACTGTGAGGAAATCGGCCATTAAACTATAAAAATTGATTTCAAAACTGTTGATGTAGTGACCTGGTTTTGAAATTGAAGCCATTTTTTTCCTATGCCCAGTATAACACAAGAGGGAGATTAGTAACTTTGGCTTGATGAAGACCAAAGTTTAGAAACACTTGATCATAGTGTCACTTCTCTAAATTCCCCGGTTTCTCTACAGTACCTAGTTAGCAACGAGTGAGTGAAATCTTTTCTTTTGGTTTAAGCACATATAGCTATCTGATTCTCCTTCTGATTTCTACTCTAATACATCCATCCGTATGTGTATTATTAAAAATAACTTATAGTTCAGTTCAGTTCAGTCACTCAGTCGTGTCCGACTCTTTGCGACCCCATGAATCGCAGCACACCAGGCCTCCCTGTCCATCACCAACTCCCGGAGTTCACTCAAACTCACATCCATCAAGTCGGTGATGCCATCCAGACATCTCATCCTCTGTCGCCCCCTTTTCCTCCTGCCCCCAATCCCTCCCAGCATCAGAGTCTTTTCCAATGAGTCAACTCTTCGCATGAGGTGGCCAAAGTACTGGAGTTTCAGCTTTAGCATCAGTCCTTCCAGAGAACACCCAGGCCTGATCTCCTTCAGAATGGACGGGTTGGATCTCCTTGCAGTGCAAGGGACTCTCAAGAGTCTTCTCCAACACCACAGTTCAAAAGCATCAATTCTTTGGCGCTCAGCTTTCTTCACAGTCCAACTCTCACATCCATACATGACCACTGGAAAAACCATAGCCTTGACTAGACGGAACTTTGTTAGCTTTCAACAAAATTTTTTTTTTTGGTTTCTTAGCATTCATGAATTTCAATATACAAAACTCTATAATTTTTCCCATGATAAAATAACTCAGGACTGTCTGGTAACAATAAATCTTTCTGTTTATTTTTAATGACCTCACCTGAATATTAAATTTAAAATGCATGCCTATGTGTCCTTATTTATATCTATAACTGTGTTTTATTCTTCTTGTTCTGCTAGAGTTAATTCTTGATAACTAATGGTATGAGAGATGATGCTTTCATAGATAGTACTAATTGAAATCCAACTGTACAGAAAATTATGAGATCTTATTTTATGCTATTCAGTTCAGTTCAGTCGCTCAGTCGTGTCTGACTCTCTGCAATCCCATGAAATGCAGCACGCCAGGCCTCCCTGTCCATCACCAGCTCCAGGAGTCGACCCAAACCCATGTCCATCAAGTCAGTGATGCCATCCAACCATCTCATCCTCTGTAGTCCCCTTCTCCTGCCTTCAATATTTCCCAGCATCAGGGTCTTTTCAAGTGAGTCATTTCTTCATATCAGGTGGCCAAAGTATTAGAGTTTCAGCTTAACATCAGTCCTTCCACTTAACACCCAGGACTGATCTCCTTCAGAATGGACTGGTTCGATCTCCTTGCAGTGCAAGGGACTCTCAAGAGTCTTCTCCAACACCACAGTTCAAAAGCATCAATTCTTTGACATTCAGCTTTCTTTATAGTCCAACTTTCACATCCATACATGACCACTGGAAAAACCATAGCCTTGACTAGACAGACCTTTGTTGGCAAAGTAATGTCTCTGCTTTTTAATATGCTGTCTAGGTTGGTCATAACTTTCCTTCCAAGGAGTAAGCGTCTTTTAATTTCATGGCTGCAATCACCATCTGCAGTGATTTTGGAGCCCAAAAAAATAAAGTCTGACACTGTTTCCACTGTTTCCCCATCTATTTGCCATGAAGTGATGGGACCGGATGCCATGATGTTAGTTTTCTGAATGTTGAGCTTTAAGCCAACTTTTTCACTCTCCTCTTTCACTTTCATCAAGAGGCTTTTTAGTTCCTCTTCACTTCCTGCCATAAGGGTGGTGTTATCTGCATATCTGAGGTTATTGATATTTCTCCTGGCCATCTTGATTCCAGCTTGTGCTTCATCCAGCCTAGCGTTTCTCATGATGTACTCTGCATATAAGTTAAATAAGCAGGGTGACAATATACAGCCTTGACATACTCCTTTTCCTATTTGGTACCAGTCTGTTGTTCCATGTCCAGTTCTAACTGTTGCTTCCTGACCTGCATACAGATTTCTCAAGAGGCAGGTCAAGTGGTCTGGTATTCCCATCTCTTTTAATCGCCCCAGGAAAAAAGCCTTAAACCAGTGCTTACAGGCATAGAAGTAAAACTATTTGGGTTTCACGAGTTTCTTAGCCCACCTTTTTTTAGTTGAAGACCTTGTAAGATGTGAAATCATAGATAAGTGAGAAGTGAGAAGAGGGAGGAGGAGGCTGGCACTTGTATGAGCCACTACAGAGATATTAGCACACTTGAATAACAAAGCATTGATGATACGGGAGAGACCTGGTGTATCAGTGATGCCTAATTACTGGCTTGCACTCTCAAGATCATCATCTGGAGCCCAGCAGGAACCCACTGATCAAGATCGCTCCTAGTGAAAGGCCAAAGCCATGTATCCAAATACTTCCACTTTATTCCCACTTGATAACCCGTGTGTAATCCTACCTGGCAGGGTGTACTCCTAATGGGAGTCAGCTGACTTCAACAACATGGTGTGCAGTCTAACCCACATGCACCACAACCCTGTCATCTTCTTCTGTGTCCTTTGCTCAAGCATCTCTTCTCTCTGCCCTCATGTCTACCACATCTTTTTTAAAAAGTTGTTTCTTTTAATTGGAGGACCATTACTTTACAATATTGTGATGGTTTTGCCATACATCAACATGAATCAGTCACAGGTGCACATATCCACCCATCCTGAACCCTCCTCCCGTCTCCCTCCCCACCCCATCCCTCCGGGTTGTCCCAGAGCACTGGCTTTGAGTGCCCTGCTTCATGCATGGAACTTGCACTGGTCATCTATTTTACATATGGTAATATACATGTTTCAAAGTTATTCTCTCATATCTTCCCAACCTCACCTTCTCCCACATAGTCGAAAAGTCTGTTCTTTACATCTACGTCTCTTTTGCTGCCTTGCATATAGGATCATTGTTACCGTCTTTCTAAATTCCACATATGCGCGTTAATATACTGTATTGGTATTTCTCTTTCTGACTTACTTCATTCTGTACAACAGGCTCCAGTTTTATCCACCTCATTAGAACTGACTCAAAATACATTCTTTTTTATGGCTGAGTAATATTCCATTGCCCACCACATCTTAACCCCAGAATATCCTGCTTCAGTCGACTACTTCTCTATGTCTGGTACCGTCTCATTATAATTAAGCAAGGGTTGGTTTCCTAGGGGACAGTAGGTGGGTGGGAGTCTTTAGGGAGCTCTTCTGGACAGTTAGCTGATCTTGGCTTTTAATCTCCTTTCACTCTGTTTATTGGGTGTGGCCGACCTGTTACACCTGTTCTTCATACAGTTCCTGCTTTGGCTGGCACCAATTTGGCTTACTGTTAGTTCTCTTTATCCAACCTTTGCCATTTACACAGTTGGAGAGAAATTCCCAGCTCTACCTAACAGTTAGAAATACACTCAATAGAATATCTGCAACCACTCCCCACATGTACAGAGGGCTCCATACCCTCACTTTATAGATACATATTTAATGAGGAACCCATGTGGGTCAACAGTGGCTCTCTTGCATTTGGGTGGGGCCAAGCATCAGAAAACTGATAGTCAATAGATTGGCACCATGATGTGCGAGTGGTGAGCTGCCAGACCTGCATAGGTGGGTGAATTCAGAATCATGTGTAAAATGTATTTTTGCTATGATGAGACATAAAATCACTGCAACAGTATCAGTCAATGAGTATGGCAACTTGGTGCGGACACAACTTGCCTCTGTGCAACTTGCTGAAATTATAGTACTAAAGAAGCAACATATAATGTTAGCATATGGATAGATGTATGTGGATGTATTGCCAGGGAGGTAAAATGTTGATACCACCACGGGAACCATAGATAATTTTATAACTACTATGAGACATCGTTTTGTAATCACTGTTCACTTCTTTAGTCTTGTTCTGAATCTTTAAATTTCTTCAAGTACACAACCAAATTTCAGGAATTGAAAATGTGTCGTGAGCACAAAACCAGCACTGAATTATTAGAACACCTGTGATGAAGAGGAGCCAGGAAAGTGGAAGGGCTTAGGCAGACATTAGTGCAGATTGGTTTTCTGCAATGAGAATGGACATCTGGAACTTCCTTGGTGGTCCAGTGGTTAAGAATCCACCTTCCAATGCGGGAGACACAGGTTCGATTCCTGGTCAGGGCAACTAGGCCTGCGTGCTGAAACTAGAGAAGCCTTCTCATGCCACAGTGAAGAGCCAGAGCAGCTAAAAAAGAAAAAAGAATGGACATGCACACAAATACCCAGACCCACTAGGAAAGTCTTGTAGCCTCTGATGAGAAGGAGGATTTGGTCTGAGAAATTACTTTATCATTCATTTTAAGTTTCATCAATAAGTGTTTACTGGGCACCTGTGATAGACCACAAATTGTCTCCTGGGAAATGGACATGTGACTGGAGGTGCCCTGTCTCTGCTCTCAATGAGTTGTTATTCTTGTTGGGGTGAAGGACAAAAACCAAGTAAATAGACATCACTGACAAATTTTCATTCATTTTTCAAATGAATGAAAAATGATATGGAATCACCACTGAGGTAAAGAAAAACTTAATGAGGTCTCTCAGAGACAAAAGAAGGGAAGTCAATTACTTAAGAGAACTAGGAGTGGGCAGTGTCAAAGAGATGAAGGAGGGGTTTCAAACATTATCACAACATCCCCTACACTCCAGGTCCCGGGGGAGAGCAGACACCAAATATGGTGCCTGAAACGGCCACCCAGCTGCTGATAGACCTGAGTGCCATAGAAGGCAGATGGACACCAAAGCCCAGGGTGAGCACCCCACACAGCCCAATATTTGCCCAACCAACAAACCCAGCACTGATTTGCTAGTTAATATAAGAAAGAGATGATGAGCAGGATTTTTGCTCTTAAAGGACAAATTTTCCCTCCTCCAGTCTCATCCCCCATAGATCAGGCTCTCTTGGGAGAGATTAAAAAAAAAATCCATTCAATGCTCATCTTCTGGGCCCTCAGATTTTTATTTTTCCTTTAACACCAACAAGTTTCTTCCCCTCCCACTCTCCGCCATTTGTAGGGCTACATTCTAGCAGGGGAGACCAACACATACCAAGACATCACACAGGGATCAAGGAGAATTTATTCTGACCTAATATGAACAGTGGGCTTTCCTGGTGGCTCAGATGGTAAAGAATCTGCCTGCTACTATAGGAGATGAGGATTCTATCCCTGGTGGGGAAGATCCCCTGGAGAAGGAAATGGCAACCCACTCTAGTACTCTTGTCTGGGAAATCCCATGGACAGAGGAGTCTGGTGTTCTTGGAGTTGCAAAGGAGTCAGATACAACTGTTTAGCAACTAAACAAAAACAATATGAGCAGTAGCTATCTCAAAGAGCTGGGGTCTGGGTGATTTTCATTGTCTCCCTTGTCCTTTTATGTAATGTTCAAAATTGTTGCAATGAACCCATATTATTTATATTATCAGGAAAAAAGTTACATTTAATTTTTAAAAAATATTTATTCGTTTATTTGGCTGCGTCAGATCTTAGTTGTGGCATGTGCAGGATCTTTGCTGTGTTATGCAGACTCTGTAGTCGCAGCAAACAGGCTCAACTGCCCTGGGTCATATGGGATCTTAGTTCCCTGACCAGAGGTGGAAACTGCATCCTCTGCATTGCAAGGTGGATTTGTAACTACTGGACCACCAGGGAAGTCCCATATTTAATATTTTTAAAAAGGGAAAACACACAAATAGGATGCTATGACTGTGGGCAAAATGAGAAGGAAGAAGCTCATGGTGCTTGGGAAGGAATCACAGGGAAGGGACCTGCTCAGATGAACCTGAGAAAGCTTCCTGGAAGAGAAGCTCCTGAGCAAACAGACTTGGAACAGGAGAAAATTTGATGATAACAACCATGTACAACAGATGCAGGCAAAGAAAAGTGAAAGTGAAAGTCACTCAGTAGCGTCCGACTCTTTGGGACCCCATTGACTATTCAGTCCATGGAATTCTCCAGGTCAGAATACTGGAGTAGGTAGTCTTTCCTTTCTCCAGGGGATCCTCTTAATCCAGGGATCGAACCCAGGTCTCCTGCATTGCAGGCGGATTCTTTACCAACTGAGCTATCAGGAAAGCTGACGCAGGCAAAATATGCTTAAAGCAGTGGTTCTCAAACTGGAGGCCTGAGGGAAAAAGTCAGGGGCTCCATGAACATGAGTGGGAAAAAGTTAACATATCTCTTTTCCTTAATGTATAATTGAAATTTAGCATTCCATTCCATTTTGAGTGTAAACAACCTATACAGCAATATCACCAAGAACTAGGACTTTTTCAGCAGTAGAAACTTCAGATATTTTCAAATCATATAAAAACTGCTGCATATGTCTTCAGTTGAGTTCAGTTCAGTCGCTCAGTTGTGTCCGACTCTTTGCGACCCCATGAACCGCAGCACGCCAGGCCTCCCTGTCCATCACCAACTCCTGGAGTTTACTCAAACTCATGTCCATTGAGTCCGTGATGCTATCCAACCATCTCATCCTCTGTCGTCCCCTTCTCCTCCCACCTTCAATCTTTCCCAGCATCAGGGTCTTTTCAAATGAGTCAGTTCTTTGCATCAGGTGGCCAAAGTATTGGAGTTTCAGCTTCCATATTAGTCCTTCCAATGAATATTCAGGACTGATTTTCTTTAGGATTGACTGGTTGGATCTCTCTGCAGTCCAAGGGACTCTCAAGAGTCTGCAACACCACAGTTCAAAAGCATCAATTCTTCGGCTCTCAGCTTTCTTTATAGTCCAATTCTCATATCCATACATGACTACTGGAAAACCATATCTTTGCCTAGATGGACCTTTGTTGGCAAAGTAATGTCTCTGCTTTTTAATATGCTATCTAGGTTGGTCATAACTTTTCTTCCAAGGAGTAAGCGTCTTTCAATTTCATGGCTGCAATTACCATCTGCAGTGATTTTGGAGCTCAAGAAAATAAAGTCTGACACTGTTTCCATTGTTTCCCATCTATTTGCCATGAAGTGATGGGACCTGATGCCATGATCTTAGTTTTCTGAATGTTGAGTTTTAAGCCAACTTTTTCACTCTCCTCTTTCACTTTCATCAAGAGGCTCTTTAGTTCTTCTTCACTTTCTGCCATAAGGATGGTGTCATCTGCATATCTGAGGTTATTGATATTTCTCCCAGCAATCTTTATTCCAGCTGTGCTTTCATCCAGACCAGCATTTCTCATGATGTACTCTGCATATAAGTTAAATAAGCAGAGTGACAATATACAGTCTTGATGTACTTCTTTCCTGATTTGGAACCAGTCTGTTGTTCCATGTCCAGTTCTAATTGTTGATTCTTGACCTGCATACAAATTTCTCAGGAGGCAGGTAAGGTGGTCTGGTATTCCCATCTCTTTAAGAATTTTCCACACTTTGTTTTGATCCACACAGTCAAAGGCTTTGGCATAGTCAATAAAGCAGAAGTAGATGTTTTTTTTGGAATTCTCTTGCTTTTTTGATGATCCAATGGATGTTGGCAACTTGATCTCTGGTTCCTCTGTTTTAACACTCTTTATCTTTTCAAAATTACTATAGTTATTAAACTCACCATTAGATCAGGTTAATTAATATTTTAATAAAGAAATGTGTATTATTAAATCACAATTTACATGTTGCTATGTATATTTGATTTCCTTTATAATCCCATTCATTTTATCTTATGTATTTAAAAGCATTATTCCAAAAAGGGATCCAAGAAAGGAGTTCTGGATAGTCAAAGAGGTCCATGGCACAAAAATGATTGAGCATCTTTGCCTGCAAGAGAAGGAATGGCCCCAGGTATGATTATATCTTGTATAGAAAGTCACAATCAGTGGGAGAATTAACGAACCAATGAAAAAAATAACATCTCTTTTCCAGCTCACAAAGTCCTAGAGAGTTGTTTTGAGGGCACAGGCCACTAGGACTGATGCCAGACATTAAGAGGATTCTGGTAATTCCTCTAGTTCAGCCTTCCTGTTTACCAAGCAACTTGCTGGTTTCCGTGTGGCTTCCTAAGCAGTTTTGCGTATAAGGAGAGAAATCCAATTGGCAAACACGAGACTACTGTCAGCTTGTAACGTATTCAGATTTCTTATTTCTTTTTTTTTTTTTGGCTGTGCTGAACAACTTGTAGGATCTTAGTTCCCTGACCAGGGATCAAACCCTGGACCCTGGCAGTGAGATCATTAAGTCCTAACCACTGGACCACCAAGGAATTCCCCAGATTTTTTATTTCAAATTCAAGTTGAACAACACCAAATGCTGGTAAGGTCGTGGAGCAACAGGAACTCTCATTCATTTCTGGTGGGAATGTAAAATAGTACGGCTGTTTTGGAAGACAGTTGGGCAGTTTCTTATAAAGCTAAAAATATTCTTACCATATGATCCAGTGATCCTGATATTTACCCAAATGAGCAGAAAACGTATGTCCACCCAAAAACTTGCATGAAAATGTTTATAGCAGCTTATTCATAATTGCCCAAACTTGGAAGCAACCAAGATATTCTTTGGTAGGTAAATGGATTAAAAAAATTGTGATGTATTCAGATAAGAAGTATTATCTGGTGTTAAAAAGAAATGAGCTATCAAAGCTCATTTCTATCCATGGAAAGACACGGAGGAAACAAATGCATATTACTAATGAAAGAAGGAAACCTGGAAAAGCGACATACTGTGTGGCCTCAACTATAGAAAAGGCAAAACTGTGGAGACAATATAAACGTCAGTGGTTGCCAGAGATTGGGGATTGTAGGGGGAGGGATGAATAGGTGGAACACAGAGGATTTTAAGACAGTGAAATTACTCTGTATGATACTGTATATACAGTATGATATGATATAATACATGCCATCACATATTTGTCAAAACCTATAAAATGTAGAACACCAAGAGTGAACCCTAGGGTAAATTATGGGCTACTTTGAGTGATTATGCTATGTCAGTATGTGTTCAGAGATTGTGACAAATGTATTGCTCTGGTGCAGGATTTTGTTATAGGGGAGGCAGGATGTATAATGGACTCAGAAGGTATACAAGAACTCTCTATACCTTCTATTCAATTTTGCTCCAAATCTAAAACTGCTGTTAAAAAAACCCCAAAACTATATATTTTTAAAAATTCAAATTGAAATGTTTGTATCAGTCAGTGTGAGTTGGGCTAATGTGAGTCCACTGCTGAGAGATGGAGTCCCATCTAGTGTGCCAGCAGGGTCAGCATGTCTTCCTTCCCGGACTGAAATGAATGGACCCGGTGATTCTCTGAGCCTCAAATGGTCTTTTCTTTTCCAGAGGAGAATTTTTTCTCATCTGTGAATGCCCAGGCATGGTGTAATGTCGTTCTGTTTCCCCAAGGACTACTTCTACTCCCCTTTTGATTAGCAGAGATTGGTGCCCTGCTCTGAGATGGTACATGTCACCTGGTGCTGCGGGTCACTGCTCTTGCGTGTGTCTCACTTGACTGTGAGTTCCTCGGGAGCAAAGGTCATCTCTTTATCATGTTTCAATCTCCCCAGCAACTGGCACGTTAAAACTGTCCAGAAAAATGACAGTATCAGATCTGCGTTTTTGAGGCAATTCCACGGGCAGTGATGTGGAGGAAGGCTTGGGGAATAAGAGACTAGAGGCAAGAAGATCCTTGGCATCACTCCCACTGAAGGACGACGAGGTTCTACAAGAGGTTAGTAGCAGAGAGAGGGGCAAAACGGAAATGGAGGCAGAATCATTAAACTTGAATGATAAGTTAAATGGTGGGGAAAAGGGGAAGGAGGACTGGAAATCTGGAAACTTCCTAACAGGTCTTTTGGCACTAGTCTTTTCTCTCCTAAGAACTATACATGCTGTTTTCAACACACTGAGCTGATTAAAAAATTAGAATCTTTTCCTCTTCCACTCAGAAGCTTTCAGTTTCTTCCTGGTGATTCTTACCACAGTTATTAAGTGAAGTGAAAGTCGCTCTGTCGTGTCTAACTGTTTGTGACCCCATGGACTGTAGTCTGCCAGGCTCCTCTGTGCATGGAATTCTCCAGGCAAGAATAGTGGAGTGAGTAGCTGTTCCCTTCTCCAGGGAATCTTCCCAACCCAGGGATCGAACCCAGGTCTCCCACATTGCAGGTGGAGTTTTTACTGTCTGAGCCACCAGGGAAGCCCACAGTTCCTAAACAATGGTCTATAGAGTCCTCCTCCTTCCTCTAGCACCATCCCTTGCTTCCTTTCCTCCTGGAACCCAGTTCCCACTCTGCTGCCCTCTCTGTTGTGTCCTCTGCTCCAGCTCCACATGACACTGTCCCACCCCACTGTCTCTGCAGTTTCCATTCCCTCCACCTGGATCCCTTCCCCCAGCTAGTGACCTTGCTTCCTTCCAGTCTCTACTCAGTTGTCACCTCTTCACCATGGCCTTTCCAGACCACACTATTTAAAAGTGCAAAACCCTCTGTCAATTCCAAGGCTCCATTAAAAAGAATGAAATAATGCCATTTGCAACAACATGGATGGACTTAGGGGGTGTCATACTGAGTGAAATAAGTCAGACAGAGAAGGAGAAATGTCATATGACATCCCTTATATGTGGAATCTAAAAAGAAATGATACAAATGAACTTACTTACAAAACAGAAAGACACTCACAGACTTAGAAAAACTTATGGTTGCCAGGGGAAAGAGACAGTTAAGGACTTTGGGAAGTCATGTACACACTGCTATGCTTAAAATGGATAACAGCAAAGACTTGTTGTATAGCACATGGAACTCTGCTCAATGTTGCATGCCAGTCTGGGTGGGAGGAAGGTTTTTAGGGAGAATGGATGTATATATATATATATAAAAAATATATATATATATATATATATCTCAGTCCCTTCACTGTTCACCTGAAACTACCACAATGTTGTTAATCAGCTACACCCCAATACAAAATAAGAAGTTTGAAAAAAAATTTTTGAAGCTCCTTCCCTCTTTACAGTGCTCTTTTCCTTCTTGCTGTTTAACAAGCTATACATTTCAATTATTTTTCTATTGTCCACGTTATACTATAAGCTCCATGAGGGCAGCGATTTTTGTCTGTTTTGCTCACTGCTCTATTCCAGGGCCTAGATCAGGTCTTATCCAGCACAGAGTTGAATAAATGGTCAAAAATCAGTGGTAGATTTGGACTTGCCTGGCTGCCCAGTGGGTAAGACTCTGCACTTCCAATGCAAGGGGCACAGGTTTGATTTCTGGTTGAGGACCTAAGATTCCGGCATGCCGGAAGGCCAGAAAACAAAACAAAAAAACTATGGTGGATTGATGGACAGATTTTTTGTAACTTACGTCCTAAACAAGCCACAAGCTCCTTGGACGTAAGGCTTCTCTCATGATCCCTGTAGCACCTAGCATGTTTTGTCACGTGGCAGATGACCAAGTGGACCCTGGGGAGGGGGCTGTCCTGGATCTGATGCCCTAGGGCTCCTTTTATCTCTTTGGCCACCACCTTGCAGACCCACTTACACCCTGCCAGAAATTCAGTCTGGATAGATGACAAGCTGGTCCTGTAAAGAATGAGCACATTAAACACCATTCAGCAAAGACACCACCTCTGGGTAGCTAAACAGGCAGTACTGAAGCGCAGTCATTTATGGGGCCAAGATCATGATAGATTTCCCATGTTGTGAAGTGAAGCTGATAAACTCTACCTTGTCCAGATGCTGTTGGGATCTGGCAGGATGAATGTGACACATCCATGGCAATGCTTGTACATGGTGTGTGCCCAATAGATGAGGGCTATTAGATGATGAAATGGGATCAGCACTCTCCTATCCAATGCAGCGACAACAACATGGATGGTAATGAATATGTGACTCGTTGCAAAGTCCAAGGCCATGTAGCAGCCTTACCTGCTGCAGGTTCTGAGGGCACAGTTATTTCTTAAGACTTCAAGTAAGACCTTGCCAAGACCCACTCAGGCATTTCACGCAGCTCATTTCCTTCCTCATCCAGCAGCATCAATGACTTTAGACATTAAACATTAGAAGAATGTGTCATACTTTAAAACTGATTAGGACTGGGTCCAAAAATAATGTCAAAAGAATTCCCCGGTTCACAGATAATAGCCACTGCTGTGAGCCATTATAATATCACAATTAAAACAAGACGGGTGCTGCCATCTTCTCTGGCAGAGGGAATTCTCTCTTTACATGGAGAAAAAAATGTTGTCTCCACCACTAGCGAACTTAAAACAAGCAATGTGCTGTGTGCTCAGTCGTGTCCAACTGTTTACTACCCCATGGACTGTGGCCTGTCAGGCTCCTCTGCCCATGGGGATTCTCCAGGCAAGAATACTAGAGTGGGTTGCCATGCCCTCCTCCAGGGGTTCCCAACCCGGGGATCAAACACGTGTCTCCCGCACTGCAGGCAGATTCTCTACCACCCGAGCCACAAGGGAAGCCCTAAAGCAAGCAAATCATTGATCAATCCCATGAAAGCCCATGGGTTTCTCAGGTGACATTAGTGGTAAAGAACTCTCCTGCCAATGCAGGAGACATGAGAAACACGGTTTCGATCCCTGGGTTGAGACGATCCCCTGGAGGAGGGCATGGCAACGCACTCCATTATTCTTACCTGGAGAATCCCATGGACAGAGGAGCCTGGGGGGGTGACTATCCATAGGGTTGCAGAGTCTTACGCAACTGAAGTGACTTCACACACAAACACACATAAAAGCCTATATTTTGACATGGCCTGACTTTTCCTTTGAAGGTTTTACTTTTCCATTTCTCCCTTTTGCATTTCAAATTTTCCCTCCTATTATTTTTGGCCAACTTTTTGGTTGGCCAAAAAGTTCGTTTGGGTTTTCCCATAAGCTGGAAAAGGCCAAACAAATTTTTTTGCCACTCCAGTACTCCTCTTCAGCTCCTCCCCGCCACCCCCATCCCACCGCCACCCGCTTTTTGTGATCTCTCTCTTCTTTGCCTTATGTACCTAGTTTTCAGTGAGTTGCTTTATTTCCACCCCCACTAGTCCTTCCACGTGGGATCCCAAGTGCCTAAGCTCCTCTCCCCTCCTGTGTAACAGCTCTTCTGGCCTTTCAGTGATAGTTGATGCCACCTTGGCTCAGAGAGTTCATAACTTCCCTTAACCACCAAATCCACCGAGTTTAGAAGAAGCCCTGGTGCCTTCTATTTAATGGCTCTCAGACCAGGAAAAAGGCATGTTCAGTACACCCTTGCTCCCTTACAGCTGGAAAGAGTTAACATGCAAACAGCACTTTACAAATACTAAGCAGAGACTGAAATACCAGGAAAGGAAAGTGCTCTGCATGCTGCTGTGTCCTTTAGGGCGGTGGTGAGGCCATGGCTGGTGTGGGTATCCCACTGGCCCCGGGCCACGGGTTTCAGAGGGGGCTCCTGCCACTCCTCCTGTTGTGACCTCCCACCTCCACCGACCCGGGTGCCCAGCTCACCTGGCCAGCTCCAGCCCCTTGGCAAACACAGCACACCCCACAGAGCTGGACCTTGGCCCACTGCTTCTCAGCTGCCAACCAGCCAGGAGAACACCTGCTTTTCATTCTCTTCGGGGGAGTGTGAGGTTTCCCCTTGGGGGAAAAAAACCTGTGCTTGGGCTCTAACACTTCCCCTGGTTTTCTTTATCAACGTCTTCTAGCCTCACTTCAGAAGGTGTTCCAGTGAGTCCTGACCTCTGCTTTTCCCGGCCCAGGATCACTGCTGAGTCTCTACAGTCAGTGACAGAAGTTCCGTGGTCCATGACTTGCCTCTACAGTTTTGTTTTCCTTTGTCTACATTTGGTTGGCATAAACACTTCTGAAAAATGGGCTGCAGCTGATGCCTTTTCGTTTGGTTCCCTTTAATGAGAGGTTTATAAAACGACTCTTACTATGCAGAACACATGTTCTAAGTATACAGTTACTTGATGGATTGAAACAGTGCTGAGGGAGGCAGAACACGTGTTTTAAAATATTCCTAAAATACATAATTACTCCATGCACCAATTGGGTACGTAATATACATTTTAATATACCATTTAATTGCTGTTTACCTAGGAGACAGAAACCTTTCTGGTCTCTTGGCTTAAACTAGATTTTTAGAAACTGCCTAAATGCATATTTCCTGATTCATGCTCATCTCCTGGGTGAGGAATCCTTCTCTAAAGAAGCAGCTTTACATTTAAAAAAAAAGAGAGAGAGACAGAGTTAAATGCTCTGAGGTCAAGGCTACTAATGAAAAGACAAAGGTTATGCCTTTCATGACTTAGGGATCAGAATCTCAAAGATAGGCTTAGCCCAAGAGCCTTAAAAGTAATCCACATCACTGGAACTCACCCCCTCCCAATACCTGAATATTTTTTCATCATGACCTTTCTGATAAAAATGCTTAGGTTGCACCATGGTGTCTTCTGTAAAAAGAGAACATTAAGGAGATAAGGCTGGAGAGCTCTGTCTCTCCAATCCAAGTCCAAGGGAGAGCTCATGATCTTCTCCCTAAAAAGCTTGCTTTCCCCCCCAGGTTCCCGGTTTTAGGAAATGGTATGGATATCTACCAGTGTTCATGTCAGAAAGTAAAGTGCCTCCCTTTACTCTTTCCTCCTGCTCCCCTGCTCTCTCTAGTATCTTCATGCAATCAGAAACTCTCTGGGCATGTTATTTCACTTCTCTGTGCCTCAGTTTCTGTACCTATAAGATGAGGATTATACAGGGGCTCTGTATCAACCTAGAGGGGTGGAATGGGGAGGGAGATGGGATGGAGTTTCAAAAGGGAGGGGATATATGTTTACTTATGGCTGATTGAAGCACTAGCTGGAATCAAGATTGCCAGGAGAAATATATGCAGATGACACCACCCTTATGGCAGAAAGTGAAGAGGAACTAAAAGGCCTCTTGATGAAAGTGAAAGAGGAGAGTGAAAAAGTTGGCTTAAAGCTCAATATTCAGAAAACTAAGATCATGGCATCCTGTCCCATCACTTCATGGCAAATAGATGGGGAAACAAGGGAAACAGTAGCTGACTTTATTTTTTGGGGCTCCAAATTCACTGCAGATGGTGATTGAAGCCAGGAAATTAAAAGACGCTTACTCCTTGGAAGGAAAGTTATGACCAACCTAGATAGCATATTAAAAACAGAGACATTACTTTGTCAACAAAGGTCTGTCTAGTCAAGGCTATGGTTTTTCCAGTATTCATGTATGGATGTGAGAGTTGGACTATAAAGAAAGCTGAGCACCCGAAGAATTGATGCTTTTGAAGTGTGGTGTTGGAGAAGACTCTTGAGAGTCCCTTGGACTTCAAGGAGATCCAACAGTCCATCCTAAAGGAAATCAGTCCTGAGCATTCATTGGAAGGACTGATGTTGAAGCTGAAACTCCAATACTCTGGCCACCTCATGCAACGAGCTGACTCATTGGAAAAGACCCTGATGCTGGGAAAGATTGAGGGCAGGAGAAGAAGGGGACAACAGAGGATGAGATGGTTAGATGGCATCACCGACTCAACGGACATGAGTTTGGGTAAACTCCGGGAGTTGGTGATGGAGAGGGAAGCCTGGCATGCTGCAGTTCATGGGGTCACAAAGAGTAGGACACAACTGAGCTATTGAACTGAACTGAACTGATGGCTGATTCATGTTGAGATTTGACAGAAAACAACAAAATTCTGTAAAGCAGTTATTCTTCAATAAAAAATAAATTAATTTTAAAAAAAGAACCTTAAAAAAAAAGATAAGGATCATAATAGTACTTCGCAGTTTCCCTAGGTAAACACATCACATCAAATTGGGTTAGTTAATAAATGTATGAAATGCTATTGATACTATTGGGGCTCCCCTGGTGGCTCAGCAGTAAAGAAGTCACCTGCAACGCAGGAGACACAGGTTCAATCCCTGGGTTGGGAAGATCCCCTGGAGAAAGAAATGACAACCCACTCCAGTATTCTTGCCTGGGAAATCTCATAGACAGAGGAACCTGGCAGGCTACAGTCCATGGGGTTGCAAAACAGTCAGACATAGCAACTGAACTTTCAAACTTTCACCTAATAGTACAAATCACATAAGGTTGCTGCTATCAGCTTTAAATGTCAAGTGACTCACACAGAGTACATGGTATGTAAGTGTGTTCTTCCTCCCCCCCTCCTCCGTATACATTATCTTGAAAATCTGACCATCTCCGTAGCCAATATCCTGAGTCAAGCTGCCATTCCTCCTCACCTGTGTCCCTGACTGGTTTCTGAACATTCACTCTTCTGACCCCATCCTGCCACACTCTAATCTGTTCTTTGCAAGGGAGACAGAGCTGTCCCCTACATTCAAATCTGAGCATGCCGTTCCCATGTCTGGAAACTCCTCCATCATTCTGAGGGTAAAGACTAACTGTTATGTCAGGCGAGTGTATGTTCCTAGGTTCTTTGTCTCGTCACAACAAAGATGTGGAGTGATGGACATTAAAGCCCCCTCGGCATGTCACAGCTCTCGGGTCTTGGACAGACCGTGTTATAGCTCTCAGGTCTCGAACGGACCATGTTATAGCTCTTAGACAAATCAGTGTTACAGATCAGTGTTACAGCTCTATTTTATTTAGAAGATAGCAGGAAAATCCATCTTCCCGGCCTCAGGGCACATTGATACAAAGATGCGAAGACAAGAGTGCCCCAGTGGGCGGGCAAGAGAGAGAGAGGGAGAGAGAAAGAGAGAGAGAGAGAGCCCTTTGGCTCCTCTTTTTATATGTTTTTTTCCTTCCCCCTGGGCCTGCCCTATGCAAATTGGGCTTAGTCAGGAGTGCTGTTTTACCTGAAGTCCTCACTCCAGTCCTCGGACCTCCTTTGACCTTCCTTTGACCTTCGTCTGTTCTATTTTCGCAGGCTTTTCTCTTCCCTGTCTTTTAGCCACCGCCATTTTGGACTCCTTTTCCCTATTCTAACTACCTAACATTTTACAAATAGCTTTCAAAGGCCTTCATGATCCTGGCTCCTACTCCAGCCCCGTCTGAATTCTAGAAGACTGTGGTTACTAGAAATCTGACTTCAGCATGAGTGGTACATGAAGGATTAAGAGGTGTAGTCCCCCTTTCTGCAACAAGGGTACCCTCTCAACATGCCAGTTTCCAGAAAACCTGGAAAACTGCTGTCTCCCTCAAATTCTTCCTCTCCCCAAATCCCGAGACTCCACTGTTAGTTTTCTTGGCCTCATGAAACAATAGTACCCCCAAGAGGGGCGATACTTTCTTCTTTTCTTGGACGGACACCTGGCTTTTCCAAACAAAGGATAGAAATGTTCGGTTCATGGCCCAGAACAGATTGAGCATAGGCTAACAGGGGTTGACCACCTTGCTTCAAGTGACAAACCACAGAAAACCCTTAGTCTTGTGAGGAAAGTGGACACTCTTTCCGCCCAGGAATGAGAATGAGGAGCCACACACAGAAGAATGTTCTCACACTTGAGCATGCATCAGACTTCCCTGGGGGCCAGGGGACTTCTTAAAGCACATTGTGGGCAGCACCCCAGAGACTCAGACTCAGAGGATCTGGATGGAATGGGAGTGAGGTCAGCAGGCCTGTGGGAAACCACCCTAAGACCGTGAGACTCGCCCTGAGACCGTGGCATCTCCATGGCTGGTGTCGTGGCAACTCCTGAGTTTTACTTGCTTTATCTGCCCTCGTATTGAGGGGCAACTCAATGGACATGAGTGTGAGCAAGCTCTGGGAGATGGTGAAGCATAGGGAAGCCTTGCGTGCTGCAGTCCATGCGGTCGCAAAGAATTGGACATGATTTAGCAACTAAATGACAAGGCAGCCAGGTCAGAAAATGAAGCCTGCAGCCTGACAGATGAGGGAGACCAGCTTCATGGAGGGTGTGACCACAAGCAGGGTCCAGAGAAACAGCCACACCAGGGAGAGCTGAGGGCAGGGGGAGGTGGGGAGTATAGGTTTGGGGGCCTTTTGTCCTGACACCTCAGAGCCACTCACTCTGTGCCTGGCAGAGCCTTTAGTTTCTAAAGATCCAGAATCAGAGCCACCAGCTTCAAAAGTCTGATGGAGATGTTCCCCCTACCCCATTAGCAGCAGACACCAACATCCATGTCCATGTCCACCACTCTCAGAGCAGTTCACCCTTGCATCGAAGTCCTGTTCTCTTCGGGGGAAGACAAGGCCATGGGCTTGGGACCCACATTTTCACATGTGTGAGAGAAGGTTTTAATGATAGGAAGATAGGCAAGAGGGAAGTGAGAGGGACAGAGCCCCCCAGAAGGTGAAGGGAAATAGACAGGAGGGGGATATAGCCCCTGAAGAACATCTGTTTCCATAGTGATGGCCCAGAAAGGGAGCAGAGGTCTCCCTGGTATCAGGCCCTTGCTACCTGCTTCTGCCTAACAGGGAGACTGAGGAGGAAAGGTGGATGATGGACACTGACCCCTCAAAGACTTTCTATTTGCTGTAGCAGCAGAGGGGAGGGAAAATCTACATCATTCATGGCTGTAAACCTTTAGGCAGAAGGTACCAGGCAGGGTCGACTTATCTGAGCAGGGGTGACAGATGCTGGGTCAGACCTACTAGTGTTTAAGAGGACGAGTTTGGAGGTAGAGAGAAAGACAGCCTAGGGGCTGGAGCTAGGGCAGGTACAGCGGTTGGAATGGAGTTGAGGGCCCCTTCCCAGCACAAGTCAACTGGAGCAGCTGAAGCCATGTGCCCTATGAGACAAGCAGTGATCCAGTAATCAGGGAGACTGATTCCGTTTCCAGGGGAGTCTAAGAGGTGGTGATGCAAAAGTTGAGCTTTTCTGGTGCAACTGCTGACAAGGTTCGCTGTGGAAGAACTGCAAGACAAGATGCACAAGGTTGTCCACAGCAGAAGTGTGATAGCAGAGGATGCTCACAGAAAGGCTGAGCTCGGAATTCCAATCGTAGTTTGACTTCTCACCAACTGTGTAAGAGCAAGTCACTTAAACTCCCCATAACTATCATTTTTAAGAGGGGAAAATAATAGCACCCAGTCAAGAAGGTGGTTATGATCCCCAACTATGGATAGAACCCAGGCCCTTGGCAGTAAAAGTGCCAGGTCTTAACAATGGACCACCAGAGAATTCTTGATGATATATTATTAAGTGAAGAAATAAAACACATGTGGGTCACAAGCCCACTTACGTGAAAAGGAACCACTGTATTTTTCTCTGTGTTCGTGTTTATAAACACATGAAGAAGAATCAGGAAGGATCACGTGGTTAACAGTGGTGAATTCTGGGGAGTCGAATTGGGGAAGTGGGTAAAAGGGGATTCTGCCGTCTCACTCACAAGCATCTGGGCTGTTTGGGTATTTGTGGGTGCAGTGAGTGAGGAAAGTAAGGAATGTGGAGGTGGGAGGCACCCTTCTGTCTTAAGGGGCTGTGACCTGCAAACCAGGCTGTGCCAAGGTCTCAGTACCTACTTAGCTGTCCAGGAACCTCATGTGTGCCCTTGGGTAACATTCACTGAGCTTTCTCACTGTGGGTGACACTGTTTACAAAGCACACACTGCCTGCCTACTTGCTCCCTTTGTTCAGTGGCCCTTCTTCCCTCATGGCCAGGGCCACCTGCCTGACTTGGCCCCAGTCAGGGTCTAGCCCAGTTCAGGCTCCACACCAATCTAGTACCCAACTGGGGAAATAGGAAGAGCTGGTGACAAATTGTTTGGTGCTCAGCATTGAGTGAGGTTTGTTGTGTTAATCAGAGTGTGAAATTTAGCTGGACACACTCTAGTGGCACAGATGGTAAAAAAAAATCTCCCTGCAATGTGAGAGACCCAAGTTTGATCCCTGGGTTGGGAAGATCCACTGGAGAAGGGCATGGCAACCCACACCAGTAGTCTTGCCTAGAGAATCCCATGGACAGAGGAGCCTGGCAGGCTACAGTCCATGGGGTTGCAAAGAATCAGACCTGACTGAGTGACTAACACTTTAATTTTCACGACCATTTTAGGTAAAGAGTACCTTTCCCAGTGCTTCTGACAACTGGGAGTAGCCATATGACTAGGTTTGACCAATGAGTAGAAGTAATATACAAAGTTTCTGCCTCTTGAATTTCAAATAAAGTTTCCTCCCTATTCTCCTTCACCCGTCCTATGGGCTGGACCCCAACATGGTGCTGGTAAGCCAGCTGTACCAAAGGGCAAGGATAGCTGGAGCAACAACTTCAGACACAGTGAAGGGAGCTGTGAGCAGAGGGTGGGTTCCTAGACAACTTTGTGGAGCTGTAGAACCCTTCCTCTTTCTCAGTGTTGCTTGAGAGAGGAATAAAATTCTATCATGGAAGCCATGTTATGTTGGGTCTCTTTGTTACAACAGCTATATCCAGCTATGGGACTTCCCTGGTGGCTCAGACAGTTAAGCGTCTGTCTACAATGTGGGAGACCTGGGTTTGATCCCTGGATCGGGAAGATCCCCTGGAGAAGGAAATGGCACCCCACTCCAGTACTATTGCCTGAAAGATCCCATGGACAGAGGAGCCTGGTAGGCTATAGTCCATGGGGTTGCAAAGAGTTGGACACGACTGAGCGACTTCACTTCATTTGTCCAGCTATACCTTAACTAAAACATTGGGCTTCCATGCTGTTTGGATCAATCTCAAGCTCCACCTGCCTATAAATTCTCTGTGCTGGAGTCCTGGCTCCACTGACCTACAGCCCCAGCGAAACTGACCATCTTCCTGGATTTCTGACCATCAGCAACTCCAGGATTAGCAATCATCATACTTTGTCTGCCTGTCCCCACACCTCCGCTCTTCTGTGTGGAGCTGCCTATTGCCGACATCTTGCTGGCACTACCAAAGTTTACCTATTGCCATACCCTCTGGACGCTAAACTCTACCCTCACTGCTCCTTCGCTGGCTGGGCCTCCCCGGGGTCTGTCTACTCCGGGAGGAGATTTGCTTCTAGGCCCTGACTCCTCCTTGTCCATCCTGTCCTATAGCAATTAACGAGGCCATGCCTGGTTATGTCCTGAGATAAGTGGGGAAAGGGTTGCCAGGCTCCTGACAGGAAGCACATAATATGAGTGCTTAGTCTCCCCTGACCTGACACTTCCCTACCAGTCCCGAAGCCAACTGGCTTGCAGTCTGTTTGCAGTGTCAAACCCAGCAAATGAGTACCTGGGGCTTTGGTAATAGAGATACCTTTCACTGTTTGATGACTTATACTTCTGTTTGCTTTCCTTCACACAATTTGACAGTTGATAATGTAGCATCAGACACTGAGGATGACCTGAGGGTGGGAACTGCTTCAGGAACACAAAGAAATTTCAAGTTTGGGATGTACACGGGTCTGACTTCAGGTAAAGAATCACCCGGGCTCCTGGTGAGAAATGCATTCCATTAACTCTGCACAGTGGAAGGAAACTCACTCAGGGTCCTGAATCAGACAGCTACTATTTACTTATGCAAAACATTAAGACAAAGTCATTAAAGCCCCCATTCCTGGTAATTGTCTCAGAAATTGCGTTCCCTGGCCGAGCAATTAGTTTTATACAAAGCAAGAAGATACTCGGGTTAGTAATCTTGAGTTTTTATGACTCAATCAATATTTTGCTTGCTGCAGGCTGCTTTGCTAGTACAAATTTTGAGTACAGGGCATGTGGGGTATATAAATATTTAGCCAGCCATTGAAGCAGCAATTAATGAAATTACTTCTTCTATTCTTTACTTTGGAAGATACCGTTGGTAGTATACTAGTATGAGTGTTTATTTCAGCTCCTATCATGGACGGGAAACTAAACCGCTATTGTGCTGTATGATTTATCATTCTGTCCCTTTCCATATCCATACTGCAAACCTCTCTTTTAGATGCATCTCCTCCAAACAGATCTTGAATAACCTAGTCACTTGCCTCAGATGGTTTTGACCGGATTTTAACTCGGCAGCCATGCTTCTCTGTTTTAAGATTTGCAGTGTTTTGTGTGTGTGTGTCACTCCAGTACTCTTGCCTGGAAAATCCCATGGGCGGAGGAGCCTGGAGGGCTGCAGTCCATGGGGTCCCGAAGAGTCGGGCACGACTGAGCAACTTCACTTTAACTTTCACTTTCATGCATTGGAGAAGGAAATGGCAACCCACTCCAGTGTTCTTGCCTGGAAAATCCCAGGGGCGGGGGAGCCTGATGGGCTGCCGTCTGTGGGGTCGCACAGAGTCGGACACGACTGAAGCGACTTAGCAGCAGCAGCAGCTTGTGTGTTGTATGTGTGTGTGTTAATATCACCTATGTAACTAGGAGTCACAACCAGGACTAATTACTAAACCCTCCCTTTTAGAATAGAATGATTTTATTAAAAAAAATTTTTTTTTTATATTGGAGTATAGTCAATTGACAATGTTGTGATAGTTTCAGGTGGATGGCAAAGGGACTCAGCCATAAATATTCATGTATCTATTCTCCCCCAAACTCCCCTCCCATCTAGGCTGCCACATAACATTGAGCAGAGTTCCCTATGCTATACAGTAGGACCTTGTTGCTTATCCATTTTAAATTCAGCAGTGTGTATGTGTTGATTCCAAACTCCCTAACTATCCCTTCCCCACTATCTTCCCCCTCAAACCCCTATCTATCCCACCCCCCCACCCCACCAGCAACCTTAAGCTTATTCTCTAAGTCTGTGAGTCTGTTTCTGTTTTGTAAATATGTTCATTTGCATCATTTATTTTTAAATCCTGCATATAAAGGATAACATATACAATATTTCTCCTCTGTCTGACTTGCTTCACTCAGTATGACAATCTCTAGGTCCATCCATGTTGCCGCAAGTGGCATTATTTTAGAAGTGATGACTTCAAAAAGAAAAATTTGGGGTTTCCCTGGTGGTCCAGGGGAGGAGAGTCTGCCTTACAATGCAGAGGACACTGGTTTAATCCCTGGTCCAGGAAGATCCCACATGCACTGGGGCAATTGAGCCCATGTATGACTGAACCCACACACTGCGACTACTGAGCCTGAGAGCCTAGAGCCCTCCAACACCAGAGAAGCCACCACAGTGAGAAGCCTGCACACTAACAAATAGCCCCACTCACCACAACTGAGAAAGTTCCCAAGCATCAACGAACACCCACCACATCCAAAAAAATAAAAAAATAAACCTTTAAAAAAAAAGAGAGTGAGAAATCTACATAATGAGTCCAAATCTATCGCTCAGTTCAGTTCAGTTCAGTTGCTCAGTCGTGTCCGACTCTTTGTGACCTCATGAACCACAGCACACCAGGCCTCCCGGTCCATCACCAACTCCTGGAGTCTACCCAAACTCATGTCCATTGAGTCGGTGATGCCATCTAACAATCTCATCCTCTGTCGTCCCCTTCTCCTCCTGCCCTCAACCTTTCCCAGCATCAGGGTCTTTTCAAATGAGTCAGCTCTTCGCATCAGGTGGCCAAAGTATTGGACTTTCAGCTTCAGCATCAGTCTTTCCAATGAATACCCAGGCCTGATCTCCTTTAGGACGGACTGGTTGGATCTCCTTGAAGTCCAAGGGACTCTCAAGAGTCTTCTCCAACACCACACTTCAAAAGCATCAATTCTTCGGGTGCTCAGCTTTCTTTATAGTCCAACTCTCACATCCATACATGACCACTGGAAAAACCATAGCCATGACTAGACGGACCTTTGTTGGCAAAGTAATGTCTCTGCTTTTGAATATGCTGTCTAGGTTGGTCATAACTTTCCTTCCAAGGAGTAAGCGTGTTTTTATTTCATGGCTTCAGTCACCATCTGCAGTGATTTTGGAGCCCAAAAAAATAAAGTCAGCTACTGTTTCCACTGTTTCCCTATCTATATGCCATGAAGTGATGGGACCAGATGCCATGATGTTAGTTTTCTGAATGTTGAGCTTTAAGCTGACTTTTTCACTCTCCTCTTTCACTTTCATCAAGAGGCTCTTTAGTTCTTCTTCACTTTCTGCCATCAGGGTGATGTCATCTGCATATCTGAGGTTATTGATGTTTCTCCTGGCGATCTTGATTCCAACTTGTGCTTCTTCCAGCCTAGCGTTTCTCATGATGTACTCTGCATATAAGTTAAATAAGCAGGGTGACAATATATAGCCTCGATGTACTCCTTTTCCTATTTGGAATCAGTCTGTTGTTCCATGTCCAGTTCTAACTGTTCCTTCCTGACCTGCATACAGGTTTCTCAAGAGGCAGGTCAGGTGGTCTGGTATTCTCATCTCTTTCAGAATTTTCCAGTTTATTGTGATCCACACAGTCAAAGGCTTTGGCCTAGTCAATAAAGCAGAAATAGATGTTTTTCTGGAACTCTCTTGCTTTTTTGATTAAATACCAAAACAGTCCCTTCTTTCAACTGGTTGTTTTGTCTAAATCAAGATTTCCCAAAATGTGTTCCTCAGCATACGTATTCATGGGATGCTAAAAGAATTCTATTTTCTTTCTATTTGGCAAGTCAAGTGAGAAAAGGAAAAGGTGATATAACCTGGTTGTCAGTCACTTCTCTAGCGAAGAGACGTCTCGAGGATAAAGAACTAAATGTCCTCTGTCCTGTGCTTTTCAGGCTGAATTTTTAAGAGGGTTTTAACTCTAATGTGTCCTAGAAGAGAGCTATCAACTATTTGTACATTTTTCTAATGTGTGATTGCTTGCTTCTATTGTTTGGTTGTAAAACTGAATCAATATGACAAACACAGAGCTGCAATGGTTTTATTAAAAGGGGGGGCTCTGTTTTTTTTGAGGGGGGAATCAGGGACACTGACATGTGAATTGAGTATTGTTATATTAAGAAAAAATATTTTAATCTTGTTAGGCATGATAATGACACTTTCTGTAAGAAAATCCTTTTTATGGAGATATACTCTAAGGTATTTAAGGATGGAATAGCATGCTGTCTGAAATTTCCTTTAAAATACTTCAGCAAAAAAAAAAAAAAAAAAAGTGAGAGAGAGAAGCGGGGGAAGTGGGCATAGATGAAATAAGTAGGAAGAATAGTGATAGTTGTTGAAGCTGGGTGATGAGTAGGTAAATGTTTTTACAGCCTCTACTTTAATTTACATTCAACAATTTTTATAAAGCAAAGTTTAAAAAAATGTTCTGTGGTCAAATAGGATTGAGGAATTCTAGTTTTTGTAAAATTAATCAAGCATTTTTCTTTACTATAGGCCTTCTTATAACCTTCATATGTTAGTGTGTAGGTAAATCTTTTGGTTTTCCTTTGCAGAACATCTCAAAAGACTGATATTCTGCCAAATAAGCTAATATACATTAAGAAACACTGGCCTAAATTCCACTAAGAACTGATTCAGATTGAATTGCCTGCACCAATCACTGTTGGACTTTGTGACAATTTGCTTTTCTTTCTGTCTTCATCCATTTCATCTGTAGGCAACCTAGCGCTGGGGTGGAGTTTTAGGACCATCAGATGGTGTGAGGTTTAGACCTTGGCTCAGCCACTTATTAACTCTCTTATCTCAGGCATGTCATCTAACCTTTTCACTCCTCAGTTCCTTCATCTGTAAAAAGGATGATCATAGTACTTATCTCACAGAACTGTTATACAGAATAAGTTATCAATAGACAATGTCTGTAAAGTATTTCATGCACTACCCAATTCAGGTAAATGAAAGTTGCTCAGTCGTGTCTGACTCTTGGCGACCCCATAGACTATACAGTCCATGGAATTCTCTAGGCCAGAATACTGGAGCAGGTAACCTTTCCCTTCTCCAGGGGATCTTCCCAACCTGGGATCAAACCCAGGTCTCCCGCATTGCAGGCAGATTCTTTACCAGCTGAGCCACCAGGGAAGCCCATAATTCAGTTAGGTCCTCAATAAATCTGAGTCATTATTGTTATAATTCACTCTTCAAGAGCCAGCTTAGATTGTATTCTCTTTGTGAAGTCTTCTGACTTTCCTTCACTCAGAATGAATTCTCTTTTCTTCTTCATTCCAGTAGTTTTTATACCTTAAGTGTGTGATTAATTATAAATGCCTTGAAGATAGAGGCCATGCCTTACTCAGTTCCGCATCGCTCTAGCATCCCAACACAAGCAACCAAACCCAAAAAGGTGAGACAGGTGTTCATCCCTGCAGATTCATCTTTAAGTCCTTGAAGGACCCATATACACAGCTTACATATCATGGGTTAGCCACATCTAGCTGCAAGAAAGGCCAGGAAATATAGCCTTCATCCCATACCTCCCTACGCAAGGCTATGCTCTGTGTATCCACCTCTGTATCAATCTCCTGTGTATGAATCTATCCATCTATCTACATACCTTAGATGAAGTCAAAGGGTCAAGGCTCATCCTACAAAGAGCCCATTGCCTGCTCTCTGGTGGCTGGAAAAGACTCTCACTGCCTTTGTTGTTGTTGCTGTTGTTCAGTTGCTAAGTCATGTGCGACTCTGTCACCCCATGGATTGCAGCACACCAAGCTTCCCTGTCCTTCACTATCTCCTGGAGTTTGCTCAAACTCGTGTCCATTGAGTCAGTGATGCCATCCAACCATTTCATCCTCTGTCGCCCCTTTCTCCTCTTGCCCTCAGTCTTTCCCAGCATCAGGGTCTCTTTGAATGAGTCAACTCTTCACATCAGGTGGCCAAAGTATTGGAGCTTCAGCATCAGTCCTTCAAATGAATATTCAGGGTTGATTTCCTTTAGGATTGACTGTTTTGATGTCCTTGCTGTCAAATGCATTCTCAAGAATCTTCTCCAGCACCACTCACTGCCTTTAATAGTGATTTCAGTTTCCTGATGTTATAAATATCACTGGGCCTTTGACACATTAGAAAACATCTTTTGGATTGACACATTTGAATATATTTAGAAAAAATAGTATTCAAATCAGGGAAAAAAATAACACAAGTGCCTCTATAGCAGTACTGACCCCAGTAATGCACAGCAAGCACACACACTGACTATTTTGACAGGAAAACATGCAATATTTACTTTGGCAACAGCCAGATTTCACAGTTATTACTTCCCAGGACTAAGCTATATAGTCATACATCTTCCAAAAGAACATGCAGGCAGCAATGTGAAACCCAGGATTGAATCAAATTATACCTGTTTCTTTAGCATGAGCATGCTTTCTGTCAATTCCTAGGCATCTTTTCATTTGATTTTCCTGACGTGGCATATAAGTGAGAAATCAGGTTAATCCTGTAGTGAAGACATGCAAAGGGCAGAGACCCGATTGGAATAAGCTTTGGGCCAAAAGAGTTTAATTGAGTGTCTTTTCTTTTCTAGTTATGGTAGAAAGGAGCTAATACAATCAAGAACACAGCTCTTCAGTTTCCACAGAAATAACTAACTAATTCATGGAGAATAACAAAAAATCCACAGATGATCTAAAACCATCATATTAACTGTCACATTTCACTTTCTCCTTTGATGAAATTTCTCTCACCAGCATACAAGTATAAATGATGATTGCTTGTCTATTTTCTGTTTTTTCCCCTTTCTCTTATCACTTAGGGCATTTCTTCTTATTGAAATTAATAAAAATATATTAACTGAATATTTGCTGTGCAATGTAAGAAAGACAAACTATATGAGGCCACTGCTCTCACTAGGTTAATTTACAATCCAGTTGACTTTATTTATGATTTTTGTTCATTTTTAATCCAAATTATGGTGTACTGTATAACTACTATGCACCTTGGGTTTTTGCTTATGTATCATGAAAAGGGAAATATGGAATATACAGGACTTCCCAGGTGGTGCTAGTGATAAAGAACCCACCTGCCAATGTAGGAGACATAAGAGGCATGTGTTCAATTCTTGGGTTGGGTAGGTTCTCTGGAGGAGAGCATGACAAACCCACTTCAGTATTCTTGCCTGGAGAATCCCATGGACAGAGGAGCCTGGAAGACTACAGCTGACAGGGTCACAAAGAGTCGGACACAACTGAAGTGACATAGTAGTATGGAATATTCCTATAATAGGAACATGGAATTCAAAGGAAATACCTCATTTTTTTTAATAGCTACATAGTATTTCAGTGTATGAAAACAGCATAACTTACTTAACCAATCCCTAAATGATTCAGATTAAATCTTTTGCAATTGCAAATAATGTTGCAATGAATACTATACTTCTCCATTTCCCACTTGGGCAAATATATCTGTAGAATAAATACATAAAATTTGAACTAATGGCTTGCATGTCAGAGAGCATCTGCTCTTGTGATGTGACCTCTATTGCAATCAAAATAGCTATTGTCACACTGTCCTCCATGAAGGAAGATGATTTGCGTACTCCACAAACATATCCACTCATATATTTGGCACCTTACTGTTGAATGCCGTTACCAAACAAGGAAATTACCACATTTAATAAATTTTGCCAATTGAAAAGATTCAAAACTCATATTTTAAACTTACATTTATTTTATTATGAATGAGGACAAGTACTTTTCACATGTTGAAGCAGGTAATTAGATCTATTTCTGGATTCTCTATTCTGCTTCATTGATCCATCTGTTATCTGTCTTTTTCAGAGTTAAGAAGGATAATTCTTAAGTTATACAAAAGTTAGAAGGTATAGCTGAGCTCTACCACTGATCAGCTGTCTTGAATAAATCCCTTCATCTCTGCAATCTTAGCTTCTCCACCTATAAAATGAGCATTCAATCCCATAAGCTCCTTTACTCCTTGTAAGTTTGTTGAGTGTTAGGCTCTGTGCTGAGGATGCAAAGAGGGGCCAAATAAGACTCCATCTCTATTGTCACAGTGTTTACAGTCAGTGTGGGGAGGAGGCAGACACTATTCAAATCCTGACATAGATCATTGAGAGACTGTAGCAAAGGAAACTTAGGAGATACTGGGGAGGAGGGAGCCAGGAGAGGGCCGTAGAGATTTCTTTTGGAAGGAAGTGATACGGAAACTGAGGTCTGGTGGGAAAGGAATTAGCCAGGTGAAGCCAGAGGAGTGGTGAAAAGCGTTTTCCAGGTTGACTTTCTGCCACGTAAGGGCTTGGCATGAATGAAGAACTCTGTTCTGTAGCTGGAGCTAGAAAATGATGGTAAAATAGTAGGAGAGGAGGGGCTAAAGAAGTATACAGGAATCAACCCATGGAGAGACATGGACAGATATTTTGGTCTTTCTCTTAAGCATTTGCTTTGCCTGGGACCTATAGGAAGTAAAGTCTGCATTAAAGATTAAAGTGGTGACATTTTATTGGAAGGTGAAAGCCTAGGGCAGCGAGAGTGAGGAAAAAGGGAGGTGAGGCAATGAAATGCTATATATGTGTTATCACTCTGGTCACCAGGTCGCAAGGAGTCTCAACCGCAAAGAAACACAGCTGATCAATGGCCAGATATGTTGTTCAGCCCACAGGATTGCTCCAGGAAGCTTAAAAGGAAAATCATATTTCAGAGCAGTTCTTAGTAGGGAGAAAAGAGGGAGTAATTCATCTGCTTCATATTCTCCTTTCTTCTATTGCTCATTTGTTGGTTTCTCACACTGCAGAAAGCTAACCCCTCTGTACTTTCAGAGTGATTCTCTCAGCCCCTCTCTGGTCAGGTCAGAGGGGTGGCATTTTATTCAAACCTGGAAGCTGAGTTGTGGGTAGAATACCAACTGAGAGAAAAAGAAGGACGCACACAAGGGAATCTGAGAAGCACATGGAGTTTGTGTCCAACACACCATTAAAGGATTCCATGCAAGATAGTGATGTGGTCTGTCAACATTATGGGGAAGAACTTAAAGAGTGTTGAGAATGGATATGTGGGAAGCAGTTGTAATGATCCAGAAGAGAGTAGATTGTGTCTAGGGTTGGGGTGGTGGGTGTAGAAATGGAGAGAAGTGAATAAATGAGAGAAATTTTAGGAAGTAAAATTGCTGGGGCTCACAAAATGGTTGGGTTTGAGAAATAGGGAAAAATATTGAGAATGTCAGGCTTATGACCTGAGAAATCCAGTGGATGGTAGCATCATTTGCTGAGATAGGGATCTGAGGTGGAAAACCAAATTGGGGAGGGGCGATCTTGACTTGGAGCCTGGACTTGTGCCTATGAGCAACCTCACTGGAGATTTCGAATAGGCAAATGAATATATGAGTCTGATTGTTGGGGCTGTACACATGCATGGTAGGGATTGACTGTAGAGTGAGAAAGGGAAACTTAAAAACTTAAACATTTAATGGCTCTGCAGAGAATGATGGGCTTGGAAAGAAGACAAAGAATAGGCATCTGAAGTGCCTTAAGTAGACTCTTAATTTACTTTTCTAGTAATTATTTAAATATTGTTTGTTATGCATTTAAAAACAGTATTCAAAATTACATAGTGGCAAAGATAATCAAATATGTGGCTGTTTGCTTTTTGATCATATCAATAAACTTCTACAAACAACTTCTAAAACAAATAAACTTCTAAACAAACAACAACAACAAAAAGAACAGGCAAAGAAGTAGGAGGAAAATAAGAAGAGCTTCAGGTCCTTGAAGGCCAGGGAAGAGGTTTCAGGAGCGAAGGTTCCCAGAAAGGGTAAGGGAGGTAAGGACTGAGTCCTTTGCTTTAGCAACATGGTAGTCATTAGTTATTTTAGCCAAAGTGATGGAACTGAAGACTGAGAGGAGCTGATGAAAAGCAACCCATTCAAGAAATTTCACTGGGAAGGAGAAAAGGAGGAATAATAGCAGGAAGGGGCCTGGGGTTGAGACAAGTGTTTTGTTTTATCTTATGAGACTTGAGCATGTCTAAATGTAAATGGAAAGACTCGAACTCAGGTAAGGGTTGAATATACAGGGAAGAGGAGCCACGTTACAACCTGAGACTCCAAAGAGGACAGGAGGGGCTGGCATCCAGAACGTAGGTCCTGACCTCAGGATGGGAGCATCCACTGCAAAATGGGAGGAAAGGAAGGGAGATGGCGCCAGGGAAGGTGGGGCTGTAGCAGGAAGTTGAGGGTCTGCTTCAATGGCTTCCTTTTCTAAAAAGTAGGAGGTAGGTCATATGCAGAAATGGGGAGAGGGTGGGAGGAAGAAGGGTAGGCAAGAGAGTGCAGAGGGTTTGAAATAGAAGAAACTTCCAATTTAGTGATTGAAAAAACTTCCTTCATGGGCAGGTTGCAGGAGAGAGAACTGGGTGGAGGGAACAGGAGAAATGCAAAGGGAGGAAGGAAAGACAGGGCAGGGCCACAACCAACTGGCCAGCATCTGCCTCCCGGCTCACCTTTTAGCCAACTTTGGCTCTGATCTTCCAGGTCATAGACAAGGAAGCAAACAAGGTGGGTTTGATAGAGCAATCCACAGTTTTTGGCTTCTAGATAACTGGAAGAGGGTGTCATTTTTATGACTCACAAATATTAACACAAGGACCAATCCATTTCTGAAAACTCTTCCTTGATTGTGGCATCATGGTGATACTTCCCAGTGTTGACACTGGAATATAAAATACTGTGACCATCCACTAAAATTTTAATGCAGAAGTATGTTAAAACTCTTTTGTTCCCCAGGCTTTTCTTTTCAGCTAGGACAGGACCTGACTGTTTAACTTGTGGTTAAGGATTATTTGCACGGGGCACCTTGGTAGGTGAAATGTAGTGGATTTGGCGTTTTGCCCGTGGAACACTGGGCAGGAGCTCCAGTTACAAATTGCAGCTGTATAAAATAACAGGAAATGTGGGGCTTTGAAAGATTCCACTGGAAAGATTAATTATTTGGAAAAGAGTTATGCCACAGCTTCGTGTGCTTTTGGAGAAAAGGTGGCCTGCGCCATTTTTAATAGTGCAAAAGAAAATTCTGCTACTAGGCGAAAGAGTGGAAGAGAGGAGCTCTTGCTTCCTGGAGGGGCTCACATGTAGTTTTAAAACCATCTTTATTCTCTTTGTTGGAAGACGAGGAGTTGGAAATGAAAGCCAGATGGAATCCCAGAAAGATCTGAGGCTTAGAAAAGAGAAGATCAGTGTTTCCTAATTCTCTGAGACGACCTCCCTGTTTGTTTTTTTTCTCCCTCCCACCCCCCATCTTGTCCCTCAACATCTAATAATTTCCTATACATCAGCCCACCATGGACATTCATTTTTCTGTAGGCATAAGAATGTTATTCAAATAAACTCACAACTTCTGGGTGGACAACTCACTCTGGATTTAGCAATTCTGTTATGTCCAGAAAGATAAACCAGTGTTTATTACTCAGCTGGGACAACCACAGATGATCAGACAAGCTGACACACAGATAGACTTTCTGAGAATAACATGTTTCTACACATTTAAAATAAAATAACCCAGTCTCCCCAGTGTACTCTGGCTATAAACTGCCAAGAAACTGTAGGGGTGCTGGAGTTTGGGGGCCAAACGGCATTTTTCTGGAGTCCCTGAGACATTTGTTTATAACTGTCTATAGAAAAAGGATGTGTGTCTTCAAGTAGAGGCATCACTTTGTTTCACCTTGAACATCATTCATCTGAAGTCATCTCTAGAGAGATTTGTCTTGAGAGCTTACTTGAGCAATGAAGGGAAAAAATTTTCTCCATTTCTATATCTCTCATAGTTGAGCCTGACCATTGAATATGAGAAATGTTTGCTATACAACATGATGGGAAATGGGATGTTTAGGTCAATCAACTCTTTGGATTGATAAAGAGCAACTACTTGAAGACTCTATGTGCATTAATATATGCTTCATACCCAGTTTTGAACCTGTGAAACTCGGGCTTTCTGAGATGACCAGGACTTCAGGACTTGAGAATGTGTCAGTGAAGTGGGATGAGATGACTCATCACTGCAAGAGTCAATCTCATGCAAAGCAGGTGGGCAGTAAACTGGATATTTCCAGTTAATAGGGGACCAGAAAACCATAGTTCTGCTAAGTTTCTAATTGAATTTTTTGTCAGAAAAGTGTGTTTTGGGAGAGATTATGATGGAAGTGCATGGTTTTTCCTTATCTCTAAAATCTAATAGACTCTCATGGCTGCCTCACAGGTGAAGGGCAGGGATGATGTCTATTTATCCATCATCTCCATTTTCTGTGTTCCCTGCTCCACCTCCACCATCATCTTCTACATACCTTGACTCTGTTACCCGGGGTCTCTTACTCTCTTCAATAATAAATGTTTAATGGCCCTTGAGCTCTGGTTCTTCTGCCTTTTCTAAAACCAGCTTGAACATCTGGAAGTTCATGGTTCACATATTGCTGAACATCTGCAATCAAATTGCCAACATTCACTGGATCATTGAAAAAACAAGATAGTTCCAGAAAAACATCTATTTCTGCTTTATTGACTATGCCAAAGCCTTTGACTGTGTGGATCACAATAAACTGTGGAAAATTCTGAAAGAGATGGGAAAACCAGACCACCTGACCTGCCTCTTGAGAAACCTATATGCAGGTCAGGAAGCAACAGTAAGAACTGGACATGGAACAACAGACTGGTTCCAAATAGGAAAAGGAGTACGTCAAGGCTGTACGTTGTCACCCTGCCTATTTCACTTATATGCAGAGTACATCATGAGAAATGCTGGGCTGGAAGAAGCACAAACTGGAATCAAGAACGCTGGGAGAAATGTCAATAACCTCAGATATGAAGATGACACCACCCTTATGGCAGAAAGTGAAGAGGAACTAAAAAGCCTCTCGATGAAAGTGAAAGTGGAGAGTGGAAAAAGTTGGCTTAAAGCTCAACATTCAGAAAACTAAGATCACAGCATCTGGTCCCATCACTTCATGGATAGTAGATGGGGAAACAGTGTCAGACTTTATTTTAGGGGCTCCAAAATCACTGCAGATGGTGATTGCAGCCATGAAATTAAAAGACGCTTACTCCTTGGAAGGAAAGTTATGACCAACCTGCTGCTGCTGCTGCTGCTGCTGCTGCTGCTAAGTCGCTTCAGTCGTGTCCAACTCTGTGCAGCCCCACAGATGGCAGCCCACCAGGCTTCCCCGTCCCTGGGATTTTCCAGGCAAGAACACTGGAGTGGGTTGCCATTTTCTTCTCCAATGCATGAAAGTGAAAATTGAAAGTGAAGTCGCTCAGTCGTATCCAACTCTTTGCAACCCCATGGACTGTAGCCTACCAGGCTCCTCCGTCCATGGGATTTTCCAGGCAAGAGTACTACAGTGGGGTGGCATCGCCTTCTCCAATGACCAACCTAGATAGCATATTAAGAAGCAGAGATATTACTTTGCCAACAAAGGTCCGTCTAGTCAAGGCTATGGTTTTTCCAGTGGTCATGTATGGATGTGAGAGTTGGTCTGTGAAGAAAGCTGAGTGCCGAAGAATTGATGCTTTTGAACTGTGGTGTTGGAGAAGACTCTTGAGAGTCCCTTGGGCTGCAAGGAGATCCAACCTGTCCATCCTGAAGGAGACCAGTCTTGGGTGTTCATTGGAAGGACTGATGCTGAAACTCCAATACTTTGGCCACCTCATGCAAAGAGTTGACTCATTGGAAAACACCCTGATGCTGGGAGGGATTGGGGGCAGGAGGAGATGGTGACGACAGGGATGGGATAGCTGGATGGCTTCAGTGACTCAATGCACATGAGTTTGGGTGAACTCTGGAAGTTGGTAATAGACAGGGAGGCCTGGTGTGCTGCAGTTCATGGGGTCGCAAAGAGTTGGACACGACAGAGCGACTGAACTGAACTGAACGGCCCTTGTGTTAAGGGTTGAGAATGAGAAAAGACAGTTTCTGCTCTCAGAGGACATTCATTTTAGCTGAGGAGACATAAGTACATGTCAATCCAGAAGGGTGTGTGCTTGGAGCAGAGAATACAGCCCAGAGTTTGGAAGGAAAGAAACTGGAGTAAAAGAGGCCAAAACAGCTCTGCCAATCACTGCTTCATCTGAGCCCAAGAACAGAAGTCTGGAAGAGGCTTTGCTTTTATCACACCTGTTATGTCTGTCCACCACCTCTGGATGATATCAGAAGCACAAATCCCACTGCTTTTCCAGCCTTACTCAGGTGTTACTCAAGAGTCTCCTGCTAGACCAACCTCAGTGAAACCCTCACTGTGTCACTTCGTTTAAAGCTTCTTTCCTTCTCCTAGTCTTGGAAATCCTAAATGTCTCACATTTTTCTCTCTGTTTGTCTGTTTGTCTCCAGCCTCTGATTCCTCCAGGATGAGGTTTGAGGAGCTAAGATGGGTAAAGGGAAGAAACTGTCTACCTGACGGGGGCCGTGATGAAGAGCCACTGGGAAGTGGCACAGTTGTTGGAGAAGAAAGGGAAGCAAGAGAATGGTCATGTCCCAGGTCTTGAGTGAGTTTCTAGGACGGGCTGCAAAGTGAGAGGCCTTGGCTTTGAGCAGAAAGGAATTCAAGAGTGAGCCATGGTAAAGTGAAAGTGAGTTTATTTAGAGAGAAAGGACTTCCCTCATAGCTCAGTTGGTAAAGAATCTGCCTGCAATGCAGGAGACCTAGGTTCAATTCCTACGTCAGGAAGATCCTCTGGAGAAGGAAATGGCAGCCCACTCCAGTATACTCTGCCTGGAGAATCCTATGGACAAAGGAGCCTGGCAGGCTACAGTCCATGGGATCACAAGAGTCGGAAACAACTTAGAGAGTAAACCACCACCACCCACACATTCCATAGGCAGAAAGCAGCCCATCACTTGTTAGTTTAACAAGTCCTGTCCAGTACCTTTCTTTTAAAAAAAGTATTCTTGTTACCTGTTTCATCAATTAGGGGGCCTCAGCTGTGCCTAAAGTAACAAGAAAAGTCCTGTACTACCTCATTGTTATTCTTTTTGGGGGGGATTGTAATTTTATTTTCTTTTTGGTCTTTATATATATTTTTTGAAGTATAGTTGATTTACAATGTTGTGTTATTTGCAGATGTACAGCAAAGTGATTCAGTTATATTTATTTTTATCTTTATGTATTATATAAATATATACATATATGGATAAATGTATATATTCTTTTTAAGATAATTTTCCATTATAGATTATTACAAGATACTAAATATACCTGTTGGTTATCTGTTTTATATATAGTAATGTGTATCTGTTAATCTCAAACTCCTAATTTATTCCTCCCCACATCTTCCCCTCCCCCCACCATTATTCTTAATTGAGGAAACATCTAAAATTTGTGTAGCTTCCTCGGGACACCACTGACATTGTGTGCCATGTGATGTCACCCCCTAGAGGTGTGCAGCACAAGCCTGCACAGCTGAGCTGGCAGCCTTGTGATTCATGGTTTTGCTTTAAGAGTAATAGGCCTTTTAACATGTAGAGTAGCAGTAGTTATCATAGCAACCATTGCTATCTTTTTTTTAGCATTCCAAATGTACCAGTATATATTATACAGTATAGAATATACATTTTTTGCTCAGTAATAAGCAGTCAGGATTTGACTCTGTCTCCCCAGGCCATGCTCTTTTTTCTTTCTTTTGGATTCCAGCAGTTATTTTACTGATGAGCAAACTCCAGCTCTGAGAGATTGCACAGCTTGCTTTGAGTCACACAGAGTCTTCCAGTTTATTTCCCGGGCTTAATGTATCTGCAAGAATGTGACCTCAGAGGAGAATCTCAGGGAGAGGCATAATAATATTGAACACACACACAAGATATGGCTCAAGCACTTGTGGAATCTTTCTGTTCCTTTTCCTGCATGAATAGTCATCTGGGCAGAGGGGAGCCCTGCATGTGTTACCCACAGAAAGAGTTTGGTTCTCTTAACTTGGATTAAAAGAAAGAGGTTAAATATGAGGTGAACTCAATGCAAATCCAGCAAGTGAAACTGAAATTCTATAACCCAATGTGAAAGTCGCTCAGTCTTGTCTAACTCTTTGCAACCCCATGGAATAATATTGTCCATGGAATTCTTCTCCAGGCCAGAATACTGGAGTGGGTAGCCGTTCACTTCTCCAGGGGCTCTTCCTAATCCAGGGATTGAACCCAGTTCTCCCACATTGCAGGCGGATTCTTTACCAGCTAAGCCAACAAGGAAGCCTATATAACCCAATAACCCAATACTTGTGTGTTTTCAATAATGAATATTTAATGATTTTTTCTGATTAAAGATAATACATATATAATACAAAATTCTGAAAGAGATGGACATACCAGACCACCTGACCTGCCTCTTGAGAAATCTGTATGCAGGTCAAGGAGCAACAGTTAGAACTGGACATGGAACAACAGACTGGTTCCACATAGGAAAAGGAGTACGTCAGGGCTGTACGTTGTCACCCTGCTTATTTAACTTATATGCAGAGTACATCATGAGAAATGCTGGGCTGGAAGAAGCACAAGCTAGAATCAAGAATTCCGGGAGAAATATCAATAACCTCAGATATGCAGATGACACCACCCTTATGGCAGAAAGTGAAGAAGAACTAAAAAGCCTCTTGATGAAAGTGAAAGAGGAGAGTGAAAAAGTTGGCTTAAAGCTCAATATTCAGAAAACTAAGATCATGACATCCGGTCCCATCACTTCATGGCAAATAGATGGGGAAACAGTGGAAACAGTAGCTGACTTTATTTTTTTGGGCTCCAAAATCACTGCAGATGGTGATTGCAGTCATGAAATTAAAAGATGCTTACTCTTTGGAAGAAAAGTTATGACCAACCTAGACAGCATATTAAAAAGCAGAGACATTACTTTGCCAACAAAGGTCCATCTAGTCAAGGCTGTGGTTTTTCCAGTGGTCATGTATGGATATGAGAGTTGGACTATAAAGAAAGTTGAGCACCAAAGAATTGATGCTTTTGAAGTGTAGTGTTGGAGAAGACTCTTGAGAGTCCCTTGGACTGCAAGGAGATCCAACCAGTCCATCCTAAAGGAAATCAGTCCTGGGTGTTCATTGGAAGGACTGATGTTGAAGCTGAAACTCCAATACTCTGGCTACCCGATGCAAAGAGCTGACTCATTTGAAAAGACCCTGATGTTGGGAAAGATTAAGGGCAGGAGGAGAAGGGGACGACAGAGGATGAGATGGTTGGATGGCATCACCGACTCGATGGACATGGGTTTGAGTGGATTCTGGGAGTTGGTGATAGACAAGGAGGCCTGGTGTGCTGCGGTTCATGGGGTTGCAAAGAGTTGGACACAACTGAGCGACTGAATTGAACTAAATACATACTCACATTGAAAATTTATGTGATTCTGCAAAATATCAAGAAAAATGTAAAATCCCGTTATATGTGTTCAGTCACTAAGTCGTGTCTGACTCTTTATGACCCCATAGACTATAGCCTGCTAGGCTCCTCTGTCCATGGGATTTTCCAGGCAAGAATACTGGGGTGGGTTGCCATTTTTCCCTCCAGGGAATCTCCCCAACCCAGGGATGGAATCTGCATCTCCTGCATTTGGAGGCAGATTTTTCACCACTGTGCCCCCTGGGAAGCCCCTGTTACCCAAAAATTAATAGGCCTTGTTCACCATTTTAAAGCAGACAAAGAGAAATTGGACGTTTATTTGCTCCTTGAGACTGTCCTATTGGGGCTGAGGCTACAGGCATTTCTTAGTCCTAAGAAGACAGAGAAGACCAGAACTCACATTGTATAACAGGGAGAATGGCCTACATAAACCTGGATCTGGTGCTATTTTAGTAAAAACTGCTTTTCTCTCTCAATCTTCAGTTAAAAGTCAGTCTCTTTTCTCTTAGTTCAGCACTAAAAGTGATTTACAGACTTGAAAAACAATTCCTCCATTATATTAGGGGCTCAATATATACTCTCAGTTGAAATGGAATGAAATAGATGAACAATGGGGGCAGGGACCACTGTGAGATTTTATGAAATCCGGTCTGATGGAGGAATTAAGGCAAACATGTGGGTGGGTCAGACAGGTCTGGTTCTATTCCTCTTAACTGTTTGACTTTGGGCAAAGGTTCCACATGTGCCCAAGTAGGAAAAAATGAAAATGTTAGTCACTCAGTCGTGTATGACTCTTTGTGACCCTGTGGACTATAGCCCAACAGACTCTTCTGTCCATGGAATTCCCCAGGCAAGCGTACTGGAGTGGGTAGCCATTCCCTTTTCCAGGGGATCTTTCTGACCCAGAGATCCAACCCAGGTCTCCCACATTGCAGGCAGATTCTTTACTATCTGAGCCACCAAGGGAGCCCCACACCCAAATAAAAGTTGGCACCAAATATAACCAGGTACTGGACTTCCTCAGTGGTCCAGTGGTTAAATATCCACCTTCCAAGGCAGGGGTCACAGGTTCGATCCTTGGTCCAGGAAGATCTCACATGCCACAGGGCAGCTGAGCCAGTGTGCCACAACTACTGAAGCCTACACACCCTAGAGCCCGTGCTCTGGCAACAAGAGACGCCACTTCAATGAAAGCCGCAAGCATTGCAACAAAGAGTAGCCCCTACTTGCCACAACTAAAGAAAGCCCACACATAACAACAAAGACCCAGAGCAGCCAAAAATAAACAAACAAATAAAAGGCAGTACTGAACTTTCCAATGGGGGAAACCTTCCCATAATATTTTGGTCAACCTGGGCACATAAAACTTTTAATGAAGAGATGAAGTTGTGATTTGCTTTTGCAATATATGAATTTAGTTACACATCCAGGTGTAATACCATGGGGTCGCAAAGAGTCAGACAGGACTGAGCATGTGCACACGCAAGATATACAATACACACAGGAAATGCAATATAATAAAATAATTTCTAAATACTGCTTTTTTCTACTTTCATACTTCATTTCAATATCTATTGAAAGTCTTCGTGTACCTCTTGGTTGTCAGTGTCCTCACTGTGACTAGCCCCATGTATCAGGCATTCTCACTTTCATCTGGATTGTTGGAGGGTCTCTTAGACCTTTTATGGGATGCTTTTCCCTGGAATTTTTATCCCAAACCACAAAGTACCCATTTGAATAGCATTAGCCTGTTCATGCTTTCACTGGTCTCTTCAACATAACTACTCACTGTTCTGCTTTTTAAAGTGATCATAAAAAGCTTGTTTATAGCAACTTTCAGCATTGCAAATGTGAAGTCACATTCCCAGGATAACTAACAAATCTGTGTTGCATTTTCTCACCTCCTTTTGTACTGAGCTGGTGATCTCCCTAAGCTTCCAAAACTAGAAATTTATAAAGCATTGGTGTAACATGAGAGGCGCCTGCAAGGACCCTGTGATGTTGTGATTTATGTTAAGGAATATATATTTGGTTTTTGTTCTTATTTCTGGCTCAGAGCTCCTAAAACCCTTGGAATTTCCTAAGTGATAAGAGCCATAAAGGTAAAATGGGTATCTTTCGTTATTTCTGGAATAAGCCCCTTTTAACCACACCTGAGTTTATTAATGAGCTAAATGTTTGGAAAGCCCCAAGATAATGTAAAGATAGGGGCTGGTTTCTGGCGACACCAACCTTGTGATTAGGGATATAAAACTTCCACTCCCACCAGCTTGACCTCTGGAGAGGGGTGAGGAGCTGAAGGTTAAATCAGTCAGGGATAGCCAGTGATTTTGCACATGATCACATATGCATATGTAATGAAGCCGAGAGTGTCATGTCCAGAGAGGACATGAAGTCTCGGCTGCCTCTTTCCATGTAACTGGCCCCATACATATTTCCCATTTGGCCATTCCTGAGTTATATTCTTTTATAATAAATGGATAATCTAGGAAGTAGAGAGTTTCCCTGAATTCTTCAAACCGCTCTAGGAAATTAATGGAACCCAAGGAGGGGAACATGGGAGCCCCTAATTTGTAGCCAAATTGAAGCACAGGTGACACCCTAAATTTGCCATTGGCATCTGAAGTGGGGCTGTCTTATGAGACAACCTGTGAGATCTATCTCCAGATAGATAGTGTCAGAATTGACTTGAATTACAGGCACCAGACTGGTGTCACACAATTGCTTCATGTATGGAAAATCCACACATCTGGTAACCAGAAGTGCCAGAAGTATTAAGTGTTAGTAGGAAAAGAGGCACACAAGACTGCATTTTTCCTTTACAGACCTCAAAATAAAGTACTCTCCTCTCTTCTGGGCAGTCATTTTAGGGAGGGAAAAAACCTTGCCTTGCTGGTAGACATATATAGTGGTTAACATGTTTAGACTTTACATGCCCAGGTATAAAATGTAGGTAGTAACTGTTATAATTAACTGTGGACTCCTGGAGGGCAGGAATTTATTCCTGCATCTAATTAATTCATCTTTGTCCTCTGTGCCCAACACAGCGACTGGCTCATAACAAGTGCTCAATTATATATTTCTTGGACAAGTGAATGAATCCAAAAGCATTACTTAGTTTACAAGGCAGGCATCCATTTCTGTCGGCAAGACTGTCTTGACTCCAGGCTTTTCTTACAGGTTTGGGTGTGGGAACTGGCCCAAACCAAGTGATTATGTAAGCTAACATGTCACACCCATGACTATAGTCCAGTGCTTAGAGCAGTGCTCCACACACATGGATTTCCAAACCCACATAAGTTACAATGTATTCAATCAAGATGCTGATTTTGAATGCTGCCACCTCCCCTCCCTCTGGGCACAGCTCTGTAACTTCCCACACCTTGTGAAGTCCCAGCAGAGGCAGAGCAGAGGGAGACCAGTCTGGGCCTGCGATGGAGGTAGTGAACCCTAGACCCATGACTAAGACAACACCTGAGAATAAAGGACCAGCAGACAGAAACAAGTTTGAATCAAAAGGCCAAGAGAGTGTCGAATTTGGGTGGTGTTTCCATGGAAAGATCAGAACCCCCCATAGAAAGAAATCCCGAGAAAACTATAATAACCGGATAGGACATGGTCAGAAAATCCAGGTAAAGTAAAAGTTGCTCAGTTGTGTCCAACTCTTTGTGACACCATGGGCTATATAATCCATGGAATTCTCTAGTCCAGAATAGTAGAGTGGGTAGCTGTTCCCTTCTCCAGAGGATCTTCCCAACTCAGGGATAGAACCCAGGTCTGTCTAATTGCAGGCAGATTCGTCACCAGCTGAGCCACCAGGGAAGCCAGAAAACCCAAACTGAATTATATTTGCTTAAATGCCACTAGCCTGATTTATTCATTTATGTATGTTTGTCTGTGCTGGGTCTTTACCGCCGCATGCAGGCTTTCTCTAGTTGTGGTGGTGGGGCTGTTCTCTAGCTGCGGTACACAGGCTTCTCTTGTTGTGGAGCATGGGCTCTAGGGGACACGGGTTCAGTAGTTGTGGTGCACAGACTTAGTTGCCCAGCAACATGTGGAATCTTCTCTATCAGGGATCAAACCTTTGTCCCCTGCATTAGCAGGCAGACCACTGGACCACCAGAGAAGTCCCAGCCTGTTTTTTCAAGGAGACTTTACCACAAGCCCTTTGTGCATATGAGAGTATGTGTGCATATGAGAGTATGTGTGAGAGAAGCCTATACATAATGTGGTAGAAGGGTCCCAGCTTCTGCCCATAAGTGGCTAAAGAAACAGAGTTGATAGGGAAGGAGAAAGCAAACAATGGCCTCTCTACCAAATAGCCTAGATTGGAACCCCAGCTCTTCTACTGATCAGCTGACTAACTTTAGCCAAATTAGTAACATCCCTGCTTTTAACTTTCCTACTTTCTAATGTGGATAATACCAGTCCGACCTCGTGGGGTTGTGGTGAGGACTGCCTGAGTAGATGCATATTGGTGTGGGTTCAGTTCAGTTCAGTCACTCAGTCATGTCCGACTCTGCGCCCTCATGGACTGTAGCTCGCCAAGCTTCCCTGTCCATCACCAACTCCTGGAGTTTACTCAAAACTCATGTCCACTGAGTGGGTGATGCCATCCAACCATCTCATCCTCTGTCGTCCCCTTCTCCCGCCTTCAATCTTTCCTAGCATCAGTGTCTTTCAAATGAGTCAGTTCTTTGCATCAGGTGGCCAAAGTATTGGAGTTTCAGCTTCAACATCAGTCCTTTCAATGAATATTCAGGACTGATTTCCTTTATGATGGACTGGTTGGATCTCCTTGCAGTCCAAGGGACTCTCAAGAGTCTTCTCAAACACCACAGTTCAAAAGCATCAATTCTTTGGCTCTCAGCTTTCTTTATAGTCCAACTCTCACATCCATACATGACTATTGGAAAAACCATAGCTTAAACTAAACAGACTTTTGTTGGCAAAGTAATGTCTCTGCTTTTTAATATGTTATCTAGGTTGGTCATAACTTTTCTTCCAAGGAGCAAGTGTCTTTTAATTTCATGGCTGCAGTCACCATCTGCAGTGGCATGGGTTAAAGAGCCACAAAAGATTTGTTATTTCTCCCATCAAATAGTGGAGTCTATTTCCCCTTCTCTTGAGGCTGGGCTGTCCTTGTCACTGATTTTGACCACACGATCAGCAGAATAATGGCCTCCCCACAAGAGTGTGGAAGTTGGGTGGCAGTTTCATGGATGGGACAGAACCTTCATAACAGATAGGATATGATCAGAAAATCAAAATTGAATTTATGTTTACTTAAATGGATATCACTCCACCACCCAAGATGAGGGCACTGGCAAATCAGGTGTCTGGTGACAACTTGCTTTCTGGTTCAGAGATGGCTATCTTTTCTCTGTGTTCTCATGTGACAGAAGAGGTGAGGGAGCTCTCCGAGGTCTCTTGGGCCCATTTTATAAGGGCACTAATCCCATTTATGAGGGCTCCGCCCTCATGACCTAGTCACCTTTTGAAGGCCTCACCTCCAAATACTATCACATTGAGAATTAAGTTTCAATTATGAATTTAGGGGGCTACAACATTCAGTCTATAGTGGCAGGTATTAACACATCTGTGTTAGTTGGGATTTTTGTTGAACAAATATTCCTCCTTTCACCCTGTCACTGTGAGCAGAGCGGAGTTGGCCTCATGACTTGATTTGGCCAATGGGATGTTAACAGTGATGTTACTGAACCCAGACTTGGGTCTGCTCCCTCGTGCACCATAAAGGCACTCTACTGACACTGGGTTGTGGTGGAAGAACGTGCAGGGTTTTCTTCAGGGCACCACACAAGGAGTCCAGAGCAGCTAGTGCTCAAAACACCCAAACTCCTTGATGGGTTTCAGCAAAGCGTCTTTAAAGGCCAGGTGAGGGTAGTGTCACTTAATCAATCTTCAGGCTCCACTAGGTTTGAGGCCTACATACTCATGGTCACATGGTCATCAGGTAGTTAATTTCTTCTGTTTGGTGGGGTTTTAGCATCTGTAAAACAATTCGGAAAATGTGCATCAGATACTGTTATGTAGGTGCTTCAAAGAAGCCCTAAAGCAGAGCATATGGAGAGGGTTCTGTCCTGGGAAGGCCCCATAGGGTTCCGCTCAGTTACAGTGACATAAGCAGAGACTTAAAAAAAAAAAAAAATCTATTCATTTGATTGTGTTGGGCCTTAGTTGTGCTGTGCAGTCTTTTTTGTTGTTGTTATGGCACGTGGGATCTTCAGTTTCAGCATGCGAACTCTTAGTTTCCGCAAGTGAACTCTTAGTGGCAGCATGTGGGAGCCAGTTTCCCGACCAGGGATCAAACCCAGGCCCCTTGCATTGGGAGTCTTAGCCACTGGACCACCAGGGAAGTCCCAAGCAGAGGCTTTAAATGCCAACTTGGACTTCTGTCATTACCACAAGATGCTCAGGAGGCCTGGAAATGTCAGAAGAATAAGGGGTGTATGAGCAGAGGCACCTAGCCACCCCACAGACCTTTGAGTGTGGTCATACACAATCACTGTTTTATGCCACTGATCTGTGGGGTGGTTTTTAGGCAGCAACAGCTGATTGATACATAGTCTTTACGTGAGAAAACTGAGGTTCAGAGAGTCTTGTTTAAAAACAAGAAAAGCTCGTGGCAATGCTCATAGTAAAGGAAGCTTTTTATTTAAAGAGTCGAATGAGAGTTTCTATGAGTTTCCTAGGGCTGCCATGACAAGTTATCACAACTATGTGGCTTACAACCCTGGCAAAGTGTTCTCTCACAGTTCTGGAGCCTGGTCTGCTCCACCAAGGGGTCAGCTCTACCATGCTCCCTGGGAAGCCAGGAAGGACTCTTCCTGGCCTTTTTCTAGTTTCTGGTGGTTTCCAGCAATCCTTGGTGTTCCTTGATTTGTACAGATACACCTGCTTTTCAAAAGTTCACTTTATGCCACTTCACTGTTATGAAAGATCCATATTAGTACCTGTTTTCACTAACTGAAAGAAATCTGAAGAGAAATTTTGCTTTTACCCAAAAAAGATGAAAAGTGAAAATAGTGTTCAGCATTGTTCTTGCAAGGAGATCAAACCCGTCAATCCTAAAGGAAATCAATCCTGAATATTCACTGGAAGGACTGATGCTGAAGCTGAAGCTCCAGTACTTTGGCCACCTAATTCAAAGAGATGACTCCTTGGAAAAGACTCTGATGCTGGGAAAGATTGAGCACAGGAGTAGAAGGGGATGACAGAGAATGAGATGGATGGATGGCATCATCGTATCAACGGACATAGTTTGAGCAAACTCCCGGAGATAGTGAAGGACAGGGAAGCCTGGCATGCTGCAGTCCATGGGGTTGTCAGACACAGCGAATAAACAATAACAAGTCAAGCAGCAAAAATGGCCCTGCCAAGCTCCTTCCCGGGGAACTACACTCAGCCTTTCATCATCAAGCCACCATAGCTTTGAACTGTGTCTGTGAGCATCTGTGCTTTGTCTCGACTTATTTTGTGCATCTGTTAGCAAGATGTGTCCTAAGGTAATTGCTTCTGCACTTTACACAATCTTGGCTTATGAAAGGTTTCCTAGGAACTCTCTACTTTCAGATAGGAGGGAAACTGGTAGCTGCATCACTCCATTCTCTTCCTCCATTGTCACACAGCCTTCTTCTCTGCCCATGTCTTTGCATCTGATTCTCCTTCTCCTTTCTCATAGGAGGATGCCAGTCATTGAATTTAGCTCTCCACACCGCAATCTGGGAGCTTCCTTTGTGGATCAGATGGTAAAGAATCCACTTGCAATGTGGGAGACCTCGGTTCAATCCCTGGGTTGGGAAGATACCTGGAGAAGGGAAAGACCTTAAAGAGTGACATTATCTTAACTAATTACATCAGCAAAGACTCTATTTCCAAATAAGGTCACATTCTGAGGTTCTGAGTTGACATGAACTTTATGGGGAGGCACTACTCAACCCAGTGCAGTTCCTCTGTTTAATACTGAAAAATCAAAGAGATAGTTAGGCAGAGTGTGCTTGAAAGAAAACTTCAGGCAAAAATTCAGAGGGCATGGTTTAAACCTTGAGGGAAACAGGAGCCTTGGGGTAGAAGCTAAGACTGAATCTGTACGTAGATATTTCATATATCTGAGACGGTTTGGGAGCTACAAAAGAACACTGTTGAGTGCTCTTGCTCTAGGTTATGTAAAAGTGAGCGTTGCTTAATTTGAATAAAACTTTCAAGCCATTTTAGACTCTCACACCATGAGGTGCCATTTTCCATCCACTGGGTTCTCTGTCAGAACATTTTGTGATGCGCTTTTGTCCACATGAGCTCCTCACAGGAGGTGAGAAGCCCTGGACACCACCTTCCTAGTACCTGCTGTCCTCTGGATGATTAATTTCTGGGGGAGTGTATTTCAGAAGTTTGGGAAAACAACCAAACGTGCTGTGTGAGTCTTGGCAAGAATACTTCTGAATGTCTACAAACCGGCTATTTCAAAATCAAACTAGTGTGCAGACAAGTGCGTGCGTGCTCAGTTGATCAGTCGTGTCTGACTCTTTGTGACCCTATGGACTATAGCTGGCCAGGCTCCTCTGTCCATGGAATTTTCCAGACAAGAATACTGGAATGGGTTGCCATTTCCTACCAGACAAGACAAAGCTTGAAATCCTTGGCTAAGACATTGTGTGTGCCAAGTTCAGATGTAGAAGATACTACTGCTCAGGCTAGTTGATCCAAATACAAAACAGAATGCAAAATGTTCCTACTGTATCAAGTCCCACTGGCCCAGATTTTCTTTAACATTCATGGGGACTGGGGCCAGGCAGTGAAAGTGAAGTGAAAGTGTGAGTCACTCAGTCATGTCCATCTCAGTGACCCCATGGACTGTAGCACCCCCAGAATCCTCTGTCCATGGGATTCTCCAGGCAAGAATACTGGAGTGGGTAGCCTTCCCCTTCTTTAGGAGATCTTCTTGACCCAGGGATGGAACCCAGGTCTCCTGCATTACAGGTGGATTCTTTACCATCTGAGCCACCAGGGAAGCCCCAGTGTCAGGCAGACCTGGATGCAAATTCCGTTTCTGCTCCCCAGTAGTGATGAGACCTTGATGTGCACCTGCTCTGAGTCTCAGTTTGGAAATCTGCAGAATGGTCCTAACATCCATGTTAGACGGCTGTGTGAGGATTAATGACAGAATAAGTGTAAAGGGCTAAGAACAGAGCCAGGTCTGTAGTGGGCCCACACAACGTCCAAGTTCTGTTCTGTTGCCCTTATCTTCCTGTATAGAGACAGATGCCGAAGGATGGAGAGGTATCACCATCATTGATGTCATGGAGTCCCCAGGTGTTAGGATTGCGCATCCTTATTTTTTCATCCCCAGACTTTGTCCTCAGCACATACAAAAGGCTGGGGCAGGGAGACACCAGAATTGGCAACTTGGAAGGAGACTGGACAATGCAAAGATGAGGGATCAAAGAGACACAAAAGCACCAGGGAAGGAAGTGTTTGTTTTCTCTTTGGTACACAGTGGGCTTTTTGGCTTTATGGGAGGAGGCTGAGGCTTTGATGGTCCTGCAGAGGAAGAGTGGAAGACTGAAGGCTGGCTAAGGTGGCAGGCATCAAGAAGAGGTGCAAAGGGGGTTGAGAAACTAGGAAGATGGGTCAGGCCAGAAGAGCCTGGAGTGGTCCCCTCGGGCCAGACCTGGAGAGCAAGGCAAGTCCAAAGAGGACAAGTGGAGCTGAAACAAGCTAATCTAGTCCAGGTAATAAGAAGCTGGGCCACTTCACGTAACAATTAGGGCTGATTTACAGAGCTCTTGCCACAGCTGTATATCAACTCCTTTTATGTGCATTATAGCTCTACCAGGTGGTTACTGAGGCCCAGAGAAGTTGCAGTTGCCAGTTCCAAATATCCTTACCTTCTGGTATGATGCCCCTGAGGATTTCTCTGCTACACTGAACCTTCAAGTTGTGAACTAGGGCTGCCCTGTCTGATACTTAGCGGGGACCTTGCTTTTGGAGGACATATTTCTGCAGCTCAGCCTTGGCACCCCATGCCCAAGGTGATGGCATTTGCCCCTCCACCACAGGAAACAGACACAGAGACTCCAGCCGCACCCTTAGGTCCTGAACCACCCAGGCCTGCCCCTTCCTGTCTGTCCTCCTAGGGCAGGGAGAAGGCTGGCATGATTCTGGTGGTGATGGAGGGTGGTGAGGACATCGCCCCAACTCCTGAGGACACAACAGTTGTGTGTGTTACACAACTGGGAAGGTTTAAGGAGGCAGATCTTTTTTGTTCTATAATTATGGTTAGTAAAACATTCAAAGGGCAGATACCACTAGGAGCAAGAAGTAGGCGCTGACTTGAACTCACATTAAGTCTAAATGATTCTGAGAGGTGAGTTCAGAGCAACTGGGGCAGGGGTTGAAAGTGAGGGGCCAAAAGAATCCACAGAAGGAAGAAAAGGAAGGCTCAGTTTAACCAAAATGAACAATAGTTCCTCAAACTAGTCCTGCCTGGACGCACTCTTGAGGTCCATTTCCTAAAACCTCCAGATTTCAGCCAGGACAATGCAAGCCAAGCATCTGATTGAAGGAAGAGGGTGGGTGAAAGTAGTTGGATTCACTCACCGGACACAGATTTGCCAGAAAAGGAAGTGGGGGTGTCAGGGACATTATTTCCACTTCCTGGATACACATTCAAACAAGGAACTACGAAGTCCTAACAGGACAAGGCAATAAAATAATCGACCACCCCTGGGGGTACCACACCCAACATAATTCAGAGGAGAGTAAGAACTAGAAGTTGTATTTATAAGGCTTCCAAAGAGCGCTGCCTAGCTGTTACCTTAAATCTGAAGGACAACAAAGACCCTTCAAGAACACTTTTTTTATTTAAAGCCAGCTCTAAGAAGATTGAACATAACCGCTTTGCCTTTTAATAAAATTAAATAAATTCTGGTACACTCAGACTGTGGAACAAACACTATGTGACCTCTCCAGAAACTTAGCTGTTTTCTAGGTGGTGGTATAGAACGATTATCAAGATCAATGTGAAAAAGTCAGAAGCAGAAAAGTTTGGATAGCCCGCTATACAGTGTGCAAAGTACATTTAACTGTGTGTGTATGTTAGTTGCTCAGTCATATCCAACCCTTTGTGACCCCATGGACTGTAGCCTTCCAGGCTTCTCTGTCTACAGAATTCTCCAGGCAAAAATACTGCAGTGGACAACCATTCCCTCCTCCAGGGGATCTTCCCGACCCAGGGATCCAACCCAGGTCTTCTGCATTGCAGGCAGATTCTTTATCATCTGAGCCACTTTGGAAAACATTTTGGAATAATAAATAAGTAAAAGAGTATAAAATAAATTTTAAAATAATTTTGAATGATAATGAAAATGTAATTCCAAACTCAGGCAAGGCAAAAGACTCTCGGCCCCCTTCCTGGTAGATTAGTCCTGACTTCACTCACATGTGCCCGCCTGCTGGGTTCAGGACTGGGGATGAAAGAGGCTTACGTTCCAGCAGTCCCCAATCTGGCCTCATTTACTCTTCCTTCACACTGACCTCAGCCTCCTGTTTATCAATTGCTTCAGGACCTTTTTTTTTTTTTTTTCCCCAAAAACAAATTAAGCCACAGTTGTTCATCTGTTCAACAAAGTCTGCCCACTGAGCAGTCTGTGGGTCTGCAGGACTGGGTGTTGCAGAAGACCTGCTGGCTGTGAAACAGAAGGGGAGTTGTTTTATTTCAAGCCAGGAGTTTCCAATATGAGCAAGCATATTTCTTCTTAAAAAAAAAAAAAAGGGTGAAGACTTAATTCCTTGATCTCTTAAATTAAGGAAAAAGAAAAAACATACCGTTTTCTTCATACAAGGTGGTGACATTTTTCTTGCAGGGGGTCACAGATTGTCCCAGAAAGAAAAACTCAAGTGCTGTTCAACCCCAGTTTCAAATTTGATCCTGGGCATTCCCTTTGAGGAAAGTTGGGTGTCTGCCCAGGAAGTTTGGAATAGTGGCCAAGATTCACTCACATCTGGGATATAAGACCTCCTGGAGAAGGGGCAGGGAGGACCTTGGCATTTACTGAAGACCTACTGTGTGCTGGGCTCTGTGCTTGGTGCTTCTACCGTTATTACATTCATATCACACTAACTGTGAAGTAGATACTGCTAGTTGGCCTGTTTTACAGAAGGAAACTAAACCTCCAAGTGGTTAAGTATCTCCCCTGAGGTCACACTCTAGAAACACCCCAATATGTAGTGGCTTAAAACAACACGTTATGATTATTGCTTACGGTTCTCTGAGGCTCCACCACATGCTTCTCCTGACTTTTCTGCTGTGCTGTCCAGTGCTATGAGCCAAAGGTGTGAATGGGCATCGTGAATGGGCATCGCAAGGCAAGCTCAGTCACCGTGAGGCACTGAGATTCAGCCAAGGCCAGTCAAAGAGGAAGTCTTCCCTGGGCGACTGGGGTCACCCCACAAGAGGGCCTGAGCAGGGTGTGTCATTTCTGCAGCACCACTGCATCTTTTAGTCATTTCTCGAACACTCCACTGGGGCTTCCCAGGTGGCACTAGTGACCTGGGTTTGATCCCTGGGTCAGGAAGATCCCCTGGGGGAGGAAATGGCAACCACTCCAGTACTCTTGCCTGGAGAATCCTGTGGACAGAGGAGTCTGGCAGGCTACAGTCATGGGATCTCAAAGAGCTGGTCACGACTTAGCACGCACACACGCATGAACACTCCATTGGTGCCAGGCACTGCCTTCCTCCTCTTCTCATTCTGTACACCACTTCCCTGGCCTGTTACCTTCACTCCTCGGAGAGTCTCCTAAACCCCACTTCCAATGCAGTCATCTGCTTCAGGCATTCACAGAATGAAGAATCTTTACCATTGAACTTTTTAAAAAGATTTTAAAGTTGAGGGGAGGAGACAGCCTAAAGAATCTGAATGGGGCAAATTGGAGAGTTTAAAAAACACAATGACTTTAGACAGGGGCCTGAAAATGGTCTCAATCAATGTTTATTGAAAGATTAAGCAAACTTTACATTCCTGCTGTTGGTAAATAAAAGTATTTTTTTTTTCTAATAAGCTAATCATTAGAAGAGATTGCAAGAGGGAGTCAATCTTAATTAAGAGGGTAGTTTTCAAACCTTTTGTTCGATCCATTCCAAGTAACGGGCTTCTTACAAATTTCAAGAGTGGCTTAGGTATTTGTTAAAGAAAGTCTAAGATTTGTCTCCCATCTCCATTGGACAGGATTTCATATCGGTTAATTTATGTTGGCGCTTAAAAGCAATAACACTATTCAGCTTTGAAATAGCCCTTTTCCTAATTTTTTTATATTTAAAATGATCTTTAAACTTTTCACCCGTGTGTGTGTGTGTGTGTGTGTGCGTGCTAAGTTGCTTCAGTAGTGTCTGACTCTGCGACTGTATGGATTGTAGCCCACCAGGCTCCTCCGTTCATGGGATTCTCCAGGCAAGAATACTGGAGTGGGTTGCCATGCCGTCCAGATCTTCCTGACACAGGGATCAAACCCTCATCTCTTTCGTCTCCTTCATTGGCAGGCGGGTTCTTTACCACTAGCACCACTGGGAAGCCACCATACACCAAAAAGTGCCCTGGCAAAATGTAACTTAAGAATAAAATGTTGTGCCTTCATCTATCAAACAGAGATAGTAGTGGGTGTATCACTACTATATCATAGAGGGGTCACTGAGACTTAAATGAGATTGGTATATAAAAATATTTTGAGCAGTTTACAGCTTTTCCCTCTAGGTTTATTGCCTGGTGTCCCTTGCCCTACTCCTGACTCTGTCTGTAGTCTTTTCTTATCACCTGGAAGTCAGTAGCATTTATTGCCTCAGGTGAAGTGAAAGTTGCTCAGTTGTGTCTGACTCTGTGACCCCATGGACTATACCCTGATGCTGGGAAAAATTGAAGGCAGGAGGAGAAGGGGATAACAGAGGATGAGATGGTTGGATGGCATCACTGACTCAATGGACATGAGTCTGAGTAAACTCGGGGAGTTGGTGATGGACAGGGAGGCCTGGCATGCTGCAGTCCATGTGGTTGCAAAGAGTTGGACACAACTGAGCAACTGAATGGAGAAGGCAATGGCACCCCACTCCAGTACTCTTGCCTGGAAAATCCCATGGACAGAGGAGCCTGGTAGGCTGTAGTCCATGGGGTCGCTAAGAGTCGGACATGACTGAGCAGCTTCACTTTCACTTTTCACTTTCACGCATTGGAGAAGGAAATGGCAACCCACTCCAGTATTCTTGCCTGGAGAATCCCAGGGACAGGGGAGCCTGGTGGACTGCCGTCTATGGGGTAGCACAGAGTCAGACACGACTGAAGCAACTTAGCAGCAGCAGAAGCAGCAGCAGAGCAACTGAACTGAACTGGCTGGACTATACAATCCATGGCATTATCTAGGCCAGAATACTGGAGTGGGTAGCCTTTCCCTTCTCCAGGGGATCTTCCCAACCGAGGGATCGAATCCAGGTCTCCCACACTGCAGGTGGATTATTTACCAGCTGAGCCACCAGGAAAGCTGAAGAATATTGGAGTGGGTAGCCTATCCCTTCTCCAGGGGATCGTCTCAACCCAGAAATCGAACCGGGGTCTCCTGCTTTGCAGAAGGATTCTTTACCAGCTGAGCTATCAGTTGGATTATCTGTTGGATCATCGAAAAAGCAATAGAAAAATATTTATTTCTCCTTTATTGACTGTGCCAAAGACTTTGCCTGTGTGGATCACAACAAACTATGGGAAATTCTTCAAGAGATGGGAATACCAGACCACCTGATCTGCCTCTTGAGAAACCTATATGCAGGTCAGGAAGCAACAGTTAGAACTGGACATGGAACAACAGACTGGTTCCACATAGGAAAAGGAGTATGTCAAGGCTGTATATTGTCACCCTGCTTATTTAACTTATATGCAGAGTACATCATGAGAAATGCTGGGCTGGAAGAAGCACAAGCTGGAATCAAGATTGCCAGGAGAAATATCAATAACCTCAGATATGCAGAAAGACACCACCCTTATGGCAGAAAGTGAAGAAGAACTAAAAAGCCTCTTAATGAAAGTGAAAGAGGAGAGTGAAAAAGTTGGCTTAAAGCTCAACATTCAGAAAACGAAGATCATGGCATCTGGTCCCAACACTTCATGGCAAATAGATGGGGAAACAGTGGAAACAGTAGCTGACTTTATTTTTGGGGGCTCCAAAATCCCTGCAGTTGGTGATTGCAGCCATGAAATTAAAAGACGCTTACTCCTTGGAAGGAAAGTTATGACCAACCTAGATAGCATATAAAAAAGCAGAGACATTACTTTGTCAACAAAGGTCTGGCTATGTCAAGGCTGTGGTTTTTCCAGTGGTCATGTATGGATATAAGAGTTGGACTATAAAGAAAGCTGAGCGCCAAAGAATTGATGCTTTTGAAGTGTGGTGTTGGAGAAGACTCTTGAGAGTCCCTTGGACTGCAAGGAGATCCAACCAGTCCATCTTAAAGGAAATCAGTCCTGAATATTCATTGGAAGGTGAAAGGTTGTTGTTGAATCACGTGAATACACCGGGATTCTTGGCCCCCGGTGTATTGAGAAGAATTGTGAATTGAGAAGAATTCAATCCAGGGCCAGAGACAAGGCTTGATCGCTCAGAGCTTTTGTGTAATAAAGTTTTATTAAAGTATAAAGGAGATAGAGAAAGCTTCTGACATAGGCATCAGAAGGGGGCAGAAAGAGTACCCGCTTGCTAGTGTTAACAATGAGGTTATATAATCCAAAGAATGTCTGGAGGTTGCAAAGACCTCATCAGACCCACTCCCATAATTTGCATCTTAAGGTAACACTGTCCTCAGGCAAGATACATCCTTGTAAAGACCAGGTCTACTCCCATAATTAACATTTTAAGATAACAAAAGGTTGAATCCAAAGACTGTCCTTAGGCAGGATACATTATTGTTATATAATCCTAAGGAATGTGGAGAAAAAAAAAGCTTGTCCTTTCTTCCTCCTTGAGAATTCCAGACCCCTCTCTCCTTGGGGACCCCTAGACTCCCTATCAACTTGCCTAGGCACTGACTCTCTCAAAGGACTGATGCTGGTGCTGAAACTCCAATACTTTGGCCACCTGAGGTGAAGAACTGACTCACTGGAAAAGAGTCTGATGCTGGGAAAGATTGAAGGCAGGAGGAGAGGATGAGATGGTTGGATGGCATCACCTACTCAGTGGACATGAGCTTGAGTGAACTCCAGGAGTTGGTGATGGACAGGGCGGGCTGGTGTGCTGCAGTCCATGGGGTCACAAAGGGTCGGACACAACTGAGCGACTGAACTGACTGACTGACTGAGCTATCAGGAAAGTCCTATTGCCTCAGAGGTGGAATGATAAGGCAGAAAAAACAGAAAACTACTTGGGAGTGGTAAGACTGACGCTGAACAGCTAAAATTTAATCATGGAAGCATCAAGTTTGTGCCATAAATACTAGGAATGGGAAAACTGAGAACTAGTCAGGGATTATCAGGACTTTCAGGGAGGAGAGAAGCAGAGGGGAGGTGGTAGGTCAGGAGAAAGCAGCTCTTCCCACCCTCCCCCATCCCCTGGGTAAGAGAGGTGTGCTCAGGAATTTGTCAAACAGAAGCAAGTGCCCAGGAAGGGGAGGTGGGGGCGCATAGCTCTCTCCAGGTGTTGCAAACTGTGGCTTGTTCTAGGCGACACGGGGAGGTGGTTTGGGGGAAGCAGAGAGAACCAGGGCTTTAAGGTGTGGAGTGAAGGGTCACCCTAGGCAGAGGCCTGATGGAATGTTAAGTCCACACTTTGGACTGACAAAGTGAATCTGCATATCGAGACCTATTAAAAGGAGGCTGCCCCCCGGGCCTCGCCCAGAACACAAATCTAAACCTAAGTGAGCCGGCATGGAATCCTCATATCTACCAATCACAGTCCTCCAGCTTAGCTTTAGTTAGCTCACCTCATCCTAGAAAACAGGACCTGCTAGCCTTATAAGGAGATCTCTGACTTCTTAGCCCATCAGGTCCTGTTTCCTGTTTCTGGGAGGTCTTTTTAAACACGCTGTAAACTCACTTTTACCCAAATATCTGCGGAAGAGTACTCCTCTGCTTGGGAAGCACTGCATGCCCACCAGCCCACACCCCCCACCCCTGTATGCAGATTGATTTCCCTTGAGTAAAGGACATCAGACTCAAATTATTTTACTTTTGTCATTTGACAGGACGTAATGGCGGACGCTGCCTTAGTGAGAGGAGTAACCAGGACGTTTGAATCCAACTACTCTCCATCATCTGGGAACAGAGAAAAAACCTGGGATAGAGCAGGTGTGCTGCAGTCCATGGAGTCACCAAGAGTCAGACACAACTTAGGGATAAACAACAATACAGCAGGGACAACAGGTTAATATTCTGAACAGTCATGATGGGAAAATGGACACGGACAACCCAAAGAGGACAGCACTGGAGCATCTCCATGACTGGTAGGGTAAGTGCCTTCTTTTCTATTTTAAGGTTGATTTAACTGTTTATGGGCTTCTGGAGACTACTGTGTGTTCATCAAGGTCAGCTCCCTTTGGGGCACACAGTGAGACTATATTTCCTAACCTCTCCTAGGATGTTAGGTGGGATAATGTGACCAATTTCAGCCAGTGGAATGGGGCAGAGGTGACAGATGCTAACTTCCTGCACCCTAAAAGCCTCTGATATGATTCTCTACAACTGGAAGCAAAGTGCTTTGAGGGCTTAGGAGTCAGACAGAGCCACAAACAGGAGCCTGGGTTCCTGAGAAGCCTTTTGGAGAAGAGCCATACATAGGACTAGGACACTTGGGTTGGACTGTTCCTAAGAAAGAGATAAACTATCCTTTGGTTAAACCATTGAATCATAGCGGGTGTTTGACATAGAGGTCAACCCTAATATATACTGTATGAAAGTAAATTTGTTGAGATCCTTTCAAACATGATTGTAACTCCCTAATTCTGTACCCCTGCCTTTGTTCCCTGTCTTGCAACTCAGACATTTTTAGCATCTTTCCCAGAAGTCAGAGAGGCATGAGTGCAATAGCACCTTACTTGCCTCCTAAATGTTTTTTGGGATTTAAACATTTAAAAGAGTGAGCAGGAGATGGTTTCATTTTAGGAACTTGAAAATCCTAGGTTTAAAGAATTTTAGAAATGGAAGGCACACTTGTAGTTACCTGGTTTAACCATTAAAACAAATAAGGAGGAAACTGAAGTCTTTGGGGACACAGTACTGACATAAGTCCTCGAGCTGGATAGTACTGAAGCCAGAATCAGCACCCATTCAGAGCTCCGTTCTTCCTGCCTGTCAATACATCTGGATGTCTAGCACAGAATCACACTAACAAGTCAAGCTTTAGAACTGGACCAAGCTGGACTAAAATTCTGGCTTCCCTCTTACCAGGTGGACTATCTCAGAAATAACATGTAACATCTCTAAATAGCATTTAACCTCATCTGTAAAACGAAGATAATAATAGTACTTTCCTTTTAGTGTTGTTATATCAGCTAAACAGATTAATGCATTTAGAGGGCTTAGCACACATTTGACCCTAATAAAATTTTATGATGTTAGTTTCTGCCATTATTTAAAAGAATACCAATCTTATATCAAACAATGCAGTAGCCTTAACCGAACAACATCCTGCACAGCTGGTGGATCACATATTCTGCCTGTGCTTTTGAAGGAGTTCAGGACATGCCACCCCAAGATATTCAGCTTCAGTGTATTGATTATTTTGAGGTGAAGGTACTTGAAATGCAGAGAAAGACTTTCTCTGAATTCTTATCTGTCTAAAGACAGATCCTCCAAAAGGAACTCAATTGTCAAAAATCCCCTCCCCAAGGAAGGTGTTTCATTAACCTAGGAAGATCAACTCTTATCACAGGAGAGGAGACTGGAAGTCCACATCACACCCTGACAAACTTTGTCACAAACTATCTTTTCTCTCATCTGATCTTCTAAGGGCCCATTTATCTTTCCTAAAAATCATTTACTCTCCCCTAAGGGACCTATACAACCTTCTCTTCCCCTGTAAGAACACATAGAGTCTCAAATCCTACCACTTTTTTTGGTATTCACTTTTTTCCCCTAACTTGCCTCTGTCCACATAATATTAAAAATTAATAAATTTAAATATCTTTTCTCCTGTTAATTTACCTGTTATCTGTTATTTCATAGATCCAGCTAATGAACCTAGGAGGGTACAGGGAAAGTCTTTCCTCCCCTGTATTCCTTTGGGGGTGGGGGGGGCATTGATTCCTTACTTTGTATGCCTGACTCTCTCCTCTTCCAGATGGTGAATTTCTTATTGCCTTATCTTTTTCTGTGTCCCTCGGGGCCCAGGAGCATGACTTGACCAAAATAGGTGCTCCTGTGAAGTTTGTTTGGGAGCAGAGCCTGGCATAAATGAATATAAAGGGTTTGTTGAGTCTCTAGCACCCCATACTCAGCCAGATTTGACCAGTCCCCATGCCTGCCTCCCTCTTCAGGGCTCCAGCTCCTGTTTTGGTGAAGAGAAGACAGCCACTCCTGAATAGCTGGATGGCCTCATTAGAAAGACTTTGATCCTGAAGAACTTCTAGAGAAAATGGTAGCCCCAGAAGTGCCTAACCAGTTCTGGTCACCAGCAGGCAGATCTAGTTTCCTGGGCTCTTGCTGTCTAACACCTCAGGATGAGAACTGCTTCATGCAAATCAAAGGCTGGAAAGTCTTCATAAGACCAGCTCCTTGTACTGGGGCTTACAATTCCCATTTGCATATACCCTGTCTCTAGACCCTGGCCTTGCTTTCAGAATCCAGACCATTTTACTTTCTAGCAGCATCCCCAGAGCAGGAAGAGTTGGGGAGGATGAAAATCAAACTGACTGTAGCTCTGGGAAATGTGAAGATTTGAAACTACTTTTCTAAGAATCAGTCTCACTATTTGTTGATTTTGAGAATTATCTGGGTGAATCAGAATTTGCCAAGGCCCCTTCAGCCCAGAGATCCTAAGACGACTCGTTGAGCAGTAAAAACTCAAAACTCCTCGGGTTAGACCCCACTTGAGTAACCTAGACCTGTGGCCTCCTCCAGTGCCAATTGTTGGAGGCCCCAGAGGAGCACAGGAGCTCAGTCTTAACCCTCAAAGCCAGGGAGAGCATTGACATTACCACTCCTGCCAGAGGCTGAGGTCCCAGCCCCAAGGTACCCCCTGAAGTCCTCACTACCCTGTGAGCTGCTCTGTGGACCCCTCAGGTGGAGTAAAAGGAACCTCTCATCAGCACACATGGCATAGTGGCTTCTGCACACCCAAGTAACCTCTGCCCATGTTGCTACATGCACTTCAGACCTAAAGCCAGATCCTGTTACCCGGAACTCCTGTGAATACAGTGGGCTCTTTGGCTGAGCAAAACTGATTTAGTCTTCGGAGCAGCAGTTTAAGGGCTGATAGCTGTTTTCGAGGCTTAGTAAAAGCAGGAAGTCATCCTGGGGAAAATTTTCTTTGTTCTAAGAAGATACTTGGGTCAGGCAAATATAAGAGCTTAAAGATGCTCCGTGCCCTGGGGGAAAGGGTGCAGCAAGATCTTTTGTAGAAAACAAAGGCCTCCACCCTTCATCTGTGGAGTTGATCTCAAGGAAAAGAGGGGGCCAATTTGCAAGAAGGCCCAAGATCTCAGGGTAACTGAGGCAGCTAATAAGAAAGGAAGACAAGAACACCAACAGGAGCCCACCTCCAGGAAGGCAGCACTGAACATGACCTGGGATCAATAAGAAACCCTGATGGTACAAAGGCTTGTCTGATTCTGTCACCTCATGGCTTCCACAGCTACACTGTGAGGAAGTCTTACTTTGAGTAGCCACGAACCAGAGACTCTTAACCCTGCTGCATGTAAGAATCATCAAAGGAGCATCTAGCTATGGATGCTACAGCATTTGAATAGCTGCTGTATACCAACATTCATAGCAGCATTATTTACAATGATCAAAAGATGGGACTAATCAATGAATGGGTGAATAAGATGTGATATATACATACTATGGAATATTATTCAGCCTTAAAAAGGAATGAAATTCTGGGACTTTCCTGCTTTCCACTGGTTAAGACTCCATGCCTTTATTGCCAAGGGCACAGGTTCAGTCCCTGGTCAAGGAACTAAAATCTTACCAACCACTCAGTGTGACCAAAAAAAAAAGAAATTCTAACATGTGTTACAACATGGATAAACCTTGAAGGCATTATACTAAATGAAATAATCTAGGCACAAAGAACAAATATTGTATGATTCCACTGGTGTTTAGAATAGGTAAATTCATAGAGACAGAAAGTAGAATGGTGGTAACAAGGGACTGGGGGGAGGATGGGAAAGGGGAGTTATAATTTGATGGATATTATTTCAGTTTGGGATTCTGAAAAAGTTCTGGAAGATGAATAGCGGTGATGGTTGTCACAACAATGTGAAAATACTTAATGCCATTAAACTATTCTTAAAAATAGTTAAAATGATACATGTCATCTTATGTATATTTTACCAAACACATATGCAAAAAACAGTATCAGGGAGGCAATGTGGGACTTTACTTCTGTTAGGCGATGCTGAAGCCCCCAAATTTAAAAAGTGGGTGACAAGAATACTCTTTTCAAAGAAAAGTGGTGGACCTTCTAGGCAGGACTTTTAAATTGAAAAACAAAAATGACCTCAGCGAGGGTGGCTCAAAACACTAAAAACAACAAACAAAACCTACCAAGTTCTGTCCTTCTGGTCCCATTAGGCACTCATCTTCAAGCAACTTGTTCTAAATGTTAGCAGTAAATATACCAGGGAAGAGAGTTTCCCTGGAGTCCTGGGCATTTCCCTCTCCCTCAAGCTAAGTGAGGGGACTCAAGAGGTGGACTCAGAGTGCTTGACATGGGTTTCCCGTGATGGGTTATGCCATCCCAAAATATGCTATTTTGACATAAGAATTATTTTGAGCTTACAAATAGCTGTAAAAAGAAGAGAAGCGAAAAGCAAAGGAGAAAAGGAAAGATATAAGCATCTGAATGCAGAGTTCCAAAGAATAGCAAGAAGAGATAAGAAAGCCTTCCTCAGCGATCAATGCAAAGAAATAGAGGAAAACAACAGAATGGGAAAGACTAGAGCTCTCTTCAAGAAAATCAGAGACACTAAGGGAACATTGCATGCAAAGATGGGCCTGATAAAGGACAGAAATGGTATGGACCTAACAGAAGCAGAAGATATTAAGAAGAGGTGGCAGGAATACACAGAAGAACTGTACAAAAAAGATCTTCATGACCAAGATAATCACAATGGTATGATCACTCACCTAGAGCCAGACATCCTGGAATGTGAAGTCAAGTGGGCCTTAGAAAGCATCACTGTGAACAAAGCTAGTGGAGGTGATGGAATTCCAGTTGAGCTATTTCAAATCCTGAAAGATGATGCTGTGAAAGTGCTGCACTCAATATGTCAGCAAATTTGGAAAACTCAGCAATGGCCACAGGACTGGGAAGGTCAGTTTTCATTCCAATCCCAAAGAAAGGCAATGCCAAAGAATGCTCAAACTACCACACAATTGCACTCATCTCACATGCTAGTAAAGTAATGCTCAAAATTCTCCAAGCCAGGCTTCAGCAATATGTGAACTGTGAACTTCCAGATGTTCAAGCTGGTTTTAGAAAAGGCAGAGGAACCAGAGATCAAATTGCCAACATCTGCTGGATTATTGAAAAAGCAAAAGAGTTCCAGAAAAACATCTGTTTCTGCTTTATTGACTATGCCAAAGCCTTTGACTGTGTGGATCACAATAAACTGTGGAAAATTCTGAAAGAGATGGGAATACCAGATCACCTGACCTGCCTCTTGAGAAACCTATATGCAGGTCAGGAAGCAACAGTTAGAACTGGACATGGAACAACAGACTGGTTCCAAATAGGAAAAGGAGTACGTCAAGGCTGTATATTGTCACCCTGCTTATTTCACTTATATGCAGAGTACATCATGAGAAATGCTGGACTGGAAGAAGCACAAGCTGGAATCAAGATTGCCAGGAGACATATCAATAACCTCAGATATGCAGCTGACACCACCCTTATGGCAGAAAGTGAAGAGGAACTCAAAAGCCTCTTGATGAAAGTGAAAGTGGAGAGTGAAAAAGATGGCTTAAAGCTCAACATTCAGAAAACAAAGATCATGGCATCCGGTCCCATCACTTCATGGCAAATAGATGGGGAAAGGGTGGAAACAGTGTCAGACTTTGTTTTTCTGGGCTCCAAAATCACTGCAGATGGTGACTGCAGCCATGAAATTAAAAGACGCTTACTCCTTGGAAGGAAAGTTATGACCAACCTAGATAGCATATTGAAAAGCAGAGACATTACTTTGCCAACAAAGGTCTGTCTAGTCAAGGCTATGGTTTTTCCAGTGGTCATGAATGGATGTGAGAGTTGGACTGTGAAGAAAGCTGAATGCTGAAGAATTGATGCTTTTGAAGTGTGGTGTTGGAGAAGACTCTTGAGAGTCCCTTGGACTGCAAGGAGATCCAACCAGTCCATTCTGAAGGAGATCAGCCCTGGGATTTCTTTGGAAGGAATGACGCTAAAGCTGAAACTCCAGTACTTTGGCCACCTCATGCGAAGAGTTGACTCATTGGAAAAGACTCTGATGCTGGGAGGGATTGGGGGCAGGAGGAGAAGGGGATGACAGAGGATGAGATTGCTGGATGGCATCACTGACTCGATGGACGTGAGTCTGAGTGAACTCCAGGAGTTGGTGATGGACAAGGAGGCCTGGCATGCTGGGATTCATGGGTTCGCAAAGAGTCGGAGATGACTGAGCAACTAAACTGAACTGAAAGGCAATTGAGATGAAGCAGATACAAGAAAAGCTCTCTGCCCTCCCAGTTTGCCTAAAAAACGTAAAACTTGTTTATAAAGGTGTCCCCTTCCCTCCCTTCTGGGAAGGTCAGAAGTTAAACCCTGGAGATAACTCTCAACCTTTATCAACCTTGAGCACCAGAAGACTCTAAAACAAAACTTGCTAATATACCAGTCTTTATCTTCCAGTAGTTTCCCCATATGTTTGCCTTCCTACTATTTGCCCTTTGCCTCAAAGTCCTTTTCCTTTATCTGTGACTTCTCTAAAATTTTTCTTTTGTTTTTTTTTTTTCTTGTATCTGTGTGCTCCAAATGTATGTGTGGTACACACATCAATAAACTGGTTGTTTTTTCTCCTGTTATTCTGTCATTATCAGACTAATTTATGGAGCCCCAGCCAATGAACCTAAGATGGATAGAGGGAAGGAAGAATTTTTTTTCCTCTCTTGCACCAGCAATTGGCAGGACTGGAGCTGACTGCCCCTGCTTTTAATCTGATGGGTCTTATCAGAAAGAACTCAGAGGGACTAGAATATTTCCACATCATGAATATTGATCTCAGTAGTTACTCAGGTGCAAAAATTCATCACACTGTATACTTATGATTCATGTGCTTTGTCATATCTAAATTATACCTTAATTTAAAAATACCAAGCTTACCCCCTACCCCCATCCAAATTCTAGATTTAAATGGTCTGGGGCAGGGATTGGGCATCAATATTACTGAAGTTTCCCATTTAGGCCTAATATTGTAGCCAGTTGCAAGAAACACAAATAGGAGCTTCAGTATATCCTTGTAGGGACTGGCTGGCTGTTACGAAGTTCAAGCTCACTCTGCTCATTGCCCGACAAGCCAATAAAATCCTAGACAAGGTGTTGAGGCAAGGAATATGACTTTATTCGGAAATCCGTCTGACCTACAAGATGACAGACCAATGTTTCAAAATGACCATCTTGTCAGGGTCTGTATGCCAGCTTCTTTTAGAGAACAGAGAGGGGGAGGAGTTGAGAAAGTAAAGTAAAAAGCCCATTATCTTGGGAATATCTCCTGGGATGGCCAGTCTCTGGGAAGGAATGTGTTAATCTCTTCTTTCTTGCAGTTATTCACAGGTAGGCTCTTCACAGGTTGATTATATTCTTTGCAGCCAACGATGGAGACGCTCAGTACAGTCAGCAAAAACAAGACCAGGAGCTGACTGTGGCTCAGATCATGAACTCCTTATTGACAAATTCAGACTTAAATTGAAGAAAGTAGCGAAAACCACTTGACCATTCAGGTATGACCTAAATCAAATCCTTTATGATTATACAGTGGAAGTGAGAAATAGATTTAAGGGCCTAGATCTGATAGATAGAGTGCCTGATGAACTATGGACAGAGGTTCATGACTTTGTACAGGAGACAAGGATCAAGACCATCCCCATGGAAAAGAAATGCAAAAAGGCAAAATGGTTGTCTGAGGAGGCCTTACAACTAGCTGAGAAAAGAAAAGAAGGTAAAGGCAAAGGGGAAAAGGAAAGATATTCCCATTTGAATGCAGAGTTCCAAAGAATAGCAAGAAGAGATAAGAAAGCCTTCCTCAGCAATCAATGCAAAGAAATAGAGGAAAACAATAGAATGGGAAAGACTAGAGATCTCTTCAAGAAAATTAGAGATACCAAGGGAACATTTCATGCAAAGATGGCACAATAAAGGACAGAAACGGCATGGACTTAACAAAAGCAGGAGATATTAAGAAGAAGTGGCAAGAATACACAGAAGAACTATACAAAAAAGATCTTCACGACCCAGATAACCATGATGGTGTGATCACTCACCTAGAGCCAGACATCCTGGAATGTGAAGTCAAGTGGGCCTTAGGAAGCATCACTGTGAACAAAGCTAGTGGAGGTGATGGAATTCCAGTTGAGCTATTTCAAATCCTGAAAGATGATGCTGTGAAAGTGCCACACTCAATATGTCAGCAAATTTGGAAAGCTCAGCAGTGGCCACAGGACTGGAAAAGGTCAGTGTTCATTCTAATCCCAAAGAAAGGCAATGCCAAAGAATGTTCAAACTACCGCACAATTGCACTCATCTCACACACTAGCAAAGTAATGCTCAAAATTCTCCAAGCCAGGCTTCAGAAGAACGTGAACCGTGAACTTCCAGATATTCAAGCTGGATTTAGTAAAGGCAGAGGAACCAGAGACCAAATTTCCAACATCCATTGGATCATAGAAAAAGCAAGAGAGTTCCAGAAAAACATTTCAGATCAGATCAGTCGCTCAGTCGTGTCTGACTCTTTGCGACCCCATGAATCGCAGCACGCCAGGCCTCCCTGTCCATCACCAACTCCCGGAGTTCACCCACACTCACGTCCATCGAGTCAGTGATGCCATCCAGCCATCTCATCCTCTGTCGTCCCCTTCTCCTCCTGCCCCTAATCCCTCCCAGCATCAGGGTCTTTTCTAATGAATCAACTCTTCGTATGAGGTGGCCAAAGTACTGGAGTTTCAGCTTTAGCATCATTCCTTCCAAAGAAATCCCAGGGCTGATCTCCTTCAGAATGGACTGGTTGGATCTCCTTGCAGTCCAAGGGACTCTCAAGAGTCTTCTCCAAACTACACTTCAAAAGCATCAATTCTTCGGCGCTCAGCCTTCTTCACAGTCCAACTCTCACATCCATGCATGACCACAGGAAAAACCATAGCCTTGACTAGACAGACCTTTGTTGGCAAAGTAATGTCTCTGCTTTTCAATATGCTATCTAGGTTGGTCATAACTTTCCTTCCAAGGAGTAAGTGTCTTTTAATTTCATGGCTGCAGTCACCATCTGTAGTGATTTTGGAGCCCAGAAAAATAAAGTCTGACACTGTTTCCCCATCTATTTGCCATGAAGTGATGGGACCGGATGCCATGATCTTTGTTTTCTGAATGTTGAGCTTTAAGCCAACTTTTTCACTCTCCACTTTCACTTTCACCAAGAGGCTTTTGAGTTCCTCTTCACTTTCTGCCATAAGGGTGGTGTCAGCTGCATATCTGAGGTTATTGACATTTCTCCTGGCAATCTTGATTCCAGCTTGTGTTTCTTCCAGTCCAGCGTTTCTCATGATGTATTCTGCATATAAGTTAAATAAACAGGGTGACAATATACAGCCTTGATGAACTCCTTTTCCTATTTGGAACCAGTCTGTTGTTCCATGTCCATTTCTCCCATCCAAGTACTAACCAGGCCCGACCCTGCTTAGCTTCCGAGATCAGACGAGATTGGGCGCGTTCAGGGTGGTATGGCCGTAGACTCCATGTCCATTTCTAACTGTTGCTTCCTGACCTGCATAGAAATTTCCCAAGAGGCAGATCAGGTGGTCTGGTATTCCCATCTCTTTCAGAATTTTCCACAGTTTATTGTGATCCACACAGTCAAAGGCTTTGGCATAGTCAATAAAGCAGAAATAGAGGTTTTTCTGGAACTCTCTTGCTTTTTCCATGATCCAGCAGATGTTGGCAATTTGATCTCTGGTTCCTCTGCCTTTTCTAAAACCAGCTTGAACATCTGGAAGTTCACAGTTCACATATTGCTGAAGCCTGGCTTGGAGAATTTTGAGCATTACTTTACTAGCATGTGAGATGAGTGCAATTGTGTGGTAGTTTGAGCATTCTTTGGCATTGCCTTTCTTTGGGATTAGAATGGAAATGGACCTTTTCCAGTCCTGTGGCCACTGCTGAGCTTTCCAAATTTGCTGGCATATTGAGTGCAGCACTTTCACAGCATCATCTTTCAGGATTTGAAATAGCTCAACTGGAATTCCATCACCTCCACTAGCTTTGTTCATAGTGATGCTTTCTAAGGCCCACTTGACTTCACATTCCAGGATGTCTGGCTCTAGGTCAGTGATCACACCATCGTGATTATCTGGGTCATGAAGATCTTTTTTGTACAGTTCTTCTGTGTATTCTTGCCATCTCTTCTTAATATCTTCTGCTTCTGTTAGGTCCATACCATTTCTGTCCTTTATCGAGCTCATCTTTGCATGAAATATTCCTTTGGTATCTCTGATTTTCTTGAAGAGAGCTCTAGTCTTTCCCATTCTGTTGTTTTCCTCTATTTCTTTGCATTGATCGCTGAGGAAGGCTTTCTTATCTCTTCTTGCTGTTCTTTGGAACTCTGCATTCAGATGTTTATATCTTTCCTTTTCTCCTTTGCTTTTCGCTTCTCTTCTTTTCACAGCTATTTGTAAGGCCTCCCCAGACAGCCATTTTCCTTTTTTCATTTCTTTTCTATGTGAATGGTCTTGATCCCTGTCTCCTGTACAATGTCATGAACCTCACTCCATAGTTCATCAGGCACTCTATCTATCAGATCTAGGCCCTTAAATCTATTTCTCACTTCCACTGTATAATCATAAGGGATTTGATTTAGGTCATACCTGAATGGTCTAGTTGTTTCCCCTACTTTCTTCAATTTAAGTCTGAATTTGGCAATAAGGAGTTCATGATCTGAGCCACAGTCAGCTCCTGGTCTTGTTTTTGCTGACTGTATAGAGCTTCTCCATCTTTGGCTACAACGAATATAATCAATCTGATTTCGGTGTTGACCATCTGATGATGTCCATGTATAGAGTCTTCTCTTGTGTTGTTGGAAGAAGGTGTTTGTTATGTGCATTTTCTTGGCAAAACTCTATTAGTCTCTGCCCTACTTCATTCCGTATTCCAAGGCCAAATTTGCCTGTTACTCCAGGTGTTTCTTGACTTCCTACTTTTGCATTCCAGTCCCCATAAGCTATGCAAAAGCCTTTGACTGTGTGGATCACAATAAACTGTGGAAAATTCTTCAAGAGATGGGAATACCAGACCACCTGACCGCCTCTTGAGAAATCTGTATGCAGGTCAAGAAACAACAATTAGAACTGGACATGGAACAACAGACTGGTTTCAAATCAGGAAAGGAGTACATCAAGGCTGTATATTGTCACCCTGCTTATTTAACTTGTAAGCAGAGTATATCATGTGAAATGCCAGGCTGGATGAAGCACAAGCTGGAATCAAGATTGCCAGGAGAAATATCAATAACCTCCAATATGCAGATGACACCACCCTCATGGTAGAAAGTGAAGAAGAACTAAAGAGCCTCCTGATGAAAGTGAAAGAGAAGAGTGAAAAAGTTGGGTTAAAACTCAACATTCAGAAAACTAAGATCATGGCATCTGGTCCCATCACTTCATGGCAATTAGATGGGGAAACAATGGAAACAGTGAGCGGCTTTATTTTGGGGGGCTCCAAAATCACTGCAGATAGTGACTGCAGCCATGAAATTAAAAGACGCTTGCTCCTTGAAAGAAAAGTTATGACCAACCTAGACAGCATATTAAAAAGCAGAGACATTACTTTGCCAACAAAGGTCTGTCTAGGCAAAGCTATGGTTTTTCCAGTAGTCATGTATGGATGTGAGAGTTGGACTATAAAGAAAGCTGAGTGCCAAAGAATTGATGCTTTTGAACTGTGATATTGGAAAAGACTCTTGAGAGTCCCTTGGACTGCAAGGAGATCCAGCCAGTCCATCCTAAAGGAAATCAGTCCTGAATATCCATTGGAAGGACTGATGCTGAAGCTGAAACTCTAATACTTTTGTCACCTGAGGTGAAGAACTGACTCATTGGGAAAGATTCTGATGCTGGGAAAGATTGAAGGCGTGAGAAGAAGGGGACGACAGAGGATGAGATGGTTGGATGGCACTACTGACTCAATGGACATGAGTTTGAGTGAGCTCTGGGATTTGGTGATGGACAGGGAAGCCTGGCGTGCTGCAGTCCATGGGATCCCAAAGAGTCAGACATGACTGAGCAACTGAACTGAACTGAACTGAACTGAACAAAGGCATCTGTAGTTTAACAGTCAAGCAGAGGGGCAGGGTTCCCAGAGGCAGGCCATTATGTATAATTTTAAAATAACAAAAGCAAAGGTTAAAGTCAAAAGAAACAGCTACAGCATGGAGTTAGAATTGGCTCTTCCCTGCAACATGGTGACTGGTCTATGCCTGGCTTTTGGCAGCAGGACTATCCTCTGGGGACTAAGGGAATTCCAGGGGCAACTCATGGTGTGAGGGAGAGGAGCATTGTAATTTATAGACTCCCACCTGTCTCCCTCTATTCTTTTAATACCTCCCTTTCCTTTCTTCCCATGCAAATCAGCTTTGCAAATCCGTCGTTCAGGCCACTACATGGGACTCATCAGCTCTGCCTAGACATCAGAACCCCAGGGACAAGGGACTTCTACAGTAAAAGCCAAAAGTCCAAAGCTTCAGCCCCCAGGGCCTCTGGCCAGAGTATCACCTCAGGGTAAGCCAGGGAGCCAGGGCGTTATGACTGCAGGAAATCAGGGCCCACAGCTTCAGCCTGGCATTAGATACATGAGCTGCCAGAAAGGATATACACAGTAAGGCAGGTGGTGGGAGGATACAGACATTTCCAAGGACCCTGGAGAAGAATGAGTGAGATGATTTTGGCTGGGGAGCCCTGAGTAAATGCAATGTAAAAGCTTTGTGGCTATGGCCTAGGGAGTCATTGGAATGAGTATTTATGGTTATATTTTTCATTGAACTTGGCTAGGAGGCTTCAGAAATGAAATATTTTTTTTGGCACCAGAAGCCTTGTGCCAACCAGCATATCTCTAAATTAAGTAGTGAAGCAGACAGGCTTTGAGTTACTGGACACTAATTTCATGCCTCAGCATGAAAATTCAAGCTTCTTAGAATGAGTTCTCACAATTAGACATTTAAAAATATCTAATGAAGAAAGAAAAAAATGCAGTGATGTCTACTCAAGTAGCTGTTTAATGACAGAAATAGAAAGTGTAGAGAGTTCATCTGAAGGGTAGCCTATGTCAGAGAAGCCCCCTTCCATTCCTTGAAGGTCAGAGCCACCCTAAAGCATATCCAGCTTTCCTGAATAACTTCCCAACCAGTGAGTAGGGATGCAGGAGCCAGGTCAGCCAGCCTGAGCCAGCCTAGCTTCTATCCCCAGATACACTGTCCCTCCCTTATAAACCCAGAGAAGAGCAGCTCTGCTTAGATTCATTTGGACACAGAAATGGACTCATCCAGCAGCTACTGATCACCACACACAATGGGATGGCTGGGCCTAGTGGATGAGGTTGTTATAAGGTAAAATCATGATTTCTATAAAAATATGAAAAAATTGGACACGTATTAAAGTATTTATTTTGCTCAAATGATATGATGGGAACAGGCAGATAGATGCTGCTGTTGCAGAGAAGAAGCCAATTCTGACTCCATGTTGGAACTGTTTCTTTGCCTTGGTTTTCATTGCTTTTGTTATTGTAATCATACAGAATGGCCTGCCTCAGAGAATCCTGCCCCTCTGCCTGAACTAGAGTGCCTTGGTTCAGAACCCTGTCCACCTGTAGATGGCAGAAAGGAAGAGATTAACACATCCCCTACCTAGGAGATGTTTGCAAGATTAATGGCCTTTTTACTTTGCTTCCTCACTTCTTCCCATCTCTGATCTATAAAATAACCTGCCATCCATACCCTGATAAGATGGTTATTTTAAGGCACTAACCTGCCATCTTCTGCGTTAGCCAGCTCCCCAAATAAGGTCTCTTCCTTGCCTCAACCCCTCATCTCTTGGATTCATTGGCCTGTCATGCGGCAAGCAGAGCGAGCTTGGACTCAGTAACACTATAACTGATGCCAAAACTCAATCTCTGCACATTGGTGCCAAGTTAAATCTCAGACAGAGTTTTGGGCGAAGTAGAAAAGAATAGCTTTATTGATTTGCCAGGCAAAGGGGGCTACAGGAGATTAATGCCCTCAAAACTGTGTGTCCCAGGGACTTCCTTAGTGGTCCAGTGACTTAGACTCCCCTCTCCCATTGCAGGGGACCCAGGATCAATTCCTGGTCAGGGAACTAGATCCCTACAGGCTGCAACTAAGAGTTCATAAGTGAGTGGTGATAGCTGCTCAGTCATGCCTGACTCTGCAACCCCATGGACTGTAGCCTGCCAGGCTCCTCTGTCCATGGAATTCTCCAGGCAAGATTACTGGAGTGGGTTGCCATTTCCTTCTCCAGGGGCTCTCACAACCCAGGGATCCTGCATTGCAGGAGAGTTTTTACCATCTGAGACACCAGGGAAGCCTACTATTAAGAGACATTTCTAAGTATAAAGACAGGTCAACTTAAAAAGTATCAGCAGATACATGCTTGACTTTATCTTATAATTTATAGAAAATACATTAGAATGTGTAATGAGTTGATATGCTGCAACTAAAGATCCTGCATGCTTCAACAAAGAGGGAGCATCTCACATTCAACTAAGACCTGGCACAGCCAAACGAATAAATTAATACTTAAAAACAAAAGTGTGTCCCAACCCAGAGGGCCCTCATGCATTTTATAGCAATAGTTCAAGGGTGGGGTTTCTGATAAGGATCACAGTGTGTGCAGGGCCTGTATTCCTTTAATCTGGCCTCAAGTGGTCTCCTGAGGCGCTTCTGTGGGTCTCTAGGTTAACTTCTCTCCTGGAATGAAGAATGCTTCATCAAGTAGTTAACATCTTTGATTTTTGGAGGGTTTTAGTTCTGCCAATGCAGGAGATGTAAGAGAAGTGGGTTTGATCCCTGGGTTGGGAAGATCCCCTGGAGAAGGAAATGGAAACCCATTCCAGTATTCTTGCCTGGAGAATCCCATGGACAGAGGAGCCTGGTAGGCTCCATGGGGTCGCAAAGAATCAGACAAGACTGAGCAACTTCACTTTGCAACACTATCTATAGCGGCTAGCACAGTAGGAGCATAATAAATACCTTAGTCCTGCAGAAGAGCTCAAAGATACCCTCTGTGTGTCCCTTGAGAGGGAACCAGGACCCTGCCCCAAGGCCGCACTATTGTTTCTGAGTTACTCCTCCCTTGTCTCTGCATCCCCTCCCTTCTCTGATTAGCAACTGTTTGAACCTGCCCTTTGGAACTCAGGAAAGGTCATGGAGGTTGTTCTTTATTAAACAAGAAAAGGGAGACACAGAAACGCTTTCGTGCCCAGCAGCCCCACAATGTCCTGCTCAGTTTCATAACTGGTTCAAAGGAAAAGTAGAAACAGCACAAATTTACAGGGAGTTCTAATGTTGAGATGAATTGCAAATGAAGACAGAAGTGTTTTTTATTTTTCCTGCCTGTGTGGTGGGGTGGGAAGAAGTCAAATCTCTACCAGATAGGATACAATTTCCATATCTATCAGTTACTTATTGTCCCAGGTGGCACTAGTGGTAAAGAACCTGCCTGCCAATGCAGGAGACATAGAGACCAGGTTGGATCCCTGGGTTGGGAAGATCCCCTGAAGGAGGGCATGGCAACTCATTCTAATATTCTTGCCTGGGAAATCCCATTGACAGAGGAGCCTGGCAGGCTATAGTCCAAAGGGTCGCAAAGAGTCAGACACGACTAAAGCAGTTTACACACACACACACACACACACACACTCAATTACGTATAATTTATAGAGTTGAAAAGTATCTTAGAGACAATGGATGGAGCTTGAATCTCATAAGCTTGGAGAGTATACAATAGAAGACACAAATAGATAATTCAGTTTTCTGCTGAAAAAAAAAATTGTTTCTACATAAAACTCTTAACCTGAGGGAGACCCCCTTCCTTTGGTTAATGTTTCCTGAACACCAGCTCTTTTGAGCTTGCACCACACCCGTGGCCTCCTGACCTGGCAGGTGAGGCTGGATGCAGAAGCTCCTTTGACAATAAGGAGAGTTAGGGACTTAGGTTCCAGGTGTGATCATCATCATTAACTAAGAGCAGGAACAACATGGCCTCAGTCAAGTCACCTAACTCTCTGGTTCTCTGCCTTAAAATGAGGGCCAACAATTATGGGTGTTCTCTACGGTTCTTCTAGCTGTAAAGTTCTAGAATTCCATGTGATAAGAAGCTAATGTTCATGAACCTAAACTAGTCCAGGTTAGTTGATGTGTGTCTCTGCCGTGTCGGTCACTGCCCTGGGGTTAACCCGTAAGATACTATCCTTAGGGTTCTTTGTTCGGTATTCTTACTCATCCTCTCCCACCACCATTCTTACACTTTGGGCCCCCCTCTCCCCAGTCAATACTGTCCTTTTGACTGACTGAGAAGATCTCCCTCCCCTTTTTATTTGATTTTCCAAGAAGTGAGTAGTTGGAGAACGAGTCAGTTCTGTCCACCATTTTTCCTTCCATTCCAGATTCAGTGTTTTCCTGCAGCAGTGGGCCTGCAAAAGGGTTCCAAACATGGTGTGGGGGCTGGGAGACATCCAAAGACACCTCAGACAGGCTGTGTGGCCGGCTTGGGCTACACAACCAGGTGAGCCGTGCATCACCACAGGAATGACCAGGACACGTGCCACTTAAGGGGTGCGCCCAGCAAGCCCCACCGCTGAGCAGGAAAAACTGTGAGTCACCTGGGGGCGGGACGGGCGGCGGGAGGGAGCGGGGCGGGGGGGGGGGGGTGTCAGGGTGGAGCAGGGAGGTGTGGCGTATGTGTGCAACTGCTGGATGCCCCAGGAACAACGAACGTGACAACTCTCCCGCAGGCCTGAGACGGGCCTTGGCCGGCGTTTTGCTAGAGGTGGAGCGCACCGAAGAAACCCAAGTTCGCACCCGGTTCCTGCGAACTGAACCGGAAGTCCCCTGGCCCTCAGGGGCAGGAGGAGGAGGAGCCAAACAGGAGAATAAGGGGAAGGGAGAATCTAGTTTTCAGTTACTTCAGTCCTAAATTCTCCCCGAGACTGCCAGAAGAGATGCTAATGAAAGACGAATTGTGTGGCCAGAGTGTTTTCTTCGGACTTCTGCCCAGGGAACTGGATAGGAAGCCCAGAAACGAGGTCACCAGCACCATCCAATGGCAACTGGACACAACCTTTTGCTCGCTACTGACCCCTCCTAGAGAGATGGGAATAGCTAGTGGAGGGCCTGGAGGCCGCTGAATTAGACCTGGACCCGACTGTTCTTCAACTGAATATCTGTTGAAGGGTGGATCCCACCTAGACCGCAGGTCACAAGTTCAGAGGCCCAGACCTTGGCAATTCTCCTTCCTCCAAGAGGCCCCCAGACTTTTCACACAGAAATGTTCTTTTGCATGAATCTCCCTAACATTTTGTTCCAGGGAGATGGGGTGAGGGCATGGAGGAGCTTTCAGGAGAATGAAGTGAACATCGTTAGGTGTTAACAATGTCACCCCACCAATGGAGCAAAAGTGGGGTGACTTTTGATTTGGGGCCGAGGCTAGGGTCAGCCAGGTATCCTTAACAGTGATTTATGGATGTCCTGTACTAACTCTAGCAGGGGTGGCAGCAGTATCCCCACTGGAAGAGCTGGAGGGGCTGCAAACTGGCAAGGGCAGTGGGTAGAGAAATGAGGGCGTGGACTTCCGGTGCGTTGGATGGAGTAAGGGCTGTAGAGGGAGAGAGGCTAGAACACCTCTCCCTTCACACCCTCCTGTCCCCTGAAGGGTTAGTTTTTGCTAACAAGGTAAATGTAAATGTTGTCAGCCTTCTGGCAAAATGAGATTCTAAGCAGAACGGCAAGCAAGTGTAGACAAGGAAAAGAGAATGAATTTTGATGTGACTGTGTTGAGAGATGGATTAACTGTAGTGACTGAGGAGGACTTTGGCCTCAGTCTATTCAAAGCCCAGCTTGGCCACTGCCAGGCTGTGACCGTATATCTCTGAGGCTAGGCCTCAGAGACAAAGAGAGAGAAAACACAACACCTACCTTAGGAGGTTTTTACTCTTTTGTTTTTAATGATTAAATGATTTTAATTGCTTAGTGCCTCACAGTTCAGGAAATAAAACTTGGGGAGACAAGAAAGAGGAGTGTTAGTCAACTAAATGCTATAAAAATAACCCCATGTTGATTGTTTCTATGAGCTACACATTGTACATAATACAATGTAAGCATTCTACATAATCTCATTTAATCTTCTCAGCAGCTCTGCAAGGCAAGTACATGATGATCTCTGGTTTACAACTGAGGAAAATGAAGCACAGAGAGCTTAAGATACCTGACCCGAGTCACACAGCTAATAAGAGGTAGAGCCAGGACTCAAACCTGAGTCTGTCTGACTCCCAAATCATGGAACTTAATGATCACACTGATGGCTTCACAACACATGCAGGTCAAAGCATAGAAGAAAGGTCTTGGCCTAAGCCAGAGGTTGAGGAGTTGTGGGAATTTGATAATAGTTGAACCCATGGTTTTAGATGGAATCATCCAAAAGAAGTGTATGCAGTTGAGAAGGACTGCAGGAAACACCAACATATACAGCACAGACCGAAGAAAAGTGCTGGACAGGAAGAGCAGAGACTGAGCAGGAACAGCCAGAGAAGAAGAAGGGGGTCCAAGGCAGGAGGTGGGCTTCAGGGAGGGGGCTTGAGAACAGCTCCAGTCATGGGTCCTTGGAGAGTCTGACATACGCAGTGGTGGAGCAGAGTTCAAGTTGAAGGAAGAATTAGGAACAGACAGCAAGCAAGACTTATGGAGGGAAGGAGAGCACGTGATAGCTAGAGGTGGGTACAGATAAAAATCAGAATCCTGTGGATTTCTGATGAATGCATTGGGATGGAGAAAGGCTTCCTCTAGCAGTGGGAAAGGAGATGCTTCCTGAACAAGAAGGCAGGAAAATGAGGGGCTTTATGGGCAACAGTCCCTCTTATCTCTGTGAAATTGGAAGTCAGCTGCTAAAGGAATGTGGCAGGAGCGGAGTAGGCAGGTTGAGACCCACAGTGAATCTCTGAAGCCAGCACCGTGATGAAGTAGGTGGTAGATGGTGCCAAGCTAGCCAGATTGCATAACAGGACTTCCAAGTGGGGGTGAGCTAAGGTGGAAATTGGAGACCGTGCACTGGGAATGGCCACTCACCATTGTTGAATAGTGTCCCCAGAAGCCTCACCTACCATTAGGGCCACCCACCATCCATTTATTCAGTATATTTCTAGTTTTAGCACTTCACATCTGAAACTGCAGGAAGCCTCTCAGGGTCAAGCAAAGCTGGATGACATTTGTTGACCTAACTCAAGGGTGGGAGAGCAGCAAAGGTAGAGCTGCTCTGACCTGCTGCTGGGGACTTAGTGGGTAAGTATGTGGTGGCTGTTAAGGAGTAAGGATTGGAGGGAGCGGGCAGGAGAAGGGTGAAGGTGAACTACTGTGCAAGAATTCTGGGATGACATGAAAGACAGTAATAACAGAGAAGAGCAGACAGAACTGGAAAAGCCAGAAGGGTCATGGTTCTAGAGTTCCTGATGAGAGCAGAGAGTGGACTTAATGGAGAAAAATGATTTCAAGAACTGGGAGGAAGGAGCAAGGATGCTTCAGGCTGCAAATAACAAAAACCTGACTCAAACTGACTTAATGTGGAACTGTATTAAGTCACGTAACAGGAAGAACAGGTTTCAACATGGTTGATTCAGTGGCTCAACAATATAATCAAAGAATCAGGTTCTTTCCATTTATCTTCTCTGCCCTGCTACTTCATTATTGGCTTTATCCTCAGACTAGAGGCAAAATAGCCGCCTCCAGACATGACAATGTCCAGAGGAAAAAGAAAGACCATCTCTTCTTGAGTTCCTCTTAGAAACAAGAATATTTTTCTCAGAGGTCCCCTAGTGGACTTTTCCTTCACCTCTCATTGGCCAGAACTGGGCCACATGCTCATTTTAGAACCAGTCAGACGTACTCTGGAGCATGGGGTGGGCCAGCTTCCCTTGAGGCACATGGCTGCATGAGGGAATGAGTAGACCTTAAACAAAATTAAAGTTCTGTTAGAAAGAAGTCGAGGTGGTTGCTGAGTGCAAAACCAGCCATGTCCATCATGGATGCAGCAGTAGGCAAGTGGGATATGAATGTTATTATGAATATTCTACTTTAGTTCAAGTTTTTTTTTTAATCTGCTCAAATGCTTACTGGTTCTCTTTTGCCTGTGAGGTGCATTACATACTCATGGGCTCTAACCAATACTGCAGTAAACCTCCCACTAAAATCCTCTGCATTACCCAAAGGGTGTTGAACCCCTAATCCCAGAATACACCTAGTATTAGGTTGGCTAAAAAGTTTGTTCATATTTTTCCATTACATCTTATGGAAAACCTAAACAAACTTATTGGCCAACCCAACATTTTCCTACTTCCTCACCTTTTCTAGCCCTTGGACTATAACCCCCCACCCCACAGATACTCTTAGCAGATACCCAGACCCTACCCATCTATCATTGTGCTGTATATGTACTAAGTCGCTTCAGTCATGTCTGACTCTTTGTGACCCTATGGACTATAGCCTGCCAGGCTCCTCTGGCCATGGGAATTCTCCAAGCAAGAATACTGGAGTAGATTGCCATGACCTCCTCCAGGGGATCTTCCCGACCCAGGGATCAAACCTGCATTTCTTATGTCTCCTGCATTGGCAGGTAGGTTCTTTACCACTAGTACCACTTGGGCCTGGCTCAAACCCAGTTGCCTAGTCTATAACCACATAATATTTTGCCCTGAAGAACCTTCAAGATCATCCAGTCCAGCATCATCTGTCTTCAGGGATCTTCCCGTGTAGACATAGCTCCTGGAGAGTGGGTCCAGTCTGATACTTCTCAGGGGTCCTCTTAGCCCCCAGCACAATGACTAGTACACACAACAGATGCTCACTAAGCACTTACTGACTGACAGATGAATCAATAACTGCTCGCAGGCCGAGGAGTGTGTGTAACCTGTCCTCCTTTGAATCTGCAGATGGGCTCTCAGGAGAGACAGCTGAAGAGGTGGGAAGGAGGCTGGCTGTGAGCCAAGAAGTCACTGCTGAGCAACCTGGGATGTCAGGGCGGGAAACAAGAGCGAGTACAAAGCTGAAAGGCATGGAAATGATCACTCCTCAAACGAACACATTAAACCGCAGATGATATAACCCTTGACTGTCTTCTGAGATACACTATGGTGTCATCTCTGCTGAAATGAGACTGTCTACTACCATCCCTATCACTGGACATTTTTATCCCAACCCTTAAGGATCTTTTTTGGGAGGGAAATGAGCAAGCATCTTTGAAATGATCCACAGAGACTTCCCCATGAAAGCCGCCTTTCCCTGCCTGGGGTGAGGGGCAGGGAGCGCTGGGTGGAAAAGACACTTTTATTCTTGATGGGCAGCGGCAGCAGAATGAGGTCTGGATTTCCCCTGATCATTTTGGATTTCCAAAGAGCCTGAAAGTTGGATTTCCCTGGTGGTCCAGTGGTTAAGACTCTGTGCCTCCAATGCAGGGGGCACAGGTTCTATCCCTGGTCAGGGAACTAAGATTCCACATGCCATCTGGTGTGGTCAAAAAATAAAAACATTTAAAAAGTCAATTAAAAAAAAGAGATCCTGAAAGTTCCTGTGGACCCATTCCAAATGTTATGGATAGGTTTTGGTTCAGTGATTAATGATCCTGACTAGGCTCATTGGTTTGGGGGGTTAATTAACCAGTGAGCAAACATTATTGAGAACTTGTTTACTGGGGGACCCCAGAACAAGCCTAGGAGAAGATATCCTGTGGATTCCATGTAGTTGAGACCTCAAGGTTAATGAACACCTGCAACAGTTAAGAGAGTGATGTGACCATAATGATCTGTGCAGCTCAGACTGCCACACCTTCCCAGCACCATCTGCCTCCAGATTCTATACAAAGACTCACCACCCCTGCTGTTGGGGTGGAGGCCACCCAACTGAAGAGGATGAGGGGCTTCTCCTGGTTACAGGGTTGTAAGGGGAGCAACAGGGAGCAGCAAGACCATGTTCCAGTCTTAGGGGGCAGCCACTTGAGGAAGAAACAAACCTAAAGAGAAAAACATACCAGGGAACACCAGGCAGGGAGAGATGGACTGTTGGAGTTTAAGTCTCTTGTTGACCAGGGTGCCCTAGGGCTGCTGGCTCTAGCTTAGAACTTTCATCATTAGTTATGATGGGGTTCAGGACACGCTACCCCAAACTACGGCATCTTGAATATTTTAAGCTGAAGAAGTCTGAGAAAACAGCAGAGCACAAAGGCTACTCTGACCCCATCCCTACTCCTTCTTTCCAGAAACAAGTCATAAAATCCTCATGTCAGAGGCGCCCTCTGATTATCTGGAGGAAAGGAGCATCCTTATCTCCAAAGACAAAGGGACACCAAGAAACATCCTAATAAACAGGCCTTGCTCGGTTTCCCCTTGTTTACTACATTGTCTCATACTCCTTAACCTGTCCTCTCCCTCAATGACTGCCTGCTCTTCATCAAACCTAGCATAAAATACTCAGGTCTGACTATTTCTTTGGGTATTCGTTTTCTTATGAAAGCTCCCATGTCATGTAAAACTTCCATTAAACAAATCTGTATGGGGATTTGCCTTGTGGTCCAGTGGCTAAGAGTCCACCTTGCAATACAGGGGATGTGGGTTTGATCCCTGGTCGGGGAAGAAGACACATGCCTGCGGCACAGTAAAGCCCACATGCTGCAACTAGCGAGTCCATGAGCCGCAAGATCCCACGTGACTCAAGGAAGATCCCACATGTGGCAACTAAGACCTGATGCAGCCAAAGAAATTAAAACAACAACAAATCTGTATTCTTTTCTGCTGTTACTCTGTCTCTGTCAGTTTAATTTGCAGACCCATCCTGGGACCTAAGGGGGACCTGTCCTGTAGACCCTACAATCGCATGAGCCAAAACATCCCCCTGCCCTTTTCCCTTTAAGCCATTGCAGGGGCCAGGTCCCCACCCTGTGCTGTCAAAGGAGCCCCAGGAATGAATGAACATCCAGCACTTGTGTAGCAAGGGCTGAAGTGATTCCAGGCTGCAGACCTGAAGGATGGGGAGGAGGTAGGCATGAGCAGGGACAGTGGCCAGAAAGGCAGGAGGAGGGGTCTCAGAGGGTGACTGTGGATGTGGGCCCAGCTGGGCAGAGCGTGTGAGTGAACCCTCGCTCCAGGGGTCCCTGAGAGGGGAGCCTGGGTTTCTGCTGGTGGAGGCGGGACCCCGACTGGCCAGCTTGGCTTCAGAGCCCGGCAGGAGGCCAGCAGCTGTCTGACTGGCGTCCGGCACACTTCCTCCACATGGTAATCCCCTCCTATTTTACAATGTGGAGCTGGGGCTACACACTCAGATTATACCATGACTAATCAGCAGTGTCATCTTAGAGCTGGCTTCATGTCACATTCAGAGTTTGTCCTCTTCCCCTCCAACCCTTCCATTCTTTCTACTTCCTTCCAACCCTCAGCTTTTCTTATTTCCCATTTTTAAAATGTCTGAAAATGTGCTCACCATTGACACCTTTGCCCTGGGGAGGTGGGTGGGTGACAGGGAAAGAACCCTAAATCATGACTTTTTAGAATAAGTTTTGGACACCCCAGCCAGCAGCTTCTGAATTCCACACCAGGCAAAGGCAAGGTTCTGGATATTCTCATGGTAACCCTGATTTACATCCCAGGAGGAGCTTTCTGGATCACAAACTGGACTCTGGGTGGTGTTCATGGAGCAATGTTTGCATCAAAGACCTGTTTGCCAGCCACCTCTGGGATCTGCTGGGGCCTGAGATGGCCCTCCACCTCCTCCTTGCCCCACCCAACCTCTGACTCTTCCTGACCTTGCTCCTTCCTGCTGCACCCAGGTGGGGCCCTGCCACCTCCCCAGTGCAGTCCTCTGTGACTCAGTGGAAGCCGGTGACCACTTCCCCCCAACTTCCCCCCACCCCACCCACACTCACATTCCAATGGCCAGCTCACTCACTTCTTGGCACCCGACCCACACGCACAGGCCTCTGCCTAAAGTAAATAGTCCTCTCTATGGGATGATTTACGACCAGGGCCTTGCCTGTATGGGAAGGGATCATGTGTATCTTAGCCTCCAAGTGCATGCCTTTCTCTGCACAGCTAATAGCTGGCCTCTGTGAATCTTCCTTTTGACCTCTGACTGACCTGGAGTATTTTGTTTAAGGGAATTAGAGACTTATTTTTCAGTGCTGTACCTAGTACAATGCTGGCTCAACACATGTTTAAAGAAAAGAGTCTTTAAAAAGAGACATTAATAAATGGAGAGTAATTTAGGGGGCCCTTAGTCTTCCCCAGGACCTGATAGATCCTACCACCTCCATAAGGACTCATTTTGGCCACATTAAAGGTGAAGATGGAGATACCTGGGCTGACGTCCCAGCTTTGCCACTCTGGGGTCTCAGGCACATTCTAAGACCCACCTAAGCCTCATTCCTCACCTGGCTACTGGAGGTGATAGCTCCATATTTCATCAGTTCCAAGATGTGTTGTTTCTCACCCTTTAGACTCTGAAGCTAGGACATGTCTTTCAATTCACACAATGTAGGAAGTTGCATCGCTTTTGCTTCAATGCCCCTTCCTACAGGAGGAGCCCAGGGGTGGTCCTGTGACTTGTTCTGGCCAATGGAGTGTGAAAGGTAGTGACATGTGTCACTTATGGGCTGAAGCTTTAAAAGGTTCACCTCAACAGCCAACAAAGTCCCAGATGGAGACTATTCTGTGGGCCTAGATCTCACAGTGAAGGTGATGTGGAGCTAAGCTGTAGCTGAAGGGCATTTAAGAAGAGAGAAGCATAAATCTTTCTTCCTTTCTTCCTTCCTTTCAGATTCTGTATTTATATATATGTATGTATGTGTGTGTGTGTATGTGTGTGTGTGTATATATATATATATATATATATATATAAAACTTAAACTACTCCACAGGGCCATTTAAAATTATCTTTAGCAGAAGTTTATCATGTGAAAATTAGTCACAGCACCCATAAGAACAAAATAAAGCAAGACAACTACTCAGATGGCTCAATGATTTATTGTATTGGGGGCTATTTCTATTATTGAACCACTTTGAATACTAAGGATTATCAAAGTTTTTAATCATCATCTCCTGTGCATCTGTCGGATTCTATGTTTTGATAGCACAATCTAGCATATCCCGTATTGTGTCTTCTAGTTAGTTGACAGGTTTCTTTTCTTTCTTTCTTGGTGGTCCATAATGGGACAACCCACAAGTGGTCGTGGTGTGGATTCGAGGGGACCTAGTAGTACCTCACACAGGCTGAATGAGTGAATCCATGCGAGCCACTTAGCACAAGTGGTGGTCTATAGTGAGTATTCTCTTCGTGTCAGTCGTTACATTTCCAGCCCTCTAGAAATATGACGGCATTTGCTAGAAGTTTGGTATAGTGATCTGATGACACAGAAAGCTCGCAGCCCCCTCAGATCCCTTGTGGAATGAGAAAGGGTATAAATAAATTCAGGTAAACAAGAATGTGGCTTGGGTACTTGCTGGTGGGGGCTCTTTGAGGGTGTAGGTGTTTGGGTAGGTAACAAAGAATGTTAGCTTTCTTCTCATGAATTAACAGTTTATTGCCTGGGATGTGAGAAGATGGGAGAAATTTTTCAAGTGTGCGAGTTTTTGGTGCAACAGAGTGAAGAAACACCATCTTCTTTTAGATGGAGAAAATCTAAGAATCTTCACTTTTTGCAGAATTAGGAATGGCTCACAGATCCGGACTGAAGAAACCAGGAGTGTAGTGTACCGTGTTAGTCCCTCAGTCATGTCTGACTCTTGGTGATATCATGGACTTTAGCCCACCAGGCTTCTCTATCCATGGGATTCTCCAAGCCAGAATACTGGAGTGGATTGCCATTCCCTTCTGCAGGAGATCTTACTGACCCAGGTGTCAAACCTGGGTCTCCTGCATTGCAGGCAGATTCTTTACTGACAGAGTCACCAGGGAAGCCCCAAAGAAACCAGACTGCCAGCTAATTTTGCATTTTGTAATATACCCAGATGATTTGGAATAGCTCTCTCTAGGACTTTTATAGCCAGCCCCTGCAGACCCAAAGGCTGTGAGAGTGTTCCATGTGCTGGGCTGAGCTGAAGTCCAGTTGTAAGGGCCACTAGGTCTGTCTCTGACGTGTCATAGCCTCTGTCCTCCCGTCAGCATTCCCCCAACGCTGCTGCAGCTCATGTTACTGGCCTGCCACCTCCTTCACTCAGAAGGATGATGAAAGGCATTTATCCTGAAGTATTAGTGATGTAAGCATTACTTCCTCAGGAGCATTTGTACTTTAAAAAAAAAACCTAGAAAAAGTGGAAAAGAAAACTATAGGACTAGTATGGAAGGCTGTGTTAGGGGTCTGTTAATTCCAAGAAATAGAAAGTTGGCTTAAGTTAAAAAAGAAAAGGACTTACTGGAAAACTGGAATTCTTATGAAACCTGGTTGCAGGTAGTACAGTGTGACCTTAAGGAACAGAAAGTTCTCGGGCAACTCTTCCCTCCAGCTTTTTAAAAATTACATCCCCAACTCTTCTTCAGTCTTTGGGGTGTCCTGGTTTCTCATCTCTCCTGACTGTGTCTATCTCAGTCTTTTCTCCCAGCAGAGAGCTTAGTCATCAGCTTGCTCATGGCCCTACCATGGCTGCCCGGAAACGATGGCTTCAGTGAGATTTTCTTTTTTGCTTTGTTTTGTTTACTTTAAAAATTTTTGGTCACACCACGCAGCTTGCAGGATCTTAGTTCCCCAACCAGGGATTGTAACTGGGCCCTCAGCAGTGAAAGTATGGAGTCCTAACCACCATAGAATTTGCAGAGAGATGGTATCTTAGAAGTGGTAGTAGAGACATTGCCAGAGACCCTCGTCATCCTTGTCATCCCACATGAGCATGTGGAAGGCCTATTCAGTTAATGTGTTTTGTAGTTGTGGATGTCCATTCCCTCACACACTTGGAGCCAGAGTTGGTCTACATATCTGTCTCCCCCTTCTCTCCTTCACTTTGTCATGTCTCCCACGGTGCTGAGGTGCATTCTCTTTTTTCCCACCACAATCACTTCTTATGTGTGATAAGTTTCACACCTGAGAACTTTTCCTAAAATGCAAAGCAAGCCCACCCCTTTGCTGTGTAAATCCTTGTCAGGCTCCCTGACCCAGGCAGGGAGACTCTCTCCCTGTGGCACCACGTCCTTATTTTCGGCTTTGCCTTTTGCCTCCTCCCTTGCCCCAGATCTAACCCCCAAGAAGCTTCGGCTCCCTGATATGCCCTGTCCACTCTTTGCCTACTTAGAAAACTCCTACTTTCCCTCCAAAGCCACCTCCTCTGTGAAGCCTTCCTTGATTACCCACAGGCACAGGCCTTTTTTCTTTCGTGTGTGTTGCTGTGATGCTTTGTTTACCCATCTCTGCCAGCAGGTCTGTCTACTAGAGTTGGACTCTTTCAAGGCAGGGACTGGGCTTTATTCTTGTCTGTGCAAAGCCCAGAGTCTGGCATCAACTAGATTTTCAGTGTAAGGTAGTTGCAAGGCAGTGAAGCATAATGGTTCACTAGTGCTATCCTACCTGGGTTCAAAGCCAGGCTCTACTATCTACTATGAGTTAGCAACTTCATGCCTTAGTTTCCCTACCTGTAAAAAGGGAATCATGATACTCCCAATTTTATACATTTTTGCTGAAGTTTAAATGAGGGAACATATGCAAAGTGTTTGTTACTTACTATATGTGAGTTATTATTATCTTCATTATTTCTGAATAAGGTGTTCAGCAGGAGAGGGTTCACAGATCCTTGCACCAGCTCAAGATTTTGATTGGTAAAGACTATAACCTGGAGACATGCAAGTCGATTTACTTAAAAATATCCTGTGACAATGGCACACAGGCATGTCATCTTCCTGGTTACGAAATGCCATCTATTTCCTTGAAGGATCTTGCCTATTTCCTCAACTCTTGTCCTTTTGTAGGGAGCACATTCAGTAACCTAAACAGAGTGTTGGAAGAGGCATGGCTGGAAAGGGTTAATCCCAGAGCCTTGGAAGGAACTGTGCTCTGGGGAAAGAGAGGTTTCTAAGGATAGTAGAGAATAATGCTTTCCTGCAACCCTCTGCGACACTGGGAGGCGTCGCCGTGGTGATGCAGAGTGTGGGTCCACTTTGCATTTATGTGGGGCTTTGTATTTCTTCAGTTCTGGTGAGGTTCAGTTGAGCTATATTGTGGAGAAAAGAGGCACAGAGAAAGGTTAATGCTTTGGTCAGCCAGGGTGGTATGGCCAGTTATTGGAAAGGTGGGGACTAGACCCCTGATTCATTCAATAGCAAGTATCTGTGAAGCCCGCTGTATGCCAGGCCCCATTTTAGGTGTGGAGGACTCAGCAGAAAGCAAGGCAAACTGGGTCTCTGACGATTCTCCCTACATCAGTAAGTCATTTATTTGGCTGCAAATAAGAGAAAATCCAGCCAATAGTGACTTACGCTAAAGTGCATAATTCCAGTCTGATGGGCTTGCTTTTCCGTATATCTTTTCACCCTAGCTTGTCAATTAATATGCTAAGTTGCTTCAGTCCTGTCTGACTCTTGGCAATCCTATGAACCGTAGCCCGCCAGGCTCATCTCTCCAAGGGGTTCTCCAGGCAAGAATATTGGAGTGGGTTGCCATGCCCTCCTCCAGGTGTCTTCCTGACCCAGGGATCAAACCGTGTCTCATGTCTCCTGCATTGGCAGGCGGATTCTTTACCACTGGCGCCATCTGGGAAGCCCTTGTCAACTAACACAGTCATATAATTCCTCTTGGAAATGCTTGAAAATTATACGCACTCACAGAGTTTATTGCTACCTACAGCGGTAGGTTGCAAAAATGGCCACAACTGTTCTCTCCTCCCTGTGCTTACTGCTCTGCAAGCAGGCTTTGCAGCCCCTCCCAGAAAGAGCCGCAGGCTGTTTCTCTACTCCTTGAATTCACGCTGCCCCAGTGACTTGCTTGGCCCAGAAGAATGCAGTGGGTGTTATTCGTAGTTCTGAGCCTAGGCCATGAAAGAGCATGCCTGCTTCTTCTCTCTCTGGAACTCAGGTGAATGGGCCAGGCTAGACTGCCAGAGAATGATAGTCCACGTGGAGCAGGGAGGGCTGCCCCAACTGAGGCCACTGCGGACCAGCGGGCCCCCAGCCAATGGGGCAGCAGACAGCAGAGCATGAGTGAGCACAGCCTAAGATGCCCAAATGCAGAGCCATGAGCTAAATAACTCCTGTTGTTTTAAGTCATCAGTTAAACAGAAAGAGCTAACTGATAGGCTTACTGTGTGCCAGACACTGGCTGTGTACTTTATGTAATTGTTCTATTTCTTTAAACTTTATCAGTACCTATCAGCATGTAGAATACGTGTTCTGGGAAGAAATTGCCCCCAGCCAGCCCCTCAGTTTGCTTCTGTCTAAAATCCTGATTGAATTTAGGTGTAGCCATTGCCTCCAAGGAGCTTTCAGGCTCTGACAAGAAGATCCGAGTATTCTGTGATATTGCTTAGTCTCCTGTCACTTAAAGGTGTTTGGGGTTACAGAAGTGGTGCTCCAGTTGGCATCCATTCAACTTCTCATTCTGCCAGCAGCTCCTTGGGGGCTTCTGTCTGTTTTCAAGCATATGTAGTTCCTAGATGTCGGGGACCGAGAGATGATCAGACAGTCCTAGGGAAACCAAAGGGAGAAAGCAAGCTACTCAGTTCTTTCTATTTAGAGAGAAGTGGGAGTCAATGGGTGGTGGTAGCTTAAAGCTCTTGGCAGGATGACAGTCACCAAAGCAGTGGCCACGGTAAGTGCCAGTGTAGGGCACAGCCTCAAGCCAAGAAGCAGGGTGTGGTCTGAGGCTGGTAAATGTTCCTGCTGGGGTGGCCCCACTCCGGTGCGCATAACCTCACTCTGGATCTTACTGTGGGATTCAAGGCATGACTTATCACAGTCCTTTGGGGTGACAGACATTTATTTAAAGTCAAGGTGTCTGCCAAAAGATAATAGCTTTAAATGTAAAATTACAAATCATTATGGGTAATGCAATGCAAATTGCTGGAGAAGCATTGGCAGTGTTTTACTTTGATTTCATTTTTGCTTTTCTTTCATTGCCAGCCTTGTCTGAAGTTGCTTGCTGCTCCTAGGGACCTTATTCACACAGTTTATCCTTCAGCTATGGCCTGATGTTGTCCTCTGGAGGAGATGTGCATGGAGGCCAAGGGGACCATGGAAGACTCCCTTGGCCCACACAAACTGGGATTATTTCTAAGAAACCCAGACTTGACTTTTCAACGTTGGTTTCTTCATTTACCCTCTGGGCAGTGCCTGGACATGTTCAGTTTCCACTGGGAATTGGAGGTCAATTTTAATAGTTAATCCAAAATGCATCCTTCATTAAATGCTAAGTGACAGCTTTTAAATAACCAGTTGCAAGTTTGTCTCTTCTTTACCACCTCTGGGTCTCTGCTGGAGGAAGACTTATAAGCACTTTGGTTCTTAAAAGTTTCAGACTTGAGTTTTGTATACTTTTTTTCCCAAGGGATGTGGACAAATTGAAAAGTGGTCATTTCTCATCTGCTTTTCCTTTTGGCTAGGGGAGGGCGAGATGGCTGGATTTAAGGCCTGTCTCTAAGCCACAAAACCAGGAAAGAAAGGAAGAAGCAACAAAAAAATTAGTAAGTGTTAAAACATGTTTTATAGCAAAATATCTTTCAAGGAAAGGGGTTCAAATGGGCTGACCATTTGGTTGCTGAGAGAAGCCTTACCAAACATATTTCCCCAAACAGTAGATGTCTCCAAGGGGCAACTGCCGAGAGGGTTTTCGACCAAGGTTTCCAGGGTCTTCAGGCTGAGAACAATCTCCTTGCAAGGCTGTGTGGGGCTTGCTTCATCTTCCTCTTTTTTTCAGCGCCCCTGTGGCCACCTGTTTCCGAGGAGCTCGGTTCTCATAATGACAAGGAAACCTAGAGGCTGAAAATAGAGCGGATTTCCCAGAATCTCAGGTACCAAGAGCAGAGAGGCATGGGCACTTCTTGGACATGAGCTCACATTAGCTGATGAAACGCCTCTGTCATGTGCCTTCAGCTCCAGCCAGCTCCCGGTGACAGGGAAGGAAGCCAGTTTCACTGGGAAATACTGCAGAGATTTTCACCATATTTTCAAGAGAAGAGACGAGCTTCTACACACTGGAAATAGGGGCCAGACTCAAATGAACCTGTGGCTGGGACGGCTTTTTCTAACGGAAGCGCTCAATCAGTTCCGAACCGTGGGAACTGCATTAGATCCCTAGCCCCATAACTCTCATCTGGATGCCCGTCACCCCAGCACTTGTCATCTGTGAACAAAGTCTGTCAGCCAGGCATCTCCTCCCTGAGACCACAGACTTCTGAGTTAGTAAGAAACCTATCATTTCAAAAGAAGCTTTGTAACTTGTCTGGATGGTCCTTAGCCTATTTCATTATACACAGCCTACAAGCAAAATGTCCTCAGTTAATACTGCTCACAGCCATCTGTGTTAGTGCATTCCCCAGCCTCTTTGCTCAGAGTTCTGACCCAAGAAAATAATATAATAACAAACACAAGACTTCCCTTGTGGTCCAGTGGTTAAGAATCTGCCCGCCAATGCAGGGGACATTGGTTTGATTCCTGGTCCAGGAAGATCCCACATGCCATGGGGCAACTAAACCCTTGTGCTATCTAGAGCCTGAGCTTTGTAACAAAGAGTAGCCCCCACTCTCTGCAACTAGAGAAAGCCTGTGTACAGCAAGGAAGACCCAGTGCAACTGAGTTGAAAAAAAAAAAAGCAAACATGTATTTGTTCTCTGTTGCCATGTAATAAATTACCTCCAAACTTAACTGCTTCAAACAATAACCATTTATTGCCTCACAGTTTCTTTGGGTCAGAAATTCTCCTTAACTTGGCAGTTCCAGTTCAAGGTCTCTTACAGTAAGGTTTTAGTCACAATGTCAGCAGAGGATCCTGTCGTCTGAAGGCTTGACTGGGGCTGGAGGATCCACTTCCAGGACAGCTGGCTTCCTTACCTGGCTGGCAACTTGGTGCTGCTGTTAGCAGGATGTCTCAACTCCTAAACTATGTGAAGGGATTACTTTGATTAATTTTTTTTAAATACATAGTAAACTGAGTAAATAGATATTCACTAGGAGGGACCTAAGGGGCTTCCCTGGTAGCTCAGACAGTAAAGAGTCCGCTTCCAGTGCAGGAGACCTGGGTTCCATCCCTGAGTCGGGAAGATCTACCAAACTTCCCTATTGCTGTAATTATGCCTGCTCTGCTTTACATTGCCCCTGGTCTCCCCTACTGAGCGTCATGTGCCTCGGGATCAGGAGCCTGGGTATTGATATCTCCAATGCCCCCTCCCCTGACCCCAGGCATGACCTGCTCCTCTTCCTCTGCTGCCCAGGAGTTTACCCACCATGACCCACACAGAGGGTGTTCAACACAAAGAAAGTCAATCGAATGGCCTTCTACCTGTAGGGAAGACACTGACTCAGAGGAGACTCTCAACCCATGTTCAATGAGAATGAGCAGAAACACAGATCTCCATCATCCCGATTTGATCCCCCAAAGGAACTGGGGTGCCGAGAGTGGTGGGTGGGAATGAGGGAACAGGAGCAGAGACCTCAATGATTTCTTTTCTAAGCTGAATCAGGGGTTTCACTCTGCATGGAGTCTCAGGAAAGAGTGGGCAGGTTTGAAGGTGGCTGGCCACCCTCAAACATGGTCCTGAGGCCTGACTGGTAGCTCAGCACAATGGAGAAATTGATCCCTGCCAGGGCTGCGGGAGGCACAGGGTGAAATAAATCTTTCTCCTTTAAGAAGGAAAATGTGTTTTCCCACTCGAGCTACTCCCTGTTGGTGCATCCTGCTCAGGCGTTGACAGGAAGGGGGGAGGAAGGAAAAGAGGAAGGAGGGCATTTCCTCTCCTAGGCTGGGTTGCCAAAGCAACTGGTCTAAGATTCCTCTTATCTGTGGGTTTCCCTGCTACTAGTCCAGAAGGCTAGTAGCACTTTCTCGCCTGGCACTCCCACTCGAGAATGTACTTCCTCTGGGGTCTGTTTCCATGTCTCCACCACTGCTTGCCCACTTGCTCCAGGACAAACCCTCTTCTCCTTGCTCCCCACTCTGGCCAGGCTGGTTTGTCTTTCAAGACCTGAGTAAGTCAGGATTCCTTTGACTGCCCAGGAAGGCAACCCACTTCACACTGGCTTAAACTAGAAAAAGAATGTAGAATGTCTGGGCTTAGAATTACCATACGACCCAACAATTCCACTCTTATGTATATATTCCGAAAGACTTGAAAACAGGCATGCAAACAAATACTTGCACATGAATGTCCACAGAACCATTATTCATAATAGCTCGAAGGTAGAAGCAACTCAAATGTCCAACAGAATAGACAAAATGTGGTATATTCCTTACAGTGGAATACTATTCGGCCTTAAAAATAAATGAAGTACTTAAAACATTCTACAATATGGGTAAACCTTGAAAACATCATGCTAATGAAAGAAACCAGATGCAAGAGGTCACATGTTGTATGGTTCCACTTATCTGAAACTTCTTGAGAGAAAGAGGGAATAGGAAGTGATGGCTTGATGGGGACGGGGTTTCCTGTTGTGGTGATGTAAATGTGTCTTCAAAACTGGATAGAGGCAATGGTTGCCCAACCTTGAGAACGTACACAATGCCATTGAAGCACACACTTTAACATAGTTCATGATTAATTTTATGTTATGTGAAATTTACCTGAATTTAAAAAATAAAATCTAATGACAATTTTAGCGGGAGTCAAGACTTCTTTGTTGTAAATAGAATGCCCAGGATGGACCCTGATGGCTTTAGACATGGCTAGGTTTTGGGGCTCTGCAAAGCTATCAAGGTTTTGTCTCCATCTCTCAGCTCCACATTCATCTGGGCAGCCCTCACAGGGTGGGAGGAGAGGACCACTGCCGGCTCTGGTGTCACGTGGTGTTCAGTGAGCAAGAATGATTTCTTCCTGGCTGGAACCATCATTCTCACCAGGGTATGAAGACCTCTGACTAATCTGGCTCCAGTCATCTGGTCACCCCTGTGGCCAACCCAGGATGGGGGTCTTGGAGAAGGTGGGAGGTCGGCACCACCCAAACCTCATCCATAGGCTGAATGGGCTACTGTGGAGGAGAAGCTGATTCCCCCAGATAAAGGATGCTGAGTAGCAAAAGTAATTTCTATAGAGCCTTCACTGGCTCTCTTACCATCTTCCCTAGAAGACCCTTCCTTACCGACCCCCGCACCCCGCACCCCTCACCCCAACCCTGTGCCACGGCTCAGCTCCTTCCCAAAGCCTCTCTGTCTGCTTGACCCACTGGGACCTCCCTTGCAGCAGTACTACACTCAAGAGCCGAATCCAGCCCTGTAGGTGGTGGTTTTAATTTGTTCAGTCTTTACAGAGAGCAACTTGGCACTGTGCACTACAATTTGAATGTCCTTTTCTTTTGATCCTGCAGTCATACGGGAATACATCCTAAGGAAAATTTCAGCCAGAGTGCAAAGATGTATATGCATACGGATAGCCTCTGGGTAATTATTGACAATAGTGAACCTAGAATAACAAAAATGATCATCAACGGGAGATGGATTAAATAAATTATGGTGAAGATGAATGGATAGTCATGCAGCTGTTTAAAGGATAAAAAAAAAATCTTCATTTATTGACTTGACCATGAAATTTAATTTTTTAAAATAGTGTTATTTATTTATTCAGTTTTGGCTGCGCTGAGTCTTTGTTGCTGCTCGGGCTTTTCTCTAGTTGCGGCGAGCAGGGGCTACTCTCTAATCATGGTGTGCAGACTTTCATTGAAGTGGCTTCTCTTGTTGAAGCTCCCAGGCACTAGAGTACAGGCTTAATAGTTGTGGATGCACAGGCTTAGGTGCTCCTCGGCATGTGAGATCTTCCCAGATCAGGGATCGAACCCACGTCTCCTGCATCAGCAGGCGGTTTCTTCACCACTGAGCCAATAGGGAAGCCCTGAAATTTAATTTTTAAAAAAGGATATAAAAAGGAAATATACTGCAAATCCATGTTTTAAAAACATAACCCTTGTAAATGAGCAGGGAGACCATAATTTCAGTCTCTGTATGGACTTAATGGCCCAAATTAATACAAAATAAATTGCATTATTTAATTACATCTCTAGAAGAACATTAAAAGAGCTCCAGAAAAATAACCACATCAGCCCATCTCCGAAGCCCCGTCTTCCAAGCCCAATTCTCTACACCCCGTCGCTTCTCCTGAGCCTTTAATGTGCTACAAACTGAACTCCGTACTGAACTCTAGTTCAGAAGGCTTTTCCCTACCCTGGACCTCATCCCATCTCACTGCATTCCTTTATTATGTAGATCAGCTTAGCTTTTCTCAGCAAGTGATCATTCTTCCTCTCTGTGGAAGAGTGAAGTGAAGAGAAACCAAACAGGCAAGTTTAGAATGTTCGTCAGTGGGCAGGGGTAGGAAGAAGAAGACACTCTGATGTTAATAATTATATCTCATGTAAAAACATGGATCTGCATGCATAGAAAATAGTGTGGGAAAAATACACAATAATGATATCACGGCTATCCGTGGGTAGTGGGATTAATAGGTGATTTTTTGCTCTTTATACTTTTTGTCTGAATTTCTTTTTATAGAGCATGCTCTAATTTTAAATTCAGAAACCTTTTTTTTTTAAAGAAGCCTTGTGCCATGGTACGTGTCTTTCTATTCTTTTTTTTTTTTTCTTCAAGATCCAGCAAAGGATAAAGAAAATTAAGACTCCCAATCCATCCTCAACACATGATGTCTCTTTTTCTGTTTAATTTTGGAACTTTTAAAAAGTAACCCTCCTTTCATATCAGGAGAAATATGAATAAAAGAACATTCCTTAGTAGGTTTATAAATGTTATCCATAATATGCTACCGTGCAGGTACATTTAAAATAAGGCAGCCTGGGGACTTCCCTGGCTGTCCAAAAGTTAAGACACCACCTTCTGATGCAGAGGGTGCAAGTTCGATCCCTGGTTGAAGAGCTAAGATCCCACAAGCCTCCTGGCCAAAAGACCAAAACGTAAAACAGAAGCAACATTATAACAAATTCAATAAAGATTTTAATAATGGTCCATGTCAAAAAACAAAGTATTGGAAAAAAAAAAATTAAAGCAGGCTGATGGGAATTCCCTTGTGGTATAGTGGTTAGAACTTGGTGCTTTCACTGACAAGGGCCCAGGTTCAATCCCCAGTCAGGGAACTAAGATCCTGCAAGCTGCATGGCATGGCAAATAAATAAAGCAAGCAGAGCCTGCCATGGAAGGACTGAGGTAGTCCTGAGAGTGAAGGTCAAGCTTGTCACAGCCTGGGGTTGGGGGCGGGGTGCCGGCCTCCCTCAGCAGCTACCCCTACCACCCACCCTTCTTCAAACAGAAGGTAACCCCTGTGGCCTAGCCACCATGTAGGTCCCAGAGCGGCTTGCGAGAGGCTCCAGAGGGCCTGAGTGACCTTGGCCTTTTGTCAAGCCAAGCAGGAACTCTCCCCTCTGCAGACTTGCTGTGTGAGAGCTCTGCTCTCTGAGCAGGGTAAAAACGACCTTACTGCCAGCTTCCCTTTTCCTGCTGGGTCCCTCCCTGGCTCCTCTGCCACCTCCCCTGGGTCCCCTCTGGGCAGCTTAATTTTTGTGTCTGGGCCAGGTGGGGAAAAAGCATTTGGCTCAGCCTGTTGTTTGTCAGGAGTCCAACATTACCAGGGGTCTTGCCTGGTTTCAAGTATTTCCCAGTGCCTTGCCTTGCTCTGTAGTCAAGTCTCTAGCCAGGATTTTTTGGCTCTGGGAAAGACTGAGTGCCTGTCGGAGCCTTCCTAGGCCTGTGTTTCATTTGCAGCTGCCTGGCTTTGACTGGGTGACGGTTCAGCCCTCCCCAGTCAGCCCATCCCCTTCTGCTTGGCCAGCAGAGGAGGCCCTTTGTGTCGTCATCCTGGGGCTTAGGAGGGAGGAGGCTCCTAGTTTCTGTCCCCAGCCTGGTGTCCGGGGTTTACAGCGGCTTTGGCCCAGGCTTGGGGGTGGCATGCCTTCCAAGAGCAAGCAGTTCCTGCCCGTCTGGCAAAGGGAAGAGTGCCAACCCCAAACAGCCCCGGCCCCTCACTGTTTTCTAAGTCAGACTGGGACCTATTCAGCACCTGGCACTCTCCCGCTAGAAATTTCCAGCTGTTCTGATCTTTCACACAGAACTTGGCAAGGCTGAAGAGGTCTAGAAGCAAATGAATTTCAGGAAGCCTGCAGAACACCAGGCCTGGGCTGGGGGGCACTCTCCCCCTCCCTGCTTTTGGACTCCCTCTCAGGATCCCTAAAATGCCACATCCTGCCTTTGGATTCACCTGGGGCAGAGGACCTGATGGGGTGTCAGACCCTGGAGTCCAACTGCCAGGGAAGAGAGAGCCCAGCCGTGTAGTATGTGACCCTGAGCCCCAGGCAAGGTGCCTGAAGGCTGCCAGTCCAGTGCGGGGGGAAAGGGTGTGAGTCAAGGTTGCAGGTTCCAGAACCTATTTGGGAGCCTGTTTGGGACCTGGCATAGACGCGAAGATTCAAGGGACCCAGAAGTGTCCTCATCACCATACGCGACCCAGACCCTGCTCGGGCGTAGGAAGGCTGTGAATGTTAAAATTATGCATCCTTGACAAAGATCTCTTCTCTTCTGTTTCTTTCAGACTACAGTGTATTTCCTGAGCTCTCCTTTGCTTTTCTTAAGGTACGGGGAACTGTAGTGCATACAGATAAATACTCAAGTATTTGTAGCCTACGGCAGCAAACTGTGGGGAGAGTGTAGTTGTAACCATTGGAGGAGGAAAAAGGTATTGTTGGTCAGTTTCTTCTTTCTACTTTTTCCACTCTAGTAAGTGCCCTGGAGATAAACTAGGTAGTTGGAAGGGTGCCCTGCCTGTGCTCACCCTTCCAGCCCAGCATGTATTTCCTGCTCCCTTCCTCCGGGGTTGGTGGGGGGGTCCCCATCAGCCCACCTCTGCCTTGGGAGTGAGGAGCTGCCCGGACTGAGGTGTTCAGGAAAGTTGTCAGGCTCTTCCCCTTGAACCTAGGGAATTCCCAGGATGGTGGGCGGTGGGACCCGGATGGTGGGGAGGAGAAGCTGTAGACAGGGCCAGTGATGACTGGTCCTAGTGACTTGGGTTTGGCCTGGCCTCTGGCTAATGCCAGGCAGCACAGGGGTAAAGAATACGCCTTCCAATGCGGGAGACTTAAGAGATGTGGGTTTGATCCCTGGGTGGGGAAGATCCCCTGAAGAAGGAAATGGCAACCCACTCCAGTATTCTTGCCTGGAAAATTCCATGGACAAGGATCTTGGCGAGCTACAGTCCATGGGGTCGCAGAGTCGGCTTGACAGAGCGACTGAGCACACGCACACACTGGCTAATTCGGGAGGACTTGCGCAGCCTTTGCCGGCTTGGGCCCTCACAAGCCCCACTCGAGGTGTACAGGGTCTGCTCTCAACCACAGACGATTCCGCGACTGTCCAAGGTCTCTCAGCCTGTCAAGCGCCCCAGAACTCAAGTGCCCTGGCTCCCCGGGCTGGGGATAGTTCCCGCCTTGGCCCTCTCGGTGCCCGGTCTGCACCCATCGCCCAGTCCCCTGGCACAGCCTCGGGGCAGGGCGCGGGCGTGTCTGGGCTGGGCCTGGCCGACGGCGGCTCACGCAGGGCACGGAGAGCAGGAGCAGGAGCTGGAGGCCGCCTCTTAACCGGTGCCCCAGCCCGGCCGGGTGGCGCCGGGAGGGCCCCCGCGGCTCCCGGCGGAGGCTCGGGCCACGGCCATTGGCCGCCGAGCCCTGGGTCGGGCGGGGGAGCGGGCCCAGGCGTCGGGTTACTCAGACCGAGCGGCTGCGGGGCAGGGGGGGAGGGGCGGCCGCAGCAGCTGGCCCGGGAGTGGGTGGGGGCGGGGGCCGCGGGCAGAAGGACGCCCCCCTCCCTCCAACCCCCGGACGGGCCCCTTTCTTGGCCTTAAAGGGAAACTATTACCGTATTTGCATCCAACTCCAGCAGCAAACAGTTGTGAAGGCCCATTGCGTGTCAGGTGCTGTGCTGGACTGGAGCGCGCGTGCAAAATGGCCTAGACGGGGTTCTGCCCAAACTTGCCTCTATAAGAAATCCACACGGAAGAAGAACGCTGAGGACACCAGGAAGCAGGGGACCAGGCCCAACTGCGAAACGTGAGAAACCAGAGTTATAGGGGTTCCTTGAAAAGGAAGCCTCCCCTCCAGGCCAGGGTAACCTGGGAAGCTTTCCTCAAGGGGCCAGGTGAGGCTGCCCTTATCCATCACGCACCCGGGCGGGGGGGCGCGGGGAGGGGGGGGCCGGGGCGGGGCGGAGCGCAGCAGACACTGATGAATGCCCCCTCCCCCTGTAACCCTCACCCAGCCCTCTCTGCCTTCTCATGCAATCTCCTGCAAGCCTGGGACCCTCTCTTTCTTCCTCCTGAAGACTGTCTCACCTCTGAGGACCCTGCTGCTCCACAGCCCTGTCCAACAGAGGCTTCTTTCTCCATAGGCCACGCTTCCAGGCCTGGAGATGTCTCCTCACTCACCATTGATACTTCCCAATCTCGTTCTTATTCCTCCTTCAAAAACCCAAATCCTTTGGAATACATGTCAACAGAGCTTGCTATCCACCGCTTCTAGTTAGTGTCACCTTATTATCTTTCTGCCCACTTCCTCCATTCCTTGACGATTTCAGCACTGGGCTCTTTCTCCTCCACTGTCACCATTCTTGGTGATCTCAACATGCCCCACAGCTTTGGCATGCCCCAAAGCTGATGACCTGCCCCACAACCCAGCCCCTAACTCTCCTGACTACCTTAGTCCTAATGATACATCTCCTGCCCCACCCTGGTCTCCTGATCATACCCTAGACCTGGAACCATGAATGTCAACGTGCATGTGTGTTCAGTCGTGTCTGACTATTTGTGACCCCATGGACTGTAGCCCACCAGACTCCTCTGTCCATGGGATTCTCCAGGCATAAATACTGCCGTGGGTTGCCCTTCTTCAGGGGATCTTCCTGACCCAGGGATTGAACCCAGGTCTCCTGCATTGCAGGAGGATTCTTTACTACTGAGCCACTGGGGACCATCTCTTAAATCTCAGATTCAAAGATCCTACTACCTGCCAGCCTGCCAGCTCTTTCACTCCAGTCCTTCTACTCCACCATCTTTCCCACCTGAGACGTCCAGTCCATCGCTGTACTGTTTTTTCACTATTTATCTTCCCTCAGGTTTTATCAGCCAGCTGAGGTTCTATGATCTGGCCTGGGAAATCTTCCTTGCAAACACTCTGAACTTCTTACAGCAGTCTCTCTCCATTGCATTCACCTGGTGAAAACCCAGCTGTGGTTAAAGCAAACTGCTTACTTCATACCTGCAACAGAGAAGCTGCACACTGCTGAAGAAACTACCCAGCTACTCTGAACGGGCTCACATCACATTTATGGCTGTAAATTTCTGATGGGTATTTGACAATCCTACCACCATTAGAAAAATTCCTTTTCCCTCTTCTTGATGCAACAATTTCACACTTTCTCCTCTTCTGCATACTGTCAACACCCCTTCCTCTTTCGCTCTCAATCTGGCCTCTGACTATCCTTCATAGAGAAAATAGGTACAAACAGACCAACCGCCTGCACTTCCTCCCACCAAAGCCACCAGAATGTCCCCAGCTCTGGGTTCCCTCCGCCCATCTGTGGCCAACCCCTCCATCTGTGCCCTGGGCCCCTTCCCCTTTCACCAGCACACATCTTCCCTTCCTTTCAGCTATAGGGTCAGCCAAAAAGTTTCCATACCAAAAAGATGGTATGGAAAAACCCAAAGGAACTTTTTGGTCAACCCAATATTTCTTCCTCTCTAGTCTAACCTTCCCATTGCAGTCGAACAGGACTTAATATCCCTCAATTTAAAAACATATTAGTCTTAGCCCAATTTCCTGCTGCACCATTTTCCTGCTCCTCTGCAGAGCAAATATTCCTGGCAGAGTTGTCTACACAACTCACACTTCTCTTCCTCGCCTCCCTCTCACCTCCACCCATCCCAGTCAGGCCTTTCTCTTGCCATTCCCTTGTCATAGCTCTTATGAGGACACCAGTGACTGACATCTTGGCTAAATTAGTGGCCAGTTCACGTCCCCATTTCATCTGGTCTCCCAGTGGTACTGAACATCTTTGACTACTCTGTGGTAGATTGAATTATTGGTCCTAATTCCTGTCACTCCTCCCTGTGTTCTTATCCTATGTAACTTCGCTGCCCCTTTTTGCACTAGAGGTAGAATATATGTTCTTGCCCCTTGACTTTTGAACATCACTATATGACCCATTTTGGCTAACAGAATGAGAGAGGAAGTGACATGGTGCAGTTCCAAGCCTAGGCCTTAGGAGTCATTTCCATCTGCCTATCTGTGCCAACGTCATCACCAGGGGATAACCTGCCATAGCTGCCCTGCCCGTACAAGGATGATGAGGGACATGTATCCAGAGCAGACTTAGACCCAGCCAAGGTCAGCCTCACCTGGCTGACCTCCAGCTGACTCCAGATGTGTGCATAAAATAGCACGTGGCTCAGTGGTAAAGAATCCACCTGCCAGTGCAGGAGACATGGGTTCGATCTGTGGCCTGGGAAGATCCTACATGCTGTGGAGCAACTAAGCCCATGTGCCTCAACTACTGAGCCCATGCTCTAGAGCCTGGGAGCCGTACCACTGAAACCCGCGTGCCCTGGAGCCCATGCTTCACAAGAGAACCCCGCACACTGCAACTAGAGAAAAGCCCGTGAAGCACCGAAGACCCAGCGCAGCCAGAATAAATAAATAAAATTATTAAAAATATTTACTGTTATATGCCATAGAGATTTTTGTGATTGTTTGTTACCTAGCAACAGCTGACTGATATATCCCTCTTCTTGAAACACTTGCTTTGCTCAGCTTCCTTAGAATCACCATCTTCTGGTTTTCTTCCAACTTCACAGGCCATTTGTCTCAGTCTCGCTTGCTTGCTCTTCCTCTACCAGATCTCTAAATGTTGGAGTGGCTTCAGTCTCATTCCTCTCACTTCTAGCTTTACATTTTCTCTAAATGGAATGATCCAGACCCACGGTTTTGAATACTATCCATATGCTAGATGTCAAATTTAAACCTAAAGGAGAGATGCCCCTGAATTCCAGACTCAAACCTGTCCACACATATCCCCCTGACACCTGATAGGTACTGGCATGGCCAAAACAGAACTGCTGATATTCTCCGACCCCCCCACTCCTCCGCCCAACATGGGCAATCTGTCCATCCAGTTATCCTAAAAATGAAAGAGTCATCCTTGTGATAGCTTCAGAGATCTCACCATCTCCATAGCCACTAACCTGCCATTACCTGCTCCTTGCCAGGACATCTGCAACCACATCTTTATTGTTCTCCTCTGCTTCTAGTCCCTGCTCTGCCAAGCAGCCAGAGCCATCTTTCTAAAGAGTAAGTGGAATCTTTTCTCCTGGCTTAAAATCCTCCAAAGATTTCCCACTGCAACCAAAATAAAATCCACACTGCTTATTTTGACCCATGAGGATATGATGGTCTAGTCTTTGCCTATATTTCAAGAGCCTTCGAAATCTCCTTGTTCACATTGCTCCAGTGACAATGGCCTTCAAAGGTATCTCCTGAACTTAATGGAGTGCATTCCTGCCTCAGGGCTTTTGCATCACTATCCCTTCTGCTTGGAGTTCTTCCTGCTCAGAAGGTCTTAAAGAGGCCTTTCCTGGCTAAATAAAGCAGCACTAACTAACCCCACCCCCATCCCTACTCTATTCCATTGATTAGCTACTTATCAACATGTGAAACTGTCTGGCTTTATTCTCTTCCATTAAGGCAAAAAATCTTTAAGGGCAGGCATCTGTCTTGGTCTCTGATATATTTCCAGGGCCAGAACATGCCTTGCACATGGTGGGGTGGGGGTAGGGGCGGGTGGCTCTCTGTAAATGTATATTGACTGACTGCAGCCAGAACTGAATGGAGAAGGAAGTAACCAGCTAGATGGCCAGGAAGGCAACTGCAGGGCCTAAGATAGGGAGGCTGGAGAAGCCAAGATATACCAAGGGGGCAGTGAGAGGGCAGGCTGGCTACAGGGGAGGAAGCAGATGGGGGGTGGGAGGAGAAAAGTCAGCATGGTGAGAGGCCTTGAATGCCTCCCTCCAAGTCCTTTGAGTTAGTGGGTGCTACCGATGATTATGACTCAAGGACATGATAGGTTTGAAGCAATGATTTCAAATGATTAATATGCTTGAAGGGTTTACGTGTCTGAGTATCCTTAACTAAGCATTGTGTGTCCCATGGGAGGACAGTTTTAGAAGCCAAAACATCTAGAAGAATCTGGGAGCCCAGGGGAGTGGGAGATCTGTCCCCTTGGATTGAGATGCAAGAAAAACCCATTATCCAACCTTTCAGGGACCAAAATTGAGTTTCTAGTTTTGGAAGATCTCCCTGAGTAATTAAAGGTTTGCTGAGCTACACAGCAGGCACTCAACCACATGTGTTAACGAGCTGGTGCCCCGTGCCTTAGGCTTCCTTACACCTTCGCCGAAAACGCACACACATACGACCAAATTGCTTTTTTTCACCCTGTGATTGAACACAGCTTCACCAGACCCTCCACCCCACGGATACACCCTAGATCCAGCCCCTTGCCTTCCCAGCCCCCTCCACCCAATTCCATTGTCAGAGCGGAACAAAAGGCCCAAGGCATCCTGGGTTAAAGGATTTTAACTCTGCCAGCCCCAGGAGGCTCCAACAAGAAGCAGTTTCCTGCAGGAGAAAAGTGACTGAGAAATCTCCCCAGGGGACAGGGGATTTTTTTTTTTTTTTTTTCTGGTCTGAAAAACAGAATCTAGCTGTCAATCAGACACCTTCCCCGCTCGCCGCCGCCGCCGCCCCGGCCCCCACTCCAGGATTAGGAGCTTTCTCTCCTAGACATCTTCCCTCAGCCAAACGTATCTTCAAGTCTCTTGCCTAGGACTTGTATTTGTGGCCGTCAGGCTCCCACCCAAACCGGCGGGGCCATCCCCGCCACCCCCATCAGACAGGACTCTCCCTCTGCGCCCCCTCCTCGTCTTCCTACCGCTGCTTCCCCGCCTTCACCCTTGCGGGTACAGCTGCCCCGTGCGCGATGGTCATCCACACCCCCGTGCCCCCCGGCCATCCCCATCCCCGCCTGCGAGCCTCCGCTCCCTGGGCGCCGCCGGGCGGGAAGCCGGGGCCCGCCGCCTGCTCCGGACCCCGGCTGGCTCCTCCACGGTCCCGCGCGGCACCCTCTTCGGCCACCAGCTTCTGAACTTGGCCGGAAACGAACCGGTCCTCCGGAGCGGAAAGCTGCGGGCTGGTGGGTTGCTGGCGAGAGTATTTACAGGGCCGAGGTTCGGTGGGTTTGTGTCCACGTGCCTCTGCCCTGACCGGTGAGCAGCGTCCGGAGAGCGCCTGCTGGCTGCTCTGCCCTGGTCCCAGAGGCTTCTGGAACAAAACTGCATTTCATGTAAAACCCCTTATACTTATTCTGGAACTAAAGTATACGTTTTTGTTGTTGTTGTTGTTCTTGAGTTTTTCACGTAGAAGAGATACCGGGTAAACTGGAAACATGTTCGGGAAAGGAGTGAGCAATCAATGCTGGCATTTAAACAACACAAAATTGCCCTCGCCAGGCCACACGCCCAGGCGGCCGCGGCGCTCCCGGCGGCAGAGCAGCGCCCTCTGGCGGCCGCGCGGTTGGCGGGGGGCGTGGGGGCGGGGATCGGCTGCCCCCACCCCCAGGCTCCGGAGCCGGGCGGAGGAGAGCGGCTTCCCCAAGTCTGGGAAACACTGGGGCAACTTGGCAGGAAGGGAATTCAAGGTGGGCGTCGCAAGGGTGCTGGGAAATGCTTTTTGTGGTTTCAGGCTCTGGCCCAGGCCCAGAGCCCCGGGAAGGGTCCAACTTAAAAGAAAAACTCTTGTCCCATTCTCAAAGTCCGCTTGAAATTGTATGGATACAGCACGATCCCTTACCTGAAAGCTTTGATTCATTTTAAAATCCTCAAGGCGTTCGAGAAGGGTGATTTTGAAAACGTGGGCAAGTGAAATCACCAATATCATCACCAAAAAGCGTGATTACACCATAATATGTAGACTTTACATGCTGGTGATATTTACTAAGTATCATTAAATCCTTTTTCCCCTGCTTTAATCCCAAGGGCATCCTTTTGTAGTCTGAACAGCAGTGTTATTTTAGCCCCCCACCCCAGTGGCCATTCCCTCTATTTCAATTTGCCCCAAGTTTTCTTGTTCCTTGTATGAATATATACTAAATGTTTCTCCCCTTTTCCTGCTTTTCCTTATTCTTACATCTGCTGCTTGTGGTTAGGCTCACACAGTTTATTGTCTGGATCAGAGCTACTTTGTGGGAACAGCCGGAGCTTGGCATTGGTGGTGCCCAGAATCCCAGGTTCACAGACTGTCTTGGGTTCTCTCTGCTCTACAGCAACACCAGCACGTCTGCCAAGAGGTGGCCACCTCACACTGACTGCAGACACACCCACCCCCCTTCACCCCCGCACACATACACACACAGGAGCAGACTACTGCTTCAGCTTCCTGTCTCTCTGGAGTTTCTCTCCGGAGAGTTTGGCCCCTCCCCCACCCGATGGAAGCCAGAAGAGGTGAGGGTGCTGGGTTTCTGAGGAGCCAGGCAGGTGCTCCCCTGCCCCGCTCCCTTTCCTGTGAACCTCTTTTCCCTGCCTGAGGGGTTTCCACTTACCCATACTGTCTGGTGGGAATTCCTCCAACTTCATAGCTTCCTTCTCTTTGGGGTATTTTCTGCTGTATCTGTTGCTACACACAAGCCACCCAGTGGTTGAAAACAAGAAACGTGTACTTATTAGCTCCTGCCTCTGTGGGTCAGTGGGGGCAGTGTCCAGCCTGGCTCTGTTGGGCCCGGGCCTGTGTCTGTGGTGAGCTGGCAGGTCGCTGGATGGCGTAGGACAGCCTCATACGCTCATCAGCTGGTTAGCAGGCTGTCCGCTGTGGTGAAAGGGTGACAGGGTGACGGGCCAAGTACCTCTCACCCAGCAGGGGAGCCTACCCCAGGCTTCTTGCTGTAGTGGCGAGATTCCACAGACGGGGAGAGCAGAAGCCACGAGGCTTCTGGAGGCCTGGGCTGGGAACCGGCCCGTCTCCTGTGGCCACATTCTCTTGGTCAAAGTGAGTTGGGAGGCCAGGCCTAACTCGAGAAGTGGGAAACGGACTTCAGCTCTTGGTGGAGGGAGTGCAAAGTATTGTCGTCATTTTTGCACACACTGGCCCTCTTCTTCCCTGGGCACACTACCCGTAAGTAAACACGTCAAGATACTAAATCCCTTCTCCGCCCCCAGGACATTCAACAGAGCACAGCTGAAGCACACAAGCCAGCCGTCAACGTGCCTGGGTTCAGATCTTGGCTCCACATTTATCAGAGGCTGACCCGAGAAAGTTGCCTTACCTCGGTTTCCTAATCCGTAAAAGTGGGAGTTGTTGTAAATATTAAATAAGTTAATCCACATTAAGTACTTACACGGTGTCTGGCACACGGTAAGTGTCCAATAAATATCAGTTATCGTGCCATGAGGGGACGGCTGGCTGCCCACCAGGACTGCTGAGGCCACCGGCGCCGTCTTCCGCAGCTGCCCCAAAGCCCCTCCCAACATGACTGACACCAGGGGGGCCCCCAGCTGCCAGCTCTGCTGACGACACCTGGTGTTTTCAGGGCTCCACTGAGGTGCCGGGGAAACGGCCCGGTCCGTTTTTACCAGCTCCTTCAGTGAAGCCTGTCTCTCTAGAGCTGTTACAAAAAGGGCTCTGAAGTCAGACAGAGCTGCGGTTTGCTTCCAGCGCCTCTTCCTGAGGCATTTAGCAAGCTGATTCATCTCTCTGAGTTTCAGTTTCTTCGTCTGTAAAATGGAAACAGCACTGCCTCCTACAGAGCATGCAGGGCATGATACGAAGAACGGAAGAGCCTATGCTCACAAAGATGCTGGCACTCCAGGACACAGAAGCGTGTTGTCCTTGAAACTGCCCCTCTTGTAGGTGCTGAGAAGTTGCCACGGGTGAATCCTTTTTCCCAGAAATATCCTCAGTCACTCCTTGCACCCTCCCCCACTCAGTGCATGGAGATGGGCCAGGAACCTGGGGAGCAGGCCGAGCTCTCCCCAAAGCTGCTGGTTTAGCATCAGGTCCCTCCTCTCCACTTCCTGAGGCCTGACCCATGTCCCACTTTCTCTAACACCTAGCCGACAACTCTGCATGGTCTGATGAAAGAAAAGGGCTTCCCTGACGGCTCAGATGGTAAAGAATCTGCCCGCAAAGCACAAGACCTGGGTTCGATCCCTGGGTCAGGGAGATCCCCTGGAGCAGGGAATGACTACCCACTCCAGTATTCTTGCCTAGAGAATTCCATGGACAGAGAAGCCTGGCAGGCTATAGTCCATGCGGTCTCAAAGAAAAGAAAGAAAGATGACATGGAGGAGGATGTAGGAGAGGAACGACTTTGCCCTCTACTCTCCTAGGTTCAACAGCTGGGTCTATGAGATCAATTTACAACAAGCAGATTAACAAGAGGAAGTGAAAGTTGCTCAGTCCTGTCTGACTTTTTGTGACCCCAAGGACTATAGCCTGCCAGGCTGCTCTGTCCATGGAATTCTCCAGGCCAGAATACTGGAGTGAGTAGGCATTCCCTTTTCCGGGGGGATCATCCCAAGCCAGGGATCTAACCCAGGTCTCCTGCACTCCAGACGAATTCTTGCAATGAATTGCAGGGAAGCCCAACAAGAGGAACGGTATACACATTTCTTGACTTGTAACATGACATCAACAGGGATATCACGGGAAAAAAGAAAACCTAGAAAGGAGATGAGATTTGAGAGTTTATCTACCTTCTTAATAGGGAAGGGGCAATTTAGGAGAAAGGTGGATGGGCCTTTGAAGAATAGATGGGAGATGTGATAGTTTCTGACAATGTTTGTCTCAGTGTGGGGTGGACTTCCAGTGTCCTCTCCTGTGACCATTTTCCCTGGTTGGTGAAACTCCCCGGGAAGGGATTTATGACAGTTAAGTTCCTTCTGGAGGGTCTGTCTTAGGCAGATAAAGGGGAGGAAAGCTTCTCCCTGCCTTTGCTGTTTTTTAAGTGCCTTCAGCTCAAGATAATCAGAATAACAAAGTGGCATCTTTGAATTTCACTTCGAGGGCTTTTGACAGTTTTTCTTTTCCTTGGATGAAACTAAGGTGTTCAACATGCTGATTTGATACTTACATATTACAAAACCATTACCATCAGAGCATTAGTTAATATTTCCATCATATCTTATAATTAGCATTTCTTTTTTTGTGTGTGGTGATGGGACTAAAATATCCTCTACAGAGCTGGAGAAGGTGGGAGTGGGGCCCCTGGTATGAAGAAAGCTGAGTTCATAAATCTGTCCCCCCATTTTTCCTGCCTATTGCACCTTTAGCCTGGCTCTTTGGAAAGATGGATGTGTATACATACAGACATAGGCGCAGAGTAGAAGGATGGTCGTCCAGTGTGGTGAAGGGAGCCGGTGGTGCTTGGAGCCCGGGTGGAGTTTGAGAAGACTAGGATCTTCTTGGAATGCACCTTTCTGGGATTGGGGGGAGGGAGGGGAGACTGTCACCTTCAAATCAAATGATTTATAAAATCTGGATTATAAATTTCCATTCCCAAGAAGGGATCTGATTGTTCAAAGGATAAGGGAAGTAAGGCAAAGGTTGTGCTGATTGTGAGTTGGGCCCTAAAATCTCTTTCTGACACTCAGACAGTAACACACAGGCTGCAAAAGCCCTCGAGACAAAGGCTGGTCCGGGGCCACTTACAGCAGTGTGAACTGAGTTGCTTGTTCAGATCTTGTTCCGGGGCCCATCCCAGGTCTACCTAATCTCCAGTTACTGGACTCTCTAGGGATTAAGCTGGGGAACTCCCTTGTGGTCCAGTGGCTAAGACTCTGCCGCACTCCCAATGCAGGGCGCCCAGGTTCAATCCCTGGTCAGGGAACTGGATCCCACATGCTGCAACTAAGACCCAGCAGAGCTAAAGTGAAGTTGCTCAGTCATGTCTGATTCTTTGCAACCCCATGGACTATAGGACATGAGGTTCCTAAATAAATGAATAAATGCCCCAAGTGATCCCAAGGTGCCTAAGGACGGAGGGCTCTGTAGGATAGGTAGATGGCGATAGAGGAGGCAGCGGCTCCCAAACCTGGCAGCTCAGGAGTGCAACTGGAGCTTTAAGAGCTAGCCTCCGCCCTGGACTACGTGAGGTGGGCCCAGGAATCACTATTCCTTTGCCATTCCTCCGATGATTATGGTTGTCACCCTGGTTAGGTGTCCCTGGAGGGAATTAACTGAAAGGAGCTTTCCTTATCTGTTACTTGATTCTGGAAGTCTCCCCACATAGCTTCTTCAATGAGACTGGGGCATTCCCCCTGGGGCAGGCCCAGGGCCTGGAGATGTTGGGGCTGCTGTGGTGATGTGCCCCCCTCCCCCAGCTTTATCGAGATATAAATGACATATAGCACTGGAAGTTTAAGGTGTTCCACATGCTGATTCGATACTTACATATTACAAAACCATTACCATCAGAGCTTTAGTTAATATTTCCATCATATCTCATAATTAGCATTTCTTTTTTTGTGGTGAGACGGTTTAGGATCTACTCTCTTAGCAACTTTCAAGTATACAATATGGTATTATTAACTGTAATCTATACATAAGGCTATTGCTATACATTAGATTCCCCAGAACTTATTCATCTTATAACTGGAAGTTTGTCACCTTGGATCAACATCACCCCATCTCCCTGCCACCTTCCAACCCCAGCCCCTGGAAATTACAATTTCACCCTCTGTTTCTAGACATTTGGCTTTTTTAGATTCTACGGCTTTAAGTAATAGCATCTGGTATTTGTCTTTCTCTGTCTAATGCCCTCAAGGTCCATCCACGTTGTTGCAAATGGCTGCATAGTATTCCATTGTCTATATGTGCTGCGTTATTCGTTTGTCTGTTGAGAAATACATGGGCTGTTTCCATATCGTGGCTGTTGTGAGCAAGGCCATAATGAACACGGGAATGCAGGCATTTCTTCAAGATCCTATTTTCATATTCTTTGGATATATATTCAGGATTGTTGGATCATATGGTAGTTTTATTTTTAATTTTTTAAGGAGCGTCCATACTGTCTTCCATAGTGGCTACACCAATCTGCATTCCCACCCACAATGCACAAGGGTTTCCTTTTTGATTTAAATACTTACACAAAATATTCTAGAAACTGAGTTTTAATTCTCATCTTCCTCCTCATCTTCATCTAGAGTAATCTGGAAGTAACACAAATCGTAACTTTCTTTGCTGTTAGCAACTGTGTGTAACCAATCACTTAGATTATTCTTCAAATATTTTTTGGTAAAGAATTCCACGGACAGAAGAGCCTGGCGGATGCAAAGAGTCAGACACGACTGACAGACCAACACTTTCACTTTTAAGATATTTCAAATACCTTTTGGAAAAAAGTCACCTCATAAGTCACAGTGATCTTGCTTTTGTGTCTTTTGATTGATATGATTGCTGCCCAGATTCCCAGCTTTTCCATTCACTTTGATTCTCTCCTGAAGAAACTGCTCAAAATTGGCGGCATCTATGATTCCACTTCTGCAGGAGGGGTACAGTTCAGAGTAAACTGCAGGATGTGCTTTTTTTTTTTTTTTTTTTTTTTTTGCACCCCCCCACTCCCCGCCCCCAACAAGCTTTTTTACAGGCACCATGATGGCAGCGGAGGCAGAAGTGGAGGTGGATGAACTAGGCAGGCACAGAAGCCCACAGCCATCTCTTATCTTTTGACTGTAGAGATTCTAACAAGTGTGAGGTGAGTGGGACCAAAAATATTTGAAATATTTTTGGATTGATAAGAACCCCCAAATGGGTTCAGAGTTAGCAGAGTATCTGAATCAGGAAAACGATCAATTTTCTCATATGCTTTTGACCTCACAGAGGGGGTCTGGCCACCATTCTGCCCCCTGCAACTGAGAACAGCAGACAGTGACTAACCAGCTGCAACAGACTCCTCACTCTCACATGACACACTAGTGTCTACACTGGCTAAGACTCTGCTTTCTGGTACCACAGGCCACGTCCTTCCAGTGGTCAATGTTAAGGCAACCTGGCCGTTAGCCGTCAGCCTGCACCTAAGACAACGTTTCTTTTACAAAAAGCCTCCCAATTCTTATCCAAAAATTACACTGTAGTTAATTTATACTTAATATCAAAATGGGAGGTCTGCAAAATGAAAACTTTTCACAGTAAGATGTTATTTGCCCTTTTCACTCTCATTTTCTCATGAATGTATGAAGCTATGTGCTTTGGGAAAACTCAGTCTGCTAGTGAGTCCAGAAGCAGATAAGAGACACCATCTGTCTTTTATTAAGCTAAACATTTTTTAAAATTGCAGGAATGTAAAATGGTGCCATACTTCTCACTTTTTTGTGTGTGAAAATACAGGTGTTTCTTAAAAATATATGTTAAGGTAGTGGATTTATTATTGCAATTTAAAGTAAATACTTTTAAAATTTCAGTTTAATTTCTAATATAGTATACAGAACACTCTGAGCTTCTCAGTAATGTTAAGAGCATAAAGGGGTCCTGAGATTAAGAAGTTTGAGACCCAGTTTTATTTCTTGCCCAAATCGTAGATTGTCTCCCCCTAAGTTTTCAAGTGTACAAGCTCCGCCAGCTGTTGGGTTCCACTGCGGTGAAGATCTGATATCTCATCCAGGGGCCTCAAAGCTCTTCACAGCCTGAGCAACCCCATGCCTCGTGCCCCCTTCCAGGGTGGGACGAGGGAACTCACGTGCAGTTGAGGGAGTAAGGGAATGAAAACACAGTCACCGCCTTCACGGGATTCTGATTTTGTGGGAGATACAGACGGATAAGCAGCTGCCCGGGAGATACCTGCCACTGCTGTTCACCAGTAACATCCTAGGGTGAAAGCAGGTAGGTACTGCGCCAACCCCGCCTCCGGCGGCTTTGCGTCTCCCAGCTCCAGATTCGATTCCGAGATCCCAGGACCGGCGGCGCCCCCTGGTGGCCGTGCCTCGTCTGCTCAGCCTTTTCCCTCTGGAGCTGCAGGAGCCCACTTTGGGTAAGACCTCAAGTTTGGGGATAGCCCCGTGGGGGCCCCATCATCGAGGTTCTGCCTGGGTCCTCTGCAGCCTCTTGTCTGTCACTCTGCGCACGTTCACCTCCTCGGTGACTAATTCCGAGCCGTTTATGGGTGCTAGGCATCTTATGGATCCCCCAACAACAATGCTATTAGGGGACGACAGAATATCTCAAGGTAGAAATAATGTGTGGTGCAGATTGGATCCAAGTCCAAAGAGTCCGATGCAAAAGTTCCACTTATTGATATGCCTAAGGCAAATTACCTGATGTTTAAAGCAGCTCTGGATATTGACAATTGAAGAATATTCTACTTTGAGGTCAAATTCTTTCAGGAGGGGGAAAATGAGTCTGGATCCGCTGAATCTCATTGGCTTAGGCTGGATTCCTTGCTCCTCCGGAGCTCATGGTTGTACTTTCTGCATTCTACAGTGAGCATCAAAACCCCCAAGACCTTCACCTTCTAGGACTTTTTTCTAGGAACACAGGGGCTCTGCTGTTGAAAACAGGACTCGAGTGGTCTGCTGTAAAATTCTGGAACACCTCAAAGTGGGTACGCAAGTGAGCACTTTGAGCCTGGTTTGCTCAATACAAAATAAAGCTCTAAAATCAAGGAAGGAAGCAACAAAGTTTAGTCACTCAGTTGTGTCCAACTCTTTTCAACTCCATGGACTGTAGCCCCCTACGCTCCTCTGTCCATGGGATTCTCTAGGCAAGAATACTGGAGTGGGTTGCTATACCCTTCTCCAGGGGATCTCCCCAATCCAGGGATTGAACGGGGTCTCCTGCATTGCAGGTGGATTCTTAACTATCTGAGCCACCAGGGAAGACCATCTTTTCTTTTCATCGAACCCTAGAAATTCAGAATGAGAATATCCTCAAACTGAACAGTGCTGGAGGTTGGGAGGGAGATTCAGAGACAGCAGGGTATCCTTGGGGACCAGCCTAAGGGCTCTCCTACAGTTCTGACCTGGAGCCCATTAGCAGGAACCTACTGCCCCATTAGCAAACTCAACGGTGTTAACCTAGTGGTTTCCATGGTAACCATCAAAGAATGATCCCCTTTTCTTTTCTACAGATATTTCTCCCACCCTTCCGTGCAACATTCACTTTCAGCGATGACCTAGAACTGGATTCCATACAGATATTGTTTGCAAAGGTGTGATTTCCCTCTTTCAATCCATGTTTTAAGAAAGTAAAAGCTGTTTAATTTACACAGAAATGCCCTTCAGGTACATGGTAGTTTTTATTATTATTATTATTATTTGTGTACTCATTCATTTTAAATTAAAATTCTAAAAACTATTTTCCTGAAAAATTCTGAAACAAAAAAGAAACCTTCAAAATATTCTTCTTTCAATAGGTTTGAAGAAAATCTGGTCTTTGTGAAGAATGACAAGAGGTTATGAAATAAATAACATTCTCTACAAAAGGAACTCAGGTTATAAGCCTCAATCCTTGTTAAGGGTGTGGTGAAGATGGCATAGCCTAAGATTTTAGCCTTAAAGCATAAGAAGAATATAAACAAACCTTTAAAGTATGATAAGAAAATATAGACAGTTGGAGGAAATTTTTAAAAATCAATTAATCACAATGTCCTTCCACAATGCCTACCCATCAGCTTCCTGATCCTTCACACTCTTTCGAACTTCCACAAAGAGAAACCCAGCCAGTGAGAACAACTGCTGTTCTTGTCCTAGACAAAGGTTGGATAGACGATGGTCCTTGGGCCAGTTCTAGCCCAGGGCCTGTTTTTGTATGGCCAGTCAGCTAAAACAGTTTTTACAATCTTAAAGGGCTGTAAAACAAGCAAACACATCAAGAAGAGTATGCGACAGAAACTGGATGTCCACCCTCTGGCCATGTCTGATCTGTGAACCATCTCTTCTCCTGTTGGCTGCTGGAACCCTGGTGAAAGGTGGCTTTTCTTCCATCCAGGCAGCGGTAACAAGAGGTACAGCCGAAGTTGCCATGCCGACAGGGAATTCAGTTCTTAAAATAGTCAACTGTGCTAAGGCATTTTCAGGGTGGGTAGATTTGGAGGGAGGGGGTTCGGGAGAGATGATAAATGAATGAGTCAGACCCAACTGGTGACAGCTGTCCCATCATCCCTCCCTGTAATATGGTGGGAGGGGACTCGGAAAGGTCTGAAAGAGACAGTTTCCGTTCAAAGAGTAGGGTAGCTAAGTTTCCTCCTGCTGTTTTCCTGCCTGACAGGAGATTGCCCTCACCACCTCTGCTCCCTCCCGCCACCCTGCGGCCTCCTCCCTGCAGAAGACAGAAGTGGAAACACGCCCGTCTCACAAAGAGCCCGCACTGGTCCACGGGGGCTGTGTGTGCTGGGAATTGGTTGCGCCCGGGTGGGAGGAGCCCGCACTCACGGGCCGCCTCAGGGCTTTCTCCGCGGGAGGCCCCAGTCCCATCGTCATCTTTGTCATCATAGTCATCATCATGGACCAAAATGAAAGTGTATCACTAAACGTGTGTTTTACCCAGATAGAACAATCCGCCAACGGTTGTTCTTTGAGAATCTCTGGCCACCCCTTTGTTGTGTTTCCAGTGCCTGGAAAGGTGAACTAAGTCCGTGTGTGTGTGTGTGTGTGTGTGTGTGTGTGTGTGGTTAAATATATACAACATAAAATTGACCATTTTAACCAATTTGTAACTTACACCTCAGTAGCATTAAATATATTCACTTTGTACAACTATCACCATCTTTCCATCTTCCCATATTCTGAAACTCTACACATAATCTTCCCTTCTGTAAGCATCCCCACCTGCCCCCAGCCCCTTGCAACCACTTTTCTACTTTCTGTCTTTGTGAATTTGGCTATTCTAGGAGTCTTATATAAATGGAATCGCATGGTATTTGTTCTTTTGTATTTGGCTTATTTCACCTAGCGTATCTTTAAAGTGCATCCATGTATTAGAATTGCATTTCTTTTAAAGGCTGAATAATATTCCATTGTGTGTATATATACATTTGTGTATCCATTCATCCATCAATGGGCTTGGTTTGTTTCCACCTCTTGGCTACTGTGAATAATGTTGCTATGAATTTCAGTGTATGTACAGATAGATGTTTTGACTCCCTAATCTCAATTCTTTTGTTGACTAAGTTCATTTTCAGAAAGAAAAAAATAAGCTAGTTGGGATCCCACCCAACTAGCAAAAGATGCAAAAGATGCTACAGCAGTATTTTCATATCTTTTCCATCCCATCCATTTAGAATCCATCTCTTATGAAGCCAGCAGTCCCTGGTCCCCTGTTGTCCTCCGTCTTCCAGGTTCCAGCCCTTTGCCCTTACTGCTCACTACCCCAAGCATGGTGGAGAACTTTAAGGTTGATTGTTCTTTCAAAGTTTTATAGGTGAGCATCATTGAAGTAAAACTTCCTAGGTTTAATATCAATTGTGTCTTTTAGCATCATTTCACGGAGAAGGCAATGGCACCCCACTCCAGTACTCTTGCCTGGAAAATCCCATGGACTGAGGAGCCTGGTGGGCTGCAGTCCATGGGGTCACTAAGAGTCAGACATGACTGAGCAACTTCACTTTCACTTTTCACTTTCATACATTGGAGGAGGAAATGGCAACCCACTCCAGTGTTCTTGCCTGGAGAATCCCAGGGATGGGGGAGCCTGGTGGACTGCCGTCTGTGGGATCGCACAGAGTCGGACACGACTGAAGCGCCTTAGCAGCAGCAGCAGCATCATTTCAATGTGTTTTTGTACTAAAGGACCCATTTCCCACCAGGAGCAGGATAGGCATATCACTAGAAATTTTTTTGGTTGGGAATGGGCACATGGCCTCAGTTGGCTCACTTGGCTGAAGAGAAGGAATTTTATTTCACGGCTGGGCAAAATGTTCTTTTTTTTGTTGTTTTTTGTTTTTTTCTGAGGGTGCTTATTGAAAGGAAGCTGGATGTGGATAAAGCTGACACCTAGGGAGAAGGCAGAGCTAAGAGACTAGCAGAATATTGTACTAGAGTCTTGATCATGCAATGCCTGAAGCTTACACTACTCCAGCTACCCATTAGGAAGCTAATAAATTACCTTGTATTTCAAGCTTATTTTGGTAGGGTTTTCTGACCCTCAGGATCAAAAACATCCTGTTTCTTTACCTCAAGAACAATGGAAAGTCATTACAAGGTATAAGCAGGGAGAGTCCAGCGAAAGGGTGACAAGGCCATGTCTGTATCACATGATCACCTTGAACTCTGGCTGCAGGGTGGAAATGGGTTTGTGGGGAGCTGGGGTGTTTACAGTTATAGAGGTGCTCCTGGACTAGTTCTGGTGAGAGGTTATTGAGGAGACAGGGAAACAGATTTGGGAGATATTAAAGAAGTTAGGTAAGTTTGGAGGAAGTGAGTTTTCTATATGAAATCACATTGACTGCCCCCCACCTCCATACACACACACAGACACCAAACACACCACACGCACACAGACACATGGATTCCAGGGCCATCGACTATCCAAACCCCTGCTCTATTTCTACTGATTTAGGGAAGCAAGGAAGGGGTTTTCATTTCTCATGAACATTTCTGCCTCATGGGCTTCCACTTCTAGGAGCAGTTTTGCTGTTTTGTAAAGTCATGGCTGGTGTGAACCTCAGTCCTTCGCTGGTTTCTACAGCCCCCATGTAGATGGTCCTGGTGAAGTGGGCTCACACTCCAGTCTTCTGTCACTTTGTCTCATTGCTTTCCTTTTCTTCCTCCCAAATCTACTTGATCCCGTCCCTCATGGGTTCCTTGGGGAGCTCCAATTTCTCTTCCTTTATGGTGGAAAAAATTGAGGTTTCCTGTCTCCTTCCCTCAAACTCACACATCTGGCTTCGGAGTTCAGAGGAACAAAGGGCCCCCATCGTATACAGTCGTCTGCTCACCTTACAAGGCAGGTGGATTCTAAACAGCCAGCTTTCCTCTGTTGTCATCCTCAAGGTATGGCTGCTTGTCTCCCACGACTGGATTATGAATTCCTTGTAGGCAGACCGTGTTGACCTAGCTTCTGTGATGTCCGCTGCCCCTAGCACTGCAGACACTTGTGGAACTGGTCAAACCCTTCTTGTTCCGAAGCAGCCTAGCCACAGGCCATCACCACATCAACTTAGGATCCTCAGGAGGACAAGATGTTTAACGAGACACTGGTTGATTGAGAGCTCCCATGCTCAGGAAAACCCTGAAATGATTCCATGGAGCAAATACTTGTTGGGCATTTCCTCCATGCAGCATGTGGTGTCACATGGTGCCAGGCATACAAAGATGAAATCGTCTCCTGCCCTCCAGGGACCCACTGTGGAGGGGAAGATATTGCCTACTGTCCTTTAGGAAGCCAAAGCCAGAGTTACTGGATATGGACCATAGCAGTGATCCCCAAGTTTTTTGGCACCAGGGACCGGTTTCATGGAAGAACATTTTTCCGCGGCCCGGAGGTGGAAGTGGGGAATGGTTTCAGGATGATTCAAGTGCTGTGTGCAGGTCAGGAAGCAATAGTTAGAACTGGACATGGAACAACAGACTGGTTCCAAATCAGGAAAGGAGTACATTAAAGCTGTGTATTGTCACCCTGCTTATTTAACTTATATGCAGAGTACATCATGAGAAATGCTGGGCTGGATGATGCACAAGCTGGAATCAAGATTGCTGGGAGAAATATCAATAGCCTCAGATATGCAGATGACACCCCCCTTATGGCAGAAAGCGAAGAAGAACTAAAGAGCCGCTTGAAGAAAGTGAAAGAGGAGAGTGAAAAAGTTGGCTTAAAACTCAGCATTCAGAAAACTAATATCATGGCATCTGGTCCCATCGCTTCATGGCAAATAGATGGGAAAACAATGGAAACAGTGACAGACTTTATATTTTTGGGGCTCCAAAATCACTGCAGATGGTGACTGCAGCCATGAAATTAAAAGATGCTTGCTCCTTGAAAAAAAAGCTATGACCAACCTAGACAGCATATAAAAAAGCAGAGACATTACTTTGCCAACAAGGTTCCGTCTAGTCAAAGCTATGGTTTTTCCAATACTCATGTATGGATGTGAGAGTTGGCCATCTCTGACATCAGCTGAGCACCAAAGAATTGATGCTTTTGAACTGTGTTGTTGGAGAAGACTCTTGAGCATCCCATGGACTGCAAGAAGATCCAACCAGTCTATCCTAAAGGAAATCAGTCCTGAATATTCATTGGAAGGACTGATGCTGAAGCTGAAACTCCAATACTTTGGCTACCTGATGGGAAGAACTGACTCGTTGGAAAAGACCCTGATGCTGGGAAAGATTGAAGGCAGGAGAAGGGGACGACAGAGGATGAAATGGTTGGATGGCATCACTAGACTCAATAGACATGAGTTTGAGTAAGCTCTTCCAGGACTTGGTGATGGACAGGGAAGCCTGGTGTGCTGCAGTCCATGGGGTTGCAAAGTGTCAGACACGACTGAGTGGCTGAACTGAACGGAAGTGCGTTACATTTATTATGAGCTTTATTTCTGTTATTGGTACCTCATGTCCACCTCAGACTATTAGGCATTAGATGCTGGAGGTTGGGGCCCCTGGACTCTAGGATCTGGAAAGAATGGATTCTGTCTGGGGTGGGAAGGCAGGCTGAGTGATTAGGGTGGGAAGGTGAGGATCTGACACAGTGATGGGCATCTGAAGCATAATGGAGAGGTGAGGAAGTGGGGCGTGTTGGCACAGGAAGTGCACCTGGAGCTGGGCCGGAGGAGAGGACCCAGGCCGGGCATGTCTCGTCCCCTCTCATGGGAGCTGCGCTGCCCTCCCGGAGGTGATGGTTGGCACCCAGCAAGTGTTTTAGTTTAATCCCTGTGTCCATTCCCCCCTCCCTCTGTGCCAGGGTAGAGCGGGGGATGGAATGGGTGAAAATCTTTAAGATGTTGGCTTCATCTAATAAGTCCCTAGGCCACTGACATGCTGGCTTCTGAGTGTAAGAGTAAAGAAAAGAGTGGATTGAAAAGTTGAGAAAATACTCCGGGTGAAGGAGTAAAAAGCAGCTGCAAGCACAACACTCCTTTGGAGATGGAATGAATAAATGAGATAAAATCCTAAATAAATATCTTGCATGGTACTAATTGCGTTTTAAAAGCTGCCACTGGAGAACAGATAAAACGATGCTGTATTTCATTAGTGGCTCCCTTAATTCCATGGTATTTGCCAGCAAGCCCTATTAAAGCACTCTGTAATTAAAGACCAGTTCTGGGTCCTGTAATTTACAGCATTATCAAAATACGGCAAGTGACTGGAGGTAAGAAAATGGAAACAAACACCACTTGCATAAGGTCCTGGGAGATCGCACAGAGTGTGAATTTTAAAAGCTCAGCCTTCGTACCGCCCCTGCCAGAGGGGTCTTGTCCACATCAGTGTTTTCCATTTGATGGGCAACCAGTTACATTTTTACTATCTCACAGAAGTGTAGGTGGAGAAGTAAATCAGTTCTTTTATTAAAACGATTTTTATTGTGATGTAATTCACATAACATAAAATTACAACTTTACAGTGTACAATCGAGTGGCTTTTAGTATATTCAGAATGTTGTACAGGATTTCCCAGGTGGCGTTAGTTGTAAAGAACCCATCTGCCAGTGCAGAAGACGTAAGAGTTATGGGTTCAATCCCTGGGAGAGGGCATGGCAACCCACTCCAGCATTCTTGCCTGGAGAATCCCCATGGACAGAGGAGCCTGGACCTCTGTCACAAAGAGTCAGACATGACAGAAGCAACTTAGCATGCATGCACGTGGTAAATCTGTGTTTAACCTTTTGCAGAGCTGCCAGGATATCTTCTACAGCAGTGGCAACCATTTTATAGCCCTAAAAGCAATGTATGAGGTCTCCAATTTTTCCGTATCCTCACCAATACTTTTTACTATCCCTTAGTTTTTTTTTTTTTAATTTTTTACTATGTTGCTGCACACAGGCTTCCTCTAGTTGCAGCGAGTGAGGGCTATTTTCTAGCTGCTGTGTGTGGGCTTCTCACTGCAATGGCTTCTCCTGTTGTGGAGCGTGGGCTCTAGAGTTTGGGCTCAGTAGCTGTGGCCCACGGGTTTAGTTGCTCTGAGGCATGTGGGGTCCTCATGGACCAGCAATCGAACCTGTGTCTCCTGCATTGACAGGTGGATTCTTAACCACTGAACCATCAAGGAACTCCCGATCAGCTTTTTTTTTTCACTGCTCTCCTTAAGGTGAGAAGAGGTATTTCGTTGTGGTTCATCTATCTTTAACCATGACGATAGCCATTCTGTGCCTTTGCTCTTTGTGATGAACCACATAGGTTCTCCCTGCATTAGGCTGACAGGAGATGGTCTGTGGTCCTGTTTTTCTGTTCCCTCCATCCAGAACTGGCCTGGAGACACTCACAACCCAGGACACTGTGGTAGCGAGTAGGAGCCAGCTGGATGGAGTTCCAATCCTGATTCTGCCAAGTCTTACCTCGAGTGACTGTGGGCTAGTTACTAAACTTGCCTGCACCTTACCTCTAAGGTGGGAATCATTTAAGTGGAGCTGGTCCTTTTTGAGGACTCCAAGAAACACGTCTTTCATATCTTAACATCTCTGAAATCAGGACATGTCTTAACCTGTATATCAGGCAGGCTGCAGCCAGGACATAGTTGTCACTGCCTAGACATCAAAACTTGCTGACTGGGGGACATTTCTGGTAGTCCAGTGGCTAAGACTCCACGGTCCCAATGCAGTGGACCCAGGTTCAATCCCTGGTCTGGGAACTAGATCCCACATGCTGCAATTAAGACACGGTGCAGCCAAATAAACAAATAAATATTAAAAACAAAATCTTGCTGAGCAGATGTCAGCTGCCAGAGAGAAAACCCCAGAGACAGTAGTGGAGGCTCATTTTAGTGATGCTACATCCCCAAGCTCTTGGTACCCAGGACAACAGTGGCGGGGGTGGGGGGTGGTGCTGCCATGATTCTGAGTCAAAGGATAATGAGAAGAGTGGACCCCAAATGCGAGGAAGTTTGAGCATACCATAACCAATTTATTTCACTTGTATTTTGCTTTTTATCTGTGCACTGGAATGATGTAGGGCAAACATCTTTAAGTAAACCTGAAAGAGCTCTTTCAGCAAGTCCAAAATAAAAATCGTAAGTGGACTGTAAGGAAGGCTGAGTGTCAAAGAATTGATGCTTTTGAACTGTGATGTTGGAGAAGGCTCTTGAGAGCCCCTTGAACTGTAAGGAGATCCTAAAGGAAATCAGTCCTGAATATTCATTGGAAGGGCTGATGCTGAAGCTGAAACTCCAATTCTTTGGCCACCTGACTCATTTGAAAAGACTCTGATGCAGGAAAAGATTGAAGGCAGGAGGAGAAGGGGACGACAGAGGATAAGACGGTTGGATGGCATCACCGACTCAATGGACATGAGTTTGAGCAAACTCTGGAATTGGTGATGGACTGGGAAGCCTGGCGTGCTGCAGTCCATGGGGTTGCAAAGAGTCAGACATGACTGAGCGGCTGAACTGAACTGAAGAAACCTTTGTGTCAACTAATTGGTGCCTTTTTTTTTTTTTCTGTTTTAGGCAAGCATAAAATTATGACACAGGTTACAATTGCTGATGAAATACAGATACCTACTTCCCATGGTAAGAAGCTGTTGAGAAAACCTGATGGGACACTGTGAGTGCAACATTTACCACAAAGCTTGGCAGTGAGCAGTCCTGTGATCAATACTGATGGTTAAGAGTGTTCTTAATAACAAGGTACCTATTTAACTTGTGTTAAGACACATGTAATGTTTGCCTGGCATTCAACAACTGACCCCTCTTCTGATCCTTCACTGGATGACTAATCCTGGAGGAGGGAAAAAACATAATTAATGCTAATTTCTTTTATAGATCTATATAGGAAAAAAAATCAATAACATTAGCTGGCCCAATGAATACAACATTTAAAAACTGTTAGTCGAAGACTCTTGAGGAAGAGTCTTGGTGTGTGCTGTTTGTCACGCTGGAAGTGACACAGAGCTGTTGGCTTCCTCCTAGGGGACACTCACCAGGCACCTTTCAGGTCATTTCTGCCCTGATTTCTGGGCTCCAGGGGTGCACGTGGTTCAGCCACTCCTCTGTGAAGCCCACTAACCCTGCCCACTCTCTTGTGTGGATCTCTTCCCAATGCTGGGTTCTGTAATTTCACATTGGCAGCTTGAAACTGGCTGACGTATGTTGGCTCAGATGGTAAATAGTCTGCCTGCAATGCAGGAGACCCGAGTTCGATCCTGGGTCCAGAAGATGCCCTGGAGAAGGGAATAGAAATCCACTCCAATATTCTTTCCTGGAGAATTCCGTGGACAGAGGAGCCTGGCAGGCTATAGTCCATGGGGTCGCGAAGAGCTGGACACGACTGAGCAAATAATACTTTCATGCTTTGGGTGTTTACACAGTGGGAATTGGCAAACACCATAAATCAGGACTTTTTTAAAGAGTTAACTTACTATAGCTTATCACTGCATCAAAGATTCTGAGTTCCTGAGGTAGAGGTGGTGCCTGTAAACTCAGCCCCAGGACACAAGCCAAGGGCCACTCCCTGGAAGGTTTGGGAACTGTGTCGTTTGCCCTACTTCCCTGGATACATATTCTTGCAACATTGTTCATTTCCATATGTCTGTCTTTGAGGTGTGGGTGACCTACTAGAAGGTTCTTCTTGCTCCTGTTTCTGAAATGAAAGTCAACATGGAGTCAGCATTGCCAAGAGTGTCTTTTAAAATGGAGCTGGGAGGCAGTGGAGGAAGTGTGACCTACACACACCTTGGCCTGGAGGAAATCTGGACTCTGACCTCTTACTGTCTTAGCTCAGGCATCCAGAATATCTGCTGTATGTTCCAGAAACTCAAGATACTTATCCAACCCTTAGCCTAAAATAACCCGTGACAGCTGATCCCTTAAGGACAAATATTTCCTTTCTTGTCTCACGGTCAATCCTAGTTCTTGACAGATAACTTAACAACCTTGTGGCTTTTACCTTTATAAGCCCCTGACTCTTTCTCTTCCCTGGAACACTCTTGGTTTTCCTGAACCAATGTCTCCTTAGTTCCAATTCCTAAGATCCCCAAGAAACCCTCTTCTAATTTGCAGCCTTCTGCATTTCTTGGTCAACATGTTTCAGCTGCAAGACATCTTCCAGACGCTAGACAACCCTCTCCCATGGTCTCTCTGTGGTTTCTATGTGGCCGGAGTTACCCTAAGAGTTCACCCTTCTGAGGACTGAGTCAGGATGAGAGTGAAACAGAAACAGCAGCACAAAAATCAGAAAACAGTGCCTATTTGACTACTGGAAAGAAGATGAGACAGGCGTTCTCTTAATTCCTTTAGTAGAAGGGGACCCAGCTGAGATGATTAGCATGGTTGGATGCACTGACTTCCTGCCCTTCCAACTCCCCAGTGAGAGTTCAATAAATGTTAGCTCACTTTCTCTACTCCTTCCCTCAGCTATCCTTAGGAGGCTTAGAAGATATAGTGATAAAGACCAAAGACAAGTGAATGGGAAGAGGAGAATAGAAAGCCATCCTGCCTGGGAGGAGAAGGCAATGTGAAGAGCAAGGCGCTGGGGCAGCTGTGGGGGAGGAGGGACACAGATGGGGTAGGGAGGCAGACAGGGAGGTGAAAGTGGCTCAGTCGTGTCCTACTATGTGACCCCATGGACGATACAGTCCGTGGAATTCTCCAGGCCAGAATACTGGAGTGGGTAGCCTTTCCCCTCTCCAAGGATCTTCCCAAACCAGGGATCGAGCCCAGGTCTCCTGCACTGCAGGCAGATCCTTCACCAGCTGAGCCACAAGAGAAGCCCAAGAATACTGGAGTGGGTTCAGTTAAGTTCAGTTCAGTCACTCAGTCGTGTCCGACTCTTTGTGACCCCATGAATCACAGCACGCCAGGCCTCCCTGTCCATCACCAACTCCCGGAGTTCACTCAGACTCATGTCCATCGAGTCAGTGATGCCATCCAGCCATCTCATCCTCTGTCTTCCCCTTCTCCTCCTGCCCCCAATCCCTCCCAGCATCAGAATCTTTTCCAATGAGTCAACTCTTCGCATGAGGTGGCCAAAGTACTGGAGTTTCAGCTTTAGCATCATTCCTTCCAAAGAACACCCAGGGTTGATCTCCTTTAGAATGGACTGGTTGGATCTCCTTGCAGTCTAAGTGGGTAGCCTATCCCGTTTCCAGAGGATATTCCTGACCCGGGAATCAAACCGGGGTCTCCTGCATTGCAGGTGGATGCCTTACCAACTGCGCTATCAGGGAAGCCCAGAAAAGCAGGGGTCTCATGACTATTTGATTATGTAACTAGGTAATAGATGCACAGCCAGCCAGTGATGCTCAGTCATGTCCCACTCTCTTCGACCCCATGGAATGTAGCCCCCACCAGGCTCCTCTGTCCATGGGATTTTCCAGGCAAAAATACTGGAGTGGATTGCCATTTCCTATTCCAGGGTATCTACCTGGCCCAGGGATCACACCCTCATCTCTTGCATCTCCTGCAATGGCAGGCAGATTCTTTACCAACTGCACCACCCGGGAACCCCACAGAAGCATAAGGGACACAGTTAAAAATCTCCCTCATCCCCTACCTTTGGTCTCTAGCACCTCATTGTTTTTCTTAGGACATAATCCCTCTTATTAGTTCTTGGCATATCCTTCCAGAAATTTTCCATGGCAAAAGTTCTCAGATTTCCCTGTGGAGGAGAATCACCTGTAAAGTGTGGTAAAACAAAGAATGCTAACTGACCGGAGTTTCTTTTCTGACTCACGTGCTCTGAGGAGGGTCTGAGATTTGGCGTTTCTAACAAATTCTCTCGGAGAAGGCAATGGCACCCCACTCCAGTACTCTTGCCTGGAAAATCGCATGGACGGAGGAGCCTGATAGGCTGCAGTCCATGGGGTCGCTAGGAGTCTGACACGACTGAGCGACTTCACTTCCACTTTTCACTTTCATGCATTGGAGAAGGAAATGGCAACCCACTCCAGTGTTCTTGCCTGGAGAATCCCAGGGATGGCGGAGCCTGGTGGGCTGCCGTCTATGGGGTCGCACAGAGTTGGACACGACTGAAGTGACTTAGCAACTAGCAACAAATTCTCTGGGGACGCTGGTGCTACTGGTCCCAGGGCCGCACTCTGAGAACCGCTGTTCTGAAGGTGTTCATAGGAGCATTTGACACTTAACCCATTTTTATCTAGTAATTTGAGGATCTGTTCCTGGCAATGGAAATGTTCCTTAAGACACTATTGATCCGGCACAGTTCCTGCCTGTGGGCCTTCTCTATGCCAGTTTCTTCACCTGGACTGCTCTCCCTTCCAACCTCCACTCTTCCTAGGCCCAGTTCAACATCTATTTCCTCCAGACAGTCTTTCTTGATTCTTTCCTTATGTGGAAGGAATCTTCTACTTCTTTAAGCTCTCATAGGAATGTTCATCTGTAGCCTTCTAAGGGCATCTGTTATTTATTAGAACTGTATGTTAAATGGGACTTTTCCTGCTTTGGTTTTAAAATTTTGTTAAAGAGATATCAGATTCTAAAGTGAGTTTGAGCGATCTTTAAATGCAGAATTTAGGTTTCAAGACCTTTGAGTTTTCCTAGTTACCTTGGGGCTATGAAATGGTTGATAGTGAAGCCATGTAACTAATATTGAGACCTGAACCCACGTACCGGGACTTGAATCCAGCCAAAACGCTCAGGTTCTTGATGTCTCATCGCAGAAAGAATTCAGTGAGAGACAAAGTGATGGGTAAGAAGTGGATTTGTTTAGATAGAAACACACTCTATAGATAGAGTGTGGACCATCTCAGAAGATGAGAGGGGCACCAGGGTAGGGGGTTGCCAGTTTTATGCTGCTGTGCTGTACTCAGTTGCTCAGTTATGTCTGACTCTTTGTGACTCCATAGACTGTAGCCCGCCAGGCTCTTCTATCCACGGGATTTTTCTGGCAAGAATACTGGAACAGGTTGCCATTACCTCCTCCAGGGGATCTTCCTGTCCCAGGGATCGAACCTGTGTCTCCTGCATTGGCAGGCTGAGTCTTTACCACTGAGCCACCTGGGAAGCCCCCAGAGTATGGGGTTGTCAGTTTTTATAGGGGTAGGTGATTTCACAGGCTAATGAATGAAAGAAGTATCACAGTTATTTTGGGGAAGGGGTGGGGATTTCCAGAAATTGGGCCACCGCCCACTTTTTGACCTTAATGGTCGGCCTTGGACCTGGCATCGTGCCTGTGGGTGTGTCATTTAGCTTGCTGATGTGTTGCAATGAGTGTACACTGAGCCTCATGGTCTAGTGGAAGTCGCCTTGCTGATCGTCTCTGGCCCATTTGGTTCTAGTCAGTACATGTCATGTCCTTGGGCTAGCTCATTGTTTTGGACGTTGTGCCCTTCTTCCTTCCCTCTTGTTTCAGTAGGATTTTTTGAGAATTTCTTAGGAGAGGGCTTTGCTATAAGCATGGAGAGGGAAAAGTGAGATCAAATGGGAGTGTTATTTCTTTCCTTTTACGTCCAGAGAGATTAAACTTTGATGGCTGCTTGAGAGCCAAATGTGAGGTCTCTGCAGTTGGGCTCTTTGTGGTCCAGGGCCAGATTCATGTCTGCCTGAGAGAACTGAAGCAGCCTGGGGCCAGGCAGAGGTGGAGGGAACTGCTCTTCTCCCAGGGCACAGCAAGGGGAGTGTAGCTTTCCTTACGGACCAAGGAAAGTCTCCAAGGAAGCCGTTGTGGGAACATCTTAAATCCCATCCAATATGGTTAGGATGGTATAGGATAGCCAGAAGAAAGTGGAAACCTCCAGAGTCCATGTTCAGCAGTGACAGAGTTCTGGAAACTCCGGGGAAGCCCCTGGTTTGGGGGATCTTGAGGAATTCCCAGAACACCTGAGCTCAACAGTTACCCTGCCCCACCTGCCATTCAGAGGACCCTGGTGTCTGGAGCCAAGGGCACCATCTTGGATTCTGCCCTTTCTGCCAGTGGGCAGGAACCCTGTCGGCCTGCTGGTAGGAAAGGAGATGGGGGAAGGAGAAGAGCTACCCCACTTCCCTTCCCAGGTCATCAGGGAGATGGAAAGAAATGTAAGGCCAAATCAAGTTCAGAGTATGATTGCATAGGATGAACATTCTACCCACGGGTGACCATGGTTGTGCCTTAAAGGGGCTGAGGCTGTAACACCACTAGAGCCTTGCTGAAGTTTTCATCAGGGCTGGCAAAGTTGTTCTTTTGATTGTTTATGCACTGTGTTTGTTTAAAATATTGGACACACACACATCCCACACAATCCTTTTATTGCTTTATGCTATAAACTCCTTTATGGTTTATAATACCTTTGCGGCCCTTTGGTACCTAGCCCCATAACTGGCACACTCCAGGCACACAAGGAATACCTGTCCATTTACTCCTTTATTTTTTTATTCAACATTTATTGGGAACCTATACTTGGCACTGGGGCTCCCCAGGTGGCACAGTGGGAAAGACCCTGCCTGCCAATGCAGGAGACACAAGAGATGCAGGTTCAATCCCTGGGTGAGGAAGATCCCCTGAAGTAGGAAATGGCAACCCACTCCAGTATTCTTGCCTTAAAAATTCCATGGACAGAGGAGCCCAGTCGGCTACAGTCCTTGGGGTTGCAAAGAATCGGACACGACTGAGCGACTGAGTACATACAAGCTCAGTGCTATTGATGGAGCAGAAAGTGAGATGCACATGCCTCTTGTCTTCCAGGCTTAAGAGAAGCTTGTGTACACCTGATACCACTCGAGGGAGAGCAAATGCAAATCACCATGGCAGCCAGGCAGGTCCGTGTACCTGGGCAAGGATAAAACAGTAGGGGTGTCGGCAGCTTTGGCAGAACAGGACACCCACTGCACCCCCCAGAAGGATAGTGGCTCTTTATTGCCTTCTGAGAATTCAAGCCCACTTGATCAAAAGGAGTAGGAAATCTGAATTTTCGTGTGAAATGAAAGTGAAAATCACTCAGTCGTGTCTATCTGTGACCCCATGGATTGTAGTCCATGGAATTCTCCAGGCCAGAATACTGGAGTGGGTAGCCTTTCCCTTCTGCAGGGGATCTTCCCAACCCAGGGATCGAACCCAGGTCTCCTGCATCACAGGCAGATTCTTTACCACCTGAGCTATCACTATATGTCCTTAACAAAACCCATCTGTGGACCAGTTCAGGGCAAGGGTCACCATCTGGGGCCCCTGTGCTGGTGTTGGCACTCGCCCTGGTATTCTCCTGTAGAAAGAGGGGCTGTCAGTAATCAGGGGCCACAAGCTGCTTTTTAGGAATTAACGAGTCAGGGCTTGGAAAAGCTTTATGCAAAGAACTTAACTTTATTAAAATGCTCCTTTGGCTCAAGGAATAAATATTTAAAAAAATCCCAACCCTAAGTGCTTAATTTGCCTAAAATGTACAACAAATGAAATGAACACTCTAAAAAGAACTTGCTTCCTGTTTCAGAAGAGGCCCCATGGCTCTACAATCTGATTACAGAGAAATGGCCTTTCCTGCCAGGGTTATAAGAAGCCACAAACGGACTGAGCCATAGAGTATTAGAGGAACTAGCCAGCAAGTTGCATTAACTGCAATTTCATTACCCTGAGAAGGATTCCATCAGTTGGAGACTTAGTGTCAGCTTCTGGGGCCATCCTCTGCTCCCTGCCCAGTCACTGCTGGGATCAGAAGGTCCAGGAACAGGCTTCCTTGGTGGTCCAGTGGCTAAGACTCCTTATGCCCTACGCAGGGAGCCCAGGTTTGATCCCCGGTGGGGGAACTAGATCTCACATGCTGCACCTAGAAGATCTCACTTGCTGTAACTGAGACCCAGCAAAGCCAAAGGAGACAAATAAAAATAAATAATAATAAAAGGAAGGTCCAGGAGCCAGGCTGTAATTGGAGCTGGAGAAGTTCTGGGAGACAGCACACAGCAAGGCAGGCAGCCCAGGAGAGAAGCCAGCTGAAACTCTTCTCTCCAAGTTCTGTGTCCTGTTCTGGGGACGACTCAAGGTGACATTCTACACAAGGATGATTCATGTCTCTTTGGGGGTACATATACAGTCACATTTCTTATTTTTACTGTTAATAACTCCCATCTACCTTTATTAGCAGAAAAATCTAATCATCCTTCCATTGACCCATCCCTTTAAACTTTCCAAGAATCCCATAATTTTAGTACAAAGAGGCCAGTTGTTGTTTTTGTTCAGTCACCCCGTCGTGTCTGACTCTTTGTGACCCCATGGACTGCAGCTCTCCAGGCTTACCTGTCCCTCATCATCTCCCAGAGTTTGCCCAAGTTCCTGTTCATCGGTGATGCTGTCCAGCCATCTCGTCCTCTGACACCCTCTTCTCCTTCTGCCTTCAATCTTTCCCAGCATCAGGGACTTTTCCAGTGAGTTTTCTGTTCCAATCATATGACCAAAATACTGGAACTTCAGCTTCAGCATCAGTCCTTCCAATGAATATTCAGGGTTGATCTCCTTTGAAGTGAAGTGAAGTGAAGCCGCTCAGTCATGTCCGACTCTTTGTGACCCCATGGATTGTAGCCTACAAGGCTCCTCTGTCCATGGAATTTTCCAGGCAAGAGTACTAGAGTGGGTTGCCATTTTGATCTCCCTTAAGATTGCCTAATTTGATCTCCTTGCTCTCCAAGGGACTCTCAGGAGTCTTCTCCAGCACCGCAGTTCAAAGGCATCAATTCTTTGGTGTTCTGCCTTCTTTACAGTCTACCTTTCACAACCATACGTGACCACTGGAAAGACCATAGTCTGACGGACCTTTTTCGGAGGAGTGATGTATCTGCTTTTCAACACACTGTCTAGGTCTGTCATCTCCAACCAGTTCACCTGCACTGCTGTTCCAGTCGCCGCCACATGGTGTCGCTGTTTAAGACTGATTTTTATGCAGGCCGGTAAGCGGTACTCACAGGCTCCTCACTTAGGCGATACCCTTGCCAGCACAGATCCGTGCCAGCCCAAGGTACTGCCACATGATACACATGGTGGTTTAGTCGCTAGTCGCTAAGTGGTGTCCAACTCTTGCGACCCCATGGACTGTAGCCTGCCAGGCTCCTCTATCCATGGGATTCTCCAGGCAAGAATACCGGAGTGGGTTGCCATTTCCTTCTGCAGAGGATCTTCCTGACCCAGGAATTGAACTCAGGTCTCCTGCATTGCAGGCAGATTCTTTACCAACTGAGCTACAAGTCTGCTCTCATTAATACATATCAGATCAGATCAGATCAGTCACTCAGTCATGTCCGACTCTTTGCGACCCCATGAATCGCAGCACGCCAGGCGTCCCTGTCCATACATATAGGCATTCCCAAAGCCTGACACTGCACCAGGACAGCTGCCTCTGGATCACCTCCATGTACTTGTTTGGAGGTCACCACCCCAGAATCCCATGTATGTGCTGGGTGTGCTTCAGTCATGTCTGACTCTTTGTGACTCCCTGAACTGCAACCCACCAGACTCCTCTGTCCATGGGATTCTCCAGTCAAGAATACCAGAGTGGTTTGCCATTTTCTTCTTCAGGGGATCTTCCCAACCCAGGCATTGAACCTGTGTCTTCCGTATTGCAGGCAGATTCTTTACCACTGAGCTACCGGGCAACCCAAAAGAATTCCCATAACCTCCAGTAGACATCCCCTTTGTGGCCCTGGGTGTCCTTTTCTGCAGTTAGATTTTAGTTAATGATGTCCCAGTGGGCTTTTGTAAGTTTAAATTTCACAGCGCTTGGGTTAAAGGTCTCTTAGTTCCTTTCCTCCCTTAAGACTTTGAGATGATTCTGCAAATGTGTCCCTCCCTTTTCAGAACTCTGCCTAACAAGGGGTCTTAGTGAAGGGCTGCCTTGCTAAATCAAGCAAAAAGTCCTGTTATTCCTTATTTATTTAGTTTCGGTTGCACTGAGGCTTTGTTGCTGAGCGCTGGTTTTCGCTAGTTGCAGCAAGCGGCAGCTCCTCCTTGTGGTTCAAGGGCTTCTCGCTGCGGTGGATTCTCCTGCTGCATGCAGGCTCGGTAGTTGTGGCACACAGGCTTAGTTTGTCCCAAGCATGTGCGATCTTCCTGGACCAGGGATCAAACCTGTGTCCCCTGCATTGGCAAGCGGATTCCTATCCACTGCACCAGCAGGGGAATCCATGTTCCTCCTTTTAAAAAAATCTTATACCCAGGGCTGCTGCTGCTAAGTTGCTTCAATCGTGTCCCTGACTCTGTGCAACCCCATAGATGGCAGCCCACCAGGCTCCCCTGTCCCTGGGATTCTCCAGGCAAGAACACTGGAGTGGGTTGCCATTTCCTTCTCCAATGCATGAAAGTGAAAAGTGAAAGTGAAGTCGCTCAGTCGTGTCCGACTCTTAGCGACCCCATGGACTGCAGCCTACCAGGCTCCTCCATCCATGAGATTTTCCAGGCAAGAGTACTGGAGTGGGGTGCCATTGCCTTCTCTGTATACCCAGGGCAGTATCGCATTATTTACAAAAAATAATAATAATGATTTTTTTTTTAACTAAAAAGTGCAAATAGCAGCTCCTTTCACAACAAAAAGGCTTGATCCAACATGATTCTCTCCTTCTAACTATACAGAGAAGGAATCAGTAACTTCTTAAAAATTAATTCAAACCTCCCCTCACTATGCTCCCTATTCCAGGTTGTTGAAATTAAAAAGAGACTATTGAGACTCATAGAAGACTGAAAAAAGAAAAAAAAAACTGCCCAAGATCACACAGAGGGTGGGAGAAGAGCCACGAGACTCTAAAGTCTGGGCATTTCCCTACTGCTCTGCTTCCTTCCCCAGTAGGTTCTGCAGAAGGAGAAAGGAAGGTCACCAGAAGTCAGGGTGGTCAGGAAAGAAACAGGGACAGAAATAGGGACTGGGATTCTCCCAAGGAACTAGAGTGGGCAGTCCTTGCATGACTCCTATTTAGGAGACAGGAGCAAACCGGCCAGCTGAGGAGGGTTCCCAAGGAAGCGCTTTGTGATGGGACAGCTCTGGAAGCGCAGGAGGTTGTTGCCGCCAATCCCTATATTCGTCCTACCCAGTTCCTTCGTTAAAGGCTTCCCAGAATAACACTTACTTGTCCCAGTCTCCCTTTCAGCTATGTGCTTTCATGTAGCCAATGAAATATAAGCAGAAACGTTTTGCATAAACTTCTGAGCAAAACCTCTTAAAATAGAAAAAGTTCCCTTTTAATTCTTCTTCCTCCCTTCCTCCATCTTAATGTCTGAAAGATGTATGTGATGGCTGATCCATCATCTGAGACCATGACTATAAGAGCCACACATGAGAAATGATGCAGTGATGAACCTGTGGCCCTGTAACTGGGGAACTGCCACGCCCTCCCCTGACCGCCAGTCTGTGGACGTTCACTTCCCTACTAGGGAGAAAGTCTTGTTTACATCATGGTTATTTGGGGTTTCCTATCACACACAGCTGAATTTGTTCCTAACTTCAGGAGCCTGCCTAGGTTATTGGAGAAGGCAGGGGATAACTGAGTGCCAGGCCAAGGAGTCTGGACTTTATCCTGCGGGTCAATGGGGAGCCAGAGAGTGGCATGACAGAAGATGTGACTTGTTAATGTTCATCTGGTCACCAGGTATGACATCCACTAGCATAAAGAAAATGCAGGGGGTACTTCCCTGGTGACCCAGTGGTTAAGATTCCACTTTGCAATGCAAGGGATGTGGGTTTGCTCCGCAGTTGGGGAACTAAGATCCCACATGCCATGGAGCAACTTAGCCCGTGAGCCGTAACGATGAGCCTAGGCCCTACAACTAGAGAGTCTGTGGGCCACAACGAAAAGATCCCATATAATGCCATGAAGATCGAGCATGCTCTAACTAAGACCCAGTGCAACCAAATAAATAAATAAATATTAAAAAATAAGAAAAGAAAGGGCAGGGCTACAGACCATCTAGATGGCCTTTGCTGCAGCACGACTGTTGGGCTGGGGAGGGAGTGGAGGGTGTGTCTAACCTGATTTTTCACTGGCCATTCTGACCAGGCTGACCTCGAGGAGTTCTGTTTCCATAACTTTCTAGAAGGACAGCAAAACCCGGGGACTGACAGGTCATGGCACACTCCTCCTGGGCCAAGAGAAGGCAGTGGGCAGTGGTTAAGAGCAGAGTTTTGGAGTCAGCTCTCCCTTGGTTCAAATTCTGGCCTCCTCTTTTGGTAGCTATGTGATTTAGGGCAGTTATTTAATCATTCCTGGCTTCAGTTTTCTCATCTATAAAACGAGGACAAAAATACTTATTTCGCAGGATTGAGAGCTAAGCCATGTGAGAAGCTTAGCGTGGTGTCTGGCCATGTCTGACTCACAGCTGAAGTGGCCACACTTATATGTTTTATTTGGGTCTCAGCTATCCTGATATTTTTATCAGAAGGATCTATTTTCGTTTGATGACTGCAGATAATGAATACATTTTGGCTTGAAACTTTTGGATAAATTGGATCCTTTGGATAGGCTGCCAACCTGTTCCATAGTCTTATTTTTAATGCTCGAACCATAGAAAAAACATTTTATTCTCTAGTCCTATTCAGGGATGGCCTTGAACGGTACTTGATAGTGAGTTAAATTGTCATGTCTGGGTTTTAGTTCTTATGTTTTTAGACAATACAACACGACTCACTCTCCCACCCTGAACACTTATATAATCTGTCCTGGTTTGATTTTCTTACTTCTCTCTCCACAGAGGACCTCCCCTCATGCTTCCCTGAGAAAACAGAAGCCCTTAGGAAGGGACTGCCTCAACTTCCTGCTTCCAGATGTCCAGTCTCCTGTGCCCAGATCTCCCACCGGCCATTCCCCTTGTCTGAGTGGAGTGGTGTCCCTCCCACCATCAGGGCCAGCCCCTCCAGCCGGGCCCTGCGCCCTCTTCACACCTGCCTTCTCGGGACCCTTGCACTTAACCGTCATCCTGGATCACTCTCTTCTTCTCCTGGTTTCTTCCGATTGACCTTGGAACATATTCAAAATTCTTTAAACGCAAAAAAGTGAAGACCCCTCTCCCCCCTTTATTATTAGAAAATAGGCTTGACTGCTATGAAGTTACCAAATTATGGAAGCTTATAAGATGAGCATTTATTCAACTGTCCGGTCAATGTTCAGGCCTTACCAGCCCAGGGCTGGCGGGGCAACCTCACCCAGAGAGGTGTCATGACCTCAGCCTCTCCAGGCTCCTTGCTCCCCTGTCCCCAGGGTGTGGTCCTTGTCTGCAAAGTCCTGCTGGCAAAGTGGGGAAAGAGGGTCAGAGAACACAGAAAGCTTGTCCTTATAAAAGGATAAACCTCTACTCACATCCCAATGGCCTAGAGCTAGCAATATGGCAACACTTAGCTGCAAGGAAGACTGGGAAATGGAGCCATTATTCTGGTACCCAGTTCAACACAGAGGCTCTATGACTATAGAAAAGGAGGTTCAGTTCAGTTCAGTCTTTTAGTTGTGTCCAACTCTTTGTGACCCTATGAACTGCAGCACGCCAGGCCCCCCTGTCCATCACCAACTCCCAGAGTCCACCCAAACCCATGTCCATCGAGTCGGTGATGCCATCCAACCATCTCATCCTCTGTCGTCCCCTTCTCCTCCTGCCCTCAACCTTTCCCAGCATCAGGGTCTTTTCAAATGAGTCAGCTCTTTGCATCAGGTGGCCAAAGTATTGGAGTTTCAGCTTCAACATCAGTCCTACCAATGTTACTGAGTTGGTATAAAGGTGACCGCTTTAATATTATATATTAAAACATTTTGTCCAACTTGAAAACTCACTGTTTTCCTCCTAATTTAAAAAAGAAATGAAATTTCTCCTCTGGTTAAAGTTGCTTCAGGAATCTTGGGCTTCTGGTGCAGACATGGCTGAGGCCAGGACCCACATCATGTACCAACCAGATGGCACAGATGGCATCAGGTAACCCTGGTCACAAAGATGTGAATCTCTTAAGGGGGTGGACACAATTTCCTGAGAAACACATGCTTTGCTAAGAAGCACAACAAGAAAGCTCAGAAGAAGATATAGGTCAACAACACCAAGGCCCTGGGTGTGGTGCCCAGGTTGTTAGTTCAGTTCAGTCCAGTCGCTCAGTCGTGTCCAACTCTTTGCGACCCCATGAATCGCAGCATGCCAGGCCTCCCTGTCCACCACCAACTCCCAGAGTTCACTCAGACTCACGTCCATCGAGTCAGTGATGCCATCCAGCCATCTCATCCTCTGTCGTCCCCTTCTCCTCTTGCCCCCAATCCCTCCCAGCATCAGAGACTTTTCCAATGAGTCAACTCTTCGCATGAGGTGGCCAAAGTACTGGAGTTTCAGCTTCAGCATCATTCCCTCCAAAGAAATCCCAGGGCTGATCTCCTTCAGAATGGACTGGTTGGATCTCCTTGCAGTCCAAGGGACTCTCAAGAGTCTTCTCCAACACCACAGTTCAAAAGCATCAATTCTTTGGCGCTCAGTCTTCTTCACAGTCCAACTCTCACATCCACACATTACCACTGGAAAAACCAAAGCTTTGACTAGACGGACCTTTGTCGGCAATGTCTCTGCTTTTTAATATGCTGTCTAGGTTGGTCATAACTTTTCTTCCAAGGAGTAAGCGTCTTTTAATTTCATGGCTGCAGTCACCATCTGCAGTGATTTTGGAGCCCCCAAAAAGGCCCATATAAAGCCCGAGGGGAGAATGGGAAAACAGAATTCTGCCAGGGCCACACATTTCACAGGCAACAAGGAGGACTGGCAGAGTTGTCCTCAAAATAATTAACTGGACTCACCCAAGGGTGGAAAAGAGAGTATTCTGTACAATGTCCCTGTCACTGAGCGAGCAATGGGTGAGAACCCTGAAATGGACTAGCTTGTCTGCATCATCGCCCCTCCTGTTTTAATATTAAGCCTCTGTAACCTTGAGTAGGTTCATCCTTTAAAAAAAAAATTAACCAGTTAGTGTATGCTGTGGTAACAAACAACGTCCAGATCTCAGTGCTCAGAACATCAAAGATTTGCGGGTTTTCATTTCTGTTTTGTTTTTTTAATTGGAGGATAACTGCTTTACAGTGTGGTCTCTGCCGTACATCTACATGAATCAGTCATATATATATATGTATATTCTCTCTCTCAAGCCACTCCCCCCAACCCACCATTCCACCCCTCCAGGTGGTCACAGGGCGCCAGCCTGCGCTCCCTGTGTTACACAGCAGCTTCCCGCCAGTTCATCTGTTTTACACACGAGAGTATATATATGTGTGTGTGTCAATGCTACTTTCTCAATTTCTCCTAGCCTCTCCTTCCCCCACTGTGTCCGCAAGTCCAACCTGTTTGTATCTCCATTTCTTCTCCGTGAATAGGTTCATCGGTGCTATTTTCCTAGATTCCATATATGCGCTTTAATACACAATATTTGTTTTTCTCTTTCTGACTTACTTCACCCTGTATAACCGCCTCTAGGTTCATCCACCTCACTACAACTGACAAAGATTTTTTTTTTTAATTCATTCCAGTCGCCCATCTTGGGGTGGCGGCGGGCCTCCTCTGTGGGCCTTATGCAGGGACCGGAGCTGATGGACTAGGCACCGTGTGGAGCGGGGACAGCAGTGGTAGCAAGAAGAAGGAAAATGTGGCAAGTTATGGATTGGCTCATAGGGTCTGCCACCTGATAGTGACCCATGTCACTTTCACCCACCTTCTTTGGACTCCCGAATCTCATTGAGAGACCTCACTGAGAGGGCGGGGAAGTGCAGTTCCACCACGTTTCCAGCAGGGGGAGAATGAGAACGTGGGTATCAGCCTTTTTTTTTTTTTTTTAATTGAATTCACATAAAACCTGTAATGGTAACTAATTGTCCATTTCAGGGTTGAGGAAACAGCCTGGGTCGCTGCCATCCCTGAGCACAGGAAATGCATCCACCTGCCAAGCTGCTGGTGACATCTTGTGGTAGCCAAGAAGCAGCTACCTCCTCCCGGGGGAGGAACAGGTGTCCCTGCCTCCAGGTGAGTCACCGGAACTGGTCCCGCCTGCTGGGTGAGAGGCACAGCGTTGAGGGGTTGAAGTTATGATAGATTAAAATAGGGCCAAGGGCTCCTGGGGAGAGGAGATGGCTTCCCTTGATAGATTCCCTGGGGCATGGGGTCTTAAGACGAGTGAAAGGAATGTGGCCTTGAGCTTTGTAGGTGAAGCAGAACACGCAGAGATGTGTGGCCCTCTCCACAGGAACTTTGTGGACGTTTTGGGAGTGTCAATGATGTTATTGAATCATGTTCATAATATAAGGCAAGTGAAAAGCAGGATACAGAGGTATGACTAGTCTACTTTTAAAAATTTTGCTTATTAAATTTTTATTTGGCAGCACTGGGTCTCAGATGCGGCACACGGGATCTTAAATCTTTGTTGTGGCATGCAGGATCTTTACTTGCAGCATGTGGGATCTAGTCCCCCCCGACCAGGGATCAAAGCCGGCCACTCTGTGAGGGGAGCTCCAAATTTTAGCCACTGGACCACGAGGGAAGTCCCCTAGACTACAGTTTAAAAAGTGTGTGTAGCAGGTGTGAATCCCAGCCTGCAAGCTATATGAACAAGAAATATTTAAGTCCTTTTTTTTTTTTAAACTCAACTTGATTCTACCTCCAAACCCACACTCCTCTTGGTGGGAATTTACCCTCAGTGATTCTCAGGTCTTCCCTTTACCACAGTTGTGCTGGGGTCCCCTGGACCATAGCAGCAAAACATCAGCAGGCTCCTATGATCTGTGACCATATGGGGCGTCCCAGGTGGCGCAGTGGTAAAGAACTTGCCTGCCACTGCAGGAGATGCAAGAGATGCGGGTTCAATTCCTGGGCTGGGAAGACTGCCTGGAGGAGAAGATGACAACCCACTCCAGTATTCTTGCCTGGAAAATCCCATGGACAGAGGAGCCTTGATGGCTACAGACTGGGGTCACAAAGAGTCGGACAGGACTGAGCACATATTCACCTCCCCTCATAAGCCCACCTACCAGTGCAGCCTTCCTCTCCCCTGTGTGCTCAGTCCCTGTGGGCTTAATTTTTTTTAAGTGTTTTAAAAATATTTATTTGGCTGCTTCGGGCCTTTGTTGTGGCACGCAGGATCGCTCATTGGGACACGAGAACCCTTTAGTTCTGGTGCACCAGCTTAGCTGCCCCTCAGCACCTGGGATCTTCAAGGACCAGGGATCTAGCCCACGTCCCCTGCATTGGCAAGTGGATTCATAACACTGGATCACCAGGGAAGTCTCCCTGTGAGCCTTAGTGCCCAGTCTGGATGCAAGAATCTTGGAGAGCTTGGAGAATTGCTTCCTCACACCCACCCTCTGAAGCATCACTGCTGAGATCTTGCCACTTCTTTCCTCTCATCCCTCCCTTTCCTTTCTCCCTTCATCTCTAACTCCTTGCCACCTCAAGACCTCTCTCCCATCTTCCTTTTTCAGGACACATAACCTCATCAGTGGGTTTAAGTTTTTCAAAAGGAAGAAGTATATTAGCTCTGCTACAAAACTTGAATATAGGGATTACCAGCAACATGGGAATTACATGTTTTGAAAATCCTCTTACTACAAACTCCTAGAAATGCTGAGCTTTCAAGAACAAAAAAAAAAAAGAAAGAAACCTTTAGGTACCAAGTCTAGAGCCAAGATTTTGTCTTGCTCTGGGATACAAGAAGCATCCATGAGTAAAGAAACAGGTAAACCAGGGGATAAATCTAAAAATAATACTTTATAAAGCTAACTTAGGATATGCAAAAGTGAGACAGGACTAAAACACTAGGAAACCCACTCCAGTACTTTTGCCTGGAAAATCCCATGGATGGAGGCGCCTGGTAGCCTGTAGTCCATGGGGTCGCTAAGAGTCGGATACGACTGAGCAACTTCACTTTCACTTTTCACTTTCATGCATTGGAGGAGGAACTGGCAACCCACTCCAGTGTTCTTGCCTGGAGAATCCCAGGGACTGGGGAGCCTGGTGGGCTGCCGTCTATGGGGTCGCACAGAGTGGGACACAACTGAAGTGACTTAGCAGCAGCAGCAGCAAAACACTAGGAAATAGTCAGATATAAAATGGAAGTGTAATGATCTGGTTTAATGTTTCAATGTCATTGAATTGTTTAGGAGGAGAATAAAGAAATTGATTCACTTTATATTTTGTGGCATCAAAGAAGCATGTTCAAAATTTAGGGTATTCAGTAAAATGATAAAAATTGAGTGTATATCTTCCATGCAGGAAGGAGGTTAAACAAAGCCTGGATTTCCAGCTGAAAGGAAGCTGGAGGGAAAATACAGAAACTAATATATATGTTAAGAGTCAGAAAAAAAATTCTGCCATTTATATATACACAGGAATTACCTCCCAGTGCAACAGTGACCAAACGGAGAGTGAGGGTTCAGGTGAATTTTATCTTCTTTTTTCCTGTTTGGATGGGTAATCTCCAAGATGACCCCCAATGGCCTTCACCTGGTACTCACACCTGGGCAATTCTTCTCACGATGTAACAGGGTTACTCTGTGTGACCAAAAGACTGCAGCAGAATGGATGGTCCAGCACATTGTGCTGAGGTTACAGAAGTTTGCAGTTTCCATCTTGGGCTCTCTCTTTTTTGTTCTCTCATCATTTGCTTTTGAGGGCAGCCTTGTCATGAGCAGCGCTATGGAGAGGCCCACTGTGGCCTCTTGCCAACAGTCATGTGTATGACTTTGGAAGCAAATCCTCCAGCCTCAGTCAAGCCCTCAGCCACCTCCCTAGAGTTCCTGAGTCAGAACCACCCAGCTAGGCCGCTTCTGGGAGCTGTGAGATGACAAGAGCTTGTTGGTTTAAGCTGCTTAGGTTTTGGAAATAATTAGATATATTTATATAGATAGATAACTTATCTGTATGCAGCAATAGGTAAGTTGTACAATACTTTTGGTGCAAGTTTTAAACTGTACACAATGGACATATATTCCTTTTCAATCAGAAAAGATTTTTTGAATGAACAATCAATTAAATCATTCATTTTGGTGTGATAAAAGACAACCTGTTTAGGCATCTTGTCACCCAGTTGGTGCCTGGCACACTTGTACCAACTGAAACAGCCACATCACCTGTGCAAAGACACTGGTTCCGCCAGGGCACCTAAACAGGGGCTATCCTTAATTTTGACTTGGCCAAGGACCCTGGCCTTGCAAAGTATCCCATAAAAGGGGATGATTCTTTTTGTGTGATCCAGGTCTTATAAATATAACCAAAAATCAGTTAATTGACTTGCCAAGTTGGATATCTTTTAAACTTGGTTAACTGATTCATAGTGAAGTGAAGTTGCTCAGTCGTGTCCAACTCTTTGCGACCCCATGGACTGTGGCCTACCAGGCTCCTCTCTTCATGGGATTTTCCAGGCAAGAATACTGGAGTGGGTTGCCATTTCCTTCCCCAGGAGATCTCTGTGACCCAGGGATTGAACCCGAGTCTCCCGCATTGTAGGCAGATGCTTTACCGTCTGAGCCACCAGGGAAAATGTTGTATAAAATAATAAATAACATTTGATTTCAGTATATTATTTATGTTGTTGTACCCACAGAGAAGTGTCTCAAGTTGGGACTATAGCAGTAGAAAGAATGCTGGACCAGCTCTGTGACTCTGGGACAAGTCACTGAGTCTCTGGGCCTCCATTTCCTCACGTGCAAGATGGTAATGTCAGAGTAAGTATATATAAACATATATATTTTTTTCCCTCTTTTTTTTTTAAGAAGTATAGTTGGTTTACAATGTTTAGTTTAAGGTATACAACAAAGTGATTCAGTTATACATACATACGTCTATCTTTTTCAGAATCCTTTCCCTTTTAGATTATTATAAGATATTGAGCATAGTTTGCTGTGCTATATATAGTGGGTCTTTGTTGGCTGTCTATTTTATATATAGTAGTGGTATACTTTAATCCAAAAATCCTAATTGATCCCTGTCCCCCTTTCCCCTTTGGTAGCCTTAAGTTGTTTTGTTTTTTTTTTTTTTTTTCTGTGAATCTATTTCTGTTTTGTTCATAAGTTCATTTGTGTCGCTTTTTAGGTTCCACATATAAGCGATAGTGTGTGACATTTGTCTTCACCTGGCCTACTTCACTTAGTATGATAATCTCTAAATCCATCCATGTTGCTGCAAATGACATTTCAATTTTTTTGATCTAGTAATATTGTATGTGTGTGTATATATATATATATCTCACATCTTCAAGGATTGGAGTATGTTAATTTCCCCCACTTCCTTGTGGCTCAGTGGTAAAGAGATATGGGGTCAATCCCTGGGTCGGGAATATCCCTTAGAGTAGGAAATGGCAACCCACTCCAGTATTCTCGTCTGGGAAATCCCATGGACAGGGGAACCTGGCTGGCTACCATCCGTGGGGTCACAAAAGAGTCGTACATGACTTAGCAACTAAACGACAACAAATATTAATCTCCCATGGCTCTAAACGTCTGCTAATCAATCGTACCAGCTTAACTGTGGAATTTTGGCTCTTCCATTACAAGCTATTTGAAGCCCCCTCCATGAGGGACCCTGCTCTGGCCAGTATGGAAGATACTAGCCACGGAGGGACTATTTGAATTAGTTGAAATTAACGAAAACTTTAGTTTCTCACTTGCAGTGGACGTATTTCAAGTGCTTGATGATCACAGGTGGCTAGCGGCCAGTGTGTTGGACAGTACAGAGTCAGACCTTTCTGTGTTCTACCGGATCTTGCTCTGGGTCTTGCCTTTTAGTGTGGTCCATGGCCCAGCATCAGCATTATCTGAGAGCCCTTAGAAATATAGGATCTTGGGCGCCTACCCAGATCTGCTGAATCAGGGTGTGCATTGTAACAGGATCCCCAGGTGCTGCCTGCACAGGAGGTTGAGGAGCCGGACTATAAAGAGCATTCCTCACTAGAATCTGAAAGAGCCTGAAAGGACAAAGTGATACTTAGCTGTGTGGCCTCGGTATAGACTCTGGGGACTCATCGCCAGACTCTCTTTTAGCAGCTGTGTGACCTTATCTACCGCGTAGGTAAATCTGAAGCTATAGCAAGATAAAGCAGTGACCACCGAGCTCAGTTCAGTTCAGTTCAGTCGCTCAGTCGTGTCTGACTCTTTGCAACCCCATGAATTGCAGCACGCAACTGTCCATCACCAACTCTTGGAGTTCAATCAGACTCACATCCATCGAGTCAGTGATGCCATCCAGCCATCTCATCCTCTGTCGTCCCCTTCTCCTCCTGCCCCCAATCCCTCCCAGCATCAGAGTCTTTTCCAATGAGTCAACTCTTCGCATGAGGTGGCCAAAGTCCTGGAGTTTCAGCTTCAGCATCATTCCCTCCAAAGAAATCCCAGGGCTGATCTCCTTCAGAATGGACTGGTTGGATCTCCTTGCAGTCCAAGGGACTCTCAAGAGTCTTCTCCAACACCACACTTCAAAAGCATCAATTCTTCGGCGCTCAGCTTTCTTTACAGTCCAACTCTCACATCCATACATGACCACTGGAAAAACCATAGCCTTGACTAGACGGACCTTTGTTGGCAAAGTAATGTCTCTGCTTTTCAATATGCTATCTAGGTTGATCATAACTTTCCTTCCAAGGAGTAAGCATCTTTTAATTTCATGGCTGCAGTCACCATCTGCAGTGATTTTGGAGCCCCAAAAAATAAAGTCTGCCACTGTTTCCACTGTTTCCCCATCTATTTCCCATGAAGTGATGGGACCAGATGCCATGATCTTCGTTTTCTGAATGTTGAGCTTTTAGCCAACTTTTTCACTCTCCACTTTCACTTTCATCAAGAGGCTTTTGAGTTCCTCTTCACTTTCTGCCATAAGGGTGGTGTCATCTGCATATCTGAGGTTATTGATATTTCTCCTGGCAATCTTGATTCCAGCTTGTGCTTCTTCCAGTCCAGCATTTCTCATGATGTACTCTGCATATAAGTTAAATAAGCAGGGTGACAATATACAGCCTTGACATACTCCTTTTCCTATTTGGAACCAGTCTGTTGTTCCATGTCCAGTTCTAACTGTTGCTTCCTGACCTGCATATAGGTTTCTCAAGAGGCAGGTCAGGTGGTCTGGTATTCCCATCTCTTTCAGAATTTTCCACAGTTTATTGTGATCCACACAGTCAAAGGCTTTGGCATAGTCAATAAAGCAGAAATAGATGTTTTTCTGGAACTCTCTTGCTTTTTTGATGATCCAGCAGATGTTGGCAATTTGATCTCTGGTTCCTCTGCCTTTTCTAAAACCAGCTTGAACATCTGGAAGTTCGTGGTTCACATATTGCTGAAGCCTGGCTTGGAGAATTTTGAGCATTACTTTACTAGTGAGAGTCAGTTCCTAGGCAAGTTGATAGGGAGTCTAGAGGTCCCCAAGGAGAGAGGGGTCTGGAATTCTCAAGGAGGAAGAAAGGACAAGCTTTTTTTCTTTCTCCACATTCCTTAGGATTATTTAACAATAATGTATCCTGCCTAAGGACAGTCTTTGGATTCAACCTTTTGTTATCTTAAAATGTTAATTATGGGAGTAGACCTGGTCTTTACAAGGATGTATCTTGCCCGAGGACAGTGTTACCTTAAGATGTAAATTATGGGAGTGGGTCTGATGAGGTCTTTGCAACCTCCAGACATTCTTTGGATTATATAACCTCATTGTTAACACTAGCAAGCGGGTACTCTTTCTGCCCCCTTCTGATGCCTATGTCAGAAGCTTTCTCTATCTCCTTTATACTTTAATAAAACTTTATTACACAAAAGCTCTGAGCGATCAAGCCTCATCTCTGGCCCCGGATTGAATTCTTCTCAATTCACAATTCTTCTCAATACACCGGGGGCCAAGAATCCTGGTGTAGTCGCGTGATTCAACAACAACCTTTCACTAGCTTGTGAGATGAGTGCAATTGCGCGGTAGTTTGAGCATTCTTTGGCATTGCCTTTCTTTGGGATTGGAATGAAAACTGACCTTTTCCAGTCCTGTGGCCACTGATGAGTTTTCCAAATTTGCTGGCATATTGAGTGCAGCACTTTCACAGCATCATCTTTCAGGATTTGAAAAAGCTCAACTGGAATTCCATTACCTCCACTAGCTTTGTTCGTAGTGATGCTTTCTAAGGCCCACTTGACTTCACATTCCAGGATGTCTGGCTCTAGGTGAGTGATCATACCATCGTGATTATCTGGGTCGTGAAGGTCTTTTTCATACAGTTCTTCTGTGTATTCTTGCCACCTCTTCTTAATATCTTCTGCTTCTGTTAGGTCCATACCATTTCTGTCCTTTATCGAGCCCATCTTTGCATGAAATGTTCCCTTGGTATGTCTAATTTTCTTGAAGAGATCTCTAGTCTTTCCCATTCTGTTGTTTTCCTCTATTTCTTTGCATTGATTGCTAAGTAAGGCTTTCTTATCTCTTCTTGCTTTTCTTTGGAACTCTGCATTCAGATGCTTATATCTTTCCTTTTCCTGTTTGTTTTTCGCTTCTCTTCTTTTCACAGCTATTTGTAAGGCCTCCCCAGACTGCCATTTTGCTTTTTTGCATTTCTTTTCCATGGGGATGGTCTTGATCCCTGTCTCCTGTACAAAATCATGAACCTCTGTCCATAGTTCATCAGGTACTCTATCAGATCTAATCCCTTAAATCTATTTCTCACTTCCACTGTATAATCATAAGGGATTTGATTTAGGTCATACATGAATGGTCTAGTGGTTTTCCCTACTTTCTTCAATTTAAGTCTGAATTTGGTAATAAGGAGTTCATGATCTGAGCCACAGTCAGCTCCTGGTCTTGTTTTTGTTGACTGTATAGAGCTTCTCCATCTTTGGCTGCAAAGAATATAATCAATCTGATTTCGGTGTTTACCATCTGGTGATGTCCATGTGTAGAGTCTTCTCTTGTGTTGTTGGAAGAGGGTGTTTGCCACCGTGCTCAACACCCAGTAGATGCTCTTTAAATGGGCATTTCGTTGTGTTTGTACTTGATAAGGTTTAAGGTCCCTGCCAACCCCAAGCTCAACGCACAGACCGCGGGGCCGAGCGGTTATTTCACTTGCCGCCACAGGGTGGCGCTGTGCCACCAACGTCCTTTCGTCTCCAACAGGCTTCCTGCCGGCTCCGCTGCAAGAAGCCCGAACAGGGCCCTGAAACATCCAGGTCTCTGTTTCGGATTACCAGGCACGCTCGGGCCGCCGGACACCGATCCAAGCATTCATCTGAAAGATAATGGGAAAACAGGCCTCAGCTTTGTGCAAAGTTGGAATGCAAAAGCAAGGTCGGCATAAAGAGTTGAATAAGGACTGTGTGAACGTCGTGGCGGAAGCAAGGGGGTTCCTGTTGGAAGGCTAGGGGGAGGGACGGCTTCTGATTGTGCAAGTCAGCTTCCGACTGACCCGGCTCCTCGGTCCACAGATGAACGCTCTGGCTCTTTGCCAGTGGAGTGTGTATATGTGTGTGTGTGAGAGAGAGAGAGAGAGAGAGAGAGAGAGAGAGAGAGAGAGAGCGAGAGAGCGAGAGCGAGAGAGAGAGCGAGAGCGAGAGAGGGAGGGATGAGGTGATCAGGAGTGGGCTGGTGGGCGATTTTTTTAAGGAGTCGTTATCTAAGCTTTCTCAAACTTTAGCCTACATCACCATCACCCAGAAGGCTGTTTAAAACGCAGATGCTGGCCTCCACCTCAGAGGTCTGGGGTGGCTTGAAAGTTGGCATTTCGATCAAGTTTCCAGGTGGCTGGGAGACGGCTGACCCAGAGACTGCCCTCTGAGAACCAGTCAGCCCTCAATCCCTGGGTCAGAAAGACCCCTGGAGAAGGAAATGGCAACCCACTCCTGTATTCTTGCCTGAAGAATCCCATGGACAGAGGAGCCTGGGGGCTACAGTCCATAGGGTCACAAAGAATCTGACCCAACTGAAGGGACTTAGCACTCACTCATGGGCCCTAAAATCCTGAAAAGCTCACGTGCAACAAAGTATCTGAGCCCAGTTCTAGAGAAGGACTGTGACTTCAAAGGATATTAGTCCAAATCCCCACTGCCGTCTCCCCACTGCCTCCTCCATGGCCCCCCACCACATCCCATGATGAGGCCTCAGCTGTGGCAGTAACTTTTCAAAGTACCCTCAGGCTGTGGCAGGTACTGTCTAGTCAGAACCTGGTGTGGTCTGGAAGGCAGGCTGGGACCTGGGAGCCAGAATTCTTCACAGGTGATCACCCCCCCTCCCTCTTCTGCTACAGGCTCATAACTCAATCCATGCTCTGTCCCAGGAAGGGTGATTCAGACTCTCAAAGCAAGCTTAGACCCACTTCAAGCACAAAACCTATGGAGACCACACTCCTTGCATGGTGCCATCAAGGCAGGGTCACTTCCCCCTAGAAATAGGTGGAACTGTCAGGGGCCTAGATTTTGATGGAGGTGTTGGATATCTCAGAGGAAGTGCAGAGAAATCCTTTGGGCCCCTCCAGTGGTTGATACAGGCTGACTGCAATTCTTATCACTAGAGGAAGAGTCATAGGAAAAAAGCCTGGGTCCCTCCTCTGAGTTCCTACAGCACCCGGGCCTCTGCAGAGGTTCATTCTCTTCCAGGAAGCCAGCCACTCTGAGTTCATTCTCTTTCTTCTTTTTTTTTTTTTCCCATTCTCTTTCAAGAGCTGGGCCGGCCTTTCCCTGGAAGTCCAGTGGTTAAGAATCCTCCTGCCAGTTCAGGGAACATGGGTTTGATCCCTGATCCAAGAGGATTCCACATGCTGTGGGACAACTGGGCCCATACAACCACAAGTACTGAAGCCCGTGTGCCCTAGAGCCTGCACTCCACAAGAGAAGCCAATGCAGTGAGAAGCCCACACACCACAGCTTGAGAGTGGGCCTTGCTCGGTACAACTAGAGGGCCTGAATGCAGCAGCAGACTCGGTGCTGCCCAAAATGTAGCCTTTCCCTTCTCCAGGTGATCTTCCCAACCTAGGGATCAAACCCAGGTCTCCCGCATTGCAGGCTGAGCCACAAGAGAAGCCCAAGAATACTGGACTGGGTAGCCTATCCCTTCTCCAGAGGATCTTCCCAACCCAGGATCAAACTGGGGTCTCCTGCATCGCAGATGGATTCTTTACCAACTAAGCCATCAAGGAAGCCCCAAAAAATACTTTTTTAAAAAGACCTAGGCCAATCTGTTTGGAGGCTTCCATCTGGGAGAGGAAGTGGAATTTTTAGACTACACCTCTTCTGATTTTCTGTCTGTGCAACCATACCTTATTTGTTGTTTGTGTTTTTCTATGTATCATTTTGGGATGAACCACTCTGTCTCTTGTGGGATGGGAAAATTCTACTTGCTTCATCTGGACTCACTTCCCTTTCAGGCTTTGCTTATTGCAAACCACTCTGGGTCCTTTCTCTTTCAAGAGCCAGACCACGTTGGAAGCCTGTTTGTCCATAATAACTAAGTAAGAGTGACCAGAGCAAAACGGTAAGATTGCTATGTCCATGTAGATACATGAACATGCGTGCATGCTTAGTTGCTTGTCGTGTCTGACACTTTGGAACTCTGTGGACTATAGCCCGCCAGGCTCCTCTTCCATGAGATTCTCCAGGCAAGAATACTAGAGTGAGTTGCCACGCCCTCCTCCAGGGGATCTTCCTGACCCAGGGACTGAACCTGCGTCTCCTGTATCCCCTGCATTACAGGTATATTCTTTACCACTGAGCCACCACGGTAGCCCCATAGATGTATGTATGTACCTTATAAATATGAGATGTCTCTGCCTTCTAATGGCATTGTCAAAACTGGTTTGTGGATGAGCTCTGTTTAATTGGCTTAAGAGAAATTAAGTGCTTATATGAATTCTCAGGAATATAAAAGAAACTGATCAGAATGAATTTCAGGTTCAAGTGATCTGGGAAATATTCAGTACTGAGTCGATATCTGGTATTGAAGCTAGCTGAAGCTTGTTGGTTTGACTAATACTGACATGTCTTTAGCATCATCAGTGTTAAGTAGTACTGTTGTACCTAGGTTTGCTGAAGATCAAATAAGACCTTATTATATTTGTTGAAACTGTCAGCGAGGAAAATAACTTGATAACTTGAAACTAAATTTTTATTATCTGATTTTAATTTTTTTAAAAAGGAATGACCTGTTGATGCATACATGGATGGACGGCAGAGCAATTATGCTAAGTGAAAGAAGCCAGATTTTAAAAGTACCTACTGTATGATTCCATTTATATAAAATTCTGTAAAATGCAAACTAACTTATGGTGAGCAGATTACTAGTTGCCTGGGGAGTGGGTGTTGGCAGGAAGAGGAATGGAAAAAGGATTATTAAGTAGTGTGAGGAAACTTTGGGGGGCAATGGATATGTCCATTACCTTAATTGTGGCAATGGTTTCATGGGTGTAAGCTTATGCCAAATTTATCAAGCTATCCATTTTAAACATGCACAATATATTGTATGTCAGTTAGTATTAATAAAGCTCTTAAAAATAGTACTGCAACTCAACTATAACAAAACAAACAATCCAAAAAAATGTGCAAAAGATTGAATAGACACTTTACCAAGAAAAAGAGCAAAAACATTAAGTACATGAAATAATCCTTAATACCATTACTCAGTAGGGAAATGCAAATCAAAACGACAATGAGGTTTCACCATACACCTACTGGAATGGTTACTATCAACAACACTTACCATATCAAGTTCAAGTTCTGGAGAGGATGCAGAGCTGCTGGAACTCTCGTACATTTCTTTATCTCATCATGCAAGATGGTCAGTCAGTCCAGTTCAGCTGCTCAATCGTGTTTTGACTCTTGGCGACCCCATGGACTGCAGCACGCCAGGCTTCCCTGTCCATCACCAACTCCTGGAGCTTGCTTAAACTCCTGTCCATCGAGTCGGTGACGCCATCCAACCATCTCATCCTCTGTTGTCCCCTTCTTCTCTTGCTTAAAATCTTTCCCAGCATCAGGGTCTTTTCCAATGAGTCATTTCTTCGCATCAGGTGGCCAAAATATTGGACCTTCACCTTCAACATTAGTCCTTCCAATGAATATTCAGGACTGATTTCCTTTAGGATTGACTGGTTTGATCTTCTTGCAGTCCAAAGGACTCTCAAGAGTCTTCTTAAACACCACAGTTCAAAAGCATCAATTCTTCAGCATTTAGCTTTCTTTATTGTCCAACTCCCACATCCATACATAACTATGGAAAAACCATAGCTTTGACTCAGTTCAGTTCAGTTCAGTTGCTCAGTCGTGTCCGACTCTTTGCGACCCCATGAATCGTAGCACACCAGGCCTCCCTGTCCATCACAAACTCCTGGAGTCCACCCAAACCCATGTCCATCAAGTCGGTGACACCATCCAACCATCTCATCCTTTGTCGTCCCCTTCTCCTCCTGCCCTCAATCTTTCCCAGCATCAGGGTCTTTTCAAATGAGTCAGCTCTTCGCATCAGGTGGCCAAAGTATTGGAGTTTCAGCTTCAACATCAGTCCTTCCAATGAACACCCAGGACTGATACCTTTAGGATGGACTGGTTGGATCTCCTTGCAGTCCCAGGGACTCTCAAGAGTCTTCTCCAACACCACAGTTCAAAAACATCAATTCTTCAGTGCTCAGATTTCTTTATAGTTCAACTCTCACATCCATACATGACCACTGGAAAAACCATAGCCTTGACTAGACGGACCTTTGTTGGCAAAGTAGTGTCTGTTTTTTAATATGCTGTCTAGGTTTGTCATAGGTTTTCTTCCAAAGAGCAAGCATCTTTTAATTTCATGGCTGCAGTCACCATCTGCAGTGATTTTGGAACCCCCCAAAATAAAGTCTGTCACTGTTTCCATTGTTTCTCCATCTGTTTGCCATGAAGTGATGGGAGCAGATGCCATGATCTTATTTTTTCGAATGTTGAGTTTTAAGACAGCTTTTTCACTCTCCTCTTTCACTTTCATCAAGAGGCTCTTTAGTTCCTCTACACCTTCTACCATAAGGGTGGTGTCATCTGCATATCTGAGGTTATTGATATTTCTCCCGGCAATCTTGATTCCAGCTTGTGCTTTATCCGACCCGGCATTTTGCATGATGTACTCTGCATATAAGTTAAATAAGCAGGGTGACAATATACAGCCTTGACATACTCCTTTCCCAGTTTGGAACCAGTCCATTGTTCCATGTCCAGTTCTAATTGTTGCTTCTTGATCTGCATACAGATTTCTGAGGAGGCAGGTCAGGTGGTCTGGTATTGCCATCTCCTTAAGAATTTTCCACAGTTTGTTGTGATCCACACAGTCAAAGGCTTTGGCGTAGTCAATAAAGCAGAAGTAGATATTTTTCTGGAACTCTCTTGCTTTTTCGATGACCCAACGGATGTTGGCAATTTGATCTCTGGTTCCTCTGCTTTTTCTAAATCCAGCTTGAACATTTGGAAGTTCTTGGTTCACATACTGTTGAAGCCTCACCTGGAGAATTTTGAGCTTTAGTTTGCTAACATGTGAGATGAGGGCAATTGTGCAGGACTTCTCTGGGGGCTCAGACAGTAAAGTGTCTACAATGTGGGAGACCTGGGTTCGATCCCTGGGTCAGGAAGTTCCCTGGAAAAGGAAATGGCAACCCATTCTTGCCTAGAAAATCCCATGGATGGAGGAGCCTGGTGTCCATGGGGTCACAAAGAGTCGGACACGACTGAGTGACTTCACTTTCACTTGAACATTCTTTGGCATTACCTTTCTTTGGGATTGGAATGAAAACTGACCTTTTTCAGTCCTGTGGCCACTGCTGAGTTTTACAAATTTGCTGGGATAATGAATACAACGCTTTCACAGTATCATCTTTTAGGATTTGAAATAGTTCAACTGAAATTCCATCACCTCTACTAGCTTTGTTCATAGTGATGCTAAGGCCCACTTGACTCCGGATTCCAGAATGTCTGATCCTAGGTGAGTGATCACACCATTGTAGTTATCTGGGTCATGAAGATCTTTTTTGTACAGTTCTTCTGTGTATTCTAGGTATCTTTTCTTAATATCTTCTGCTTCTGTTAGATCCATACCATTTCTGTCCTTTATTGTGCCCATCTTTGCATGAAATGTTCCCTTGGTATCTCTAATTTTCTTGAAGGGATCTCTAGTCTTACCCATTCTTTTGTTTTCCTCTGTTTCTTTGTATTGATCACTGAGGAAGGTTTTCTATCTCTCCTTGCTATTCTCTGGAACTCTGCATTCAGATGGGTATTCTGATGGGAACCTGTACGGTACAAGATGGTATAGCTATTTAATATCTCATCAAATTAAACATACACTTAATATATGATCCAGCAATCCTATTCCTAGGTATCTACCCAAAATAAATACATGTGTGTGTGTGTACACACACATATATCCCACCTCTTCTTTATCCATTCACACTTAGGTTTCTTCTATATCTTGGCTGCTGTAAATAATGCTACAATGAACAGAGGGATGTATATAACTTTTTGAATTAGTGTTTTTGTTTTCTTCAGGCAAATACCCAGAAGTGAAAATGCTGGATCATATGGCAGGGATGGAACTATGTTCTAATTGGTGGTGGTGATTACACTGATCTATACATTTGTTAAAGCTCATGGAACTGTACACCTAAAAGAGTGAATTTTACTGTATATACATTTTAAAATAATTTATATTGTTATAAAAATATGGAACAATATAGAAGTATGAGACGGAAGAAGTGTAAGGGCCTTCACACACACACAGCAGAGCCATGAACCTGCTCCCTGAAGCTAACCATGGTTGCAGTCTACCAAGCATCCTCTCAGACAGTTTTCTATGAAAGTGCATGAAATTATACAGAGATTTTAAAAAATAGAAACAGTATTATACCATACATTGGTTCAACAACTGCTTTCTTTGTGCAATGTTGTTTGAAGAAATAGAGCATAACTCCAAAGCACAACTGGATGTAACTTAGAATTGTTGCATCATTTTCAAGGTTACACAAACAATTATGCTATACCAGTGGTACCAGTTTTGGAAGACGTTAGTCTAAGTCAAACCAGGAAACACTTAGGAAAATGTAGAATTAACAACCCGGCCCCCTACTTTGTTAGAAAATTCCTTGGTTGATCTTCCATTTGGAGGGAGGCATAACCTCCCCCCAGAATTGGGGGTGCGAGACTATTCTTTGGGGGAATCTGATGAGCCATGGCAGGGGCTGACTCTGTCAGGGTGGATAGAACCAATGCCAGTCTTCCAAGTTGAGGAAGAGAACTGTCATGAACACAGCAGATTGTATGAAATCTGTTCCTATGCATTTATCTTTTAAAGCTCTCTTTGTCTGATAACAGAGTCTAAATCATGTTCTCATCATTGGACATTGGCATTGTGGGAAGAACCAAGCTCTGTAGTGGGGCAGGTGGGCTGGAAGCACAGCTACCAACTTGACCATCTGGTTGAACCCGGGCAAGTCACAACCTTCCCCTATTGGATTCACAGGCTTGTTGTGGGGATTAATACTATAGAAGCCAATGCCTGATAATCCGTAGCCACTCAGTACCATCAGTAATTTTACTATTTAAATCCTGTAGAGGTCATTGACCTCAGACCTAAGGAAAATTAAATTCTTCTCTTAGGGGGCTTCCCTGAATGGTTACTAAATGTATTCTGTCAACAACCTGCCCCCACCCCACCCTGCCCAAGGCAGCTGGGCCCCTCTCAACTCTTTCCAGTTCAGCACCAATAAACAGCTGAACCTTGCTGGGAAATCTTGGCTAACAAGGCCCGTTTTTTATTTTGTTCTCCAAGCCTTTCAAGTGGTTGCAGCCTCTGTGACTTCTTTGTAATGCCCAGTTACAAAACGTGGCAGCTTTCCTGAACCACTGCCAGAGACTCATGACCTTCTGGAAAGAAACCCAGACCCCTGGGCCTGCAGGCTCAGCCTTGCCTTTGTCTCAGAGCCCCCAGGTCTCAGGCTCAGCCCTTTCACTGGGTTATTTATTTAACAGCTGTAGAGATAATGGCGAAGGGACATGGCCAAGACACCTGTGACTTATCTTAAACTTCCTTCAATCAGCTAACAAATACTGATGATCCCTGCTCAGGGCAAGTGGGGAGCAGAACCCTAGCCGATGTTCTCAGGACTTTCACAGCCCAGCACCGTTCGTTTGCTAGGTCAGCGGTTAACAAAGAGAAGACAACCTTAGCTGAGCCCCCGCCACCCTTCCTGCCAATATTTAAACCAGGTCAATTCTTCCAGCCTAGCGCACAATTTAACTCTTGCTGTAGCTAAACCATTTGATAGTTCTGGTAGCTCAGCTCTCTAGTAGGGCCGAGAGAGCAGGAGGTTCTGAAAAGAAACCCAGATCCCTGGGCCACTGGGATCAGTCTTGTGTTTATCTCCAAACTCAAGTTCTGAGAACTAAATATACTGAGGCAAGGCAGGATAATAGTATAATATAATAATTTCAAATTATTTTGAAATGTGACTTTAGCAGTTTAATAAAATTCTGCAGGCAAAAGTGAAGGGAGGAGTCCGCAACCTAAAAGGGCTAACTACTTTTTCTCAGTGTTTAACCCAGAATTTTATGAATGCTCATTTATATAAAAGGGCCCCCCAAGGCTCTAAACAGACACCCGCAGCCCTCATACCCACTTCCAGAAATCATGTTGAGATTCATGCAGGAGGGAAGTCTTGTGTGTGCGTGTGTGTGTAGTTACTTCAGTTGTGTCTGCCTCTTTGGGACCCTGTGGACTGTAGCCTGCCAGGCTCCTCTGTCTGTGGGATTCTCCAGGAAAGAATACTGGAGTGGGTTGCCATTTCCTCCTCCAGGGAATCTTCTCAACCCAGGGACCAAACCCAGGTCTCCCACACTGCTGGTGGATTATTTACCACTGAACCATCAGGAAAGCTCTGGGAAGTCTTGTACTTATAAGTAAACAAACTTTTATTTGACATTTTAAAGACAAGTTTCAACAGATATTTTGAAATTAGGTGGAGTAATTCTAAATGAAACTAGGAGAATCTCAGTAAACAAGGTAAAGTGAAAGTGTTAGTTGCTCAGTCGTGTCCGACTCTTTGTGACCCATGGGTCATAGCCCTCCAGCTCCTCTGTCCATGGAATTCTCCAGGCAAGAATACTGGTGTGAGTAGCCATTCCCTTCTCCAGGGGATCTTCCTAACCCAGGGATCAAACCTGGGTCTCCCACATTGCAGACAGATTCTTTACCACCTGAGCCACCAGGGAAACCCCAAAGAAGGTAAAGCAAACATCTAAAGAGTTAAGAGACACAAGTCTAAATTTAACTTAAAAAAAAAAAAATGTGGCCATACCCCACAGCATGTGGAATCTTAGTTCCCCTGCCAGGGATCAAATTCATGCCCCCTGCATTGGAAGGTGAAATCTTAACCCCTGGACTGCTGGGGAAGTCCCTATAAATTTAATTTTTAGAAGGGGTCATAATCAATTAAATAAGCAAATTAAGCCAAGATACTACTACACATCTCTTAGAGTCCAAAGCATTGACAACACCAAATGTTGGTGAGGATGTAGAGCAACAAGAACTCTCATTCATGCTGATGGGAATGCAAAGCAACACAGCCACTTTGAAAGACAGCTCGGAGGTTTCTTGCAAAACTAAACATACTCTTACCACATGATCCAGCAATTCTGTTCCTTGGTATTTACCCAAATTAGCTCATAGTAAGATTTACACAAAAAGTGCACACAGATATTCATAGCACCTTTATTCATAATTGACCAGTTGGAAGCAACCAAGGTGTCCTTCAGTAGGTGAAAGGTTAAAAAAAAATTGTGGTACATGCAGTCAGTGGAATATTATTCAGCTCTAAAAAGAATTGTGCTAGCAAGCCATGAGAAGACATGAAGGAATCTTGAATGCATATTATTAAGTAAAAGAAGCCAATTGGAAAGTGCTACATAGTGTAAGATTACAACTATATGACATTCTTAAAAAAGTAAAGGTTTCGAGGCATCAGAGGGAAGTGAGGGTGAATATGAGGAGCAGAGAGGATTTTTAGGGCGGCAAAACTACTTTGCTATGTGTGATCCTATAATGGTGGATACATGTTGTCACACATTTGTCAAAAGCCTTTGGATGTACAGCACCAAGACTGAATTGTGATGTCAACTATGGACTTTGGGTGATAGTGATGTCAGTGTGTAACAAATGCATCGCTCTGTTGGGGAATGTTGATAGTGAATGAGGCTATGCATGAGTGGGGGCAGGGAGTATATGGGAACTCTGTGGTTTCTGCTCAATTTTGCTATAAACCTAAAACTGCTCTAAAATAAAGTCTGTTAAAAAAAGGAGATATTCATTCAAAGTTTTTAACTTTTCTAACATCTGACATAAAGTTCTTTTCATTATGGCGGGGAGGCTTATTTTCATCATCACCATGTCTTGAAATACTCTTTTAAAATACTCTTTCAGTGCCTGCATAAAATGCTATAAATGTTCTATAATTTATTTGTTTTCCTAACATGGGATATTTAATTTACTGCCTTTATATGTGTATGTTGTTATCATAGATAACACTGCCTGCCTGCCTACTAAGTCACTTCAGTCAGTCCCACTCTTTGCGATCCTGTGGACTGTAACCCACCAGGCTCCTCTGTCCATGGGATTCTCCAGACAAGAATCCCAGAGTGGGTTGCATAACACTGCATTTATAGCAATACACAGCACTCGTTACGTGCCAGGCACTGTTGTAAGTGCTCTGCAAGTATTAACAAATATTTAATCTAGATAACAGCCCTGAAACATCTTACAATCCCCATGTAAACAGCTGGGGAAATTGAGACCCAGAGACGTCAAACAGCAGAGCCAGAATATGAACCAGGTAGTCTAGTTCTGGGGCTTCTCCAGTGGCTCAGTGGTAAAGAATCTGCCTGCAATGCAGGAGATGCAACAGACGTGGGTTCGATCCCTGGTTAGGGAAGATTCCCCTGGAGGAGGGTGTGGGAACCCACTCCAGTATTCTTGCCTGGAGAATCTCATGGACAGAGAAGCCTGGCGGACCACAGTCTATAGGGTCGTAAAGAGTCAGACACAACTGAAGGGACTGATCCCACCCACACACAGTCTGGTTCTAGCTTCTGTGCTCCAATCAAGTGCGCAAGTTTAAATGCATTGTTAGTTATTCCTTCTTTTCTAAGAGAGGAATTTCCTGGATCCACAGGTCCTCAAAACCACACTAAACTAACCCACATGTCTCCTTCAGAAGTTTCCATGGCAGCCTATGGGCTGGAGGCTCCCTTACAAGCCATGTTTGTAAGCTGGGAGCTGCTGATGTTCTAGAAGCGATTTAATAGGGACTGTTAAAACAAAAGGCATTCTCATCCTCCAAGGACCTGGACAGGCTTGAGCCTCAACCACCGTTCTCACTGTGAGAGAAGCTGGAGGAGGCCATGACCTCAGTGGTGGTCTTTGCATTCCTCCCAGTGGTCTTTGCCTCCGCCTCATGTTGGATGGGATTTCCCAAACCAAAGAAGGTAGTTCAGAGGCTGGGCGGCCAGAAAGTCAACGAATGTCTCTTAGATCGGAAAGCCAGCCAATCAGTCTCTGGGGCTGTGCTCACTGAATGGAGGTAGAAGGTGTTCATGGGGCAACTGCTGCTGCTGCCAAGTCGCTTCAGTCGTGTTCGACTCTGTGTGACCCCATGGACTACAGCCTACCAGGCTTCTCTGTCCATGGGATTCTCCAGGCAAGAACACTGGAGTGGGTTGCCATTTCCTTCTCCTCATGGGGCAACAGGGGGCTGCAACCGAGAGTCACAACAGGGGGCTCCAGGAGGAGGTCAGGGGAGCTTTACCCTGCGATTCTTAATTGGAGACAATTCGGGCAATGTCTGAAGGTTGTCACAATCCGGGGGAGGGGAGCATCTAGTGGGTAGAGGCCAGGGATGCTACTAAACACCCTGCAATGCTAATCGCTCCGCCCCCGCCCCCCCCAAACACAGAAAGAGTTATCTGAACTCAAATATCAACAGTGCTGAGATTGAGAAACCTGCTTTATACAAAGGTCCTCAAACTTCACATCAGTTCACCAGGCACGTCTGCTCACAGAGGACAACAGCCTGGGCACTGGGTCAGACTTACTCCACCCTGGTGGCTAGGACAGAGAAGTGAACAGCGTCTGGAAATCAAAGCGTTGCAAAGCGCCCATCCCAAGAGCCTGGAGCTCCCGGATGATTTATGATGACTGAGACTCAGGAACAAGACTGGGTAGGAATTTGCTTGCTAACTTAAAATACAGGATGCTGGTATATATAGACAGATGCTAGAGATGGGATGGCTCAGTAGGTTAAGCATCCACCTGCAATGCAGGAGACCCGTGTTCAGTCCCTGGGTCGGGAAGATCCCCTGGAGAAGGAAATGGCAACCAATCCTGTATTCTTGCCTGGAAAATCCCATGGACAGAGGAGCCAGGCAGGTTATAGTCCATGGGGTCGCAAGAGTCAGATGTGACTGAGAGATGGGGCAGGATGGCCTAAGGGCTGCAATTGGCTGGGACCAGAGGTGGGGGCTGACACGTAAGATCTGGGGAGGAAATGAGACAAGGCGTAAGCACTCAAGTGGGACTGCCAGTTTCCAGACAAACCTTAACACCAACCACAATTCAGTCCTTGAGTCCAGGCTCAGTTAGATTAGAATCTACTCAAACACATCAGAAGGCTAGGGCCAGGGAAATAGATTGAGATCTCTAGAGGGGCAGGAGTATGTATAATTGGTGAAACAAGACAAATATCTGTTTCTTTACATAAAGCTACAGCAGAAAATGAAGGCTCAGCCTTCTTGGTTGGTAGGATATTGTTTAAAAAGTATGGAGAAGCTTGGTATCAACTTAATTTCTCCAAGTTCCCTCTGGTTTCTGATAGGTACGCAAATAGTGCTAATTTGTAAAATGTTTTTAAAAAAACACTTTCAAGGACTTCTCTGGGGGCCCAGTGGCTAAGACTCTGCACTCCTAATACAGGGGGCCCAGGTTCAATGCCTGTTCAGGGACCTAGATTCCACACACTGCAGCTAAGAGTTCACATGCCACAGCTAAAGAGCTCACATGTCACAACTAAGACCCTGTGCAGCCAGACACATACACATTTCTTAAAAACCACTTTCAGAGTTCTCGCCAATTTTGAGCATCTCGTCAACCCTGTGAGGTAGGTGCCAGCATCCCCATTTGATGGGCAAGGAAACCAAGGCCGGGAAGGGCTGTGCAGCTCACCCACACCACAGGGCTGGCCGGTGACTGTGCTCTCGGCCCCTCACTGTCCTTCTATGGGAAATGTTTGTATCAGTTCCCGGGGGCTTCTGAGGACATTCAGGCCTGGGCACGTTTCCCTTATGGTTGTCTTGCTCTGTGGCGATCGCTCGCTCCTCTCCTGACTGCCCTTTCCTAACCAGGTTTGGCACACTTTCCACGTTGGGGAAAAACAACCTCTTAGCAGCCATCTACTTACAATTTGTCTCACGAGGCCAAGAGCTCCTTAGCAGCTGCTGCTTTTTGTGAAAGGCTGAATTAAATCAGAGAAGGAGTTTGCCTTAGAGGCCAAGATTCAAGTGCGGAAAGAAACCACAGGAAAACGGCTTCCATTCAAGGAGTCACAGACTATCCTTATCTTCATTTTACTCAACTGATGCTCATTGCTATTGTGAAAGTTTGTTTCATTTTTTTTTTTCTTTCTGAGATATATTTTTCCTAAAGTTATGTGAAAGTGTTAGTTTCTCAGTCATGTCCTACTCTTTGAGACCCCAGGGACTGTAGTCCACCAGGCTCCCCTGTCCATGGAATTCTCCAGGCAAGAATATTGGAGTAGGTTGCCATTCCCTTCTCCAGGGCATCTTTCCAAACCAGGGATTGAACCCCAAGTCTCCTGCATTGCAGACTGATTCTTTACTGTCTGAGCCACCAAGGAATTTTATATTTCTCTTAATCTCAGGTTTATTGTCAAACTGTGGCTTCCCAGGTGGCTCAGTGGTAAAGAATCTGCCTGCCAATGCAGGAGATACAAGAGATGCAGGTTTGATCCCTGGGTCAGGAAGATCCCCTGGAGGAGGAAATGGCAATCCAGTATCCTTGCCTGGAAAATTCCATGGACAGAGGAACATGGCAGGCTACAGTCCACGGGATCACAGAGTCGGAATCAACTGAGCATGCGCTCACATTGTTAAACTAATGTATAATTATCCTTTAGAAAAATAATCCATTCAAGCCTGTTCGAAGGGTGAATATTTTAGCATTGCAAAATATGTATCTTAGGGGTTTATTCTGGATGCAATTATAAGATCAGAACTATAAGAAATATTTTCCAAACAGTAATTCTACATTCTTATTGATTTTTGTCCGATCTCTTTATTTCACTTGTTTGGAGTGTTTAAGCAACAAGGTGGCACTCATTTTACATCCAAGGCAGCCAGGTTCCCTTTGTGCAACTGGTATTCCTAAAAGCTGAGACTCTTCATCTGCAAAAGTGAGTTTTTAATAGCTTTGTTAAGGTATAATTCTCACACAAAGTACATATCTTTAAAGTGTGCAATTTGACAAGTTTTGACAGATACATAGATGCATGAAACCACCACCACAATCAGGATAATGCATTCATCACCCTCAAAAGTTTTCTCAAGTCCATTTGTAATTACTTACTCCTGTCCCTCTTCACCTCCCTCCTTACTTACCAACAACCATTGACTTGTTTTCTGTCATTATAGGTTAGTTTGCATTTTCTATAGTTTTGTACAAATGGAATTGTGCAGTATGTACTCTTCTAGCTTCTTTCACTCAGCATAATAATTTTTTGAATTATCCATATTGTTGTATCAGTAGTCTATTCTTTTTTATCGCTGAAGATTAGATTCATAGCATGGATATACTCAAGTTGTTTGTGCATCCATGTCCCTTTTGAGGATCATTTGGGTTGTTTCCAGCTTTGGATTATTACAGTTAAAGCTGCTCTAGTCATCCGTGTACACATCTTTGGATGGGCACATGCTTCCTTTTCTCATGTCTAAATACCTAGGAGGGAATGGCTAGGTCTTATGGTAGATGTATGTTTAACATTTTAAGAAATTGCCAGAAAATGAAAATAGAAACTGTTTTTCTAAACATTTTACATTCCCACCAGCAGTGTATAAGAGATCTAATTCCTCCACATTCTTGCCCATCCTGGTAAGATCGGTTTTTAAACTTTTAGACATTCTAATATGTGTGTAGTGGAGACCATTGCAGTTTTAATTTGCATTTCCCTAATGACTAGTGATGTTGAGCCAGCCTCTCATGAGCTTATTTCTACCTTACTTGACAAAAGGTCTGTTTGAGTCTTTGCAAAAGTAAATTTTGCACAGTGATTTCGTGTCCTGTGACTGATTTGTTGAACACCACAGTGCTGTGACCTAGACTACTTGAGACAATGAATCAATCCGCCTAAGGGTGAAGTCAAACTCCTTGTGTGAGTAAAAGCTAACACTCCTGGGGGTACCTACCACATGCCAAGCACTGTGCTAAGCATTTTCTGCATGTTAATACAGAATCCTCACAACTGGCCTGGGGTCACGCAGCTATATCTGTGGTAGAGCAGCACTTGAAGAGTCATGTGGGGAAGTGGGAGAGAGGAAAAGAAAGACGCATTGATGGGTGGCATTGAGCATTCATCCAAGGTCTATCTACAGCCTTATGTAGAAGGGGGATAGATGCTGGAACTGATCCAGAGTCCAGAGTTTTGCCAAGGGCAGAGAACCAGAAGTATGACATGAACTGAGTTGGTTAGAGTGGTTGCTAGATAAAGAAGGAGGTGAAGACAGAAGGGAGAAAGAGGAGCGATGAAGATATTGGAGCGCTCTGAAAGAGCAAGAGAGTGCATAAGATATGAATGGTTTTGATTAAAGTAGGATGTGGAAATTTGGGAATTCATCACCTGGTGATGAAGGTATCCAGGGCACAGGGAAGCTGGATGGTAGGAGTCAAGAAGTCTCATTTAATTTTTTTTCCACAGAGAAACATTGAAAATTTGATGTATCTAGACTGTTTCCTATCTTTTAGGTCATATGTTATTTTTACTCAGTGAAATCTATCAGTCTTTTCCTTTATAGTTTCAGGTGATCAACCATCCCAATTTCCCTGACTCTGTCCCATGGTTAGCACTGCAAGTCCAACATCCCGGGAAATCCCTTGGTTCTGGGCAAATCAGGACCGTGGGCACCCTAGAAGCCATGGACTATCTTCCTTAGACGATTACAAATAGCCTCCCAAACAGTTCTCTTATTTCATTCTCATCTCTCTCTTTCACTGAATTCATTCTGAAACCCAACTTTGATTTTTCTACTCCTTGTTAACTACACACAGAAGAGCAAACTTCACAGACTGGTTGGCGACTGCGTCTTCAATCTAATTCCCATTACTCCCTCAGGTACCCACTGTTCCAGCCTATTTCCCTGAACACTCCTACCACAGGCTTGCCTGTCTTGGGCATCTGTTCAAGGTCTTTTTCTTGCCTGAATTGTCTCTCCCTTCCCACCATGTCTACAACCCATCTTCCTTTCAGATCTTTCTCTGATGTAACCTGGTCCAGGAAGGCTTTTACGATCTGAAATTTTCCTCCCTGGACCTTCATAGCACTTTGAGCCCCTCTGTTAATTATAATAAGACAGCAAGTGACAGAAGGGCTTCCCTGGTTAAAAATCTGCCTGCCAATGCAGGAGACGCCAGTTTGATCCCTGGGTCAGGAAGATCCCCTGGAGAAGGTAATGGCTACCCACTCCAGTATTCTTGCCTGGGAAATCTCACAGACAGAGGAACCTGGGGGCTATCGTCCATGGGGTCGTAAAGAGTCAGATATGACTTAGTGACTAAACAGCAGCAGCAGAAGCAGCAAGTAACAGAACGACTAACACTTACTGGCTCAAACAATTGAGCAGAAAGCAGTCTATGGGTGTAGATCTATGTTCAGGTAGGGCTACATTATGGGGCCGGAACAAAGCCACCTATCTTCTGTATCTCTTCTTCCACCTCTGGCCTGCAGATGACCTCTCTGCTCAGGCAGACTCTCCCTCTGTGGCTATACCACAGCTTCTTGGGCTTCATTATTCCAGGGAGTGGGGAAAATGTGGGAGTCAATATGCCAGCATCCCCAGAAGTGCTGAGATACCCTCTGAATGGACCACCTCACTCCATCACTGTGCCCAGGAGGACGTGAGGGCCGTGTGGCTGCACCGGTGACGGCTGTGACTGAACAACTCTAGGAGGCGCTGTCCACACAGGCTGTACTGCTAGCTCTGGGACCCTCACCTCTCTGGGTCTCAGTGTCTTCATGAGCCAGGTGAGAGTGACATTCTCTGTGGTCCCTTCCATTCCTGCCAATCGACCGTTCCAGTGTTCTGAGACTCGGTGGAAATAGTGTTTCATGGGCTTGGCTCTGTTTCTGCGAAGAACTCATGTGAAACCTCTTAATCTCTTTTTTGGTCTATGGTCATCCTCTTCTAGAAAAACAAGTGGGTGTGAGGCCCTTTTTAAAAGAGGAAGCGGAGAAACCCAAAGAAATTAAGATGTGAAAATAATACACTGAAAATTCTCGGTTCCACGGGGTCACTGGTTGTATTCTATGTTGGGCAACAAGTTTTGATGTGGCTTCCACTGCCTGCGTACTCCTTACGTGCCTGCTGCCACTGTTCCATGTGCATTATCTGATCTGGCTTCCCCTGGTGACCCCTGAGGAACAGGTAGTACTGTACTTGATGTTCCTACTTTAGAAATGAAGAAAAAAAAAAATCTGAGGCCACACATTTATTGAACGGCAGCACCTGGATTCAAACTTAATGTTTGTTGGGCTCCAACATTTCTCTCTGAATCAATATGCCAAATCACCTATTTGTCAGAGTCTATGCTGGAGTGCCCAGATTCTCAGGGTTTCTGTCCTTAGCGGGGAATACTTCTAATGCATGCGAAAACATGGGCATTTTTTAAAGGAATATTCAAGTTTACAGCATAATTTTTTAATCCTTTATTTTTTTTTTGCTGTGCTGGGCCTTCACTGCGTTGCGAGGGCTTTCTCTTGGTGTGGTGAGCAGGGGTTACTGTTTAGTGGCAGTGCTCAGCCTTTTCTCCGAGGTGGCTTATCTTATGGAGCACAGGCTCGAGGCATAAATGCTTCAGTAGCTGCAGTGCATGGGCTCATCTACCCCATGGCACGTGGGATCTTCCTGGACCAGGGATCAAACCTGTGTCCCCTGCATTGGCAGGCAGATTGTTAACCACTACACTACCAGGGGAGCCCATAATATAATTTTATATTTGGAGAATTTATCTTCAAAAGAATAGAAAATGAAATTCAATAAAATATTCTTGCAAAGTGGAAACACAGATGACAGATTCTCCTCAATGTATCAGAATCTTAGGTGGGGAGTGGCCTTGAGGTTTTTATGTTAATCTAAAGAAGGCAATGGCACCCCACTCCAGCACTCTTGCCTGGAAAATCCCATGGACGGAGGAGCCTGGTGGGCCGCAGTCCATGGGGTCGCTAAGAGTCAGACAAGACTCAACGACTTCACTTTCACTTTTCACTTTCATGCATTGGAGAAGGAAATGGCAACCTACTCCAGTGTTCTTGCCTGGAGAATCCCAGGGACGGGGGAACCTGATGGGCTGCCGTCTATGGGGTCGCACAGAGTCGGACACGACTGAAGTGACTTAGCAGCAAAGAAGACATAGTTTTTTAAAATGTAGGCAACACAGATCTATACAATTATTGCCAAGTTTTATTTCTATCACTGTATGTATTTCTCTTTAGTCTCCAAATGCTGCCCAGGGCTGTGTGTGCTCTATTAACCTTTCACAGAGAAGCCTGGTCAAACAGGAAAGCCAGCTGGAGACGACAAGGGAGCCCAGCCTCCAGAGGGGGCCGTACGTAGGCTGTGACACAGGCAGCCTCTTCTCCCAGCCTGGCTTTCTGGGTGTTTATTCAACCCTGATGTGACAGGAAGCACATAAGACAAAAGTAATCAAAGAGATCTGCCCCTGATCGCTGCAGGAAACAGGAGCTTTTCCACCTGAAAGTAACACGTTAACGAAGGAACATTTCCACTTAAAGGATGACCGTTTCCGTGGCAAAGAGGAAGCAAGTGAGTCCACGTCCCCTGAGTGGGATACCATCAATTGGTGGTGATAAAATCATGAATAGGGTTCTTGTATTCCAACTGAAGCGGCTGGTTCACAGACTTATTGATTTGTGGGCCGAGATTTTTCTGTGTAAAAATGGAGACTTTAATCTGGCCTTTGTTTCAGACCTGCTGCTGCTGCTAAATCACTTCAGTCATGTCCGACTCTGTGCGACCCCATAGACGGCAGCCCACCAGGCTCCGTCGTCCCTGGGATTCTTCAGGCAAGAGTACTGGAGTGGGTTGCCATTGCTTTCTCCCCTCCTATATTGCTAAGTGAATATAAAATTGTGCTGTAATTTTGGCAAACAGTTGGGCAGTTTCTCAATAAGTTAAATATAGGGTTACCATGAGACTCAGCAATTCCACTCATAGGTATGTTCATAGCAGAATTAGTCATAATAGCCAAGAAGCAGAAGCAACTGAAATATCCATCACCTGATGAATGGATAAATTAACTGTCATATATATCCATACAATGGGTCATTATTTGGCCATAAAATGTTCCAATACATGCTACAACATGGATAAACTTTGGAACATTATGCTAAATGAAAGAAGCCAGGTACAAAAGACTACATATTATATGATTTTATTGAAAAGAGATGTCCAGAACAGGCAGGTCCGTGGAGACAGAAAGTCAATTGCCAGAGGCTGGGGGATAAATGGGATTTCTTTATGGGGTGATGAAAATGTTCTGTGAATTAGTGGTGATGGTTACAGAACTCTATAAATATATTAAAAGCCACTAGACAGTATACTTTAAAAGGGTGAGCTATGATATATGAATTTTATCTCAATTAAAAAAAATCCTCATCCTCAAAAGCACAGATGGGCACGTCCGTGTGGGAGGCTTTTCTAGCTGCAGGACCTTTAGGTATTCATGTGTTATGTATCACTAGAAGCTGACAATGAGAGGAAGCAATGAATTCTGCAGACATGAGTGATAGGGAACATAGCCCTTCTCCAGAAGAACTGACCCCTCACCCATCCCCCCAACCCCCACCCCTCCACCCCACCCCCATTCAAAAGGCCCCTTGGAGCCTTTGGGAAGGTCTGCAGGGAGCAGCCCAGTCTGGGCCTCTCCAGGCACACGGGAGCTGGATTCAGAGGCTTTTCACCTGAAAGTCTTTGCAAACACACTCAGGCTTGACCAGAAGGCTCTGAAGGCATTTTCTTGTGTGGGTTGAAGAGGAAGGCAGGGGGGCTGCTAGAAACGGGAGGGTGGCAGGAAGCTCAAAGCCACACCAGCTGACAAGCTAGCCACAGTGAGGTTGTCTGGGAAAATAAATCAGTGGCTTTACCACTCTGAGGCTAAGCCAGTCAGTGTTCCGTGTAAACTCACCCCGCTCTGTGGATTTCACAGTGCTATGCCCCGAGGTGCCAGAAGTTCTCAAAGGACGTTCCCTGGTCACCAGCATCAACTGGGGAGCTGGTGGGGGAGGAGGGGAAGGACAAAAGTCTGGATTTTAACAAGCCCTCCAGGTGACCCTGAGACACACTCAAGTTTGAAAATCACCAGCTCATATACCATCTGGTCTGATCTTCCTCTTGACAGAATCCTGGTTTTGTCTGGAGTGACAGGTGCATGGACTCGCTTGCACCTGGGGTGACCACGTGACATAGTTCTGTCTAGTGAGATGCAAACTCAAGTCACTGAGTGGGGTTTCTGGGAAACCTCTGCTGGCCTTGTGGCTTTGATCCATTACCCTTCTCCCCCTTCTTCCCTGGACCATGGACAAATGCTGGAGGGCATGCAGCCATCTTGGGAGACAGGGCCACACACTCAGGGCAGGAGAACAGAAAGACAAAGGAGCCAGGGCCACTGAGAACATGAGGGTTGCAGCGCCTGCCCTGACCTGCATACCTCTCTCTAGCCTAGACTTGTGATAGTTGGAAACTTTAACCTTTAATTTGTGTAAGTCACTTTTGTCCATGTTAGCAACCAAATCCAAGCTCTAACTGGTGTACCTAGGAACTATGGTTTGTCCTGGCTGAAGGAGTGTTTCTTTTACTTAAACCAAGCATAAGGGTCATCATAGAGGTTAGGTGCCAAGGTGAAGAGCTAAATTTTCAGTTTCAGTTTCTCTGCGGGGGCTGGGGCTGGCTGGCCACACCAGGTCATGGTGAAGTGGGCAAGCTTTGCCCTGGCGCTCAGCACCCTGTCCCTTCTGCCTCTGTCTTGGCTTTCTCCTGCATCCTGGCAGTTGGCAACTTTCTTGTGTGATGAGAAGTATGGGCATGGGTGGCTTAAGGATCAGTGCAGTGGCTCAATAATAACCACCAAGGACCTCAGCTTTTTCTTTTAATTCATTCAATAAAGATTGATTGAACAACTACCAGGAGTCAGGCACTGTTCTAGGTGCTGGGGAATTGAACAGGGGCCTGGTCTCAGAAAGCTCACATTCGTGTGTGTGTGCATGAGTGCATAAAATTGAGCAAACAAGTCCATAAAGTGTGGGGTGCCAACATGTGCTCCAGAGAACAATAAAGCAGGAAAAGAGAATAGAGTGATGAAGGTGGGTAGATTTAGAAAGAGGGTGGCCAGAGACTATCTCTTTGATGAGGAAACATCTAAAGAGAGCTAAAGGAAGTGAAGGAACAAGCCAGGCATCTGACCTAAGAGCTTCCCAGGAAAAGCAGATCAGCCAGGGCAAAGGCTCAGACTGGAATGTGCCGGAAAGATTAAAAAATCAGCAAGGATGCCAAAGGAGGGCATGGAGGGAGGGAGGGAGCTAGTGGAAGAATGAAGTCAGAGAAGCAGCAGGAAGCTGGATCATGTGGGGCTTTATGGACTAAGGTAAAACCTTGGAACTTTTCTTGGAGAAGCAGAAAATCATTAAAGGACTTTAAGTAGAGGGGCAATGAGATCTGACTTATGAACAGAATCATCCCAATTACTGTGTGCCAGATACACTGGAGGATACAGTCAACCTCTGCTCTCCAGTCCTCAGTGTGTGGACTCAGCTCCAAGATTTGTGCTCTCCTGTTCACAGTCTGGCTGCCACAGATACAGGTGTTACACTCAAGCACCACTCATGTCCAGGGTGCTGAGATGTGCAGATAAAACTAGATAACACTGTAGATTAATGTCACTATGAATTCACTGACCCCAACCTCACCTGGTCCCTCAAGATTGCCTGGAAAACCCCCCCTTTTTCCCTAGAAAGATTTTCCCCCTTTCTCCATAGCAGCTCTTTTCAATCATCTTTATTCTCTTTAAACCTTAGAATTTTCTCCTTTGCCTCTCAGTAGGTGGCCAACATCTGACCTCACAGAGAAGATAGAAACCATCAGATGGGAATCCCCTTCATAGCCACCAAAACTACAATTATGATCGTGTGTGCATCTTTCCCACACCCTTCCCCTTCCCTCCGTGAGAGAGTTGTCCCCCCACCAGTGTGGAAGGCAGTTCACCCTGGGCTCCTCGCATCCCACCCCTCCAGCACCTTCTCAGGGTCACTTTCTGTTGATTGTGTCCTCTTTCTCTCCTGTATTATCAACATCTCCGATCTTAGCTGGCCCCTTTGCATCATCTCCTCAGTCTTAAAAAGAAACAAACAGATATTAAGCAAAAGAAACCAAACACAAAAGGTCGCATAAAGTATGATTCCTTATATATGAAATATTCAAGATAGGTGAATCTACAGAAAAAGAAAGTTGGTTAATGGATGCCAGGACCTGACGGGAGGGGGGAATAGGAAGTGACTACTTCTGTGGGTAATGAAAATGTTTGGAACTAGGTAGTGGTGACGGTTGCACAACATTGGCTTTTTTATGTTATCTTTTTAAATTGAAGTATAGTTAATTTACAATGTCATGTTAGTTTCTGGAGTACAACAGTGATTCAGTTTTACATATGTATATGTGTGTTTATATTCTTTTCCATTATTTGTTATTGGAAGATATTGAATATAGTTCCTGTGCTATATATTATGTTCTTATTGTTTATTTTATATATAATAGTGTACATCTGTGGAGAAGTCAATGAATGGCACCCCACTCCAGTACTCCGTCCAAGGAAAATCCACGGATGGAGGAGCCTGGAGGGCTGTAGTCCATGGGGTCGCTAAAAGTCAGACACGACTGAGCGACTTCACTTTCACTTTTCACTTTCATGCATTGGAGAAGGAAATGGCAACCCACTCCAGTGTTCTTGCCTGGAGAATCCCAGGGATGGGGGAGCCTGGTGGGCTGCCGTCTATGGGGTCTCACAGAGTTGGACACGACTGAAGCGACTTAGCAGCAGCAGCAGCAGCAGTGTATATCTGTTAATTTCAAGCTCCTAATTTATCCCTCCTTTCCCCTTTGGTAACCGTAAGTTCATTTTCTATATCTGTGAGTCTGTTTCTGTTGTGCAAATAAGTCCCTTTGTATTATATTTTAGATTCCACATAAAAGTGATATTGTATAGTATTTGTCTTTGTTTGACTTCACCTAGTATGATAATCTCTAGGTCCATCTGTGTTGCTACAAATGGCATTATTTCATTTTTATGGCTGAGTAATATTCCATTGTATATTGATACTGTATCTTCTTTATCCATTCATCTATTGGTGAATACTTACATTGCTTTCACGCCATGGTTATTGTGAATAGTGCTGCTACAAACATTGGGGTACATGTATCTCTTCAAATTAAAATTTTCTCCAGATATATGCCCAGGAATGGGATTGCTAGATCATGTGGTAACTCTATTTTTAGTTTTTTTAAGGACCTTCCATACTGTTTTCCACAGTGGCTGTTTTGATTTACATTCCCATCAGGAGTGTAGAAGAGTTCACTTTTCTCCGCACCCTCTCCAGCATTTATGGTCTGTGGACTTTTTAATGATGGCCACTCTGACTGGAGTGAGGTGATACCCTATTGTCATTTTGATTTGCATTTAATTTGCATTAATGATGTTGAGCATCTTTTCATGTGCTTTTTGGCCATCTGTATGTCTTCTTTGGAGAAATGTCTATTTAGATCTTCTACCCATTTTTTGATTGAGTTTTTTGGTTGTTATTGGGTTGTATGAGTTTCTTATGTATTTTGGAAATTAAGTCCTTGTCCGTCACATCATTGTTAGAACAACATTGTGAATGTACTCAATGTCACTGAATTATACACTTAAAAAGGGTTAATTTTATGATATGTGAGTTGGTTTTTTTAACCCTAATTAAAAAAAAAAGAAACAAAAAAGACTCTCAATCTCACTTTACCTTCAGACATTTCAAAAGCAACATGTTTAAAAATCATCACATCCGCTGGCCTCTCTGTCCCCTATCTTAGTCAACAGTGTCCAGATGACTGTGTGTGGCTGTGCAGGTTTTGCTGAGCCCCCAGACAGGAGGGAGTGTGGGAGATGGACCCAGATGTTCCACTCACAGGCCTTCACCTTGACAATGACTGCATCTGCCCAGAGGACTCTTTTTCCAGTTCTCAAAGATACTTGTTTTAGTCAGTGTCTCCAGAGAAACAGAACCAATAGGATGTAAATGTATACATAGAAAGAAATTTATCATAAGGAATTGGTTCACACAGTCATGGAGGGTGGGAAATCTCAAGAGGTACAGTTAACAAGCTGGAGACCCAGGAGAGCTGATAGTGTAAGTTCTAGTCTCAAAGTCAGCAGCCTGGAGACCGAAGAAGAACTGATGTTTCAGCTGGAGTCCAAAGGCAGGAGAAGATCCATGTCTCAGCTCAATCAGCCAGGCGGGAGGAGTTCCCTCTTACTCAGGGGCAGGTCAGGCTTTTTGTTTACTCAGGTCTTCAGCTGATTGGGTGAGGCCCACTCATATTAGGTACGGCAATCTGCCCTACTCAGTCAACTGGTTCAAATGTCAGTCTCAGCCAAAAACACCCTCATAAACACACCCAGAATAATGTCTGATCAAACATCTGGGCACACCATAGCCCATCTGAGCGCAGTCAAGTTGACACATGAAATTAATCATCATAATAAGTTATGGGCTGGAAGAGAACTAGAAGTGGAACTCAGTGGCCCCACCATTCTCCCACCCATCAAAAACCTGGGCCGCACCCTTGACCTCTCTGTGAACACCCAGAATCAGCACACAGACACACCACCCCCAGAGTCCACCCAGCTACTAAGTCCTGACCCTTCTCTCTGTCCTCCTGTCTCCAACTCCAACACCACTACCCTGGCCCAGGCCGCTACTTGTGACCATGGGGAAAACTGATTTCCCACCCTCATGCTTCTAAGACTAAAATCCATGGTCCTACCCCAACCTGTGGGTGCCAGATATCTGTTTCTCCATTGGGTGAGGCTACACAGTGAAAAGACCACAGTAAGTGCTGGGAGTTCAGCTTCTTCTTTCCCTCCACACCATGGACTACAGTGAGGCAGTAGAGGAAACCCAAACGGATGCCTGAGTGGGCTGTCTTAAGGCTGACTCTGGAGGACAACTGGGCAGCAAGTGCTAGGAAAACTGTTTGACCCGTATCACCAAGGCACATTCACTAACAGCTTCACCAGGAATCAAGGTGTGGTCTGACCTCTGCTAGTCGGCCTCCAGCGTCTGTTTCTCAAAGTACTTCAGAACAAGGATGGAGGGGGGAAAAGTCACTATGCTTTGATCCCCTAAAGCCCAACAGCTTGGACTACTGCTCTAGACAAGTAACAGGTTGTAGTTTTCATCTTCTCTGTGACCGAGGTGATCCTTCTGACATGCAAATCTAGTCATTCCATACTCCCTGCCTGTGAAAACCCATACTATGTCATCCTGCTGCCCTCAGGATGAAGCCCAACCTTCTGAGAGATTCTGGAGGACCCTTTAGGATCTGGGCCCTGCTTGATTCTCTAGACTCACCTCTCCCCACCGCCTCCCCTGCCCTCTCTGCTTGTTGTCAGTCATGTAATTGTGCCACAGAGATCTGTTGTGGCTGTGTGCAGTGTGTGCGTGCTCAGTCACGTCTGATTCTCTGCAACCCCAGGGACTGTAGCCTGCCAGGTTCCTCTGTCCATGGGCTTCTCCAGGCAAGAATACTGGAGTGAGTTACCATTTCCTTCTCCATGGGACCTTCCTGACCCAGGGATTGAACCCATGTCTCCTGAATCTACTGCATTGGTGAGCGGGTTCTTGACCACTGAGCCACCAGCTACAAATTTACTCAACTGAACTGCAGTCTGAGACTCTCCCCTCCAACCCTCCTTCTTTTCCCAGATCCTTTTACAGGTGCAGGCCTGCATCGTGGTTTGAAAACTCACCATGTCTCCTCCTGTTCCTTCCCCTTTATTTTTCACAGGAATTTTCTCCCAATAAACCTCTTGCATGCCTAATCCTGTCTTCGCCTCTGCTTCTCAGAGGACCTGAAGTAATAGACCTGCCATTTTGAATTACTTGCCACAATGTCCTGCTCTCTTCCCCAGCCTTTGCATGTGCTGTTCCCTCCATCTGAAAGATCTTCTCTTTCCTCCTTGACCCTTTCTTGGCCAACTCCTATTCATCCTTCAGGATCAAACTCAGAGATCCCCTCATTCATCAGAGACATTTACAAATGGTTCACTGTGGCCCAGGCATGGTTCCACACAATGGGGATACAGTTGGGAAGGAGAGGGCAGGCCAAGTCTCTGCTCTCATCAAGCTCACTTTATAATAAGTAAATGGTCAATAAACACATTTTTTGAAACAGATCCAGGGTATAGCGGTGGAGAGTGTATTATAAAGAAAGCAGGATAAGGGTATAGGATAATGAAGGTGCACTGGCTTATTTTAGACAGAAAGATCAGGGAAGGCTCCTTGGGCGGGGGGAGGTGACATTTGAGCAGAGTAATGACTAGCGGGGGCTTCCCAGGTGGCACTAGTGGTAAAGAACCCACCTGCCAACACAGGCAGATGTAAGAGTCATGGGTTCAATCCCTGGTGGGAAGATCCCCTGGAGGAGGGCATGTCAACCCACTCCAGCATTCTTGCCTGGAGAATCCCATGGACAGAGGAGACTGGTGGGCTGTAGTCCATAGGGTCGCAGAGACAGACACAACTGAAGTGACTTGGCATGCGTGCACTAACTAGTGGAGACAGTGAGCCATGTGACATGGAGGGAGGGTGTGGACTTTTCAGCCAGGGGAGATCATTCCAGACAGCAGGAGGGAGGCTGCTGGTGACTGGGAATCCAAACTCTGGGGCTGGTGCCACTCATATGAGCTCCTGAAGCACTCCCCTGCATTCCTAGCAGAGTGCACCCTGGTAGTTAAAGCATGCGGGTTAACCTGTCTGCCTCCCCTCCAGACAGCAACTCTGAGGATGGGGCCCAGCTCGCCAGGCTTTGTTAGTGCTATGTCCCCTGGCAGTCCATGGGGTTGCAAAGACTCGGACACGACTGAGCAACTGAACTGAAATGAACTGATGTCCCCTGGGGCTTCCCTGGTGGCTCAGTTGATAAAGAATCTGTCTGCAGTGCGGGAGACCCGGGTTCGATCCAGGGGTCAGGAAGATCCCCTGGAGAAGGGAATGGCAACCCACTCCAGTATTCTTTCTTGGAGAATCCCCATGGACAGAGGAGCCTGGTGGGCTACAGTCCATGGGGTTGCAAAGAGTTGGAAACTACTGAGCAACTAACACTTTCACTTTCTTCATGTCCCCCAAGCCTGGTATGGTGTTGAGTGCTCAGTAGGTACTGACAGTCAAAGCGTACTTGTGGTCATAGCTATTAGTAACTGCAAACCGAAGCGTGCCTGGCTCTGTGTTAAAGGTTCACTAATATTAATATTCCTAAGAGCAAAGTAGGTAGCATTATCATCCCCAGTGGAGAAGACTACTGTGGGCCCCATCAAGTTTTCTCTGCAGGCACAAGGAAACTGAGGCACAGCGAGTTTAAGGCACTTCCCACGGCCACACAGCTGGAAATAGGTAAAATGTGTATTGCCAGGCAGAGTGTTTATCCATCAGCCCAAACAGCCTCTCCCATTTCTGACATGAGGTAGCACCTGGAAAAGCACAAGACTCTCAGCTCAGAGAATGGGAGCGCCCTGCTCCCCATCCCCATTCTCAGCTCAGAGTGATTTCCAAGTCAGGGTCCTAAGCAGAGGCTCCTAGAACTGCAGGGTCAGGAGGGACTTTGAGAAGATCCACTCCACCCTTGACTCACGCCAAAAGACTGCGCCAGAGGGCTGGGAAAATTTTAAGGCCACCTTGCTTCGTGCTCTTTCCTGCTCCCTAGACCAGACTCAGACAGTCAGTAATTGCCAAAGCCATTCAATCAGATGCCTGGCACCACCCGACTGAGAAAACAAGTTGTTGTGAAGGCAGTTATGTAAAGAGAGGATGTGGTTCAAGGCCCAGCCCTGCCCATGCCTGGCTGGAGCCCTACCGTGATGACTTTGGTGTCCTGGTCACATGGGCCAGCCTGGCAGTGCTTGCTCACCCTTTGCCTCAGCATTGCCATTCTGCTTGCCAGGATGCCAACTGGCTCCTGGGAACCCACCACTCCCTGCTGCCTTGGCAGTTTCTCTGGCTCTCCTGTTGGTGCCAGGCACTAGGACCCAGAAGCATTGCAGTGGGAGAGGCTGCCTCTCCCCATCATTTTATAGAAGTGGAAACTGAGTCCCAAAGGGATGCTGTGACTTGTGCAAAGTCCTAAGGACTTTTGGTGGCTGATTGAAGCAAGAGCCCCTGTCTGTGATTTCCTCCTCCTTGTCTGACTGCTGCCTCCTACCAGCTCCTCTCTCCTGCAGTCCTCCATGCTGCCCAGACCTGGAGCCATCCCCCTTTGCCAAGGTCTCCACACTAGTCCTCCCCACCTTTGCTCATACCCAGTCAAAGCAGTGACCTCAAAGTTGCCTCTTAGACTCCACTCCTGCCCTTTCAATTCATCCTCTACCCTGAAGCCACAGGACTTTTCCTAAAACCAAGTCAGGTTTGGCACTGTGCTATTGGAAGCCCTGGATAGCTCCCGCTCACCTGGAGGATGGATCCTTAGCAAGATGTCTGGTCCTCCCTGGCCCAGTCCCTACCTCCCTCAGCAGGGTCATTCCCAATGGGTCGCTTGTGCACACCTGACCTGCCAGCCACAGAGCTTACCTAACTCAGAGCTGCTGTGAAGAGTAAACATCAGCTGATGTGCATGGCACCTGGAATGTAGGAAATGCTCAGCAAACTTTGACTGTCCTGGTGGGCTGGGGACTTCCTCTCCAGGAAGGCTGCTAGAGGCTGGTGGTGCTCTGGTCTCTGAGCCAAGGGACATGCTCTTAACTGTGACCCCAGTCAGGCCCTCAATTCCTTAGATCCAGGTTACACCATCTAAGAAAAGGGCAAAATGAAAAACACCTGCCCTACTATTTCTCAGAGACTATTTTTTGGGAGGGGGGAGCTGGGGAGGGATAAAAACCAAGGTAGTACATTTGAACCGCACAGATCATTATTATTTCCTGTCTCTGAGAGCAGGGGAACCACCGTCTCCTTGGGTCCCTACAGCCACAGCTGCAGGTCCTTATTCAGGACAGGGGAAAGACATGAGGAATGTTCACCCCCTGTCACCCTGCAACCCTGGCACAAGGGGGAAAATCAGTAGCAAGAGCTCTTTGTCTTCTAACTACTTATTACACATGTAGGTTCTTGTGGCCTGACAGGCAAAAGCATAAGGGTACCAATTTCATGAATGCATTGTATTAGAACCAGAGGTGAGCAGTGAGCAGTTCCACAGCCTCGGGGGACCTCCTCTGTGAGCCTTCATGAGGAAGGCAGATTCCAACTTGCACAGAGAACCTGGCAGCTGTTGCTTTATTAGTTGTCCATCCGTCCATCTGTACATCCATCCATTTAGCCAGAGGACATTAAATTTGCCTTTCTACCTCATTTGCTGCCAAATAAGGCCCTGTACAAGAACAGTATGGACTGAATATTTGTGTCCCCAAAGTCATATGTTGAAGCCCCAATCCTCAGTGTGATGGTATCAGAGGTGGGCCTTAAGGGAAGTAATTAGGTTTAGATGGGATCATGAAGGTGGAGCCCCTATGATGGGATTAGTGCCCTTATAAGAAGAGCTTACAGTAAGTTGGTGGCCATCTTACCAGGAGGAGGACTCTTACCAGACACAGATTCGTCTTGGACTTCCCAGAACTGTGAGAAAAAAATATTTGTTGTTTATGCCCCACCCAACCCCTCCCAGTCTATAGTACTTCATTACAGCAGCTTGAACTAAGACAAAGGATAAGGAAAATCAGAAAAGCAATCTAGCTCTCCCAGACTCATGATCCTTCCTTCCTCCTTCTTTTGGCTCTTTTTATATCTGGAGAATGCATAGCAAGTTGCTAAGACGATAAGTTATAAAGACAGTAAAAATAAATTTTAACCTTTATTGTGGTTAAAATTTTAGCTCATGAAGTATTTCAAACAGATGGAAAATGATGAAGAATACTATAACAGTTTCCCAAGTACCCATTCCCTACCCCCCTGAGCACTAACCTTCTGCTATATTCCCTTTGAGCGCTTCCCTGGTGGTTCAGAGGTAAAGAATCTGCCTGCCAATGCAGGAGACAGATTCAATCCCTGGGTTGGGAAGATGCCCTGGAGAAGGGAATGACAACGCATGCCAGGATTCAATGGACAGAAAAGCCTGACAGGCTACAGCCCATGGGTCGCAAAGAGTCAGATAAGACTGAGAGACTCAACGACAACAAATATTTGCCTGGAGATCTTTTTCGCTTTTTTAAGGAAACAAGCTGTCACAGATCCAGCTGAACTGTTCGGGCAGGTTTGGGGCTTTTACTACCAAGGTATAACTCCATAAGCAATGCATAGTTTTCATTGTTTGGGATTTTCCATAGATGATATAATATGACATGCAGCCTTTTGCAACTTGCTTTTTAATTTTATTGGATTTTTAAAAAAAATTGTACGTTTTATAGATGCTGGTTGTAACAAGTTGAGCCACATGGGCATGGATAAAGGAAAAGTTTAATCATGTCCACCTGCCCCCTTCAATTGCACTGCCCAAGAGGACCTCTGTTGACAGGTGATAACCATCTTTCTGCATCTTTGCTTCTGCTCACAACACACACAATGGCTCTGATACTGAGGGAAGAGCCAGGGGGAGTCTGGGATAGGCTGGAGCAGTCAGGGGTGCCATACGAACAGATCTTGGTGCTGTTGAGCGAGGGGAATGCAGTCAGAGGGTATGGAGGGAGATGTGCAACTTCCCTGACCGTTAGCCCACAGGCTGCTGGTTTCACCACCCATTCCCTCTCCTGACAGGCCCTGTGGTCTGCAGGGCATCCAGGGTCAGTTAACAAGCAGTGTCTTGAGCTGCAACATGGCGAGGATCTCCCCTTATCAGACTCGGTGACTATGGCGAGCCATGTGATGAAGGGACCATAAGACCTCTGCATCCCTTTCTGATTGATGATTGTCACTCAGATTGTTCTAGCGAAGAGCTGACATGCTGTGAGTCCCAGATGTTGGAGAAAACTTTGGGAGGCCAAGCTGGCTTTAGCTGTGACCCAGAAGGCATTCACAGATATGTGTTTTCGGTTCCTATGACCTCTCCATGAACCTGGGGTGAAGACATAGAATGCCAAGAAAATTTCCAATTTTTTTTTTTTTAATTTAACTTAAGAGTGAATAGGACCAGACATGTCATGCTTAGTGCTGGATTGGAATTTATTTTCCCTTGCCAAAAAGAAAGCTAATAATTAGAGCTTAAGTTATTTTGTTTTGTTTTTCAAAGTGAATTTCATGTTACAGCAAAGCAGACAGAGAATCTGAACGTGAGACTTAATCATTCTCATCATGAAGGCCTGCTCAACTTTTCCACCCTTGAGATTGCAATAGTCTGAAAAGAAGCATAAACCTCACTGGGGCTTGTAAACCAAGATTTGAGATTGACCCAAGAGATCCCTCCAGCTGTTAAACTCTAGAGTTCCGTGCTTTCCACTTTTTCTCATTTATTTATTCAACACAATTTTTTGAGTTCCTGCTGCGTTCAACCATTATTCTAAGAGTTGGGTCATTATAGAGTCAGACTAGACAAACCTCTGCCCTCCTGAGGAGCTAAGAACTCAACGGGTCTCAAAATGCAAAGACTCCCATTCTGCATCAATATTGAAATCATTCATTTATTCTTCAGAGTGAATCGATTCCCACAACACCCTCCTGCCAGTCGGTAGGACAGGTCTTTCTAGTCTCATTTTCCAAGTGGGCAGACCCAACAATAATAAATAGAATTCAGGAACATCAGCATGAATACTGTGGCCTTTAAGGAAACACAGAGGTGGAAATGCCTGCATCTTACTTCCCAGAATCTCTATCTAGCTCCTCTCACAGGCTGGGAAAGCTTGAACATGCACATCTTCTGAATTAATACCAAGAAGAAACCCCAGTTTCCAGACATGATGCAAGAAGCAGGTGATGAATTCTGGAAAATGATACTTGAGTAAGAGGGGCGAGAATTCCTGAAACTCCTTGAGCAAATAAATGCTCCCTACCCTGCTCCATTCTCCAACATGTTTGAATCCCCATTTGGCATCCTACAAGCTGAAAATGACAATCTCTCTCTTTATCTTTTGTTCTCTCCTTTTCCCTGGTCTGGTGTTGGCCCCGATGACATCAACTTGCATCCAGGCTGGGACCTGATGCCTCCTCAGGCCCCATGGTTGCTTCTGATAGCCAAGCCAGGGACTCTCTCAATTGCCCAGGGGGGCCTTTATAAGGTACTTAGTAACTTATGGCTCTAGTTCCCCCAGCTCCAGGCTCCTGGCCAACTTCTCCAAATTGTTTTCATTAGCAATGAAAGACCTTCTCAGCCTTGCAGCAGAATGCAGGGCTTTTTTCTCTTTTCCTTGCAGGGCTGTGAAGTCCCTTTCAGGCTGTTCTCTCCCAGCAAGGATCACTCAGAAGAAGGTGTTCAGCCCCAAATGTGGGCCTGCTGGGTGAGAAGGTGGCTCCCAACAAATTCCCCTAGAAGCTGCAAGTTGGCAGCGCAGGTGTGATGGATGACCTGAACGTATTCTGCCCCTAAAAATACCCTGGAGATTTAAAGGTAGCAAGTGTCTATATTTTGCGACTCAGTTAAATCTTTAATCAGATTCTTTTCTATAATGGGATGATTTTTAACTCACATAGTGAATTTTGAGTAAAAATGTTGCTAAATCTTTACAGCAAACATTCGGAGGGTGAGAGTTCACTTACTCTGGCTGGAAAGAAATGACGGGTCTCCCTCTTTGAGGAAACCATCTCCATCGGCTGGATGGATACTGGCCTCAGTTCTGGACCTGCCTGTGTCCAGTGGGCGCATTTCAGGAGCTAATTCCATACTCCCTGAAGGATTACAGACACTCCCCGCCCATCTGTTCATGGAATCCCCTGGCAGTTGTTTCCCCCACGCTCAACTCAGACACAGACATCACAAGTCCTTCCTTCCCACAGGTCCACAGGGAAATGGTGGGGAAGGTTTTCATTCTTTTATCTCCCCTTGGGCACTTAAATGAAAGGAGTTAACTCACTGAGTCATTATGGAGTCCTGCAGTGTCTGAGCATGGGAGGACGGAGGCGATTAAGACTGGAGTCAGTGACTTTTGTGGGCTTACAATTTAGAGGAGTTGGAATAGAAAATTTGAAAAGTCAAGTCTTTCATCTTCTGGGGAAGGCTGTATGCATCATGTAATGCCTCTCATTTAATATTATGAGTTAGAGCAAATGCTATGATTTAATACTTAATCATCATAGATAATCATTATAAAGAAAGCATTGCATTTTTAGGACACTTATACTTTGTCAAAAAACCGTCCCGTGCTCACCACTTCTGGTAGGAAGCGGCATGGTTCAGGGGTTCCTCACCCTGACAGTGCTGCTGTCAGGCGACTGCTGTAAGTGAGGTACCCTTCAGGGACCTCCCCATTCCCTTCTGTGGTTTGTGATCTGGGTGGACACTCTCCTCTCCTTTCTAGGGTAGGGAAACTGTGAGGGGCTGTGCAAATGAGTGGGCATATTTCTCTGCAGCTTCTCTTGATGAAGAAATCAACAGTGTCCAGTTTCCAAGACTCATAAAAGAATAAATGGTACCCACCTTTCTGCTTGTCCGAAATAAATGGTACCCACATTTCTGCCTGTTCATGTGCCACCCCATGCCTATATCCTGGAAGCAGAAGCTTTTCTTGTCTTTCTAAAGCTCAGGTTCAGGTCACAGGGGTGTGAGGTGAGGCCATAAAGCTTAAAGGATGGATTTGACCTTAACAGAGGAGAGACGTGTGCTCTGGAGTTGAAGGACCCAGGAGATGGAGGGACACCACAGTCTTGAGGCTGGCATATACCCCCTACAAAGCCCTGGGAGCCTTGAGACCTGTGGGAGTCCTTGTGACCCCACAAGTCAGGAAGGATTCCTCTGAACCCACTCAGGGCAGCAGGGCTGGGACCCGCTCAGCACTGCCTCCTGCAGCAAAGTGGGTAACTACACCACCAACCACTCCCCTGGACCAAGGATCAGGGTCCTCACAGCTTCCAGGCGTCACATAACCTCCAGGATCCCAGCTGGTCCCATGGAGATGCAGGCCAGCTCCAGTAATAGCCACATCAGACTTATCAGCTGGCAGGTAGGTCTCACAGCTGGATGAATTAGTTGAATTTTTTTTAAAAGAAGAAATACAATGTTTTTACACCTGAGTGTTGTTAAGAAAATTTATACCTATGAGAATCAACTATGGACAAAAGTGACCCTGTAACTTCCTGGCAACTCAGAGGCATTGCAGGAAAGGGACCCACAGAGGCTCAAAGAACAAAGCCCTCTGAAGAGGTGAAGAGACTCATGCCTTGGCCAGAAACAAAGAGAAACACACCCAGGAAATAGGCAAAATGGAAAGGATGCCCTTTACCAGAAGAAAGTCTGCTAGTACTGTGTGGGGTCTGTGAATTCAGAGAAAGCAGGGCAACTGGTCAGGACTGTGGACTCACGACTTAGCATGTGAGGGTCGAACCTGGAGCATCTACTGTGCTCCCTCAGGGCTGGAGCACGACAGCTGGAAACAAAACACTCCCCACCACCCCCCCTCACCCCCACCTCTCCAAAAAAAACCCACTCACGGCTTCAAGGCTCTCCCAAGATGAAGAATTTGGCTCCAGAAGAGGAGGAAGTGACCCTGACTCATCTACTAACCACATAATTCATACCACTGTATATTCTTCCATTTTAACTAAACTGAATGCAACTGTGCTGAGAACTGGAGGGAAGAATGTTACTTGGGTTAGTGGGGGTGGATATTTCCAAATATTAAGACACTATTTGAGATATGTGCTCAGTCACGGGTCTCTCAGAATTGGCCATGTTTATATTACTCCGTGACCAGGGCTGACTGGACCAGGGAAGGTCACCTGACCCAGGATGTGCCAATCAGCTTCACTTTCATGTTAAAACTGTTAGTCGCTCAGTTATGTCCAACTCTTTGCAACCCAACGGACTGGGGCTCACCAGGCTCTTCTGTCCGTGGGATTCTCCAGGCAAAAATACTGGAGTGGATTGCCATTTCCTTCTCCAGGGTATCTTCCTGACCCAGGGTTCGAACCTGGGTCTCCTGCATTGCAGGCAGACTCTTTACCATCTGAGCCACCAGGGAAGTTTCCCTTTTATGGGTATGTGGAATTAGGAGTGAGAGATGGCCAGTTATTCTCAACGCAAGAAAACAACAGGCCAAGTAAAGTTGGAAGTCATGAAGAGAGGAGGGCAGTGAGTACATTCCACCCTGTGAGCCAGAGAGACCGAGAAATCGGGCAGTTGAGAGAATGAGGATGTAGAAGAATCACAGAGAAAAGCAGAGACAAGGAAGAGTCCCAATGGCCTTAAAGTTCCTGACTCTAGTCCTCCGAGATCTCTTAGTATTCCTGCCCTTGATTTCTGAGATATGCCGTTGCATCCTTGCAATTCCCCTTTTTTGGCTCAAGCTAGCTACTATTGGTTCTATAGCAACCAAAGTGACTTAACTAACCATCAGGAATAATACACACCAAGCCAAGAAAGTCAGTGACTCACCATATTCTTTTTTTATTGTGGTCGAACATCCATAACATAAAATTTATCACTTCAGCCATTTTAAGTATACAATTCTATGACATTAAGTGATCCCCAGTGTTCTATGGTCATAACCACCATCCATCTCTAGAACTTCTTGCCATTTTCTTAATTGGCGTCCTCATGATATAAGTTTAGATCATCAATAGGATGTAAGTATAGTTGATGATCATGGACTGAAGTGGTGACCTATGCCAGTACTATGAATTGGTTTTGGGGTTCGTTCATTTTAGTTATATTCCTAATTGGGTTTACTGTCAGATGACTTGCTTTTCCCTCATAATTTTAGAGTTAAGAAAATCATGTTTACTTGAAGGTTCCAGCTAACCCAGTGTTCATTATAAAAACTTTGTTGTTTGATAAAATTAATTGACAATCACTTTGTTTGCTGTGAGTTGAACAAGTCCATAGTTTTCTTAGATGTGACATGATGATCATAAAGGTGTCTATCATTCAGAATTCTGGGAAAATTAAGTCATATAAAGCTTTGTCCTTTGTACAATGTAAGGACCTGGTGAAAACTAGTTATCATTATTCATATGTGATAACATATGAATATTCATTATTGACAAATATTCATTATTGATATGTGGGCCATATTGAAAAAATGGTTAAGAGTTCAAGGATTTGCTATTTTAGGCAACACCATGTCAATATGAAATAATTAAGGTGGTAAGAAAAATAGGTTAAGATGGACCTTTAATAAAATCTTAAATTATGATGGATAATAACTGGATAATAGTTGAAAAATATTTAACAAATGGTTCAGTAGAGGTTCCTCAGGGACCAACAACCAAAATATCAAAAGTGGAAGGAAATATAAGTAAAGGCCTGGTCAACATACCACTCCACTTGGAATCTCATCCCCTCATCAGAGAGTCTGACATGGTAACGCTTTATTTGAAACAAAACAGGAAGGTTTCTCTCCATTCCTGAACAAAGCCCCCATCACTGGGCAGGCTTCATTTGCCTGAACCAGGAAGCCGCACAAGCATCCAGAAGGCTCACAGAGTACAGAGCACCGGGGCTGAAGTAAAAACTTGATACGCCTTGAACCCCAAATGAGACTGAACTCACTGTTGTGCTGAGCCAACCCTCCTGCCACCATTCCTAATTTGCCTCTCATTTGGGGAGGGGATATGATGTGAGATGTAATTTGGGTGATCAAGTTTATTCCCTACAAAGCCCTAAAGCTTGAAAAGAAAATATGATCATTTTGGATGAATTTTCCCCCTCGACTCTCTTGCCTATTTCCTTGTCATCTTAAACACACCACAAAAACCTCATGCAGTTTCTCATTGATGCGCATGCGACATTACCTTGAATGCCCATGCCATCAATACCAGAAGTGAGATTATTCAACTATTTCCCATGCGTGAAATGGCCCCATTTCATGGTTCTGACATCTTTTTCCTTTGCTTCTGCTTCTTGCCATTTTACCGTGTCCTCCTTTGTTGCCACCCACCAGTTATTATTTTCTAATTTAACCAATACCCTGGCTTTCACTCCATCTTATTCTCATATTGCAATAAAATGGCAATGTCTTGTTTTATTCTTCTTCACTGAAGATGCATTGTTGGGATCACAATAGGCTCCTGGACCCTGGTGTAGAAATGAGATTTGATTTTGAATGCCATCTCATGATAACAACTCTGTGACATGTGTTAGCTATTTAGGGTTTGCCTTGTCTAGTGTTTGCCTTTTTGTTTGTTAAGGTTTGACTTGAAAGAGTATCTGAGGCTCCCAAATGTCCTTTTTTGCCTGAGTTGAAATGACATTCTTTCCCTGTATGTTTCCTGTTGCTGATGTCACAAATTACCAGGAAGTTAGTGACTTGAAAAACACAAATATGTTATTTAACAGTTCCGGAGGTCAGAAATCTGAAATGAATCTCTATGGACTAAAATCAAGGTTTCGGCAGGGCCATTATCCTTTCTGGAAGATTAAGGGGAGAATCCGTTTGTTTGTCTTTTGCAGCTTCTAAGAGGCACCTGCATTTCTTGCCTTATGACCCCTGTCCATAGCCAGCAATGACCAGTCAAGTCCTCACAGGATGTCACTCTGACACTGTCTTCTGCCTCCCTCTTCCCCATGGAAGGATGTTGTGATTACACTGGGCACACCTGGATAAGGGCTTCTCTGGTGACTCAGACAGTAAAGAATCTGCCTGCCACTCGAGAAACCTGGGTTCAATCCCTGGGTTGGGAAGATCCCCTGGATGAGGGAATGGGCTACCCACTCCTGTATTCTTGCCTGGAGAATCCCATGGAAAGAGGAGCCTGGTGGACAACAGTCGTGAGATTGCAGAGTTGGACATGACTGAGCAACCAACACTTTCACCTGGATAATCCAGGCTAATCTCCCTATTTTAAGGTGATCTGATTAGCAGCCTCGTTCCATCTGCTACAATTCCCCTTTGTCTTGTAATGTAACCTATTCACAGGTTCTGAGGATTTGGATTCAGACATATTTGGGGGCCATTATTCAGCCTACTATAGTCTCTATATTTTATGGTAAACATCCTAAGGTGAATCTCTTATTTTTTAAAAAAATGAGAAAATATAGTGATGGCCAAGTGGAGGGAAACAGTGACACAGCCCACATCAGACTCCAGAAGCCCCCATTCTTTGTGGCATCTGTGAAATAGATTTGATTTCCATGAGGCCTGTTTGCCCACCATCTTTCAGAAGGAACTTGAAAACAATAATATGCCTGTAAGCGCTGGCATAATTTCTAATTTTCTATTTTTATACAATTTTGTGCAGTTTTGGAAACCAGATAATTTATTTTGGAATTGTATCAAAAATGGAATAACAAATATTTATACAATGCTCACTAAGTGCCAGGAGTTATTCTAAGTGCTTTTAGGCATCATTTCCAGTCCTTCCAACACCTTTAGAGGATAGGTTTGTTTGGCCCATTTCACAGACAAAGGAACCAAGGCTTTGAGCCATGCATCTTGATTGAAAGGCTTGAATAATACCTTGAATTTTTTCAACAAAATAGAATTGTTTAGCAAAGAACAAGAGTGAATGAAGGGAAAGTAAGAGTTTGCGTGCTGCAATGAAGATCAAAGATCCTGTGTGCTGCAACTAAGACCCAGCGCCGCCAAATAAATAAATAAAAATAAATTTTTTTAAAGAAAGAAAAGTATGAAAGTATATATGTAAAAAATCAACTAAATAAAAATTATTTTAATCCTCTAGTAAGCTGTCTTTAACAGAAACAGTATCTTCTATCTGTATATTTTTACATATTAAAAATTAACATGCATTCAAAAACTCTGCAAGAATATAAATAATGTTAACAGCTATCTATGAGAGGGAACTTTGTGCCAGCTAAGACATACAAATTTGTGATTTTTTTGCAATGAGCTTGTATTATTTAAAAATAGTAACAGGCATTATTTTTTACATTTAAAAATGAAGTCATGCCATTGTAAATCAACTATACTTCAATCAAGAAAAGAAATGTTTTAAATGAAGTCATTCAGAATTGAGTGCAGGAAAGAAGGATTCATTTCACTCAGGAAGTGAGCCAGTGTCAGTAAAAAAGAGCAAAAGAAGACTTTGTAACAGTGGCAGGGAGTAGGGACCAAATCAATGAAGCAGGTACTAAACAGGTTCAGATTCACAAGTGAGCATTATTGTTTCTAGAAGTGTTAACCAGGAAGTGTACAGTGGGTTCCTATTCATCCATTTGGAATTTGGAAATGAAAATTTGTAGACCTAGGTAGTATACAATGTTTTATGCTGAAATACATACATCAATTTTTAAATCTTAATTACATTAAGAATTTTTTTTTTAACTAAGAGAAGATATGATTTAAAGGAATCTTAAAGTTTGGGGTTTTCTTAATGTAAAATGTATCTGTCATTTGGAATGGGTTATTTCTAGGACTTAGGCCAGAATTTCCTAAACTGTGCTCTGAAGAAATAGAGGATGTGTTCCATGAAAATAAGTGATGCTGATGTTATTTTTTTCTACAAAAATTTCTTCTAGAAAAACATGTGTGGGGACTTCCCTGGTGGTCCAGTGGCTAACACTCCATGCTCCCAATGCAGGGGGCCCAGGTTCGATCCTGAATTAGATCCCACTAAGGGAAAGTAAGAGTTTGCGTGCTGCAATGAAGATCAAAGATCCCGTGTGCTGCAACTAAGACCCAGCGCTGCCAAATAAATAAATAAAAATAAATTTTTTTTAAAGAAAGAAAAGTATGAAAGTATATATGTAAAAAATCAACTAAATAAATATTATTTTAATCCTCTAGTAAGCTGTCTTTAACAGAAACAGCTGGAGTAGTCCCTGGAGGACATTTGCTCTGTGCTTTGATGTATGGGCAGCAGTTACCACCAATTGACTTTCAAGCTCCCGGTGGCCAGCCCCGAAACCGCCTACACAATATCCACTCTCCTCGCCTTCCTTACCTGTAGAAACCTGATTTTGTTCAGGGTGCCCAAGGCCAGGTACAGACTTGATTTTTCTCAGCTTCTTCACAGCTAGTAGTGACCATGAGAAGTAAGGGGATGTCTGCTAAATTGACTTCCAGAAAGATGTTTTCCTGGTGAAAGGGAAAGACTCAGCTGCCTTTACCTTTTGCTGATTGTCTTTGTCCTCCTTTCTCCTGCATGAGATACAGATTTGACATCTGGAGCTGCAGCAGCCAACTTGTGACCCAGAGGACAAAAGTCACAAGCTAAAGGTAGTGACCCAAGGAGCCAGTCAAACTTGGGGTCCTTGATGACATCACAGAGTTACTGTACCAGTTTAGAGGTGTATTGCTCACCTCTAAATTCCCTGATATAAAGGGGGAAAAGCTATTTAGTTAAGCCATTGTTGTCAGATTCCTAGTGCTGCTGCTGCTAAGTTGCTTCAGTAGTGTCTGACTCTGTGCGACCCCATAGACAGTAGCCAACTAGGCTCCCCCGTCCCTGGGGTTCTCCAGGCAAGAACACTGGAGTGGGTTGCCATTGCCTTCTCCAATGCATGAAAGTGAAAAGTCAAAGTGAAGTCACTCAGTCGTGTCCAACTCTTTGCGACCCCATGGACTGCAGCCCACCAGGCTCCTCTGTCCGTGGGATTTTCCAGGCAAGAGTACTGGAGTGGGGTGCCATCACCTTCTCCAAGATTCCTACTACACATAGCCAAATATAATTCCTGTTACATGCAGCCAAATGCACCTGGGTTTGTATACCCATGTACATCATCTTTTGATTGATTGCCATAATGTCCCAAACCTAGTCACATAATTTCAGCAGATGTCCATGATGTTAAGCAATATTTGGTGAAACAGGAGAGTGAAAAACTGGCTTAAAACTCAGCATTCAAAAAAACTAAGATCATGGCATTCAGTCGCATCACTTCATGACAAATAGATGGGGGAAAAATGGAAATAGTGACAGACTGTATTTTCTTGGGCTCCAAAATCACTGCAGACTGTGACTGCAGCCATGAAATTAAAAGACGCTTGTTCTTTGGAATGGCACCCCACTCCGGTACTCTTGCCTGGAAAATCCCATGGACGGAGGAGCCTGGTAGGCTGCAGTCCATGGGATCGCTAAGAGTCAGACACGGCTGAGTGACTTCACTTTGACTTTTCACTTTCATGCATTGGAGAAGGCAATGGCAACCCACTCCAGTGTTCTTGCCTGGAGAATCCCTGGGACAGGGGCCTGGTGGGCTGCCGTCTATGGGGTAGCACAGAGTCGGACATGACTGAAGTGACTTAGCAAGCAGCAGCAGCAGTTCTTTGGAAGAAAAGCTATGAGAAACCTAGACAGCATATTAAAAAGCAGAGACTCCACTTTGCTGACAAAAGTCTGGATCGTCAAAGCTATGGTTTTTCCAGTAGTCATGTATGGATGTGAGAGTTCGACCAGAAAGGAGGCTGAGCACCGAAGAATTGATGTTTTCGACTGTGGTGCTGGAGAAGACTCTTGAGAATCCCTTGGACTGCAAGGAGATCAAACCACTCAATCCTAAAGGAAAGCAACCGTGAATATTTCTTGGAAGGACTGATGCTAAAGCTGAAGCTCCAATACTTTGGCCACCTGATGTGAAGAGCTGACTCATTAGAAAAGACCCTGATGCTGGGAAAGATTGAGGGGAAGAAAAGAAGGGGGACCGAGGATGAGAGGGTTGGATCATCAACTCAATGGACACGAATTTGAGCAAACTCCAGGAGACTGTGAAGGACAGGGAAGCCTGGCATGCTGCAGACCATGCAGCCACAAAGAGTTGGCATGATTGAGTGACTGAACCACAACAACAATCAATATTAAATAATTATCCAATACTAACGTGTTCTCTCCAGATCTATGGCTAAAGTGATAAGGATTTAAATGATAAGAAGTTCTTGGGGGTTCTAAATGATATCTGAACCAACACAAATTTAGAATACTTTAAAGTGAAGAAGAGTAATCTGAGCTTTAACTTTCAAAAAGGAAAAACAAAAAAAATCTAGGGGACTTTCCCAGCAATCCAGTGTTTAAGACTCCATGCTTCCACTTCGGGGATCACGAGTTTGGTTCCTGGTAGGGAACTAAGATCCTGCATGCTTCCTCGTGGCATGGCCAAAAAAACAAAAACCCTAGATATGTGCTGCCCAAGAAGAAACAATGACCACTCTATGGAGTAGCCTAAACTAAGAGGACACAAGTATCACACAGCATATAACTCATATCGTTTGCCTCTTTGCTCCAGTGTATATAGAATGTGGGACTTTTCACTACACACAGCACTGAATGAAAATGTAGTGCTGCATCTGATGTATCATGCTAATAATACCTCTCAGCCACAAGACTGTTTCCAATAGACAGGGGATTTTAAAAAGACAAAAATATTCAAAATACAAATATCTGAAAGACCAAAAATACACAAATATTTAAAAACACAGATATACAAGAGACATGGAATATGTACAAATGACTTTAAAAGTTTTATAAGAACATGTAAAACAAAAAGATGTTTTGCTTTCACGTTTTTCCTTAAGGAAATACATCTGTGAGACCCTTTACCTTTGCCTTTTTCAAACCAGCTTTCATTGTAGTGAATACACGTCTGCTAGTGTTCTGTCAGTGCACTTTCATTTTTAATATATACCTCGGTCAAGGTTAAGTAAGTGTGGGAAACACCATGCTAAACTGATCGATCTCTAATCTCACCAAAAAAACACTTAAAAAATCATAGTCCAATAATAGGAGTTGGTGTGGCCTAGGAAATCCAGGTTAACATTCTTAAGGAGAGTCTACTAATTATTACTTTTATTCAGCATCCTGTTGTATTGTTTTAATTCATAAGAAATCAGATTATGAAAGTATGTCACATCCATCGAGAGAAATTCCAACAGTGGGAAATGCACAAAGTCCCTCCCTGCTGGACTGCAGACTTTGGAAGATGAGCCATGCCTGTTTCATTGACTTCTGTCTCTCCAATCCCTTGCACACAGCAGGGCTAACCTTGCACACAGCAGGGCTTCAACATCCCTTTCTATGGTGAACAGGCTAAGGTGTTGCTCTGTAGACCTCTCCTACACAAAGTTTTAAAAATAAATTTTCATTTTAAAATAGTCTCAGATTTACAGAAAAATCATGAAGATGATAATACAGAGAATTTCAATATACACATACCCACTTTCCCCTGTTTTTAACAACTTACTACAGAATGGTACATTTGTCACAATAAATGAAAAATACTGACACTTTATTCAGATTTCCTTAGTTATTACCTAATGTCCTTTTCTGGTCAGGATCCCATCCAGGATCCACAACATTTTGCCATCATGTTTCTCTAAGTCCCTCTCAGCTGTGACGATTTCTCAGACCCTCCTTGTTTTTTGATGACTTTAGCAGTTTTCCGAAATACAGATCCAGAATTTTGTAGAATACCCCTCTATTGGAATTTGTCTGGCATTCTTTTCATGACTAGAGAGGGTAGTGAGTTTTTGAATGGAAAACCATAGAAGTAAAATGCCACCCCTCTTTACATCATGTTAAGGGTGAAAAAAGAGTGAAAGTGTTAGTCGCTCAGTCGTGTCCGACTCTGTGACCCCATGGACTATAGCCTGCCAGGTTCCTCTGTCCATGGAATTCTCCAGGCAAGAATACTGGAGTGGGCAGCTGTTCTGTTCTCCAGTAGAACTTCCGGACTCAGGGATGAAACCCAAGAATCCTGCATCTCCTGCATTGGCACGTGGATTCTTTACCGATGAAGCCACCAGGAATGAATTATCAGTATGACTTATCACTGTTGATATTAACCTTGGCTCCTAGTTAGACTTAACCATCCCTCACATTCCGCTAAATGGAATCACGCTGCCTTTCATGTCCAGACGGGGATCTGATTCCAATTCATAACAGTCAGTATCCCCAGTTAGCTTGGACTTGGGCAGCCTAAACACTGAAATGATTCACAAGACAAATGTGTGACCTTCACGCTGGCCCTGAGCATGGGAGGCGGGTGGAGAAGAGTCAGGTTGACCTGCCCACTTTGACAACATGCTAAACCCACCTAGGCTTGCTAAGGGCCAAGGTCAGCAGCCAAGTAGGGCCAAGTGCCCAGTCTTCTTCCTATCCATGGGCGTTGACCTTTCATGGTACAGCTTGGAATTTTCAACTTAGTCTCTTTGTAAATGCCTTCTGTGGGTGGTGACTCATTCCCCAGTACTCTTGGAGGCAGCAAGAGTCCAGAAAAGCTGGGCAAGAATACTAAGGGAAGACAAAAGAATAGAACAAAATAGATTTGACAAGTTCACCAGTCTGACCTGCCCCTCTGTTACACTGTGAGGTTTTTGCTGGACTCTTCCTTATTTCATTCAAACATATCATGAACAAGAATGCAGATTCTTTTATAGTCACTTTATAAATTCTTTTAAATTTTTTTAATGGAAGTATAGTTGATTCACAATGTGTCAATTTCTGCTGCACAGCAAAGTGACTTAGTCATACATATGTTCTTTAGGGGGGGCTTCCCAGGTGGCACAGCGGTAAAGAGTCCACCTGCCAATGCAGGAAGTACAAGAGTTGTGGTTGTGGGTTCAGTCCCTGGGTCAGAAAGATCCCCTGGAGTAGGAAATGGCAACCCCTCCAGTATTCTTGCCTGGAAAACTCCATGGACAGAGAAGCCTGGTGGGCTACAGTCCATGGGGTTGCAAAGAGTCAGACACTACTGAGCACATATACACACACACACATTCTTTTTCATATTATTTCCCATTATGGTTTATCACAGAATATTGCATATAGTTTCCTGTGTTACACAGTAGGATCTTCTTGTTTATCTATTCTTTATATAATAGTGTGCATCTGCTAATCCCAGACTCTCAATTCTTCCCTAGCTCTCCACCCTGGCAAACACAAGTCTGTCCTCTATGTCCGTGAGACAGTTTCTACTTCACAGATACATTCATTTGTGTTGTATTTTAGATGCCACATTTAAGTGGTATTGTATGATATTTGTCTTCCTCTTTCTTACTTGCTTTGCTTAGTATGAGAATGTCTAGGTCCATCCATGTGGCTGCAAATGGTATTCTTTCATTATTTTTTATGGCTGAGTAATATTCCACTGTATATAGATACCATATCTTCTTCATCCACACATCTGTCAATGCACATTTAGGCTGTCTCCATGTCTTGGCTATTGTGAATAATACTGCTATAAACATTGCATGAACATAGGGGTGTATGTATTTTTTCAAATAATAATTTTGTCTGGATATATGTCTAGGAGTGGGATTGCTGGATCACATGACAACTGTTAAAATTTTTAGTTGTTTTGAGGAAATTCCATATTGTTTTCCATAGTGGCTTATCAAATTACATTCCCATCAACAAAGTAGGATGATTCCCTTTTCTCCACACCCTCTCCAGTATTTGCTATTTGTATATTTTTTAATGACAGCTATTCTGACCAGTGTGAGGTGGTACTTCATTGCAGGTTTGATTTGAATTTCTCTGATAATTAGCAATGTTGAGCATCTTTTCAGTTGCCTGTTGGCCGTTCGTATGTCTTGTCTGGAGAAATGTCTGTTTAGGTCTTCTGCCCATTTTTCGATTGGGTTGTTTGTTTTTTGTTATTGAGTTATGTGATCTGTATATTTTGGAAATTAATCCCTTATCATTCACATCCTTGGCAGATATTTTCTTTCAGCCCATAGACTGTGTTTTTGTTCATGGTTTCCTTTGCTGTGCAAAAGCTTGTAAGTCCAACTGGGTCCCATTTGTTTATCTTTGCTTTTATTTTTACAGTGTTGCCTTAGGAGACTGACCTAAGAAAACATTGGTATGATTTATATCAGAGAATCATTTGCCTGCATTCTCTTCTAGGAGTTTTACTGTGTCATGTCTTATATTTAAGTCCTTAAGCCATTTTGAGTTTATTTTTGTGTTTGGGGAGAGGGTGTGTTCTAACTTCATTGATTTACATGCGGCTGTCTAACTTTTCCAACACTACTTGCTGCAGAGACTGTTTTTCCTCCATTGTATATTTTTGCCTCTTTTGTTGAAGACTAACTGACCGTAAGAATATGGGTTTACTTTTGGGCCCTCTATTCTGTTCCATTGATCCATATGTCTGTTTTTGTGCCAGTACTAGACTATTTTGATTACTGTAGCTTCGTGGTATTGTCTGAAGTCTGGGACATTTCCTCAGGATTGCTTTGGTGATTCTAGGTCTTTAATGGTTCCATATCAATTTTAGGATTATTTGTTTTAGTTCTGTGAAAAATGTCATGGGTAATTTCATAAGAATCACATTAAATGTAGACTGCTTTGGGTAGCATGGCCATTTTAACTATATTAATTCTTCCAATCCAAGAGCATGGGATATCTTTCCACTTCTTTGAATCATCTACGATTTCCTTTGTTAATGTTCTGTGAAAAGTGAAAGTGTAGTCCCTCAGTTATGTCTGACTCTTTGTGACCCGCCCCGCCAGACTCCTTTGCCCATGGAATTCTCCAGGCAAGAATCCTGGGGTGGGTAGTCATTACCTTCTCCAGGGAATCTTCCATGCCTAGAGACTGAACCTGTGTCTCCTGCACTGCAGGCAGATTCTTTACCATCTGAGCCACCAGGGAAGCCCTAATGTCTTGTAGTTCTCAGCATATAATTCTTTCACCTCCTTGGTGACGTTTATTCCTAAGTACTTTTTTATGTGATTTTAAAAGGAATGCTTTGCTTACATTCCCTTTCTGATGTTTCATTGTTAGTGTAAAGAAATGCAGCCAATTTCTATATGTTAATCTTGTTTACTGCTACCTTGCTGAATTCCTTCCTCAGTTCTAGTAGTTCTTGTGTGGAGTCTCTAGTGTTTTCTGTATATAATATCATCAAATTCTTTTTCATTGGGTACAATTAGGGTTTGGAACATTGTTTTTCTTCCCTCTCTTTATTCTGACATACTGACTAGTTCAAGTAACTGAATTAGATCACACAAAATAATAATAAAAGTATTAAGAAGAGATGGCAAGAATACACAGAAGAACTGTACAAAAAAGATCTTCACGACCCAGATAATCACGATGGTATGATCACTCACCTAGAGCCAGACATCCTGGAATGTGAAGTCAAGTGGGCCTTAGAAAGCATCACTACGAACAAAGCTAGTGGAGGTGATGGAATTCCAGTTGAGCTATTTAAAATCCTGAAAGATGATGCTGTGAAAGTGCTGCACTCAATATGCCAGCAAATTTGGAAAACTCAGCAGTGGCCACAGGACTGGAAAAAGTCAGTTTTCATTCCAATCCCAAAGAAAGGCAATGCCAAAGAATGCTCAAAGTACCGCACAATTGCACTCATCTCACACGCTAGCAAAGTAATGCTCAAAATTCTCCAAGCCAGGCTCCAGCAATATATGAACCGTGAACTTCCTGATGTTCAAGCTGGTTTTAGAAAAGGCAGAGGAATCAGAGATCAAATTGCCAACATCCGCTGGATCATGGAAAAAGCAAGAGAGTTCCAGAAAAACATCTACTTCTGCTTTATTGACTATGCCAAAGCCTTTGACTGTGTGGATCACAATAAACTGTGGAAAATTCTGAAAGAGATGGGAATACCAGACCACCTGATCTGCCTCTTGAGAAATTTGTGTGCAGGTCAGGAAGCAACAGTTAGAACTGGACATGGAACAACAGACTGGTTCCAGATAGGAAAAGGAGTATGTCAAGGCTGTATATTGTCACCCTGCTTATTTCACTTATATACAGAGTACATCATAAGAAACACTGGACTGGAGGAAGCACAAGCTGGAATCAAGATTGCCAGGAGAAATATCAATAACCTCAGATATGCAGATGACACCACCCTTATGGCAGAAAGTGAAGAGGAACTCAAAAGCCTCTTGATGAAAGTGAAAGTGGAGAGTGAAAAAGTTGGCTTAAAGCTCAACATTCAGAAAACGAAGATCATGGCATCTGGTCCCATCACTTCATGGAAAATAGATGGGGAAACAGTGTCAGACTTTATTTTTTGGGGCTCCAAAATCACTGCAGATGGTGACTGCAGCCATGAAATTAAAAGACACTTACTCCTTGGAAGGAAAGTTATGACCAACCTAGACAGCATATTTAAAAGCAGAGACATTACTTTGCCAACAAAGTTTCGTCTAGTCAAGGCTATGTTTTTTCCAGTAGTCACGTATGGATGTGAGAGCTGGACTATAAAGAAAGCTGAATGCCAAAGAATTGATGCTTTTGAACTGTGATGTTGGAGAAGACTCTTGAGAGTCCCTTGGACTGCAAGGAGATCCAACCAGCCCATTCTGAAGGAGATCAGCCCTGGGATTTCTTTGGAAGGAAGGATGCTAAAGCCGAAACTCCAGTACTTTGGCCACCTCATGCGCAGTGTTGACTCATTGGAAAAGACTCTGATGCTGGGAGGGATTGGGGGCAGGAGGAGAAGGGGACGACAGAGGATGAGATGGCTGGATGGCATCACTGACTCGATGGACGTGAGTCTGAGTGAACTCCGGGAGTTGGTGATGGACAGGGAGGCCTGGCGTGCTGCGATTTATGAGGTCGCAAAGAGTCGGACACAACTGAGCGACTGATCTGATCTGATCTGATGTTATATAACATTATTTCAGTTAACATTTATTTGCATTGTACCATGCATCCGGAATTGTGCTAATTATTTTATGTACATACCTCATTTAATTCTCAACAACTTGATGAGTTTGTTAGCTCCATATTCTAGAGGATAAAGTGAGCCATAGAAAAGTAACTTGCCCAAGATCACATAGCTAGTAACTGGCCAAGAAGGCTATGAACACAGTCTGACTTCTCACTCCATGCTGCTACACAGATGATCAGATCACTACACATTTCTATACTATTCAAAAACAACTACACCACTCCTCCAGTGTTCAGCTAACCACCCACCCTACTGCTACCCCACTTGGCAAGCCCATATGGCATACAATAGTGTCTTCAATACTCCCAGCAACTTGCAAGGTGCCAGCAGTAGAAAGATGAATAAAACGGAGTCCTGGCCAAAAGGATCTCACTGTTGGTTAACTTATCCCCAGAAGTGCTGGGGATTCCCCAGAAATTCCCACATGTCCATGTCCAGATTCAGTGGTACTGAGAGAGCTGGCTATCTAGAGGAGATCTCGATTCAGGTTATAGAATTTCAGCATGTGATGACTTTGAGACCAAAAAAAAAAAAAAAAGGGGATTGAACATGACCATAATCTCAAATAACTAACAATGTTCAAAATGTTGAAAATTAGTTCAGTTCCAGCCCATCAGAAAAGACATCCATCTATCATGACGGAGGACAGGCCAGTCAGAACAGTGTCAGTTGCGGAGGAGCTGGGATGGGCTGGACATTATTAGCCTTGAGAAATCCTCAGAGATGGAGTCACAGGGGCCCTTCACAGAAGACATCCACTTTTGTTGAGTTGACCCAGTGAGATTTTGTAGTTTTTGTTACCGCAGCCTAGCTTTGCCCATTCTAATATTTATCAGCCCACCTCTTTCTCCTGAACACCAGATGCAGATTCCAGATACTGACTCAATGGCATTGGGATGTCAAGAAAGAGATTTCAAACCCAAGAAGCCCACAGCTGAATTTCTTAACTCCCCCCTAAAAACTGTGCCCATTAGCCTTCCCCACCTCAGTGGGATGTCAATTCTATCCTAATTACTTAGGCCAGAAATCTCAGAGCCATCATGTCTCTTCTCTTTCTCTCACATCCTATGAGCAATCCATGAGAAAATACCTTTGCCCTACTTTCAAAGTATATTCAGAATTGAACCATTTCTCACCATGTCCTGTGCCACCCCATTGGCCTAAGTCACCATCATGTCTCACTGGGATAAATACAACAGCCTCCCAACAGGTCTCACGTCTTTCATTCAAGAATTTCCTTAGAGTCTTATTCTTAATGCAGCAGATCATATTAAACCATTCGAATTCCATCCCAAATCCTGCAGCAGCCCCCTATTTTACTCCTGACAAAAGCCACAGTCTTTTTATTTTTTTAACTTTTATATACTTATTTGGCTACATCCAGTCTTAGTTGCAGCATGTGGGATCTTTCTAGTTGTGGCATGCGAACTCTTGGTTGTGGCATATGGGATCTAAGTCCCTGACCAGGGGTTGAATCTGGGCCCCTGTATTGGGAGCATGGAGTCTGAGCCACTGAACCATTAAGGAAGTCTCTTCTTGTTCCTTTTCAGTTCAGTTCAGTCGCTCAGTCGTGTCACAGAATATTTTTTCCTTTTCAGTGCTCAGGTTCTCACAATCTGGCCAGTGGGAATCCCAGAGATCCTTGCAAGTGTTTTTGCTTTTTCAAATTAGTAAGATTTTCTAACATTTCTGCTTTCTCTGCTCTGAACATAGAATAATAGTCACTCTCCATGGAGCCCTGGTTCCTTTTAGTAGAAAGTAATAATAGAGACCAAAACCTGGCTGCTTTAGGGATGGATACCAGATTGTTCCCTAGGAACACAGATGGAGATAGCATCACTACTAGACACTATTGACAGGTAGATGTGTGTCTTTAAAAGATTTCATTAGTCAAGATCCAGTCAAGAAAACAGAAATCACACCAGCATTAGGAATTTCCGATAAGAAAGATATAAAATAGACAATTAATAACAAAAGTGTTAGTTGGGGGAAAAGCAAACAAGGAATGCTGAGGTAAACCAGAGATTAATAGCTGAGGACACAGCTGCCACTGGTCTGAGGAGCAGAAGGGAAGAGGAGGTATTACTAGAAACCAGAATTCCATAGGAGGCTGTGCAGGCCTGACACCCAGACCTGTCCTCACCCATGTGCGCTGAGTCCTGGATGAAAGCTCAGGAGGGTGGGACTCTGGATAATGAGGAAGTCTGGGGCTCCACTGATGGGGCACCTCCAAGCGGCTGCTGGAGGCTAGCGTTGGGGCTGCAGAAAGAAGTTAGAAGCTGAGCTACAGCTGTGCAGGGCTCCCGACAGAAGAGAGGAACAAGAAAACAGCCTGCTCTTCCCTACTTCCACCCTCCCAGTTCCCACCAGTGCCTCCAGACCCATAGGAAGCCAGCTGGCAAGGAAAAGTAGGAAGTATGGCTCAGCCCCAAGATCACAGAAAGAGGGGCCTGGAGGGGGTGATAATAGAGGATAACCAGCACAGAGTTCATGAGGTCACCCAGACCTTCCAGTGAAACTCCGACTTCTTTTTCTTTAATTGAATTGTAGTTGATCTACAATGTTGTGTTAGTTTCTGGCATATAGCAAAGCAACTCAGATATATTCTTCTTCGTGTTCTTTTCCATTATGGCTTATCAAAGATACTGAATATAGTTCCCTGTGCTATACAGTAGGAACTTATTATTTATTGACTTTATAGGTGGTAGTCTGTATCTGTTAATTTCAAGCTCCTAATTTATCTGTCCTCTTCACTCCTTTCCCCGTTGGTAACCATAAGTTTGTTTTCTGGGCCTGTATAAACTCCAACTTCTTTAAGTCCTCTTTAAAAAAAAAACAAAAACCTTGTTTTGGTATAAACAAATTACCGAGTTACTAGTTTCTCCAAATGTCATATCATTTCTTATCAATTTTATATATTAAATAAGTATGTACCCACATTCATACAAACCTATGTACTTAAATATCAATATAACATTAATGGACACTATTACTTACTAGTATCCATATATATTTTACTCAGAGTCTGACCTAGGCTGGAATTACATTCCCTTCTACTCTCTGTCTCTTTTATTGTGGTAAAATATACATAATATAAAATTTACCATCGTAACCATTTTTAAGTGTACACTTCAACAGTGTTAGGTATATTCACATTGTTCTGCAACCAACCTCCAGAAATCTTTTCATCTTGCAAAACCAAAACTCTATACTCACCAAACAATAATTCACAATCCTCCCCTGGCCCCAGCCCCTGGCAGCCACCCTCCTACTTTCTGTCTCTCCAAATTTGCCTACTCTAGCTACTTCATGTAAGTGGTAGCATACAATATTTGTCCTTTCGTGACTGGCTTATTTCATTTAGCATAATGTCTACAATGTTCATCCATGTTGTAGCACAGATCAGATTGTCCTTCCTTTTTAAGGCTTTTAAATATTCTGTTACATATGTATGTATACATACACACACACCACATTTTGTTTATCCATTCCTTTGTCAGTGGACATGGGTCACTTCCTCTTTGGCTATTGTGTGCGATCCTGCTGCGAACACAGTTGTATGTTTCCCTTCTCTCTCATAATCCTTCTGTACCCTTTCATTCTATAAGAGAGATTCTTAACCACGTCTGACCTAGCACTTTCTCTCATTCTAAAATGAAGTTCATAAGCAGTTTAGCCTGTCTACTGTACAGTTTCAGGAAAATCAGTACAATAAAAGATTCCATTGAGCAAATACCTGAGAACAATCATACAGGGCACAGAACAAAATCATCAAATGTTTTTGCACGTTGCTCACGGTGACCACAGCCACAAATGTACAATGTGTCAGGAGCGTTGTATTGGTGATTTGAATCGCACAAATAGTGTTGCTTGGTGGCATGACTTCCTCATGTGAGTAACCAACACAGTCAAGTTTGAAGCAAAGCAGTCAGTTTTCAACATCATGGCAATTGTAACCTTGGAAATACAGTGCATATTTATGCTGGGCAAAATATACTTTAAAAAAAATTTTTTTTTTTTTTTTTTTGGCTGCTCTTGGTCTTAGTTGTGGGATCTTCCATCTTCGTTGCAGCATGCAGCATCTTTAGCTGTGGCATATGAATTCTTGGTTGCAGCATGTGGGATCTAGTTCCCTGACCAGGGATTGAATCTGAGCCCCCTGCATCAGGATTGTGGAGTCTTAGCCCCCAATACTTGATGTTTCTGTGTAAAACAGTTAGATTCTTGGCTCAGATCATTTTAAACAGATTATTTCCCCATAGGTCACTGAAAATTAGTGAACACGTGGGATGCTTTGTCATGCAGGATGGTCCAGGGATTTGCAAGACATCTAGCTTCTTTGGCCCATGCCTACTAAATGCCAGTAGTACCTCCTCAGTCATGACACCAGTCAAGCAATGACCTCGGACATTTCCAAAATGCCCTCTAGGATGCAGTACCTCCCACATTAAGAACTGCTGTTCTGTAGGTCAGTAGTCTCCCTGCCTCTGTCGCTTAAGTCCTAACCAATAAATTTGTGTAACCGTAGCAAGCATGAGGAAAAAAACCCTGCAGACTTATTAATCTAGTTGGCTAACTAGTGTGCTCTGAAACCCACTGCCAAGTGTATGCCAAGGCCATGCATCCCACAGGTGCTCCAGCCAATGGCTGAGTACAGTGGGATATGAAGGCCAACTTGTTCCTAGAAGGCTTGAGATGCCTCTGACTGCTGACTTCACCTTGAGGTTCCCCAGTAGCTTTGCTGACTTTTCTTGGCTGCACGACAGGCTAGGATGTTTCCATCCAACCTGCTCCCCTCTTTCCTTCACTTGGGGTCAGACTCTCATCACCCTCTGACAGCTCTGCTAATTCTGCTCCTTCTCTATTTTCTCTCCTAAATGTCTCCCTAGTAAAATCTTTGTACATTTTGTCCTTTCTTGGCATGTGCTTCTTAGAGGACTTGGAGTCACACAGTAACAGAAAACCATAAGCCTCCATGACACACAACACTAGGTGTTTATGGCTCCTGTTTCTGGGGGCTGCTGACTAGACAGTTCACTGACCTTGGCTGGGTTTGTTCCTATATCGGGGTTGACTGGCCAGCGATCCTAGTGATCTAGGATCACTTCCTCTATGATGACTGGGGACTCAGCTGGACTCCACATATCTCTCATCCTCCAGTAGGCTAGGCCCAGTGTGTTCTGATGGCAATGGCGCAAGCACAAGGGAAAAGCCCAATGTATAAACCTATTTCAAATCTGTGTTTACCTAGGATCAGCTGGAGAAGGCAATGGCACCCCACTCCAGTCCTCTTGCCTGGAAAATCCCATGGATGGAGGAGCCTGGTAGGCTGTAGTCCATGGGGTTGCTAAGAGTCGGACACGACTGAGCGACTTCCCTTTCACTTTTCACTTTCATGCATTGGAGAAGGAAATGGCAACCCACTCCAGCGTTCTTGCCTGGAGAATCCCAGGGACGGGGGAGCCTGGTGGGCTTCCGTCTATGGGGTTGCACAGAGTCGGACACTCCTGAAGCGACTTAGCAGCAGCAGCAGCAGCAGAATCAGCTATCGGAGAAGGCAATGGCACCCCACTCCAGTACTCTTGCCTGGAAAATCCCATGGATGGAGGAGCCTGGTGGACTGCAGACCATGGGGTTGCGAAGAGTTGGAAACGACTGAAGTGACTTAGCAGCAGCAGGATCAGCTATGGGTTTCCCAGGTGTCTCAGTGGTAAAGAATCCATTGCCCAATGCAGGAGACTTGGGTTTGACCCCTGGGTCAGGAAGAGCCCCTGAAGCAGGAAATAGCAACCCATTCCAGTATTCTTGCCTGGAAAATCCCATGGACAGAGGAACCTGGTGGCCTACAGTCCATAGGGTCGCAAAGAGTTGGACATGACTTAGCAACTTAACAAAAAACAAAAGCAAAGGATAAGCTAAGGAAAATCATATAGTTGACCCCAGATGGAATCAGAGGACCCTGAAAAGCAACACGACAAAGGGTCAGGATTTGAGGAGAGGCGAAGAATGGGACTATTTTTAATAATCTACCACACTGTCCATGCATTTTCATTATTAGTGAACTACCACTCGAGTTTTTAAAAAATTATAACTGCATCATTGTAGAACCACTTATTGATAGAGAGGAAGTCTGAGTATTTACCACAAGACTCTGAATTATCCACACAAGGTTATTTAAACTAGAAAATATTTCCTGTACATTCATTGTCAAGTTGAAATTATTTTCTCCTCCCTGCAATGACCCAGGGCTGTGACTGCCCATGACAAAGATTACATCAGATATAGATAGCAAATAACTGACATTTTTTTGTAATTCAGAGTGATTTATTAAATTTTCAAACCTCTTCCACACAAAAGTAGAGATGGTTAGACAGTATTATTTTAAAAATAAATTTGAATAATTCAAAATTATATCTATGGTAATATCACTTACTTGCATTTTTTCTTAAGTAGGAAAACCTGTTGTGTTACAGGTCAGTAGCCAGGAATGACCTCTAAGCCTAGGTGCACCTGTGGCTGTGGGCATTGTGTATAAGCATCATTTTTCATGTGTGTTGTAGCAGAGAATGAGTGGAGAACCTGAGTGACTTCTCTGCTCTGAGCTCCTGTAAACCATACCTTCCTACTAAGGTTCTCAATCTGTGTACAAGAAAATCAAGAATGGAGCCTTCCCTTTCCATCGTTTATTCTCTCTTGTAAAAAAAACAAATTAATGTTTTGTAATTTTGAAAAAATTACCTCCTATACTACAGTGCTCTCTTTATATTTACACGTTTCCCCTTTACCGAGCCATTCAAGCGTGGTGTGCAGGCACCATGACACTTCACCCCTAAATAATTCTCCATCTTTTCCCAAGAATGAGGTCATTGTCCTGTTACTGAGGACACCATTGTCGCACCTGGGAAACTCAACATTAAGTCCAACATTCCATTCACATGAATTTTGCCTAATTGTATCAAAATTATGCTTTAGTTTTCTTTTAATCCAGATCCCACTGCATTTAGTTGTTTTTATTTATTTATTTTTTTTTTTGCATTTAGTTGTTATATCTCATTAATCTGTTAACAGGAAGAATAATAAATAGATGTCTGGGTCATACCCTAAGGCTACAGACACTAAATTTCCAGGGTTAGATCACATGAATCTTTTAGAAAAACTCTTTCTGAAGGAAAAAAAAAGAAAATTCTTTCTGGATGACTCTGATGAAAGTCAAGCTTGGGAATCACTGAGGTCTATTTGGAAGGTTAATTATCTTTTCAGCTGTCCGTGGCTGTTTTCCCAAACAGACTTCAGTGAATTCTTGTTCCAGGAGTAATAAACTGTTGGGAGAACTATACCTCATTATTATTGATATCCATCTCTTCTCTTTCCTAACCATTGCCCCTCTCCTCAAATCCCACCTGTTTCTCACCTCTTAACATTATACTCACAACTTGAGTGGCAGGTTTTGAAAGCCTGGCCCTAGACTTTATCTTAGACTTCCCTTTAATTCCAAATTCTGTTAATTCATTGCCCTTATAAGTACTTTTTAATCGAATAATCTAGCATGGGAGTAGAGGGGTGTGGAAGGGGAGGATTGGCTTGTTGCAAGGCAGATTCTTAGGTCTTCCCCTGGACACAGGAGTATGCATTTTAATCAGCTCCCTAGATAGTCCATACTCTCTTTTTTGTGCTTCACCGTATGGGCTGTTTAGAGTGATTTACTCTTGGTAAGCAACTTTGTAATATTTGTAAACCTCTGCTTATGTCGCTGAATTAAACCTCCATTCTCAGAACTCTTGTCCACAAAACACAGACACCAAACGAATTTACCTTCCCATCTTTTAACTCATCTCTTTCAATGCTCCTATTTCACCAGTTCTCTCAGAAGAAAATGTCCATTCACAGAGTCTTAGCTTTTCTCTAAAACCATAGAAATAGGCATCTTATTTCTGCTCTCCCTGCCTTTTACTCCCACTCTGACCAAATTCCCTTTTAGTGTTGACTCAAATTGTTTATCTGTGTCTGTGCCTGACCTTTTGGTTCTAGGGACATCTTTATGGCCCCCTTCCCCTCATCCCCCACTTTTTCTTTCCTTTTTGGTGAGTAGAGATGATGTAGAGGGGAGCCCAGAGGAATGATTACAGGTTGAGAAGTGACCCACACTTTGATTCCAGTATGCCACTTTGAACTAAGTTGTTCATCATGGGAGAAAAAGAATTTATTTATTATTTTGTTTTTTCAACTTGCTTGCTCTGTTTGCAAGGTAATCTGATCTATTCGAAAAGCAAATATTCTATTTTTGAAAATCACATTAGATTTTCCGCAAAGCTGTATTTTGCTACCGTAGAAAGAATTACACAGAAATTTAACCTTTTCAATATGGTTGTTAAAATACCTGGTGTCTCTTAGTAAATGAAAAGGAGCCCTCTAGAACCCAAATTTGCCTGTGATGAAGGATACAACTTTCCTTTATCATTCCATTCAGTAGATAATTCCTGCCAGGTGATGTGATTCTAGTGATGCCACTAGCAATTTTAGTGAAACAATGTGGAAAACATGATGCTGTTATCAGATACAAAGTTAAATATTTCTATTTATCAATTTCTATCAATTTATAATAAGTGTTCATTTATTTTAAAAAATATTTATTATTAGTTATTCTTATTTGGCTGCGTCAGGTCTTAGCTGTGGCATGCACAATCTTCATCGTGCAATATGGGGTCTTTAGTTGCGGCACGTGAACTCTTCGTTGCAGCATATGGAATCTAGTTCCCTGACCAGGGATTGAACCCAGGCCCCCTGCATTGGGAGTGTGGAGTCTTAGTCACTGGACCACCAGGGAAATCCCTCTATTGACTTATTGATACTAAATCCCTCAAGGAGGAGGAATGAAAAATTATGAAGAGGGACTTCCCTGTTGGTCCAGTGGCTAAGACTTCACACTCCCAATGCAGGGAAACCAAGTTCGAGCCCTGGTTTGGGAACTAGATACCATATGCCATAACTAAGGATTTAGCATGCTGCAACTAAGACCCAGCACAGCCAAATGAATAAATAAAATAAAATATAAAATAAATTTTAAAAAATTATGAAGAGACAAAATAAATGTAATAGGTGAACAAATGGAGGGGATTTTAAAAAGAAGTAAGGAGAGAAAAAGAAGGCAGAAAGTGAAACCCTTTATCAGCTGTTGGGGGACATGAGTGGACACCTGTTTCTCGGTTTACTTCATTTGTAGGCAGTACTACTGCTAGGCAACCAGTCTTTGTAGGAAGTCCCAACAGACCAGTTCCTCTTTAAAGGGACCTTTTGCTAGTTAAATGACAGATGCATGTGGCACAGTATAAGGCACCCACAAACACTGCTCTCTCACTCAGCACCACAGTTATACCCAAAGAAAGTGCTAACAGTGCAGGGAGCTCCCCATTCGCACTGGAGGGCTAACTATTAACACAGCTGTGAAGTGCATGGGGATAGCCCCCAAAGCTATGGGCAGCAGGCAGACTTAGAACACCAGGCATTAGGAAAGGCTTTGGGAGAGAAGTGGTATCTGAACTGGGACTGGGTACAGAAGCCAGAAAATGTGGAAGCATCACAGTCTGATTTTGTTGCATATACAGAGAGCACAGCAGTCAAGATTCTGCTTGCCAATGTAGGAGATGTGGGTTCAGTCCCTGGGTTGGGAATATCCACTGGAGAAGGAAATGGCTAACCATTCCAGTGTTCTTGCCTGGGAAATTGTATGCCCAGAAGAACCTGGCAGGCTACAGTTCATGGGGTTGCAAAGAGTCGGACATGACTGAGCAACTGAGCACGCACCTGTAGAGGGCACAAGGCTGCAGAGTGAGCTGAGGCCTGATCATGGTAAGTTTTGAACACAGGGTGGAAAGCATCTTCTTATTTCAGTGGGAGCTCTGAGAGCTTTTGAACAAGAAGTGATCTGAAGGAGTTGCCCTCCCAAATCATTCTTGCCTACTTCTTTGGTAACAGAAACCCCAGTTTTTAACTGGGTTTATGCCTGTGCAAATTACGATTGCTTTCCTAACTTCTCTTGAAACTAGGTGTGGTCATGTAACTAGATTCTGGTGAATTAAATAGAAATGAAATAGTGTGTGCAAATTTCAGGAAGTATTCTCAGAGGGAGAAGGCTTTGTTCCTTCTTATTTTTTCCTTCTGGATGGAAGCCCAGCCAGATCCTAATATGCATATTATTTATTAGGAAGATTGGCCTGGGGCAAGACAAAACACCTGATGGCTGGAACAGAGTAGCATTGGAGGTGGGAAGACTAATTAGGAGAACACCTTAACGGTGAAGATAAGAAGTGTGGAAATAAGAACTGAGCCAGAATGGCAGCTTTGGGAACAGATGGGAAGGGTGGATGGGCTAAATATTGCGAAAGGAGAGTCTGTGGGACTTGGCAATAGGTCAGGTGAGAGGAGACACCAGGAAGAATCAAAGGTCATTCTGAGGTTTCAAGCAGAGGTGACTGGGAAGTCAAAGATATTGGTAACAGAAATAGGGGGATCAGCAGGATAAGGCGGAGAAGGCAATGGCACCCTACTCCAGTACTCTTGCCTGGAAAATCCCATGGACAGAGGAGCCTGCTAGGCTACAGTCCATGGGGTCGCTAAGAGTCAGACACAACTGAGCAACTTCACTTTCACTTTTCACTTTTATGCATTGGAGAAGGAAATGGCAAGCCACTCCAGTGTTCTTGCCTGGAGAATCCCAGGGACGGGGGAACCTGGTGGGCTTCCGTCTATGGGGTTGCACAGAGTGGGACACGACTGACGAGACTTAGCAGCAGCAGCAGCAGCAGCAGCAGCAGCAGCAGCAGCAGCAGCAGGATAAGGAGGCATCCTTGAGGAAGGCAACTAGGAGTTCAGTCCTGAGCATATTGAGTTGAGATGCCTGCAAGATATCCAGGGGGAGATGTAAAGCAGGCCATTGGAAATTCATTTCTGCAGCTTGATTTGAGAGCACTTTGCATAAAAGTGGTAGTCAAAATGAAGGGAGGGGCTGGTTGGCAAAATAGAGAGTGTGTCTATAGCGATTCCTTTCTTCAGTGCACACAGAAATAAACTTTGCTCTGCAAAACCAGATAAAAATATGTAAGCTCTTCACTTGATTTATACCCCCTCCCTCAAAAGACCCTACAAGCTGGCTGGCTTCAAGCAATGAAATCCTCGCTGTCTCAAAATGTGGACAGCTCCTTAAAGTTCTTTACTAAGGCATTATGATTTGCACAGATAGTGATGCTCACATGTTCAAAGATGACTCCTTTTCACCAAGAGATCTATAGTAAACGGTCTTCCTCCTTAATTCAGGTTAGCCACACATAAGAAGACTTCCCTTCCACAGATGTCTTAAGAGAACAATTCCTTTCAAAAGCAGAATGAGAGAATATGAAAATCTAATTAATAAATGTGACAGTAAGACGCCTCTGCATAGACTTCTCTTATATCTGCCACGACTAGAGCAGTTGTTAAATAAAACTTGAAATAAAAAGGAAATGAATCTAATGTGAACCTTAGAGAAACATCTCAGCAAGCTGGCTGAATCTTTGCACTACTTTCATGGGATGGCTGGAGACCAGGGGATGGAAAAGGTTAAAAGCCAGTGGGTTGTTTCAGCTGAAGGTACACGGTAGAAACAAACGCAACTGGAAGTGGTGGTGAGAGCTGTTTCTTCTCAGTTTCCGTCCTCAGCTCACACAATGGAAGACAGCTTCCGGGTGACCCAGGGCCTATCCCGGTGGCCTCAGGCCAAGCGCCTAGGAGCACGCGAGGGTGCGAAGTGGCGGGGTGTAGGGGCTAAATTAAGGACCCCGTTTCACTTAAGAGTAAAGCTTTGTCAGACCCCTTATTGGGAGGGTGATAAGGCTTTTGCATTTGCCTATCCATCCATCCATCCATCCTTTGTCTCAACGTCAAGGCCTGCGCCGGGTCAAGGCTTTATCGCACGCAACCACACAGGACTAGAGGGGGGACTTGACGCAGGAGTAAGATGTGGTGGGAGGACCTTCGGATCCCCCCTCCACCGCGCGAGGCCCCTTCGCAGGAGGGGCGGGCGGCACTGGAGCGACAGTACCACGGTGCCGGCAGCCCCTCCCCCAATCCCCAGGACAAGGAACGCCTCGGCGTTCCACGTTCTCCCCGACCCTCGGGCCGCGAGGGCCCAGACCCCGGCCGGCCCGAGAGGCCCCGGCAGGTGCCAACGAGCCCGGGCCGTCTCTCAGGCCGCGGCCCGCCCCGCGGTCGCCGGGAGCCCGCCTCGGTTAGCCGGGCCTCGGAGGCTGTGGGCGCCGGGACTCGCCGGCTCACCCCGTGCCCCAGCGGCTTCAGGCGGCGGCCCCGGAGCGGCCGCCCCTCCCCCGGCACCGGTGGCCTGGAGCCCGGCGCGAGGCGCGCGGCGGCCCTTCTCGGATGCTGATTGGCCGGAGCCGCAGGGGGCGGGGCGGTGGGTGTGAAGGGGGTGGGCCTAAGCCGCTCTGCACTCGGGTTTTTCTCCGCTTCTGCGAGCTCCCTCATTGCATCATCTTCAGCCAGTGGCCGCAGTGAAAGGCTGGGCGCGGGGCGATCCACTCGGGCCGGGGCTCTAGTTCGGTCTCCCGCGTCTGTCCTGGTCCTTCCCGCACCTGCTCCAGCGCCAAGGCCGGGGACCCCAGCAGGCCGACTCCAAGAACCCGCTAGGCACAGCTAGCGGACCTCGCCTGCTCCACGGGATCCGTTCATTGAGAGCTGAGTCTTTTCCCGGAGCCCGAGTCCCCCGCCTCCTCCAGCTCGAAGCCACGGACAGCGCCATGGAGAAAAGCAGCGAGACCAACGGCTACCTAGACAGCGCCCAGGAGGGGCCTGCAGCGGGGCCTGGCGAGCCCGGAACCACTGCTAGACGCGCGGGGCGCTGCGCCGGCTTCCTGCGGCGCCACGGGCTTGTGCTGCTCACGGTGTCCGGGGTGGTGGCGGGTGCCGGCCTGGGCGCGGCGTTGCGTGGACTCAAGCTGAATCGCACACAGGTCACTTACCTGGCCTTTCCGGGCGAGATGCTGCTCCGTATGCTGCGTATGATCATCCTGCCGCTGGTGGTCTGCAGCCTGGTGTCGGGCGCCGCCTCCCTCGACGCCAGCTCTCTCGGGCGCCTGGGCGGCATCGCCATCGCCTACTTCGGCCTCACCACGCTAGGAGCCTCAGCTCTCGCGGTTGCTTTGGCTTTCATCATCAAACCTGGATCTGGCTCGCAGACCCTTCAGTCCAGCGACCTGGGTCTGGAGGATTCGGGGCCCCCACCGGTCCCCAAAGAGACAGTGGACTCCTTCCTTGACCTAACCAGGTAATGTCCCCGCGACCTCCACCCCGCCTTCCTGAGCCTCAGTGGGAGACGCCAGCTCATTAAATGCACTCTAGTTCATATGCCCCCGTAATCATTCTTAATTGGCTGCTGGTGGCCTTTAACAGTTTTAAATGTCAAAATAACGTCTGCAGACTTTGAGTGTTGACCACACCTGTGCAAACGTCAGCCGGGTCGCACCGGACATTTTCAAGGACCAGGGCTCCATCTTTCAGCAAGACCCGTCCTACCGTTAGGTGGGAGTGTGCTAGAGAGAGGCAGAGGTCTCACCTGTACTTCGCTTATACGCTTTGGCTGCCCTCTCTAGAAAACGTTCCAACCACGCCCCTATGTTCTCACCTAATTTTCTCCCTAGGTAGTGCAAAGAAGCTTCGGAGAGTGCTGGTTAAATTTTGCCTGTTGGGCCATTCTCCCCTGTAATCTATGGCATCTGTTTCAGCCCTTTGGCTGGGAAGAAGCTGGCAGTTTTTTGAAGGGTTGTCAGTGGACCCAAGAATAACAAGGCTGGAGTGAGTTGTTCAGGGCTCATTGCCCAGAAACATGCCTCTCCGGGGGAGCTTGGGATAGGTTGCTCTCCACCTGCATAGTCAGGACCACTGTACAGTATTGTGAGTTTCAAGGGGCTTTATTTGTGGGAAGATGTGAATTCTAGAGAGGGAGGAGGAAGAAGCATCTTCAGTTAACTTTGCTGCTTTGGGGGACTGTAAAGCTGCATTTCATCCCTAGAAATGTAGTTTTTGTGGATTCGCCAAAGCCTCAGCTTCTTTTGGTTTCTCCATTAGCCCAGAGTTCACAGATGGGAAAACTTCAACCTAGAGGCATTTACTGATGTGGCCAGGTTCAGTTGATTGGGGAGAGCTTGGCTGGCTCCCTCTCTGGGTTTTCAATAATTCTGGAATCAGAGTCTTGGACATATGTTTTGTCTTGAGTCACTGAAGCAAAGCTCCTCATTGCTGAGGCTGTGAAAAAGAGCAAACACTGGGCAAAGTGACTTGACTTCCTGCTGTTTCCATTTCTCCTTCAGGAAAATGTGATGACTGCCACTTAAGAGAGAGGAGGGAGGAGGGTTCAGGATGGGGAACACATGTATACCTGTGGCGGATTCATTTTGATATATGGCAAAACCAATACAATATTGTAAAGTTAAAAAATAAAATAAACTAAAATATTAAAAAAAATAAAGTTATAACAACAGAAAAAGTCAAAGGCATTTACTTTAGAAAAAAAAAAAAAAACCCATAAGGGGGACCAAAAAGTTCTTACCAAAAAGATAGGTGGAGGTGGCCTATTACAACTTTAATGAGATATAGCCTTTGTCTAGTGTCTGGTAGCTTATTATGTGGAGTCTTTAGAGATTGTTACGGACTAACTTTTAGGTGGATACTGAAAAAGTCTACTTAGGTTGAGAGTAGTGGTCACTTACACTGACTGCTAAGCATCATGGATTAGCGGTCAGCGTAAGTGCAGACTCGCAGTGGCTCAGGCTGAAAACACAGAAGGACCAGATGAGCCTTCATCATGGCTTGTTGGAAGTAGGTGGTGTTTCATGTGCCTTTGACTTATTACCTTCAATGTATCAGTGAGGGAGCACGATTGTGGGCTTAAAGGAGTCTTTTTGGCAGGGATCAGTGGCTCAAGGAGTGTAGATGTTCTGATGTGTTGGTGGTACACATAGGGAGACTGGTAGCACTCTTTTGTCTCCAAGAGAGAGGCAATGGCTAAGAAACAGGTGTAGGGGGAGAAGTGAGGGGTTACCGTATTACCACGAGCCCAAGAAGGGACTTATTTCCTGATTGTGGTTTTCTAGTTTTAGATCCGAGTCTCTTCAACTCCTGCTTCTGAAGTGAATGACCCGGCATCATGACTTAGTGGCCAGTATAAGTGTAGACTCTCAGTGACTTGTGCTGAAAACACAGGGAAGGATCAAGACAACCTTTGTCATGGCTTGTTGGAAGTAGGTAGTGTTTCATGATGCTTCCAGTGGCTGACCTTATTTAATCCAGGAGCTCACAGATAAAGGTAGGGTAAGTGGTAGACCCTATTTTACCACTCAGAAAACTGAGACAGATTAAGTGATTTGCTCAAGGCCACAGAGTGGTTTATCAAAAGAGGGAGAGAAGAGCTATGGATCTGGTTCCCCTCTGGTTCAGGGCTCTATTTCTCCCACTCTTTCCTTCCCCAAATCAGCACACCATAGTAATGAGGCTATGCTGCTGGTCTAGTCCCATCTCAGAAATGTTTGCCCTGATGCAGATGCTGACCAGGAACCAGGTAGGGTATGACACTAACTTCTTGTAAGCAGAGGAGTCGAGCCCCTTCAGTGAAGGAAAGCGAGTATGTGGGTTAAATCTGACGTTCTCTTTGAGCCCATGTGAGAAGAAACAGAATCCTGAGTCATGTGGAAGTGCCTCCTGAGTCTGGGGACCCTCTGGGTAAATGCTTTAAAATTGCTTCCCTTGGGATTTCCCTGGTCCCCGGTGGTTCATTGGTTAAGACTCCACCTTCCAATGGGGGTGCGAGTTTGATCCCTGGTCGGGGAACTAAGATCCCATATGCTGCATTGTGTGGCCAAAAAGTAAAAAATATATAAATAAATAAAATTACTTCCCTCAAAGAGACCTCACGGATGCTGATTTCATGTGACTCCAGGCATGTTCCCTGGCAAAGGCAGGGTGCAGTCCTTTCTGCCTTGTGGGCGAGTGATGAAATGAGACTGCAGGCAAACACCTCAGTGATCCTGCAGGCCCGCCCCCTGGTAACTGCCTAGAACTTACACACCTGGAAGGAGTGGAAAAAGCCTCAGGTGATTTAGTGCAGCTGTGACCAAGGCTTTGCTCAAGTCCATGATCTTTCTGGATGGTGGAGATGCCCCAAACTCCCACTGGATCTCTCTGCCATGATTTCTAATTTATTTTTTCAAGATGGAACTTCAAGTCAGAAAGAAATGAAGTTAACAAATACTGATTGAGCCTTTTAGAAAATTCAGAATGCTATTGCCAAGTGTTGTGATTTCCCAACACAATGGATTAGAAATAGCACAGCAGACTGGGGCGTGGGGCTGAGGCTAGAGCAGGACCTTAGAGAGCTGAGAAGTGACAGTAGCTGGCAGGTGGGAAAGTTATGGTTTCCTTCTGAGCGCCATGCTTAGGAACCTGGGAGAATGTCAGAACTCGTTACTGGATGTGACCCAGAGTGACTTTTAAGCAGGTCTTCAGGGACCCAATCATTGTGGAGTTCTTGGTCTCTAACTGCTTACTGATTGTGGGTACTAGGACATGTCCATAAATGTGCCTTGGCTTCCTCGTCTTTATAATGGCAATCATGAGAACACCTGCCTCTTGAGATTGTGATGAGGGTTGAATGAGTTATGTTTGTAAAGCTCTAAGAATAGGACTGACCCAGTAATGTTTGCTCTTGTTATAAATGGAGCAAGATTATGAGTGATGATGTTTTTCCGGTTCACATGAGTTAATGGGGATGATTCTCTTTTTATGTGTGTGCTAAGTGGCTCAGTCATGTCTGACTCTGTGCAATCCCATGGACTGTAGCTCTCTAAGCTCCTCTGTCCATGAGATTCTCCAGGCAAAGATACTGAAGTAGGTTGCCATTTCCTCCTCCAGGGGATCTTCCCGACCCTGGGATCAAACCTGTGTTTCTTATGTCTCCTGCATTGGCAGGCACTTTCTTTACCACTAGCACCACCTGTGAAGCCCGGCTCTCTTTTCATACTCTGAAATAAAGAGTGGGTGGGAAGAAAAGAATGTGTGGAGAGCTCAGGATGACTTGAAGTTAATAGAGCTTTTTGAGTCTATTGGGAACCCTGTGGAGCCTGGAGAAAAATCCTGGTGAACAGTGGCTATGTTTTGGACTAACAGAATCAACAATGTAGAGCATTTGGGAAATGGAGAAAATCAAAACTAAACACAGAAGAGCCTTCCATTCTGAAATGGGGCAGAAATCCTCACATATCATCCCCAACATCTGTTTTCTTTTTCCCCTGCATGACATGTGTCTGGTCTCCAAAGTTGACCTCAGGTTTCTTCACCTGTTAATGGAAAGGATTGAGGTAACCTTCCTCTGAGTGCTAGTATTTGTGGTTTTGAAATGGAAGACCAGACACTGATGTGCCAAGGAGGCAGGGGTCTAAGGCACCATCTGCACTGGCAGCCTGGAGAATGGCCCTGGGCCATTGTCTTACAGAAGTGTACCCATGGCTGCTGTGTGCCTGGTGAAGACAACTGAGATTTTGCCTGTTGCCCAGTTTTCTAGGCTCTATTGCTTTTCTTGCGCTCATTTTCTCAACAGAGGACAGTGCTAGGAGCCTTTCCCCTGCTCGAAGGAGGCTCTAGGTCCTAGGTTTTTTCCCAAGAACTGGGTGACTATGAGGCCTCTCAGCCTGCAAAGAACGCATTTCTTCAGTAGATGTGAAGAAAACTGTCAGCGACTGAGATCTGAGTCCCTAGATCACAGTCAAGGGAGTGAATGATGAATCTTTTATTTAAATGTTGACCATAGCAGGTTATCTGACCTACGTCTCTCCCTTCTGTAGGCTAGATGAAGACTCCTAGCAAATCAAACATGGATCCAAATTAATGGAGTTTTCTCAGCCTACCTAGTCACTGAAACTGGTAGCTTGTAATTTAAAACTAATTTCTTTAGCTCGACACCAGACCTGAAGAACATAAATCCAGGGAGACAGTGTGGTTAGTGATGAAGTACAGACTCTGAGGTCAGCTACCTGAGTTTGAATACAGCTTTACCACCACAGGCTTTCCTAGTGGCTCAGACGGTAAAGAATCGCCTGCAATGTGGGAGACCTGGGTTCGATCCCTGGGTTGGGAAGATCCCCTGGAGAAGGGCATGGCAACCCACTCCAGTATTCTTGCTGGAGAATCCCATGGACAGAGGAGCGGGCTACAGTCAGAGGGTCTCAAAGAGTCAGACACGACTGAGCAACTGATACTTTCACTTCACTTTCACTACCACTTACTAGCTATATGGACAGTCATTTAGTCCGTTTGTACCTCAGTTTCCTTATCTGTAGAATGGGGTTAATAATAGTGTAGCCACTACCCAGATTTGTTACAGGGATCGAAAGAGTTAGTATATGAGTGTCTCTCTAATATCCTAGCATGTCCCAACCTCTTGGGGACAGCTGAAGGCTACTTGATACAGAGAATGAGTGGTCCTCTTAGCCTTGTTTCCTCCAACACCCCCCACCCCAGGGGCCGGGCATTAGCCTTTCCAGCAGGAATCTAAAACTGAATGTGGGCCTCAAAAAGAGGATAGTTTACTCCCCGACCCCCTACTGTCTCCATAGTGTGGGCCCATCACCCCCAGCTGTCCCTCTGCTCCTGACCTTGTAGGGGGTACCAAGATCTGAAGGTGTTAGCTAACTCTGTAACAATGAACACTACAGATGATATATATTTATCAGGTGTACATATAGTGTCATATCCTGTTCTGAAGAGTCTTTGAAATGTGCATAAGTTGGCTAAGGACTGTTTGAAGTTAAATGAAAGGAAATGCTGTTGGAACAAAAAAAAATATACCTAAGCAAAAGTAAATTGCTTTACATTCTTCTCATATGGAACAGGGAAATGCATACCATCCTTGACAATAGGCTCAGAAGAACAAACAGGACCAGATGTATAAAGAAGGAACATCTGTGAAGTTTTCATGGTGTGAGCTGCTCGAGTGTCTTCAGTACCATTCACAGTAGTTCTGCTTTCGCAAGTTTGGCCTTGGCTTATACCAGTTTTTCTGTTTGCTTTAAACTATGTGTCCAAATGTTCGTAAAGCACTGGCAAGTCCATTCATTCTCTCCCAGTTTGATCTGACTTGGGTCTCTGGATGTAGTAATACAGTCTTGGCACTTTTGCAGATGTTTTTGACTTAGACGCACTATGAGAAATACACTTTAGATGATAGCATGCACATATAGACACCCCCACCTCCACATAGACAACCTGAAACACAGGTTCCACAAAACCACATTGTAAGTACTGATGCACGCTGCTCTTTTATATTCTGTCTAATGTATTACATCTTTTATAGAGTGCTCCTTAGAGCTGGGAAATACAGCTGGTATTTTGTAATTCCAGAACATTTCTCAGAATCAAATAACAGAATAAAGGACATATTTGAGAATTTGAATAAAATGAGGAGCTCAGTGTTTAGAAGCATACTAGTACCCAGTGAAATTGAGTGTTCTGCAGAGGTGAGCCTGAGGAGCATTTGATTCTTCTGATTTCCAGACAGTGGATCTTACAACACAAATCTGTACTGGAGTTGTGAGGTCCACAACTCACCAGTCACAAGTAACTATTTAAAGTTAACTAATTTAAATGTAAATAAAATAAATTCAGACTCTAAGTAGCACTCGCCATTGTTCAAGTGCTCAGTAGCCACACAACTAGCATATTGGACAGCATAAATATAGAAAGTCCTGTTGGATGGTGCTGGTCTGTATGGAATGTGAATGGGAGATATAGCGAATTCCTATCTCTGGACACTAAATGAAGAGTTAAACTGATCACTCTAAGATCCTGTTCCTCATTTTGAAAGCACCCAAGGTTACTCTGTCAATGTGAGGAGCTGGGAAAAGTGCTTGGAGACAGAGCTCTGGGGGAAAAAACTGCTTGTGTGATGGAGCAGATGATCCATCAATACAGGAGAGCTCAGCAGTAAGAAAAAGCCTGAGTTCACTGCAGCATCTGTGTCTAAAAGCCAATGAAAGAGGGGAAAGAAGAGTGCAGAGAGAACAAAATCAAAGAACCGACACACCTGATTGTAAGACTCACTACAAAGAAAGCTACAGTGATCAAGACAGTGTGGTGTTGGCAAAAGAACAGACAAGTACATCAGTGAAACAGGGTAGAGAGCCCAGAAATCAACCCACCTAAATATGATCAACTGGTCTTTGACAAAAGAGTAAAGGCAGTAGAATGGCACATCTTTTCAGCAAATGGTGTTGGAACACCTGGACATCCACATGCAAAAAAAGTGAATCTAAACACAGCCCTTGTGCCATTCACAAAAATCAGCTCAGAATGGACCACATATCTAAATGTAAAATGCATAACTATAAAACTCCTGGAAGATAACATAAGATGACCTCTGATATGGCAATGATTTTTTAGATACAACACCAAAGGCAGGATCTATGAAGAGTAGAGAAAAATGTTTTGTCTTACTGCTGCGGCCAGCACAGCAAGTAGGGATTGAAAGTGGTCGACGCACAGTTTGGGAAAAAGAAACTAGAGACAGAATTAAAGTGTTAAAGATGGGACCGGGGGACTCAAGACCTCTTGGGTCAAGAGCCCTGTTCCTTGGAGCCACATCACTTTTATTTAGTGTCTTGGCAAGCAGAGAGTATCTGTTGTGTTACAATGAAGTCAGCCTCCTATGTCCCCAGTCACATCTCCCATTTTATTGATTACTTTAAACTATATTTGTTATTTTCTTGTACAAGGGCTATCACCTAGCTAGAGGTCATAGACCCGCATATGCCTTGGGAAAACATCTTAGTGTGTGCACAAGCAGCGTTCTGAACTTGTACTGACTCAGCATTCCAAAGTTCACACTATGTTTTTCCTTAGCTTAGCAGGGCATGACAATCCCAACTGATCAACCCAATATACTTTTATTTGGGTTATGCTGTATTGCTGTATTTTGCTTTTATTCTTTTCCCATGGTGGTTTTCTCATTTAGCCAGAGCAACAGGTGGCTGACTATTAACCCCTGCATCTTAATCCTGCAGCCTCACACCCTTGCCCCTTGGAGGGCAGGTGGGGCAGGGGGCACTCCTGCTCCTGGCCTGTGGCAACGAGGGGAACTAAGAGAGAGTGATTTGGTGGGTTCAACTCATTGCCCCCAGGCATTTCCTCCCAAGGGGTTAATATTTGAGAGCTGAGTTGTGTAATCTAAAAAGTTCAGTCATCCCGTTGAATGTGTGTATGTTTTTTGGTTGTCAGATCTCCTTTGCAGTTAGCAGTGTATCTTTTGTCCTAACTTTTTAAGGAATTTTGAGATATGATTTACATACAAAAGATGCACCCACTTCAGGGGTGCAGTTCAATGAGTTTTGACAGATAGATAAACCCCTTAATCACTACCATAATCCAAACAGTGAACATTTTTGTCTCCCATGATCCTTCTCAGCAGTTCCCACACTTCATCCCTGGCCCTGGGCAGCTTTGGATAGAAAGTTTTGCTTTCTATCACTATTGATTAGTTTTGCTTTTTCTAGAGTTTCATGGCAATGGAATCACTCAGTATGTACTTTTCTTTGTCTGGCTTCTTTTGCTGAGCACAGTGTTGTTGAGATTCTCCATGTTGTGTATATTAGTGATTGATTCCTTTTTATTTTCAAGTAGAATTCTTTTGTATGGATTTATCATAATGCTGTTTGTCCATTCATCAGTTAATGGACATTTCCGTTTTGAGCAATTATGAATAATGCTGTTATTCATATAACTTATATCTAGGAGTAGAAACGCTGGGTCATATGGTAAGTGTGTGTTTAACTTTACAAGAAACTGCCAGAACACATCATGTTCTTCTTAGGAATTTGATTCTTTTGGCTGGAGTTGCCGTTTTGACTCTAGTATTGAATGTACCTCTCTATTCCCATTGGATTTTGTAGACTATCTGAAAACAGATTGGTCTAGAAGTTGTGAGTTAAGATCCATTCTGGGTGAGGCAGTATTGGGTTATTGCTTTCTAAAGACACCAGGCTGGCCAGATAGTAGGGTTTGAACAAGTGGTCTGTGACCCTTGGCAGAGAGTGTGTTTGAAGGCTATGGGAGAGGCTGTGCTTGTACCGAGTGAGGAAACAGCTCATTTCTGAAGGATGTGAAGTATTTGTAGGAGAAATCATCCCCCATGGAGAAGATAGAGGGCTTCTATCCCAGCTCTCTCCTTAACTTCTCAGTCCTTTTAGGGAGAGAAGCAGGTGGCCAGCTCAGTCTGAGAACTACTGTGGTGGATGTAGAATGGATGAAACCTTGGCTCAGGGCCTGTTTTTGCTTCTAACTAGTATAGCAAATGGAAATGAAATACCCAACAAGACTGTTAAAGGTGCTTTGTAATGGAAATCATAGGCAAAAGTAAGTTGCTATTCATCTATACATTAACAAATAACCAATACCAATGCCTAGCCTGTTTCTACCTTCATTTTAAAATAAGTAATGCTTGTAATAGGAATCAAATTTCAGATCACTATTTTGCAATGGTTAATTCACAGATCACATCTTGTCTGTTTAAATACAGCCATGTACTTTCGGGTATTCTTTAAGTATGTTGAAAGCAATTCAGGTTTCATAGACAAGCAAGTGAGGAAATGCTGAATTGCCGTCTCTAGCTGTTGGCTGTCTTTTGGAAGCCTGAGTGTTCTAACAAAGTCATTTTTGTGTTTTGTTAACCCTGTTGGTGGGTGTATTATCTCTTGTATAATAAGTTACCACCATTTAACAGCTTAAAGTCACACATTTATTATCCCACAGAATCTGTAGTGTCAGGAATCCTAGCATGGCTTAGCTGGGTTTTCTGCTTTAGAGTCTCTTACAAGGCTGCAAAGTGTCAACCACAGCTGGGCTTTCATCTGAAGGCTAAACTGAGGAAGGATTCCCCTCTGAGGACACACGGTTGTTGGCAGAATTCAGTTCCTTGAGGTTCACACTGGGAGCCTCTGTTCCTAGCTGGCTATTGGCCAGAGACTGTCCTCCGTGTCTTGTCATATGGGTCTTTCTAACATGGTGGCTTGTTTCATCAGTATGCAAGCCCAGAAAGCAATAAAGAGTGTCTTCTAGCAAGATAGAACCCACAAGTTTATGTAATCATATCACAAGAGTGATAGCCCATTACCCTTACTGCATTTTGTTTGTGCGCATACTCATGCTAAGTCACTTTATTTGTGTCCAACTCTTTGCAACCCATGGACTGTAGCCCACCAGATTCCTCTGTCCTTGGGATTCTCCAGGCAAGAATACTGGAGAGGGTTGCCATGCCTTCCTCCAGGGGATCTTCCCAACACAGGGACTGAACCCACAACTCGTGTTTCCTACATTTACAGGCGGCTTCTTTACTACTAGTGCCATTCTATTGACTGGAAGCAAGTCATAGCCCCCACCCCCACACTCCACCATGACACACACTCAAGGGGAGGATATTACACAAAGATGTGACTACCAGGATGCCTCTTTGACTCTGCTTGCCAAGCTGGGCTGCAGTCAGACCTGCTGAGCTCTGAAACTGAATACATGCAAATAGTTGCCTAGAGATTCTAACACTGTGAATAACTCATCTACAGAAGTAAGAATTAATGGATGTTTGGCACAGATTGTAAAGGATGAGCTTTTACTCTCCAGACTTACTATAGGAGGTCAGTAGAAAAATGGATTGTCAGTGGGATTTTCATATATCACAACTCAGTTCTCAGTTCAGTTGCTCAGTCGTGTCCAACTCTTTGCAACCCCATGAGCCGCAGCACACCAGGCCTCCCTGTCCATCACCAACTCCCGGAGTCCACCCAAACCCATGTCCATTGAGTCGGTGATGCCATCCAACCATCTCATCCTCTGTCGTCCCCTTTTCCCCCTGTCCTCAATCTTTCCCAGCATCAGGGTCTTTTCCAATGAGTCAGCTCTTCACATATCAGGTTGCCAAAGTATTGAAGTTTCAGCTTTGACATCAGTCTAGCATCTGTACAAAATCTGACCCAAAGGAGGCTCAATAAAAACTATTTGCCTGCCAAGGTTTTGGTTTCAAAATCTAGTGTAACTGGATCAGTTCTATTGCTCTCTTTTTATAACAAAATTCTATAACTTCTTTCATCCTGAAATGAAATCCATAAATAGAATTTACCCCACACATAATCTCAAACATCAATATAACTTAACTGTAATATAAAAAACATACCAGATTGGTGGTTGCCAGAGATGATGGTGGAGGGTGGGATAAATAGGTAGAAGAGATTATTACATATTTTAAAAAATAGAAATAAAAAAGTATACTGTAAAGTTTTTAAAAGTTAAATACTGAAGGAGAGTAATTCATAGTAAAAATAATGTATTTCAAGATGTGAATGCTCTAAAACAAAATGATTAGGTGCTTGCTTCTGAGTTTAGAGTCACCATTAATGAAAGAGCTTTAAATTCAGACTGATACTCAGTTACTAGCATGTGTGATTAAGGGCCCAGATCCTACAATTTTTCATTAGTGATGTGATTTCCCAGAAAGTGAATGATACTTGAAAATATTCTGAACAAAGCAAAACAAATCATCCCACGTTTTACACAGAAGTTTCAGTCCTAGAAAATTCAGTGTATATTCAAACTGCACAAAAATACCTTGCTTTAAAGTTAGTCTGTAAGCTCAAATAATTTATGAATAAGATTTTCCTGTACAGTTTTGTGTCATACAGGACATTGGGAAGTATGAGGGCCTTGAAACTATTTATTACACAGGACTTTGCCACTCTTAGCAGAACAAATTAGCTGGGATCTGGCACTTCTGCCCAAACATACTCCCCCAGTTCCAGGAATGCCCCCCAGTTATTGTGACAACACAGCATTCCCTTGGATTTCACAAGTTGGCAGCGCCAGTTCCCACTGAAAACCACTGCCCTAGGGCCTAGCCACCAGGGGAAAGGAAAGTGATGCAATTATTCTGGTTTGCTTGGACACAGCTAAATATCAAGGGTACCATGAGGGAGATGAGGATAGAGATCAGTGCTTCAGAGTCTCTGTTGTGACCCTTCAGCCAAGGCACAGTTGAGTACTTGGATCAAGCAGAAGATGGCAATAACTGTAGGACGTGGGGAGAGAGGGAACCCTGTGTGTTAGGCTGTCAGGTGTGGGCATCTTAAAGTGAACATGTTGAATGGCAAATTTTAAGGATACTGACAAAGTGCTTTCTTTTCCAACAGAAACCTGTTTCCTTCAAATCTTGTGGTTGCAGCTTTCCGGACGGTAAGCTTGATGCTTTGCTAAAAATAGGAAACTTTGGGTGTTATATGTTTATAGCATATAAATTACTGCTATAGAGTTAGGTAAGGTGGAATGAGGAGGGTTGTGTGCACTTAGTATCATTGGCCTAAATTTTTATAGATGGGCCCCTGGAGTGAAAACAAAAAAAACAACAAGAAACAAAAAAATTGTCCAAAATATCCCACTAGTTCCAGCATGTTTTCGCATCACCTAGTACCCTCAAATCATGTTTTATGGAGCTATTAAATATTTTAGAATTTTAATTTTTTTTAATCTTTTTAAGTTTTTTGGCCGCATTGCACAGCCTGTGGGATCTTAGTTCCCAGACCAGGGATTGAACCTGGGCCATGGCAGTGGAAGTGCTAAATCCTAACCACTAGACTGCCAGGGGAATTCCCTAGAATTTTTTTTTTAATGCATTTTTATTTTTTTTTCTGATTATAAATATAATATATGCTCCTTGCAAAAAAAAATTAAAGTACAAAACAATAGAAGGAAATAAAAATCACCATAATCACTACCTAGAGCTACCCATTAACATTTGTTATCATCTTTCTGGTATGTTTTTTCTATACATGTGTGTATGCATCTGCACACAGACACACACGCACACAAGATTTTAAAATAATTATACTACATACATTGTTATTATGTATACACTATTTTTCAGTAACCAGCTCTTATTGTGAACATTTTCTCATGTCGGTAAATATCTTTCTGCATAAGTTATTGGCTGTAGTATGAACATGTCATAATTTTACTCAATCAGTCCCATGTGGATGGCTGTTTCTAGTTTTCCCCTTACTTTAGCAATCCTGAATGTAATGTTCCTACAGCCAAGCTTTACACAGAGAAGGAATATAAAGGTCTAGATTAGATGGACTAAACTGATTGCCTTTTTCACACACTGTCTTTTCAGTTTCCACTCAGTCTTGCTCTTTAAAAAAACAAACAAAAAAACCCTGGGTATAAATACAACCGTGGCTTTTATGTATAATGTGAGATAGAAGATAAGAGAAAAATGAAAAGTGTCATGGCTTTCGGTGCCTGCCACGGAAGGTGTGGGGTGGCTTTTGTATCCCCTGCCACCCTTAATCACAGGACAGCTGACCATCTCTGCCTGTCTGAAAGCTTGATAAGTCAAAGATGAGAGAGACCAGAACTCTTTAAAGGCAGGTTCAAAGCAGATGCCTCTGGGCCTAACGGGCCCCTTTTTAACAGTTCAAAAGCCTTGTGTCCTTAGAAGGGTGAAGGAAGGGTGTCATATAACAGAGTCCACTAAACGTTAGTGCACACAGCTGCAGGGAGACACCTGTGTGTGTCAGGCAGAAGTGTGTGAAGTCAACCACAGGACCAGAGTTGGAAAGATAGTTCCCCTCTGATGAGTGGGTGTCCCAGAAGACTCAGCCAAAAAACACCATCTTGCCCCCCATCCTTTGTTTTGAGGAGTGAAGGGCTGAAGGCGTATTAGATGCTGAAAAGCAGTCAAGCTCAAGTAAGTTTTGGAACAGAGTGGAGCATAAATAAATGAATGAAAATAAAAGGGCACATCAAAAAAATGAACTTTAGTATTATGGAATGAATATCAAGTTTCTCCAAATAATATGAATTCTCAGCCATTTATGATATCAGCTTGAAATTGTACAGACCTTCTCCAAGCCAGAGTCTGGGGACCGAGGAAATTCTCTCCATTCCCTTGGGTTCCTAAATAATCAGCGGTCTCCTAGAATGCATGTTGCCCTGATCTTAAGTGACTTTGGTACAGTCCTCAGAGGCCCTTGTCCGGCCAAGCAAGTGAGGAATGCCAGCAGACCTGGAGAGAAGAACAACAAAGTAGCAAGAGGCCCAGCAGTCCTCTGGATTCCTCTTGGGAAAGGTCTTCAGCTGTGAACTAACAGGGTTTTCTTTCTCTCGCTCACAGTATGCAACTGACTACAGAGAAGTGACCTACAGCACGAGCGCTGGAAACGTGACCGTTGAAAAAGTAAGGGTTTTTGTGAGATCACTTACGACAAATTCTGTAACACAAATAATGCTTCTGAACTCAAGGAGCATGCATGATGCTTATTTTTTTTCTCAGCAGGACTGAAGACTGGGGTTTGAATCACACAGTTTAGGTTTGCTCTTTGGGCCGTTTACCATCTTTAGGATGTCCATTTCATTGAATTGAAACTAATGTCCCCTTTCTTAAAAAAAATTGTGTAACATCCCTTCTGTTTTTCTGAAATATAAATAATAGGTCATTTAACCTACCCTTGCACATAGAATTTGTCTTAGGGGTTTCACTCACTATAACCATCATTCATTCTCAAGTATGTTTTGAGTACCTGTTGTTTCTTTTGTTGTTGTGTGTGTGTTGGTTTTGTTTTGTTTTGTTTTGGACACACCACAAGGCATGTATGTGGGAATCTTAGTTCCCTGACCAGGGATTGAACTTGAGTCCCTTGTAGCTGAAGCACAGAGTAACCACTAGACCACCAGGGAAGTCCCTTGAGTACCTGTTGTTTACCAGACACTGAGCTAAGTCCTAGCCTTCATGCTGGAGCTGAAAGGGACAAGGGACCTCAGGGATTATTTAGTCCAGCTATGAAGCTGCCATGGGAAGAAGGAGGAACTTTGCCCTTCCCCCATCCCCCATACACCTCCCCAGGGCTAAGTGGCTCTGACTTCTACCAGCCTGTTTTTGGTTGAAGGAAAAGTTCTACTTTTTTTAAAAAAAAATTTGAAAGCTAATAATTTAGTCCCTTTCACTTCATCTTGCAGATGAAGCATCTGAAGCTCAGAGAAGTTAATATCGCCAGGACTAGAGCTCAGACTAGAATGATGGTAAAAATGCTCTTTCAGTTTTTACCACACTGACAAGTTTCCTATTCAGAATTTCATAATGTGTTGTGATGGAATAAAATGTTAGTCTAACATATATGCTTACAGAAGTGAGATTCAGTACTGCTGGGAAAAAAATAACACATTATATTTATACATTTTAAGTTGGTGATTTAGGAAAGAATATCCTGAAAATATCCATATTGATTCTGAACATCATTTTTGAAATTTGTCAGTGAGGAGACTATGGTAAGAACCTAGCAACAAAGAATTAGTAGCCAAAGATAGAATCACTGACTTTTTTTTTTTTGCCACACCCTTGAGGCTTATGGGATCTTAGTTCCCTGACCAGGGATTGAACCGGGGCCTACAGCAGTGAAAGCACTGAATCCTAATCAGTAGACCATCAGGGAATTCCTTACAATCATTGACTCTTGATCTGAAGGACCTTTTCACCAATCAGCTTGTCTTTTAAAGTGAAGTGAAGTGAAAGTCGCTCAGTCGTGTCTGATTCTTTGCAACCCCATGGACTGTAGTCCATGGGATTCTCTAGGCCAGAAGACTGGAGCGGGTAGCCTTTCCCTTCTCCGGGGGTCTTCCCAACCCAGGGATCGAACCCAGGTCTCCCGCATTGCAGGTAGATTCTTTACCAACTGAGCCACAAGGGAAGCCCTGTCTTTTGAAAGCAACCCTTTGAAATGATTGTCCAACCTCTACCTGAGCACATCCAGTGAGGAGAGGCTCAGTACTTTCTGCTTCAACCTGTGCCCATTCCCAAAGCTTTCACAGTTAATAAGTAGGTGAAAATCCTGTTTGTTGACTTTCCAAATCCTGAGACTCCATCTCCCCTTGAGTTTCTGGCCCCTTGATCTGTGAAATCACTGAGTGTTAGAGGAAATATGAGCCTGTCCTCTTTCTGGGCACACTGTTTCAGTCTGACGGAGACCTGAGCAAATGCATTCTTTAGTCCTCACTCATCTGTTGTAAACTTAGACCCTGTGTTCCCTCTGATCCTACAGATCCCCATTGGCACCGAAATTGAAGGGATGAACATTTTAGGATTGGTCCTTTTTGCCCTGGTATTAGGAGTGGCCCTGAAGAAACTCGGCTCTGAAGGAGAAGAGCTCATTCGTTTTTTCAATGCCTTCAATGAGGCGACCATGGTGCTGGTGTCATGGATTATGTGGTGAGTGTCACCCTACCACCCACTCTCTCACTCATTTCTCCTGCCATCCAGAAAAGAACCCCACTTAGCTGTTCTAGGTCACCCCGTGGGGCCACCCGGCCCAGTGCTGTCTGTGGATGATGTACCACGACCAGTCTTGGTACAAGGGTTGAAGGATCTCAGAGAAGTAAGCATGTACCATGGTTAATGGTCACTTGCTTGTCACCCACAGTGACCCCTGGGGTTCTGTCATTGATGATTTATCGATGAGTCTCACCATTATTCTTGCCATATCTTGTGGGGCAATGAATTCCATATAAAATAGGGCTTATTTCTCTTTGCCGCCGCTGCTGCTAAGTCGCTTCAGTCGTGTCCGACTCTGTGCGACCCCATAGATGGCAGCCCACCAGGCTCCCCCGTCCCTGGGATTCTCCAGGCAAGAACACTGGAGTGGGTTGCCATTTCCTTCTCCAATGCATGAAAGTGAAAAGTGAAAGTGAAGTCGTTCAGTCGTGTCCGACTCTTAGCCACCCCATGGACTGCAGCCTACCAGGCTCCTCTGTCCATGGGATTTTCCAGGCAAGAGTACTGGAGTGGGGTGCCATGAAGGGCCCCTTACTATAGTATTACAACATGGAGAACAAATCCATCTTTAGCCCATATGTACAGGTAAACTTGGAATGGTCTTTACATGAATGTCTCTTTATATAATAGCAATGAAACGGTACTTGTTTAATAAAAACCACCAGACTGACTTCTGGCTAACAAGGAAAAATTTGACAAGATCTCTCAAAGTAACTTCTCAGAAATCATACCAATTCCAATGCCAATGCTTCAGTAAGCTTTATCCTGCTGTTTTACTGAAGCCAGACTTTGTGGGTTTTAGTTTCTACCCACTCGTTGCTGAGACACTAGTTTATCTTTTCATACACAAAACTTGTTCCTTATTGTCAACCCTTAAATATCCTAGGATGTCTCTCTCTCAGATGATACTGGGATGGCAGCTGGACTGATTTTAAGGAGAAGCCTGGAATTTGGTAGGAAAGCTTGAGATTGGTTGGGAAGCCAAGTTCAGAGCCTCCACTAGTAGAGTTTATCCTGCTTGACCGAGTTTTCTTGCTCAGCCCCAAACTCCAGAGTCTGAGTCTGCATCAGAAACATGACACTTCATATGACTCCTGTTGTTCTGGGGAGAAAAATATTCCCAGAAAGGAAAAAGCATTTTCATCCTGTCAGGTTCTTTCCCTGGCTTATTTTTTTCAGTCTGAAATCCTCCCAAAGGTTGGATTAAAGGAAACTGTGCAGGAAAGTGATGTTCCTGTGTGAAAACATTTGTTTTCAATCTGAAACCAATTTACAGTCATTCCTTCAACATGACGTGTTAGTTACAGAAGCAGACATTTGGAAAGGCAGACCCGGCTGAGTGTCTTAACTGCAGTAGGATATCTGTTGCCCAGAAAGTGCATCCCACACAGAACTGGGGTTTAGGATGCCTTAACTGATTAAAGGGCTTCCCTGGTGGTTCGGTGGTAAAGAATCTGCCTGCAAAGCAGGAGACACAGGTTCGATCCCTGGGTCGGGAAGATCCCCTGGAGGAGGCCATGGCAACCCACTTCAGTATTCTTGCCTGGAAAATTCCATGGACAGAGGAGCTTGGCAGGCTACAGTCCATGGGATCCCGAAAGAGTCTGACATGACTTATTAACTAGAACATATACAAGTACACACACATAACTGATTAAAGGATCTCCCCCAGGTGTGGGAGGGTCTTCAGTAGCAGCTCTTTCTTTGCTACTATATATCAGGCACCTGCCTAGCCTGTACTGTTCATAGAAATAATTTCTCAGTAGATGGTCAGCAAACCTTGCAGGCATGTGGTCTCTGTCATAGCTGCCAGTGCTGCCACCCCAGGACAAAAACAGTCATAGGCAATTTATAAATCAATGAACTTGGCTGTATTCCAGTAAAACTCATGGTGCCAACCCATGCATTAAACTGTCCAGGGAGGAAGGAGGGAAGGGAGTCCTCTGAAAGTATTAGAAAAAAATACAGGGGTAGAGAAAGTCCTCCTACACAAAATACTGAAAGGAAAAGCCATAAAAAGATGCTAAATTTGATTCCACCAGAATATAAAAATGTTTGCATGCAAAGGAAACCTTGGATGAGGTTATAAGACAAGACAGTTATTGAAAAAAAGTGATATATATTTACATATAGTCTCTATACACACACAAACACACTCACACTCAAAGCATTGGGATTGAAAGGACTGGTACAAGTTCACAAAATGTTCATCTTTCTGTAGTGAAATTAACAGAGAACTTGAGAATAAGAGTTAAAAATCTTTTATAGCAGTTTCATATTCTTCAGCATCCAAGCCATGATTATTGTTCTATTTTTGTGTGTGTGCATGTGTCTTTTCTAAGAATGCTGGCCCATGACCAACTAGGTAGAAATGAACCAGTCTTTCACCAAAGATAATTTGAGAAGAACTAATATAAAGAGCCCTGACTACTGAAAAAGAAAAAAAAGACTGAATAAACTCGTAGACAACGAACAAAGGAAACGAGCAGGGAATGCATAGAAGAGGAAACCTGAATGACCAACAAACGTTTTAAGGGATGGCCAATTTATTAGAAATTAGGGAAATGAAAGCTTGGTTCTGTCACGCACTCGATAAGGGTGAAGTCACTGCAGCACTATTTTTTTTTTTCCTTTGGAATTTGAGGAATTTTTATTTTCATTTTTCTGTATTTCCCACTTTCAACACTAAAAACCTGTTTCTTTTTTATTGAGATATAGTTGATTTAGTTGATTTAGGGCTTCCATGGTGGCTCAGCTGGTAAAGAATCCTCCTGCAATGCAAGAGACCTGGGTTTGATCCCTGGGTTGGGAAGATCCCCTGGAGAAAGGAACAGCTACCCACTCCAGTATTCTGGTCTGAAGAATAGTCCATGGGGTTGCAAAGAGTTGGGCACGACTGAGTGAGTTTCACTTAATCACTAATAGTTGATTTATGATGTTATACTAGTTTCAGGTATATAGCATGGCGGTTCAAAGTCTTTATAGATTATATTCCATGCATGGTTACTATAAAATACTGGCTATCTTCCCAGTATTTTGGCTATTGTGCTGTACAATGTACCCTTTATTAGCAGCACTATTGACGTTCTTTGTTGTGGGGGCTGTCTTGTGCGCCGTAGTTATTTAGGCATATCCTTGGCCTGTAGCCCCTAGATGCCAATAGCACCCCCTATCAAAGCTGTGACAACCAAAACTGTCTCCAGGTATTACTTAATGTCCCCTGGGGACAAAATCATCATTGGATTAGAACCAGTGGTGCAGGGGGAGAAGGCAGTGGCACCCCACTCCAGTACTCTTGCCTAGAAAATCCCATGGGCGGAGGAGCCTGGTGGGCTGCAGTCCATGGGGTCGCTAAGAGTTGGACACGACTGAATGACTTCACTTTTACTTTTCACTTTCATGCACTGGAGAAGGAAATGGCAACCCACTCCAGTGTTCTTGCCTGGAGAATCCCAGGGATGGGGGAGCCTGGTGGGCTGCCGTCTATGGAGCGCACAGAGTCGGACACGACTGAAGCGGCTTAGCAGCAGCAGTGGTGCAGGAAAAGGATTCTTCTCCTAGAAGCACTGGGAACATGATAGAACAGCCACATTGGAGAACAATTGGTCAGGATCTACTAAACTTTAAAACACACCCCATGACTCAGTAGCCCCACTTCATGGTGTCTCTACCTGGAGAAAATAGGCATGTGGGCACAAAGAGGCCTGTTTGCAGTGTTCTGTGTGGTGATGAAAACCTGGGAATAATTTAAATGCTCATCAGTAGGGCAATGCAAATAATCTATAGTGTAGTTCTGAGGATGCTATTTTAAAAGAATGAGATAAAGGTGGGATCAACCCAAATGTCCATTGACAAATTGAATGGATAAGGAAAATGTGGGATATGCATACAATGAATATTATTCAGCCTTAAGAAGGAGTGAAATTCTGAAAAGTGCTATAATATAGAGGAACCTTAAAGACATGAATGGGTTGACATGCTCTCCTTCAGGGGATCTTTCTGACCCAGGGATCAAACCTGGGTCTCCTGCATTGCAGGCTGATTCTTTACTGTCTGAGCCACCAGGGAAGCCGCAAGTGAAATAAGCCAGACACAAGGGGGCTAAAATTGTATTATTCCATTTATAAGGGCACCTTGAATAGTCAAATTCATAGAGACTGAAAGTAGAACAGTGGTCTCTGAAAGCAGCAGTGAGGGGGAACATGGGGTTATTATTGATTGAATACAGAGTTTCTGTTTGCAATGATGAGAGAGTTCTGGAGATGGACAGCGGTGAAAGTTGCACAAGACTTTGAATATACTGATGTCACCAAACTGTACACTTAAAATGGTTAATATGGTCAGTTTTATGTTATGCATACTTTACCATGATTAAAAAAAAAGACCAGAATGAGGTAGATGTCTATGTATTGATATGAAAAGGTCTCAAAGACATAATGGGGAGTTTAAAAAACACATGCAGATTTAAACACATGTATCTAAAAGAATAGGAAGTGGGACTGGTTACCAGAGGAGAGGGCTGGCTTGAGGATAGGGCCTAAAGATTTTGGTCTTAGCAATCATGTTTTAATTTTTTGAAAGGAGAATATATTTTTGTATTACTATAGGATTTAAAAATAATAATACTTCTTAGAATACCTCTGGGAAGAAGTCTTAAGAAACCAGTGACACTGGCTATCTCTCCTTGGAAGGAAACCTGGTACTTGGGAGGACAGAGGTGGCAGGTAGACTGCATCCTTTTGTATCCTTTGAAATTTGAACCGTGTGACATTATTGTCTATATAATTAAAATTTATAAATAAAGTCAATAGTTATAAAATTCATCTTCAGCTCAGTCCAGTCGCTCAGTCATGTCCAACTCTGCGACCCCATGGACTGTGGCATGCCATGATTCCCTGTCCATCACCAACTCCCAGAGCTTACTCAAACTCATGTCCAACGAGTCACTGATGCCATCCAACCATCTCATCCTCTGTCGTCCCCTTCTCCTCCTGCCTTCTGTCTTTCCCAGCATCAGGGAGTCAGTTCAATGAGCCAGTTCAAACCAGTCAGTCCAATGAGTCAGTTCTTCACATCAGGTGGCCAAAGTATTGAAGCTTCAGCATCAGTCCCTCCAATGAGTGTTCAGGACTGATTTCCTTCAGGATTGACTGGTTTGATCTCCTTGGAGTCCAAAGAGCTCTCAAGAGTCTTCTCCAACACCACAGTTCAAAAGCATCAATTTTTCGGCAATCAGCCTCTTTATGGTCCAGCTCTCACATCCATACATGACCACTGGAAAAACCGTAGCTTTGACTAGATGGACCTTTGTCAGCAATGTTTCTGCTTTTTAATATTTTTAAAATTCCTCCTCAGTTAAGCTCAAAACAGCAGACTTTTGTCCTTTGTAGCTCCCATAGTTCATTTCCTCCCTTTCTTCCTCCCACCTGCCCATTAAAAAAAATCTTCACGCTCCAAGAGTATTCCCAGAAGGTCATTGTTAGTGACTTCCTCCCATGGAATCATGTTTTCCAATCCACAAAGAATTTGAAACTTCACAAAAGTCCCAGCTTTGGCTCAATTCTGTATCACAGCAATTCTGCAAAATGTCATAGGTGTTAGTCTTTGGTGTTTCTGAGTTCTCAGAGCAAGCCTGAGCAAAGCTGAAAGTCAAGCCCACAGTCGCAGAGGCTTTAATCTCAAAGAGTTCCTTCCACTTGGGAGCCCACGTGGTTGGTAGCATCCAGCTGTTAAGAACATACAATATCCAAGGGGAAAGAAGTCTGGGTCTCATCCTGACTCCACACCCACGATGAGTGATCCTGTTAATTTTACTCAGTTTCATGGCCTGTAAAATGGGCATGGCATACCCCCATCCTTTTCTATTTCTCAGAGTCATCCCAGGGAGAGATGAAGACCACCTAGTTGAGAGTCCGCAAATCCCATGTCAGGAAGGGCCTGCATCTCTCAGCCCCAGCATCCTCACCCTTGCTTACCTGTGCCCTGTGCTCACATCCTAGGTACGTACCTGTGGGCATCATGTTCCTGGTTGGAAGCAAGATTGTAGAAATGAAGGACATCATCATGCTGGTGACCAGCCTGGGGAAATACATCTTCACGTCTATATTGGGCCATTTTATTCACGGAGGAATTGTTCTGCCACTTATTTATTTTGTCTTCACAAGAAAAAACCCATTCAGGTTCCTCCTGGGCCTCCTCACACCGTTTGCAACAGCGTTTGCCACCTGCTCCAGGTGAGTGGCTTTCAGGTGCCCTTGGCTGCCTTTGAGCTTGGAACCAGATGAGCCCGTGGTGGATGCACAGCTAGCATCTTGACAAATTTTAGTTTCTTGAAAATTCTAAATTGGTTTCATCTGATTTTTTTGCACCACCAGCCCCATAGCTCTTAGGGAAGTAGATTTTTAGGATTGCCAGAATGAGAGATTGCCTCATTCCCTTCTCCTTCTTGCTTCTTAGAGGTCAGTTAGATCATAATTTTACCCAGCTGTGGGTCCTCACCCTAACTAGACCTCAGCCTGAGTAAAAGAAGACAACCACTTGACTCAAAACGCATCGCAGGAAAGTTTCTAGAATGACACCTGCTCAGTTCTCCCTTTGGATGGGTGAATTAGGAAATAAGACCAAGACATAAGGCATCCTGGTGAGGGGTGTGTGCTCAGCTCTCTAGGAGTACACAATATTGTGGGATTATCTAATTTACCACAAAAGATGGACCTTGTCATGGCTGATATTCTTCCAGAAAAACACTGGGCTTTCCAAATACAAAGAAAACTTTGAAAGGATGGTGGCACATTGTTTGATTCACACATTTAGTTTCTGCCTCTCTGCTGCCTGTTTCCCACCATCCTGCCCTGCAGTGTCTATGACTGGGTTGTGGTGTGGTAGGAATGAAGGAGGTAAGTTTCTCCAGCTTTGGCAGAAACCAGCCTACTTCAGCTATGCCAGCCACAGGCTGCAGAGTCTGCAGAACCCACTGTGGGGAGCAGGTCTTACTCTTCATTATCTTGGGAGGCAGTTCCTCTTTCCAAAGTCTCAGAGCCATTTCTTCTTCTCTTTTTTTGGCCACACTCCCACAGCATGTGGAACTTCCCTGACCAGGGATTGAACTCATGTCCCCTGCAGTGGAAGCCCAGAGCCCTAACCACTGGACCACCAGGGAAGTCCTGTCAGAGCCATTTCTGCTTCTTGGCATAGAAGAAAAAACATAGTTTGCCTTTTACTTTTTGGAGGGGAACATGTTCAAGAGAGGAGATGCATGTGTAGAGTAAACAGTTCTTTGTTGTCTTGAGAATACTTAGCATTGTGAGACAATGTGAGGTTCTTGGGAAATCTGGAACAGGTGTATCCAGGTGAAAAGTAACTAAGTCTAGAAAGCCCAATTTTGAACACTTCGGGAAAGCAATTGACATAACCCCATGTGTGACAGAAACTCTGCAACAATTCTGATTTTTCTTTTCTTTCAAGGGGAGAGTGCCATAACCTAGGATGGTGCTAACTGCTCTCTTCCTGGGTCTGAGCTGAGTAATAGGTTAGCCTGGTCACGAAGGACTGTTCTCTTATTTGGTTGTTTGCATTTCCCAGCTCGGCAACCCTTCCCTCTATGATGAAGTGCATTGAAGAAAACAATGGTGTAGACAAGAGGATCAGCCGGTTCATTCTCCCCATTGGGGCCACTGTGAACATGGATGGCGCAGCCATCTTCCAGTGTGTGGCCGCAGTGTTCATTGCGCAGCTCAACAACGTGGAGCTGAGAGCTGGACAGATTTTCACCATTCTGTAAGTTCCGTATTCTTTCCTTCACCTTTAGGCCTGGTTTAAACTTTGAGATTTTTTTATTGCGATTTCCTTTGAAAAACTTCTTGAATACAATCTTACCATGACTCGGGCATCTCGCTTGTAAATGAGGACAGCATGAATTCATTACTTGAAGAAAGTGGATCCTCTCTCAAGGGTGCAGTCGACAGACTAGGGTTGTGTGGTTTTCAGTTCCAAGCCATGGCTGCCATGTTCTGCATGTCTCTACGTCCCCTCGGTGCTCTGGGCTCGTGAGTGATCCTGCTCTCCCATCCCCTAGAGTGACGGCCACGGCGTCCAGTGTTGGAGCAGCAGGCGTGCCCGCTGGAGGGGTCCTCACCATCGCCATTATCCTGGAGGCCATCGGGCTGCCCACTCATGACCTCTCTCTAATCCTGGCTGTGGACTGGATTGTGTAAGTAGCAAGTCTTAAGGGCACTGAATAAAAGAAAGTCTGTATTGAGCTCTGTAGGAGCTTGGCACTGGCCTGGGGCATGCAGAGAAACTTAAAACATGCCATTACTGAGAACTTGCTTAGAACATTCAGAAAAGTCAGAGGCCCAAGCGTCTGTGGAGATTGTTGGCTGCATAGGGGTCATAACCATTGGAGCAGTGAATCTTTGGGAATGATTGTCCTTGGCCTGGAATGTCCAAGGAGTGATTTCTGTAAGGGGAGAAAAGATGAGTGCTGCTAATGCACATGCCTGGGCTTGGGCTCAGGGGCAGAGTTAGAAAGGAGCTGTGATCTCGGTAACCATCACCAGGGGTCCTGTAAAGATGCAGAAGTTTCTAATTGTTGCTGCCTTGAGTCCCATGACACTTTTCTCAGATACAAACAATACCTGTATCATAGGGAAGGTCAGTGAGGGACTGATGTTGGACAGTAGGTAGAGCGTGTGAATAAGAAATGAGCCCTGAAAAAAAAAAAAAAAAAAAGAATCGAGCCCTGGAGCCTGGGTTCACATCATTTACTAGCGTGATATGAACTGTCTGTGATTTAGTCTGCTAGTCTATGAAAAGGGGATAAGAACAGAGCCTTACAGCAGAGTTGTAGTGGAGACTAAGTGAGTTAGCTCATGCGCAGCACATGGAAGAGCGTTCAGTCAGCACTGGGGAAGACGCTCCTGGCCAGGCTGGTCAGAGCTGGGTGTGGATATCCTGACCACGAGAGCCTGGCCCTGGGCTGGTGGATCTGCCCACGGTGGTTAGGAGTGCTGGGTTCCAACCTTATTTTTAAGCCCTGGAAACTTGAAGGGACTTCTCAGAATTCCTTGAGCTCCTTGAGGGTGAAAAGTGCTTTGGAGATGCTGAACAGTGCTGTGCAGTGTTCAGACAGCACATCGGAGGGACTCAGTCCCTGTGGTGGTGAGTAAGAGGGACCAGGGCAGAGTGTCAGAGGCCCCGCCTCCTTCCTCACCGGCTCCCCTCCATGGGGAAGGCAGGCGTTTAAGGGGTGCTTGGTCAGGACAAGGGAGGTCTGGCACCAAGCGGGCTGCCCAGGTGAGACCCCCACCACCCACAACCTCTGATTCCATAACTCTCAGCTTCTCCAGCACCTCAGGCAAGTTCCTATTTTCCCTCCTTCTTCAGAATGAGCATGATACTTCCTCTGAGCCCCAGGGAGGGGTGCTGGTTGTTGGGCTCTGGGAAGACAAAGCTTCTGGAAAGGGCAGTGCTGTTCTCTGTGAGGTGGTATTTGCCAACAGCCGTGGGAAGCACATGAAGGTTACAGTTCAGTAGAGATGCAGTGTGGACGCGAGACTGGGAGGGAGGTTCCCACGGGTAACGGTGAGTGGGAGGGAAGCTGGACCCAGGACCGAATCTGCACCATCACCCCAATTGTGTGTGGGTACTTAGTCGCTCAGTCGTGTCTGACTCTTTGTGACCCCGTGGGCTGTAGCTTGCCAGGCTCCTCTGTCCATGGGGATTCTCCAGGCAAGAACACTGGAGTGGATTGTCATTCCCTTCTCCAGGGGATCTTCCCAACCCAGGGATCAAATCCAGGTCTTCTGCACTGCAGGGAGATTCTTTACCATCTGAGCCACCAGGGAAGCCCTCGTCATTCCAGTTACTTATAACTTTTACACGACGATGTCTCACACATGAAGTGTACACATAGGGAGATTTCTGGAAGGAAACAGATCCAGATGTCACTACTGGTTCACTCGGGGGTGCAGAGGATGGCAGGGAGTGACTTTTGTTTTTTCCTTTATACTTCTCTTTTCCCCAAGTTTTCTACAATGAGTGGGTCTGTTAGTTGCATAAGAATGAAAAATATTTGGAGAAAATCAGTTTAGCATCAAGCAGCACCCCATACCCTTAGCTTGCCCTCCCTCAGGGTCACAGCCTCCTGGTACCTCGGCCTGCAGTGAGTCTGCCCCCTGGTGGCTCCAGGCGGCATCGACTGTAACACCTGCCTGTTCTCTCCCTGCAGGGACCGCACCACCACCGTGGTGAACGTGGAGGGCGATGCCCTGGGTGCAGGCATCCTCCACCACCTGAATCAGAAGGCGATGAAGAGAGGGGAGCAGGAGCTGAGCGAGGTCAAAGTGGAGGCCATCCCTAACTCCAAGTCGGAGGAGGAGACGTCACCCCTGGTGACACACCCAAACCCCACCGGCCCAGCAGCCAGCACCCCAGAGTCCAAGGAGTCGGTTCTGTGATGGGGCTGGGCTTCCAGCTCATGCACCGGGGGTGCCCACCCCATCAGTCTGGCCACCTGGCCCTGGCACCGCCCTCACCGACTTTTCACCTCCCGAGCAATGCACTGGCCCAGCCACCGGTGTGAGGGTTACTTCTCAGCACAGGCATTGGGTTTCCCAGTGGGAACTGACTCCTGAGGACTAAGACACTCTGACATTTGACACTCGACCATGTCCAGGTCAACTGTGCGCACCCTGGCTCTGTCTGGAAACACACCCTCGAGCTGCCAGTGTGGGGAGTAACAGGCTCACAGAGACCTGGCAGTTAAAGCTTGGAAGATGCACATGTTATTTCATTGCACCCAGGAAAGTTCAGCATTCGGATACTTCCTGGACAGACCTGGGCGGGTGGCAGTCATCTGTCACCTTGTGAGCCAGAATAATTGGAAAAATCCCCAAATTCGTGTCCTTGGCTGGAATTCTCTGAGCTGGGACTCAGGTGTTAAGAGTCTCCGACTAGGCATGGCTGGCTTCTGGTTCACTGGGCTGGAGGCGCTGCGTGCCCATCAGGTTAGAAATACTCCATGGTATTGGCACCGCTGGTGTCTCGGGTTAGCGGCATTAGGTAAGCAATTACATTCTGAGGTCAGAGAAAGGAGGGGGAGTGTAGCCTGCAGGGGAAAGGGAAGCAGCCTGACGGGTAAGGACACACACTCACATATGCACACACACATACACTACTGTCCCCAGTCTGGCCCCAGCCCCGGAAAGTTTTCTGCTTTCATGATCTGGACTTCTGCCAACACTGTAGCTTTATCCACCTCCACTCTGATTTGGCAAACAGGCCACAGAGGGGCCTCTGCCTCTGGGGAGGTGTGATATGGTCATTACATTCAGGACCCTTACTGGCCTAGTAATAGATTTCAATCCAACTAGACCCTCCCTTAAAGCAAAACAAATTTTTTTAAAAAACCACAAACCCACTCTTCACTGGGGTAAAGCCAGATGTCCTGGCTTTGGCTGATTTTGATAGGCTTGGCTTCCCTTTCCTCCAGCACATCAGAGTTTAAAATTATCAGCCAAATGGTCTACCTGATTCCTACTGACTCAGGTTGAACGTTGGAGAGGGGGCTTTATAGAGAGAACCAGTGTTGCCAGGGGCAGGGAAGGAAGACCTAAAGGGCACAAGACTGCTGTTTCTCTGTAGTTGTTGGTGTGTATGTGTGGGGTGACCTACAGCAAGTCCTGGGGCCTCACTCTACCCCATCAGTAAAATGGGGCTGATGTCACCTGCCTTTTACCTACCTCAGAGGAGTCTGGTGAGGCAAACTGAGTGAATCTGTGGAAAATGATCATTTCGCATCTTGGCTATTAAGTGCTAACACTTAACCCCGTACCTTCCTCACTGTTACCTAAGTGATACCTACGCTCTCCGGGAGGCTCCTTCTCCTGGGAGGACAGCTTTTATGAGCAGGGCTTTGTTTTGTGTGCAGGAGCAACTGTTATCACGTCACTTGTGCTCTTGGAAGTTTCTTGTGAGCATCAAATGCAGCCTCTTCCTATTGTCCTTCATCTTTTTGTGAATTAACCTCCCAGCCCACTTTTGGGTGCCTGGCCTCCCAGTGACTCCCAGACCCAGGCACGTTTCTGCCACCACACGCTGGCCATTATTCAAGCTCCCAAACTTTCAGCCTTGCTCATTCCCCTGTTTTCTCTGTTGCTATCACCCAAGCCCTGCAGAAGGGGAGCACACCATTATGGTGTATGTCCCATCACAGCCAGAATAGGGGGAGGGACAGAGACAGTGAAGCTCCCCTGTTTTAAAATTATGGGGCATGGGCCTGAGCAGAAGTGGTGGGGAAGAGCCAAGGGGCACAGGGAAGACCCAGCTGGTGGCAGGCCGTGCTCCCTCTAGCCCTCTTTAAAACAAGCTAAGCCACTCCTGTGAAGCAGGAGTGACCAGGAGCTGGGCTCAGCAGTACATGGAGGCCTTTACCCTCTGGCTTGTTGATGCCTTCTATTTTTAAAGGAGAAATAATCACATGGCTGGATTCCAAACTGCAAGTGAACATTCATTATTTTTCAGCCTTCGCTAGATCTTCTCTTTCCCTCTTCCCCATCTATGTAACTGTGTGTACACACATATGTGTAGCATGTGGGGGGCATACATGTGTTTAGCATTTATATCTACATGTGTGTTTGTGTATTTTAGCTCCAGTCCAAACAAGTTTGAATTTTGGGGCAGAGGTGAATTAACTGCAAGTTGTGTGGCTTTGGCATCCTGATTTTCCTGTTTCTAAAGGTGAATTTCACAAAACATGGACAGTCTGACCCAGGGGCTGCACACAGTCTCTCCGGGACCTGGGAGTGCAGTGTGGGGAGCACGTGGCCTAGGGAAGGGTGCTTCCATGTAAAACCCCTGTGATGATCACTCGCCTTTCCCTGGTTTCTCCCTGTTTTTCTGTCCGAAAGAGGAATCAGACTGGGAGTGAGCCAGCTGGGGAAAAATGCCACCCTCTCATTGTCTGATGATGTGTCCCCTGCTCTAACTTGTCATAATGCTGTTCATCTCTTTTCAATATGTGACACTTGCCTTAAAACATAGCAGTCTTCAAAATGAATACAGGATTTCTACTAGAATCCGATGTTCCTTTATTTTTTTCTTGTGTTTTGAAGTTGCATTGACTGGTGGAGTTCTTCCGGGGGATGGCCTGTGGGTGACAAATTGAGGGGTTATTTTTCTAGCTGCATTTAGCCAGCATGACCCCCTGTAGCAGGGCAGGCCACTCAGGTGGCAGAGCTGCTGCAGAACCATCACTGATGTGGCTTGTGGTGGTGAGCTCCAGGCTCCTGGGCTCCTCCCACTCAACCCTAGCCAGACCCTTGAAACAGTGAGTAGTTTGGCCACATACCTCCATTAAGCCAAGCCTTGTTAGGACAAGAAGGTCAACAGGTATTAATTGACCATCTAGTGTAAGCCCAGAGCCAAGCTGGAAGAATGCCCCCATCTGTAGAATCACTGAGAAAGTCCCTGCATAAAACAGTTGCCCGTGCCTACCATCCTCATTAACATACCCAGAACCTTCTTTCATATCATCTCATGTTCAGTGGGGGTTTTCCAGGTGGTGCTAGGGGTAAAGCACCCAGCTGCCAACACAGGAAACATAAAAGACTCGGGTTCAATCCCTGGGTCAGGAAGATCCCCTGGAGGAGGGCATGGCTACCCATTCCAGTGTTCTTGCCTGAAGAATCCCATAGACAGAGGAGACTGGCGGTCTACAGTCCATGGGGTTGCAAAGAGTCAGACATGACTGAAATGACTGAGCACACATGTTCAGTGACATTGCATCCCAGCACTATTAGGAAATTTAGAAGCTTCTTACAATAGGATTATCCCACCAGCTCCCAATGACAGCCTTAGTTTCCAGACCCTGGGCCCTCAGAAGGAAGAGAACCCTGCTCTCACCTGGAGATATCCAGCCCTCCACAGAATATGGAAGCCAGTTTTACTTTCTGGGCAAGGCCCAAAGGGATGAGGAGAGCCTGCACAGATCAAGTGCCTGATTGGGCTTGTTACTAATGACATATAGATTCCCACCTTGAAGTGTAGCTCCCTTGATTCTCTGGGTGGAGTATTTGGAGACTGGGGTGAGTACTCAGTGATTAAGCTTTTCATGTCATATCAAGAATGGCAGTTCCATAAGCCACCTCTCCCCAGGGGAGAAGAGAGGGTGCTGATCTATTGGGTCACTGAAGCCTGCACAGAGGAACATCTGGTGACACCATGAATGCATGAATGATGCAGCAAGGAGGAATATGCACTGTCTGTGTCCAGTCCCAGCTCTGCCACTTCTTACTGTATGACCCTGAGCATGATAATGTCTCTGTGCCTCAGTCTATTTGTCTTTAAAATGGGGATAATAATCCTGCCAGTGGAGAGGCTTGTGAAGAGTAGAGGAGTTGATACCTGTAAGAGGCTCAAGAGTGCCTGGCCCAGGAAAGTTCCTCTGTCATGCTGGCTCTCAGATCAGACACACCAGCAAGAAAGCTTCCCACCCAGCCTGTGGCCCTTTGCATCAGGCCCAATGAGTGGCATTTCCTTGTTTGGCTTGGAAAGACAGAAAGGAAGATCTAGTTCAACTCGTGGGCCTTTCTGCAGATCTGTGCCTGTGTGGCATGAGAGCATGCCCATTTTGAACATTTGTGCTAAAAATACTTGGATAACTACCTAAAAGAAACCAGGCTTTATAAATGATTGTCAGAATGCATGTGAATGTCCCTTATTCATAACAGAAGGCCACGTCTAGAAAACTCAGGCTTTCCTTCCTTCAACTATTATCCTCCCAAGTTGCAACTCTGAATGCAGACAGCTGCTTCCAGCAGGGTCCTGCCTTCTACACAGGAAGTTGCTCTCCTGGCCTAAGCTCAACCCCTTTTCCTCATGTTCAGGGGACACAAAGGCAGGCTTCTGGTCTACCTCCCAATTGTAGGGCCATGGGCCCTGGGCCCCCTTCTTGAGGCTCTCAGTGAATGAGAATTGAGGGAGCATATAACAAGAGAGAAATCTTGAGTCATTTGGAAGAAAACTTTCCCATCTCAAGGGAAGAAACAACACCATAATCCCCACTGTTTTCCATCTTTTCAGAGTTGGAACTGAGTATCCTAAATTTTCTCTTATCAGAGTCTCAAACCTACATTATTTTCTACAAACAATATACAGAAGAGTGTTGAGCTAGATTTTTAGCAGATTTAGGATTATTTGGAGTGACACAAGACCGAGATGATAGTTTTGGGATTCTTAGTGTGGTCTTCATGACTGTCCCCTAGCTCTGCCTTTAGGGGAAAAAGAAAATCATGCATTAAGCTCAGACATGGTCCTTCTTTGTGGGGGGGGGGGGGGAATAGTTTCAGCAAATGTCCTGAGGTCAATGAAGACTCAGTGTCTGTTCATGTTTTGAAAAAAAATAATAGAATTAAAAAAATTTTTTTTAATAATCCACACACCATAAAATTCACTTCTTTAAAGATTTAGTAGTTTTCAGTACATTCAGAGAGTTGTGCATCCATCACCGCAATCTGATTCCAGAAGATTTTCATAAGCTCAAAAAGAAACCCAGAATCTCTGACAACCACTAATTTATTTTCTATCTCTATGGATTTGCCTATTCTGGATATTTTGTATTTGTAGATATAGATATTTTCTTTTACAGATACATCCCAGATAAAAAGAACTGATGTTTAAAATCACTGGGACTTCCCTGGTTGTCCAGTGAAAATATAGATATTTTCTTTTACAGATACATCCCAGATAAAAAGAACTGATGTTTAAAATCACTGGGACTTCCCTGGTGGACTTCCGATGCAGGGGGTGTGGGTTCGATCCCTAGCCCGTAAACCAAGATCTCACGTGCCAATGGGCATGGCAAAAAAAAAAAAAAAAATTACCTTTGGAAAAAAAAGTGTAATCATTGCCCACCTTTCCACACACACCCACAGGAGAGCGTGTAAGATATTTTCTCTCTCTTTTTTTTTTTTAACATTTATTTATTTATCTGGCTGCTTTGTTGGTCTTAGTTGTGGCATGCAGGCTCAGTTACTCTGCAGCATGTGGGATCTTGGCTCCCCAGTCAGGGATTGAACCCACATACCCTGCATTGCAAGTCAGATTCTTAACCACTGGACTACCAGGGACATTCCATGTAAGATCTTCTTTATCATCAGATACAGATTCAGTCATTTTAGCCTATTGGTGGTGGCGGGGAGGGGGGCGGCGGGGTGGAGGGGATTGAATTTCTAGGTTAATAGTGGATAACCAGAACACTTAACTAATTTGAAGAACTTTTCACCACACAGGTGTAGCTGATGAAGGTTTAGGTCTCTAGACCACATGCTAAGTTATAGTGTGGCCTGGATCCAGGCAACTGAGTCTGCTAACATTCTGGTCTCTGCACTGTGCGGATCCGTGCCTGATACGGTGCACATTGTGTTCTGTGTACGCGATGCTCCCTGGAGTTGTGTATTGTGCAGCCCTGACCTCAGAAGTTGGAAGAATTGATGCTTTTGAACTGTGGTGCTGGTGAAGACTGTCCCTTGGACAGCAAAGAGATCCAACCTGTCAATTCTAAAGGAGATCAATGCTGAATATTCATTGGAAGGACTGATGGTGAAGCTGAAGATCCAATACTTTGGCTACCTGATGCAAAGAGCCGACTCATTGGAAAAGACCCTGATGTTGGGGAAGATTGAAGGCAGGAGGAGAAGGGGATGACAGAGGATGAAATGGTTGGATGGCATCACCGACTCAATGGGCATGAGTTTGAGCAAACTCCAGGAGATAGTGAAGGACAAGAAAGCCTGGCATGCTGCAGTCCATGGGGTGGCAAAGAGTTGGACACAACTGAGCAACTGAACAATAACAAATAAAAAGCATGTTGAAAATGTCTGCCCTGTAAAAAAAATTTTTTTTTCTTTTTAATAAGTGGTGGCTAATGAGTCCCAGAGGCAATGAGGTTGAGGTTAAGAGGAATCTCCTTAATTAACTTCCCTGGTCAGGTCAGTTTTCCTGTTGGTGTGTCTTTCCCCGGGTCTGTTGCCAGGCACTTTGTGGCATCAATGCACCCTTTATCTCTCTAGGCCACAGAGCACCCTGGGCTGCCTTTTTGGGTTGCTCCCAGACCTCCCTCACCTCCAGCTGTGTCCATGTAAGAGAAGCAATCTTACAACAAACGGATCTTGTGAGTGGTGATCCGCTCCATTCAGTCCTTCCAGAAACAAGAGCAACAATGGCCAGGACTGAAAGCATCCAGACACTAAAGAGTACAATGGTCTGTGTGGCATTATTCCATTTATATCAACAAAAGTGACCAGGGTTACAAGTCAGTTGAGTAGCCATGATCAGGTGGAGAGAGGGGCAATGATTGGAAGTGAACTAGAGGGGCCTCCAGAAATGCTGGCTATGTTCTGCTTCTTGATCTGAATGGGTGTTTACCTTGTGATAATGCACTAAGTTGACCGAATATGTTTTATACATTTTCCATTAGTCAGGAATACTTAATTAAGAAAAATAACAGGGTTGGTGGCATGACATGGCAGGAGATCCAGCTCTCTGTATTGGTTCCCAGTCTCTCTGGGTGACCATGTCTTTTCTTAGGTGTCCTGTGGCCCATGGGAAATGCTCTCAGCTAATTGTATCCTGACCATCTAGAGTAGCGGGTCAGCCAACCGTGGCCCCCAGGTCAAAGCCAGCCTGCTTCTTGCTTTTGAATGGCCTCGGGAACTGCTCCAACAGACAAAGAGCAGTCAAGGAGACTAAGCATCGGTAGCCCCATCCACCCAGGTCAGGGCCAGCTCACCCATTAGTCTCAGAACACACAGGGCCTAGGGTCCACAGTACATTTAGGAGCCCACGAAAATATTTTAATTTATTTTGAAAACAGAAGGAAAGCATATAGTTCAGCCTGAATTCCATGTGTTTTTATAAGACCATAGTTACAAACTGTAATCTTTAATATGTGTATCTGATACAGGGGCCCGTGTGGTGGAAAGTCATACATGGCCCAGACCACAGTTACAAACTGTAATCTTTAATATGTGTATCTGATACAGGGGCCCCGGTGGAAAGTCATACATGGCCCTGTCCCTGTTCCCCACTCCACTGCCAACACCAGCTTCTCTGGCTGGAGGCTACATCTTATCCCTGCCCAGGGCCTACGCTGTCACCACCTACATGTTGGGGACTTTGCTGTTGGCACATGCTGGGGATCAGGGAGTAGAAGCCCAGTCCACGTGCTGACAACTTGGCAAATGTGGCCAGCGGCCCAAGTTGAGATGACTGGACTTATGCTCCAGGCTCTAGCTGACACTGGCAGCCAACCCTTCACCTACTGTCTATCAAGCCCCTCCCCAGACAGGCCAGTGGCTGGCTGTCCTGAAAATATCTCCAAGCTGATGGCACCTGGGCATCAAGATGCCCACTCCTGGGAATGGTCCACCCCAGGCAAAGTGGGGGTAGTATGGGGCAGGAATTTTCTCTTCTGTTACATGAATAGAAGAACCTACATGATATCCTCAATTTGGCCTTGTCCCAGAAAATCTAGATGGACCAACTTACCAGCTGGGCCTTTATGGAAAAAGGTTGCCAACCCCTGCTGTAAAGAAAATATGTCTCATCTCTCCTGATCCATTTGCCACTGGTATGGTTTGCTGGAAACTGGAAAGCCAAGTAAATTAGGCTGTGGTGTTCAGCCCATGAGAGATAGCGCAGCCATCCCAACCCTAGGACAATGGCCTGAAGTTTGTGGGTTGAGTGGCTGGCAGTTTATCAGTGGCAAGGGAAACTAAGGCACATACCTCAGGGAGACTCTGAGGTGGCCCCCAGAGACCCTGGCCTGCAAGTGGAGATGGGAGCTATAACACAAGTAGACCTCATCTGTGTAAGAGTCTTTGAACTGGAAGCTGGCCTCCAGCCACAGATACTACTTACTAGAAAAACCTATCCTGTTATTTCATCTTAAATCCTCAGAGACCCCAGAGAGAGAAGTAAAGCCACATTCATGAGAATAAATGAAGCAAAGTAAAAAGTCCTACCCAGTGGTTCTCATTAGAATCACCTGAGCATATAAATGCTTAAGCCCCACCCAAGAGAGCCTGATTCAATGGGTCTAGGTTTGGACCTGGATAACTTACGTTTTTTAAGTTCCAGCTGAGCCAAGGATGTGAGCCAAGGATGAGAACTGCTGCGCTAGTGATTTGTCGTTGTTTAGTTGCTAAGTCGTGGCCAACTCTTTTGCAACACCATGGACTGTAGTCGGCCAGGCTCCTCTGTCCATGGGATTTCCCAGGCAAGAATTCTGGAGTGGGTTGCCATTTTCTTCTTCAGGGAATCTTCCCACAAACCCGTGTCTCCTGCATTGTCAGGGGGATTCTTTACCGCTGAGCCACCAGGGAAGCACAGCGAATTTTAAGAAATATATATCTGGTCATTCAGGTGGCCAAAATACACTTCTCATACACAGTTGGTCTTCATCCACAGTTCCTAGTCCACAGCTCCCCATGTGCTTGGAATTCCCTGAGTGCTGGAATAGCAGCAGCATCTTTGATTATAATATTTGGTCTCTTGTGGTCAGTTCCTGAAATTGCTTCAGAGCCATAAAGGTGAAGTGAGTGTCCTATTGTTCCTAAGCAGTCCCTTTCCACTGCAACTTGGTTTATGTTAATGAGGTGACTTTTGAAAGCACTTAAGGATGGGAGCTGGTGTCCAGTGGAACCGACCACATGATTAGAAGTTGGCACTTTCAGTCCTACCCCCTGACTTGGGGTAAGGGAGAGGAGCTGGAGGTTGAATGGATCACCAGTGGCCAATGATTTAAACAACCATATGCTCAGGGCTGGTGCACTGGGGTGACCCAGAGGGATGGTATGGAGAGGGAGGTGGGAGGGGGGTTCAGGATGGGGAACACATGTACACCGGTGGCGGATTCATGTTGATGTATGCCAAAACCAGTACAATATTGTAAAGTAATTAGCCTCCAATTAAAATACATAAATTTATACTTTAAAAAAGAAAAAAAATACCTATGTAATGAAGCCTCTTTAAATACCCAAAGGACAGTGTTCAGAGAGCTTTTGGATTGGGAAGCACATGGAGGTCTCAGGGGAGAAGGGCACACTCCAAGCACAAAGCTCCTCACCCCTTCCTACAGTACCTTGCTCTATGCATCTCTTCTACCTGGATGTTCTTGAATTATATCCTGTTATAATAAACCTGTAATCTAGTAAATATTTTCTGTGAGCCTTAGAAAATTCATCAAAACCAAGGAGGGGAAAATGGGAGCCCCTGATTTATAGCCCATCAGTCAGAAGCACACATGATAACCTGGACTTGTGATTGGCATCTGAAGTGGGGGCAGTCTTGTGGGACCGAGGTCTTAACCTGCAGAATGTGATGTTCCCTCCTGGGGGACAGTGTCCAAATTGAGTTGAATTTTAGGACACCCAGAGGGTGTTGAAGAACTGATCAGTGGTGCGAGAAAACCAACTCCATCCCACCCACACGTTGGGATCTGGTGTTAGTCGGAGCTAGCCACTTTTCTTTCTTAGCACAGGTGCCTTCTCTCAGTGTCTAGTCAGTGCTATTGACATGAAACATCTCTAGGCAGCTTTCAGTCTCTATATTCAATTTTCCTGCTGTGTGTTTTTATGTACATTAAAAGTATACCACGTTAAGCATTGTTCTATGCAAAGATGAGTATTGCCATTCATATGAGGAGTTACACTATTATAGAATAGTAATTGATAGATATTTCCTAACAATACCCATTAGCAAGTAGATGGAGTATTAACACCCTCAGCTGAGAGCTCTGGTGGCATCTGTAAGCCCTGGCCAATGAGCACTTGGGCTTCGTTTTCTCATTCTGAGTCACGGAAGTCAATGCATCCACTTCTCCATGGTGTTTATGTTCTCGTGGTAAAAGCTGTCAAAAAAACATCCAGGTGACAGCACTGGAGGTGCCACAGAAGTGCCGAGGAAGAGTATCAGCTGGCTTTCAAAATGAACTCCTTCAAGAAACTGGATGATGAAATAGGGCAGAACAGGCAGTCGGTTAGGGAGTGCTAGAACCCCCGCTGACTGATAAGCATCAGAGCGCGTGGGAGGAAGAGATCAAAACTGGAACAGTAACTAGAAGAAAGGGCAGCAGCAGATTCATCACAACTTCAGGGGGGTTAGAGAACGCTGTCACAACACACCGCCTTGAGCCCAGTCTTAATAATAGCTTTGATTAGAGTAACCTAACTCTAACTTGGTAAGAGTTCCAAGTTACACACAACAGAATCCATTCTAGATACGAAAAGCACTGATAACAGGGTATTAGTAAAAGTAGCACTTCTGCGAACGATAGGGGAAACATTGCTAAAACCCAGTGGGCAGGAGCAATGCGGCTGAGAGTTCCTAGTTCTGGAAGAACGGTTCTAACAGAAGTTCTATTGCTGGCACCGCCCACCACCCCACACCTGGGACACAAGGAACCAGGCAGCGGAACCCTGTCCCCAGCTACTGCATCTGACTTCCCAATACAGCTCTACCCTGTATTCCTCACTTGCACCGTCCCAGGCACACCCGCTAAGTTTCACACAAGTGCCTCTGCTTGGAAGAGCTTGGAAGAAGTCTGGAAAAGTGGTTTCTGTTTTTTCAGGCTTTACACCTGACAGAGTTAGAATGAGCTTCGAGGGGCCAATGGGCAGGCTCCGCTACAGCTCCCACTTACGAGACACATCCCCCTACTCCAGACAAGGCCTGGATTCCCCTAAATGCCTGCATTAGGATACATGCAGATTTTCGCAAATGAACAAATACTTCAAACAGTCTTGCAGTTCTGTTCCCTACTGGCCTGTGGATCTGTTACTGTGGTGTCACTATCTCTGTTTAGCAATACGTGTTTTACGTCTACTTCCCCTTGCTCTTTTTTTCTCTCAAAGGAGTACAAAATAGAGGCATGAGACTTATTTGTGATAAGAGACATAGTTCTCATAAATTTAATAAAAATGAAAACAAAGGCTAAAAACTACTAGCAGTCCCCAAAGGTCAACCTATAGCCTCACTGAGACCCTTACTGGGACAAAAGATCAACTGGCTAATCGCACATAAAGAACTCATTTAAATCGCTGAAACTATATCACTGACGACTGAGTCTGATGAACAAAGAGCCCTTGGCAATTTTACCGTCTTGTTTGCCTTTCTGGGAATGAAAACCACCTTGTCATGCGGAAGGCTGTTTTAACTTTTGCACATTATCACTTGGCTGCATTTTCCAGACCCCATGAGTATATGAAATGTATGTATATCTCAGTCTGCAGCGAGAAAGAAGCAAGAGAAAGGGTGTGCAGGGGAGAAGAGGAAGGGGCCATCCGGGGAGAAGAGGAAGGGGCCATCCGCGGAGCAGAGGGAGGGGCCATCCGCGGAGCCTGCGCTCGCGGCCCCGCCCAGCACGTTCCACACTTTGGCCCATCCTCTGCCAGCCCAGCCCCTGCGGAGGTATCCACGCCTCACCCGGGAAGACGAAGAGCTCCGGATCTCAATCCTCAGTACTTTTTTCTCCGACTCTTGCTAGTCCTGGGCCCTTGGCTGGCCTGGAGTGAGGTGAGCACGCCATGAAAGATCAGGCAGCCGCTGAAGGGAAGGCCCCTCCGCAGCACAGTGAGGATGGATGGGGTTGGGGAGTGATGGGGGCGTGTGAGAGGCATGAGAGGCTGGTCAGCCTGTGTGGCGTCTGCTGTGTCCAGGGCCCCGTGGGCTGCGCAGAGCTCGACGTCTGTGCTCTGTGTGCTGCCTTCCTTGTTGGCTACAACGAAATCGCCTTTCCTTTTCTGATAGCGAGTCTTCTCACACGTGCACACCTACTTCCCAGGATCATTCCCATGTGAAGGACAGTAGTGATTTCTAAGAGCATAGACTCTCACATTGTTAAGGAAACCGCCAGCGTGTCCCATGAAACAGCGTTTTGTGAACGGCAAGCTACTCGTCCTATTGCTGAATTCACTTTTTAAAAAAAGAAATAGTTGGGAACTTCCCCCCCAAAACAAAAGCTATTTTAAATGGGGGCCAATGGGAATCATGACTGGAACTAGGGGGCCACCGTGTGGTTAAGTGTCAAAAAGTGAGATCCAGAGGTTTTTTTTTTCCCCCTCACATGTTTCTGCAATTAATCTTTTCATACAAAAAAACAGAACCACCAGACAGGACACCAGAACAAAATTTGCCAAAATTCTGTTCAGAATGTTCAGTTGGCCTTCCACGCTGGAATATTTAAGCCAAAGTAGATGCCTGAACCACTATCATCAGCATCACCTGAGGATGAATTAAAAATATAGGTTTTTAGACCCACCCTAGATCTACTGATTCTGGAACTCTAAGGGTCAGATCAGATCAGATCAGTCGCTCAGTCGTGTCCGACTCTTTGTGACCCCATGAATCACAGCACGCCAGCCCTCTCTGTCCATCACCAACTCCCGGAGTTCACTCAGACTCATGTCCATCGAGTCAGTGATGCCATCCAGCCATCTCATCCTCTGTCGTCCCCTTCTCCTCCTGCCCCCACTCCCTCCCAGCATCAGAGTCTTTTCCAATGAGTCAACTCTTTGCATGAGGTGGCCAAAGTACTGGAGTTTCAGCTTTAGCATCATTCCTTCCAAAGAAATCCCAGGGCTGATCTCCTTCAGAATGGACTGGTTGGATCTCCTTGCAGTCCAAGGGACTCTCAAGAGTCTTCTCCAACACCACAGTTGAAAAGCATCAATTCTTCGGCGCTCAGCCTTCTTCACAGTCCAACTCTCACATCCATACATGACCACAGGAAAAACCATAGCGTTGACTAGATGGACCTTTGTTGGCAAAGTAATGTCTCTGCTTTTGAATATGCTATCTAGGTTGGTCATAACTTTCCTTCCAAGGAGTAAGCGTCTTTTAATTTCATGGCTGCAGTCACCATCTGCAGTGATTTTGGAGCCCAGAAAAATAAAGTCTGACACTATTTCCACTGTTTCCCCATCTATTTCCATGAAGTGGTGGGACCGGATGCCATGATCTTCGTTTTCTGAATGTTGAGCTTTAAGCCAACTTTTTCACTCTCCACTTTCACCTTCATCAAGAGGCTTTTGAGTTCCTCTTCACTTTCTGCCATAAGGGTGGTGTCATCTGCATATCTGAGGTTATTGATATTTCTCCTGGCAATCTTGATTCCAGCTTGTGTTTCTTCCAGTCCAGTGTTTCTCATGATGTACTCTGCATAGAAGTTAAATAAACAGGGTGACAACATACAGCCTTGACATACTCCTTTTCCTATTTGGAACCAGTCTGTTGTTCCATGTCCAGTTCTAACTGTTGCTTCCTGACCTGCATACAAATTTCCCAAGAGGCAGATCAGGTGGTCTGGTATTCCCATCTCTTTCAGAATTTTCCACAGTTTATTGTGATCCACACAGTCAAAGGCTTTGGCATAGTCGATAAAGCAGAAATAGATGTTTTTCTGGAACTCTCTTGCTTTTTCCATTACCCAGCGGATGTTGGCAATTTGATACTCTAAGGGTAGGGACAACCATATGAGTTTTAACAAGCTCCCCAGGTGATTCTGTTACCAGTAATATCTGAGATCCACCAGTTTAGACCAGGTAGGTAGAAGAACATATCCTTGGGCTGTGCTAGCGGTCACAGCTAATTGTTTTATTGATTGCAATTATTGTAGAATTCACTAATTCAATCATTCAGCAACTATTGTATTTCATTCATTTAACACAGATTTATTGCATACTTAAAGAGCAGCAAGAAAGTTCACATGATTGAAGCAGAGCAACCAAGGGGAGAAATGAAAGGAATGAGCTCAGAGAGGCAGGCAGAGGCTGGCCGTGTGAACAGTAGACCATAAGGAGATGTAGTGTGTCATAGGAGCCACTGGAGAGTACAGAGCTGGGAGGAGATATGATAAGATTGTCTTCTTATCAACAGTAACTCCAGCTACAGATAAAGAACTGACAGTGGTGGAAGGAGGGGACAGATAAGGAGCTCAAGGGAGAGTGGTGAGTTGGACTGGGGTGTGGTGGTGGAGATGTTGGCTCTGGATGGATTTTAAAGGTAGTGTCAACAGGATTTACAGATGAATTGGATATGAGATGAGACCAAGGAACATCTAGGATTACCCCAAGGTTTAGTGCCTGAACAAAACTATATTTATTGAGAAATAATTAAGTGCCTACTAAAGATATACTTTGTCTTACAGTTAAAAAAATCTAATGTTTTAGTAGAAAAGACCAATTAAATGAAGATTATGGGTTGTTTCTCCTTCCAACCAATTTACCTAATTCTTTGTTGCAGTCAAAATATTTCATCATCTTTTATAAAAATGTGTTTTAATTTCAGCACATAGCCTTGAATTTCAGATAATACTTCTGTACACTGGTGTTTACAATGAAAGTAGGGATCCTACTTGGGTAATCAAGGGCTATTCTTCATACTAGAAGTAGAAGTAGAACTCCTTTATCAATTTGCTACTTTTGTTCTTCCTGCAGTACAAATTAGCAACAATTATGTGTGCCTGCAAACATACATTTTGATATATAATCCAGTCTTCAGTTCAGTCCCTCAGTCCTGTCTGCTTCTTTGCGACCCCATGAATCACAGCATGCCAGGCCTCCCTGTCCATCACCAACTCCCCGAGTCCACCCAAACCCATGTCCACTGAGTCGGTGATGCCATCCTGCCATCTCATCCTCTGTCATCCCCTTCTCCTCCTGCCCTCAATCATTCCCAGCATCAGGGTCTTTTCAAATGAGTCAGCTCTTCACATCAGGTGGCCAAAGTATTGGAGTTTCAGCTGCAAAACATCAGTCCTTCCAATGAACACCCAGGACTGATATCCCTTAGAATGGACTGGCTGGATCTCCTTGCAGTTCAAGGGACTCTCAAGAGTCTTCTCCAACACCACAGTTGAAAAGCATCAATTCTTCGGCACTCAGCTTTCTTTGAGTCCAACTCTCACATCCATACATGACCGCTGGAAAAACCATATCTTGACTAGATGGACCTTTGTTGGCAAAGTAATGTCTCTGCTTTTTAATATGCTATCTAGGTTGGTCATAACTTTCCTTCCAAGGAGTAAGCGTCTTATAATTTCATGGCTGCAATCACCATCTGCAGTGATTTTGGAGCCCCCCAAAATAAAGTCAGCCACTGTTTCCACTGTTTCCCCATCTATTTCCCATGAAGTGATGGGATGGGATGCCATGATCTTAGTTATCTGAATGCTGAGCTTTAAGCCAACTTTTTCACTCTTCTCTTTCACTTTCATCAAGAGGCTCTTTAGTTCTTCTCTTTCTGCCATAAGGGTGGTGTCATATGCATATCTGAGGTTATTGATATTTCTCCTGGCAATCTTGATTCCAGCTTGTGCTTCCTCCAGTCCAGCATTTCTCATGATGTACTCTGCATGTAAGTTAAATAACCAGGGTGACAATATACAGCCTTGATATACTCCTTTCCCTATTTGGAACCAGTCTGTTGTTCCACGTCCAGTTCTAACTGTTGCTTCCTGACCTGCATACAGATTTCTCAGGAGGCAGGTCAGGGGTCTTGTATTGCCATCTCTTTAAGAATTTTCCACAGTGTGTGGTGATCCACACAGTCAAAGGCTTTGGCATAGTCAATAAAGCAGAAGTAGATGTTTTTCTGGAACTCTCTTGCTTTTTTGATGATCCAGCAGATGTTGGCAATTTGATCTCTGGTTCCTCTGCCTTTTCTAAATCTAGCTGGAACATGTGGAAGTTTACAGTTCACAGACTGGTGAAGCCTGGCTTGGAGAATTTTGAGCATTACTTTGCTAGCGCGTGAGATGAGTTCAATTGTGTAGTAGTTTGAGCATTCTTTGGCATTGCTTTCTTTGGAATTGGAATGAAAACTCACCTTTTCCAGTCCTGTGGCCACTGCTGAGTTTTCCAAATTTGCTGGCATATTGAGTGCAGCACTTTCACAGCATCATCTTTCAGGATTTTAAATAGCTCAACTGGAATTCCATCACCTCTACTAGCTTTGTTCGTAGTGGTGCTTCCTAAGGCCCACTTGACTTCACATTCCAGGATGTCTGGCTCTAGCTGAGTGATCACACCATCGTGATTATCTGGGTCCTGAAGATCTTTTTTGTACAGTTCTTCTGTGTATTCTTGCGACCTCTTCTTAACATCTTCTGCTTCTGTTAGGTCCATATCATTTTCTGTCCTTTATCAAGCCCATCTTTGCATGAAATGTTCCCTTGGTATCTCTAATTTTTCTGAAGCTATCTCTAGTCTTTCCCCTATAATGAAAAGGACATCTTTTTTCGGTGTTAGTTCTAAAAGGTCTTGTAGGTCTTCATAGAACCGTTCAACTTCAGCTTCTTCAGCGTTACTGGTTGGGGCATAGACTTGATTACTGTGATATTGAATGGTTTGCCTTGGAAACGAACAGAGATCAGAAAGCATCACTACGAACAAAGCTAGTGGAGGTGATGGAATTCCAGTTGAGCTATTTAAAATCCTGAAAGATGATGCTGTGAAAGTGCTGCACTCAATATGCCAGCAAATTTGGAAAACTCAGCAGTGGCCACAGGACTGGAAAAGGTCAGTTTTCATTCCAATTCCAAAGAAAGCAATGCCAAAGAATGCTCAAACTACCACACAATTGCACTCATCTCACACACTAGTAAAGTAATGCTCAAAATTCTCCAAGCCAGGCTTCAGCAATATATGAACCATGAACTTCCTGATGTTCAAGCTGGTTTTAGAAAAGGCAGAGGAATCAGAGATCAAATTGCCAACATCCGCTGGATCATGGAAAAAGCAAGAGAGTTCCAGAAAAACATCTACTTCTGCTTTATTGACTATGCCAAAGCCTTTGACTGTGTGGATCACAATAAACTGTGGAAAATTCTGAAAGAGATGGGAATACCAGACCACCTGATCTGCCTCTTGAGAAATTTGTGTGCAGGTCAGGAAGCAACAGTTAGAACTGGACATGGAACAACAGACTGGTTCCAGATAGGAAAAGGAGTATGTCAAGGCTGTATATTGTCACCCTGCTTATTTCACTTATATACAGAGTACATCATAAGAAACACTGGACTGGAAGAAACACAAGCTGGAATCAAGATTGCTGGGAGAAATATCAATAACCTCAGATATGCAGATGACACCACCCTTATGGCAGAAAGTGAAGAGGAACTCAAAAGCCTCTTGATGAAAGTGAAAGTGGAGAGTGAAAAAGTTGGCTTAAAGCTCAACATTCAGAAAACGAAGATCATGGCATCCAATCCCATCAGTTCATGGGAAATAGATGGGGAAACAGTGGAAATAGTGTCAGATTTTATTTTTTGGGCTCCAAAATCACTGCAGATGGTGACTGCAGCCATGAAATTAAAAGACGCTTACTCCTTGGAAGGAAAGTTATGACCAACCTAGATAGCGTATTCAAAAGCAGAGACATTACTTTGCCAACAAAGGTCCATCTAGTCAAGGCTATGGTTTTTCCTGTGGTCATGTATGGATGTGAGAGTTGGACTGTGAAGAAGGCTGAGTGCCGAAGAATTGATGCTTTTCAACTGTGGTGTTGGAGAAGACTCTTGAGAGTCCCGTGGACTGCAAGGAGATCCAACCAGTCCATTCTGAAGGAGATCAGCCCTGGGATTTCTTTGGAAGGAATGACGCTAAAGCTGAAACTCCAGTACTTTGGCCACCTCATTCGAAGAGTTGACTCATTGGAAAAGACTCTGATGCTGGGAGGGAGTGGGGGCAGGAGGAGAAGGGGACGACAGAGGATGAGATGGCTGGATGGCGTCACTGACTCGATGGACGTGAGTCTGGGTGAACTCCGGGAGTTGGTGATGGACAAGGAGGCCTGATGTGCTGCGATTCATGGGGTTGCAAAGAGTCGGACACAACTGAGCGACTGAACTGAACTGAATTAGTCTTTCCCATTCTATTGTTTTCCTCTATTTCTTTGCATTGACCGCTAAGGAGGGATTTCTTATCTCTCCTTGCTATTCTTTGGATCTCTGCATTCAAATGGGTATATCTTCCCTTTTATCCTTTGCCTTTCACTTCTCTTCTTTTCACAGCTATTTGTAAGGCCTCCTCAGACAGCCATTTTGCCTTTCTGCATTTCTTTTTTCTTGGGGATGATATTGATTACTGCCTCCTGTACAATGTAACGAACCTCTGTCCATAGTTCTTCAGGCACTCTGTGTATCAGATCTAATCCCTTGAATCTATTTGTCACTTCCACTGTATAATGCAAGGGGTTTGATTTAGGTCATACCCGAATGGTCTTGTGGTTTTCCCTACTTTCTTCAATTTAAGTCTGAATTTGACAATAAGGAGTTCATGATCTGAGCCACAGTCAGCTCCCAGTCTTGTTTTTGCTAACTGTATAGAGCTTCTCCATCTTTAGCTGCAAAGAATATAATCAATCTGATTTCTGTATTGACCATCTGGTGATATCCATGTGTAGAGTCTTCTCTTGTGTTGTTGGAAGACGGTGTTTGCTATGACCCGTGCGTTCTCTTGGCAAAACTCTATTAGCCTTTGCCCTGCTTCATTCTGTACTCCAAGGCCAAATTTGCCTGTTATTCTCTGTATTTCTTGACTCCCTACTTTTGCATTCCAGTCACCTATAATGAAAAGAACATCTTTTTGGGCTGTTAGTTCTAGAAGGTCTTGTAGGTCTTCATAGAACCGTTCAACTTCAGCTTCTTCAGCGTTACTGGCTGGGGCATAGACTTGGATTACCGTGATGTGGAATGGTTTGCCTTGGAAACAAACAGAGATAGTTCTGTCGTTTTTGAGACTGCATCTGTATTTCGGGCTCTTTTGTTGACTATGATGGCTACTTCATTTCTTCTAAGGGATTCTTGCCCACAGTAGTAGATATAATGGTCATCTGAGTTAAATTCACCCATTCCAGTCCATTTTAGTTAACTGATTCCTAAAATGTCAATGTTCAATCTTGCCATCTCCTGTTTGACCATTTCCAGTTTGCCTTGATTCATGGACCTGACATTCCAGGTTCTATGCAATATTGCTCTTTACAGGATCGGACTTTACTTCCATTACCAGTCACATCCACAACTGGGTATTGTTTATGCTTTGGCTCTGTCTCTTCAGTCTTTCTGGAGTTATTTCTCCACTGATCTCCAATAGTATATTGGGCACCTATCAACCTGAGGAGTTCATCTTTCAGTGTCCTATCTTTTTGCCTTTTCATTTTATTCATGGGATTCTCAAGGCAAGACTACTGAAGTGGTTTGCCATTCCCTTCTCCAGTGGACTGCGTTTTGTCAGAACTCTCCACCATGACCCGTCCATCTTGGGTGGCCCTACATGGCATGGCTCATAGTTTCACTGAGTTAGACAGGCTGTGGTCCATGTGATCAGATTGGTTAGTTTTCTGTGATTGTGGCTTTCAGTCTGTCTGCCCTCTGGTGGAGAAGAATAAGAGGCTTATGGAAACTTCCTGATAGGATAGACTGACTGAGGGGGATACTGAGTCTTGTTCTGATGGGCCAGGCCATGCTCAGTAAATCTTTAATCCAATTTTCTATTGATGGGCAGGGCTGTGTTCCCTCCCTGTTGTTTGACCTGAGACCAAAGTGTGGTGGAGGTAATGAAGATAATGGCGACCTCCTTCAAAAGGTCCCATGCAGGCACTGCTGCATTCAGTGCCCTCAGCCCTGCATCAGGCCATCACCAACCCATGCTTCCACCAGAGACTCCTGGACACTCCTGGGCAAGTCTGGGTCAGTCTCTTGTGGGGTCACTGCCCCTTTCTCCTGGGTCCTGGTGCACATGAGGTTTTATTTGTGCCCTCCAAGAGTTGATTTCCCAGTCCTGTGTAAGTTCTTGTGGCTCTATGGTGGGGTTAATGGCCACCTTCTCCAGGAGGGCTTATGCCATACCCAGGTCTACTGCCCCCAGGGCCTCTGCCCCTGCAGCAGTCCACTGCTGACCTGCACCTCCACAGGAGACACTCAAACACAGTTCTGTCCCAGAGCCAAGGTTTGAGAGACAAGTAATACCTTCCCCCTTTCCTTTCTTCACCATCTCCAGAAACCAAAACTCTTCCCCAAGTAGTGGCCTGGGGGTTCCTGCAGACCCGTTTCCCAGTTACTTCCAAGTGAAGACAAAGGCTGAACTGAAGACTAGGAGCTCTGGAAGCAGACAGACCAGCCAAAGCCCAGCTTTACCTCACTGCTGTGTGACTCTGAGCAGGATTATCATCTTACCCAGGAGAGCAGCATTTCCAAATGGCAGGCCGCCAGCAGGTCCAGAGCCTCACCCCACAGTGTTCATCCTCGGACAGGCACATTCCCTGCCATAAATGTTTCAGTATCTATTTCTAACAGGTAAGGACTCTTAAAAAAAAAAAAATCCCCCCATTTCCATTATTATATCTTTAAAAAAATAGTTTTAAAATATTTCTCTGACTTCTAATCAGAGTTTAAATTTCCAGTCACTTCATAAAATTATAACTTTTATTTATTCATTTACTTGCTTGGCCACTTGGCATGCAAGATCTTTGTTCCCCATCAAGGCATGAAACCTGTGCCCCCTACAGTGGAAGCACAGAGTGAATCCTAACAACTGAGCCACCAGGAAATTCCCAAATTACAACGTTTAAAAGGTTTATTTGATTTAGGATCTATCTCAGGTCCACACGGATACTGATTGATCTGTCCTTAAGTGCCCCATCCCCCTCACCTCTGCCCCATATAATACTTGTTCACCGAAATAAATTTGTTGAACACAACAGGGGTTTTGGCCGGGAGAGTTTCCCACAGTCTGGATTTTGCCAATTACAGCTCTATGGTGGCATCATATATCATATTTCTCTTGCCTCACCTTTGAATTTCTTATAAATTGTGTGTTGGAACTATAGGTGTATTCAGATTCAGGTTCAATGTTTTTGCAAGATAACTTCCTAAGCACTGTAGTAGCAGGAGGTTCTTCATGTCTGGCAGGGTCTTTTGGTTATGACAAGGGATGTTGACACTCAATGCCTAGATCCTTTAATGTATAAGGGCTTATCAAATGGTGATAGTCTAATTCCCCTGTTATACACTGAAACACCTTTCATTTACTATCTGGTTACCCAGAGGTACAGTTCAGAAAAATGAGATAAATACTTGATTCCTTCTATGTACTGGTTTTCAAAGCACAAAATTGACTTCCGAGCATCCTCTAATGAGGAACAATAAACTTCTTTTTAGTAACATTGTTAACGTGTCACTAAATATATTTTAATCCATTGCAGTTTTTATCTTTATTGATGCTGAAATCATCCCATCTTTTGCCAGAGGGAGGCTTCTCAAGTTGGCCCTTGGGTCCTTTGGGGATGACCCAAGTCATCTTTGAAAAACCGCCTTACTCCCTGGAGAATTCCATGGACAGAGGAGCCTAGTGGGCTACAGTCCATGGGGTCACAAAGAGTCGGACATGACTAAGCAACTAACACTTTCACTTTACTCCCTGGTATGATAAGACCTTCCAGGCCCATCTTATATTTCCCAGAGCCAACAATTTCTCCCAGGACTACTGGTTCCTTTTAGTAGGAAATGGTATTTTAAGATGTATTAATCATGCTTGAATTTTATGATACTTTGACATCTTGGGGAGCCTTGGTGACTGGGAGAAGACTGCCTCTCCCAGGGCTAGCTAATTCCAAAAATAACGGCCAACTCCCCTGCAAGTGTACCTCTCACATGCAAACCAAGCAACCCTAAGTCCAAAGCTCCAACCACCACCTTTATCTGTCACACATCAGGCCTGTATTTCCCCTGCCCAAAGTCAACCCAGGGCCAGAACCAGACAACTAGAGACCATCTTAGAACCCAGAGACCACCAACATTGTTCAGACTATTCAATCCTAAACTGTTTATCCTTCTCTGCCTTGCCTTTCCCACAGAAAACACAACAAAGGCTCTGAACCACGCTCTCTCCTCACTCCTTATGCCTTCTGACGAAACCTGGTGTTTCCCCACGTGGCCCAGCATGGTGTGGCATGCCCTGCTCTTGGAAAATGTGAGTAATAAATTCTTTTAATGGCATTACCTCTCTGTGTCATCACTCAGTCACCTCCATGAATTAATATCCTATGGGTATGTTTTAATACAAGGCCACAATCTGGAGGCTAGGAATGCTCATTACTGGTACAGGGTTGGTCATTATTTCTAGGTCTTTTCCATGGACAGAGCTAAGAAACACATTCTGAATTCATCCCAATAGTTCCTGTTCAAAATCAGGACCTTAGGGATTTTACTTGACCCCTTCTGTCTTATACCCATATCCTCTTTCTCCCACACTGAGAAATCTGTCTTCCATTTATACTGGGAGTGACATAATTCCAATTTCACATATTGTATTATTATACTACAACAAATGTACAGCAATCTCAGAATAACACTTCTGCTAGCAAAAATACGATCGTACAGCTTAATATTCATTTACTTTTGGCTATGCTAGGTCTTTGTTGTTGCACGCAGGTTTCCTCTAGTTGTGGCAGGTGGGGGCTGCTGTCCAGTTGCGGGGCATGGGCTTCTCATTGCAGTGACTTGTTGCATAGCATGGGCTTAGTAACTGGTGCACGGCTTCAGTTGCTCCATGTGTGGAATCTTCCCAGACCAGGGATCAAATCCATGCCCCCTGCATTGGCAGGTGAATTCTCAACCACTGGATTACCAGGAAAGTCCACACAGCTTAATAATTTTATTTTGGCCATTCTTTTTTGTCCTGAGAGTATATCCAATCAGGAATGTACCCTTAAATTACTGTTTTTCAGTCATTTAGAAGAGTTCCTCCTCTGGGGAGTTATCCAGTTTGAGTTATCCCCGAAACTGATCTGTTTTACTGCATTTTTTATTTTATGGTTGACTTTAAAATTTTGGATTCTTTGGGATTGCAAAGAATTGGACACGACTGAGCAACTAAAACACACACACACACACTTCATAATTACACATATTATTCACATGGCTCCAAAGTCAAATCTAGATATGAAGTTATGTTCAGAGAAGTCCGACTTTGCTCTCTGTCTTCCTCCTCCCAGAGGACCCTGTTCCCTCTGTCCCATAGGTGCGTGCATGCTCAGTCACTCAGTCATGTCTGACTCTTTGAGACCTCATGGAGCCTACCAGGCTCCTTTGTCCATGGGATTTTCCAGGAAAGAATACTGGACTGGGTTACATGCCCTCCTCGACCCAGGGATCGAACCTGTACCTCCTGCATCAGCAGATGGATTCTTTACTGCTAAGCCACTGGGAAGCCCCATCCCCATGGGTAACCATTTTTAAATTTTATTGGTTATTTTTCCATCACTTGGCTTTTAAATATAAGTGTGTGTGTGTATATATATGTAATCTATACATTTATGTATTTAATATTTTATACATTTTTTTATGGTTGTACACCTTTCTCTACCTTGCTTTTTTCTCACTTCACCATACATACTGGAGACCACACCATGGTAGCATTTAGACATATTCTTTATTTCTTTCAGGTGGATAGCTGCCAACTGTAATTGAGTTTTTGGTTTACCATGTGCCAGGCACTGTGCTGAGTGGCTTACACAGATTATCCCATTTAATCCTCAGAACAACCCAGTGAGGCTGGCACTACTACAATTACCATTTTACAAATGAGAAATTAAAATTAAGAGATTGGTCACCCAGCCGAAAAGCAGTGAATACTTTTTTAGGATAGAAACCGGAAATGGGTAAACTTTAGGCCAACATTATCCATGTATTTCCTTGTCTCTTGTGCTTAGTCGCTCAGTCACGTTTGATTCTTTGCGGCCCCATGGACTGTAGCCCACCAGGCTCCCCTGTCCATGGGGATTCTCCAGGCAAGAATACTGGGGTGGATTGCTGTACTTTCCTCCAGGGGATCTTTCCAATCCAGGGATCGAACCCAGGTCTCCTGCATTGCGGGCAGATTCTTTACTATCTAAGCCACCAGAGAAGCCCATCTTTCTCTCTAGTTAGACATAAAGATAGAGAAGTTAGACATAAAGATAGAGAGACCATTTATACAGTGAATTTGTAGACATCAGTGCCCCAAAATACTTAGAGGTCCTGAATGACTTGTAAACAAGAATTCATGGAGAAGTTTCCATGGATTCAGGGGGCCTCTCAGGCAGGCACAAAATTTAGATAGACATAGATCCATAAAGTAACTTGAAAACCATTTTAAATCTTTTCTGGCATGTGAAAAAAAGTGACCAATCTATTGTGTAGATTAATTATATATCTAAATGAGGTAACTTGGAATCAATGAGAAATCAAAGTAGATAAAAGTCATTGTGGAATTGTCAGATCTTCAGACACAAAATGAGAGGTGTGTCTACGGACATGCTCCACCTTATTCTCCACTGTGTTGTTGTTCTTTGTTTTCTCATAGGAGAGTCTCTTTCTGCCATCAGCTGTAGCTAGCCCCCACCCCAGGGCAGGTGCCAACTGCAGAGAAAGAGTGCAGCAAATGGCTGGTGGGGCTAAGAAGATACCGCCAAATGGTGTATGTCCCAGGCCTTGTAATGCTTTGTCTCCTAGTTATTTGTATGATTCAGTTCAGTTCAGTTCAGTTTAGTCGCTCAGTCGTGTCCGACTCTTTGCGACCCCATGAATTGCAGCACGCCAGGCCTCCCTGTCCATCACCAACTCCCGGAGTTTACTCAAACTCATATCCATCGAGTCAATGATGCCATAGAGTCAGTGATGCCATCCAGCCATCTCATCCTCTGTCGTCCCCTTCTCCTCCTGCCCCCAATCCCTCCCAGCATCAGAGTCTTTTCCAATGAGTCAGCTCTTCACATGAGGTGGCCAAAGTACTGGAGTTTCAGCTTTAGCATCAGTCCTTCCAATGAACACCCTGGACTGATCTCCTTTAGAATGGACTGGTTGGATCTCCTTGCAGTCCTAGGGACTCTCAAGAGTCTTCTCCAACACCACATTTCAAAAGCATCAATTCTTCGGCAGTCAGCTTTCTTCACAGTCCAACTCTCACATCCATACATGACCACTGGAAAAACCATAGCCTTGACTAGATGGACCTTTGTTGGCAAAGTAATGTCTCTGCTTTTGAATATGCTGTCTAGGTTGGTCATAACTTTCCTTCCAAGGAGTAAGCATCTTTTAATTTCATGGCTGCAGTCACCATCTGCAGTGATTTTGGAGTCCAAAAAAATAAAGTCTGACACTGTTTCCCCTGTTTCCCCATCTATTTTCTATGAAGTGATGGGACCGGATGCCATGATCTTAGTTTTCTGAATGTTGAGCTTTAAGCCAACTTTTCACTCTCCTTTTTCACTTTCATCAAGAGGCTTTTTAGTTCCTCTTCACTTTTATTCCCACCTTAAGAGATTGTTGGGAAATTTAGGCAGGCCCTCATACACTTGCTTCTGTAAACCTTCCCCCATCTCTGTGTAGCTAGTGGATCAGGGCGGGCACTTGACCCAAAGGAAGCCAATTACTCTTGTTGGAATTTGCAGTTAGGACCTGAGATGTGTTGAGGCCTCTGCTGGATACTCCAGATTCCCACCTCCATCAGCACGGCTCTGTTCAGGCCAGCTGCTGAGGAGTTCCTCTGCTTTCTTCTTTCACCTCCTACCACCCATTAATAAGTCACTCCTGCTGATTTTACCTCTAAACTAGATCTCAGATTCACTTGGTTCTTCCACCCCACTGTTGGCACCTATCTCTCTGCCATCTCTCACCTGGACAGTTGCAGCAGGTTCCAGATTCATGTCCCCTTTTTCTTGCGTGATCTTCAGATATGGGTTGGAGTAAGGCTCACTTCTGCTTAAAGTCCTTCAGTGGCTCCTCTCTGCACCCAGAACAGAATCCACACCCTTATCCAGGAACCCTTGCCACCTCTCCTGCCTCATCCCTGCAGCTGTGCCCCTTGCCCACCTCATTCCATCCACTGGCCTCGTATAGGTTCCCCATGCACCTGGTGCTTACCCACTCACAAGCCTGTGCCCATCTGGATGCCTGGAGCTCATGATCTCCCTGTCCTTGTTGGTTCCTCATCTCTCTGCTGCTGCTGCTAAGTCACTTCAGTCGTGTCCAACTCTGTGTGACCCCATAGACAGCAGCCCACCAGGCTTCCCCGTCCCTGGGATTCTCTAGGCAAGAACACTGGAGTGGGTTGCCATTGCCTTCTCCAGTGCATGAAAGTGAAAAGTGAAAGGGAAGCCGCTCAGTCATGTCCGACTCTTCGCGACCCCATGAACTGCAGCCCACCAGGCTCCTCCATCTATGGGATTCTCCAGGCAAGAGTACTGGAGTGAGGTGCCTTTCTCACTAATGTCACCTCCTCCGAGGAGCTTTCTCTGACCACACAATCTGAAGTTTTTCTCTCAACACCTCATTTGTCTCTTTTCTGGCACTTAGCATAATGTTTAATTATTTTTTATTTGTGTATTTAATTGTCTCCCTGGCTCAGTGGTAAAGAATCTGCCTCCTGATGCAGGAGACTCGGGTTTGATCCCTGGGTCAGGAAGATCCCCTGGAAAAGAAAGTGTTAACCCACTCCACTGTTCTTGCCTGGGAAATCCCATGGACCAGGGATCCAGGCGGGCTACAGTCCACAGGGTCTCAAAAAGTCAGACATGACTTAACAACAACCACTTTTGAAAGGGATAATGGGATTTAAAACTAAAGTTGCTGTTTGGATTATAACTCATAAATCCATCTTTTTTCAACTTACAGTTAGATTAATAATGCTGATAACAGTTTGCTTCCTATTAATAAGGCATTTTCTTTTCTCCAGATAATAGAGGTTTACTGTCCATTAACACTTTACAGGGAAGATCTGTGCCTTCAGTCAGATTTGCCCTTTTCAAATGGGTCAGTGTTCTCATTTTTTGGTTTTGTTTTTGTTTATTTGTTTTAAAGAAATGAAGGGTAGGGAAGAGCTTTGGTAGAAAGTTCCAGGAAATCGCTTGAGTTCTGTTAAATGTTCTCTGTTTTCTAAGTGCATTTTCAGAAACAAAAAGTACTTCAAGCCCTTAGGGAACTGAGTTTTGCAGCTGACTCTGCACCTGGTCAGATATATCAGTCAGCATCCTGGAAGGAAAACTTCCCTTGATTAGGTCAAGGCCTAAACCCCTATAGTGGTACCCCTATATCCTCCCACCAAGCTGAGTCCCCCACTATACAAGTCAGGATGCTTCTAAAAGGCAGAGTCCAGTACAGGGAAGATGCTCCATAGATGTTTGGCAGATCAATACTGTACTCCCACCCCATTAGTATGGGCTCCCCTGGTGGCTCAGTGGTAAAGAATCCACCTTTAATGTAGGAGATGTGAGTTCGAGCCCTGGGTTGGGAATATCCCCTGGAGAAGGAAATGGCAACCCACTCCAGTATTCTTGCCTGGAAAATCCCATGGACAGAGGAGCCTGGCAGGCTACCGTCCATGGGGTCGCAAAAGAGTCCCACACTACTGAGAGACTTCACTCACTGGGGGAGCTTTTTGCACTGAATAGACTCCACCTTATGGCCATCTTTGAGAACTGCACCACTGCCCAAGGGCAGCAGAATCATCACCCCTTCTTTTGTAGTTCTTATACCTCTTGATGTCGTTTAGTCACTGAGACCTGTCTGACTCTTTTGTGACCCCATGGACTGCAACCGTGAAGCTCCTCTGTCCATGGGATTTCCCAGGCAAGAAAACTGGAGTGGGTTGCCATTTCCTTGTCTAGAGTATCTTTCCGACTCAGGGACTGAACCCACATCTCCTGCATTGCTGGCAGATTAGCCATCAGGGAAGCCCTCACATATTTCTAGGTCTCTTTAAAAATCCCATGGGCGGAGGAGCCTGGTAGGCTACAGTCCATGGGGTCACAGAGTCGGACACGACTGAGCGACTTCACTTTCACTTCACTTTAAAAAGTACACCATGATAGGACTTCTCTGGCAGTCCAGTGGTTAAGATTCTGTGTGTGCTTCCACTGCAGGGGACTCGGGCTCCATCTCTGGTCAGGGAACTAAGATCCTATATTCTGCACATCTCCTCCCCCACCCTCACCCCCAAAAGTACACCCAGTCTACTGCATGGAATCTCATGCAGACATCTTAAAAACAATTTCTCTCAAACCATATATATTCTTTATTCTCCAAGTCTCTACATCTTCTTCTATCTATATAATTGGTTTTCTTTAATTTCTTCAAAGCCACAATAGGACAGTGCTTTAAAAATGCTTTCACATTTAATCCTTTCAGTAGTCCTGGAGACTGATGTATATTACTATGACCATTTCACAAGTGAGGAAATCTAGGAATGTGGGCTCAAGAGTTTTCAGTAACTTGCCCAAGGCCACACAGCTAATTAGGGATGTGGCGGGGCGGGGTGGGGGTGGAATTTGAACTAGGTCAATTAAATACGTAACCCAGACTTTCCAGCAGACTTCACTGCCCCCTGATTAATAGGATTTTCATCTACCCACATTTTGAAATTGGAAAATAGTAAAATGCTCTTTGTTACTCTATCTCTCCTTCACAGATAGGCAGAGAAGGTTTACTGATACCACCTCCTAAATGACGCTAGAATTTGTCCCTTCCTTTTTCCCCACTGCTATAATCTTACTTTGGTCCTTCCTCACATCTCATGTAAAATACTACAATAGCCTTCTAACAAGTTTCCATTCCCCGCCCCTCCATCCCCACCCCACTGGGGAAAGGTCCTAGTGGGGTGTTTTTTTTGGGGGGGGGCTGCCCTGCATCTTAGTTATGGCATGTGAACTCTTAGTTGCAACATTTGGGATCTAGTTTCCTGACCAGGAATTGAACCCGTGCCGCTATGGCTCAGATGATAAAGAATCTGCCTGCAATGCAGGAGACCCAGGTTCAGGAAGATCCCCTGGAGAAGGGAATGGCTACCCATGCCAGTATTCTTGGCTGGAGAATTCCATGGACAGAGGAGCCTGGCAGGCTATAGTCCGTGGGGTTGTAAAAGAGTCGGACTTGACTGAGCAACTAATACTAACTAACCCCTGCACTGGGAATGTGCAGTTTTAGCCACCAGACTACCAGGGAAGTCCCGGTCCTAGTTTTAAATTCTAAATCTGAAAAGTCACAGACCATCCAGAGGACATTTAAGCCATATATACCAAGAGCCTTAAAAATGACTGTACCCTTTCAATCAGTAATTCTTCTACTTCTGTGAAACTACCTTTCACAAAGAATCTGGTGGGTGGAGAAAGCTTAAGTGCACAAAGATGATCAGGGCAGTATTACTGATGTAGTACATTCATCCCCTCCAAGTTTTTAAAAACTCCATTATGGAATAAAGTATCAAGTTATATCAAGTTACTTTCAACTCCCAACAATAAGAAAATCTGTCTCATGCCATCTTTGGGAGGTCCTTGTTAGACTGTGGTTATGAGTCCTCCCTGGTCATTGCCAAGGCCCCCAGTCTCCATTTACCTGGTTCTCTCAGGTCTGTTGTTGTTTGTTAAGTCTCTCATTGTGTCCAACTCTTTGTGACCCCATAGACTACAGCCTGCCAGGCTTCCGCCTGCCAGGCTTCCCTGTCCTCCACCATCTCCCAGGGTTTGCTCAAACTCACGTCCATTGGGTCGATGATGCCATCCAACCACCTCAACCTCTGTCATCCCCTTCTCCTTCTGCTCTCAATCTTTCCCAGCATCAGGATCTTTTCCAATGAGTTGGCTCTTCTCATTAGGTGGCCAAAGTACTGGAGCTTCAGCATCAGTCCTCCCAAGGAATATTCAGCGTTGATCTCCTTTAGGATTGACTGGTTTTATCTCCTTCCAGTCCAAGGGACTCTCAAGAGTCTCCGCCAGCACCACAGTTCAAAAGCATCAATTCTTCAGCGCTGTGTTCTTTATGGTGTAACTATCACATCTGCACATGACTACTGGAAAAACCATAGCTTTGACAATCTGGACCTTTGTCAGCAAAGTGATGTCTCTGTTTTTTAATATGTCTAGGTTTGTCATAGCTTTTCTTTCAAGGAGCAAGCGTCTTTTAAACTTCACAGTCAGCTGTCCTCAGTGACTTTCGAGCCCAAGAAAATAAAGTCTGTCACTGTCTCCACTTTTTCCCCATCTATTAGCCATGAAGTGATGGGACTGGATGCCATGATCTTAGGTTTTTGAATGTTGAGTTTTAAGCCCGCTTTTTCACTCTCCTCTTTCACCCTCATCAAGAGGCTCTTTAGTTCTTCGGTCTAACAGCCACTAGCTTCCATGTCACCCTCAGGGCATGTGGAAGTTTGGTGAGGTTGGAGACACCTCACTGTTCCCTCTGAGGTCTGGCCAGGCCCTGAGAGGAGGGGGTAAGGAGTTGTCAGGGAGGAGAGCGTAGGTCCTGGCTGTCGCAGGAGCCTGGACCCTTACCCTGGCCAGAGGACATCTTTAATTTTGGAGAAAATCCACAAGTCCCTCAGCTCAGGTTTCCCTCAGAGCCATTTCCTGTCTCTTCTCCCCACTGTACACTCAGTCACCTCAGTGGGGTAGACTTTGAAAACAAAGCCAGGAAGGGAATGTTTTTCAGCTGCTTCTTTCATGTCACCACAAACCTCCCCTGAGAAAAGTAAACACAGGGCCTGCTACCTGCTTGAGGAAGGGGAAGAGGGCAAAATGGTTGAAAAATAGATATATTACAACAATAACCCTCTGCTTTTCCAGTCTCTTCCATGCCTGTGGAAATCTCTTTCCTGTCTGTAGCTTTTGTTATTTCACATTTGTTGATCTAAAACAAATAGACGGGGACTTCCTTGGCACTCCAGTCTAGTGCTTAGGACTTTGCCTTCCAATGCAGGGGGTATGTGTTCACTCCCTGGTGGGGGAGCTAAGATCCCACATGCCTCCTGGCCCTAAAACCAAAACATAAAAAAGAAACAATATTGTAACAAATTAAATAAAGATTTTTCAAAACAGGCCACATTTTTCAAAAACTTTTAAAAAATAGACTGCCAGATATTTCTCCAGTAAAGATGGGTTTATTTGGGATCAACTGAAATTTGAAAGGCAGGGGTCTTCAACTCTGTCATGCAAATTCCCCACCTTAAGGGAAGAAGATTGTTTTTCAGAGGGGCAAAGGCACGGGAGAGTGCTGTAGTAAACAGAGTCCTTGACTTTTCCTTGCCAGGAAAGAAAAGGTGTCTTTTCTTCTTTCTGCTGGGCTCTGCTATGGTTGCAGGGCATGAGTCAGCCCCCATTCTGGTGTCTAAACTCTATTTACTTGAGGTTTCTGCTTAATAATCTTAACATATCTCTATGTCATTTTCACCTCCAGCTCTGACTTCTGAACTTCCTCTATATGTCTCCAACTAACCACAAATCAGCACCACTAGACACCTCACCTTCACTTTATGTCCAAAGTTAACCATTTCCCCCAAGTCAGCTTTCTCTGTGCATGTCTCCTTTCTGTCAGTGAGATGGAGTACACAGGCCAAGTGAAGTTCCTTCCCTGACGCTACACCCTCCTAGAAGCCTCAAGACGCCTGCTGGCACCCCCGGTTTAGCAGCTCTTTTGTAGAAGTTGTTCCATCTGGTACCACTTCAGAGGCGAATGAATGGACTGTTACCGCCAAATAAAAATTGTCAGTCGCCCTCTGATTCTACAAGAATGAAGTCATTGGCCACTGCAGTCTCTGACTTTCAGCACATCCTTCAAGTTCAGGGTGGGCATTAGGAATGAAGCACTCTGTGCTCTGGGAAAAATTGGCAGGACAGGCCTTCAGTTAGATATTTTCAGGAGGAGTTTTCATGAGCCCAATTTCTGACATCTCATACCTAGAAAAGCACTAAAATCGTTACCAGAGACATCTGTCCCTCCTGACTGAAGCAACCTTCTGCCAAAATGTGTGCTTAAGTACAAGTGACCCCTTCACTAAGCTCACATATGTCCTGACTTCCTCCCCCACCTCTTCAGAGCAGTGCCTCAGAGCTCTCCGAGAGGCTGTTTCCCAGGCTAGCGTCCTCATTTTGCCCTAAATAAAACTGAACTCACGATTCTCACATTGTGCAGGTTTCCCCAGTGGCTCAGTGGCAAAGAATCTACCTGAAATGTAGGAGATATGGGTTCCATTCCTGGGTCAGGAAGATCCCCTGAAAAGGGAATGGCAACCCACTCCAGTAAGCTTGCCTGGGAAATCCTATGGACAGAGGAGCCTAGCAGGCTGTAGTCTGTGGGGTTCAAAGAGTCGGACACAACTGAGCATGCACACAAGCAAGCATATACCAGTTTTAAAAATGGGGAGTATAGACTCTATTTGTATCTCCCTTCTTGCTGTATTTACAAATGTAAAGTTTTCAGTGATTTTTAAGAGATTTTCATCCTCTTTCTCTTCATTATTGCATTTAAAATATATCAGTGATAGTTAACTCCAAAATTTAGTCTACGTATTACATGGAGATAGGATACTGATGAAGATTTAGAAGATGAATGTGTTGCCAACCTGGACTCTAATCAATAGACCCTGCTAAGAGGACAGAGGAGGAATTCAGGCAAGGCTTTATGGGGACCAGTGCTGTAGCATGAGGGAGTAAAGGCAAGTTAAAAGTTCCCTTGCTCACTCCCCGAAGGGGGCGAGCTGGTTCCTTAAGTGGGGTGAGGGGAGGGGTGGATCTGTGGGGGCCAGAAGGGGTTTGAGTGGTCTGCCCACCCCCTTTGTGGTGCTCTGTGCAGGCATCATGCATGGCACCCTGCTTTTGCTCCAGGAACCTCAGAAGTGGCAGTTGGGTTTTGGCCTTTTTGTATCTTTTTGTTCATGGTTTGAGCCACCTGCTCACGCATGCAGTTATTTTTAGTCCCTTATAGTTTCTTTGTATTTTGTTGCTTGAGGAGATGTCCAGGTGCAAGCACTGCAGTAGAGGGTCCCAGGTGCCAGCCTGTCTCAAATGGACCATCACCTGCAGACTTGGCCCTGGGACCAGATACAATGACTGCTGAGCCTTCGAACTGTTCTCCTGGGGACAGGCATGAGGACATTTTGTTGCTGTAGGAGACATGGTTGCATTGTGCAGCCTCAGAGATGGACTATAGTGGAGGTCCTTTTGGCCACCAGGACCTGAATATCCTTCTGATTTGGAGTGATCCCCTCTCCTCTGAGTCTTAGATTGAGGTTGGGCCCCTCTCCCACACTAGAAGCCAAATGATCCAGCACAAACCATGACAGAAACCAGAACTCTCCTTGCCTAATGATAGTTAGAACACAGGAATATGACCTACAGTTAGAAAGTCAATAGTCCTGCCCAAAACTTGAATCTTTAATGAATACCTAACATCACAGAAGAGTTGGAAAATAATTCATGGTGGCACTGAAAAGTGCAGACATGCATCCTAACCAGAGTGGCTGGAGCAGTGTGGCTTGGGCTGAGTATCTTGCTCCCCAGTCTTACTGGATTTTTACCATTTCCAGACCTGGTCGCCTAGCTTTTCTGATATAAGCAACAAAACCATGTACATTTCTAGATTTATTTTGCTTAAGCTTAGAGGCACCATAGGTAAGAAACTGTCTCTCTCTCAGCCTCATTCTTTAAAATCCCAGACAGTGATTCAGGCCATCTCAGGTTGGGTCACACCTTTGTGAAGAGGAAGGAGATTATAGTTGGCCAGCCCTGGGCTCCATGCCTTCTTGTTCTCTATCCTTCCTGCCTTGGGAGGCGAGAAATGTGATTCCCCTAAAGATTCATCTGATCCAAGGGATTTCAGACAACTCCTCAAAGGAAAGATTACTTCTCAGACAAAAGCAAAAGATGCTCACAACACATAATTACAGGAAATCATAGCTAAAAGGTGGCACAGTGGTAAAGAATCCACCTGCCAGTGCAGGAGATACAGGAGACACGGGTTCGATCCTTGGATGGGGCAGATCCTCTGGAGAAGGAAATGGCAACCCACTCCAGGATGCTTGCCTGGAAAATCTGAGGACCCTGGCAGGCTACAGTCTGTGGGGTTGGAGTCGGACACAACTGAGTGACTGAGCATGGATGTGAACGTTGCTGAAAGGAACCTCAGGAGTCATCCATCCTACACCCTCTTACAGACAAGGATACCATACAGGGTTGAAAATTATGAAGGCTAGGCACAAGGTACACACAATGGTGCAGAGTTGAAAGGAGGAAGAGGGCACATCTGGTTGAGGAGATCGAGGTGGGATTTGATCTGGGACCTGACATACAACAGGGGTACTGGGCTGGTGTTTTGCTAACTTCAGAATTACTTTTCCGCTCATAGTCTGCTTATTTCAAATTCCACCTCCCATAACTTCCTTGGCTTTTTGAGAACTTACTCATTTGCCCTTGATTTTGTTTTCAAATTCCCTTCACTTGTATTTGGTACCCTGATTCTATCCTCGACCTGGTTACCTGTTTGACTTGGTTCATTGTCTGTCCAGCTGGTTGTCCTGGCTAGGAAAGCCCCAAGTCTCAACCAGTGGGACTGGATGACGGCCCCAGAGGACTTCTGTGTATTCAGAGAAGACCAAGGGCCACAAACAAAAACATCTTCCAGTGTCAGGCTGGCTGTTACTTAATACAGAAGTGGTGCTTATGGGATTTAAATTTCTTATCTAAAAAGCAAAAGCAAATAAAATCAATGTGTTGCCCAAGTAAAACCAAGAAACCATGTGGGCTAGTTTCTTCTCTGTCAAAATTTATGACTCTTGGATTAGCAGAACCCCCAGCTATCATTGCAGGTTCTGGAAAACCCAATAAGTTTTTATCTGGTAACCTGTCTGAGGCCAAAGAGTTTAATGGTAAAGAATGTGTGCTCTGGAATTCAAGTTGCCCACAGCGGGGGTTCAGACATTTACAGATCTGTTTGATGAATTGGTGAGACATTCAAGGTAAGCCAGATTGCTCAAGTGCTGCTGGGTAAACGTATCAGAACACAGGACGGGTCTGACACAGATTACCAGGTGATCCCTTCCCCATTCCAGGCCGGTGGTAGTTCTTTTATACCCCAGGATTCGCTCAGCAGTACCAGCTGTGCAACTAAGCCCCCAGGCCTCATGCTAGCTGGAGGAGAGGTGGAGGTGGTGGAAAAGGATGTGCATCGTGGATGCACTTCCCCTCAAATTCCATCACCGGTTTCCCATCCGAACGGGCGGCTCAGAGAGCCGCTAAGCAGCTCCTGGTTCATTTATTCACAAGCCTCCCATCCTTCCCGAGCCTGCCTAAGGATCCACCTAAAGCTGTCCCCAACCACCAGGCCGGGGGGACCTTGCCGTCTTCCGGCGCTCGAGCGCTGTGGCACCTGTTCAGACCTCGGTCACAAGCCTAATTGTTTAGATGCGAATGTAAACAGACGCACGAAGACTGGGTCCGCCTCTCTGGCGGCGGAGCGCCAGAAACACTACCAGGAGCTTTGCCCAAAATGAATGGAAATGAACGGGTGCATGACTTGGGCTGCAGCCTACTAGCTAAAACAGAGCCCGAGAGCACCCACCGTTCCTCGCGGCCGGGGACTACGCGCCCTTTCACTACCCTCTTTCATCCAGGACACTAGAACGTGAGCCGCCAGCGCGGAAGGCGAGGAAGGACAGCCGACCGAAGAAGCGCCGGCTACCCATAGGCCAAGGCGGTACCAGGGGTGGGCTGTTCTTGCAGGAGCGGGTCGTGCATTGGTCGAGCCTCCGGCCTAAGTGCTGGGATTGGTCGCGCCTCTCCGAAGGCGCCCTCCGCGCGGAGGCGGGGTGGCGGAGGGCGTGACCGGCGCTCGGTCCCGCCCCAGGCGTTCAGGAGTCCGGCGGGAGGGCCTCTGTGTCCACCTGGGATTCCGTCTTCGCAGCTGCCGCATGCGACTGCCGACGCCGCCGGCTCGTTCGGGGAGTCCGAAGGGTTCCGGACGCGGTAGGTAGCAACCGGCTGGTGCACAGGCGCGGAGCTCTGGGGGCTGCGGCCCGGCCCCCTCGCTCTGCGGGGGCGGGCCGCGGGGCCTTGCGTCCCCTTCCTCTAAGGGCGCCGAGGCTTTAAGGGGCCGGGGGCGCCTCGTGCCTGAGCGTCCATTTTGCAGGCGGAACGGCGGGTGAGAGTAGCTGCCGGGAGTCGGGACGCGGAGGCGGGAGGCCGTCGTTGGAAAAGCCTGAGCGCGGCGAAATCGGGCCGCGGGAGCGAGCGTGTCCGGGCATCCTCCCGTCCGAGCAGCTGCGCCGCGTTGCTGCCCCGGCTTCAGAGGACTCTCTCTCCTTCGCGGCCTCGCCTCGGGCGTGTCTTGTTTATTACCCTGCGCGCTCGCCCTGCCCAGGTGCTCCGGGAGCTAGGGGCTCGAGCTGCTCCTGGATCCGGGCTGCCGTAGTGACCCTCTCTCACCCGCTCAGGGTCATTCCGGCTATTAAGATGGAGACGAACGATGCCTTCTGGTCGCTTTGAATGCGGCAGCCCCCAGTGTCGAGGAGAAAATGCAATTCGTCTCACATGTTTTGCCTGGAAAGGCCACCCTTTCCAACTGTCATCATTAGAATGGTTCTCAGCCCAGGGGCACAAGTCCAAAACCTGTTTCAGGCCCTTTATAATTATTGGGCTGGGTTTGGTGTATTGTTTGTAATAAAAATGGAACGGAAACCAGCCAGTGCCACAGCAGATTTGGACCTCACTGGGAGTTTACTGGAGGAGGGTGGGGAGGGCGGACACGAAGATAGATGACATTCATAAAAACCCTTATGTTCCTAGACCTAGGATGTGAAGGTTGTTGTTAAAATAATGCATAACACAGTGTTTTGGGTCAAGAAATCAACGGTACAAGGCTTGATTAAGAGGTTGAGGTAACAACAAAATTCTGTAAAGCAATTATCCTTCGATAAAAAAAAAAAAAGAAAAAAGTAGAGGTCATTCTTGTTCCTTCCACCACCTGGGTCAATCAGTTCTGAGTCTCCTGCTGCAGAAAAGAGCAAATAACTCAGGTTTCACCTCTTCTGGAAAGCTTTTTAAAGGTCTTTCCCTACCCCTCAACTAATAATCACTCCCTACTTTGGTCTGCCTTCTGTAGCCTCTGTCTTTATACATCACACTATATTGTGGTTTCCCCAGCCCCTAGGACAGTGCTTGGAACACAGAAGACACTCAGTGGCTGAAGGAAGCCAAAAGAAAGCAAAAAATCAGTAGTGTAGCCAAAAGTCGACAAAAACTTTAATTCTATTAACATGTTGGGCCAGCTGTTTGTACAGGTGAGGAAAGCAGTTGAGCTGTGGCTCTCAAGTCAAATCCCATGACTTGAGCTCAATGTTGTTACTAACTTTGCATAAGTTAGGTAACTTCTTCATGCCTCAGTTTCCTCAGTTAAATGGGAGTGACAACAGTACCTACTTCCTGATTTCTGAGGATTAAATAAAATATTGAAATAAAGTGCTTGGCATAGTTCCCTGGCACAAGGAAAATGTTCCTTAGCTGTTAACACTTGTTAGGATAAAAATAAACATATTTGAGCAGATTCACTAATACTAAACATCTATATAGTATTTAACCCTCAGGTTCTGTCTGCCTTTTGGTCCTTATCTGTTCCTTGATTTTAAAAATATTCCTTAAGCCATTCAAGATCCCCCCCCCCCCGCCCCCACTGTAAAAGTATTCCATGGAAGATTACTGTTTATGCATTTAAAGTACCGTCACCCACTGGAGATTGATGGAGTGCCAAATAACAATTTGGCCAAGTATTGCAGTAATACTTGATGCACTCTTCATGTGGTCTGTTACTGAAATGGTCATATAAAAGCAGAGGAGAGGGAGGCTGTGTGGCTGACAAAGTTGGTTCAGATGGAAGTGGACTTGAGATGTTGTCTCTCTTTTTAACTTAAATCTGTTTTCATGAAAAAACTCCCTCCTGTCTTGAAAGTTGTTCACAAACGTTGTGAACACTGGAAGAAGTCTTCTAGTAGCTCTGAATCTATTTGCTAGACCTTGAGGTGGCAGATGTACCCCCTAGGGGGAGGTTGCCTCACTTCCAGGTTTTCCTGTACCACTTTCTGGTCACAGGAAACAGGCTAAATTGTCTATTTCCTGCCAGCTGTAGGTCCCCTTGGTATGTCAGTTTCTCTTAAATTACTTGGAATCTCCAAAACAAAGACCCTGTCTCCTCTCACTTATAAGGATCACAGGAGAATTCTGGTCTCTCACTGTGCTTTTAGTGTAGCTATATGAATCTGGAATCCTTTTTAGGAAATACTGTTCTTTCTCAAGATGCCCTCCAGTTGTGACATCCTGTCATTAACCATTAGGAAACCTGCCACAAGGTGTGAGCTTTTCCTAGTGTCCTGTTGGAAGAACCTTAAGGACTGCTGCTGCTAAGTTGCTTCAGTCGTGTCTGACTCTATGCGACCCCATAGACAGCAGCCCACCAAGGCTCCCCCGTCCCTGGGATTCTCCAGGCAAGAACACTGGGGTGGGTTGCCATTTCCTTCTCCAATGCATGAAAGTGAAAAGTGAAAGTGAAGTCGCTCAGTCGTGTCCAACTCTTCGCGACCCCATGGACCCCAGCCCACCAGGCTCCTCCGTCCATGGGATTTTCCAGGCAAGAGTACTGGAGTGGGGTGCCATTGCCTTCTCTGGACCTTAAGGACAGGGACCGTAAATTTCCTACTTTTATCTGCCTTGCATGAAGTGGGTGCTTGATGAATGGTTGGAAAGCTATTGTATTTCCCTTTCAGGATGCTGAAACAGGCTTACTAACTTGGTGGTTCTGAAACATTACTATGCCTACCAACCACCTGGAGAGCTTGCTAAGATGCAGATTCTGATCCCAGAGCTCTGGGGTGGTGCCTGGGAATCTGCATTCCCAGCAAGCTCTGAGGTGATGCAGGTGCTGCTTTTCCATGGACAACACTTTGAGTAGAAAGGTACTAACATAAGTATCTACATTTGATTTTTAGACGTACTGGTAAACAGGCTTTGTTTTCTTCTGGCATTTGATGAAGTGTTGGATTTAGAGCTTTTTTAAAAAAAAAATCTGTTTTTAACACTTCCTCTATTTTGTTCCAAAAATTGTTCGAGTAATCGTTCCAAAATCATTTCCGTGTAACAAGATTTTTAATAAAAGTGATTGAGACGGATCAGGTGAAAAATACCAAAGTTGAATGCCTCTCTGGCCTCTGGATTTTACTTGCATGAGACTACTGATTTGGTTCTGAGCTTCCAAGCAGCAAGAGCAAAGAGGAGAATTTTTTTTAAATCAGTTTTGCCAGTACCTATATAAAGTAAAGAGTAAACTGGCTACTCAGTGAAATCGCAGTGTCTTGTTATAGAGACTTGAGAATTTTTCTCCAAAGAGAAACGTTCTTAATGGCACCTCCCGAATATCAGTCAGTTTCTTATCAGTCTTCACATCTTGTGGCCCGACGGACTCATAGAAAACTGTGAGTACAGTAAAAGCAGTGGCCGGTGGAGCTGCAGCCATGTGGTCCAGGGCCAGCTTCTTTAGACAGTAGGAATGATTTGTGTTATGGGGCAGATGTTTTTTTGACCTTGCTCTTTGGTGGGAACAGAGTAATGTTAGCTACTCTTTGATGTCCAACTCTTTGCAAACCCCATGGACTATATCCGCCAAGCTCCTCTGTCCATGGGATTCTCCTGTTAAGAATACTGTAGTGGGTTGCCATTCCCTTCTCCAGAGGATATTCCCGACCCAGGGATCGAACCCAGGTCTCTGGCGTTGCAGGCAGATTCTTTACCGTTTGATCTACAGGGAAGACCTAAGTGGGAACAGAGGGTCCATTTAATGGACATGTTCAGTCCCCATCATCCTCATACTTTGAGCTTCGTTGGATGGCAATAATCTACTGCCAGGGAGGCCAGAGAGCTTGGGGTGGGGGAGGGGTGGCTGGAAGCTCAGTTAAGATCCTTGTAGATGCGGCAGTGCATCCCCTTAAAGGCCGTCTAAAGACCTCTCGTGACAAGTTAAAAGGTTGGCCTTGCTGTGAGGTTCTCTGTGGCCCCAGTCACAGAGAGCACAGTTTTGGTTGATTTTTTTTTTTTTAATTTCTTTATTAAGCTGGTTGCATAAAAGATATTATACATTCTCAGGTTAACAGTTCTTGTCATGAACAAAAGCAACAAAAATAGTGCAGTAGTAAGATGTGCTTCACATACGATCACATGGTAATAGGAGCTCAGGCCCCGAAGGGCTGCAGGGCTTGCGCAGCCAGGGAAGGAGCAGGTGGAAGGGGGTAGCTTTGAGCCATGGGCCTCCCAGTCTCAAGCCTCCCACACAGCATTCCTGGCAGCCACCCCACTCTGAGGCCGGCCTGGGCCTCTCGTGACTGCCCCTCTTGTTGGGCTCCCCACGTACGTCTTCACCTGCTTTCATACTGCCTCCCGTGCCTGGACTGGCTTCTGCCTTTGAGCCCCTTTCTGCCATCCATCTAGTTCCCCCAGAAGCCTTCCAGCAAAACTGACAGTGCTGGGTCCACCCCACTGCCCCCCCCTTCTTCCTCGAGTGAAGATTCGTGTTCCTAGAGAAAGGGCAGCACGGAGAGCCTCTTTGTCTGCTTCTCCGGCCTGATTCTGCCACCGCGTGTGCATGGCATTCATTGACCGCTTACACCTATGGCCTCCTACGAAAACAGCTCGGAGCTTAAGGGCTTTAGCCCCTGAACTGGTAGGGCTGGCTCAGGCAGCACCTGGCCTCTGTGGCTGGTACAGGTGCCCTCTGTGCCCCCAGGTACAGAGATGGGTCCCAGGCAGAACCTGGCTTCCTGGGCAGAGTTGCTGTAAATCAGATGGTTTGTGAGCTTGTGATTTAGAAAATCCTAATCAGAGGAGGATTGCCCCCTAAATTGAGCATTTGTACATTTGAATGGTTTAGTTAAGAGAAGAACATAGCCAGCCCCCCTCAACCTCCCCCCTTTCCACCCACATACGGACTTCCAAGTTCTCTGTTCTCCACCCTGGACAGGAGTGAGTGGGAGGAAGTCCTGGCAACTGTGACAGGCCTGCACAGGGAGTGTGCGGCCAGTACTCGGAAGGGTCAGATGTCCAGACTTAACCAGTTAGTGTGACCCCATACATGATATATGAGCATATCTTTACCGTAGGGCAAGAGTAAGCCAAGCCTCCATCATTCCTAATTTCATCTGGTAGGTCATATGATCTCTGTGGGTCTTGGAAACTGACAGAATTTTAATACCAAAATCCAAGTGGTCCATCTCCCAGAGTTTGCCCAAACTCATGTCCATTGAGTTGGTTGATGCCAGCTAACCATCTCATCCTCTGCCACCTGCTTCTCCTTTTGCTTTCAGTCTTTCCCAGCATCAGAGTCTTCCAAAGAGCCAGCTCCTCACATCAGGTGGCCCAAGTATTGGAGCTTCAGCATCAGTCCTTCCAATGGCTATTCAGGGTTGATTTCCTTTAAGATGACTGATTTGATCTCCCTGCAGACCACGGGACTCTCAAGAGTCAATTCTTTGGTGCTCAGCCTTCTTTATGGTCTATCACATCCATACATGACTCCTGGAAACCATTAACTTTGATTATACTGAGCTTTGTCTGCAGAGTGATGTCTCTGATGTTTAATATGCTGTCTAGGTTTGTCTTAGGTTTCCTTCCAAGGAGCAAGCATCTTTTAATTATAATGACTGCAGTCACTGTCCGCAGTGATTTTGGAGCCCAAGAAAATATAGTCTGTCACTGCTTCTACTTTTTCCCCTTCTATTTGCCATGAAGTGATGGGACTGGATGCCATGATCTTAGTTTTTTGAATGTTGAGTTTTAAACCAGCTTTTTCACTCTTTTCTTTGACTTTCATCAAGAGGCTCTTTATTCCTCTTCACTTTCTGCCATTATAGTGGTATCATCTGCATATCTGAAGTTATTGATATTTCTCCCGGCAATCTTGATTCCAGTCTGTGATTTATCCATCCTGGCATTTCACATGATGTACTCTGCATATAAGTTAAACAGGGTAACAATCTACAGTCTTGTCCTACTCCTTTCCCAATTTTGAACTGGTCTGTTGTTCCATGTCTGCTTGTAACGGTTGTTTCTTGACCTGCATACAGGTATCTCAGGAGGCAGGTAAATGGTCTAGTATTCCCATCTCTTAAAGGATTTTCCACAGTTCGTTGTGATCCACACAGTCAAAGGCTTTTTTGTAGTCAGTGAAGTGGAAATAGATGTTTTTCTGGAATTCCTTTACTCTCTCCATGATCTGTTGAATGTTGGTGATTTGCTCTCTCATCCTGCAGCTCAAGTGGCTTGTCTCTTGACTTGGCCAAGCACAGGGCTGAACTGGTGTGTGCAGATCTTTCTCAGATGGGAGGCTTGAATTCATTGTCTGCTCAGAGCCCTCCAGTCACTCAGTCCAATTTCTTGTCACTTTCTTTCTTGTTAGAAAAGGCGGCTGACTGGGGCCTCTGCCCACCGAAGAGCTGCTGACCTCCAAAAACACTGTAAAGTGTGTGATCAGAGAGCAGGGATGACCCACGAAGAGTAGCAGATTGTTGAACACTACTGACAGCATAGCACATTTTCATCTGAGCAGTCCATTTGGTGTTCTGGAAAGGAGGAAGCTTGTCTCACTGGAAGGATTGAAGCAGAATCCCCTTCTCCACCCTCACCCTCAGAGGGGTGAGAAGAAACGATGATGTGTAAAGTCTAGAATCTGTGTGGAAAGGAGAGCTGGACTGTCATGCAGTGTTAAGATGCCCACCTGACACTTGCCCAGAGTTGAGCCCTTTATCCATTTGCTTGGCTGATGATTGATGTCTTCAGCAGTCATTCCTTCAAGGAGTTTTCCCTATCCCAGTTGATTTCTCCCTTTCTTTGTTTTCTGTAATACTTACGTACAATTTGGATTGAACACTCATGGTAGACTTTTTTCTTTTCACATGAATCTGTTTTAATTTTCATTTAAAAAAAAAAAAAAGAAAGCTCGAGTGGCACAGAGAAAATACACCTTGATTGTTAGGCAGATTAATAAGTGAGATTATGAACAGACTGTAATCCAGACTGAGAAAATAACCATCTATAATCTGTCTTTTCAGAAGTACCATTTCATGAAAATCACTGAATTTCAGACCTTCTCTCCTGGTTGCTGAAGGACTTCCGGCCACACTGTTCACTTAGTTCAGGTTTGTATCTATACTTGAAAGTTACCTAGTGGTATCTCCAGAGGAGCTTTTAATAATAGCCCACCACTCATCCCCAGGATGAAGAGATACCTTCTTTGTGAATAGTGAAATCCAGACAAGACAGATCAAAAACACATTGTTAAACAAAGACAGAGATCATTTCTTTGTACCCCTCTATTGCCCCAGCATCATCTTATTCCAGTCCCCTGTCATTAAGACCACATGCTTTAGTGAAGGGGGACCAGGAGAGTAAATATGGATTAGCCACCCATCATGGCCTGACTCTGGCCATTGAAAGAATTTCTAGAAATGGAGCAAGAAATTGGGGCCTCTGATTAGGTTCAGCCTTCACCCTAATTCTTCCAGCTGGTGGGCTCTGCTTGTTCCTATAATTGTGAAAATAGTTTGCTTGTCATCGTCTTCTTGCCGCTTCTTAAGTAGCCACTAGGTGAGGATGTGGCTCCATGAAGGTCCTGCCCTGTGGGACTTGGTCCCTTACCAGTCTCTCTGACCCTCTTCTGCTTTGTGTGTCTGTTTTGTACCTTGTTCCCCAGTTGATTCATAAAGAGCTTGGGTTCTGGAGTCACTCAGGCTTTGACTCTGAAAGGTTTCCCCGCTCTGTGAAATTAGGATAAGAGGACCCACCTCCTGTGGGAAACTGGCATACTCTCAGGCCACAGGTGGGAGTGTACCAGATGCCTGAAGTACCGGTGTGAGTCCCCTTCACCTCAGTGTTTTCTCTGACTCTTGATACTGTGGGTGTGCTAGTACGTGTGCAGTGGTGTGTGTGTGTGCGTGCGCGTGCGTGCTTGTTCATCACAGCATTAGTAGCAAAAGGTGGAAATCACATAAATATCCACCAGTAGGTGGAATAAGCTAGCATGCATCCTTAGAGTGGAGTACAGTGCTGGGTGGGGGCAGAAAACAGAAGGCGCTGACTGTGCCTTGCTAAGGAAAGATCTCCAAGCTATTTCATTTAAAAAAAGAACACAAGATTCTGAACAGCGTGCCCTGTACAGTTAACTACTTCCGTGTTAAAGGGGGCAGTGGGGGAAGATGAAATAAATTTTTGTGTTTGTCTACATATACTCAAGAGATGAGAAACACACACAGCATTAATTAGACCTACCTGGTTTTTTTGTGGGAGTATCTAGTGGTAAATATTTTTGCCTGATTTATATGAAAAATTGGCGGCTTTGTCTTCCCCTGTTGGACTCCTTGGTTCCTTGTAAGGTGCCTTGCTTCACTAATTCTGTCTCTTCGTGGCGCCCCCGCCCTGCCCCGTGCTCTGTGCGCAGGCGCTGTCCACATGCCCTGTGTCCTCTGGGGGTAGGGGAGGGAGACTTGCATGTGCAGCGTATTCTATATCTGAACCACATGTAGCCGGTTCAAGGCAGTCGTTCTTCTGATGAGTCCCTGTGCACGCGATGGCCATGAGAAGGTGGTAAGTGTGCACATGACCTGTGTTCTGCTCTTGGCTCGCTGCTGACTGGAGCCTCGCCAGTGGGCCAGGCCGGGCAGGACACTCTTGTTTTCTGGGCGCGCTGTCCCCACCAGTGGTGTTCCCGGTGTGAGGGCCGAGCAGGATGAGCCCCCTCCGTGGCCGCCTCCCCCTGCTCTGGCTTCCCTGCTGCCCCAGCACCTCCTGTTGCCATCAGTGCCTTCTTGTCTCTGAGGAAACGAGGCTGTTTGTGGCCAGGTTTTAGCTTTGAGGTTGGCAGTGCATTCCAGGCAGCTGCCCAGATCCTGGGCGCTTGCACTCCCTTGCCTCCCTGTTCAGTCCTCCCGGAGTTCTCCTGCCTGCTTTCATCCCAGCCTCACCCGGTCCTGGCTCCCAGCAGAGCCCTCGCCTGCACACTCAGGCTCAGGGTCCCCCTCTGTGGTCCCTGAAGCCCCTGTTGGAATGGCTCTGTTCTCAGATCCAACTCCCAGGCGTTCCTTCGCTCGCCCCGAGGGCTCCCCCTGGTCTCCCCTCCGTGCTGCCTGCCCTGTGTACTTCTCTGCTGTCACATGCGTGTACGCCGTGTGACCACTGCCATTGTCATCCACCCGGATTTCCACGGCTTCCCTCAGTTACCCATTAATTGGAACCCAGGTCAGCAGGAGGACGGTTGGTCCTGTAGCCCTGGCCATCCTTGGAATGAGAAGTGCCCCCCTGCTCCACAGCCCAGGGTGTGGCTTCCCGACTGCCTCTCCTTCGCCGGCAGAGCAGGCACCGTGGGAGCCCTGAGCTCAGCCACGGCCTGAAGTAGGGCAGCGAGAGCCAGGCTGGAGCCGCTCGCCTGCTGCTGGGCTGTGGTGACGGCAGCTGCTGCGGTGCTGGCACAGGGGGGCCCCAGCCAGGGCCCTGGCCCCGTGGGGCTGGGCCAAAGGCACGGGTGACCTTCTGTATTCAGTCACCAAGTTGTGTCCAACTCGGCAACCCCAAGGACTGCAGCACACCAGGCCTCCCTGCCCCTCACCATCTCTTGGAGTTGGCTCAAGTTCATGTCCATTGAATCAGTGAAGCCATCCAGCCATCTCATCCTCTGTCACCCTGTTCTGCCTTTAGTCTTTCCCAGGTGTTTTCCAGTGAGTCAACTGTTTGCATCAGCTGGCCAAAGTATTGGAGCTTCAGCATCAGCCCTTCCAATGAATATTCAGGATTGATTTCCTTTAGGATTAACTGGTTTGATCTCCTTGCTTTCCAAGGGACTCTCAAGAGTCTTCTCCAGCACCATAGTTCAAAAGCATCCATTCTTCAGCGCTCTGCCTTTATGATCCAGCTCTCACATCCATACATGTCTACTGGAAAGACTGTAGCCTTGACTATATGGACCTTCGTCAGCAAAGTGATGTCTTTGCCTTTTTATACACTGTCTAGGTTTGTCATAGCTTTCCTGCCAAAAAGCAATTTCTTCTAATTTCATGGCTACAGTCACCATCTGCACCAATCTTAGAGCCCAAGAAGAGAAAATCTGTCACTGCTTCCACATCTTCCCCTTCTGTTTGCCATGAAGTGATGGGACTGGATGCCATGCTTTTAGGGTTTTTTTAAATATTATGGCTCAGACAGCAAGGGTGACTTTAGGCAGGACCAAACCATGACTCAGGCTTCCCAGTACTAGTGGTAAAGAACCCACCTGCCATTGCTGGTAGATGTAATAGACGTGGGTTCGATTCCTGGGTTGGGAAGATCCCCTGGAGGAGGGGATGGCAACCCACCTCAGTATTCTTGCCTGGAGAATCCCATGGACTAGAGGAGCCTGGTGACTACGGTGTACGGGGTTGAAAAGAAACACAACTAAAGCAACTTAGCATGCAGCACAAAGCTTGACTCTGGTTTGGACTTGCGTTGACCCTCCTGGGCATCTGTTGGGTCTCAGGGTGCATCTCGGGGTGCAGGTGTTTACAGTTGGCCTTGCCCTTGCTGGGGGCAGGTATGATAGGATGGGCTCCGGCCACATAACAGCAGAGGACAGGATAACAGCTCCTGCTTCCCCTTTGGAAGGGTCTGGAGCTGAGGAAAAGCCAGACCTCTGTTCTTTGAGGAAGTAGCCATTATTTGTTCTTTTGGCCAAAAAAATTTTGTCTTAATCATTAAGAAATAAAAGGTTTCCTGGTCATGGAAGCAGGAAGTTTATCTTTGTCTCTCCTTTTACCATCTTGTAGGGAGCTGAAGCTTCAGCAGAATCCTGACCCAGGGACATCTCAATGGCCCTGGGAGCAGAAAAGGCAGAGGGGGAGGCGTCCTCAGACACGAAAGCCCCTTCCTGTGGGAACTGGAGCCGTGGGGAGCAGGAGCTGAGCCCCGCAGGGCCTGTGCTCGGGGAGCAGCCGCCACGCCTGGAAGCCGAGGGAGGACCCGCCTCCCCTGTTGGGGGCACCGAGGGGCTCCCCGGCCCTGCCTGCTATGGTGGGATTGGCCCTGGCCCCTCCAGAGCCTGCCAGCCACCAGCAAGCGGGGCCAGCAGGGAGCCAGCAGCTGGTGGGTCTAAGCCCGCTTTTGGTGGCGTGCCTTCTGCTGGCCTGGAGACTGGTGATCTGCCCTCTGCGGGAAGCCAGGTAGGCACCAGGGTAGTGGGGCTGTCCTTTGAGAGTCCACTCCAGCACTGTCTCACCATCTTACAGCTTCCCTAGCGCCCATGTGAGGCGGGGAGGTAGGGGAGCTTAGGTAGCTTGGATGTGCTGATTTCTGTTCTGCAGGTTCACGTGGACAGGTGGGCCCAGCAGATAGCTCTGTCCACAGTATTTCTACTTGCTCAGGAGTATGATTGGTGACCTTTTGAGGATTGGATGCTGTGACCAAGACATCCTGCCCAGAGTGCAGGCAGGGGAGCCGCGGTGGGGGAGCCATGTCCTGTGTTTGACTTGGTGATGTGGAGGCTTTCCGGGGCCTCTGGGGAGATGTGGGGAAGAAGGTTGCAGGGCCGTGGGCTCCTGGGGGCTGTATCCCACTGGGCCCTTGGGGACCTGACAGCACTGTCTCTGGGCAAAGAGGATTTCAGGGGCCTCCCTGACTACAGGCAGCCTCGCCTAGTGGGTGTCATGTGGAGCAGGGAGTCCTCCCTGTCTCTGACCTCGGGCGAACCACCGGATCGTACAGGCCCTCAGGACAGTTGGGAAGGTTACCTGATTGACCTGTCCCTCCCAGCTCCAACAGCCTGTGGTGGTCTGCCTGCCAAGACCTCTCATGGTGGCGGCTTTGATTTGTGCCGTGTCATCGTGGCACTGGCTACCAGTGCTGCTGCCCAGAGCCCTGTGACATGAGGCGGTTCTGAACACGACTGCCTGGGAGAAGACAGAGGCTAGGCCCACCTGCCAGGGGGCCGGGGCACTGTGAGGCTCAGGGCACCTGAGTCAGACTGAGTGAGCGAACACAGAGATGGGCTGTTTGTGAGTGTCAGTCTGGTGCTTGTTGCAGCGCTGCTATTTGTTGAGCTCTCATTGTTCACCCTGGAGCTCATTTAATCCGCATAGCCTGAGGAGGTAGCCCTGTCACCACCCCCGCTTTGCAGGTGAGGGAAGTGAGGCTCAGAAGTAAGAGAAGTGAGTCTGGGAGCTGGCAGCTACGGGTGGCCTCAGGGCTGTCTAGTTCCAAAGCCCACACCCTAACCTCTAGTGCCACCCTTCCTCCCTGGGGGTGGGCTTTTCATCGAGCTGATTAAAAGTCTGAGTGAGGAAGCTGGGGTGAATGACTCATTTTGCCACTATTGAGTCACCGCTGGGTGTGAGCCGAGCGGGTGGGGCCTGGTGGGCCGCCTGACTGCCAGGTTTGGATGTGTGTCCTTCAGCAGCGGAATTGCTGAGGTCCTGCTTACCCAGGGCGCGCTTCTCAGAGGTTAGGCAGTGTGTTCCAGCTTCAGCACGACAGAGCTATTTGAGTTCTGCTGGCTCACGAAGAAGGCATCTGTGCAGGAAGAACCGGGGAGGAACGGCCATGGGGGTTGGGGGGATCAGCTCCAGGAGGAATGTCTGCTCCCCTCATCTCCATCTCCAGCTGCACCCTCGCTGTGTCTGACGCTCGCACCAGGTAGCAGGCTCTTCTTTTCAAGAACTTTCCTCCAGGTCATCTGGGTCCCCAAAACCACCCCAGAGTTGTCCCCGAAGAGAGAAGTCTGGCTCGCCTGTTTCACCTTTTCCCTCCCTCCTGTCACTGTAGATGGAGGAGACCAGGCTTCCTGCCCCGGAGGCGCTACCTCAGACTCACGCCATTCCCAGAGCTGCTGCTCTTTACTTGGGACACGATGCTGACACCGAAGATGACCCGTCCCCTGTGGAATCGCCGCAGGTGCCAGACCTCTGCCCACAGTCTCCCATCTCGGGCTTCCCGTGCCCGTCAAGGTGGAGGTCGGCCGTGAGCCCGGGGACACCCGCGCCACCATCTTCCAGTTGCAGCATGTCCGCCTCCTCCCCAGGCAGCAGTCTCCAGGGTCACCAAGAAAAGGCCGAGCCTCGGAGTGGCTGCCTTGCCAAGGTCTCCTCCTCCTTGGAGCTGGCTGTCCCGCCGTCAGCGCCCTCAGTGGTAGGCCCTGGGCCTCGGCTCCAGTGGTTGCCCCAGCCTGTGTCCTCAGCGGGTGATGCCCCCGGGCTGGGCAGGAGGCGCCTCTCCTTCCAGGCCGAGTACTGGGCCTGTGTGCTGCCCGATTCCCTGCCTCCCTCCCCAGACCGCCGCTCCCCACTCTGGAACCCGAACAAAGAGTACGAAGATCTGCTGGACTACACCTATCCCCTCAGGCCCGGGCCCCGGCTCCCGAAGCAGCTCGATAGCCACGTGCTGGCTGAGCCTGTCCTGCAGGACTCGGGCATAGACCTGGATAGCTTCTCTGTCTCCCCGGCGAGCACCCTTAAGTCACCCACTAACGTCTCCCACAGTTGCCCACCAGCCGCGGCCGCTGCCCTGCCGTTCTCTGGGCCCAGAGAGCCAAGCCTTAAGCGGGGGCCCTCTGGAGTACCTCAGAAGCAGGGTGGTGTGGGGTTAGCGTCTTGCAGCCCCTTTGCCTCTACCCCCAGAGCCCCAAGCGGTAGGGCCACTCCTTGGGTGAGCAGAGAGCCAGCCCGGAGGAACCTGAGGGACTGGCCATCTGTGGGCCGGCACCTTGAGCTGGGTTCTCCACACCTGAGGACAAGGGACAGAGGGTGGTCCTCACCCGGGTTGGAGAGGGAGAAAGGGGCCAGCCAGGGCCTTGGGCGCCTCACCTGCGAGGAGTCTGGATGGAAACCCCAAGAGGAGGTGGAAAGTGACGACGAGTATCTGGCCCTACCCACTCGGCTGACACAGGTTTCTAGCTTGATTTCGTATTTGGGCTCCATTCCCACCTTGGTGCCCCTGTCCACGGATGCTGCCGAAGGGCAGAGCTCCCTGCACGTGTCGGACAGTGATGGGCCAGCTTCCCTCCCGTCAGACTCCAGCCAAAGCCAGCTTCCCTCCGGGGCTACCCTCAGAGGGTCCTGGAGCACTGAGGACCAGAAGCACTGTTTGCGACGCTCCTTCATCCATGCAAGGCGCTCTGCCGGAGAGGGCAGTCTGGTGAGCGGCCAGGCCCTGGGGGTCTCCTCCGGACCAGTGAGAACCCGCACCTCCTGGTCGGCAGTGTTGGATCCAGATGCTGAAGGGCAGCCTCCCAGGAAGGGTGGAGAACAGGGGAAAGAGTCACTCGTGCAGTGCGTGCAGGTAAACTCAGCGTCTCGGCACTGTTGCCTTCTTCCCCCATCCACTGACTTTGTAGGAAGCTTGGTAACGTTGAGCACTTAGGTGCCAGGCACCATACTGCACCTTCTGTCCAGTCCTGATGAGGACTGGCGTTCTCTTGTCACCGCTGGAGGAAAAGGCAGCGAGATGTTAGGTAACCTGCGCCTTCACGGTCAGTGAGGGTAGAGCCTGTGCTGCCAACCACTCCCCAGGCTGCGTGACCTTGAGGATCAAGAGGCCCTCTGCACAAGAGGGACCTGTGCTCAGATGCCTTCAGGAAGTACAGGCTCAATAAAAGTGTTTTCTTGGCCAAAAGACTTCCAGAGCTTTAATTTGATAAAGTGCTGTAACTGCAGATTGGAGGGTGTCAGGTACACTGTTGCCTAGACTTGCTCGACTCTTGTGGACCGTGTGAGAATGTCAGGAGGTGGGGCCAGCACTGCATGGAATAGGGTTGTCAGCGTCAGGTAGTTGTGCGTTTTGGCTCCATCTCTTTAGTTTGCTTGTTGGTAGGATGTGGAGCTTTGCCTCGGTCGTTGTGTGGGTTAAATGAAATAATTCATGTCACGGACCTTGCAGTCCCTCACATGAGGATGTTCAGGCACGCAGCTGTCCACACACTGGGAGAGCCCCGGGCCTGCCTCCCGCCTGAGCGCCCAGATGTGTCCACAGGCAGCAGGGCAGCCAGCCGAGGGCTGTGTCCCCAGGAGCGATGCCACAGAAGTTTTCTAGCTCTCAAGGTGGGCTTTAACCTGCCCTGTGGTGTCGTGTGGACTTTATTTGTACTGTGGAGCAGGTGGTACAGGTGTTAGCATGTGGAAGAGTGAAACCGTGGGTTCAGGCTGGGCTCAGCCCCTGGTGAGCGGCTGGCAGGAGTCTGGGCCCCGGCTCCCTGGGTGGGTAGGAGCAGCACAGGGACAAGCAGCTTCAGTTCAGTTTTCAGGTGTAGGATCAGGTCAGTCTTGGTCACGGTCCCATGTTCTAGGTCCACATCTTCCCCAGGAGCAGTTCTACAATCAGTACAGTGCTGACCGAGGAACTGACCTGTGTCGGGCAGGTCCCTTCTGGGCCGCTCTTTGCCTGCTGCCCTCTCCCCCACGTGCCCTCCCCTGTCCCTGCACACAGGGCTGGCCCTTCACAGACCAAGGGGCCACAGAGCCATGGTGAGCCCTCCATGTTGCCCTGGCAGAAGTCTAGTCACGGGTGGGGACAGACCAGGAGCAGAGGGAGACAACGCCTTGGTGGGGAATGCAGCCTGTAGCCTGGGATCCCCCAGATATTTTTAGCCTGTGAAAATGTAGCTTGCGGTTCCATGGGTGACACACAATTTATTTGTCCACACAGGCATTTTGTTGTCAGCTGGAAGAGCTGATCCACTGGCTGTATAACGTTGCAGACACTACTGACCACCTCACTGCACCCAGATCCAACCTCACAGGCCTCAAGTCTTCTCTGCAGCTTTACCGGGTAATAAGTGGTCCTGGTTTCTGACTGTTCACTCACTAGATGGTGGTAGATTACTTGATTAGAAGGTAAAAGTTTGGGTGACTGATGCACAGTATGTCATGATCCATTGGCCTTTACCTGAAATCTAATCAGAGATCTTACTGGAAATCTAATTCTTTTCAAATCCTTAATGCTGAAAAACTAACATGTATGAGTTACTTCCCAGACCAAGTGGAGCTTGAAGAAAGTCCATTTTATTTACCTTCAATCCAGAATACTTCAGGGTTATTTGCAATGTGATTTTCCAAATGTCTCAGGCTTCCCTGATAGCTCAGTTGGTACAGCAATGCAGGAGACTCCGGTTCGATTCCTGGGTTGGGGAGATTCCTTGGAGAAGGGCTAGGCTACCTGCTCCAGTATTCTTGGACTTCGCTTGTGGCTCAGCTGGTAAAGAATCTGCCTGCAATGCGGGAGACCTGGGTTCGATCCCTGGGTTGGGAAGATCCCCTGGAGAAGGGAAAGGCTACCCACTCCGGTATTCTGGCCTGGAGAATTCCATGGACTATAGTCCATGGGGTCACAAAGAGTCGGACACAACTGACTTTCACTTTCCAAATTCTCAGGGATTGATGGACAGAGATCTTCATTATTAGGAAATCACAAGACTATTGAAATTAAGTAAAATTAAAAGATTAAGTTTTTCAGTTCTGGCTACATTCTGAGTGTTTGGTCATCACATTTGTCTGGTGGCTACCATATTGAATAGAGCCTTTAGAACATTTCTATCATCACAGAAAACTCTGTTGGACAGCTCTGACTGGTATTTTTAGGATTTGAGCTGAATTGCACTGACTCCAGAATACACACAAGGCATTTTGATGGTATTTAAACCAAAATATGACCCGTTTGCTTCTCAAGGTATTTTTTTGAAGGGTAGGGGTTACCTCTTTTTAGATTTTGTTATTTTAACCATCTCTTTGTGGGTCCTGGTTAACTTTGTAACGGGGGTATTTTGTGATATTTTGTGCTGTTCTGGCATAATTATCAGTAGGCCCTCTTCATTCTCAGAAGTGTTCTGAATTGGAAGATAAATTATCAGTCAATACTGATATCACTTGATACTGATATTCACATCAACTGAGCCACCTGCTGGCTTACAGCGCATCTGTCTGGTTGACCTAGTTTTTCTGTTGCCTCTTCTGGAGGAGCAGAGGTAGTGTTTGTGGCCTGAACTTGTGGTTCAGTCCAGTTTTCTGGGACAGTTCTTTGAATAGAAGAGTGTGTGATTTACTTGTGACCAAACCAGGGCCACACCACCCAACTCAGAGCTCCTTCCACACCCAGGCAAGAGAGGGGACCCTTTGTTTTCCAACTTGGAGCCAACTAAAATTGAGGGGCAAGGCTTTGCCTGGGTGGGCCAGCTGCCCTACCCTCGTGGGAATGCTGCTTCCTGCTGAATGGAGAGACGTTGCCAGAGTTCCTTTCCCAGGGCACGCTTGAGAGAGGAGAGGAAGGCTGAGCGTGAGGGCCCACTCCCCGGAGGCCCAGGGCAGCACCACCATGGAGAGGGCACTGCTTGGAGTTTGGACCTACTGGGGTGGCCTTTCCAGCAGGCCTCCGCCCCCTCCCCTCCTAGCAGGCGCCTCACAGCAGCTCTGTTGCCGCCACTTGATCCCTCCTCCTGTCCTCTGCGTGTCAGGCCAGTCACATGCACCTGTCTTGCTTTGTGGGTAGAGCTGAGAGCTGAGCTGGGAGTCACTGCAGGTTAGCGAAGCCTAGCCCGCTTGTGTCATCCACACGACTGTATCACCAGGTGGGACCCCACCGTCAGCGCTGCTGCACGCAGAATGGTGCCTGGCTCACGCCCACATGTGAGCTACCTCGAGCCTACTTAGATACCACATATAAGCATGTATGCTGGTTCACACACGTTTCACTTGAGACCCTCTCTTGTGTATTTTGTCTTAACACAGTGGGTTTGTGGCAGCATATAAACTGCAGAGTACTAAAGAAGAAATAATGAATACAGGTAATTAGGGCAAACGAAAACAAGACAGGAATATAGTAAATCCAGAAGTAAAACTGCAACTTCAGAATGTGAACTGCACCCTGTGCTGAAGGTGGTCATGGATTTGACTTCACATCTTAGCAGCTGAAGGAAAAACCAGAAACGGTTACTAGGCTTGGTACTGCAAGGGGAAAAGAAATCAACCGCTCAGGAGACTCCCAGCTTCGCTGACGCCATCCTACGGCCTCAGGTCCAGAGAGAGCGGGACAGGGAGGACGCGGGGCAGGCTGCAGCTGCCTGTGGCCACACTGAAGGCGCCTCTGTGGCTCTGCGGGTCCACTAGAATGGAAGACAGTCTCAACAGGCCCGTGAGCCTAAATGGGACCCTGTGAGGTGTAGCCCACACAGGAATCCCGGCCTCCAGGCTGTTCAGGAGCCAGGCTCTGCCAGGGAAAAGAAAACTCGGCTTTTGTCAAGTTGTAAACAGAAAAAAAGGATTGACTCTGGGTTTGCTTTGGGCTCAAAGAAGATGAGGTTAAACTACTGCACTGTTTACTTGGGGAATCCTGAAGACTGGGTGGGTTAAAGGGGACTCCAACTACCAAAGAAAAGAGCCTTTTTAATGACTTGTGAAATGGTAGTAATAAAGCTTTTTCCTGTTTTTTTTCTGTTATGCTCTAAGCAATTTAAGAAAGATATAGATGAACACCAGTCCCTGACGGAGAGTGTCTTACAGAAAGGGGAGATCCTGCTTCAGAGCCTGCTGGATAATACCCCAGGTGAGATGCTTGGGTTTTGAATTTAGCTGGTGCTTAATACCTCTCAGTGCAAGTCCGGGACCCAGTCTGTCACCAGGCGGAGCCAGTGTACAAGAATCCCTCGTGTCCACACCCATTGCCTTTGACTCCCACAGTCGACTGCCAGCTTCTCGCATCTTCACGGCCCCACAAACATGTGATGAGGCAGTCACAGCCCTGTGGGTGTGAGAAGTCAGGCACTGAGCCTGCAAGAAAGATGCACTTTTTTTCTTCTTTAATATGTATATGGCTGTGCTCGGTCTTAGCAGCATGCAGGAGCTTCAGCTGCAGCGTGTGAACCTTGCTGCTGGATGTGGGATCTAGTCCCCCGACCAGGGATCAAACCAAGGCCCCTGATTGAGAGCATGGAGTCCCAGCCACTGGACCACCAGGGAAGTCCCAAGAACAGTGCTTTTTAAGCTTCTGCCTTTCCTTGGTGGAGTCCTTGGTGGGAAGGCTGGCTTTAGTCCAGCTCCCCTTAGCTTAGGGGAGCCAAGGACACAGTGGGGAGCCTGCAGGGCTGGCTTCCTTTTGCCCTGCAGGCTGGACCCCTCTCTGGTTATCTGCCTTGGGGGAGGATTTGTTCCAGGACCTGAGAGCAGTCTATCTGTTCTATGGGAAGAGACTGAAGGAAGAAGTGAACTGATGAGAAGGGGACAGGTGGACGGTGGTACACAAACTAAGCTTGAGCCCCTTTCACAGGATGGATTCCCAGATTAGGAAGGTGAGAAAATCAGACTTTGAGAGTGTATCTCAGGGTGCAGGTGTTTACAGTTGGCCTTGCCCTTGCTGGGGGCAGGTACGATAGGACGAATATGACAGGAGAATGCTAAGTTAAAGCAAGGAATTGATGGACCCCTCAGAGCAGTCCCTATGTTTCTGTAAGACTGAGCAAGCAAGTGCTGAAAAAGCCCATCTGTGTTTTGCCTCAGTTTTGGAGTGAAGTGGGATTTCCACTGGAAGCAAAACAGTGTGAACAAAAGTGGGCAGGGTCCACTGGCTTGAGAAGGGAGAGGCGGCGCGCTCCTGACCAGCAGTGGTGGGTGGGTGTGTGGTAGGGAGGTGGCACCAAGTGTCCCAGCCTGAGCACCGCTGACACTGGGCCACGGGACGCGTCGTGAGGACAGCTGTCCTCTTGTTGCACCGTGCGCATCAGCATCCCCGGCCTCTGCCCGCTAAGTGCCAGTAGTATACCTCCTCGGTTTTGACAACCCCAAACATCTCCAGACGCTGCCAGATGTCCCCTGGGAAGGAAGAAACCACCAGGACTGAAAACAGCGTGGCAGAGGGGTTTTGCTGGGGGGAGCCACTGAAGGGTTTCAGCAGGGCATGACTTACCCGCTGTCAGTCACGTGAGCCCACGGCAGTCCCTTGCCCTTGGGACACCTTTGCGTTGACATTTTTTTCATTTAATCACAGGCCCGTGAGGTGGATAGTTAATACTCTCACTTCACAGAGCTATGGATCTGCATGGGGCCACACGGCATGGCAGCCTGACTCCCGCCCCTGTGCACTAATACCCCACTCAGGCTCCTGTGCCTCCACACACACACAATAGCATAAAGAACTCAGTACCAGGAAATTTTCTGGAGGCCACATGTAACAGTGGGTTTCTTCCAAGCTACAGGTTGTTCTTGGACCTTCATTTAAAAATCGACTCAGTAATACTTCTCAGTACTTAGTCGGTAATGATGTTCCACTTTGCTCTTCTCTCCAAAGGAGTCTAGAGGTATTTTACTGCCTAAATAAGAGACTTTATTTTTTTAGGGAATTCTCTGGTGGTTCAGGGAATCCGCTGGTGCTTTCACTGCTGTAGGCCCAGTTCAGTCTCTGATTGGGGAACTAAGATCCCACAAGCTGTGCATGGCCAAAAAAAAAAAAAAAAAGATGCTTTGGGGTATTTTGTGGTTTTCAGGTCTGTATCCAGGCTCATTCAGATGGACACCATGCCCCTCCCAGTTCTCTGCTTGGACTAATCAGGAACTTGGCTGTTGAGTGAAAATCACAGGTTCCCCTAGACACCCGCAGGGTCTTCAGCTAGGCGCACAACTCTTCCCTCCAGATCATGCTGTCAGAGTCAGTGGAGCCCAAGCATGTACACCCCAGTCCCCGCACACTTCTTCAGAGCCCACTCATCCTCAGCCACGTGCAAAACCTGAGGGACAGGTCAGATTAATTCCTTCCAAATGTGTTCATCTCAGCCTCCAGCTAACGGGTTTTCCTTTGGTTATCTGGCAAGTTTTCACTACATTTTGACCCGGTTACCTTGGTACATGAAGTAACAGTCCTGCCTTACACCCTAACTCCTCATTATCCTAGATCAGACGACTAGAACCTATTGACATCGAGCTGAACCAGGCCCCTGTATGCATGTATTCAGTGAAAACATCGAAGTCTCAACTGGGAAAGAGAATTTCATCACTGTTCCAGCTTCCCTTTTGTTTGGCCCCAACCAAATGTTCTAACATTTTAAAATAAAAGTTCAAAAAACAAAGGCCCCTTGAATTCCACTGACCCCACACAGGACTGTTCACATGACTGGTGAACTTGGAGGAGAGAACCTGACCCACTCACCCTTACAGGTGAGCTGTGCCGGGCCCTGGCTGCATTCCTCAGTCTGCCCTGCTGACTGTTCTAAGCTGTCAGGTTGGCACTTTGCCCTGATGATGCTGCACCGCTGTGGCTTCCCTAGGGGCTAAGCTCCACAGCCTGTTCCTCCTTCCACCCATCCGTTGGCATCCTCTGCAGATAACACAGCTTCCCCTTTCCCTTCCTCTGCTCACAGATGTTGCAGCTGTGGCAGGAAATTAGGGAGAGGGTGAACACAGCTGATAAAAGGCACAGGAAGCAAAAGCAGCCTTTGTGTTTAACAAAGGAAGTAGAAGTTTTTAAAAGAAAAAACAAGCCTGCTGTGTGTGATGCACTCTGAACCTGGCCCCTCCCTTCCTCAAAACTTAGCCTGTAGGGGTTGGAACCTTGGCCTCATGAACCATCTTGTCTTAGCCTGCTTTCAGGTAATTTTCTCTTGAAGTCTATTCATTTAGGACCCACCAAAAAGGGTTCACAAGCAATCCCATGTTATGTTACCGCATCACCCATATATGTGCTAAATGACAGTCCCACAGCCAACAGAAGCTGATGGGACCTGGTAGCAGGACCCAGAGTCCTCATGGTGGCCTGTTGTTTTCATTTCAGGCTTCAGCCCCACAGGATCTGGGTGTGAGCCAGGGGTCTTATATCTAAAAGTCAGATAATACCAGTCATCAGACAACCATGTCTCTCGTGCATTTTTGTGAATGTGTAACTCCAGAGTGGAGCCAGTGAGACAATTCAGCATCAGTCACAAGTTAACAGCATAGATTCCGCAGTGCAGTTCAGTCCAGGGGAGTATTTAAGTGGACATTGTGACATGCTGGCCATGTTCCTGCTTTCTGCTACACCCTGGTATGTTCCTTGAAGGCACACTTGTGTTGTCTCTTTGGCCTTACTGCTTTAAAACTCATTTGTTAGTGTTAAAGGATGTCCTGGGCAGGATCTCTAGGCAGCCCAGCGCGCTGGAGAGCCACGCGGATCGCCTGTACGACACCATTTTGGCCTCCCTAGACACACTGGCCGGCTGCACCCTCACCTCCGACAGCACGCCAGCGGCACACAGGAGCGCCGGTGTGAAGGGGATTAGCCTGGTAAGTAGAGCAACCCCAGAGGAGGAAACTTGTCCTCAGACCCCAGTGCCTGATTCTGGAACAGAGTTCCTGTTCTAATAGTTGGCTGTTCCTTAGAAGCTCCTTCAACTAAAAAAGCTACTGAAACAAATGAGAGGCGAGAGGCTGGGAGAAGCCCCTGTAACTGAAAAGGGGAGATGCTGCCATTGCCAGGGAGTGGGGCAGGGGGGGCGCTTTCTGTGGTGATGAACGCGGCATGCTCCATTGCTCACTTTCAGCCCTGTGCCTGCTGAGGACTAGGGTGCTCTGTGCTTCCATCTTAAATGGCCGACACGTCACCCCTCCCACCCACGGAAACTGTAGACTTTACCTGTACCAACTTTGTTATGTCTGTGCGCATATGCTTCTCTGGTACAGGCTCCTCTATCCTGTAGGCTCTTCCCACCCAGCTCGTGTGCGGCTCCATCGGTAAGCAACTCTTGACAGTGCCAAGTAGCCACAGGGATCCTGAGTTACAACTCCCCACACCTTCTTTTCCTGAAAATGCTCTCTGTAAATGTCACACACCACTCCCCTCCAAAAAAGGGTTAGGGGATGGAGAGATGGGAGCACCAGGCCTTGGAGATGTCACAGGTAGGAACAGAAGCTGAGAGCAAAGAGGGACTACTGCCCACTCGGGGGCTACCACCGCCCAGGGGCTACCACCGCCCAGGGGCTACCACCGCCCAACACCCTGCCGCCACAGGTGCAGCACGCTGCTTCCGGAACTTCCCCTACAGCCGAAATCTGGCGTTTAACTCAGATTTCCTGGGTGAGAAGTCACTGTAGATAAAAGAAGGCAAGGGATAAATCCAGGTATCTCAGGAGCAGGGAGTCCCTGTATTTGCATCAAATAAATCTAGGTCGTAGTCATTTTAATTCTAAAATGAATGCAGATGATTGCCATGTCATTTCTTCCTCTGCAGCATTCTGCCTGTAACGGATGCTTCTCTTTCTCTTTAGGCATCTTCTCTGAATGAGATGTAATTATCTGTCAGTCAAAATGTGGCTATTTGGAAACTTTCGGAAGTCCTTGTGAGAGCCATTTAATTCTGAAACCAAGTGGGAAATGTGACTCTAATGTACTAGCTTTAAAATGCCTTTCTCTTCCCTGAAAGTAAGGGCTGTTGAGTTACTGTTTTTATTTAAATGAGTCCTTTCCAGTTAAGGTTTTCCTTTGGTGCTTCTCTACAAAGAGCATGTAGCTTTGCAGTTGATCAAATAATGCAGACAAGGCTTACAGGATTTCCTCTCCCTCCGTCCAGTTAAAAAGAGGAGACAGAACTCCTAAACTAGTCCATGTACTGAGATCATTTAAAGAAAGCTGGTAGGAGAAAGAAGGTACCCAGTACTTGGTGTTCTCGGGCATACAAGAGGATCCAAAAGACAAAAAGTGACTAGGCTTATAAATCACTCTCTGAAGACTGTAGAAGACACTCAAACTCTCCAAATTAATAGAAAGTTTTGAACAAATAGAACTTCTGTAAATTATTTTGGGCTGCTAAGATACCTTTTATCATCTTAAGTGCTCAGGGCTCCATCTGCCTGCCTAACATTTTAAAGGAGAATGTGATAGGGGCTTAAGAAGCTGCCATTGAGCTTCAGCCCACTAATGATCTGCCTTCAGGGTACCTCCAGGAGGAGGCATCCTCCACTCCTCCCTGGGAAGAGTCAGAAGGGTATGGATAGGCTCACACAGCCTGGTTAAATAGCTGTAGAAGCTAAGGCTGTTCATGGTGAGGGGAAAAGGGAATTCTTTGTTTGGGAGTTGACATGTGAATACCTTGGAGCGGGGTGGGGGGAACCAAGGAGCAACCATTTAAAGCCAACTCTAGCTTTTTAAAGTAAAATGATTGGCCATTGCTGGTAACCACACATTCTGCAAAAACAAAGCAGTGCTTTAAAAATGTTTTATTGGGCTGTGAGTGTTCATGGAAGGAGGAAAGCACTTTGCCTGTTTACTTGTATTCCAGTAGGCTATGACCTGAGGAAAGGGTTCTCCACACTTAAATATGTGATAAACACTTCAAGAAAGTCAAAATCCTTTCTCAAACTCTAGGTTCTCACTTGAGGGAGGGTGCTTAACAAAGGAAGATACTTTGATTTATAAAGAAATGGACAAATCACCTGAATCCAGAGCAGGTAACATTAGAACAGTTACTCTCATAAAGCAGTCTTCTGATATCCCCTCAGAATAAAATACTAAATAAGAAAATTACCCTCTTTAAGAGAAGTTTAGAACTTAAAGCTGATCAACTTAACACCATCTCATCCATCTCTGTGAACTAAAATCCTCAAGAGTTTAAACTGGAAAATAAGCTGTTAATAAGTTTTAATGTTTAAAGATTTTAATTCTAAAGGGAAACTATAAAATTCAGTAACAGTTATATAAAATGGAGTATTTCAAGTGCCTCTGCGATTCTAGTATTTATCAAAATGCTTAAAGGCATAATTTTGATTCTGCTGTCTCAGTTTTAATCTTGGTTCTGTACATAGATTTAGAAAGACAAAACACCTTCCTAGCAGATTATTATATATGTAAAATAGTCTTAAAGGCCTTAATTGGTTAAGAAGGCATATCTAATAGCCTCTGTACTTAAACTGATATATTTCACCTTCTCTTTGACGTGACTGTAAGTTGGTACATGCCTTTCCAATGAGTGTGTTACAGGATAAGCCCTTGGGAGTTAAACCCATTTACTGACATTTTGCTAGGCATGAAAATGCCTTAACTAGTTAGCAAAAAAATTGTTTCTATAGGATTGTCATCTTCAAAGTGACCAATGGTATTTTACAGTAGTTGAAAGCTAAAAGTGCCATTCGATCTAATAATAGGCTTCAGCTGACAGAAATTTTCACAGAATATTTTATTTCAGAGTGCCCTATTTTGTAAAAAACTATTACTTTTACCATCTTTACCGGGTGATGATCTAAAGATATTTTTGTTCACTTCCTTTGCCTACTCTGGACCTACTCATGAATATCACTGAAGAGCATCAGCACAGCTATTAATGGTCTCTTCGGCAGTGCTGTAGGTTTAAGACCTCCCTTAAAACTCAAGCGGAAATTGTTTCTGACTAGGCAGGTGCTGCCAGCAGCATTTCACGGGCAGACATGGCCAGGCTCGATTCAGGCATTAGCCTTCAGGACAGCGGTGGCTCACAGTGACACACCATGTGGTCACAAAACCCCAAGTTCACCTGTAGTATAATTCCCTAGTAGCCCCTTAAAGTAGTAGAACTTAAGTCCACAGGCAAGTGGCAGTACTGGGAGCTAGATTGGCAGTTTCAAAACCTGGGTTCTTGTTGCAGCTCCATGGCTTAAGCTCATCTGCCAATAGACAATGTCAATACAATGATACTTTGAAGCTTAAATGGGAACACAAAGAAGGGCAGATGTAAAAGAGCTGCAATGACAACATACATGCTAAAGGAAATTTTGGTCCAAAATCAAAAAACGTCATTGCTTAGACCAGAATGGCTATCATTTTGCAAGGATTTCCAGAGACTGTGACTGCTTAGGTTTAGAACATGTGAGCTAATTCATAGCAACCACTTACAAAATATGGCAAGCAATAATTCCCTTTACTGAGTGAATGGATTATTAAAAGCCCATAATGTAGCTTGAAATATTTGTACTTGAAAGTGGGGGTAGGAATGGGAGTATTTTCCCCCAAAACGGCATTCATTGAGTAGTGAAGCATGCTGAAACATCTTGTCCCAGTCTTGACTACCACAAGGAAAAGAACACTAGAATTTTCAAAAATAAAAATGTAAATATGCTTACACCTCAAATTCACATAATTTTTTTGCTGACTCACCAAGAAAAAGCTGACAGTTTGAACAACTTGCTGTATAAAACAAAAGTGCATTACATTGTCTGAAATTTGTATCATCTACTTTAAAAATGTTTCTGAATTATTTGTACTGTATTGATAAGGCAAAAAAAAAAAACCTTTTGAAGCACTAAAAAAATTTCACCCAAATAACTATTGGTAGCTTGAGGAGTTTTTCAGTTGCCTTATGTGAAGATGAATAGACCCAACAAGCACATCTATAATACAAAGTAAACTGTGATTTTATTGTGAAATTCTCATAGATGGAAAATTAAATTGAATATTTATTCTGTCCATTCATTTTACAATAATCTTACCACTTATTTTTGTACCATGTATTTCAATTGTCTGTTTAGTGAAAATAAAGAAACCTATAATTTTTGGCTTGTTTTTAGTTTAAATTTTATCACTGAATTAAAGACCCTACCATAAAATGTGTAGCCAACAGCCACATCCCACGCCCCTAAGTAAAGAATATTTTGGTTACTATTTCAACCCAAAGGAAACAATCTTTGACTTCTATCACCTTAAAATGCCAGAGTTAGCAAAAGATTTTTGTTCCCCCACAATAAAAACAAACCCTAGGATCTTTAAGGTCCTAGTTAACAAAATTTTCACATGTGCAAAATTCAACTGAAATAAATATTTCTCTCATGTATTTATTACTCCCACCCAGCATTCAGGTTTTCAGCTAATTTTAAGGGACATATTTTCTAAAATTAGGGCAAGTAGTAAATTTCCTGTTTCCTACTTCAATGCTTTAACTTGCCTCCAACCTAAGGTATACAATTGTGGAGGATAAAACAGCTGACATCTGACTCCAAACATGGAAGAAACAATATTAGCACACGTGTTAGTCTGCCAATTAAGGAAAGGTGGTGTTTTCCACCTCTACCACAGAAGAATCAAATGTTGATCAGTGAAGCCATTTCAAATGGTTCTAGAGAAGGATCAGAAATAATAGGCTAGGTAGCATACATTCTAAAACTTATTTTCATAAAATTTAATCTCCCTGAACCACTAAGCTTGGTTAAATCCCTGTGCAGCACATAAGCCTCCCTAGGTCATTTACTGGGTATATTATCTGGAAAGCATATTGGATGCTGCTCTAAGATAGTTGTCTACAATGCCCTGGTTGCACACACAAATGGCTGTTTTGAGTATAATGCAAGGCTCTATTTCCCTTTAGCCATAAGAATTAAAACAATACTTATCACCATACAGTTTGATATTACTTCCAATAAGTACAATATTTATTAAACATATCTTCAGTTGTTTTGTTACATAGTGTGCAACAAATTACAATATTCTGCAGCCACAAATTATATGCCGAGTATGAAGAAACTATTAATCAGATAGTGTAATCTTTCCGTTTATAACTCTACAAGGAAGAACTAGCAAATCAGATCTTACATATAACATCTCACTAAACTTTATGCATGGAAAGTGACAGACACTGGTTGTGCTGTTTGATACAAAATGGCTGAACTTCATCTTCAGAAGACTAAACCTGACATCTAAACATGCCAATATAAACATCAAAACAAAATATATTCTAACCAACCACGGGAAACAGTCTGGTATCAGGAAAGCAACAAGGATTACACACATTATTTTATAAACCAGCACACAAAGGTTTAAAACAGTTCTGAAAATGAAGTTAGCTGTCTTGAGTCAAGGGAATAAAAAAAAAGTCAGTATTGACCATTTACAATCTCTGACCTTTGTGTAGACGGTAAGAATCTGTTGTAGTGCAGCTACATACAGTACAATTCAGGCAATTTTGTTTTTTTCACTTGGGTTCAGATTGCAAATTCATTGCTGTGAGAAAAGGACGGAGGCAAATTTTAGCAGCAACCTCCACCTGACTGCTTGACCGGAGTGCTCTGAATTTTAACATTGGACTTCTCGGCACCACCAGCTGTTGCTCCAGGACCCATTCGCTTTTTAATCTCAGCTGCCATCGTCATGAAAGACTGTTCTACATTCGTTGCATTCTTAGCACTGGTTTCCAAAAATGGAATTCCAAGGGAATCAGCAAATTCCTAAGAGAATATGTAAGGCAAAATTAATTGAAAAATCTTTTTCACCAACTGAAATAAGGAATGATGAATGACTAAGTTTACTGAACTCAGATAAGACTGCACAAATTATCATTGTCAAAGTTTCTAGTGCATGTATTTTAAAAGTTAAGGTGGGGACTTCCCTGGCAGTCCAGTGAAGACTCGGTGCTTCCAATATGTGGGGGCACGGGTTCAACCCTTGGTTCGGAAACTAACAATAAAAGCTAAGGTGGTTGCAGCCATTGTGTGACTCCATACCCATATATAATTCAAATTCAGCACCTTCCAATTCAGTCTGAAAGTCAAACTTTAAACATACCTTTGCTGTTGTGTAGTCTACTACTTTCTTTGTGGTCAGATCACATTTGTTCCCTACCAACAACTTGTTGACATTTTCACTGGCATAACGATCTATTTCCTGCAGCCACTGTTTAACATTATTGAAGGACTCCTAAAAAGACAATTTAAAGAGTGATAATATAGTTCTGAACATAACTATTCTAATGAAGCAAGTGATAAACAGAAGTGTCTCTCCTGACCTAAGAAGAACTAGTGAGACGATAATAGCTATTAAAAAAGAACTCTTAATGCTGGGAAAGACGTGAACTGACATTTCGATACATATATTCTTATATGAATAAGAATACAGAATTTGAAAGCTTGAGGATGACAATGCCTTATTTGAGAAGGAAATACAGCTCAAACTATAGCTCAGGCAAATCCCATTGTTTTGGAATATGCTATTTATATGCACCACAAAACGTAGTTTTTGAAATGTGTCAAAATTCTGGCTTATGAATAAGGTAGCCTAACTGTTAACTACTAGAGATGTCAAATGTTATTAAATAAATGGGTCCAATGTAAAGATACTTGTTTTCCACAGTCATTTTTAAGGGAGGAAAATTTCCATTTTAAATATTACAAGGAAATGACTTGAGATTTACTAACTAGCAATGATTTCTTCATGTTTTATCACCCAGTACTCCTAATGGTGCTGAATCTAAAGTCTATAATTCTAGTTATCTCCTAATTAGCTCTGATTTCATATTTGACTGGAGATTGAACATTTGCTATAAGAATTATACATTGTAATTTTCAAAGTTCATCTTTCACTCCTTGGCAGGCAAAAGGACCCTGAAATTTTCTAACTTTCTGATCAAAAGAACAATTACTGCCTCTGAACCACATTCTTACACTATTCTTCACATCCCCCTACCTTCTTTCAACAAGCTTATCTTTAGATTTTCACTGTCCTCTTAAAATGTTCCTCAAAGCTCATCCCTATTTCTGAACCACACACTCCACAGGCAGAGACCCCTAATCTTACTTTTGGCAAGTCCAACAGGTCTAACTACCAGGCAAATTTCTGTTAACACCTATCACCAAGGACACAATATGAGTCAAACAATCCCAGTTCCCTACAAACCCTTGACAAAATGATTTAACTGATAATAAATATAATTTGGGTCCCTTGAAAGCAAATGTAAATCCAATTACTAAATTTTCTGTTTACTAAAATAGGAAATTTTTGGTTGACCAGTTTTATTAGGGGATGTAGGGGAGAAAAAATAACACTGTACCTGTTCTTAAAAGATAACTGGTTTAAGATAAATGTTTTTGTATCATTCACTTCATCTGGGGTGGACAAAGTCTGCTATATAAATAATACTCATCACTTGTATGCAAAGTAAAAATAGCGTGATATTTAATCAAATAATAACTTACATTGTTAGTGTAACACAATTTTCTCCTGGAACTTACCTGATCTGTCACATCATACACAACTATGATGCCATGGGCTCCTCTGTAATAACTGGAGGTGATTGTTCGAAATCTTTCTTGGCCCGCTGTGTCCCACTATCATAAAACAATCAAGAAATCCAAACAATTCCATTAAAACAAGAGTTGGAGAAAAGGCGGCAAGGAGGGAGAACAGTTTAGTTTACAGAGTTGTGGATAACCAGGATTTGCTATGGGAACATTAGCTCTCTGTGCTCACACTACTAAATCACAAAGAAACTGCCAAATATCTGAAGGTTCAAAAAAGAAGGCAGTGTCTAATTTAGCTTGCAGTTAATGCTACGAATATTGTAATTATAAGCCAATCAGCAACTATGTCATACTTTTCATATACTCAATAGTCTTTAGCATTGTTCCAAGCTTACACTATGAATGCAAAGATGGGCAGACTTGATATTAGCAAATCTACTGGTCTAGTGCCCCTGTTAACACATTACAACTCTCATCAAACATAAGACAAAATCTCTTGCTAGCACATTTTATCATCATGGAAAACACTGAAAGGACCTAATAATTGAGATAACTACCAGTCAAGACAGCACTTTAGCCATCTAAGGAACAATTCTTTTAATCCTAGGGAAAACAATGTGAGGAAGATGATTCTAAATGCTTTTATAAAATTCATTTTAAGAGCAATTTACCAAACTTCAACCATTTAGGCTCCAACACTGGAAACAAATACACTGCCACATTAAAGTTTGCAGTTAAAACTATTAAAAAATATCAGGTAAACTCCTTTTAAAAACCATGATTTTAACAAGGGCAATGAGAATTTTGTTTCAATTGCTCGTAAATAATGACCCTTCCCTTTTTTTAAAAAAATTGTTTTTTTTAGAAAAGCTACCTACCCCACTAACGGGCTTCCCAGCAGTGGCAAAGGGATATAAGAGACGCAGGTTAGATCCCCCAGTCCTGTCCCCTGGAGGAGGAAATCTCAACCCACTCCAGTATTCTTGCCTGAGAATCCCATGGACAAAGAAGCCTGGCAGGTTCTAGTCCATAGGGTCACACAGAGTCAGACAGAAGCAACTTAGCACACACCCCACTAAAACTAATATTTGATTGATGGGGAAATAACTGAACGGTTACTTAATGGTTAACAATTAAAAAAACAAAAAATAGACTTGTAGCCTAATACAAGTGGAGATTATGATGAAACAGCCTTTCATGGGAAGAAGCTGTAAAGTTCTGGAATATATATGTGAACTTGACATTGCTCCCCACTAGTGTCCTAAATGGCAAAAATAAAAAAATTCAGGAGCACTGAGTGAAATCACTTCCTTTTCTAAGACCCAGCCAACAAAGCTGTTAAAAATAAGCTGCAATTTTGGGGAAATTTAAATACAGACTGAATATTAGATAACATTAAGGCATTAGTATCACTGCTGTATTTAAAATGGATAACCAATAAGGACCTATTGTACAGCACATGGAACTCTGCTCAGTGTATGCAGCAGCCTGGACGGGAGGGGAGTCTGGGCGAGAATGGATATATATGTATGTATGGCTGACTCCTTTTGCTGTCCACTTGAAACTACCACAACACTGTTAATTGGCTATACCCCAAAACAAAAAGTTTAAAAAAACGTTTTTAAAGGCATTAGTGTCAGTTTTGTTAGAAGTGGTAACGGTGGTTACACAGTAAAACAGATGCATAATTAGTATTTTTGCAGTAAAATATCATGTCAATAACCACTTTAACATACTCCAAGGGGGAAAAATAATAATGAAGTAATCAAGTAATATGTTAACAATTGTTCATCTAAAACAAGCAAAAGCTACCTTTTTCATCCAAAGGACTAGCCTATTAGAGTCAGAAAACCATCATCAGTAAGGAGCCTCCAGTCTTTCAGGGTACCCTTGGAGAAGCAGGATCTCTGGAGTAAAGTCAATTTGACTTCAAAACATTAAATTTAGGTTCCTGATTATGACAGTTTCTTCATCCATAAATTCCAGATATCACTACTTTATAAAACTGCTAAGTTTAAATGAAAGAATATTTATAAAATGCCTAGCACAATACCTCATTATAGTAGCTATTCAATAAAATGTTAGTTCCCCTCTCTTCACCACCACTAACCCCTTTCACAAGGATAGGACAAGAACAGGAAGAAACTATTTCTGAATACAATGGCATCCAAAGAGTAAAATTTCTGCTATCTTCTTGCCACTCTGAAAACTCTCCTGACTACATCCTAACAGTACCTTCCCTCTGTAACTGATCACCCTTTATGTACATAATCCTCATTACCCCTCATAATCACAAGGTAAACTGATTTTCCCTGCTGTGTCTCTCCCACTGAAATGGGATCTCCTATGGGGCTATGTTTCATCCCTCCCTGCAACCTTGAATGTATCTGAATGCCTGTGTAATGTGAACATTTCCATAAAGTTTTGTGAATGAATCAACAGTCACAGAAAGAGGCCTTTCATGGGACTGGACTCCATACATGCCCTGCAGTGCTGAATGTTTTGTAATCACCAACTGTGATAAAGACCCTGATGGCACACTTGAACAGGAAAAGCAGAAAAAATAATTAAAATATAGATAAACCCAATCATTTTTTTTAAAGACCTGGAAAACATGAAAGGGTAATTCAAGCCAGGCAAGGTGAAATGTAGCAGGGTTACAAGTAAAATCTTGCATTTAGATTTTTAATGCCCTAGTCACAAAATATAAGAATTAAAAAACAAACCAAAACCTTAAGACCCAAACTAGTAGGTAAAATAGTTACTGAGATAGCAAATGTAGTAAACTCAGGCTTTCTTTCTATGTCCTTGTACGGGCCAATGATGAGAAAATGGCAAGAGTCCCTAAAGTCTGAGAGGAAAAAAAAGAAATTCAGAGACTAAATCAATAGAGAATTTACCCCATGTAGTCCACACTGGCTACATACTATCTTGTATTTGATTTTAGGAATCATATTTTAGTAAGTGGCACTTATGCAGGAGTAACCCAGATTGTAAACGGTTCTGAAAACATGCTTCCAGAAAGGAATGACAGGTTGTGATAAGATCAATCTAAATGGCAGGCTACCAACAGAAGTTAATTTTGATTAGGCAACTGCAAAGGGTTTTTACACAGATTAACATATATACATATACAGAACTATAGATTTGGTTTTCACAACTACCTATTAGTAAGTCAAATATCATCACACTCATTTTAGAGGTAAGAAACTGAGTCTCAGGAAAAAGGCTAAAGTTAAACCCGTGACTCTCCAACTAATAAACAGCAGAATGAACACAACAAATCCAAGTTTCTGACTCCAAATTCAGAACTCCTTCCAGTTCAGGGCGTTATCAATTCCATAAAAAAGAGCAGTCACTTGTTTTCTATGTTACCTCATACTAAGAGCCAATTCTAAAAGATACCCGAGATTTTTTTTTTAAAGACCAAAGGTATGTCCATCCTGGTACCCAGACCTATATTAATAAAGTTTCTACTACAACCCCCTATTTTTAATTCAGGGTTGGGGTTTTAAGGATGGGTAAGAGACTGAGAATGGCACAGGAACACAATATACTGAAAACAGAGAGCTATGGGTCACGTGGTTCTGCTAGTAATGGTAGGCAAGTCATTAAATCTCTCAGCATCCATTTTCTGAGCTGTAAAATATGTAAGAAAAGCTAAATTCCCTTCCAATAAAATTCTACATTTCTACAGAGTTGGAACATACTGTCTAATAAATACTCAACTAAAACAAATATGAAGAACCTCTCCTAGGTTTTTCCTGGATCCAGAGTATTCAGCACAATAAAAGACATGAAAACTGCTCAATATATTTCTTCTGTAAGACGAAGTAAACAAACATCAACTTAAGACCCCTTAGACCTCACTGATAAAAGCGCAAGAAAAAGAACTAAGACCAGGTTTGACTTAAAACATGTATTTCTCAACTCTATGAACAGAAAATTCAACGAAGGAGGTAATCTTAAATCACTTTCAATCTAAACTATTCTTACTCTACCATTCTGTCACAGATGAATGATTCCTAAGATACTTTCATTTTAACATATTGTGAATAACAAATACATTCTAAATTTACCAAAATAATTTCCAAAAAATTTCTAGTCCAAAAATTACTTACTATTTGAAGTTTGATTGTTTTCCCATCTAACTCTATAGTTCTTATTTTGAAATCCACACCAATTGTGCTGATGTAGCTTTCTGTATATGTATCATCCTAAAGGGAAAAAAGTTAACAATTAAAATAAATGTTCAATAGAGTAAATAAGAAATATGTTAACTTTTATCTAGAAAGCTGATAAAATTTTTAAGACATAACAATCTGAGAACAGCCATTCCATCCTGTTCCTGCACTCAGTTCACATTCTGAAGACAAAGTGCTATTTAAAAATGGTTTAAGATTTTTTTTTTTCCAATAGCTATTCTTTAGTTTTCCAATCATATCTGGGCAAATTCTTTATATGTATCATACAGAGAAGGTTTTGTATTGATGATTACGAATGATTTTTCTAATCTGCTAATCAGCAGAATTCTTGTTCCTTCACACCCACTGGTTATTCAGTTTATTCAGTTTATTCAACACAAACCTATGATCATGTCCCTCTCCTGAAATTCTTTTAGAAGTCAATTTTATTTCTTAGTTATGACTTTTAAAATTGAGACAATTCATATACATAAAATTCACCCCTTCGAAATATACAACTCAGTGGTTTTTAGTATATTCAGAAGGCTGTGCAACCATTACAACTATTTTAATTCCAAAACATTTTCTTCACTCCAAAAGAAAACCCTATACCCAGCAGCAGTCAGATTTCTTCCTCTCCCCCTAGACTCTGGAAACTACTAATCTACTTTATGTTTCCAAAGATTTGTCTGTTTTGGTCACCTCACATGAATGGAATCATACAATGTGACCTTTTGTGTTTGGCTTCTTTCACTCAGCATAAACTTTTCAAGGTTCAGCCTTTCTTTTTATATATATATATAGACACACAATTTATTTATTTTATTTTTGGCTGTGCTGGGTCTGGTTTTTCTCTAGTTGTGGTGAGTGGAGGCTATTCTCTAGTTGAAGTGCATGGGGGTATTCTCTTTGCAGAGGCTTCTCTTGTTGCGGAGCACAGGCTCAGTACTTGTGGCGCACGGGCTTCGTTGCTCCACAGCATGTGGGATCTTCCTGGACCAGGGATCGAACCTGTCTCTCCTGCACTGGCAGGCAGATTCCTTACCACTGAGCCACCAGGGAAGCCCCAGCCATGTTACAGCATGAATCAGTACTTCATTCCTTATGGCTGAAAAATAGTACACTGTATGGATATCCTACATTTTGTTTCCTTATGGCTGAAAAATAGTACACTGTATGGATATCCTACATTTTGTTTATCAGTTCATGGACATTTGGGTGGTTTCTACATTTTAGCTATTATCAATAGTGCTGCTATGGACATTTGTGTGTAAGTTTTTGTGTGAACAATATTTAACACAAAGGCTAAACTTTTAAAATGACACCTGTTTTTTCCCTCAAGTACCTATTACAATTATTTTACTCATAATGAAAACAAAATTCAGTTTTTTTATTTAAGTGAAAATATATGTAAATGGAAAGATCACACTTTCACCACGTAACCCCACTGCACAATCATCAGGCTTAAAGCACCACCCAGGAAGTATTCTGCTAACAAAGATGGATTTAGGCTCAATCAAGCCTAAATCTATTAAGAGTAGCACTGTTAAAAAGAACTTTCTTTGATGACAGAAAGGTTCTATAGGCTGTGACTGTCAATACAGTAGCCAGTAGCTCCATGTGGCTAGTGAGAACAAGGAACTGAATTTTTTATTCCATTCAATTTTATTTAAATTTAAATAATCACAAGGGACTAGTAACTACCATAATGATAGATAAAGCACTGCTCTGGGGCTTACTTCCAATTACAGAAACAGGAGCGACAAGTTTAAAGACACCACAGAGAAGCAAACTGACACACCTAAAATGTTGGACAATTTATAGGACAACTGCCCCAGTTTCTGCAAAAAGAAAGTGACATGAAAAATACATAAATAAAAAAGGAGGAGGTGGGAAGTTGGAAAAATTCTAAAAGACTAAACAGCAAAGGAACGAAATCAAAGTATGAACCATGGGTTTTTTTAAAAAATTGAAATATGGTTGCTTTACAATGTTGTTGATTTCTGCTATAGAGAAAAGTAATTCAGTTATATATACATAGACCTTTTTTTCATATTCTTTTCCATTACGGTTTATCACAGGAAACTCAATACAGTTCCCTGTGCTATACAGTAGGACCTTGTTTTTCCATTCTATATATAAAAGTTTGCATTTGCTAACCCCAAACTCCCACTCCCATCCCTCTCCATCCTCCCCTCCCTCTACTGGCAACCACAAGTCTGTTCCCTATGTCGATAAGTCTGTGTGAACCATGTTTTGAACTGTGATTCAAACTAACACCACACTTCTTAAGATAACCAGGAAAATTTATTTTGTAAGTCAACAAATGTTTTTTATGATAGTGTATGAGTGTTAGTTACTCAGTTGTGTCTGACTCTGCAATGCTAAGGACTGTAGCCTGCCAGACTCCTCTGTCCATGGGATTCTCCAGGCAAGAATACTGGAGTGGGTTGACATTTCCTTCTTCAGGGGATCATCCCAACCTAGGGATCGAACCCAGATCCCCTGCACTGCAGGCAGATTCTTTACCATCTGAGATCAGGGAAACCCTATATTAAATACAGAATGCAAGGGGAATGACACATTTGGGATTTTTATTTGTAGCACTCCAACAAAAAGAAGGAGAAAAAGGACTACATGAAGTGAGTGTGGGCCAAGTCTTGATAATGCTGAATCAGATGTGTACATGACACTGAGACAAAAATGGCTAAAGACAACTGTAAAATGTGATCAGAGTTCCAAGTAGCTAGAGATAGCTGTGTTGACTTATCCTCCACATATATTCACATTTCGGCATAAACAGAATCACTGGGTAAAAGGATATTTTTGAAGCACTGAATGCAATTTGACAAAATACTCATTTTACAAATATAAATACAAATCATTATTTGACATTCATTTTTTAAATTTAAAGTGTCAAGTAAGTATCACATACTATAGAAAATGGATAGAGAACAGCATTCAGCACTAGAACATGCCAGGTGCTTTGTTAGAAAAACTTATAAATGCTGTTATTAATAGAATTCTTATATACCCCTGCTGCAGCTGCTGCTAAGTCGCTTCAGTCGTGTCCGACTCTGTGCGACCCCATCGATAGCAGCCCACCAGGCTCCCCCGTCACTGGGATTCTCCAGGCAAGAACACTGGAGTGGGCTGCCATTTCCTTCTTCAATGCATGAAAGTGAAAAATGAAAGGGAAGTCGCTTAGTTGTGTCCGACTCTTTGAGACCCCGTGGACTGCAGCCTACCAGGCTCCTCCGTCCATGGGGTTTTCCAGGCGAGAGCACTGGAGTGGGGTGCCATTGCCTTCTCCAATATACCCCTAAATGACCCTTACTTGCATGCCTCTGAGCCACTGCACTTGCCATTTCAACTGTCCAGATTCTCAGTATCTCTTTCTCCCCACTCCCAAGCTTTACCCCACCCCCCTAACTCCCCAGCCTGTGGGCAAGTTGGCAATTTTTATCCATTTTTCAAATGTGAGCTCAGGCAACAGTGATTGTCCAAACATTCCCCCATTCCTCGGCCAGTAGCTAAAGAGATTCTTCCCTCTGTGCTCTCAAAGCTTATTATACATTTCTTAATCATACTTTTTACAGCTTGAATCTATTTTAGGGATCTGAGAATCAGTATTTTTAAAATGCTTCCTGGCTGATTCTGTGTAGGTAATACTGAAAACCTGTGACTTAGGTCAGTAGGAATCCGGAAAGGATTTTCTTTGAAGCACAAATGTCTCAGGCTACAGCCATTTTCCTCAAGAAATGCCAGCTTCTTCCCACCTACCCAGATTACTGATTTAATACTAGTAATTAATTTTAATACTTGTCACTTTAATAAATACTAAGTATTATCTAATTTTGACAGTAAAGAATCAGCCTGTAATGCAGGAGACCTGGGCTCGATCCCTGGTCAGATTCCCTGGAGAAGGGAATGGCAACCCACTCCAGTATTCTGGACTGGAGAATTCCATGGACAGAGGAGCCTGGTGGGCTACAGTCCATGGTGTCACAAAGAGTTGGACACGGCTAAGCAACTGAACAAAAAAAAATTTTTTTAAGTCCTTTAATTACAAATAAAACTGAACACTTTTTTATATTTACTGGCAATTTGTATTTCTCCTTTTGTAAACTGCCCACTCATGCATTCATTCTTATTTCCATTAGGACAAATATCCTTTCCTTATTAGTGTATAAATGTGCTTTATATATTGAGACTATCACCTCTTCCTCCAAATACGTTTTGCTAGGACCTTTTGTTTTCTAATATTATGTGTCAACATTAATTTTAATGCAATCACATTTAACAGTCCTTTCTTTCCTGATTTTTTTCCTGTTAGAAAATACTTTCATATATGATTAAAGAGCCACCTAGGTTTTATTCTGGTACTTAACATGGTCTCATTTTCAAATTATTATATATAATGAATATATATGAGACTCATTAATATCACATCAGAAAAGTAATACTAAGTATTTGAGATGCTGTCAAGCTTGCAATGGTGGATTTTAAATTTTTTAAAATTCTAATTTTCCCTTGAAAAGCTTGAAGTCATTATAGGCAACAAATGCTATCACATATTTTCCTTGAGGTGACAATGTCTGTTCATCTGATAAAATGTATACCCAATACTCAGTTCTAGATAAATATAGCCTGTTAGTTGTTCTTTCAAGTTAAAAAAAAAAAAGTTCAATGAAAAAATCAGCTAGTTTAGCTCATAATGGAAACAACTATACAAACGCTTTTCTCTCCCTTAAGACAACCAACACATTCCAGTCTTCAGCAAAACTGTTTTATGTGTACTCATTTTTTCACACAGAATATTTAAAAAGGAAACACTCAACAAGGATCAAAATCTTTAAAAATTAATCATTTTTAGAAGCAACCTAAGTGTCCATCAACAGATGAATGGATAAAGGAGATGTATACATACATATATACATACCATGGAATACTAGTCAGGCGTAAAAAAATGAAAATTTGCCATTTGCAACAACATGGATGGACTTGAGAGTATTATGATAACTAAGAGCAACAAAGACAAATACTGTATGGTATCACTTATATGTGGATTCTAAAAAAAACAAAAACACAAGCTAATGACTATAACAAAAAAGAAACAGACTCACAGATTGGAGAACAAACTAGTGGTTGTTGGCAGGGAGAGGGGTAGGAGGAGGAGCACAATAGGGGTTAGGGATTAAAAGGTACAAACTACTATATATAATACAGAAAGTTACAAGGACATGTTGTACAACACAGGGAATATAGCCAACATCCTATAATAATAAGTGGAATATAACCTTTAAAAATTGTGAATCACTATATTGTCCATCTAACAGCTATATAACAGAACATCAACTACACCTCAATTTTTAAAAGTATGAAAAAAATTAACCATTTTTACTGTTTCATCAAAGACACACTTAAGTGATAATGGTGTTTTTTCCCTCCCCTGTGAGCAAACAGAGGTAAACACCATGACTATGAGCATAATCTGGGGCTTAGCGTTACTTCAGCACAGGACTCATAAGGCACTTGCGGTTTTACCTACCATTGCTTTTGCACCATCAGGGCAAAGATCAACAGAGTGAAAAAAAGCAAACATCTTTTGTCTTAGTACAATTACTAGGTAATTATTTATTCAGTAAATACTAATGATTTAGTGTTATTAGGAAGTAGTTTTTGATCTCATGGACTCCAGGAGGGTCTTGATAATCTCCACTGGTTCACATCTTAAGAAGCAATGATCAAGACAGCGAGAAGGAAAACATGTTAAATTTGAAGGCAATTCATAAACACTATGAACAAGACCGTGCATTTTATATATTAAGTTGAAAGTTATTATTAAGTTATTTATCAGTTTGTAAATTTAAATGACAACGATGCCACTGTCAAAAAAATAAATAGTCTGTACCAGGCCCTGCTTTTTCTTTTTATTCTACTCAAGTTTTACTTGAAGATTTGTCTTCCACCAAGTCACTTTCAACACAAACCTACCATTTTTTCCCTTACTCATTATTTATGTTGGAATGAAACATTGTTTGACCTCCAACGAGAGTATCAGACACTTTGACTTTATAACCACAGTTTTCTTGAATTTCTTTTAGGAACAACAGTATCTCCTCTATTTAAAGAGTCTAGATATCACTGGGAATGTGTATTTGGAGGCTTCGCATATAAAATTCTGGAAGAATATCCTGAATAAAACTGTTTTATCTTTTGTCTACCCAGAAAATATACACAGCATTAATTCCTTTAAAATCATTTTTGATTTCAACTTACTGCAAACCTAAGAAGAAGGCAAGACTTTCCAACCCCAGAGTCGCCAATCAGAAGTAACTTGAATAAATAATCACTGCAAAGAGAAAAAGAAAATCACATTAATAAAAAGCATATTGTATTATAAGTTCTAGAACAACAAAAATATAGCCAAGAATAATAGCTCACTGAGGAAGACTACAGCTTCTGAAAAGCGCATGGACGCCCTAACAGAAGCCAAACGCCAAGAAACAGCAGTTTGGGGCCCTTTTGATGAATCACTGAACATGACAGAATTATGTATAAATAAGATAGACAATGCCACCCGTATCTCTAACATCACTGAACTTCCACGTCCAAGCAATGAATAAAAGGAAACATAAGTGATATGCATTCTTGGAGAGTCCAACAGACTTTCGCTAGAAAAATCCCACTCTTCTGCAATATTAGAATACAGGGAGTTAAAGTTTCATTTGTTTTTGCCAGTGAAACAAATCTCTCCTTCAACTTCAAATCTCAAATCATTATTTCATAGCAATCCTCCAACAAAGGGCTTTTATGATCCTTCCCTAGTATCCACCTGGAATTCTCCCCTTTTATTTTAAACTAGAGATACAATAAAATCAAGGGGGCTGTTTGTGTAAACGTACAACTTTACCAACATTCTAAGCTTGTATTAAAGCATACTTCAGAAAACACTGAAAAAAAAAAAACCCACTGAAAGCTAGGCTATGTTTATGCACATTTACAATCACTGAGACTATCTCAAAAATTTTCTCAAGGGAGCCTTTCATAAATCTCAAGACAACAGTCAGCCCATGGTCAGAGGAACCACTCATAGATTCTATTCTTTCCAACTCTAACCAGTTCTATACATTCTTTTAAAGCAATTTCAAAATGACAAAAAATCCAGAATTTATAGATTTTTTTTCAGAAGACATACAGGATTCTTAAATTTCTTCCCTGTGACTTAGTTTTTATAAAATGCTATCCACTTAAAATGAAACCCAACTATCACTTGCAAATGAAATGTAGATTACCAGTGTATTTACATGTAAGCAAGATGTTTAGGCATGATTATCTCTGGGATTATTAATCAACTGTTTACCGAGATTTATAACACAAGGGGGGCTTTCCTAGTAAAGAATCTGCCTGCAATGCAGGAGACCTCAGTTCAATCCCTGGTTAGTTAGATCCCCTGGAGAAGGGAATGGCAACCCACTCCAGTCTTCTTGCCTGGAGAATTCCATTGACAGAGGAACCTGGTGGGCTACAGTCCATGGGATTGAAATAGTGGGACATGACTGAGAGACTAACACTTTCACCAAGGTTTATACAGTGATAAGTATTAAAACATGGCCTTCTGGGACTTCTCTGGTGGTCCAGTATTTAAGAATCCACCTTGCAATGGGGGGACATGGTTGGGGATCCCTGGTTGGGGAACTAAGATCCCACAAGCTTCAAAGCAATGAAGCCAGAGTGCCACAACTACCAAAGTGCACACACCATAACTAGAGACTGTGGGCCACAAGGAATGGTCCTACAGGCCGCCAACTAAGACCCAATGCAGCCAACTAAATTAAAAAAATATTCAAAACAAACAAAAAACACATAGCTTTCTGCTTTACCAAGTTACTGTAGTACACTTATTGTCCCTAATTATACCAAAAAGGAAAAAAAAATTTCTTAAATCCTGCCCTGGTAAATGGCAAAATAAAGGTCACAGAAGGTAATAAGCTTTTAAAATAAGTGATTAAGAAGGGCTGATTGAAGCACAGGATGAACTTTATTAACACCCTTTCCCATTTGAGAGCCTAAATAAAAGGGGATAGTGCGGATAGGTATTATAAAAATTTACCCTTAATAAATTACTGATACCTAATACCAAACAACTTCTATTAGTCAGTACATTTGCTGACTGGCTTCAGTACTATTGATACCTTTCTCTTTAATTAGACCAAATGAATTCTTAAGAGTGATGAACACTGAACATTAGCAACGAGTATCTTACAAGTTTACATTTCAGTTATCAAGAAAAATCACAGCACCAATACAACTACAGTTACTTTGTTTTTAACAGAAATTATGACACAACAAATGCACTGCATTTACCAACTTTCCTGAGCACAGTGCCAGGTATCCAGTAAACACTCATTAAACATGCCCTCAATCAGTGGTACTGGTAAAGGACAGCAATGGGCTACACATGTTGCCTGTGATGTCACTAATTGCCATAAAGATCAATTTCTCTCTTCCAGAATAACCATAAGGCTGGAGAAAAACATGAATGCTTCCTAACTATGTTACAAGTTACATTATGGTTTCAAAGAAATTAGTAGTCAATTTCTTAAAACTAGCTTTTTCAATTATCACATTCTTTTTAAATTTCACAAACAGCATTATTTTGAAACATCATTTATGTGTTTCTGATAATTTAAAGCCCAGAGCCATTATAAATAATATAAAGAGTTAAGCACTGTGCTCTGCAATGAGTCTTGCTAAAGAAGCCTGTTTTGTTCTCTCCCAAACAATCAGTTTCACTAACATGACAAGACACATGGAAAAGAATGGCAAACAAAATCAACCAACAAATTTCTTGCCGTATTGAATTTACACACCAAGAGACTATGATCAACAGCAAGTTACCTGCATTGGAACGTTTTAAATTACCTACTCCTGTAGTAGCTTATTTCCAAACTATTAATATACAGGAAGTATTAATACAGGGTAACTTCATATTTGAGATCACTTAAAGATATTTCTGTAACTATAATTTACAAAACAGAACAAGTAATAATGTTGATAGGAAATATGCAAATCTAAAGTTAGAAAGCTCAAGATCAATTCTGGTACAGAGCCAAGAATAATTTAGCAAAATGTATCTTTTATTCTCAAGAATTTGGATTAAGTTTTCCATCTGCAATACCATTTTGACTTAGGTGAAAAACTGAATTCTATCAGTTGAGAAATTTTTGTACAAGTAAAGAAATCTTTACAGACTACAGTACAACTACAATCGCCACTCCCCTAAACTAGATTGTTTCAGTGAATTCTATCCACTGTTTTCAATCAAAACTTCCTCTAGTCTTTTTCATGTCTAATTTACAATGACAATGATACTTCATACCTTCTCCCCATAGTAGTCTGGAGTCTGTTTTTCCTCACTCTGATGTTTAACGTATCTGTCTGTGTGATGGTAAACTGACTTACTCATCCAAAACATAATATTGTGCCTTTAACAAAGCACTGTGTCAAGAGTTCAGAGAACATTTTAATTTTGTGTTTTTAATCAGGTCTCTCTCATTGTGAGTAACAGCTAAGGAATAGTCATTCTTGAGTAACATTTTGGGCAAAATGCCAGAGGAGAAAATCTACAGGACATGGCATGTTAAAAGGACAGCAAACCTCAAAGGCCAAGGCAACAATCTGAGCCACAAAGTAAACAATCATGTACTGGATTATAACCCAAAGAATAAAATAAATATCCCTGAGTCCATAAGGGTACAAGATTAACTAAATAGAGAAAGGACAACTCTTCCTTACGCGAGGATTCCAAATAATACATGTAGAAGGAACAAGAGAAGTAGAAAATCACTAGCAGAGTCACTGCTGCAGATAAGAGCCACTGATGAATGCTAAAATTAGTGGGTAAAACTTCAAGGAGAGTTAAGGTATCTGCATGACCTCAAAATATGCCCCCCACCTCAAATGTTTATTACCACAGTGGTTTTAACACAGGCCCACAAATCCTCTGCACACTCCTCCCTCCAGGAGATGGAGCCTCTTTAGCTCCCTTCCCCTGAGGCTGGGTTGGTTCTTAATGACTGGTTTCTAACACTGTATGAAAAGGGAAAAATAGTTATTTTACAATGGAGAAACCTGACAGATGCCACCTTTACAAAGCATCAAGGTGAACATCACCAGCAATGTCACATTGATATCACGGACCTTCTGATATGATGTAATGAGTAGAGTGCTTCACCTCTATGGGGGTGTGTGTGTGTGTGTGTGTATGTGTGTGTGTGTGTCTGTGTGTTAGTCGCTCAGTCGTGTCTGACTTTTTGCGACTCCACAGACTGTAGCCCACCAGGCTTCTCTGTCCATGGAATTCTCCAGGCAAGACTACTGGAGAGGATTGCCATTCCCTTCTCCAGAGGAACTTCCCAACCCAGGAATCGAACCCTGGCCTTCTGCATGGCAGGCAGATTCTTTACCGTTTGAGCTACAGGGAAGTCTCACCTCTATGGTATCTCTTCCCAAATCTATAACCTCATCTAATCAAAAGAAAACATCAGACAAATGCAAATTGAGGGAAATCTACAAAATACCTAAACTCTTCAAAACTGCCAAGATAATGAAAAACTACACTAATAAACTCAGATTGAAGGAAGCTGCTGCTGCTGCTAAGTCGCTTCAGTCGTGTCCGACTCTGTGCGACCCCATAGATGGCAGCCCATCAGGCTCCACCGTCCCTGGGATTCTCCAGGCAAGAACACTGGAGCAGGTTGCCATTTCCTTCTCCAATGCATGAAAGTGAAAAGTCAAAGTGAAGTCGCTCAGTCGTTCCCGACTCTTAGCAACCCCATGGACTGGAGCCTACCAGGCTCCTCCGTCCATGGGATTTTCCAGGCAAGAGTACTGGAGTGGGGTGCCATTGCCTTCTTCGGAAGGAGGCTAATATGATATAATAATTAAATACAACATGGTCTCTTGGTTTACGTTCTGGAACAGAAAACGACATTAGTGCAAAAACTGGAGAAACTGAAATAAAAGTCTATAGTTTAGTTCAGTTTAGCCATGTTAACATCTTAATTCTGATAAATGTACCATGGTATATAAGATGCTAACATTAAGGGAAGTTGGACAAAGGGCATACAGGAATTTTCTGTACTACTTTTACAATTCTTCTGTGAATCTAAATTTACTTCAAAATAAAAAGATTTTAGAAAAACAAACTATGAGGACATTAATGAAATAAGTATAATCTCATTGAAAAAAGCTAGCTCCTGATGTTTTTTAAATGTGAGAGATACATTTTGTGTTTTCTTGAGTTAAATCAACAATCATAAATCATGGTGGAATCTGTAAAATAAAAACTTTGGTTTTGAGGCACAAGTATATTTTCAGAAAATTACTGCAAAGTGGAGATAATTCAGTGAGAAAGTAAGACCGTTAAGACTGACAAAGATTAAGACTGCATGGAAGGGGGGCAGATTCAGCCTTTTAACAATTGGATGGTGGGATGCCAAAGGCAACAGCAAGTGAAAAATTATTTTTGTTATCAGTTTCTCCTTAGGTCAACTCATGGTCTACTTTTTCAATACTGCAGACCCTTTATTTCCATTATTTATGATCTGAACATAATCTTAATACCCATGCCATTTTTGCATGTAAGCATTAATACTTTCCATACCTTAAAAAAAAAAATCACTATTGTGAGAGCATGAAAACAGTATTTTTAAAAAGTTACTTAAAACCCATTTCTATTAAAAATTCTATTTAGATAAAATGTTTTCCTTTTTATGAAGTTACCAAACTGCATACATAAAATAGGAAGTAGGAGATGAATCTGCTTGTTGCTCAATCTAAAATACTACTCAGAATTCCATTATATCAAGAGACTATTACATGATATACTATTATGTAAAAAGATTACAGAACATCTTTGTCCAATATAACCCATTATTGTTAAAAAACAATTTGTACACACAGAAAAGATTTGGGGAAAGGAGTAGACACTTCTAAACTGTATGATTATACTTGTCTTTTCTTTCTATTTTTTAAAATGTCTGCAATCACACTGTTACTACTTTTCTAACCAGAAAAAAAAAATGCTACTTGAGAAGAGGAAAAAACTTTAATCAATGGCTTATTCAGTGACTAAACAACCTAATGAGTTCTTTCAGCATACCTGCCGTAACACAAACGACACCTAAGTAGGCAGAGTAGGTCAAGGCTGGAAGCAGCAGCACTGGCACACTCCCAACATAAGCAACAAAGATATGAATCAACTTTTTGGATTAAATAAAAACAAACATTTTTTATCTTCTTTTATGAAATAAAATTTGGATTATCACATACAGTTCACCTGTCAATGAAAACGTTACAAAAGAAAGTTGACTGACATTAACACAACTTCCAACATACACTTTGGAAACACACCAAGGAAGACAAGACAAAAGTGAACAGTGGAGAATTATATAATTGTTTTTATCCAAACGGTACCCCCCAAAACACAAATTTCACAATGTCAGTTATAAGTATACCTTAGAACAGACCAGCTATTTTAAAAAGTTAAATGGAACCTGTAATTTCTTCTTTTTCACCTAGAACAAGTTCACTTGCATGACATGAAACATGTAGTTTTATCTTTTTATAAAATCATACTTGAAAACAGTCTAAAACTAAGCTCATATAACAAATTTAAAACAAAAGTCATGATTATGAGATTATGATACAGTGGGCCCAACAAATTTTAATTCATCTTTAAACTACACACTAGCCTATTAGCGTTTGGAGTTTAAAACAATAAAACTTTGGCGCTGCAATAATTGTGCATGACATCAACTCTTCTTCTTTACTCACTTTAAGTATGCTCCACAGAACACAATTCAAAATTGATCATTAGGCTAGAGAAAAGAGGTAAGAGAGGTTAAGAAATTTTTCATATGCTTCAATTGTATTGTTTGAATTTTATAGAGCACATATTACTTTTCTGGTTAAATTAATAAAAAACTAAATAAACCTTCAGTAATGGCCAAAAGCAACCTATTAGTCTAAATAAACAATTAAGAATCTGAGAGGGCAACAGTCTTTCCTTCATATTTAAAAAAATAGCCAAGCAATTAAAAAAAAAAAACTCTCCCCACAATTGACCACTAAAACCACAACTAAATAAAATATACTTAGAGACAATAGATTAATTTTTGAGGTTCCATTTTAGGCTCTGTTTAAAAGTGTTCCAAAAACCCAAAGATGGAATTCTGAAAATGAGAGAAAATTTGGTTGATTGGAAGAGGTAAGCCATACAAGAGGACAGAAGAGTAAATGGTCTTAAAACACATTTAACGGCAAACATTTGCTGAAAAACACACCAGGTGTGCACTACCTCCTTACCTTTCAAAGCCTGCGTGGGTTTTAGAGCTGGAAAGACCTGTATTTGAATTCAGGCTCCATCAAATACTAGCTACAAAATCTTAAGGCAAGGTACTCACCTATCACTATGAGGCTCTATTTCTTCATCTGTAAAAAGATTCAATTAGCACACTACCACCCAATTAGAGGGCTTCCCAGGTGGCTCAGTGATAAAGAATCCATCTGCCAATGCAGGAGATGCTAAAGATGAGGGTTTGATCCCTGGGTTGGGAGGATCCCCCGGAGCAAGGAAATAGCAACCTACTCCAATATTCTTGCCTGGAAAATTCCATGGACTGAGGGCTACAGTATATGGGGTTGCAAAGAGTTGGACACCACTGAGCACACAGGCACACACTTGAACCACCTGATTAGGCTCTGGTCAAGATTATAAATACCGCCTCTAAAATATTTAGCACAGTGTCTGGTACATTACAGGAACACAATAAGTGGCAATTATGATTGTCCCTTCCTCCCTCCAATCCAGGATGTAACCTGATGAAAAAATTCAAGCGCTACAGACAAAAATGTTGAAGCTGTTTGTTTATCCAAAGTTTTTGTACAGATGATGTGTGACAAATTATCACAGAAGTTTACCAGTTTAATTTATAATATAAAGTGCAAAAATTACCAGGTAACAGTTATAAGTACAATGATCACAACTAGCAACACATATAACCGTGAAATGGTCTGCAGCAAGTAAGCCTGCCTCTCCAGTAAAAGAAAGGGATTTTGCTTTATCTGCTTTTCTCACAAAAAAGGCTTGCATGACTTTAAGGCACCAAGTAGTCAAGAAGAGTCATGAGGAAAAAAAAATAGTCATGAGTAGAAAAACTGAAAATGGATACAATAATTAACTTCAAGTCAAGAGAAGCTCTGAAGATCAACCTAACACAAGATGTGAAGAAAGTCAAAGGCCTATTAACAATATGTACCTCACAAACCCTTAACATTTTTTTTAATTTTTTTTATTGAAGGATAACTGGTTTACAGAATTTTGTTTTCTGTCAAACCTCAACATGAATCAGCCATAGAAGGGAGAGGATATATGTATACTTTCTTAACATTTTAAAAAGACCTCTCCAGTCAAGAATTTTAGACGTAGTTGGCCACAGAAATGCTAGTTGCCTAATCAACTGGCTTAATTTCGAATTCCTAGAAGTTAACCACACACAGTAAACTGGAAACAGCATACTTGGACTGTAAAATCACAGGCCCTTGAGTTAAAATTCCAATTCTACTGCATTTAACTCTTCTCTACCTCCGACTCCTGTAAAATTAGGACCCTATTTCTTCATTGGATTAGGGGAAATAATGGACATACATAAAATTTCTGACTAGAGGTGGGAACTCAAAGTTGTTCCTATTGATCTTAACTCAAGACTAGCACGAGGGCTTCTGCAGAGTCCTCCTCAGTGCTCTGTTCTTCTCCAGCTAAATCATCATAACTGAAACTTTCTGTCAATAATTGAAATCCTAGGCCCCTTCTCCAATTTTTTGCACTATTATGCCATCATATTCTCTACCAAAAAAATCACAAGATTTAATTTGTGCTAATACTGTTAAATTGATTATACTTGCTTAAGTTTGAGTCATCTTAACTAACTGGTAAGCAACTGGGAGCAAAGTCTATGTTGTATACTCAAAAATAAAAACCCCTCAACTCCTAGCATAGTGTGATGACAAAACTGGCTGGCTGTTTTCTTTATCAAGCTTTTTCTCCAAGGAAATTAGATTTTTGCGTGTGTATGCTCACTGAAAGATTTTAAATATCTGTATTGAAAACATTTTTTAAATAGACAGGTCAGTGATCCATGTTTGATGATTAAATGTGTTAGAAAAACTTTAACAAGCTCAAAAGGCATAAATGGACTGTATGAAGTAAGTGGTAGTCTGAACTTAAACCTATGGTTTTCAACTCGAAATGCATAGTTTTTTTTCCCTCCCATTTCTCACCAAGTCCCTCGATATATTTTACCCTCTCAGATGATAATAAAGTCAGTATATAAGTCCTACTTTATATATAAAACCTATCAGAATGAATCAAGCCATCTATGAACTAGCACACAGAACCTGAACAAATATAAAGTGTAACTTACTGCTTGAATTAACTTAGAACATTTGTTTTAGTAGAGAGTAAGCTCAGCTCAAAACAGCATGGTAAATTTTGGAGCTCTGACTTCATTAGCTTTAGTAGTGATGAACCCAATTGCTCTTTATGAGGACAAATGCCACCCACCAACCTATAAATTAAGCACTAAATAATTAATAATTTGACAAAGTTGCTTAAATTATCCTTTTATAAATTTAACTATTTTTATAAATCCCATATAATTCAATTAAGAATATATTACATATTACTCTTATCTAGGCATTTACCCTAATGACATCCATATGAATTTTATGGCAATAAAGATACTGCAGAGATGACATTGTTGTTTATCTGAACACTAATGCTGTTTGAACTTAGTGTCTTTGTTTCAAGAATCTTGGAAACACTTCATCTATCAGTAACTTAATGAGAAACAAACAGGTAAACATTTTAATAAAAGGAGAAGAAAAGCACAGACTAGGTCATCAAAATAAGCCATACCCAAACAAATCTCACATTTTGAAATTAGTTCAAGATCCCAGATTTAAACTAAAATCTGTCCCCCTTGGGTTTTTACATTTCAAAAGAATGGTAGTGAAAATTCTCTTTTCTGTTTTCAATCTTCTACATCAGGCATTTATAACATGAGGTTCATGAGTACGCTCAGGGAATGTGAACAACTTGCAACTTTATGCAGAATACTATGAGTATGTATATACATAGGCAACAGATCCACAGTGTTTATCAAATATCCCCAAGGGTACATGACCATAAATGGGTTAAGAATAACTGCCCTAAATGGGCAGAGCAGCAAGTACAAGTAGTAATTCCATTTAAGTACTATTGTTATTCAAAGAAAATACAGTCAGACAAGTTAAATTCATCACTGTCCTGGAAAACTTCAATTATATAATTCACTCAATCTCATTTGTAAAGCTCACTAGTCTGAGGTACAGAGTGCATAAAATGCCCTATGTGAAGACCCTAGCCAAGTAGCTGGCACAGAGAGTAAATACTTGTCAATTAGTAGCTATTATTATTAAAAATAATGTTTCCAAAGAGTCATTCTTATGAGCAAAAGTAATACTACCTGTCAAAATCTATAAACATGGAACAGAGCAAACTTAACTGGAACCTATCACCAACCTTGGATTTAATAAACTGACCCATCAGTCACAAAAGTACCAAGGAAAATTTCACTTCCTACTTCTCCTTTGTACCCTATTTCTTCACATATTTAAGTAAATAAACAAACCAACAAACATTTATTCTCTGGCTCCCTAAAGCCTCAGGATTATTTTCCCTTTAAGTATCATTACACCACTACCCTTTTATAATTTGAAACATCACAGGGTGGGTCCAAGGAAAAGCCAAGTCCTCGGTTTTCTTCCCTGAATTCTATTCCTGATATCAAAGAAGCAATCTCTCCTCAGCCCCACCTTCTACAAGAAAACAGTGGAAAAGTCGGACTGTTCTGCTCTCCGAGAGCAGGGCGGGGAGGTCGTCATTTTGTCTAACTCTTACTAAAACTTCAAAATGCAGTTCAGACGAACAGTGGTAAAAAGCAGCAAAGTCAACACATCTAAGATATCTCAGGCACTGGCATCCTACACCCATTTTTAGTTTCTCTTCATCTTTTTATTTTGCAAATTTAAAAAAAATCTCAGAATCTTAAAAAGCATTTTATTTAACCCCATTTTCATACATTAGGAAAGAGACAAGAGTATGTAACAGCAAAAGGAAGCTCTTAACTATCAAAAATGAAACTTAACTATTACAACTACAAGTGGTAAAACCATCATATATGTAGTCAGAAGTTGCCAAGGAGAGCAAAAAACACATACACAGCCAAAGGACTGCGGACAGGATATGAATGTAGCAAGAGGTTAAGCACTTTTTACATCACTTAGAAAAATCACTTATTGCTTCTAGAACAAAAATTGAAATACTAAAGAAATAAAATTACTCACAAAGCAAAATTCTCTTTAAAAGTCAACTAAACAGTTGGCAAGAGAAAACCGGATTCTAAAGCTCTTCTATCTTTAAAAAAAAAAAAAACTTTGAATATATAAGACACTGTCAACATCCTATACTTTAACCTATTCATGATGAAAAGGGGAAGAAATTTTAAATGTAAAATTTCAGTTTCTTTAAATGATCCTACAAGATCATCCACTCACACCAAACTCATAAGATGTATTTTGTGGAAAGTCTATATAGGTACTGGCAACTTAACACTATGCAGAGAAATTACATACACTGATTCTCTACAGACATTAAAAAGTCATATTCTGGACAGTGAGAATACTTCTTTAAACTTCTTTGAATTTCCCAAATCACTACTAACACCATCAAAAAGTCATCAAAGCAACCAACAAAAATAAAACCTATTTATAGTTGGTTTCTGATTCTTTTCTAATAAAAAAATTCTAACTAAAAATTATGTAAAAGGCAATAATGATGTATTTATCAATGAAATTACACTGTTAGCCAGATAACAGAACTGATTAACTTGTTTTTACTTTCAAATCCTTAAATTAAAAGACAGACTTATTCAAAGCATAGCACTGGCAAAAAAAAAAAAAAAGTCAAATGTTCCTTGAATCTACCATGACAGAAAACAAAGTTTAGGAGACTGATTAAAACATATGCCATAATTATGTTAAAATGTAAAAAAACAAGGTTTAAAAAAATTTTTTTCTTTTATAAATTTTTCTGCAATAAACTAGTTGATCTAGGGACTATCCTGGTGGCGCAGTGGATAAGAATCCACCTGCCAATGCAGAAAACATGGGTTCCACCCCTGCTCCAGGAAGATTCCACATATGGTGGAGCAACCGAGCCCTCTGGACTGAAGCCTGCACGCTCTAGGGCCCATGAGCCACAACGAATGAGTCCCTGTGCCACAACTCTGCAACAAGAGAAGCCACCACAATGAGAAGCAAGACCCAAACTAGAGTAGCCGCCACTCGCAGCAACTAGAGAAAGCCCTCGTGCAGCAACAAAGACTAAGAGCAGCCAAAAATATATAAAGTGGTATATACTTGTCAAAAAAAAAATGTGATATTAAAAAATAAAAAAAACAACTAGCCAATCCAAAGACACTACTACATATAGGTCTTCTGACTGGAGTTAACTGGTTGAGATAGGTACACGTATTTCATTCTTAACATACTCCTTATAGATGAAGCAGCCAAAATGATTTTGACACTAAAAAAAAAAAATCCAACAGAAGCTAGTGGATTAGGAAAAATGCCTCTGGTATGAGAACAATGTTAAGCATTTCTTAACCAGTGTGCTGAAATAATCACTGCCTGCTTCACCTCCTAGCTCAGGAAAATTAAAATCTTTCTTCAAATCTCCAGAAGGAAAAAAAAAAAGAGCTTTGATGCTTTCCATCTACTTTTTCCACTGCTCAGACTCCACTCTGGATGCATTTTGTTTTTGTTTGTAGTATTTGAAGTTCAAATGAGTCAGTCATTACCCTTAATTTCTGCTAATAAAGATAACCCAGGACCATTTCTCCCAAATCAGCCAAATAACATGGAAAGTAGTCAAAGAAAAAGCTTCAGATTTAATCATTAATGGACATATTTCTTATTCTCTTCACTCCCAAACCAAAAACTTACAACTTAAAGATTATAAAACAAAAGCATTTAGTAATAAAGCTACCAACAGGTAATCGTGTCAACTTGCACAAATCTAAAATCTTGTTCATTCTGAGAGAACCAAACTTTTGTCAAGAACGCATTTTCATTACCAAATTCAGCAGCACCCATACAACAGATTTTAAAAGTTTCTATAAGGGGTAAGAAGAATATGACAAACCAAAACAAGGAACATCTGGGGTGCACCTGTAAATACTCCCTTGTATACTATTGTTTCAAATTAGCATATAAAGTGTACACTATAATACATGTGTATTATATAATGTACTATATTGTACCTGGCATATAATAAGTGGCCATAAATGTTAGCTATTAGGGTAACACTGTGGAATCATAAAAGGCACTCATCCATTACAAGTTTTAACTTAATAATAAAAAAAAAACCCTTTGATTTTAAAGTTTAGAACACGGTTTTAAAGCAATTGGGCTTGTGTCTGGGTGATTAAACTCTAAGAATTTCCTTCTTTTCTCTAGTTCCCAATTTTTCTCTAATTACTTTAATGATGCTAATAAACTTGATTAAAGACAAGAAGAAATTGCTGAAGTCAGATTCTACAAATCTGCTTGCTGGTTGTCCTTGTGACCGTTCATAATAAAATACCACCTCTTCTCACCTTAAGTACTTTTCACTAGTGCTTTTCCAAAGGTTTTCCCAAGCTACTAGGTTATTTTACTAAGAGATAGCCTAGAATATAAATACAGTAGCCCAGGTACTGGCACACTCCATGCCATAAAAATATAAAAATGATTTCTGGGACTGATTCTGTTGAGGTCATTAATCTAGAACCCTTAAAATAAAGGATGGTTTGACACTCTACTTAAGAATTACTATCCCTGTCATTTATTAACCATTCTTCTTTCTTCCCTCCTGAACAATCGTTCTCACTCCCTCTGCTTCTCCAAATCAAATGCTAATAATTCCCTTACTGGTTTATTCTCTATAAGGTCTTTCTGAACCATACCAAGCAACCACAACCCCATAACTACTTTTAAAATCTTGTGGCTCCAATCCATGTCACACATCTGGAACTTGCCGTATCTACTGGTATTTAACATATATAATATCTATTTTTTTTGTATTCCATTATAAATTCCTTGAAGATAAAGGATATATTCCTAAATTTTACTATGACTGGAAAGCCTTATACAATGATGTACCCTGCTCTTACAAGTTTACCAAATCCTTTTACATATACATTTCCCCGATAGGAATAAACACTGTTATCCTATTTTACAAAAGGAGAAATAAATTCAGACTCTATACATGTAGCAAATTTAAGAAACTCCCTGAACAAAAGACAAACCTCTATAAAATGGAAAATCCATGTACTTTACTGTTGCCAGGACAACTTCTAAATTCGAGGCCTCAAGTTCAACTCTGTCCAACTATGCAAAACCAACTTTGTCCTTGCAGCCCTTGATAAAAAACTGCCAGCATAGCAAACAGGACACTATTAGAACACTATCTTCAACTTCTTAAAGTATATAAAATTTTAATAAAGTACTACAGCTTCTGTTTATAACAGAAAGGGACATTTCGGCGTCAAACCACAGTATTACAAAAGTTGAAGTCAGAATGCATTTTGCAAGAGCCATGTGACACACACATGACAGTCAGCTAAACCCATGGGTGTACCTTTCAGGGGAAATATTTAGCAGTAATTGACCAAAACAGCAAATAAACTCAACATTTAGGTCAAAGACTGATCTCTGCTTTAAAAAATTCCCCATCTCCCCCCAAATCCTTCTGCAACGGAGGAGGAATACCAATTAAATCTCCTTCAATTATTCACTAATTTCAAAATGCAAACCGTAGAAGGATGTTTTTAAGGGCCATTAAGGAGAGCCCAACAAAGTCTTCCTAAGGAAAGAAACACCGGTTCCCAGGAAAGGTGACAGGTGTGTCACATCTGCTGTGGTGACTTCTTGAGGAAGCAAGAAAAAGAAATGCATTAACTTTTCATGACACGTCACAGAACCTCATTCCCTATCTGCAAACCTTCAAGTAGGTAATTCAAAACCTACAGATCTATCAAAGGGCCCATTCGTTTTTCTTGCAACTTTACGGCAAAGCCTTGCTTTTATTTGGTAATATCACAAAGATGTCCCTAGGTTTGGTGCTAGTGTTTTGTTTTTCCCTTGACCTACACAAGGCAAAAGGACTTCGGTGTCCTCTAAAAAAAAATTCTCACGAACGCCCAGGTTTTTCAGGAAGGCAATAGGTCCGCTGAGTTCGTAAAGAACTCCAGGAAATGACTAAAAAACAGAACTAAAATTTTTAAATCGATTCTCACCATCTATTCATTCCCCGTAATCCCATGCAGCCCTGAAAAGCATCCATATTACCTGCAACCTGGAGAGGAGAGTGGAAGAAATAGCCAACAAGCTCAAGATTTACAAGTAAAGCTGGTTTCCACCCCGAGGGTTCTGACAGCTCGGCAGAGCGCGGGCGTAGGGTCTGACAATGCCCTCTAAGAGAGTTGTCTCCCTTCATCCCCACCCCTTAAAAAAACTGGCCCTCCTTGAAAAGTCACTGCCTCCAAGAAAAGCTACCCCTTCCTACGGCCCCACCACCGATTCCCGGACGCCCCAACCCTCTTCGAGGACTGCCCCTACACACCGGCCCGGCACTCGGGCCAGTACTACAACCAAACCGGGTCCAGGCCCAGGCGGCTCACCCCTCCGGCCCGACCCCTCCCCTCGACCGCCCCTCCTCCGTCAGACAATGGGGCCCGACTCCCAGCCGCCAACCTCTCCTGACCCGTCACCCTTACCTCACCGAGGCCGAGGCCCCTTCCTCAGCCCTCCTCGCCCCCTCTAAGCCTTCCCAAGGTGGCCCAGGGACCCAGCCGACCGGTGTTCCCCTGCACTCACTATTCGGGATTCATGCTGGACATGTCACTGCAGCTGCCGCCGCCGCCACCGCCGCCCTTGCTGCTGCAGCCGCCGCCCTGACTCTCCGCGCCACGGGTAGTCGAAGGAGAGGAATGAGATAGGCTGTTCCAGGAGAGCAAACGTCTTTACCCCACTCCGTCCCCTTAGAACACAATCAGCAGCCGCCACCACTCAGCTATCGCTTCCACCCAAAATGGCCGCCGGCGAACCAGGAAATAGGAAAGCCTTAGACCGAGGGGCCTTTACACAGCCCAAAGGGCGGCCGCACCGCATGGCATGCAGGGAAAGAGAGTTGCGAGCGCGGCTGCGGGCGCTGGGGAACCACGGTGCAGGGCCAAGACCTGGACTCAGCTTCCCGCCAAGCCCCGCGCTTCTGGCGCACGCGTACTTGAGGGGCTGTCGCTCGCCCCATTCCCCCCTCTCTCAACCCCCCCGCGCTCCGCCCCTCCCTCCTCCCCTCCCCGCTGACTCGCTGGCTAGGACTTCGCTCGGACTCCCCCTAGCGGATTGGCTAAGGCCGAGCGGCCCTGGTGATGTCATCAGTGAGACGTGGCAGCCGGGCGAGTCAGCGCCCCACGGGGGAGGGGGAGGGGAGGGACAGAGGGCGGTGCCGGCTGCTGGCGGAAGAAGGGGGTGGGGATCCCGGGACCCTGCGGGCTGGGGAGAGAGGGGTCGGAGCCCGAGGGACCCTGAGAGCCTAGGCGGAGGGAAGGAGAACTAGGGGATCTCGGCTCTTGTGTGCCTTTTGCTGGTCTGACCTGCTTCAGGCTTGAGCTTCCCCGCTGGCCCCAGGATGTCCGCTCTAAAGATGGAAGAAGACTCGAGGGGCCTCTGCGGAAAACTTTGGGTCTCTGGAAAACACGAAGCCTTATCTTTTCCGTTCTCTGCCTCACTCAACCAACGCCACTGGGTCTGGTCATCGACCAGTGTTGGCACGACCATTTAATTTTTTTATTTTTTACTATTCCCTTTCCAGCCCTGCTCTGATCACCTCAGCCTGGATATTGCAGCAGTCTCCGAGTGGACTATCTGCCTCTGCCTCTGCCTCTACTCTGCCCCAAGCAATTTGCACTCACATCCAGATTTATCTTCCTGAAACATTTCCATCTCTAACCCCACACCTTTCAGTGCCTCCCCATTGCGTGGACAGGACACAACCCTGAGCCAAACAAAAATTAGTAATCTTCCTGCCCTGGTTCCAGCCTTCGAGTTGAAATGTACTTATTTTTAGTTGCTATTTAATTCTGAGCCATTCTACAAGATTGGAAAGTAATAAGCAATAGTGCAGATCATTACTGTATAATGCCTGGAAACTCCAGAAGTAACATGAACACACTTAAAAAAAAAAACATATTAACAGCTCTTTTTAATCAGCTCAGGAATTTAAATCTCCACTGAACTTTAACATTTTATCTTGAGTTAATTACAAAGGGCATGGTATAATACACTGGTCAAAGTTTATCTTCCAACTTGTTCTTAGAACCAAGAAAATTATCTCCAAAGCCTGATTGCAAGATCACTTTAAATTCCCATAACATCAAAATATGGAAGGAAAGCAGTTTTTGTTTCTACCTATTTACCCACTGTACCCCTTTAGCACACAAATACAACACATGTGCTTTAGTTAACCACCTCATCAAACTGTAGGCTAGAATTCCTCTTTATCATGTTGGCTTCTGAAATGAATGTGATCAACACATCAGGAAAATACCCTGAATGGATCAATGATAGTCATCAAAAAGTGTATTTTATCCTAGACTCTCATCTCTTCCTGCTTACTGTGATTGCACAGAAGAAAAACTCAGAAAACCTCTGAAGAATTCATCTTGAGCCAAAGATAAAAAAATTTAACCTGTTACTGTCCTTGAAGGTATACCCATAATGTTGTTGTTATTTAGACCCTATGGAACCCACCAAGCTCCTCTGTCCATGGGATTTCACAGGCAAGAATACTGAAGTGGGTTGCCGATTTCTATTCCAGGTGATCTTCCAGACCCAGGGATCAAACCCACATCTCCTGATTCTTTACCACTGAGCCACCTGGCTATACTTTCTTTAATTATTTATGTCCTTTCCTAACAAATAACCAATCACTTTTAACCTAAGTGCGAGAGTACTTGTGAGAATTAAACAAAGTTATATTATATATATATACTTTATAATATAAACCAAGTTTATAAAGTATATAGTACAGTGACTTTGAGGATACTTGGTAAATAATAACGACCTTTCTCCCTGAAAGTTTTAAATGTACCTGCTGTATACCATGGAGAAGGCAATGGCACCCCACTCCAGTACTCTTGCCTGGAAAATCCATGGACAGAGGAGCCTGGTAGGCTGCAGTCCCTGGGGTCGATAAAAGTCGGGAACGACTGAGCGACTTCACTTTCACTTTTCACTTTCATGCATTGGAGAAGGCAATGGCAACCCACTCCAGTGTTCTTGCCTGGAGAATCCCAGGGACGGGGGAGCCTGGTGGGCTGCCGTCTCTGGGGTCGCACAGAGTTGGACACGACTGAAGCGACTTAGCAGCAGCTGTATACCAAAGACAGAATGCTTTATATCCTAGTTGTGATGTATTAATAGAATGCAAGGAGCTTAGAGGCAGTGGTGCCTAGATGTTTCCCACCCCATGGTGGTGGTTTACTTGCTAAGTCGAGTCTGACTCTTGCAACCCCATGGACTATAGCTTGCCAGGCTCCTCTCTGTCCATGGGATTCTCCAGGCAAGCATACTGAAGTGGGTTGCCATTTCCTCCTCCAGGGGATCTTCCAGGAGGAAGAAACAGGAATCAAACCTAGATCTCCTTCATTGTAGGCAGGTTCTTTACCAACTGAGCTACAAGGCAAACCCATACTACACCTTGTATGTCATTTACATTGACTTCCTTCCCCCAAAAGTGTCAGTTTTGCTGATTCAGACCTTAATATATTTTATTTTAGTAGTTGATTGGTTTATTTTTGGATGCATGGGTTCTTATCCGCGGCATGCAGGCTTCTCTAGCTGTGGCACGTAGGCTCCAGAGCATGTGCACTCAGTCATGGCAGCACTGGGCTTAGTTACCCTGTGGCACATGGGATCTTAGTTCCCTGACTGGGTGTTGAACCCACGTCCCCTGCATTGCAAGGTTGATTCTTAGCCATTGGACCACCAGGGGAGTCCCAATATATTTTACATGAGGTGCTTAAGAGTAGTTACTTTTATAGTTCAGATTAATAACTCAATAATTCATTAAACTAGCATGAGCCCTGTTGATTGCCCCTATTGTTAACTCTCCTAGGGCTGTATGTCCATTTGCTATTTGGCTCATTCTTTTCTTTCTTCCTTTTTCCCTTCCTTTCTTTTCCTATTCTTCCCTTTTTCTTTTATTAAATATTTATGACCTGCCTTGTAATAAATATGCTTGGAACTATAAGGAATACAAAAGTGAATGATAACAGTTCTCTGTCTTTGAGATAACAACCTATTGAGAGAAAGATGTGTATACAAACAAGGCTTAGAGGGGGAAATACAAAAATAAATTTAAATGATACAATGTGTATAGGGACAGAAATCAGAACAGTGACTGCCAGGAACTGGGAATGGGATGAGGGAATTGTTCACAAGGAGACACAAGGGAACTTTGGGGTTTGACGGAAAGACTCTATTGCTTCATTGTGGGGACGGTTAGTTACTCAACTATATATGCCTTGTCAAAACTCGTAGAACTATACACCTAAAAGGGGTAAATTTGATAGTGTATAAATTATACCCAGATTACGAACCTGACCTTCAAAAATGTTATGGGATGGAAGTACAGAGGAGGGAAATAATTTCAACTCAAACTATTGGGAATGCTTTCATGAAGGAGGTGATATTTGAATTAAGTCTTGAAAAAGAATAAAATTTTAATTATTGGCAGAGATGGGGGAGAGGGAGAATGACAAAAGAAAGTGAGCACAAGCCTAGAAATGTGAAGACACCCATGTGTTTAGGGAATGGTAGTCACAGGTTCCATGGGAGATGAGGTAGGCGATATTTAGATTAAAGTGAGATGGTGGGGAGCTCCAAATGCCTGCTAAAGAGTTTCAACCTTCTTCACTAGGCAATGGAGCACCGAGAAAGTGTCCAAGAAGGAAAGTAAGGAGACTACCTCAGTATTCTAAAGGGAGCATTCTGGAGTTCCATGGAGACTAAAGGTAGGGAGATTAGTTAAAAGGTAGATTCATTTAGGCAAGAGATGTTGTGTTCTTTACAACAGAAACAGACTCAGACATACAGACTTGTGGTTGCCAACAGGGGTCGGGAGTAGGGGAGGATGGATTTGGGGACTTGGGATTAGCAGATGCAAACTATTATATATAGAATAGTCCTACCATATAGCACAGGGAACTATATTCACTATCCTGTAACAAACCACCATGGAAAAGAATATGTAAGATATATATGTATATATATCTGAATCATTGTATATCTGAATTTTTCTATACAGCAGAAATTAACACAGCATTGTAAATCAACTATATTTCAATAAAATAAATTTTTAAAAGAGACTGATGGTATGTTCTATAAAACAGAAGGGAGGGGCAATTTCAGAGAGGAGAAGATAGAATCTGAAGGTGTGAAGGGACATGAGGGGCTTAAAGTGGCCCAGAGATATCCAGTTTAACTGACAGCTTGGGAACAAGGTCCCAGCCAAGTCAGGGAACAGGGGAAGAGGGGCTTGGAGTAGTGTAGAGAAGGAGGAAGACAGGCAGGTCAGAGTTAAAGTTGCCCTGGTGTGGAAGTACTAGAACTACCAGAAATTGTCCCCCTTCTGAAAACCACACACACACAGAGCAGATGGGAAAGAATCTGCCGGCAATGCAGGAGACACAGGTTCGAGCCCTGGATCAGGAAGATTCCCTGAAGAAGGGACTGGCTACCCACTCTAGTATCCTTGTCTGATGGGCAGCAGACCACCAAACAGTGACTATGACCTTTTTGGTGTAAGTTTGGCTTTGGAAAGTGCTCTGAAGCTTTTTTTTCAGTCCAGCCACTTAGCTGGTCATCACTGGCTGTTGCGGAAAATCCACTTTTCATTGCATGTCACAGTCCAATCAAGAAATAGTTCATTGTTATTGTGTAGAATAAAAGAAGATGACACTTCAAAATGATGATTTTTTTTCTTAATTTGCGGTCAGTTCATGAGGCATCTACTTAATGAGTTTTTTCACCTTTCCAATTTGCTTCAAATGCCAAATGGCCACAGAATGGTCGAACTGGAGTTCTTCAGCAGCTTCTCCCGTAGTTGTAAGAGGATCAGCTTCAGTGATTACTCTCAGTTGGTTGTTGTCGCCTTCCAATGACCGGCTGCTTTGCTTCTCATCTTCAAGACTCTTGTCTCCTTTGCAAAACTTCTTGAACCACCACTGCACTGAATGTTCATTAGCAGTTCCTGGGCCAAATGCGTTGTTGATGTTGCGAGTTATCTCCACTGCTTTACAACCCATTTTGAACTCAAATAAAAAAATCACTCGTATTTGGTTTTTGTCTAGCATTTCCACAGTGTAAAAAGACATATACAATAAACAGAAAGGAATACATCATTAGCAAAAAACATAAAGTAAAAAATGCATGTTAAAATGATGTAACTACATTTATTTAAGAATGTAACCCAATATCAAATAGCTAATTTCAACAATGCAAAAATCACAATTACTTTTGCACCAACCTAATAACTTCTTATTCTCGTATTGGAATTCTACATATTCCTAGGTCCCAACTATAACCACACCCCTTCCTGGCAGCCTTTCCTGTCCACATCAACCTAAAGGGGGTTAACCTTTGCCCTCTTGTTTACCTCAGCTCCTTTTTTTAGTGCTTTCATAATGCCTCCTACAAAGCTGTCCAATTCAGAAGCCATGATCCACATATGGTTATTTAAAATAATTAAAAGTAAGTTGGAACTTCCTTGTTGATCAAGTATCTAAGACTCTGTGCTCCCAATGCAGGAGGACCCAGGTTCAATCTCTGCTCAGGGAACTAAATCCCACATGCCACAACTACAGATCCTGTACGCGCCAACAAAGATCAAGGATCATGCCACTAAGACCCAGCACAGCCAAATAAATAAATAAATATACTTAAAAAAATAGTAAGTTAGGACTTCCCTGGTGGCACTGTGCTGTGTTGTGTTTGGTCGCTTAGTTTTGCCCAGCCCCATGGCAATGGCACCCCACTCCAGTACTCTTGCCTGGAAAGTCCCATGGATGGAGAAGCCTGGTAGGCTGCAGTCCATGGGGTCGCTAAGAGTCGGGCACGACTGAGCGACTTCACTTTCACTTTTCACTTTCATGCATTGGAGAAGGAAATGGCAACCCACTTTAGTATTCTTGCCTGGAGAATCCCAGGGATGGGGGAGCCTGGTGGGCTGCCGTCTATGGGGTCGTACAGAGTCGGACACGACTGAAGCGATGCAGCAGTATGGACTGTAATCTGCCAGACCCCTCTGTCCATGGGGATTTTCCAGGCAAGAATATTGGAGTGGGGTGCCAAGCCCTTCTCCAGGGGATCTTCCCAACCCAGGGATCGAACCCAGATCTCCTGCATTGCAAGCGGATTCTTTACCATCTTAGCCACACAGGGAAGCCCAAGAATACTGGAGTGGGTAGCCTATCCTTTCTCCAGGGAAACTTCCCAGCCTAGGAATCAAACCAGGGTCTCCTGCCTGGAAGGCAGATTCTTTTCCAGCTGAGCCACCCAGGTGGCACAGTAGATGAGACTTTGCCTGCCAATACAGGGTACATGGGTTCAATCCCTGATCCAGGAAGATTCCACATGCCACAGAGCAACTAAGCCTGTGCATCACAACTACTGAGCCCATGCTGTAGAGCCCATGAGCAGCAACTACTGAGTCCTCTCGCCTAGAGTCCGTGCTTGGAAAGAGAAGTCACTGCAATGAGAAGCGCCTTCTCCCTGCAACTAGAGAAAGCCTGCATACAGCAATGAAGACCTGGTGCAACTAAAAATAAAACAAATTCATTAAATTAAATTAAATTTTAAAAGATTAAGTTAAAAATTCAGTTCAGTTGCCCTATCTACATTTCAGATGCTCAACAGCTGCATGTGACTAATGCCTACTTTATTAGACAATGCACATTGTAGAACATTTCCATCCTCATGGAAAGTTCTATTGCACAGCAATACATATCATTAGTTATAATATTTCATGTATATGTTTTGTTTTTCCAGCTAGACTATGAGCTCCATGAGAGGAGGGACCACGCCTTGTCAAACTCTATTCTTTCCCACCAGCACGTAGCATGGTACTTTATCCCTAATAAATATCCAACATATTCATTGATTGGGTCCTCGGGAAAGCACTGCCTTATTAGTAAGTGCTGCTGCGGCTGTTTAGTTGCTCAGTCGTGTTTGATTCTTTGTAACCCCGTGTAGCCCACCAGGCTCCTCTGTCCATGGAACTTTCTAGACAAGAATGCTGGAGCCGGTTGCTATTTTCTTTTCTAAGGGATCTTCCTGACCCAGGGATAGAACCCGTGTCTCCTGCTTGGCGGGCAGATTTTTTACCACTGAGCCATCAGGGAAGCCTTTAGAATCATCTAGGATTACTTAAATCTTTTTTGCTTTTTTCTTCAGCTGAAAATAAAGTTCAGTCCATCTTCCCAGAAAGAGGTACAATGCCCTAAAGCATAACAGATAAGAAACTCTTATCTACCCAGACATGGTCGGCAGGAAGAAAGGGCAAAGGAAGAGATTGGCTACAGTGTACTATGGCTACCATGGATATCAAACTCCAGGCCTTTGACCCTTTCAAAAGAACTCTCTCTGGATGCCTAGTTCCTTGACTTCTACCTCCTGTGAAGTTGTTTCCAATTTGCAATATTTCTGTGCTGCCAAGGCCATCACAGTGTTCAGCAATCAGTAGGGCAAGCCAGAGGTGTGTTGAATAAAATCAGGTTGAAAGTTCCCTAAATAGTTCTCAGAACGATACCAGATATGCCAGGTGCAGGATGACAAAGGGCTCTCAGCTAGTCAACCTGGACCTCCAATAGAGCATACCTCCAACAGCCTGACCTCCCCCCATTCTCAGGTACTGACCTGATCTCAATCAGGCCAGCTTCTGGACTCAGTTACTAAAACCAGAAAAGTGTTAGTGTTAGTCACTCATGTCCAACTCTTTGGGACCCCATGGACTGTAGTCCACCAGGCTCCTCTGTCCATGGAATTCTTCAGGCAAGACTACCAGAATGGGTAGCCATTCCCTTCTCCAGGGAATCTTCCTGATCCAGGGATTGAACCCGGGTATCCTGCATTGCAGGCAGATTCTTCACCATTTGAGCCATCAGGGAAGCCTCAATCTATCCTGGAAATCCATTAACAAATTGAGAGCTGAACTACACTTGATTATATTCAGTCTAGTATTTTCTTCTCTAACAGCTTCTATTGTTTTCTAATTGTTTTAAGCATAAAATTGCATCCTTGAGAGCAGAGACCTCATTGCCATCACTGTCCTCCACATTTTTTGAGGTGATTAAATGAAAGCAATGTTTGTGAAAGTGCCTGCCATGGAGGAGACCTCAAAAATGTCAGCTCCCTCTGGAAGTTTCCCTCTCTAGTATCTAGCCCAGAGGTACACCTCCTTTCTCCATTCCTCCAAGTCATGGCCATTCTAATGATGCAATTTAAAGTCTCCTTTCTCTCCAGGAAGTCCCTCTTGACCATCCAGTGGGAAATGATCTCTCTCTCCTCTGAGCTTCCACTACCAACAGCACTGAGCCCGTCACAATTCTGTTGGCCTGGGTATTTTGTTAGTTTCCCTTCCATGTATGCTTCTTGAGGATTGTAAAACTTCTTTGCGTCTCCAGGGCTTAGCCTGTAACAGATTTTCTATAAATACCTAGTGTTTGACTTGTTTGTAAAATCAATAACTATATTTTAACAAATGGTCGATTATACTTAACACAGGTATTGCTCATCTTTCTCCATAAAAGAATTTATTCAGGACAAAGGTGTTTAATCTTTCAAAGCACTTTCCACAGTGCCTAAGATGTTTTAAAGTGAAAGTCGTTCAGTCGTGTCCAACTCTTTGTGATGCCATGGACTACAGTCCATGGAATTCTCCAGGCCAGAATACTGGAGTGGGTAGCCTTTCCTTTCTCCAGGGGATCATCCCAACCCAGGGATCAAATCCAGGTCTCCCGCACTGCAGGTGGATTCTTTATCAGCTGAGCCTCAAGGGAAGCCCAAGATGGTTTAATTGCTGAGTAAATGTACAGTGAAGTTTCTAGATCTATAGAAAAGCAAGTCATGGTCTTCTGGTCACTTACTCTCTAATGTGTATATGACAGTGTCGGGCTTTTATCAGCTACAACACTGGTTGACAAATCTCCACAATGGCTCATCTTATGGGACATGTCCCAGTGCTGCTGCCATGGCACCACCTATGAGCGTAGCAGCATAACCTTCTGCATGGGGTGAGTCGAGTTTCAGCTGATGCTCTTGTAGAGCAAAAAATATCTTTTTAGGTTCATTAGCCAGTGCCCCATAAATTAGACATATAAAAGATTAGCAAGAGAAAAACAAGCAAGTTTATTAACATGTTTATTGTACATACACATGGGTGTACTCAGAGATGGTAACTCACACAGCGTTAGCATTTTAACAAAAGAATAATAAACTTTTAGAGAAGTTTTAAGAGGAAGGGAAAGGACTTTGAGTTTCTACCCATGGCAAATTGTGGAAAGGTGTATATATGGGGGGTATATATATAGGCAGTGTGTATATATATATATATTATATAATATATATATACAATATATAATATATATACAATATATAATATATATATAGTGCAAGAAAAGCACTAATTAGCAATGTTTGTTATTTAGACTCCTCTGGTGCCATGTCTGGGCTGATAAGGGTCTAGAATTGTCTCTGATGATTAACTTCTATCATTCCAGGTAGAGAGGAGAGAGTGGCACAGCTTGACAAATTTATGTTCTGCTTTTAGGCAACTATGAGAGGGTAAAGAAGTTGTTTTTTTTTTTTTTTTTTTTAATCTGCTTCTTTTCTATTGCCTTCAGTTCAGAAATATCCTTATGCCAAGTGGCATATTTTGGGATGCCATATTCTGTTCCCAGTCATTCTTCAATTAGCCAAGCCACATGACATTATTATGTGCAAGGAACTCATTTTTATAACTTACTTTTCAAACAATGGCACCCTGAGTGGACAACTTCTGTTTCCTCTAATGGCACTATTACATAAGTAGCTGAACAAATAAAAATGATGACCTAGTAGATAAGCAGCTGTTAAGACACCATGAGGTCACCATCAGCACTTCAGGCGAAGTCCTGTGTAATTGCATGATGGTGTCTGGAATTGGGTTAGAGAGGAAGGATGAGAAAGTGGAGTTATCTTTTCTGGGTCACTTTGCCACAGGACTCTTAGCCAGGAAGTTTCATCAGTAAGAGCGGCCTTTGCCCTCTTGGTCTCTCATCTATTCTTTGATCCACTCATTTATTCAACAGTTGCATGTTAAGCACCTATTTTCTAAATTTTTATTTTGTATTGGGGTATTATTATTGTTCAGTTCCTAAGTTGTGTCCAACTCTTTGTGACTCCATGGACTGCAGCATGCCAAGCCTCCCTGTCCCACACTATTTCTCAGAGTTTGCCCAAGTTCATGTCTATTGAGTTGGTGATGCTATCCAACCATCTCATCCTCTGCCGCCCTCTTCTCCTTTTGCCTTCAATCTTTCCCAGCATCAGAGTCTTTACCAATGACTCAGCTCACATCAGGTGGGCAAAGTACTGGCGTTTCAGCATCAGCATCAGTCCTTCCAATGAATATTCAGGGTTGATTTCCTTGCTGTCCAAGGGACTCTCATGACTCTTCTCCATCAGCTATATTGGGGAATAGCCAATTCATAAACAATGTTGTGATAGTTTCAGGTGAACAGGGAAGGGACTCAGCCATACAAATACATGTATCCATCCTCCCCCCAACCCCCATCCCATCCAGGCTGCCACATAACATTGAGCGGAGTTCCATGTGCTATATAGTAGGTCCAACATATAGTATATATTGTTGGTTATCCATTTTAAATATAGCAGTGTGTACTTATATATCTATTCTGCTCTGACACAGAGATAAACCAAAGAACAAAACTGACCAGGTCTATGCTCTTAAAAAGAATGTAAATTCTCATAAGAGATCTATAAGTCAACGACTGTATTTCCTCAAAGCTAAGGCATCATTGATTTCCATCATGGATTTAATAGCAGATTTTCAAAGGGAAAAAAAGTGCTAAATATGTACATTGATTGGATGTTAGCATCAAAAATACCTCCCTGCAAACGTCACCAAGGCAACGAGTTGCTATGACAAAACTCAGTGTATTTCTTACTAAAGCAAAGAAGGACACTATCTAGATAGACTTTGTAGCATCTCAAAGAGGAGTAAGGGCAAATTGGGCTATCTATTGAGCTTTAAAAGTCTGGTTCAAGGTGGGTCTTTCACTGAGGGGCAAGGGAAGTCATGGTTAGCACTGGATAAGGTTCATGATAAAATAGTCTGGATTGGTAGATACAGAAATTGAGGCAATAGGACTTTCCTGGTGGTCCAGTGGTAAAGAGTCCACCTGCCAATGCAGGGGACAGGGGTTTGATCCCTGGTCTAGGAAGATTCCACGTGCCGTGGAGCAGCTGAGCCCTTGTACCACAACTACTGAACCCACGCTCTGGTGCCTGGGAACCAAAATTACTGAGTCCAAGTACCTAGAGCCCGTGCTCCACAAGAGAAGCAATAGCAACTGACACACCACAACTAGAGAGTAGCCTCTGCCCACTGCAACTAGAGAAGACCCATGTGAAGCAACAAAGACCCAGCACAGCCAAAAATAACTAAATAAATAAAGAAATTGAGGCAATGGGCTCCAAGAGTCTTGGAGCATAAATTGTCATTTGAGGCTTTATTTCAAAGAGCTTATGATGGGTCTTTCAAAAAGGCCCTGGACTCAACAATAAAGTCATTTGTAACTTTTATCTTCTTGATCAAAATTTTCCTAGAATAGTAAAATTATGTTGATGACAGCAGTAGAATAGTAAAGTCATGTTAATGTATAGATTAAACTATGTAGATGGCCTTTTAAACATGTGAAAAATATGCATCTTCAGAGAAATAAAGTGGTTACACAAATAATTATAAATCAATTATATAATTATAATTGCAAAACATGCTGGACAAACATAGGGTGCTAGGGGAACATGTAACTGAGTCTCCTCACTTACTCTGCAGAGGTCAGCAAAAGCATCTTTGAGGAACTTGTGTTTGAACTGATGCAAAATGATGAGTTTGGCTACAGGAAGAAATGAAGAGGCAGGGGTGGGCGGCTAAGATAGCATGTCCAAAGGTCCAGTGACAGGAAGGAACACGGTGTATTTAAGGAGTTGTCAAGAGATCAGCAGGGCTGGAGCACAAGGTTAAGAGGACATTGGCACATGGTAAGCTAACTCGCTTGGGGGTAGGGTGAGGAGGAGATTGCTGCTCACTGCTATACTTCAGAGTGATTTCTTTTTTCTTAAAGAAAAAAACACTTTATGCCTTTAGATCCAAAGACAGCATCCCCAGAACCTCAATCTAAGATTCTTAAAGCTTTAAAAGGGGTAATGAATGTGCCTTCGTGCTAGCTTACTAGAACATCAGGTTAAAATTGTTGCCCAACAATAGCAAAACCAGTTCTAGAACATCCTCCTACATGAACTCAAACTTGTGATCAAACAGGTTGTCTTGATGCTGGTCTGGAGATCAGGCCATGCCCAGGAAGGCAAATAAATTTAAATTAAGGAAGAAGAGTAATTCCTGAGTGCTTGATTTGTAAATGAGTTAAATCCACATTTCTTTTTTTAAAAATCCAGGATTAAGACCTTTACAGTGGTTTTTGCTTTATATCCAATTATCCACTAATTCAGTATTAAAAATACTTTGATAATGTCTGCTAGATACCAGCTGCTCTGCTAGATCTTGAGTAAAACCTGCTTCCTGTTTTTAAAGATTCTAAGCAATTGAGGATGAGAGCAATGGCAATGCTAGAACTACGTGGTCAAATGACATTCTCTATTTGGGGGCCTCTTTGTTCCAGTTCTCTATGTCTGTGTAACAAGCTACCTCCAAACAATTTATTATTATCTTTTGTGGTCTTGTGGGCTGACTGAGTTCAGATCAGCACTTCTTGCTTGGTATCTCTGAATCAGTTGCAGCTGTAGGTCAACTGGGACCACAGTCATTTGAGGACTCAGCTAGGTTAGACAACTCAGATGGCTCATTTACCTGGCTGGCGGTTGATGATGAACTTTGGTCAGCAGCACAGCTGAGGCTGCCATCTGGAGTACCTACTTGGGACTTCTCCATATGGTCTGGGCTTCTCACAAAATGAAAGCTGAGTTATGAGAGGAAGCAGACCAGGAACAACGTTCCAAGAGACAGGAACAGAACTGTTGGGCCAGGAAAGGAAATTGGGTGAAACTTCCCCAGCGTTACTTCTGCCATGTTCTATTGGTCAGAGAAGTAACAGGGCCTTCCTAGATTCTAGGAGATGGAGAAACAGGTTCCATTTCTTTCTTCTGTTTGTTTTTTTAAAACTTGTTATTTTATATTGGAGTATAGCTGATGAACAATGTTGTGATCGTTTCAGGTGGACAGCAAAGGGACTCAGCATATATATATATACATATATGCATATAACCATTCTCCTCTCAGCTCCTCTTCCATCCAGGCTGCCCCATAACATTGAACAGAGTTCCCTGTGCTAAACTGTAGGACCTTGTTGGTCACCCATTTTAAATACAGCAGTGTGGACATCAGACTGCATCTCTCGAAGAGGGAGGGACAAGGTCCCACTGCACAAGAGCAAGAGGGTGGGGTGGGAGATATCACTGCAGCAATCTTTGGAAAGTCAATCTACCGTATTGGAATAGTGATGATATTCTGACAGAAGCTTGCGCCAAGCCTTATAAGAAGGAGGAGAGGGTGCAAAAGAATAACATGTATTGCTCTTGCCTCTGAGGTGGTTGTTGGCTGTTGGGGGCCGGTGGGAGGCACTCCGCCCGTGGCAAAGGTCATGAGGAAGGAGGCTCGACATACGCAAAGGCGGGATCGAGACTCAGGAGTCCCCCTGGAAATCCTCGAGCATCTACCCCCATAACCAGAGCCTGCCTACTTTACTACTTTGTGCTCTCACCTACACCTCTGACTTTACGGGGGGCTGTCCCCCACCACCTCTTTCGGAGAAGGAGTTAACTTAGAGCTCCAGTTAATAATAATTCCTGGGTGTGATAGGAATGTTTCAACCTACAAACTCCTCTGAAGGTTCTCTAGCCTGCCTGACAGGCTTGTCCGGCCACATGTGATTGCTCACAGCCTCCCAACCGTGAGAGGCACGAGATGCTTTAAACCTTCTAAAAACAGGTTCCTTAGAAAAGTTAGAAAACCATAAGTATAATGGGCTGATTAGAAATTGTATTGGTGAAGGGTTTTTCATTTATTGAGCCAATGCTTGTTGCTAAGTTTCCATATACCCTGCCCTTATACACATTAATGAATATATAGAAGAAATAAGCATTAACCTTTGATATTAATCATGTTAGACCTTAGGCTAAGTAAATTCTTTCCTTAACTAAAACCCACTACACCCTCACCCTATAGGAATGTAACTTTATTTGGGTAGCATCTGTTTTAAGAATAATCACCCCTGGAGAAATAAGTGTCCTGGTTGACTGACCGCTGTCACAAGGAGAGGGTCATAAATTGTCAGCAGGCCCCCTGGCCAGAAGATGATGTAACACCCCTAAGACCTCTGTATACATTTGTATGAAGCACCTGACTTTGATAAAAGTCAGGACTGCTGACCCCACGTGACTTTTGCATAACATCTCAGTGTATAAAAGTAGACCATGGAAAATAAAGAATTGGGATCAGTTCCTCGAAAGACTGGTCTCCCCATGTCTCTCTCTCACTCTGGCTGAGTCTCCATCTGGAGCGCGGAACCCACCATGCTTACTAATTATGCCTGGGCTTCTAAGATCCGACCAGGGAGGCCTCAGTGTCTCCTCTCCTTCGGGAGAATGGAAGGACGCCTGCGGCCTACGTAAGTGGTGCAAGCTTCTTGTCTTGAAGTTTTATTGGTCCCCCGTGTAAACCAAGCTACTCAGCCTCTTTTCTCCACTGAATTTTCCTACTGAGCTATCCTTATTCTATTACTCTTTATATCCTTAATTAACGTTTAATTAAGCAGTTGTTTCCTGACCCTCGCCTACGCCGTCTCTCCTTCGAATGCCCTGGATCAGCTGGGGCTGGACCCCGGCAGTTGGCAATGCTACACACTTGAGAGAATGAATTAAGATACTTCCAAAACCACATACCTGTCAGTACAGAGAAACACACAGGCAGCTTCCAGTTCATAACAGAAAAACTCTTCTGAAAAGTAGAAACTCTTTGTAAAAATCCCAACTGGGAGCCTGATTTAGACTATTTAAAAGGGGAAAAAGTATAATCAGTTATATAGCAATCCCAATTTCCTGATCAATCTTCCAAAGTGAAAGTGAGTGTTAGTTGTTCAGTCGTGTCCAACTCTTTGCAACCCCTTGGACTGTAGCCCACCAGGCTCTTCTGTCCGTGGGATTCTCCAGGCAAGAATACTGGAGTGGGTAGCCTTTCCCTTCTCCAGGGGATCAATCTTTAAGTCAAAACTAAAACACTGCTGGGACTCCCTGATGGCCCAAAGGTTAAGAATCCGAGCTTCCACTGCAGGGAGCATGAGTTAAATCCCTGGGTGGGGAACTAAGAGCCTGCAGGCTGTACAGTGCAGCCAAAAAACCAAACAAAAAACCACTGTAATATATCTGTATATAAATGACAACCAATCAGGATGTAAAATGCTTAAAACATTTCTTCTTGGTCATCAATTAATACGAATGTTTATAAGCAGCTGCTTGTGTTAAGAACGGTGACTAAGATTCTATCCTACTTGCAAGTGAACAAGTTAGTCTCGCCACAGTTTTGTGGAGGCTGACCAAAAACAAATCTCCTGGGTTAGTGACAAAGGCCAGTTTATCACTCAGAGCAAGAGCAGTGGCCAGAGAACTATCATTTTCTTACATCGTTTCTCTAATTCCAGTTCCTACAGGTGACATAGCAAGCGCCAGGTGACGCCTCAACATGCGGTGAGTCACATTCCAGGAGAGGAGCCTCAAGCTTTAGGAAACTCCAGTTTAGGATAATGGACAGCAAGCAAACCCATTGCCCAAGCTTTGCCCCAGAGGAAGATATTGTCTTTATTATACTGCACAGCAAACAAAACTTTTATTCTTATCTCCAGCTTCCCAGGCTACATTATGCTTGAAAATATAGTATGGAACAAAAGCCTGTTGGTGCCTTTGCTCACAAGACATGAAGAAATATGAGCAACCCATGGAGAATTATCTCCTTGTATTTTGTGCGCCATCAAACGCTATTTCCTAGATCAATCGCTGAATCATGTGCCCCTTTCGTTGACATTTGGCATTTTCAAAATATCTATATGGAATTCTGATGTTCTAACACTTGCCTTAGAATATGACAAGAGACTTTCCCTGAATATCACTTTATTATTCAGTTTCAAAACAGAAATAGAATTGACAAGATACATTCTTTTTCAGTTACCAATGCACTGAAAGCTGAGGCCATGAAAGGGGATGGTGACACCATCTAAACACCTACATCTAAACATTCCTGGATTCACTCATTCATTTATTCAATAAATAATTACTGAGGCTATGAGGGTTTGGGAACTAGAAAAGATAATGTTCCCTGCTGTATTGGAGCTTATGTTCTAGTGGAAGAGGCAGACATTAAACAAATAATTACACGATTAATTGTTTATTAGAATTGTGGTAAGTGCTCTCAAAGAGAGAAAACTGATCTTGCCTGGGGAGCTGGGGAAGGTTTATCACAGAGCAGCAGGTTAGAAGATGAGTGGTACTTAATTAGGCTTGGAGAAGGCAATGGCACCCCACTCCAGTACTTTTGCCTGGAAAATCCCATGGACGGAGGAGCCTGGAAGGCTGCAGTCCATGGGGTCGCTAGAGTCGGACACAACTGAGCGACTTCACTTCACTTTCACTTAATTAGGCAACGAAGACTGAGAAGAGTGAAAAAAGAGCTGAGGACAATCCCTGAAGATAACACCTGAAAGAACACCATTATTTAAGGAAAAATAGAGGAAGAGAATGGAGAAGGGAATGGCAATCTACTCCAGCATTCTTGCCTGGAGATTCCCATGAACAGAGGAGCCTGGTGGACTACAGTCCATGCGGTCGCAAAGAGTCGGACACAAGTGGACGACTAAACTACCACCAGGAAGAGACGCCCACAAAGAAGATTAAAAAGGAGGAGTTAAACACGTTGGAGGAAAATTAATATCTTAAAAAAATTGTCCAAAACTTTGGAAGTAAGGTGAAGAGGGTGACTGTGTGTTCTTTCTGTATTTTTAACGTTTTTAATACCACCCCCACCCCAGCCATGCCAGGCAGCATGTGGGATCTTAGTTCGCCAATCCTGGATCAAACCTGTACCCCCTCAACTGGAAACTTGAAGTCGTAAGCATGGGACCACCAGGGACGTCCTCACATGTTCTATCAGCGTTACGGTGAAGCACTATTTAACAGATCCACCCAAGGATTATTCAATTTTTGAGGAGATTGGACTCCTATGTTTGGCTTTGCTCTTTATTATTAATTAAGGAATGACTGAGACTTTGTTAAGTTACTTGCTAATATGTTGACTATCTCTGGTAGAGATTTGAATAATTTCTTTCCAGTAGAAATGATACACTGGTAAACTGGCTGAGGGAAGAGGGATTGGCTTACAAAGTTCTTGAATATTTAACAATCAGCTGATATGACCCAACTTCAGCACAACACCTGGCAATCTCAAAAGTTATGGTCTATTACTTTGTAGGGCATTTACATTAACCAATTTTGTCTGTAACCTAGCAATGTTATTCTAAAATTCTTTTCTTTTTAAAAAGGATTACATAGACTCTGCTTTCTTAACATACTGTTTGTGCCAACTCTGCCACGTTACTGGTTTCCTCATTAATTAATGAATTGATTCCTTTTTGATCTATTTTCATTTTAGATCTGTGTAAGTCATGTTTTTAACCTTTTTTGAAACTTATATTTTTATCCTAAGAGTGTAGCTTTGTGGAAGCCAAGGTAATCATTTATATTCACAAATAATGGTGTGTCACAATGGAAACCACTTCACACCCACTGGGATGGCTAGATGAAAAAGTCAGATGACAACAAGCATTGACAGGATGTCAAGAAATCAGAACTCTCATACAGAGTTGGTGGGAATGTAAAATGGTGTGGCTGCTTTGGAAAACAGCATGTCAGTTCTTCAAATGATTAAGCATACAGTTACTATATGGTCCAAATGTTCTACTCCTAGATGTATACCTGAGAGAAGTGAAAACATACGCCCACGCAAAAACTTGTACTGTACACAAATATTTCAGTTCAGTTCAGTTCAGTCGCTCAGTCTCATCTGACTCTTTGCGACCCCATGAACCGCAGCACACCAGGCATTTAGAGAAGCATTATTCGTAATAGCTAAAAGGTGTACACAACCCAAATGCCCATCAATTCATGAATGGATAAACAAATGTGATATATCCATACAAAGGAATATTCAGTTCAGTTCAGTTCAGTTGCTCAATCGTGTCCGACTCTTTGCAACCCCATGAATCACAGCACGCCAGGCCTACCTGTCCATCACCAACTCCCGGAGTTCACTCAGACTCACGTCCATCGAGTCGGTGATGCCATCCAGCCATCTCATCCTCTGTCATCCCCTTCTCCTCCTGCCCACAATCCCTCCCAGCATCAGGGTCTTTACCAATGAGTCAACTCTTCACATGATGTGGGCAAAGTATTGGACTTTCAGCTTCAGCATCAGTCCTTCCAATGAACACCCAGGACTGATCTCCTTTAGGATGGACTGGTTGGATCTCCTTGCAGTCCAAGGGACTCTCAAGAGTCTTCTCCAACACCACATTTCAAAAGCATCAATTCTTCGGCGCTCAGCTTTCTTCACAGTCCAACTCTCACATCCATACGTGACCACTGGAAAAACCTAGCCTTGACTAGACAGACCTTTGTCGGCAAAATAATGTCTCTGCTTTTGAATATGCTATCTAGGTTGGTCATAACTTTCCTTCCAAGGAGTAGGCATCTTTTAATTTCATGGCTGCAGTCACCATCTGCAGTGATTTTGGAGCCCCTCAAAATAAAGTCTGACACTGTTTCCACTGTTTTTCCCACCTATTTCCCATGAAGTGATGGGACCAGATGCCATGATCTTAGTTTTCTGAATGTTGAGATTTAAGCCAACTTTTTCACTCTCCTCTTTTAATGGAATATTATTCATTGATAAAAAGAAATGAAGTACTAATACATGCTGTAACTTCAATGAATCTTGCAACCACCATGCTAAGTTAAGGAAGCCTATCACAAGAGTCCACATATTATGTGATTCCTTTCATATGAAAGTTCAGAACTGGGAAAAGTAAAAAGATAGAAAGTAGATTAATGATTGCCTAGGGATGGGGGTGGAAGATGGAGAGAAAGGGGTGTGACAGCTGAAGGGAATTATGTTTCTTTGCCAGGTGATGAAAACCTGACTGTCATCATACATCATTTGTATACATTTGTGAGTATACTAAAAATCCCCTGGAGGAGGGCATGGAAACCCACTCCAGTATTCTTGCCTGGGGAATGCCATGGACAGAGAAGCCTAGTGAGCTACAGTCCACAGGGTCGCAAAGAGCTGGACATGACTGAAGTGACTTAGCATGCACACACATACTAAAAACCACTGAATTGTACACTTTAAATGGATGAATTATATCTCATTTTTTTTTTAAAAGAGAAGAATGGTCTGGTTCAGTGTTTAATGCTCAAAGGAATCAACAAGGAAAAGAATAGCAAAGTGGGAGGTGCAGAGAGAGACGACTTTTTTAGGAAGTTTGGCTGTGAAGGGGAAAGTCTATGATGGAGGAAATATTGAGGAAATATTTGTTTTTAAGATTGAAGAGGCGGGCTTCCCTTGTGGCTCAGGGTAAAGAAACCCTCCTGCCAGTGCGGAAGACATGGGGTTGATCTCTGATCCAGGAAGAGCCCACATGCCGCAGAGCAACTAAGTCCATGCAACACAACTATTGAGTCTGCACCTACTAAGCCCACTCACTCTAGAGTCAGTGTTCTGCTACAAGAGAAGCCATCACGAGGAGCCCATGCACCTCAATAGAGAGTAGCCCCTGCTTGCTGCAACTAAAGAAAAGCGTGTGCAGGAGTGAAGACCCAGCATAGTGAAAAAATAAATAAATAAAATTAAAAAAAAAAGATTGAAGAGAAACTATTTTTAAAGATGTCAGTAGAGGGGAAAAATTGGAAAGGGGTTTATTGATAGAAGAGGTCCTGGAAATGACAGGAGTAGGAAAATCCAGGGTACAGGTGAAGGGCACAGTCTTGGGGAACACCTCTTTTGGTGGAGTGGTAGGGATGGAGAGAGGCAGGTAGATGTCTAGGTCGAGTCATAGGAAGGTGAGGAAGTTCGATGATGGCTTCTAGGCTGCTATAAGGAGAAGGCACCTCACTCCAGTACTCTTGCCTGGAATATCCCATGGATGGAGGAGCCTGGTGGGCTGCAGTCCATGGGGTCTCGAAGAGTTGGACACGACTGAGCGACTTCCCTTTCACTTTTCACTTTCATGCATTGGAGAAGGCAATGGCAACCCACTCCAGTGTTCTTGCCTGGAGAATCCCAGGGACGGGGGAGCCTGGTGGGGTGCTGTCTATGGGGTCGCACAGAGTTGGACACAACTGAAGTGACTTAGCAGCAGCAGGCTGCTATAAAGTAGATTGGACCATATACCCCCAAAAAATTGCTCCCAAAGCACTGTTGATTCATTGTTGATTCGTTTAGATTTCACTGACATTTTCATGGAGAGATGGAGCAAAACAACAAAAAGTTCCCATTAGATGTGTTTATTCTCTCTCCCAAACCATTCATACCTCACTGACTATTCCTAATCTCCTTCCACAATCCGTCCCCTGCCCTGCTCTCCATCCCCTCTACTATCCCCATCAGTAAACACTCAGCATCTTCCACTAGTAAGTTCAGTTCAGTCGCTCAGTCGTGTCCGACTCTTTGCGACCCTGTGAATCGAAGCATGCCAGGCCTCCCTGTCCATCACCAACTCCTGGAGTTCACTCAGACTCATGTCCATCGAGTCAGTGATGCCACCCAGCCATCTCATCCTCTGTCGTCCCCTTCTCCTGCTGCCCCCAATCCCTCCCAGCATCAGAGTCTTTTCCAATGAGTGAACTCTTCGCATAAGGTGGCCAAAGTATTGGAGTTTCAGCTTCAGCATCAGTCCTTCCCATGAACACCCAGGACTGATCTCCTTTAGGATGAACTGGTTGGATCTCCTTGCAGTCCAAGGGACTCTCAAGAGTCTTCTCCAACACCACAGTTCAAAAGCATCAATTCTTCGACGCTCAGCTTTCTTCACAGTCCAACTCTCACATCCATACATGACTTCTGGATAAACCATAGCCTTGACTAGACAGACCTTTGTTGGCAAAGTAATGTCTCTGCTTTTGAATATGCTATCTAGGTTGGGAATAACTTTTCTTCCAAGGAGTAAGCATCTTTTAATTTCATGGCTGCAATCACCATCTGCAGTGATTTTGGAGCCCAGAAAAATAAAATCTGACACTGTTTCCACTGTTTCCCCATCTATTTGACATGAAGTGATGGGACCAGATGCCATGATCTTAGTATTTTGCATGTTGAGCTTTAAGCCAACCTTTTCTTTCTCCTCTTTCACTTTCATCAAGAGGCTCTTTAGCTTCTTTTCACTTTCTGCCATAAGGGTGGTGTCATCTGCATATCTGAGGTTATTGATATTTCTCCCAGCAATCTTGATTCCAGCTTGTGCTTCTTCCAGCCCAGTGTTTCTCATGATGTACTCTGCATAGAAGTTAAATAATCAGGTGACAATATACAGCCTTGACATACTCCTTTTCCTATTTGGAACCCATCTGTTTTTCCATGTCCAGTTCTAACTGTTGCTTCCTGACCTGCATATAGGTTTCTCAAGAGGCAGGTCAGGTGTTCTGGTATTCCCATCTCTTTCAGAATTTTCCACAGTTTATTGTGATGCACACAGTCAAAGGCTTTGGTAAAGTCAATAAAGCAGAAATAGATGTTTTTCTGGAACTCTCTTGCTTTTTCGATGATCGAGAGGAGCCACCACTCGCCCGAGGTCGGGGCGGCAGCCTAGAGGAGCAACCCTATATCCAAGGAGCGACGGCTGCACGGGCGCAGGAGGGGCAAGAGGAGCTACTCCACGTTCAAGGTCAGGAGGGGCGGCCATGAGGAGATACCCCTCATCCAAGGTAAGGAGCAGCAGCTGTGCTTTGCTGGAGCAGCCGTGAAGAGATACCCCACGACCAAGGCAAGAGAAACCCAAGTAAGATGGTAGGTGTTGCAAGAGGGCATCAGAGGGCAGACACACTGAAACCATAATCACAGAAAAATGGTCATTCTGATCACATGGACCACAGCCTGGTCTAACTCTATGAAACTAATCCATGCCCTGTGGGGCCACCCAAGATGGGCCGGTCATGGTGGAGAGGTCTGACAGAATGTGGTCCACTGGAGAAAGGAATGGCAAACCACTTCAGTATTCTTGCCTTGAGAACCCCATGAACAGTATGAAAAGGCAAAATGATAGGATACTTAAAGAGGAACTCCCCAAGTTGGTAGGTGCCCAATATGCTACTGGAGATCAGTAGAGAAATAACTCTGAAAGAATGAAGGGATGGAACCAAACCAAAAACAATACCCAGTTGTGGATGTGACTGGTGATAGAAGCAAGGTCTGATGCTGTAAAGAGCAATATTGCATAGGAACCTGGAATGTTAGGTCCATGAATCAAGGCAAATTGGAAGTGGTCAAACAGGAGATGGCAAGATTGAACATTGACATTTTAGGAATCAATGAACTAAAATGGACTGGAATGGGTGAATTTAACTCAGATGACCATTATATCTACTACTGTGGGCAGGAATCCCTTAGAAGAAATGGAGTAGCCATGATGGTCAACAAAAGAGTCCGAAATGCAGTACTTGGATGCAATCTCAAAAATGACAGAAGGATCTCTGTTCATTTCCAAGGCAAACCACTAGTAAGACAAAACCCCAAAACTTGTTAGATGGTCCTTGGGGTGGATCTTAAGCCAGCTTATCTCATCTAGATTATACCTTTTTGAGACTAAAAGCTAAGAACTCTGTTCCCCCAAAATGAGCAGCTTGCCAACATCTCTAGGCGCATCACTGGACTCCCTCCCAGATTCCCAGGGCTCCCTGCATTCCTGAAAGCTGGCCGTTCACCTCTGCTTGACCATGTCTGGGAAATGGAGTCCTTAAGTAAATCTGTTCTCTGGAATGACAAATAACTCAAGATCCCTTCCATACCACTGCTTTTCCTATATTTGAGAACTGTCATCATAACTCTTTTGGTTTTCTGATTTGTCTAAATAGCCTTATTGTCTGCAGTTACTCTTTTTAAAAAATATTTATTTATTTATTTGGCTGTGTCAGGTCTTAGTCGCAGCACATAATCTTTCTACAACACACGGGATCTTTCACTGAAGCCCACAGACTCCTTAATTGTAGTGCGTGGGCTTAGTTGCTCCAAGGCATGTAGGATTGTCGTTCTCCGACCGGGGATGGAACCCAGGTCCCCTGCATTGCAAGGGAGATTCTTAACCACTGAACCACCAGGGGAGTGTCTTCAGCTATTTCTTAACATGATTACTGTTTCACAATTTTCATCAGCCTCCACACTTTTCACTGGATTTAAGACCAGTTTTCAGAGGCTTTTTAAAATGTGATACCCCAGTGAGATTCTACTTCACACCCATCCGACTAGGAAATCTGACAGTGCTAAGTGTGGCAAATTGCTATGGGTAAATCAGTTGAAGAATATATCCATTCAATGGAATACTACACAGGAGTAAAAGTCAATTAATCTGAGTTACATGTATTGATACAGATAAATCTCACAAATGTAATGTTGAGCAAAGTGGCGGAAGGATACATATGGTATGATTTTGTTTATATTAAAATATAAATACATGGAAGGCATATTTATATATGTAATTTTTTATATAAATATAACAATATGTGTGAATAATAAATACCAAATTTGGCATAGTGAGGCCCTCTGGAAACAGGAGGAGGATGGAATGAGATCTACATATGAGGTTTCAACTGTTGGCACAGTTTTACTTAAGTAGGGGATACATAGGTGTTTCTGGTATTGACTGTAATGTAAAAATAAACAAAAGTGTATCTAAGATTGGCAATTTGTATTGAAAGCCTCAAAATTGTTTATACTCTTTATCTGCTTATGCCTCTTATAAGAAATTTTCCTAGGGAAACAATAAAAATGTACACAAATATATAAATGGATGGTTTTGGTGGCTTTATAACAGGGAAAAAATTACAATCTAAAAGTTCAACTCTAATGGTGTAGTCCAAGACTATGTTCCATCCACATGATGGATACAATGTAGCCATTAAAATGTTTGTGTTAGTGGAGTATGTGGTGGCCTGGGAAAGTGCTGACCACTTATTATAGTTTTTTAAAGAAGGATGTCACAGGGACTTCCCTGGTCGTCCAGTGGCTAAGACTGTCCCCCCAATGGAGGGGGCCTGCGTTCAATTCCTGGTCAGGGAATGAGATCCCACATGCTGCAGCTAAAACCCAGTGCAGCCAAATAAGATAAACTAAAAATGGATGTCACAAAGTAATACATACCTTATGATTTCAGTTAAAAAAATGAAAATATATAGGCATGAGGAATGCATAAATTATGCTATATTCCGACAATGCTATACAAAATAACGATTAAAAGAAATGAATTAGCCCTCATGTATCAGCTACATGGAGCTAAAACTATAAAGCTGAGCAAAAAGTTTACAAAAATGATGTATAACATAGGCTGCCACTTATAAAAGGATTAAAAGCATACAGAATGGTATCACATCTTGAGTGTGGATAGGTACTGTTCATAAAACACTTAGAATAGTTCCTGGCACATAATAAGTACTTGCAGTGGGTTGTATTTTCCAAGATGGCCACAACACGATTTCTCATCTTATATTGTGACATTTACACTCTTCCTATCAAGAAATGGGAGTGTCTGTGTTTTCTCTTCTTGAATCTGGATAGGCAGAAATAATGCCATGTGCTTCCAAACACAGGTCAAAAGAAGTGATACAACTTCTACTTGGTTCTCTTGGAATCTAGCCATCATGCTGTGAAGAAGCCCAGGCTACACGAAGAGGCCATGGGTAGGTGTTCTAGCTGATGGCCTTAGATGAAATCTTAGCCAACAGTCAGCATCAGCCACCAGATCTGTAAGTGAGAAAGCCTTCTAGATGACTCCAGTCCCAGCTGCCATCTGACTGCAACCTTATGAGAGAACTGCCCAGCGGAGTCCAGTCAACCCTCAGACCCGTGAGAGATAATAATACAATTATTGTTGTTACTTTACTCCAGTAAGTTTAGGGGTGACTTGTAATGCAGCAACAGAGAACTATAAGGTGTATATAGGTACTTTTTAAAATAAATAAAATAGAAAATTAGAAAAACAGAGACAGAAAGTGTCTCTGCCTTTCTGATAACCTGCCAACTTAATGATAATAAATACATCTCGGAAGGAAAGGAAGAAGATTTAGACTGCAGAGAAATTAATGTTAGTCTTTTAAATACAAATAAAAATATACCTTGAAGAAAGATATAATTATCATTTGTTAATTCTAGGTTTGAAAGTTTTTATTTAAAAAATTATCCATTTTCCTCCTAGCCCCCAATATACATATACCCCTCCAAAAAAGTAGATACAGGTCTACAAAACGGTCTCTAAAGCTATCAGTTTTGATCAGATGCTGTGTCACTAGTCAGAGGAGCCCTGGAGCCTTGAAAGACTTCTCAGGGTGGGGAAGGGCGTGTGGGCTGAAAGGATAACAAAGAGGCCAAGAGGAGGGCTAACTCAGCACAGCCTGCTTTACAATCCATGATGGAATGCGAGAGGGTGATCTCATCTCTCATTACAGACTACCACACATCTCAGCTAGGCTCACTCATCTCTGATACAAGAGTGATAATAACATACAGCCCCTCCTGGAATTCGATGAAGGAATGTGGAGGCACCAGAGAGAGGAGATATTCCTCAACACCCCTTAAACATAGGGACACAGCCAGCGGATCACAGACATTTTACAAAGGGCACCTTTTTGTATTGCATAAGATATGAAATGAAGTGACTCCTACAGGGAAACAATTAAGGGGGCTAGAAAAGCAGAAGGAATGGAAACTCATTCTCCATCAAAGAACTGGTCATTGCAGGTGAAAATGTGCAACTTCACATTTTCAAGTAGAGCAGCTCAAAAGAACAGAACAGGATTATTCTGCAGCCTAAGAAAAATAGATGAATCCAATCATCCTTGGAGAAGATAGCCTAAGAAAAATAGATGAATTCAATCATCCCTGGAGAAGATAGCCCAGTTGCTGAAAGAATCCCTACAGTGGCATTCTCAAACTATCTTCACCGAAGAACCAGCTTTTTTTCATTTCCGATCCAACATCTATTGACACCCTTGCCAAATGAAATGAAAATAAAGTACTAGAAAGAACAATCACATGCTTAGATTTCTGTGAAACTTCCTAGATGCTTACTCTCAATTTCCATGCTTACGTTGTTATGGACAAGTAACAGTTAGCCAACTGGTCTTGGTCAGTGGATCCCACCTTGAATAGCACAGCCCTACAATTCTCTGTCTTAGCAAATCTCCCACTGTCCGTTTTCACAATAAATGTTGTTTAGTCGCTAAGTCATGTCTGACTCTTTTGTGACCCATGGACTGTAACCCACCAGGCTCCTCTGTCCATGGGATTTTCCAGGCAAGAATACTGGAGTGGGTGACCATTTCCTTCTCCAGGGGATCTTCCCAACCTGGGGATTGAAACCACATCTCCTGCGTTTCCTGCATTGGCAGGTGGATTGTTTATCACTGAGCCACTGGGGAAGCCCTTCACAATGAATAGGTCTCTTGTAAATGAAGTACAGAAATGAACTACTATAGAAAGGTGGGAATTCAACATTTATGTTTATTTTTCATTGCCACGTTGGAGGAAATTGGCTCACTCTTAGCAAATACATTTTAAATTGTTTTAGTGGAAGAAATTAGGACAGGTTGGAATTTTGTAAAACTCTGTCTCAAGCCTTAAATATAGAATATGACTGTCCAGAATCTCAGGAGGCAAGCTACTTGTCCTACCTGGCAATTTCTATTAATTGATCCACCAATTAAGGGAGTCGGACAGACAGAGCACCCTGAGAGTTAATCTAGAGCGTGGATTTTCAAAACTGATGAGCATAAAATTTCACTGCTCTTGACACACCTCACACCTGCCTAACTCTGGACCAGGTGCTCCTGTTTCCCAAGACAACCTCCAAGACAATGCATCTAGTCAAGGTGGCAAGGAAAGGAGTGAGTTTCATTCAAGAACCTGCATTTGGGGCTTAATGAGGCATACAGGATTATTGTTTATAACACAGTCACAATATGCAATTTACAAAGTGATTAAATCTTTCCCCAGAAGGGTGCACATAGATCCATGCCCCATGATGCCCCAATTATTTAGAAGATTTTCTTCTGTCATAATTTGCTCTCCAGTGACCAAAAATGAAAACAAAAAAAGAAAAAGGATTTGAACTACTGAGTTCAAGGTCATTATGGCCTTTGTTTTCTCCCAATTCAATGGTAGCAGAAACAAAGTCTCAGCTTAAAAAGTTAAAAAAAAAAAAAAAAAAGAAGGAAAGAAAATAACCTCCTCCTGAACCCCCAAATGTGGCCATGCAGATTTTGATCTTTGGGTTGTCATCCTTGGTAACTTAATATCCTTTCATTCCCTTAGACTTTACCTTTATATGATTGTTATTCTTTGAAGGTATTTTTAGTTACTGTACAGATTCTTCCCAGCCCTTTGGGGTGGGCAGTATTGTTATTATAGCCACCTTCTGTGGCAGTAGTAACAATATTTGGCTTAGGTGCCATGGCTCTAAATGAGGAATGAACCAATCAGAAGTGACACTGGCAGGGAACTCCCAGTGTAGATGGAGCAGAGCCCAGGAGGAAAACTGGCCCAACCCATCTGTGAGAAGAGGAAGTAGATGGTTAGGAAAACTATGCCTCTTGGTCATACAGTCAATATTTTCCACTTCACTTCCAAGCCAACCCTCCTCTTCTCTCCCATCACATTTCCTACCACTTTAAAATAATGTCAAAGGTCCAGAATGAGCATAGAAGATGGTAGATAAGTTTCTTTCATGTCATGTAAAAAGAAAGGAAGAAAGGAAGGATGAAGGGGAAGAGAGAGACAGAAAGAAAAGGAAATATCAGAGCCCCATAGTCAGCATTCTTTATGAGAAGTGGAAATGTAGCCTCATTGTGATCAACTGTTTTCAAACATCAATTGTCAGGTTGATTGTAATTTTTCCATCTATTTTGTCTGTGTAGTGCTAGGTTTTTCAACAGTGGTGCTATTGACATTTGACACTGTGAGCCACATAATACTTTCTTGTGAGGGCCGTCCTGGGCATCGTAGGACGTCTAGCGCCATCCTGACTTTTACCTATGACATATTAATAGCGCCCTGGAGTTGCGACAACCAAAACTGTCTCCAGACACTGCCAAACGTCTCCAATGTTTCTCCAGTTGAGAACCACTAGTACAGTGGGCTTGTTCCAAACGTGTTTTCAAACTCAATTTATTTTATGCCCAAAGATCAAAAGTTGCAGCCTAGAGAAGAAAACAGAAGATCCTTTTTTTTTTTCTTGTCTTTTTTTTTTAATTGGAGGATAATTGCTTTAAATGTTGTGTTGGTTTTACAACATGAATCATCCCTAAGTATACATGTATCCCCTTCCTCTTGTGCCTCCCTTTCACCCCTGCCCAAGATTCTTGCATTAAGAGAATTCTATACAAAATGCATAAACAACAAGTTCCTGCTGTACAGCACAGGGAACTATATTCAATATGATGTGATAAACCATAATGGAAAAGAATGTGAAAAAGAATATATATATATAAGCATAACTACATCACTTTGCTATACAGCAGAAATTAACACATTTTAAATCAACTATACATCAATAAAATAAAATTTTAAAAAGAGAACTCTATAAATTGATCAAAAATTTCCCCCAGGATCTTCTCTGACTGGATTTTGAATACAAATTGAATCATTAAATCAGACAGGTAGCCAAGAGTGGAAAACTATCTTTGAACTGGATGTTTCACAGACCTAACTATTAATACATTCATCTACCTATTATGATGCATAGAATGCCATTTCTTGATATTTTTCTAACATTTTCAATAATTTCTTGTTTGTTTTAGATATAACTTTTTTCTTTCACTTTTTCTTAAGTAAAATAATGACATTATCTGAGGAATTTACACAAATTCTTTTTAATTTTTTTATACAAAAGTAATTTTCAAAATACTTTGATAGGATTGAAAAGTGCTCAGTAAGAAATATACCTTTCAGCTTGCCCTATGCCTACACTCATAGCTGCATAACAGCCAAGAGGTGGGATTAACTTCAATGCTCATCCACAGTTGGACAAAGTGGATAAACAAAATGTGAAATATAAATACAGTGGAATATTATTCAGCCTTAAAAAGAAAAGAAACGGACACAAGCTACAACTCTGATGAACTCGAGGACATTATGCTAAGTGAAATAAGCCCATCACAAGAGGACAAATATTGTACTGTTCCACTTATATGAGGTACCTGAAATAGTCAAAGCCATAGCCACATAAAGTAGAATGGCAATTGCCAGTGGCTGGAGGAAGGAGGTATTGCGAGTTTTTATTTAATGGGCACAGGGTTTCTCTCTGGGAGAATAAGAAAAAGGATGGAGCTAGATAGTGGGAATGGTTTGCACAACAAGGCACCAAATGCCAACAAACAGCACACTTACAGTGAGAAAACTGATAAATTTTGTGATGTGCATTTTGCCACAATGAAAAAATTAAATTGGAACATCAGCAATATAAAAAAACTAAAATATGGACATAAAAAATGTGCAACCGTAATACTGAATACCTCATTCACAGAAAGCACCTTTCTCTGGGGCAAAGTGCATGACATGGCTGTGATATAGAGAGACACACCCATTGCTCCTTGGAATTTGTTAAATGTGTTTCCAGACATTCTGCTGGACGGTCCTGTGGCCAATCCAGCTATTTCAGTTACCACTGAAATCCAATTGCTGAGGCAAGTCAACCCCATATAAACTCTCTACGCTCATACAGACATTTCAAAAGTAAGCTCTGCCCTCTCTATGCTTTTTCCTCAGAGTGCCAATTAAGTCTCAAAAACTATTCAGATCATTAAGAGCTGAGAATGAATCTTGTTTCTCTCACCCACTGCTGCAAGAGGGAGCAGCATCCCTTTTCTTTTTTTTTTTAATTTATTTTTAACAATTTATTTATTTTATCTATATTTAAATTTGGCTGCACCGGGTCTTCGTTGTTGCACTCGGGTTTTCTCTAGTTGCAGTAAGTGGGGGCTATTCTCTAGTTGCGGTATGTGGGCTGCTTCTTGTGGTGGCTTCTCGTGTTGTGGAGCGCAGGCTCTAGGGTGTGTGAGTTTCAGTAGTTGCAGCACGTAGGCTATAGTTAATTACAGTTTGTGGGCTCTAGAGCATGGGCTCAGTAGTTGTAGTGCACAGGCTTAGCTGCCCTGTGACATGTGAAATCTTTCCAGACCAGGGATTGAACTTGTGTTTCTTGTTTTGGCAGGTAGATTCTTAACCACTATACCACCAGAGAGATCCCCCACTTCTTTTCATTGCCCCAAACCCTATTATTAAATATCTGACATTGTGGAATCGATTTGTTCTGTTAATAGTAGAAAAAAATTAGTGTATATCTTTAGTAAAGTATGTTGTGGACAAAATGATACTCTATTCTGGTTAATGAAATAAAAAGTTGGAAAAGAGAGTTGTCATATGAGGAATGAAGTGCAATCACTATCCAAACATTTCTATTTAAAACAGGACACTTATTGCCTGGCTACTGTCAGCGTAAACACCCTACTTCTATCACCAATCTTCATCCAGGTCGGTATCCGTTAGCATGTGCACATTCCTATGCCAGAGTCTTTGTTTTGGAACAGGATGTGGAGAGGAAGTCTGGGGACAGGGTGAGGCTGGAATTAAGGAATTGGAGAATGGAAGGAAATGGAAGGGCTTCCAGCATCCATCTAGTTCCTTGGACTGGTTTTGAGCTCACTAGTGAGAGAGGTTTAGAGGCAGAATTTGATGGAACTATTCAAGAGGGGCTTTGGGAGACCTGTCAATAACAGGGAAGGACGAGGTGGAGGCTCCTTCCTCCCCCTTCTGTTTGCTTCAGCACTGTTCTCAGGCTCTGAGAACCTGGAAATGTTGGGGAAACCCAGAATCCACAGCTGAGGGGTGGAAATCAGAGGGTTCCACCATAAGGCTAAGACAGCAGCAGTGGATAGGGGATCCAAATCTGGAGAAGATGGAGGAGGAAGTCATTACAGGCACTATTGAAACATTCCCGTTATTAACAGTAATGCTGGGTCACTAAGAAGTGAAAACATATTTTATCCATGGAACTGAATTAGGTCTGAGGGCTTGAGTTAGGAATGACAAATAACAGCTAGCACAAAACCTATTAATTTCAGTTCTAGAGTTCCAGGGAAAGATGATAAATACTTTTATCCATTAAAACAATAGTAATATATTATAAAGGAATTTTTTAAGGTGCAAACTCACAAGGAAAGGAAAAATGGAAGAAGAGGCGACAGCATCACAATTTTGGAAGCCAGAAAGCAGGGAGCAAGGGATTTAGCAGAACAGAGAAGCCTAAAAGTAATAAGAGAAGGTCTCCTAACTAACTGGCCCAGCTGGATCGACTACAGAGAATTTCAGGCTATAAGATCCATGTATGCACTAGGAGCTTCAAATCAGATTTTCCATCTTCAGACACACTCAAATAAAGTATTATAAGATTGGGACAAGATAAGAATGCCTATTTTCACCACTTCTATTCAATATTATAACTGAAAGTTCTAGCCAGAGTCATTCGGCAAGAAGAAGAAATATATGGCATTCAAATTAGAAAGGAAGAGATAAAATTATCTATTTGCAGATGACATGACATATATATAGAAAATCCTAAAGAAATCATAAACACACACATGTTTCTGAAATCATAAACATACACATACATACACACACAAAACCATTAGTGCTAAGAAATGAATACAGCAAAGTTACAAGATATAAGATCAATACACAAAAATTAGCCATATGATTAGTCACTATACACTAGAAGTGAATAATTTAACACTGAATTAAGAAAATAATTCCATTTGCAATAAAACTAGAAAGAATAAATACTTAGGAACAAATTCAACCAAGGGAATATAAGAATTGTACACTGTAAATTTTTTCAATGCTGAGAGAAATTAAATAGCTAAATAAATAGTATGACAGCTTATGATTATGATTTGGAAAACAATACTGTCAACATGATAGTGCTACCCAAAGTGATCTACAGGTTCAGTATCAAGAGCTCAATAGCCTTTTCTGCAAAAAGAGAAAAGCTGACCCTAAAATTCAAATAGAATTATAAGTGAATCTGAATAGGCAAAACAATCATGAAAAAGAAAACAAAAAGTTTGAGGACTCACACTCCCTGTTTCTAAAACTTTCTATAAAGCTACAATAATCAAGATGATGTAGTACTGATATATTAACAGACATATAGATCAACAGAATAGAATCAAAGTCCAGAAATACATCCATACAGCTATAGTCAGCTCAATCTCAACAAATGTGACTGATTCTCAACAGTGGGGGAAAAAATAATCCCTTCACCAAACAGTGCTAGGGCAACTGGACAGTCACACATAAAAGAAAAAAGTTAGATCCCTACCTCACATCATATTTTAAAAAGTAACTCAAAATGCATCAAAGACTTAAATGTGACTGCGAAAAGTATAAAATTCTTAGACGAAAACAAGAAAATCTGTACTACCATGGATTAAGGAATGGTTTCTTAGATATGACACCAAAAGCATTTTATAAAATAAAAAAATAGATAAACTGGACTTTGTCAAATTTAAAAACATCTCTGTATTAAAGGACACTATCAAGAAAGTAAAAAGGCAGCCTATAGAATGAGAGAAAATATTTGCAAATCACTTATCTTTCAAGGGTCTATCATCCATAACATTTGGGGTTTCACTGGTGGCTCAGTGGTAAAAGAATCTGCCTGTGATGCAGGAGACCCGGGTTCCATCCCTGGGTCGGGAAGATGCCTTGGAGAAGGAAATGGCAACCCACTCCGGTATTCTTGCCTAGGAAATGCCATGGACAGAGGAGCCTGGCGGGCTGCAGTCCATGGGATTGCAAACAGTTGGACATGACTGAGCATGCATGCAGGCAGGCAGGTATCCATAATATTTAATATAAGTCTTACAACTCAATGACAAAAAAGCAAACAATCCAATCAAAAAAAAAAAAAAAAGCAGACACCTGAGGATTAACAGACATCAGAAGAAAGCTTCTAGGGTCAAGATGTGGATCAGGACAAGCAAACAGAAAGAAGAAATTGTTGGAAACAGTGACGGTGCAGGGAGAAGATATTATGTGAAATAAGCACAGTATGCTACTAGTGAAAAAAGAAAACAGAGAATGGTCTTGGAAATTAAAAATAAAAAACTCTATAGAAGGTTTGCAAAATGAAGTAGAGTATCAAAACTGCCATTTAAACCTGAGTTAGCCTGACCCCAAAGCCTACGAAAATAAAAGATATCTTAAATTCGTTAATATTATCTAACTTGAATTATAAACTTGTATTTTCTTGTGATGAATAACAGGGCATCTTATAGTGCTATGTTTATTAGAGTCTGCTTGAGTCTTTAGTTATTTTTGAATCCAGCAGATCATCTGTAGAACCAGAGGCAACTTACTGCTTTTATTTGTACTGGAAATATAAAAAATAACAATAATTTGTTTGAATCTCTTTATGAAGTCATTGTGTGCAAATTATGGGACCCCATTCATACCAATTGCTGTTGGCTAAAGCCTCACAATACATATGGGGTTTTGTTGTTTTTGCTTGGAGAATCTCACTTTGGGAAAAGCATGCAATGTTTTAGAATTATGGAATTTTGGAGCTAGGAGAAATTCTAGCTATCATCTAGCCTTGTGCAAATATGTGAAAAACTAAGGCAGCTGGTGACTGAATTGCTATTAGAATTCAAGTATGGTAGCTCTGAGTCCACTGCTATTTCTGCTCTATAGAACTATTGGAAGTTGAAATAGCAATAGCACTAATGCTCACATATAATTACCTCAAAATCAGGAAACAGTAAGTGGGTCATCTGCTTCAACCATGGAATAAAATGAAAACGAGGACAGAAACACATAACTTGGTCTCCAAACTGTAGTGCTGATGGCAAAGAAAGAGCAAATGTAACTTCACTTTTCCTTTGCATAATCATCAACAAGTATTTATTGAATTGTCACCAAATATGTAACAATGAATGAAGTCACTGGAATATAAACTGAAGCATAAAAATTGCTGTGTATAAGCTGTCTTTGCATTATTAAAATCATTTGGTGCAACACTCATTAATTTCAATTAATAACTAATTCATGAATTTTAAATATATATGAAGTTGAATTCCCCTCACAATTAAACCAATTACACATTGTCTTTTTGCAAGGCGTATTATATTTTATAGTGAATAAACTGTGAGAAATCATAGGGAGAGGAAATGGAGCTGGGTCTAGCATACTGAAGTAAAAAAAATATTTTTTCTACAATTTTTAAAATGACCTCTTATTATTACAGATACATGCACTGAAAAATTTGAAAATGCAGATAAACAAAAATCAAAACCAGAGATTATCAGATTAGCACATATTTGAAATCTTTATCTCTGTAAAGATATATAATTTAACATATAAATTAGATTATATATTACGTACTGTTTTGTAACCTCATCCTTTTTTTTTCAGACAATGTTTGCTATCTTTTCATTTTAGTTGATTTTATCTCAATATCTGGATCCCTAATTATCTTTATCATTGATCTTATTGAGGAAGATTCAGTCCAGGTTTTCTATCTCATTTGGTTATTCTGCCCTTTATGTCTCTTAATTTAGCCTAGTCTATGCAGCACTGCATTAACTTAATGAAGAGACTTGGCCAGGTTTTTCATCTTTTGGTTTTTGTCTGATTGCTTGCTTGTATATATGAGTTTGGTCCTCTATCCCTTGTATTTCCTACAAACTATAAATTAGATGAAAATGTTTCATGTGTCCAATTGGACATTTTTGGCTAGACTATGTCATCAGTGATATTGGTACTTCCTTGCGTTACATCAGAAGATATAATAATATCCAAGGGCCTAAAAGAGTAGTAATTAATTGCCTGCTGTGCACCTAGTCCCTAGTAGAACATTAGCAAGTGCCCTGGCAAAAAACAGGAGATATGTGCCCAGCACAGTTTTTCTGGTCCTCTTTGTCTTCTCCTTTCAACTTCCAGATTCTCTATGTTCTGTCTTTGTTGTTATTAAGTAGCTTGAGAGTTTAGGTGGGGTTATAGTGAGGAGTGATTGGGATGTTTGTGAAAGTCAGGAAGAAAGAGTAATTATTAGAAGACAGGATGAAATAATACCCGGATTTCTGGTAAGACTCCATTTGGCTCCATTTTCCCTTTCCTGTGTGCACTGCATTGCAGCAATAACTTCCCTTTTGGGCTCCCTGTCACTGACCTCACCTGCCCAATGGGACATTTTTCATTCTGTCACTAAAGTGAAAATCGCTCAGTCGTGTCTGACTCTGCAACACCATGGACTATACAGTCCATGGAATTCTCCAGATCAGAATACTGGAGTGGGCAGCCTTCCCCTTCTCCAGGGGATCTTCCCAACCTAGGGATGGAACCCAGGTCTCCCGCATTGTGGGCGTATTCTTTACCAGCTAAGCCACAAGGGAAGCCCAGGAATACTTGAGTGAATAATGGAGTGAATACTGGAGTGGGTAGCCTATTCCTTCTCCAGCAGATCTTCCCAAAACAGGAATTGAACCAGGGTCTCCTGCATTGTAGGTGGATTCTTTACCAACTGAGCTATCAGGAAAGCCCACAGTCATTAAAGTCTCTGTTTAAAATATAACCTAATAGAATCATGCAACTCTTTGTAATTTATATTTTTTAATTTTAAATTTATTTATTTTTTAATTGAAGGACAATTGCTTTACAGAATTGTATTGGTTTCTGCCAAACATCAACATGAATCAGCCATAGGCATACATATATACCCTCCCTCCTGAACCTCCCTCCCATCTTCCTCCCCATCCCAGCCCTCCAGGTTGTTACAGAGCCCCGGTTTGAGTTCCCTGAGTCATACAGCAAATTCCCATTGGCTATCTATTTTACCTATGGTAATGTAAGTTTTCATGTTACTCTCTCCATACATCCGATCCTCTCCTTCCTTCCCCAACCCGTGTCCATAAGTCTGTTCTCTATGTCTGTATTTCCATTGCTGCCTTGCAAATAATTTCATCAGTACCATCTTTCTCGTGAATCATGCAACTTTTTTATTGGAAAGTCTCTGCAGGCTCCATTCTATCTGCTATAGGATACAATGCAAATTCCCCAACATTGTACCCAGGGCTTTCAAAGCCTGCCCCATCCTTACCGTCCATTCACTCCCCACCTTGCACCCACACACTCTTCACTACAGCCATATTCCGCTTGCAGTCAACCTCTGAACACACCACGTCCCTTCACAATCCTGCCTCAGATCATGACAATTTCTTCCATCTTCAATATGATCCCCCACTTCTGGCCTAGAAGCTCCTAGTTAACTCTCCAGACCCAAAACAAATGGCCCATTGTGTAAAGCATTCTTCACTCTCCTGCATGAGGTAGTCTCTGTTTTGAGGAGCTATTACCCTTGTTACTGTCTTATGGCCTTAGTGTCACATGCTTAACTTGCCCGTTGAACCAATAGGTTGAGCAAGCATCATGCATAGATTGTAATCAAAATCCTACTTTCTTTGATCCACTCTTCTTTTTTCTTCATTTTTATATAATGGAATTTTCACCTATATAGAAGTAGAGAAAAGAGTATAATAATTCCCATGTCCCCATTACCCAGCTTCAACAATTTTCACACCATGGCCAAAACTGTTCATCTATGCCTGTGCTAATTTTCTCTCCACAACAGTATTGGGCTTCCCTGGTAGCTCAGACCGTAAAGAGTCTGCCTGCAATGCAGGAGAGCCCGGTTCAGTTCCTGGGTTAGGAATATCCTCTGGAGAAGGAAACGACAACCCACTCCAGTATTTTTGCCTGGAGAATCCCATGGATGGAGGAGACTGGCAGGCTACAGTCCATGGGGTCACAGAGTTGGACACAATTGAGGGACTAACACTTATGACTTATGACAACAGTATTATTCAAAAGTAACTACCAGACAATATCATTTTATCTATAAGCACCTCAGGATGCATCTCTAAATGATAAGAAATCTTTAAAAAAATGATAATGATATTAATGCCATTCTTTACAAAATTAACCATAGTTTCTTCTTTTTTGGCTATGTTGGGTCTTAGTTGCAGAACATTGCTAAGTCACTTCAGTTGTGTCCGACTCTGTGCGACCCCATAGACGGCAGCCCACCAGGCTTCCCCGTCCATGGGGTCTTTAATTGGGGCATGAGAACTCTTAGTTGTGGCATGTGGGATCAAGTTTCCTGACCAGGGATCCAACCCAGGCCCCCTGCACTGGACTATAGGAGTGGAGTCTTAGTCACTGGATTACCAGGAAAGTCCCTATAATCTCTTGATAGTATCATAAAAATGCTGTCATTTTTTATTCCATAGAGTTCCTCTTCTGGCACTAGTTGAAAATTCCAGTTGGCCTGTGAAGCCTCTGCTCAGTCTTACAAAATACACAGACCAATGCTTGCTTTTCCTACAGTCAACTGAGGTAGCAAATATAGTCTCATTTCAAAACCCAAAATGTCATATTTCCTGTAATACTCAAATCTCAGAGCCTCAAGTAGGGTGCATCTTCCTACTGGACCAGGATGGAGAATTTAGATCTTTCTGCTCTTTTTTTTTCTCATTTCCTCTCCTACTCTGCCAGAGTTGGGGGTCTGGGGGGAGGTATGAATGGGCCCCTTCCTTGCTGTTTCCCTGCCCAAGAGGATGCACTGCTCCTCTGGAGAGTCACACATGTCTCCATCCTCAGCCTCTTGGCCTCTGGGCCCCCTCCAGCCTCTTCTGTTCTAGGCAGTCAGTCCTACTGGGCAGGGTATAGAAGTGCAGGGCGATTCCAATGCAGGGGAGTCTTCTGACCCTACCTTCAAAGCAGCAGCCCCTCCTCTCTCAAACCCTGTTCTGTGTTCTGTCTGAAATGTCTCAGGTCCGAGTTTTGCAACTGCCAACTGGAAGAAACACATTTTAGCATACCTGCATGGTTATATTTGAAGTGAGTTCCTTGTGGACAGCATCTAGTTGGGTCATGTATTTTATTGACTCCACCAAGCCCTGTGTTTCAATTGGTTTATTTAGACCATTTATGTTAACAATAGGTTAGGGCTTAAATCTGCCATTCGAGTTTTTGTTTTCTGCTTATTCTCTCTGAAAAAAAAAAAAAACACATTTGAAAGCCCTCCACAGTATCTACTTTGAGTACCCCTCAAGCATGGGATTAAGAAGGTCACATTTTAACTCTTTTCTCTCAAAGACTGGGCCCTCTGCCCTCCTAATAGACTTGATCTGTTTAAGGAGTCCAGGAACTGTAAAACAAGTTATGTTTCATTTCCTATGTAAATAGTGCATGGGGAAGGGGATTCTTATCATCAACTTACTTTGTTACATTGATCTCTATTCAGTGATACCTCAGTTGAAGCTGAGACAGAGATGCCCCACTTTACTATCCCATGACATTTATTTACGTGTCTCTCTTCCTTTCTGGACTGTGAATAATATTTGAACAAGATTTGAATGTTATTCATCTTTCTGTATTCCCCAGCAACTGCTAGATGCTTAATACATGCTGATGCCTTATTTACTAATACTTTCACCACAAAGATCAACCTCTTTAAGAAAAATCCTTTACTTAAATTTTTTTTTTTTTTTTTTTTGGCTGCACTGGGTCTTCGATACAGCACATGGGCTTAGTTGCCCTGTGGCATGAGGGGTCTTAGTTCCCTGACCAGGGACTGAACCTGCATCCCCTATATTGGAAGGAGGATTCTTAACCACTGAACCACCAGGCAAGTCCTCTAAACTCTTAATTTTGAAATAATTCCAAACTTACAGAAAGGTTGGAAGAATTGTGCAAGGGACTCCCAGATTCCCTTTGCCCAGCCAGACTCATCAACAGAATTTTGGTGGGTATTTTGCCACATTAATGTTACCATTTTCTCTCTCAGGGATAAGGTCTTTTTTTGAAACCTCTATTCAACTTACTGCTGTAAAATTAATTCCCCTTTAGTGCCTTTATTAGCTGTCTTTTCTCTATGAATTCACCAGTTTTCATGTCCTAATAGAAAGGGAAAAGATGGAGTAGAAAGGATAAGATGAGCTTTTTCTATTCAGTAACTACTGGGCTTTCATCCATTTAAAACCATAAGATTTAGTTTGAGAAGCCAAGAAAGGCATTTAAAATGTCTAGGAATATGGTTAAGCTACAAGAAAGTGGGACCATCTTCTAGAATAGACTATTTTTAGTAGCAGAATTACCTTAGAAAAGAACAATGTCACATTACATAAATGGCCCTTTCTGGAAGCACAATGATAATTCTGTGTCTCCTATTTAAGGAATCAGCCAAGAAAGGTTAAGAAAAATCTATTATGTTATCAAAAGGAAATTTTTCATAGTGGTCCAGGGGACTAATAACATTTAGGTAGAACCTGGCTACCTAATTGGATGTAGAGGTGGGGGTGAGTTTTACGGAGTGTTCTCAAAGGTGCCTCTTCATATCCCAAGAGACATTTTAATTTCTGACAGTTCAAAGGGAGATTATTCTTATTTTGACTTTAACTCACGCTTGATTCTGATTCTGACTTTAACTCACTGATTCTCACATACTGAGTAGTGTCCTTTCACCTTAAGGAAGTACTAAGTGAAATCAATGAAACAGCTTGATTGATATGAGTTCCAAGAATTGCAACATACGGAAAATAAAAAGAACAATGAAATCATTCATAGAAGAGGCCATTCACAGAGAGCTTTGCACACTGTAGTAAGAAAATAACGAACAAACTGGAGTAACAGAAGACTGTAGCTCAGGATTCAGAACTTAGAAGAGTTCTGACTTGAATTTAATTCATAGCCTATTCAAGTTCACAGTATAGGTTCTTGGCTCAAGAAATACAACCAAAGTATCACTGTTCATTCCACTCATTTATTCTACCAATATTTACTGCCTTGTAGGCTCCATACTGAGCCAGGCAGTATTCCCGGCACAGGGCATTTAACAGCAGGAAAAACATCCCTATTCTCACCAAGATGACATTCAAGTGGGAGAGACAGTAATCAGTATGGAAGTGAAATAAGAGTGTGACAGAAGGTGGCAAGTGCTGTAGGGAAATAAGCAAGATTAGATGGATCTAGCCTGTCTGGAGAGCAGGCTGCAACCACAAGGGACAATTTTGTTAAGAGGTAACAGTAAGCAGACTTCACTGGCAGCCCAGTGGTTAAAACTCCATCCTTCCTATGCAGGGAGTCCAGGTTCCATCTTTCTTCTGGGAACTAAGATTCCATGTACCTCTTCAGCTCTGCCAAAAAAAAAAAAAAAGAAGAAGTAAGCCAAGACTTGGAAAAGGTGGGAGGAGCCTTCTGGGAAAGGGTCACAGCCAAGAAGGCAGGAGCACTTGGGCTTATTCCAGAAAGAGCGAGGGGCCCGGGATGACCTGGGCAGAGCTGGACACGAAAAAAGTGGAAGGAGACCACACAGCACCCAGGGCTGTTGAAGGATTTCAGCTTCCATTCTTTGCTTGTCTACTCTGGCTGAGGCTGTGTTTCTGAGCAGAGAAGGAACACAAGGGGACGTCATTTTTAAAGAATCTCTATGAAACGAGTCGCCAGTCCAGGTTCGATGCACGATACTGGATGCTTGGGGCTGGAGCACTGGGACGACCCAGAGGGATGGTATGGGGAGGGAGGAGGGAGGAAGGTTCAGGATGGGGAACACATGTATACCTGTGGTGGATTCATTTTGATATATGGCAAAACCAATACAATATTGTACAGTTAAAAAAAAAAAAAAGAATCTCTCTGGCTTCTCAGTTGAGAATAGATGGAGAGGGACAAGACAGAAACAGGGAGACCACTGGGGAGACCACTGCAGTGATCCAAGGAAGGACCGGCAGCGGTTTGGACCGGGGTGTAGAGATGTGGTGGGGGAAGCAATGGCTTCCTGGATACACTATGCAGAAAGACCAACAGGTGCGATGTGGGCTGTGAGGGAAGGAGGAGTCAACGCGCCTCCAAGGTTTTTGGTCTGAAGAGCTATCAAAAAATGGAGTTGTTATCAAATGAGGTGGGGAAGCTACTGATGGAGCAGCCTTGCAGGAGAAGGGCAGATCTGTTCAGTTTGGGGTATATTACTTTGACCTCCTAATGCGGAAGTCATAGGGGCAATTGTCTGGAGTTCAGGAGAAAGGTCTGGGCAGGAGAGATGATTTGGGAGTTGTCAGTGTATAGAGGATATTTATATACCTAGTTCCATTTTTTAAACATGTACGTACGCTTATAAACATACAGAATTGTACATATATTTAGTACATATGCTTTCTAGTTCCATTCAATAGTTCTTAACATTTTGCCACATTTGCTCTGTGTTTGTATACGCTCAAATTCTTTGTTTAAAGGAACCATTTGAGAGTTCAGGGTGTCTTGCTGCTTCACCTTTGTACACTCCTGCATTCCCGAGTGGAATGTCAAGTCACAAGACTGAAGGAGATAGCAGGGGAATGAAAGCAGATAGTGACCAGGGCAAAGAAAGGAGCCTGGGGGCACCCCAAAGGTAAGAGTTTTGGGAAAGGAAGAAGAACCAGAAGAAGCCACAGAGGGAAGAAAAAAACTAGAAAGAGTGTAATGATGAGCTGTAGAATAATGGTAGTAGACCTCCTCTTCTGACTGCTGACATTTACTGAAATGTACAGAGAGAAAAGCTGCTCATGGGATCTGATTTTCTAACTTCAGAGTTTCTCTCCTTCAGACTTGTGGAACTAATCAGTTTTTCCTTGGTCTACTTAAGACAGGTGTAATTATGAGAAGAATCTGGTAACTCCCTTGGATTGTTTTAAATGAGCAACCTAATATGCCCCAGGTCGTAGCCTCCATGAAGGGTTCTGTGTAGGCGTGTGTGCACGTGTGCTCTCTCAATGAAAGGTTGAAGGGTAGCAGATTCTGCCACCTCAAAACACACTGCTTTGGTATGCTGGGTTATTTTGAGCTGAAGACACTTGAAAAATAGCAAATGCAAAAATAGACTTTTCTTATCTGCCTAAAGACAGACCCTCCAAAAACTCAGCTGTCATAAATCTCCTGCCCCAGGAGTTTCATCAACCCGAGAAGATTGACCCTTATCACAAGAGAGGAGACTAGAAGTAGATGCCACACCCAGACAGACTCTGTCACAAACCATTCTATCTCCCATCTGTTCTTCTAAGACTTGTTCATCTTCCCTAAAAATCATTTACTCTCCTTAAGAGACTTATAGCCCCTCTCCCCTTTCCCTACTAAGATGAAGTTAATCCTGAATTCTAGCCACCTCAAAGAGTTACACATTTTCCCCTGGGTGTCTCCCATGTATACATGAGATATATATGTTAATCAACTTCTGTTAACTTTTCCCCCATTATTCTGTCTGTTATTACAGAGGTCTCAGCCAAGAGCTCAGAAGAGTAGAGGAAAAAATTTTTTTTCTTTTCTATAGGATCAAGAAGCCAAGTCTCAACATGGCTGTCTGAACTGGTTAAAAAAAAAAAAATCAGTTTCTAAAATGAACTCTAATCAATCAAATTCAGAGACTAATTTGAAGGGAAAAAAAAACCTGGATGACAAGTTGATTTTTTGTTTTAATCAAACAGCTATCCCTTTTGTCCAAAGGTGCTATTTACATCTACCTATACAAAATAATGGCACCCCACTCCAGTACTTTTGCCTAGAAAATCCCATGGACGGAGGAGCCTGGTAGGCTGCAGTCCATGGGGTCACTAGAGTCGGACACGACTGAACGACTTCACTTTCACTTTTCACTTTCATGCATTGGAGAAGGAAATGGGAACCCACTCCAGTGTTCTTGCCTGGAGAATCCCAGGGATGGGGAAGCCTGGTGGGCTGCCGTCTGTGGGGTCACACAGAGTCGGACAGGACTGAAGCGACTTAGCAGCAGCAGCAGCATACAAAATAAACTATGGTCGAAAAATAAAAATACTTTTTATTTTTTCTTGAAATACTGTTTGTAGTCTAACCAAAACTGAGATAAATAGGGCATCTGGGGTAAGAGCACACTTCTGCCCTGTACCTGGTCCTTGGGTTTATCACTGAAAAGATTTGGTTTTAAACAGAGTTTTCCAAGAAGTCAAGCAAACTTCATCCATCTCTTGGGCTTCCTGAACACTGGAACCCCTCCCTTCATGACTCAGGAAATAACAGCCAACCAAAACTCATCATATGTGGGTCCAAGATGAGATGGGCACTTTACAATAAATAATAAAACAGCTGATGTCATCTATAGCCTAAAACCCAGAGATACAAGACACTGGATTGAAGGCCAGGGGAACACTTGGGTCAAGCATCATGCATTTTATTCCCAAACTAAGAGAAACTAAGTCTGGCCATCCTGGGAAGTTGGAGAGTGATTGCTCCAAAAATGAACCAATCTCCTCAGGGAATGTCTTTTCCTTGGAGTCTGTTGCTTCTCTCACCAGCTCTGATTCTTCACCTAAGAAGCTTTGTCTCTCCTTTTTCAGTCAAGCACCAAGTTCAGAAAAGAAAGTACTGTTGCTTCATCCATCTGGATCAGAACACTATCAAGTCCAGGACAATATCAGCTCCATCTGAGTCATAAGGAGAAATTCAAGGAAACAAAGAGCAAAGGAAGCAAAAGAGGAAGAAGAGAGACCCAGAAGGAAAGGATCAGGTCAGAGAAGGGAAGAAAGTAGGAGGAAGGACTATGATGACTCTATTTTTCTGCTTAGCACACTAACTGTAGAAAGACCAAAGCAAGAAATGGATTCTACTTTAAAATGAGCTGTTCATACATACTAGGAGGGCTGCCAACAGATGTATCTTACTGGAAGGGCACTGAGATGGGCTTTGTGAGGCAGAGGTAGGCCCCTGGGCCAAGTCTAGAAGCAGGAAGTTGAGAAAAGAGAAATGAACTCACTCTGCATAATAAGCTCAGAGGTTATTTGCAGAAGGTTCTCGCAAAAACCTTTGCAGATTTGTCTCTTTGAGGCAAACTTCCTTTTTCCATTTGGTATAAATTTAGATTATTTTCCCTAGGAGTTGTTAGGACATTGAGTATGTTTAGTTTTTCCTGAGGGATATCCACAAAATTAAAAGACACTTGCTCCTTGGAAGAAAATCTATGACAAGCCTAGCTAGTGTATTAAAGAGCAGAGACACCCCTTTGCCAACAAAGGTCCATCTAGTCAAAGTTATGGTTTTTCCAGTAGTCATGTACGGATGTGACAGTTAGACCATAAAGAAGGCTGGGCACCAAAGAACTGATGCTTTCAAACTATAGTGCTGGAGAAGACTCTTGAGAGTCCTTTGGACAGCAAGGAGAGCAAATCAGTCAATCCTATAGGAAATCAACCTTGAATATTCATTGGAAGGACTGATGCTGAAGCTGAAGCTCCAACCACCTGATGCAAAGAGCTGACTCATTGGAAGAGACCCTGATGCTGGGAGAGATTGAAGGCAGGAGGAGAAAGGGACAACAGAGGATGAGACGGTTGGATAGCATCACCGACTCAATGGACATGAGTTTGAGCCAACTCCAGGAGATAGTGAATGACAGGGAACCCTGATGTGCTGCAGTCCATGGGGTTGCAAAGATTTGGACATGACTGAGCGACTGAACAACAACCCACGGCCACCAGGAATAGAGTTGCAGAGGCAGACAGAGAGCTGAGCAGGTCTACCTTAATGTCACAGTGGCAGAGGCCCCCTCAAATCGTGCTTTCAGCTAACACAGAGTGTTTACTATGTTCTAGGTGCTGCTGGAATGCTTTTCCATATTATGAATACAGCCTTAGGAAATAACTATTCCTCCAATGTTAGCAATGGAAAAACAGGTACACGTGGTTAGAGAACACATCTGAGGTGGCTCAGGCAGCGAGCAGAAAAGCCCAAGCTTGAACCCAGGCAACCTGGACCTCCAGACACCAGATTTTATCCATTTCACCACACTGTGCCTTTTTAAAAAATTTTGTTAGGCTGTGCCGGAGTCTTAGTTACAGCATGTAGGATCTTTAGCTGCACATACAAACTCTGAGTTGTGGCATATGGGATCTAGTTCCTTAAACAGGGACCAAACCTGTGTCCCCTGAATTGGGAGAGTGGAGTATTAGCCACTGGTCCACCAGGGAAGTCCCTCCACTGTGCTTTTAAGAGGAGAGAAACTGGAAGCTTCTTCCTCCTCCTTCGCCCCCTTCTTTGCTCTGCTTCTTCTAGTCCTGCATAACACTCCTGCCTCACCCTGACATGGTTATTTGAAAAAAAAAATGCAGCCTGGGAAATGGACTGTTTGGGACCATTACAGTTGAGGGACTTGGAGGCAGGAAAGAGCCATGCCCTGTAGGAAGAAGACTGAGGTGAAGGCCTCAGAGAATTAAAGAGGACAGAGCAGGCAGGTGCAGAGGAACACAGCCTTCTCAGTCCCACCGATTCTCTGAATGGCAGAACCCAACTAAGGGAGCACCCAGCTGGGGAGGTGGCTTTCATGAGGGGTTCCATGTCATTTTCAGAGCTATATTCTTGACTCCCTGCATGATGCCTGGAGCTTATGCTTGTTGAGTGATTGAGTAAATGAATGAACTAACTCTGTGATATATGCTCTCCTCCAAGTTGTTTATCCCCCCGCCCTTCATTGCATAGACACCGTTCCCTTTTTTCTCAAGCTCTTTCCCAGTAACAAAGCATCTAGAGCAGAGGCGAAAGTATTTGGTTGGTTGGTTTGTGAGTTTGTTGTAAAAGCCACGTGTCCATTTGGTGAGCATCCCTGCAAGGGCTGGCATCCAACTTTGACTGCATCCCACCCCCGTTTGCTCCATTCCTACCAACCTCACTAGCATTTCCTGCCTTGGCATCACAATCCTGGTGAATTGGATGACTTTCCAGTTCACGTGATCAGTAAGTTTTGTACTGTTAGCTCTTTAGAAATAATCAGCCGTCATTAAATATTCTTTTTAAATTGTTTTAAAAAATTTAATGTTGGAGATGGCAAATGGATCACCATACAGGGAATTAAAACACCTATGTCCTCTCTCGCTCTGTCATTTACTTGCTGTATCATCTTAAAGTTACTCATACATGTATGGAAAACTACCAAAAAACATTTGTATTATGATTCAAAGTTTGTTATGGGAATGTGGTAGGCAGAATAATGATCTCCCCTCCTTGAGAAAAGATGTCTGCATCCTAATGCTCAGAACCTGTGAATAAATTAGCAAAGGGGAATTAAGGTTGAAGATGGAATTAAGGTTACTATTTCAGTTCAGTTCAGTTCAGTCACTCAGTTGTGTCTGACTCTTTGCGACCCCATGAACCACAGCATGCCAGGCCTCCCTGTCCATCACCAACTCCTGGAGTCCACCCAAATCCATGTCCATTGAGTCGGTGATGCCATCCAACCAATTCATCCTCTATTGTCCCCTTCTCCTCATGCCCTCAATCTTTCCCAGAATCAGGGTCTTTTCAAATGAGTCAGCTCTTCACATCAGGTGGCCAAAATATTGGAGTTTCAGCTTCAACATCAGTCCTTCCAATGAACACCCAGGACTGATCTCCTTTAGGATGGACTGGTTGGATCTCCTTTCAGTCTAAGGGACTCTCAAGAGTCTTCTCCAACACCACAGTTCAAAAGCATCAATTCTTCGGCACTCAGCTTTCTTCACAGTCCAACTCTCACATCCATACATGACCACTGGAAAAACCATAGCCTTGACTAGATGGACCTTTGTTGGCAAAGTAATGTCTCTGCTTTTTAATATGCTCTCTAGGTTGGTCATAACTTTCCTTCCAAGGAGCAAGCGTCTTTTAATTTCATGGCTGCAATCATGCAAATGAGTACATTTGCAGTGATTTTGGAGCCCCCCAAAATAAAGTCAGCCACTGTTTCCCCTGTTTCCCCATCTATCTGCTATGAAGTGATGGGACCAGATGCCATGATCTTAGTTTTCTGAATGTTGAGCTTTAAGCCAACTTTTTCACTCTCCTCTTTCACTTTCATCAAGAGGCTCTTTAGTTCCTCTTCAATTTCTGCCATAAGGGTGGTATCATCTGCATATCTGAGGTTATTGATATTTATCCCAGCAATCTTGATTCCAGCTTGTGCTTCCTCCAGCCCAGCGTTTCTCATGATGTACTCTGCATATAAGTTAAATAAGCAGGGTGACAATATACAGCCTTGACGTACTCCTTTTCCTATTTGGAACCAATCTGTTGTTCCATGTCCAGTTCTAACTGTTGCTTCCTGACCTGCATTCAGGTTTCTCAAGAGGCAGGTCAGGTGGTCTGGTATTCCCATCTCTTTCAGAATTTTCCACAGTTTATTGTGATCCACATAGTCAAAGGCTTTGGCATAGCCAATAAAGCAGAAAAAGATGTTTTTCTGGAACTCTCTAGCTTTTTCAATGATCCAGCAGATGTTGGCAATTTGATCTCTGGTTCCTCTGCCTTTTCTAAAACAAGCTTGAACATCTGGAAGTTCATGGTTCATGTATTGCTGAAGCCTGGCTTGGAGAATTTTGAGCATTACTTTACTAGCGTGTGAGATGAGTACAATTGTGCGGTAGTGTGAGCATTCTTTGGCATTGCCTTTCTTTGGGATTGGAATGAAAACTGACCTTTTCCAGTCCTGTGGCCACTGCTGAGTTTTCCAAATTTGCTGGCATATTGAGTGCAGCACTTTCACAGCATCATCTTTCAGGATTTGAAATAGCTCAACTGGAATTCCATCATGTCCACTAGCTTTGTTCATAGTGATGCTTTCTAAGGTCCACTTGACTTCACATTCCAGGATGTCTGGCTCTAGGTGAGTGATCATACCATTGTGATTATGTGGGTTGTGAAGATCTTTTGTACAGTGCTTCTGTGTATTCTTGCCACCTTTTCTTAATATCTTCTGCTTCTGTTAGGTGCCTAGCGTTTCTGTCCTTTATTGAGCCCATCTTTGCATAAAATGTTCCCTTGGTATCTCTAATTTTCTTGAAGAGATCTCTAGTCTTTCCCATTCTGTGAAGGCTTTCTTATCTCTCCTTGCTATTCTTTGGAACTCTGCATTCAGATGCTTATATCTTTCCTTTTCTCCTTTGCTTTTCGCTTGCCTTCTTTTCACAGCTATTTGTAAGGCCTCCTCAGACAGCCATTTTGCTTTTTGCATTTCTTTTCCATGGGGATGGTCTTGATCCCTGTCTCCTGTACAATGTCATGAACCTCATTCCATAGTTCATCAGGCACTCTATCTATCAGATCTAGGCCCTTAAATCTATTTCTCACTTCCACTGTATAGTCATAAGGGATGTGATTTAGGTCATACCTGCATGGTCTAGTGGTTTTCTCCACTTTCTTCAATTTCAGTCTGAATTTGGCAATAAGGAGTTCATGGTCTGAGCCACAGTCAGCTCCTGGTCTTGTTTTTGTTGACTGTATAGAGCTTCTCCATCTTTGGCTGCAAAGAATATAATCAGTCTGATTTTGGTGTTGACCGTCTGGTGATGTCCATGTGTAGAGTCTTCTCTTGTGTTGTTGGAAGAGGGTGTTTGCTATGACCAGTGCGTTCTCTTGGCAGAACTCTATTAGCCTTTGCCCTGCTACATTCTGTACTCCAAGGCCAAATTTGCCTGTTACTCCAGATATTTCTTGACTTCCTACTTTTGCATTCCAGTCCCCTATAATGAAAAAGACATCTTTTTTGGATGTTAGTTCTAGAAGATCTTGTAGGTCTTCACAGAACTGTTCAACTTCAGCTTCTTCAGTGTTACTGGTTGGGGCATAGACTTGGATTACCGTGATATTGAATGTTACTATTTAGATGACCTTAAAATAAGATTATTCTGGAGTATCCAGTGGGTCAATGTAATTACAAGGGTCCTCAAATACGGAAGCGGGGACAGAAGAGAACCAGAAGGAGATATGCCTACAGAGTAGTCATAGAGATGCAATCCTGCTGGTTTTGAAGGAGAAGGAAGGGGTGAGCCAAGGAATATAGGCAAAAAGCTGCCCAGAGAAACAGATTCTCCCCTGGAACTTCCAGAAAAGAATTCAGTCCTGTTCACCCTTTGATTTAAACCTAGTGAGACCCATATCAGATTTAAAACCTACAGATACATAAATTAATAAATTGCTTTTGTGTTAAATCACTGAGTTAGTGGCAATTTGTTTCAGCAGCTAAAGAAAACTAATACCGGGATTAGTAAAATTTAAAACAATAAAATCCCCAGAGAGAGCTTCACTAAGTACTTTGATGTTACATGACTAAATTCAATCAAATATATTTTTTAAATTACCTAGACAGTAGTTGGGAGAAGGCAATGGCACCTCACTCCAGTACTCTTGCCTGGAAAATCCCATGGACAGAGGAGCCTGGTAGGCTGCAGTCCATGGGGTTGCGACGAGTTGGACACGACTGAGTGACTTCATTTTCATTTTTCACTTTCCTGCACTGGAAAAGGAAATGGCAACCCACTCCATTGTTCTTGCCTGGAGAATCCCAGGGACGGGAGAGCCTGGTGGGCTGCCGTCTATGGGGTCGCACAGAGTCGGACACAACTGAAGCGACTTAGCAGCAGACAGTAGTTAAGAGATGTGCTACTGGCATAAGGACAACCCTATAGATCAATGGAGTAGCACAGAGAAAACCTATACAATAGTATCAAAACCAAAACAATTCAATATGGAGGAAAAGAATAGACTTTTCAATAAATGAAATTGGGAGAACCGGATATTCACATGCAAAATAATGAAGGTAAACTCCTATTTCACCCCATGCACAGAAATTAACTAAAAATGGATTCAAGATCAATATTTAAGAGATAAAATTATAAAACTCTTAGAAAACTTTGGGGTATAGTTTCAGGACCTTAGACTAGACAATGGTTTCTTAAATATCACATCAAAAGCACAAGCAATCAAAGAAAAAATAGGCAAATTTAACTTCATAAAAAATAAAATTTTTTATGCTTTAAAGAACACTAATCAAAAAAATCAATAACCTCAGATATGCAGATGATACCACCCTTATGGCAGAAATTGAAGAGGAACTAAAAAGCCTCTTGATGAAAGAGAAAGAGAAGAGTGAAAAAGTTGGCTTAACGCTCAACATTCAGAAAACTAAGATCATGGCATCTGGTCCCATCACTTCATGGCAGATAGATGGGGAAACAGGGGAAACAGTGTCAGACTTTATTTCTTTGGGCTCCAAAATCACTGCAGATGGTGCCCGCAGCCATGAAGTTAAAAGACGCTTACTCCTTGGAAGGAAAGTTATGACCAACCTAGATAGCATATTCAAAAGCAGAGACATTACTTTGCCGACAAAGGTCCGTCTAGTCAAGGCTATGGTTTTTCCAGTGGTCATGTATGGATGTGAGAGTTGGACTGTGAAGAAAGCTGAGCGCCGAAGAATTGATGCTTTTGAACTGTGGTGTTGGAGAAGACTCTTGAGAGTCCCTTGGACTGCAAGGGGATCCAATCAGTCCATCCTAAAGGAGATCAGTCCTGGGTGTTCATTGGAGGGACTGATGCTAAAGCTGAAACTCCAATATTTTGGCCACCTGATGCGAAGAGTTGACTCATTGGAAAAGTCCCTGATGCTTGGAGTGAATGAGGGCAGGACGAGAAGGGGACGACAGAGGATAAGATGGCTGGATGGCATCACCAACTCGATGAACATGAGTTTGAGTGAACTCTGGGAGTTGGTGATGGACAGGGAGGCCTGGTGTGCTGCAATTCATGGGGTCACAAAGAGTCGGACACGACTGAGCGACTGAACTGAACTGAACTGAATCAAGAAAGTGAAAAGAAACTTACAAAATGGGAGAAAATATTTGCAAATGATATATCTGACAAGGGACTTCAGAATATACAGAGAACTCTTACAATTCAACAATAAAAAGCCAACCAAATTGAAAATAGGCAAAGGATTTGAATATACATTTTTTTCAAAGAAGGTATATACATGGTCAATAAGCCCATGAAAAGATGTTCAACATCATTAGTCATCAAGGAAAATCAAATTGAGACAAACATGATACACTTTGTACTCGTCAGAATGGCTGTAATAAAAAACACAAATAGTAACAAGTGTCATCGAGGATGTGGAGAAATTAGTACCCTCATACATTGATAGTAGAAAAGTAAAATGATGCAGCTGCTTTTAAAAGTGGTCTGCAATTCCTCAAAAGGTTAAATCAGGTTTACTGTGAAAGTGTTAGTCCCTCAGTTGTGTCCAACTCTTTGTGACCCCATGGGCTGCAGCCCACCAGGCTCCTCTCCATGGAATTCTCCAGGCAAGAATGCTGGAGTGGCTTGCCATTTCCTTCTCCAGGGGATCTTCCCAACTCAGGGATTGAATCTGGGTCTCCCACATTGCAGGCAGACTCTTTAGCAACTGAGCCATCAGGGAAGTTTCAGAGTTAGTGATGATCCAAAAATTCCATTCCTAGGTATATACCTAAAAAAGTTGGAAACCTATGTCCACATAAAAACTTGTACACAATGTTCATGATGGTATTATTCATAAGAGGCAAAAAGTAGAAGCAATATAATCACCTGCTGAATGGATTAAAAAAAGTTGGAACACTATTCAGCCATAAAGAGGAATGAAGTATTGATATATGCTACATCATGGTTGAGGATTCCCTGGTGACTTGGTGGTAGGGAATCCGCCTGCCAATGCAGGAAGCACTGGATACACGGGTTCAATGCCTGGGTCAGGAAGATCCCCTGGAAGAGGAAATGGCAACCCACTCCAGCATTCTTGCCTGAAAAATCCCACTGACAGAGGAACCTGGCTGGCTACAGTCCATGGGGCTGCAAAAGAGTCGGACCTGACTGAGAGACTGAACACACACACACACACACAAACATATACATATACACAACATGGCTGAACTTAAGAAACATTATACTAAGTGAAAGGAATCAGGCATGAAAAGGCACAAACATATATGATTCCACTTATATGAAATGTACAGAATGGGCAATTCAAGGAGACAGAAAGTAGTTTAGTAGTTTTGAGAGCTGAGAGGCAGGAGGAATACAGAGTAACTCTTAATGGGCATAGGATTTGGGGGGTGGGGATTCAGAGAGTGATTAAAATGTTCTGGAAGTAAATAGTGGTGATGTTTGTGCAACTTTGTGAATATACTAAAAATTGCTGAATTATATATACTTTTAAATGGTGAATTTTATCATATGTGAATTATTCTCAATCAAAAATAACTAGAAACAATGCTGGTAACAACCTGACTGAAAAATGAGCAGAAAGACTTCCCTTCTGGTCCAGTGGTTAAAAATCTGCCTGCCAATGCAGAGAACATGAGTTTGATCCCTGGTCCAGGAAGATTGCACAAGCCGTGGAGCAACTAAGCCAATGCTCCACAACAAGAGAAGCCACTGCAATGAGAAGGCCACGTGCCACACCTAGAGAGTGGTCCCTGCTTACCGAAAACAGAGAAAGCCGACCTGCAGCAGTGAAGACTTGGTGGAGCAAATAAATAAACACATAATGAGCAGAAGACCCAAATAGACATTTTACAAAGAAAACAGAGACAGCCAACAGGCACATGAAAAGATGCTCAACATCATTAATCGTCAGAAATGCAAATTAAAAGCACAATGAGGTATCACCCCCACACCTGTCAGAGTGGCCATCACCAAAAAGAACACAGATAACAAACGTTGTCAGGGATGTGGAGAAAAGGGAACCATCATACACTGTTGGTGGGAATGTAAATTAGTGCAGCCATTATGGAGAACAGTATAGTTGTTTCTCAAAAAGCTAAAAATGGAACTACCAAATGACCCAGCAACCCCAATCCTGGGAACATACCTGAAAAAAAATGAAGATACTCATTCAGAAAGATACATACACCTCAATGTTCATAGCAGCATTATTTATAATTGCCAAGCTATGGAAGCAACCTAGGTGTCCATCAGCAGCTGATTGGATAAAGAAGATGTGCCAATATACATAAACAATAGAATATTATTCAGCCATTAAAAAAGAATAAAATTTTGCCATTTGCAACAACATGGAATTGGAGGGTAAGTGAAATAAGTCACACAGAGAAAGACAAATATTGTATATCACTTAAATGTGGAATCAAAAAAATAAAACTAATTAGCAAATATAACAAAAAGGAAAAAGACTCAAAGATATAGAGAACAAACTAGTAGTTACCAGAGGGGTGAGGGAAGGGAGGAGGGGCAAGATAGGGGTAGGGTATTAAGAGGTACAAACTATAATAAATCAAATAAAACCTACAAGGATATATAGTAGAACATAGTGGAAAACCCCATGGACAGAGGGGCCTGGTGGGCTGCAGTCCACGGGGTCGCTAAGAGTTGGACACGACTGAGCGACTTCACTTTCACTCTTCACTTTCATGCATTGGGGAAGGAAATGGCAACCCACTCCAGTGTTCTTGCCTTGAGAATCCCAGGGACGGGGGAGCCTGGTGGGCTGCCATCTATGGGGTTGCACAGAGTCGGACACGACTGAAGCGACTTAGCAGCAGCAATAGCAGCAGAGAGTATAGCCAATTTTTAAAAATAATTATAGATGGAATATAACCTTTAAAAATTGTGAATCACTATGCTGTATACCCTGAAACTTTTATAATAAATATAGCAAAAAGGCATTCTAAATATGCAAAGAGGGTTGATATACCTTTGTGAAAATACATTTGATGATATAATCTAACTCAGCAAGAGATGATGTCATGGATTAGAGTTAAGTAAAATCTTAAACCTTAAAGGAAAAAAAAGTATAAAAAAATACCTAGAAACTATTCTGGTTTTAGCAAGCCAGACCATATAAAGCTGACTAAAGAAAAGCTAATTATCTCTCTTCTCATTCCTCTTTTAATTGTACCCTTCCATAATAAAATGTAGATCTATTTATTCTCAATCTTTTATTCTTGATTTTACATACACAAATGCACATTAAAGGAATTTTTGTTTTTTATATTTACAAAAATGAGGTCAGTCTATACTCAGCTTTCTTTCTTCACTTAGCTTCTCAGGGACATCCCACCAAGTCAGTATACATAGATTTGATTCACTTTGACTTTTCACTTTCATGCATTGGAGAAGGAAATGGCAACCCACTCCAGTGTTCTTGCCTGGAGAATCCCAGGGACGGGGGAGCCTGGTGGGCTACCGTCTATGGGGTCGCACAGATTCGGACATGACTGAAGCGGCTTAGCAGCAGCATACCTTCGATCTATATAATTTACTTTTCCCCTAATCTGATTTTTTAAATTTTTATTGGAGTATAGTTGCTTTGCAATGTTGTATTAGTTTCTACCTTACGTCGAAGTGAATCAGCATACGTATACAGGTATCTCCACAGAGCACTGAGTAGAGTTTCCTGTGCTATACAGTAGGTTCTCTAATCACTTAAAAATGGTATCACACACAAAAATGGTATCACAATATATCAAAACATCAAGTTGTATACTGTAAATATATACCATTTTTATATGTCAAAATTATCTCAGTAAAGTTGTTAAACTTTACTTTTTGTTATTCTTATTTAACTTTTTATCAAAGTGTACACATCAGTATATCTCAGTGAATTTTCATAATCTGATCACACCCTGTAACCAACACCTCAGATTAAGAAACAGGACATTACTAGAACATATGCATTTCCTGCTGCTGCTGCTGCTGCTGCTAAGTCGCTTCAGTCATGTCAGACTCTGTGCGACCCCATAGACGGCAGCCCACCAGACTCCCCCGTCCCTGGGATTCTCCAGGCAAGAACACTGGAGTGGGTTGCCATTTCCTTCTCCAGTGCATGAAAGTGAAAAGTGAAAGTGAAGTCGCTCAGTCGTGTCGGACTCTTAGCGACCCCATGGACTGCAGCCTACCAGGCTCCTGACCCAGCAATTCTACTCCTAGGCATATACCTAAAGAAATGCAAATACCTGTTCACCAACAGACATAACTCAAGTTTGATAACTGTTACTTTCTTGTCACATTTCCCTTAAATCTTAATATATTTTAATAAAAGAAAATAAGGCATTGTGGTTCAAGTTGAAATCCTTTTTGCCATCAAATCCCAGATCTGCTACCCTCCCCTAGGCCTCTGGTCCCTGAGGCCACCACTTACAGATTGGCTATTTTTATGCCTTTCTTGTACATATTTTTATTCATGAATTCACAGAATTTTCCTGACTCCCAGTGCAACTGAGCATCTTCTCCTAGTTCCTCCTATATAAATTGCTTTTTCATATACTGGCTCATTTTTCTATTGTGTTGTTCATTGTTTATTAATTTGTAGGAGGTTTCATTTATTAAGATATTTACCATTTTCTGTCATTTTTACTGCAGACATTTCCCCTCACTTTTTTCTTTTTGTTTACAATATTTTTTGCCTTGCAAAGAAATATTAATTTTTTTGTAGTCAAACATGTCTAGTTTTCTTTAATTTCTCTCAATTTCCTGTCCTGCTTAGGAAGACCTCCCTATCCACAAAGTTATACAAATATACTCTCATATTTGTTTCTAATGTTTATTATTTTATTTTTTTCTATTGCTGTTTATTTGCAAGCACCATTGTTTCAGACAACACATGGGACACATATGGACACCCTGGATTGGACAGGGAGAGAGTTTAAAAAACTCTTGAAAAGCCAAACTGGAACCACTTTTGTCTTCAAATCTTTCCTATACAAATGAGAAAGCAATATATATACTACTAAAAATAATTAGTCCAGCAGCTAGCCTAGCATTTGATATTTTGCTAGCAGGAAGTTGCAAGTCGCTCAGTCGCGACCAATTTTTTGCAACCCCATGGACTGTAGCCCACCAGGCTCTTCTGTCCATGGAATTCTCCAGGAAAGAAGACTGGAGTGGGTAGTCGTTTCCTTCTCCAGGGGATCTTCCCAACTCAGGGAGCAAACCCAGATCTCCTGCATCGCAGGCGGATTCTTTACCATCTGAGCTACCTGGAAGTTGAGAAATATTAACCATTTGATAAGATGAAATCAGATGAGGACTTTTTAATTCGTGAGTTTTTTCCAGTGGTACTTGAAAAATGTGGCAGTCCTGAAACTATCGTAGTTTCTTTACAGGTAATCACAAGACCCAGGTTTGAATACTGAGAAGAGCTGAAAAAATTACTTACATTTAAATATCAGAGAAAGCCTTTTTTGGCGTCCGCTATTTCTTTACCAGTGCTGGCTCTCTGCTTTGTTCTCCGTCAAGAGCAATGTCTTTTTAACACCGAAACGGGATGGAGGAAGTGAGGTGGCTGAACAAAATTGCCATTGCTCCCACTGCTCAAACGCCTACAATACACTGTGTTTGATTTCATACTTTCCCAACAAGGACAGAAATGCACCAACACCTTTCGCTGAAACAGTCACCTTGAACGATCTTTGAAGAATACAGAGTTTGGGCTTATTTTGTTAAGCGGTGGTGAGCTGTTCCAAGCTTTTGAGGCAGTTTTGTCCGGGCTTACTTCAGATAGTTTAATCTGGCAGCCACAGTGGGATAATAAACGGAAACTATTTGATTCCGTTCAAATCGTCCGTAACCTTCCTGCGCGCCCCCCTCCGGCTGAGTAAGCACACATCCCTGCCTGATCCGTATTCATTGCAGCTGCTGCTCAGCAAGAAGTTGACACAGAAACTGCTTTCTGAAAGGGAGGGGGATGTTAGTTCTGGGAAAAGGTAAATCATTTAAACTTTCCTTAGGTTATTTTTCAGTCTTTGGCAGTAGATAAATCAACAACCCATTCAACTCTCCCAGAAAGTTTCCCATGAATTTGAGGCGGGGAAGGGATATTTCGTTTGGACTTTCCTTTACATCCTTTAAAAAAAATCTTTCTTTTTTCTTTTTTACTTTAATTTTTTATTGAACTTAGTTGATATACAATGTTGTGCCAATGTCTGCTGTACAGCAGACTGACTGAGTTACATTAATGCACGTAGATATACCTTTTAAACATTCTTTTCCATATGGTTTATCAAAGATATCAACTATTGTCCCCTGTGTTATACAGCAGGACCTAAAAACCTTTCTTGAAGGTGTTTTTTTTCCCTTACAGGTTAGAGGGAAGCAAATTTAGTGAGAGAACCAACAACCGGACTGAGACGCCAGGTGCTTGGAATGCCTTACCAACTTAGTTCTCTTCCCTGGTTTCTTGAGACAGAAAGATGGCCACAGTGTCCTTACTTTCGCTGCCTGACTTAGTTTGCAAGGTTAGTCAAATACCCTGTACCATAGAGTGCCCGGGTTAATGATTTATCCAACTAGGGTAGACACCATATGCCACCTCTATACTGCATTTTTTTTTTTTCTGTTTTTCTAAACTAGTCACCTTTTACACATTGATGATTGGTTCAATGGCGTAATGTTGTGTCCCTAGACTGTTCTAGAACACACGTATGCTCACAGTGCCGCAAGGAGCAAAAGAACTTCCTTTTTTGATAGTACTGTTTCTGATAACCTTGAAAGGAAAAACTAGTGACCCAGAGAGACAAGATAGCATGTGAGTAAGGTTAGATCAGATTGGATCTCAGATCTCAGGGCCTTTTTAAAGTCAGTTTTTAATTGATGTGGAATATACATACAGAAAAGTACACAGAACAGACCATTAATGCTTAGCTTGGTAAATTTCAAAAACTTTACATTCTTGTGTAATGTTCATAGAACATAAAACAGAACGTTATCACAACCCCAAGAGCCCTCATGTCTGCTCCCAGTCACAAAGCCCACTAAGTTAATCATAGCCTCCCTCTGACATCATAGATTACTTTCACCTATATTTGAACCTTCTGTGTAGATGGAATCCTATGTTTTGATATCTGGATTCTCAACTTTTAAGTTTGTGAAGTTCACCTATGTTTTTGCATGCAACTGGAGTTTGTTCATTCTCACTGATGCATGGTGTTGGGTGGTAGGTGCATACCACAATTTATCTTTTCTATCATTGATGGGTATTGGGGTGATTTCCCGCTTTGAATTATTATGGATACTGCTGCTTTGAACATTTCTTAAAATATACATTTCTTTTGAGCATGTATCCCTAGGAATGGAAGTGCAGGGTAATATACATACAATTGCATATACACACAAGTATACATATTTTTAAAGTTAGTAAATACCACCAGTTTTCCAAAGGGATTGTATGACTATTTTTATTGCTGTATATCTTTGTGAGCTTAGTATTTTCTGTCTTTTTAATTTTAGCCATTCTGGTGGGTATGTGGTGGTATTGGGTTATGGTCTGTTTTTTTTTTTTTTTAATTTTTATTGAATTATACTATGTATACAGGCATAACTTGTTTTATTTCACTTCACTTTGTTATACATTGCAGATATTGTATTTTTTACAAATTGAAAACTTGTGTCAAGCAAGTCTCTTGGGGCTATTTTTTCAAATTTATTGGGACTATTTGCTTACTTTGTGTCTCTGTGTCACATTTGGTAATTCTTGCAATATTTCAGACTTTTTCTTTATTAATTTATTTATTATGGTGATCAGCGATCTTTGATGTTACTACTATGATTTGCTGAAGGCTCAAATGATAATTAGCATTTTTAGCAATAAATTGTTATTAAATTAAGGTATATATATTGTTTTTCTAGGCATAATTCTATTGCACACTTAATAGACTTCAGTATAAGTTTTACATGCACTGAGAAACCAAAAAAGAAATCATGTTATACACTTTTTATTTCGATATTTACTTTATTGCAGGAGTCTGGAACCAGATCTGTAATATCTCCAAAAAAAATGCATGTATAGTAAGTGTAGAGTTCATTGAATTTTCTTGAACTAAACCACTATTCCAAAAGCGTCCTCATATTCTTTTTCAGTCACTACCATAACTCACACAGAGGGATAATTTCTATGCTTACTTCAAACTCATAGATTAGTTTTGACTGGTTTTGTATTTTGTGTAAATAAAATCATAAAGAAAGCACCTTTGTGTGTCTGATTTCTGTCACTCAGCACTAGTAGGGTATGCAAGTTCTTTCTAGTCGTTCCATCTGCTCACTAATACTTGGTATTTTCCATCTTTTTACCTTTGTCACTGTGGTAAATGCATTTTAAATTGCTTTCCTGTGATAACTGATACTTTCATATATTTATTGACCATTTGGATCTCTTCTTTTGTAAAATTTGCTCGTCTTTCTCCTATTTTTCTATATGTTTGTCTTTTTCTTATTTGTCAGAGTTAATCATTTTTTCATAAAGTTAAACATAGCATGACCCACTACCCAACTATTTCTGCTTCTAGGAATTGACTTAAAAGAGATAAAAACATGTCTACAAAATGAGTTGTCTATGAATATTAATAGTAGCTTTATTTATAATAGTGGAACATTGGAAATAACCTAAATATCTATTAACGGGGGCTTCCCTAGTGGCTCCATGGCAAAGAATCCACCTGCCAATGTAGGTTTGATCCTTGATCAAGCATGTCTTGGAGCAACTAAGCCTGTGCACTACAACTATTGAGCCTGTGCCTTAGAGCCCAGAAGTCACAACCACTGAAGCTCCCCAGCCCTAGAGTCCATGCTCAGCAACAAGGGAAGTCACTGCACTAAGAAGCCCACGAGCTGCAATTAGAGAGTAGCCCCCACTCGCCACAGCTACAGCAAGCCTGGCACAGCAACGAAGACCCAGCATAGCCAAAAGTAAATTTAAAAAATTACTTTGAAAAATCTCTATTAACAGAAGAATGGATAAACAAAGTAAAGTATATTCATAAAGTATATTGCTGGGTGAAATACTACCCAGCAATGGAAAGGAATGGAATACTGATAACATACAACAATACAAATGAATTCAAGAAGATGCTGAGCCAAAGAGACAAACACAAGTGTACATACTGAATGATTGTATTTATGTAAATTTCTACAACATACAAAGTTAATCCATGATGAAAGAAATCAGAACAGATTGTTTCTGGAGAGGATTGACTAGAAGGAGTCACCAGTAGCTCTCTGGGTTTCGGGGTGTGGTTTATGCAGGTTTATGTGTTTGTCGAAACTGATTAAGATATACACTTCATATCTGTGCATTTTGTGCATGTGTGCATACACACAAAATGCACTCTTCATATCTGTGCATTTTTCCTTGTGATAATTACACTTCAATTAAAAAGTAATATAAACTATTTCTTATGTGTAGTGAATCTTCTTTATATAACCCCAAAATGTAAAGGGATGAATTAGGATACAAAACTGGTTATTTGGGGAGAAAGAATTCTAACATTTTTATAAAATGAAGCTAGGAGAAGGAAGGTGAGCTGTTAAATTGAATCATTAGAGACTTACCTGTTGGTCCAGTGGTTAAGAATCCACCTTCCCAATTCAGGGGATGTGGGTTTGATCCCTGGTGGGAGAACTAAGATCCCACACATCGCAGAGCAACTAAGAGCTTGCACTGCAACTAGAGAAGCCCACATGCCACAGCTACGGAGACTGCCCTCTGTACCGCAAGAAAGAGCCAGCACAGCCAAAAAGAGGAAACAAATCATTAATGTTTTTATTTCTCAAGAAAAGATATACTTTACAAAATTGATGTCCTTGCTCCCCACTCCCCACTTGCTGAATATGTCAAGTGATTTTTCATAATATTTTTAGCAAGAGTTTCAAAGAAAGAAGAAAATTTACAATTTATCAGTTAATTACTTTCTGAAGTTTTTTTTTTCTTTAACACTTAGGCAAATGAGAATTCCTGTTTTTTGTTACTGTTATATCTGCTTTTCAAGGGTCGACTTTCAGATTCATATATGTGTACAATGTTTTTAAAGGAATCCAGATAGACATTTTGAAACAGATAAGAAGTTATTACCTAATTTTTATATCGCATCAAAGATGTAGAGATGGAACCCTTTTGGAAGCAGTAAGACCACAGAAAGCAAAAGTAGAAGCTCTTACCATTTTATGGTAATTTGGCTATTGACTGGGGTTCATGGGCTCTTTAGTCAACAGAAATTGATAAGAGGCCTGATGAGGAATTCAGGCAAGGTTTTATTAGGACTGCAGCAGGAGCCAGTGAAAAATTGGTTCCCTTGCTCACTCCCTGAGGTGGGGTGGGGGTGGGCTGAGGAGCGGAGCTGATTCCTGGAGGGAACTGAGGTCGCTGAAGGGCAGTGAGATCAGTGCGGGTGCGAGGGTGGCTTAGGTGGTCTGCCCACCCCCCTGTGGTGCTGTGTGCAGGGATCACGTGCAGTACCCTGCTCCCGCTCCTGGCACCCCAGAAGTGGCAGTTGGGTTTTGGCCTTTTTGTATCTTGTCATAATCTGCCCCAACTGAGAATGGATGCAGTTAGTTTTAGTCGCTTGTAGTTTCTTTGTTTTCTGTTTGAAGAAATGGTTGTCTAGGTATGAACTGCAGTTTTAAAAGGTCCCAGGTCCCAGCCGGTCTCAATTTGACTTGTAAAAATTCATCCCAAAGAAAATGTTTAAGCAAAGCAAAAACAATCACTGATACAGCTTTTCCTTATAGCACTGACTGTGATATATTTTAAAAATGGAAAATAGCCGAAATATCCAGTGTTATGGCTTCCCAGGTGGTGCTAGTGGTAAAGAATCTATCTGCCAATGCAGGAGACTCAAGAGATGTGGGTTCAATCCCTGGCTTGGGAAGATCCCCTGGAGGAGGAAATAGCAACCCACTCCAATATTCCTGCCTGGAAAATTCCATGGGCAGAGGAGCCTGGTGGGCTACAGTTCATAGGGCTGCAAAGAATCAGACATGACAGAGGAATTGAGCACACGTTCAACATTAGAATATCTTAGAAAATTATGAAACATCAACTGAGTGAAATAGGAGGTGTTAAAACAATAATCAGGAAGACTTGGAAACATGAAAAAGGAAAACAAAATAGAAAAATATAATAATTTAAGAATTATCTATGTAAGTAAAAGGCAACACAAAACTTAAAAATAATTGTGTTAGATGATAGCTTTGTGGATATGTTTAAATCTTTTTACATTATATCTTATAAATAAAAAGTTTAAAAAATTTTTTATTTCCCAATTTGCATATCACATTCTTACCAGAGGTTTCACATTCTAAATCTCCTACTAATAATCTCATTAAGCTGAAATATCTTGCCTGGATGCACTGGGATTTTCAGAGGTAGCAATGTCTATTAAAAGCAATGTTTTGTTTTTCAATAGATTAGGCCTTATCAATAACCATAGTTTTGGTGCCATAAAGTTGACCTATAATTAAAACTCCAGTTTAAACTTGTTCAACTGTGACTTTTCAAAGCATGTTTGTCCCTGACACCATGAAATCATTGTGGTTGTGTTTCCCACAACCCTGAACCCCTACCTCCAACTCCCTCAGCCCCTTAGAGTTTTAGGAAAATCCCCAGGATTCTATTGCTGGAGAGCACCCCTAATATCTCACCTTGTGAATTGCTAATGCAGATTTACAACCAGGAAGCAGAAACATAAGGCAACTGCTCTACTATCCCTAAGATCTTTAAAATAGTACCTTCAAGCTCTCCTGCTTTGCTTTGAACCTATATCTCTTAAACATTTTTTCTAAATATTACCATAATCTCTTTTGTCATACCTTAATATAATCTCCAAAATCAGGCACCCATTGCTCAGTCATGTCCAACGCTTTGCAACCCCATGGACTGTAGCCTGCCAGGCTCCTCTGTTCATGAGACATTTCAGGCAAGAATAATGGAGTGGGTTGCCATTTCCTCCTCCACAGGAATCTTCCTGATCCAGGGATTGAACCCACATCTCCTGTATCTCCTGTACTGCAAGCAGATTCCTTACCGTTGAGCCACCAGAGAAGCCCCAGGCACCCACTGGTGACACTCATTACAGTCCCACTCTGGCTCCACATGTGCCTGGTCCAAGAGCAGATAAAGTCCACTGCTACTCAACAGGCTGATTGGCAAACTGCAACCTATGGCCAGAAGTTCTTATCCCAGCTTCTTCTCTCCAAAAAAATAAGTGTGTTCGCTTTCAGGTACCTTCCTTCTAAGCACCCTTGTTCAGTCTTAACTTCGGTCTCTGTAATCACACCAACATCAAGAAAGACTGATATAGCAGAATGAGAGAGAACATCCATCTGAACCTTGCATGACACAGGATTCAGAGAGTGCGGTCCACCACTTGGCTCGGACCTATTCCTAAATGTCTTCAGCCTATCCTATCTCTTATCCCCTTGCTTCTAGCTGTATGTTTTAAGGTAATTGAACAAACTGTGATTTGAGCATCTTTATTTGATCAAGATTGCCAGGAGAAATATCAGCAACCTCAGATATGAAGATGACACCACTCTAATGGCAGAAAGCAAAGAGGAACAAAAGAGGCTCTTGTGGGGGTGAAAGAAGAGAGTGAAAAAAACTGGTTTAAAACTCAACATTCAAAAACCTAAGATCATGGCCTCTCGTTCTATTACTTCATGGGTAACAGAAGGGGAAAAAGAAGAAGCAGTGACAGATTTTCTCTTCTTGGGCTCCAAAATCACTGTGTATGGTAACTGCAGCCATGAAACTAGAAGATGCTTCTTGGAAGGAAAGCTATGACAAACCTAGACAGCATATTAAAAAGCAAAGATATCACTTTGCCGACAAAGGTTCATATAGTCAAGGCTACGGTCTTTCCAATAGTCATGCACAGATGTGAGAGTTGGACCATAAAGAAGGCTGAGCACCGTAGAATTGATGCTTTTGAATTATGGCGCTGAAAAGGACTCTTGGGAATCCTTTGGAGAGCAAGATCAAACCAGTCAATCCTAAGGGAAATCAACCCTGAATATTCATCACTGATTCAATGGACATGAACTTGGGCAAATCCTGGGAGATAGTGAGGGACAAGGAGACCTGGTGTGCTGCAGTCCATGGGGTGGCAAAGAGTCAGACACAACAGCAACCGAACAACAACAGCAAATCAATCAGTGCCTTTCTCCATGACAACATGGTCTAGGTCAGCTTGCCTTGTAGGATGCTTGAAACCACCATGGCACCAAGTTCATTTCCTACATTGTGGATTAAAATCCAGGCAATCTGACTCCAATACCTGCCACCTTAAGAATTAGGCCCCAACAACCTCCTTGAAGAATTCATATGTTCTCAAAATCTATTGATTTCCAACAATTAAAACACTTTATTCAAAGGAGAAAAAGGTACTTTCTCTGAAACCAGGCAGGAAGATGAGTGTTCCATCTGTTGAAGCTAATTAATTTGTAGTTTTTCAGCTAAACTGAAATAACATTGGACCTTATTGCTTTAAACCCTTGAACATTAAGATGGAAATTGTTCTATTCTATGCTGTTCATAATTTACTGAATTCCATAAAAAGAAACAAAAAAGAAGGTTTTGCCGTATTTTAAACAAAATTTTACTGCAATTCATAACCCCAGGGAGCTAGGTAAAAATGTTAATCAATGGGGACTTCCCTAGTGGTTTACTGGTTAAGGCTCTGTGCTTCCACAACAGGGGATGTGGGTTTCAATCCCTGGTTCAGAACGAAGATTCTGGATGCCATGCAGCGCAACTAAAATTAATAAAAAAAAATTTTTTTTAAGTGCCAGCAGATCTCTTGTCTGGTGAGGTTTTTTGTTTGTTTGTTTTAAAGAAAGATTGACTGTAAAAAATGTTAATGAATGATGACAAAGATAGAGAGGAAGGGGCATCATAATACATAATTAAACAAAACATGTTAGTCTGTCCTAACAGATTGAAGCCCATTGGTCATTTGCATTAGTTTTATAGGAAACCTCCATTTAAATTTTCACTGGTGTGTTTCACAAGATTCATTCATTATAGGCTATTATTCCTATATATTTATATTAAAAACTGCAGCCAACAAAAATATTACAGCTCTGCATATTTTTAAAAGGACCAACCAAATTAAATCAAATGCCATGACCTTTGCTTCTTTTCTGTAGGCTTATTTTTAAACTATCACTTTATCCTGCCTGAAGCAATTTTTCAAATGGCATGTGACTTTTCTAATAAGCTTCTTTAGAATACCATCATAAAGAGAACTGACCTACCTACCTTGCCTCCTACTCTGTAATTTTCTAGCCAATCCTATGAGGGGTGGGGAGGGTGAAGACTACCCCATTTGCTCAGTGCATTGTCAGGTCAATTTACAGTAACTGCCATGGCTGTGGTATATAACACATTCCAAAATAAAGGGGGTTTGAAGATGCAAGTTGTATCAGATAAACTCTTTCAAAGAAAGACAAGAAAATGGACTTTAAAATAACTGAACTAAGAGAAAACAGGCATCTAGAAGTCTGCTCCTAATTATCAGGTCTTTTTAAAGGGTATGCACTTGGAAGTGGTCAAACCATGAGTTTGGTTACACATATAACACTTTGTTTTATTCCTCAAAGGCAACAGTATTCAGAGATAGGGGTAAATTCAAGAAAACAGATCCCAATGTTGTCAGAATTTCATGTCAAACATTTGAATTAAATATCACTTTAAAAGGCTTTGCTCTCCATGTTAGTTACCAAGAAGTATGAAACATAATCATTATTCTCAAAAGACTTTCACGAATAATGACTTTGCTTGAATGCTTCCCACATTCCATGTTCAGCACTACGTGTGTGTATCTTATACATATATGTGAAAACCTCACCACAACTTCCTCAGATAGATATTGCTGTTTCTAGTTTAGAAATGGAGAACTGGAAGCTCAGGGGAGTTAAGTAACTTGCCCACAGTCACACAGCAGGTTCAGTATTGGATATCGGTTTGGAACCTTAACAACCTATTCTTAGAGCCTGAGAATTTAACTATTAAGGCTACCTTCTCCACTGCAAGTTTGATTGAGAATCAGAACATTTATGTACACAAAGTTGAGATGTATAGATGGGTAAGTCAGAGATTTTGGTTTTAGTAGTTACTCTGATATTGTGGTCGCTTCCTTTGCAACTCATTTTCTTCATCTATCAAATGAGAATTATAACACATCCAACTTGTATAACCTATCATGCAATTGTTACAATAATTAATGTGAGTGCTTTAAAGGACAAAGTATTATACAAATAATAAAGTGCTATTTTTTTTTTTCCTAAAGCAACAGAGGACCTCCATCTGTCCCTGTCTTTGTGGGGTCAAGGTCTGGATTGATATTCTAATTCAACAAATTGAGCATCTTCTGTGGACCCAACAAAAGCTTGGCACTACTTCTATAAAAGATGTAAACCAGATATGGTCACTACCTTTGTTGGGTGAACAGTCTCAAGTCAAAGACAAACATCAAATAAGTACACAAATATGGGTATAATTTTTAAATTATGTTTTAAAGGAAATAAATATCTTGTCAGAGAATGGATTTGAAGGAAATGTCTTTCAAACTGGTTGAGGGAGGAAATGAAAGTATGGTTGACTAAATGGAAAAAGAATTTGAAAAAGAATTGTTGCATGTATATGTAGAACTGAGTTACTTTGCTGTATACCTGAAACTAACACAACATTGTTCATCAACTATGCTCCAGAATAAATTTTTTTTTAAATCTGGAGAAAGTATGGTTGATGGTTGATGGTTGAGGGGGTGTGGTGGGTGATTCAGGTAGAGGAGGTACCAGCCCATGGCTGGAGCATTAGGGCTCTGTGGTGGGTTTTGTGTTTTATTTCAAGTGCAATGGGAAATCATTATTGGGTTAAAAGCAGGGCTCTGGCATCATGAAAGAGTTGAAGGTGTTTGCCAAAGTGATTACAATGATGACACGTGATTTCAGAGCTGGATGAGGCATCAAAGAGAGGATGGGACAGCAGGTTGGAGAGAAGATGGCTGGTCACTGATGTGCAGGACTTAATAAGGTGAAAGGAGTGTTCCTGGAGTTAGTTGAGAGAGAGGAGGGACAGGATAGCGTGTTTGAATGAGTGAGGAAGCAGTGAAGCTTCTTAGTCCATGTTATATTCATGGGAGTGGGTAGAGATGACAGAGTAAAGTTTGGCTGAAGAATGAAGTGAGAGAACTAAAAGGCCAGGACATCTTGACTGACCTGGGAAGAAAAGTTTCAACTCAAGAGGTCTCAAGCTGGAGGGTTTTGTATAGTGCTGACCCCTGCTGGTCGATTCTTGCAGAAGCCCTGAAGCCCAGCTGCTGGCTGAGCGGAACCAGGAGCTCAGTCAGTAGAAACTGTAGCTGCAGGACCACTGACCTTACAGAAATAAAAAAAAAAAATTTCAAATGGATACTACGAACTCTATGCCAGTAAATTAGATAATAACTGAAACCAACAAACTCCCAGAAACACACAAATGACTGAAACTGATTCAAGAAGAAATAGAAAATGGGAATAGACATAAAGAGATTAAATGAGTAGCCAAAACCTATCCACAAAAAATCCTGGGCCCAGCTGGCTTCCCTGGTGAATTCTACCAAACACTTAAAGAAGAATGAATACAAATTCTTAAAAACTCTTCAAGAAAATAGAAAAGGAGGGAACATTTCCCAATTCATCCCGTGAGGTGAACATTACCTTGATACGAAAACCAAAGATATCACAAGAAAGAAAACTACAGACCAATATCTCTTATTAATATATGTGCTAAAAATTCTCAACAAAATATTAGCAAATTAAATTCAGCAATTTGCAGGAAAAATTGATTTTATACCAGGACCAAAGCGTGGAATACAAGATTGATTTATCATCCAAAAATCAATTAGTATAATATACTGTATCAGTAGAACAGAGAACAAAACCCACGTGAACATCTTAATAGATGGAGAAAAGCATTTCATAAAATTGAACACACTCATTATAAAAAATTTGACAAACTAGGAATAGAATGGAACTTCCTTGACTTGACGAAAGACATCTATAAAATCTCTTCTACTAACATCAAACTTAATGGTGAAATCATGGACTCAATGGATATGAGTTTGAGCAAACTCCAGGAGATAGTGAAGGACAGGAAAGCCTGGCATGCTGCAATCCATGCAGTTGCAGAGTCAGACATGACTTAAATTGAACAACAGCAACAGTGAAAGACTGAATGTTTTTCCCTAGTATCAGGAAAAAGACAAAATGATGTCACCACTTTTACTCAACATTGTACTGGAAGTTGTAGTCAGGGCAATTAGACAAGAAAATAAAATATAAAGTGCATCTAAATTGGAACAGGAGAAGTAAAACTATATCTATTTCTAGATAATGTACTCTTGTATGCATAAAATGCTAAGGAATCCACTAAAAGTTATTAGAAGCAGTAAATAAGTTGAAAAAGATTGTATAATATAAGATCAACATATGGAAATCAATTCTATTTCTATACTTTAACAATGAGTAAACCAAAAATGAAATTAAAATCATTCCATCTACAGTAGCATCAAAAAATAAAATATAATCAGTTCTTGTTATTCACAGTACTTATGTTCTGTAAAGTCACAATGAACACAGAATTAGCATATACTGAACCATTGCTCCTAGGGGAAATACACAGTAAGACTCCTATGAGTCTCTGGTCACAATATTTTCATCAATTTATCAATGCATAATCTTATTTATTTGTGTTTCTGTTTAAAGACACCTGATTTAGTCTATATTGTTGATTCATTAACATTGAACTCATAGCCAACAGCACTATAACTCATGCTTAAATTAAGCTTCTCTAACATGTCTTTTTCCCATTAGGCACATAAACAGCTTTCTGTGCTCAGAAGCACTACACAGCACTTCTGCACTATAACTGGAGACAATTTAACAATGTAAAATCAAGAATAAAAAGAACAAAAAATGTGGGAAACGTGGCACTGAGGAGACCATGAAAAAGACATTTGTTTATAGCCGGAGAGCTGAAAAGAAAGCAGGATGTTGCCTTATTTGACTTCAGCTGGGGCTGTTCGTATCAGGCAATTCAAATATGTTGCTGCTCTATGCATGTCTACAAATGACTGCTAAAGTGCTATGGGTATTGATTTAGGGATCATAAATAAATTTTAGTGAACAGAAAAATTAACAGATATATAATCCATGATTAATGAGAATAAACTTACCTAAGAATAAATTTAACAACAGAAGAACAAAACCACACTCTGAAAACTACAAAACATTGTTGAAAGAACATTTAATAAATGAAAAAACACTTCATAGCCATGGATCAGGAGACTTAATGTTGATAACAAATCAATTCTTCTCAAAATGATCTACAGGTTTAACATAATTCATTTCAAAATCTCAGCTTGGTTCCCTGTAAAAACTGACAAACTGATCCTAAAATTCATATGGAAATTCAGAGGACCCAAAATAGTCAAAACAACCTTGAAAAAGAATAATAAATTTGGAGGACTCATGTTTTCAAATTTCAAAATTTACTGCAAAGCTACAATAATCAAGACACTGTGGTCCTGGCATAAAGATAGATATGTCAATCAATGGAATTTAATTGAGAGTCCAGAAAGAAATGCTCACATTGATGATCAGTTGATTTTCAACATGAATGGTAAGACAATTCAGTGGGGAAGGAAAAGTTTTTTGGCAAATGGTGCTGGGACAACTGGATGTCCACACAGAAAAGAATGAAGTTCATTCTCTACCACAAATCACATGCGGAAGGCAACTCAAAATCAGACTATAAAACTCTAAGAAGAAAACACAGGCCTAACTCCTTGTGATCTTATATCAGGCAATAGTTTCTTAGATATGACATTTAACACACAAACAAGAAAAGATAAAAGAGAGGCTTATATTTAGAATATATTAGAAGCTATTACAACTTAATAATTAAAGATAAGTAGCCTAGCCCAATTAAAGGACTTCCCAGGTGGCGCTAGTGGTAAAGAACCTGCCTGCCAACACAGGTTAGACATAAGAGACATGGGTTCGATCCCTGGGTCAGGAAGATTCCCTGGAGGAGGGCATAGCAACCGACTCCAGTATTCTTGCCTGGAGAATCCCTTGGGCAGAGGAGCCTGGTGGGCTGTAATCCCTGGGATTACAGAGTTGACATAACTGAAGCAATTTAGCATGCAGGCAGCCCAATTAAAGGGCTTCCCAGATAGCGCTAGTGGTAAAGAATCTGCCTGCCAAGCAGGAGATTGGGGTTCAATTCCTAGGTTGGGAAGATCCCCTGGAGGAGGGCATGGAAACCCACCCCAGTATTCTTGCCTGCAGAATCCCATGGACAGAGGAGCCTGGTGGGCTACAGTCCATGGGGTGACAAAGAGTTGGACACGGTTGAGACATATGGACACAGGACAGCACTGACCAATTACAATAAGCAAAAGATCTAAAAGGACAGCTCTCCAAAGAAAATGCACCAATGGCCAATAAACACATGAAAAGATACTCAACATCGTTAGCTATCAGATAATTGTAAATAAAAATCATAATGAGATATGCTGTGATAAAAAAGACAAATAATAAAAAAATATTGGCAAGAATGTGGAGAAATGGGAGCCCTCATACATTGCTGCTGGGAGTGTAAAATGGCATCTTACTTTAAAAAACAGTCTTGCAGTTCCTTAAAGCTTAGACATAAAGTTGCTTTGTGATCCAGCAATTCCACTGCTAAGTATTTATTAATACATAAAATAAATGAGAAATAAAAATATATGTTTACCAAACTGGTACTTATGTACAAAAACTTGTATATAATGTTTATAAAAATGTTATTCATAGTAGTCAAAAAGCTGAAATGACTCAAATTTCCAGCAAGTGATAAATGGATAAGCAAAATGTGGCATACTCATACAGTAGAATTATTCAACAATAAAAAGAAATGAAGCCTTGGTATGTACTACAACATGGATGAAATTTGAAAACATGCAAAATGAAGGAACTTAGTCACAAAGGGCCATATAACATATGATTCTGTTTATATGAAATGCCAGAAGAGGTAAAAACTATAGAGATAGGAAGTATATTAGTAGTCGCCTAGTTCTGGGGGGGAATGGTGGAATTGGGGGTTACACATAAGGGATATAGGGTTTCTTTTGGAGATAATAAAATATTCTAAAATTAATTGTGATGGGGGTTGCACAACTTGCTGAAATACTAAAAGCCATAGAATCATACATTTTATTTATTTGAATTGTACATTTTAAAGAGGTAGATTGCATAGTATGCAAATTATATCTCAACAAAGCTGTTTAAAGAAAAAGCAAATGAGTTATAATTTTCTAAAAGGATATTGATTAAAGGATAATTTAAAATAACAAAGGTAATTTTACCTAAAAGATTGTGAAAAGATTTAAATTATTATTTAATCCTGTAAGATGTTTGAACAATGAGGATATTAAAAATATTGATAATGATATTTTCTGCTTAATTATTATTTTCTCCTCTCACTTTTTCCTTCTCTCAACAAATCATGTTTTTATATCTTTGAAGGTTTCATACTACATTGATTTCAAAGTTCTTTTTACTTCAACTAAAACTCTATGAAAAATGGACATAGAAGCAAATGAAAATACATAATTTTAAATTGTTATACTAGGTCTCCATCATTTAATTCTACAACCTATGATGTATACAAACGTCTGTTTTATCACTTGTTTTGTCTCTAAATTGGTTTCTTAAGGGGAATAAGAACCCTAGATGGTCTATTAAAGTAGAGGAAATTATTTTTTAAAACCCGTTGTACTGTCTGAGAATTAAGTATTTGTCTGCTTTGTTAGACCTAAATTCTCTAGCTAAATTATGTCTTTTTTATTTCTAAACTGTCAGTAGTAACTGTCACAATTCCAGAGTTGTTAACAATTTGGCTGTGCTTTAAGTAAGCCTTTTTAAGTTTATTTATATCTCTTCCTCTGGGTCTAATAACGCTTGAGAATTTATGTATACTTTCTTTTATAATGTGCTCTAGAAACCAAAACTGAGACTAGGAAAAACTTATGAAGCAAATAATGTTTTTTCTGTGTTTAAACTTTCTGTAGCTATTACATGTCATGCTCTCAATTCACCCCACCACTGAGGTTTAGGTCTCTGTGATTTTGGCCAGGACCTTCAGGCACCAGGAAGGGTTGCAGCATCTATTAATACAAGGAAGGAATGGAAAGGAAAGAAGGCAGTGATGAAAAGCACCTTCATCACTTGGAGGTTGGAAAGCATGTTCTGCTTGATGGACTCTGAAAAGACAATTATTGAAAATGACAGAAAGGCATGCTCTCAGCAATGTGAAGTCCTATCTTTTCACACAGGAACTAAAAGCATCAACCTGAGCGACAGGAAACATAATAAAAGAACAAAAGCAGACCAAGGTAAGAGAGTGTGCTGGGCAGTGGAAACACGGAAGATTAGAAATGGCCAGACAAAAACACAGAACCTGGAGGGCTACCGATGGAGAACAGAGGCACATAGAATCGGGTAGAGATGGATGTGGACAAGTGAGAGGGCAGCCTGGACGAGGTGAGTGACCCCAGACTGATGGTGGAGAGGAAAGGGGCAGGGATCCCCAGACAGCAGGTGGACAAGCCCATGGCTCGGGGGAGGATGCGGAGATGAGTGGGGTGGGGAGGATTACTGCATATCCTCCTATGCTTTCAGCTCCAAAAAGGGGTAACTCCACAGTTCGAGTCATGTGGGGAAAAGCAGGTGAGGGAAAGGTTTATAGAGAGTTGTGATGCACTGAATTGCTCATTCCTAATTCTAACATTTCCTTTGTCATACAATTCCCACTTCCTATCCTGCTGGGGATGGGAACAGCATAAACAGATGTGCAAAGACAGGAAATTGCAAGGTGTACTGGGGGAGAGGGAGTAGATGACTTTAGTTATAATGGATGATTCATACAGGGGAGCCGTGGCAGAAGAGTCTAGAAATTGGGGCAGAGTCAGATTGTGAAAGTCCTCAGATATTGGAATGAGGAACTGGGCCCCAGCAAGGGGAAAGCATGGGTTTTCTGGAAGGATCTAAAATAATAAACATAATATTTTAGAAAGATACTTTTATCAGCGAAAGGCAGAAAGGAGGGAGAGATCAGAGGTAAGAACATGAGTTAGAAAACTAAGGTGCTTGTAGTTCAGAACAAGGTCTCAGATATGTGTGTATAAAGCAATTCTGCTTCTGGGCATTTATATTCTAATGAGATAATTATGTGTATAAGGAGTTAGCTACTAAAGATGCTTACTACAATGTTCTTATACAAGATGTATGAAAAAAGTGAAAGTCGCTCAGGTGTGTCTGACTGTTTTCGACCCCATGGACTCTACAGTCCATGGAATTCTCCACACCAGAATACTGGAGTGGGTAGCCATTCCTTCTCCAGGGGATCTTCCCAACCCAGGGATTGAACCCAGGTCTCCCGCATTGCAGGCGGTTTCTTTACTAACTTAGCCACCAGGGAAGCCCACAAGATGTTTCAAAAACTTTTTTTTTTTAAGGCTGTACCATGCAGCGTGCGGAATCTTAGTTCCGGGACCAGGGATACAACCTGTGCCCTCTGTGTTGGGCATGCAGCATCTTAAGCACTGGATGGCCAGGGAAGTCTTTCTAAAAGTACTTCGTTGTTGCTGCTTAGTCTCTCAGTCGTGTCTGACTCTTTTGCGACCCTGTGAACAGTAGCCTGCCAGGCTCCCCTGGCAGGAACACTGGGATTTCCCAGGCAAGAACACTGGAGTGGGTTGCCATTTCCTTCTCCATAAGTACTTTAAAGAGTGTCTTTTTGCAGCTAAATTTGTGCATACATTCTTCATTATTTAATAAAGTTCTAAAGGGGCTTCCCTCATAGCTCAGTTAGTAAAGAATCTGCCTGCAATGCAGGAGATCCAGGTTCCATCCCTGGATCAGGAAGATCCCCTGGAGAAGGAAATGGCAACCCACTCCAGTATTCTCGCCCAAAGAATCCCATGGACAGAGGAGCCTGGCAGGTCGCAGTCCATGGGGTTGCAAGAGTCAGACACGACTTAATGAATAAACCACACCACATAGATTAAAAACCTCCAACTTTGCTAATGAAAATGAATCACTATGATTTTTCTTAGATCCACAATCCTAAAATGACTTACAAAGATATAGCTATATAGATACACACACACACATACACAATCAGAGGAGGGTGAGAATTTGCCAGAGAGGATGTAAGGGACAGTTACCTATTCTTATCTATATCTCATCTCTACACTGCACTATAGCTTCAGTGAAAGTAGAGACACAATACTATCCAAATGAGAAATTTTTAGTCTTCAAAAAATTTTTTTTGCTCATTAGGCCAATTCTGATGCAATTCCAGTGATCATCCAGTCCCATGCAACTGGCTTCTAGTTGGGCTACCTAAACCAATGATGCTGCAAATGAGAGAGAATTACACTAATCGAATTAAACTCATCTGAGTGCTCCCTCGGCGACAGAGGATGAGATGGGTGGATGGCATCACTGACTCAATGGACTGGAGTTTGAGCGAAGTCTGGGAGTTAGTGAAGGACAGGGAAGCCTGGCATGCTGCAGTCCATGGGGTTACAAAGAGTCACACATGACTGAGAGAATGAACAACGAGTGCTCCCTAGAAACTGGGGATGGGGATCTACCCATACACCCTCTCAGGTCTTGTAGCTGCTATATTATTTATAAGGAGTGGATGGATGTTGGTAGAATGAAAATCCTAAAGATGAAATTGAAGCCTATGACAGCAGAATTCAAATGTCAAGAGAAATTGCATCGTGTTGCAATGAAAGACTTTGCAGACATGATCACAGAACTGCTAACAGTCATCTGAAAAATCTTAAAGAAAAGATGAAATACCCAAAGACTAGACATATGTAGGCAGATGGTGGGGGATGGTGAGGGGTAGGTGGAGGATCAATTCTTGTCAACTGATATTGCAACTTTAAGACAGAGTCCTGAGTGTCAGTGAGACATTTTTAAATACTACAGTTCTTGATGACACATGTGACTGGATTGAAAGACTCCAAGTTACACTAAACAAGTCATCAGTAATTACAAGGTAATTGTGTAATGAACAGCTGTTGCTTTGTTTTCCCCAGCATCCATTCCCCATTCTTCTGGGAAAATACCATGCCAGAACATCCTGGAGAGCCACTTCTTGGTTCTCAATCGTGTAGTTGGAGCACCGGGTGTGCTCCCTAAGTCAACAAGCAATTCCCACCTCTCTGGACCAGCAACTGGTGCGAATCTGGCCAATCAGAATGTGGATCAAGATTTTTTTCTTTGACTCTTGTAGTAAAGAAGCTCTTTCTTTCCTTTAGGATTTGAAGCAGAAAAGATGTTGGAAAGAGATGCAGCCCTCTTTTGGGCATCACCGATCTGGGGGTAAAGAAGGCAGCAGGGGAGTCTGAAACTGCCTGGAGACTCTAGTGGAGCCTGAGCATGATGCAGAGATGATGTTGTCTGTATCATATCTAGCTATGTTGGGAAATTTATTTCTTTGAACTTTTCAGTTATAGGAGCTATGTTGACTATACTTTCTTATTTTTTGTATTCTTGATGCTCTGGCATTTGGGGCCTTGATTCTGGAAAGACTTTCCTTCCCAGGGCTAGCTAATTCTTACAGATAGCAAATGATTCTCCTCCCCTCTCCCATACCCAGAGCGTGGCTTTGACATGCAAACCAAAGAAGCCAGAACCAACCTCTCCAATTATTTCCTTTATCAAACTCTCATGTGTGAAACCAGTATTCCCCTTGCCCTAAATCAATCCAGGGCCAGGACCAGCTAGAGACCATCTCAGAGCCCAGAACCTACTTCAATGAATCAAACTCTATAATTCTAAACTGACTCAGGTACCTACCCTATTTCACCCATTCTTCCCTATCAAAACCCTTTTAAAGGCTCTGGGCCACATTCTCCCGCCTTGATCCTCTCTGCCCCATGACCAGCCCTGGTCCTTCCCCAAATGGCCCTGTGTGATAGGCTGGCCCTCCTGTTTCTAAGGAACTATGAGTATAAACTTCTTTTATGACAATCATTTCCATGTGGGTATGTCTTAGCATACCTGATTAAAACAAGTCCAGGGTACATTTTTAAACAGAAGCCAATAAATTCCTTTATTTTTAAAAAGACAATTTAAGTTAGATTGCTTTTATTACCAGTGTTTGTGGAAAATCGAATAACCATCAAGCTAAGAAGAAAAAAAGAGACAGAATTTTATTCGCGCTAAAATGAGACTTCTAACTCTGGAAACAGATTCTCGGGAGCTCTGAGAACTGGCCACTGGTCAGCAATTAAATACGCAGTTTTATACATTTTTCAGACAAAGAATTTATGCAACATATTGACATTGTACACAAAGTTCATTTAAAAATGTTTTGGTCAGTTGTACAGGTACAGAGCAAGCCTTTGGTCAATGTGACCCCTGTATGGGATAAAAAAGAAATTTTAACCTTAAAATTATAATGCTGGTGTCAGAGGAAAGAGACCATTTTTCTCAAAGGTTAATTACATCCTTCTGTTTTGAGGTGGTCTGGTTAATGTAAAATGCAGCTTCATACTATATGTTGGGAAAGGCCTACCACAAAGAGGGCATGTTATTTATTCTTTTCTTTCTGTCTTAGTTTGATTGCCCTACCTCAGACTAATCTGTGATTTTACTTCAGCACTGTGTCAGAAAAAGTCCTAACTGATACATATAATTTTATTATACTGCGGAGGCCTCCTGTGACTTTTTGGTTGTCCAACATACACCTATTTCCCCTTCTTTTGGTAACCTCACTCTGGTATCCCGTTAGAAATTCTTCCTGTTTTTAAGTCCATGTGCAGCAAATGGGTACCTTCCCTCCATCAAGAGTTTAGCATGTGATCAGGACCAGCCAAGTGTTGGAATTCCATTCCCTGGTCACAGTGATTGATTCAGAGGAGGTAATTTGGCCAAATTTGCCTTCACAATGAGTCATGGGAAAGGACTTCTTTTCAACTGACTCTGAACCCAGAATAATATAGGATGGAGAACTGTTGACACTGTCTTATCACCTCAAGGTTAAAGCTTGCCTGATATAAAGGCAGCACAATAGAAATGTAACCAAAAGATGGGAAAAGAGAAGTTGAGTCCCGATGTCATTATTTGAGTTCCTGTCACATTATGCTTGAAGTTCACCCCTACACTTTCAGTTACATGAGTCAACTAATTCCAGATTCTTTAGTGACACCTTTGTCACTCTCAGCACAGGAAATTCCAAAGGCTTTAGGAGCTCCAAATATATGTTTTTATAAATCACAATTGCTGTTCTTCATCATTCAGTCACTCAGTCATGTCCGACTCTGTGACCCCATGGACTGCAGCACGCCAAGCTTCCCTGTCCTTCACTATCTCCTGGAGTTTGCTCAAATTCATGTCCATTGAGTCGCTGATGCCATCCAACTATCTCATCCTGTTTTCCCCTTCTTCTCCTGCCCTCAATCTTTCCCAGCATCAGGGTCTTTTCCAACGAGTCAGCTCTTCGCATCAGGTGGCCAAAATATTGGAGCTTCAGCTTTAGCATCAGTCCTTCCAATGAATAGTCAGGGTTGTTTTCTTTCAGGACTGACTGGTTTGATCTCCTTGCTGTCAGAGGGACTCTCAAGAGTCTTCACCAGCAGCACAGTTCGAAAGAATCGATTCTCCAGTGCTCAGCATTCTTTATGGTCCAACACTTACATCCATACATGACTACTGGAAAAAACATAGCTTTGACTATCCAAACCTTTGCCTTAAGTGGGACTTAAAGTGTATCTGTAGTGCCTTATGTTTTAAAATAAAGAATGAATTCATATATTGTTTGTGTGGTTAATGATTAACTAAAACCGCAAAATAAAAAGCGTCAGCAGTATTTCATCATGGAAAGAACTCAGACTTCAAATCAGACTTGGGTTTGAATCCTGATGTTCCTATCAAGTATGAAACTTTAAATAGTTGATTTTAACCCCCTTTAATCTCACTCCTCTCTCTTTTTAACTCTAAAGTAAGCATTTTATTTTTATTAATTTTTAGTGGAGTGTAGTTGATTTACAGTGCTGTGTTAGTCTCTGTTATCAGTTATAACAGTGAATCAGTTATACATTCACATATAATCACTCTTTTTTATTTTTATTTTTAATTAGTTAATTTTTTTTAGCCTCACCATGAAGCATTGGGAATCTCAGTCCCCCAACCAGGGAATTGAAACCATGCCTCCTGCAGTGGAAGTGTGGAGTCTTAACACTGGACAGTCAGGGAAGTCCCATCTATGCTTTTTTAGAATTTAATCCCGTAAAAATAGTCTCACTTCTCTTGACTGTAAAATAGGTGATTATAGTACCTATCTCATAAGACCGTTATGAAGATTTAGTTAAATTAGATAATGTATTAAAAGGGCTAAGTACAGTGTTTGGTAGAAAAGAGCTGCTCAATAAATAGTAGTAAGCTACTGTTCTTACAAAGAATGAAATTTTTAGTGTTTAATGTATTAGACCTTCAATTCCTCTCAACTTCCAATAAATGGACTAGTGTTCATTTTCAGAAAAAGTATCATGCTGTAACATGCTTAATGATCTCATTCAGTGCTTCCTAACTGAGTAATAGGTTATGCTTTGGGGTTGTACAAAGTTGACACTCACAAATCCCTAGTAAACTCTTTTCCTTGAGGTCTTCAAAATTTACAAAAATATCTATAATGCTTAACAAAGCCTTTTTCTACATCAGTGTCATTGTTACACCAAATCAGCACAGGAAAGCATTCTTATACCAAAGTCTTAACCACAGAGCAATGATCAAGTCTTAAGAATGCCGAAACAGGTTTGAACAGGTCTGTTTCTCTGTGGCAACTTTATGTTCCAAGATGAAATCTCACACAGATCTTCAAAAGAAACTCAAGCTCTCTGGACTGTGTGATAAATGAAGGTGCCATATCATGAAAATTAAGTCAGAGGTCTCCAAGACAAGTTAGTCCACTTTAGCACACTTGGTTTCTCTGCCATTTTTGATGTCTGATCTATCATCAATGCCAACATTCTTCCAGGTGCCAATATGTCGAATTTCTCGTTACAGTTCAAATTCGATTCAAGTGTAATTTGCACTTATCTATGAACTCCGGGAGTTGGTGATGGACAGGGAGGCCTGGCGTGCTGCAATTCATGGGGTCGCAAAGAGTCGGACACGAATGAGCGACTGAACTGAACTGAACTGAACTGATGTGTCAATTATCTATGTTTACCTGAACACACATAGAGTGATCACACTTCTAGAAATGTTAATAAAGGTTGTGGGGTGAACATGATGAATTTTATTCTGATAATAAAGGAGAAAAAAGAAACACGGGAAGGAGAATAAGGAACAAGTATATGACATGAGCCTATCTGATCATCGTAATGCTCACTCAATAAAAAAACAAAAGGGAAGATGAATTGCATTATTATAACTGTGATTTGTAAAAGCTACTACTAATAATGCCTTTTATAAATTAACAGAGTAGTACATTTATTGGGGGCAAAAAACCAAATTGAACTCTATAAAATGAGAAAATTTTGAAAAGTCTGATCAGGATCACAAAATTAAACCTTCTAAGTGAAGACAAGAGCCCAGATAGTCTCATTCATGGTTCAGGATGCTTTCCATTAGATTCATTATTCCATGATATAACTATATCCATTTAACTTCTCTGTACCTCTGTCTATTCATCTTTAAAAGAAGAGGGTGGGACTTCCCTGCTGGTCTAGTAGTTAAGAATCCACCTACCAATGCAGAGGACACAGGTTGGATCCCTGGTTGGGGAAGATTCCACATACCTCAGAGCAGCTAGGCCTGTGCGCCGCAACTACTGAGCCAGCGCTCGACTACTGAAGCCCCAGAGCTGTAAAGCCTTGCTCCGCAGCAAGAGAAGCCATCACAATGAGAAGCCTGCAAACTGCAACTAGAGAGTAATCCCCACTTGCCGCAGCTAGAGAAAGCCAGCACGCAGCAAAAGAAGGGCGTGGTAACAAGTATGAAGGTAATCATGGGCATCTGAAGGGTGTTTTCAATGTTCTTCCAAAACCCAGCAATATTGTTATTTTGTATCATAGTGACACTGATTATTTCAGGGTGTGCCACAACAGTTATTGGAACATATGTCAGACAGTCACCAAACTGAACACATAGAGGATGTGCTCTGTCTGGCAACAGCTCAGAGCAGTAGCCAAAATTTAAGCCACAGAGTGTACACCATGGGCTCCATGTGCTGGGAAGGTTGGGAACCACTGGGCTAGACTATAATGTTGCTTTAGCAGTGGCAGAAAGAGAGTTACCTCCCTGCTCTCTCCTCTTGCTATCTACAGCTTCTCTAAAAGCCAGGACTAGCACATGAGTCGGGGCATGAACCCGGATGAGTCAGGGCTCATGACTTCTTCTGAAGGTTGTAGGTAAAGACCTCAGCTGGACTCATAAAGACCAGAATTCAGATAAGATGAGATCCCAGGAGGGTAGAAGCAACAGCCCTTAGGCCTCCAGGCCAACAGAAGAGGCAGAACTCAAGCTTTGTGTTAGTAAGTCTTATTTTTATTTCCGTAAAGTCACTTATTTTTTATTTCAGACTTTTTTGTTAAGCTTCAAGGCCCGAGCAGCTTGTGACTAAAGCTCATGCTGTTCTACAGGCTGCTCTTGGGGGATTTGGCCACAGAACCTATTCCTTTTTCATCCTTCATTAGAAATTTAAATCTATCACTGCCTCCACAAGCTTTGTGTTTCTTCTCTTTTCACTAGCAAATTATTAACATAAGATTTTAATCACAGTATGGAGGTAACAGAATATATATTAAAATATTTAGGTTCAAGATATATAAATTCTGAATTTAGTCAGATTTAATATATTTTATGTATATAATTCAAATGATTCTGGAATTGAAACTTTGGCAATTCTGAGAGTTTTCTGTCTGTGAGTGATGACGGATCATTTGGAGGTTGGGAGCTTACATTTTGATGTTGGATACTCATGTCAGGCACTCTTTTCCCCCTAAATCATGTGAACAGAGAATTTCAATCCTACTTGGTTATTTTAACAACTTTTCAGTGGTGTTGGAACCTTTTTAAAAAGTCATCTATTAATTAATTTAATTCAGTTTAATTCTGAGAGCAATGACAACCTCAAGCAACTACAGGAATGATTGACCCTCATAAACATAATGCTGAGCAAAAGAAGGCAAAAGATTATACAGTGTAGTGATTCCATTTATACAAAGTCAAAAATAGGTGTGTGCTGTGTGCTCAGTTGTGGCCAACTCTTTTGCGACCCTGTGGACGGTAGTCTGTCAGGCTCCTCTGTGGAATTTTCTGGGCAAGAATATGGAGCGGGTTGTCATTTCCTACCCCAGGGGATTTTCCCAACTCAGGGATCGAAATTGGGTCTCTTGTGTTTCCTGCATAGGCAAGCAGATTCTTTCCCACTGAGCCACCAGGAGACCATCCCCCACCCCTACCCCCGCAAACAGGCAAAATTAATCTTAGTAGTGTTTTCCTTTGGAGTGGAGAAGTGGGGCAGTGACGGAGAGGTTTCCGGGGTTCCTGAGATAGTGTAATTCCTGATCTTGATGTGGTTACTAGCTGTGTTTACTTAGTGATAGTCTTGAGCCAGAAAAGTACCATTTGTGCACTTTTCCTTTTTAAAAAGGCTGAACCAGAGCTGGAACTTGAGCCCACTGGAGGGGAAGCACAGAGTCTTAACCATTGGACCACTAGCGAAGTCCTGTGCCCTTTTCTATCTGTGTTATTATAGCTCAGTAGAATTTAGAATTTATTTTAAAGTCTACACATTTATTTAAACATTAATTTTTAATTTCATGGGAAATACATGAAAACATCCTCTGTGGAAAAAAAACAAACAAACAACTAGAATATTTTAGTTAGAGTAAGTGCTTTTTTTCCATGATCCAGCAGATGTTGGCAATTTGATCTCTGGTTCCTTTGCCTTTCCTCAAACCAGCTTGAACATCTGGTAGTTCACAGTTCACGTATTGCTGAAGCCTGGCTTGGAGAATTTTGAGCATTACTTTACTAGTGTGTGAGATGAGTGCAATTGTGCGGTACTTTGAGCATTCTCTGGCATTGCCTTTCTTTGGGATTGGAATGAAAACTGACCTTTTCCAGTCCTGTGGCCACTGCTGAGTTTTCCAAATTTGCTGGCATCTTGAATGCGGCACTTTCACAGCATCATCGTCCAGGATTTGAAATAACTCAACTGGAATTCCATCACCTCCACTAGCTTTGTTTGTAGTGATGCTTTCTAAGGCCCACTTGACTTCACATTCCAGGATGTCTGGCTCTAGGTGAGTGATCACACCATCGTGATTATCTTGGTCGTGAAGCTCTTTTTTGTACAGTGCTTCTGTGTATTCTTGCCACGTCTTCTTAATATCTTCTGCTTCTGTTAGGTCCATACCATTTCTGTCCTTTATCAAGCCCATCTTTGCATGAAATGTTCCCTTGGTATCTCTAATTTTCTTGACGAGATCTCTAGTCTTTCCTATTCTGCTGTTTTCCTCTATTTCTTTGCATTGATCACTGAGGAAGGCTTTCTTATCTCTCCTTGCTATTCTTTGGAACTCTGCATTCAGATGCTTATATCTTTCCTTTTCTCCTTTGCTTTTCACTTCTCTTCTTTTCACAGCTATTTGTAAGGCCTCCCCAGACAGCCATTTTGCTTTTTTGCATTTCTTTTCCATGGGGATGGTCTTGATCCCTGTCTCCTGTACCCTGTTTAACTTACATGCAGACTACATCATAAGAAACACTGGGCTGGAAAAAGCACAAGTTGGAGTCAAGATTGCCGGGAGAAATATCAATAACCTCAGATATGCAGATGATACCACCCTTATGGCAGAAAGTGAAGAGGAACTAAAAAACATCTTGATGAAAGTGAAAGAGGAGAGTGAAAAAGTTGGCTTAAAGCTCAACATTTAGAAAACGATCATGGCATCTGGTCCCATCACTTCATGGGAAATAGATGGGGAAACAGTGGCAGACTTTATTTTTTGAGCTCCAAAATCACTGCAGATGGTGATTGCAGCCATGAAATTAAAAGATGCTTACTTCTTGGAAGGAAAGTTATGACCAACCTAGATAGCATATTGAAAAGCAGAGACATTACTTTGCCAACAAAGGTCTGTCTAGTCAAGGCTATGGTTTTTCCAGTGGTCACGTATGGATGTGAGAGTTGGACTGTGAAGAAAGCTGAGTGCCGAAGAATTGATGCTTTTGAACTGTGGTGTTGGAGAAGACTCTTGAGAGTCCCTTGGACTGCAAGGAGATCCAACCAGTCCATTCTAAAGGAGATCAGTCCTGGGTGTTCTTTGGAAGGACTGATGCTAAAGCCGAAACTCCAGTACTTTGGCCACCTCATGTGAAGAGTTGACTCATTGGAAAAGACTCTGATGCTGGGAGGGATTGGGGGCAGGAGGAGAAGGGGACGACAGAGGATGAGATGGCTGGATGGCATCACTGACTCAATGGACGTGAGTTTGAGTGAACTCCAGGAGTTGGTGATGGACAGGGAGGCCTGGCGTGCTGTGATTCATGGGGTCGCAAAGAGTCGGACACAACTGAGCGACTGAACTGAACGAAACTGAAGTCCTTTTTGGTCCCTTTCAAATCTTATATTCTCCCAAGAGGATATTGGTTTATCCTTTTTACATACATTATCTAAGTAAGGACATATAGAAAATATATAGTATCATTGTGTGTGTCTTTAAGTTCTGTGCTCCTTTAAAACTGTCTGGATTAATAGACTTCATATTGCTCTTTCATTAGTACAGAGTATCCACAATACCTCTAAGAAACTTCTAATAATTGTCATTGCAGTACACTGTATAAACAGAAGTTTTTATCATATATGTATGCTTACTTTTATATGTGTTCTATATGTGATATGTATTTTATTATAATATAGATCTATTATACAACTTGTAATAAAACCTATACAACAAAAGAGTCATTGTATACCTGTCAGTTAGCAATCCTCATGGACAGAATTAAACCTGGAGATAGAAGCATATAAGAATCAACAGTAAGTGGCTGGCATAACTTTCAAGGTAAGCAGAGAAAAGTTTGAACAGCAGTTTTGCCATTTACAGAAAAGTAAACTTGACTAGTTAATTTACTGAGCTTTAGTTTTCTCATTTGTAAAAATGGAACTGCTCTTGCTGCTGCTGCTAAATCGCTTCAGTCATGTCCAACTCCATGCGATCCCATAAACGGAAGCCCACCAGGCTCCCCTGTCCCTGGGATTCTCCAGGCAAGAACACTGGAGTGGGTTGCCATTTCTTTCTCCAATGCATGAAAGTGAAAAGTGAAAGTGAAGTCGCTCAGTCGTGTCCGACTCTTTGCGACCCCATGGACTGCAGCCTACCAGGCTCCTCCGCCCATGGGATTTTCCAGGCAAGAGCATTGGAGTGGGTTGCCATTGCCTTCTCCGAAAAATGGGACTAACAATACCTATATATCAAGAGTGATGTGAGGACCAGGTGAGAAAATACATTCAAGAGATTGAGCAGTTTGCTCAAGGAGAGAGCCTGGAAGCAGGGGGACCAGGTTTTAAATCCAAGTCTTTATGATGCTGGATCTTTGTACCTTAACTTCTATACTATCCTGCCACTAAAATGGACCCCACGGCTAACTTCCTCAGTCTTAGAGCCTTAATACGTTAGAATATCCTCTCCCTAACTTAGGAAGAATACTAACATTTATTCATCCATCCATCCATCCATTCATTATTTTATTTATGTATGCCAGAAATCTCAGCTTTAATTGGTGATGCGAGGCTCACCATTTAGGGCCTGGGGTTTGCTCAATGACAGAATTGGAATATTTGATAGAAAGAATAGCCTTAGGATTGGAAGGAAGACTGACAGAATGGATGAGTTCAAGTTTTAGTCCACCATGAACAGTAGGACAGTTTGCCCCTCAGTGAACTACTCTAATTTTTATCCTGAAAGTTAAAAAACCCTCACAAACATTTATTGAGATACACATGTACCATACAATTCACTTATTTAAAGTATATAATACTATACTGTATCATAGTCAATTATACCTCAATGAGGGCTTCCCTGGTAGCTCAGCTGGTAAAGAATTTGCCTGCAATGTAGGAAATCCTGGTTTGATTTCTGGGTCAGGAAGATCCCCTGGAGAAGAGTTAGGCTACCCACTTCAGTGTTCTTGGGCTTCCCTGGTGGCTCAGATGGTAAAGAATCCACCTGCAATGCAGGAGACACGAGTTCAATTCCCTGGGTTGGGAAGATGCCCTGAAGGAGGGCATGGTAACCCACTCCAGTATTCTTGCCTGGAGAATCCCCATGAACAGAGGAGCCTGATAGCTACAGTCCATGGGGTCACAAAGAGTCAGACACGACTGAGCGACTAAGCAGTACAGCATATCTCAATGAAATTAGAAAAAAACACTGTAAGAGTAGAGTTGTATAACCATCACCACAAGCAATATTAGAACATTTCATTATCGCAGGAAACCTCTTTCCCATTAGCACTCACTCCCCATTTCTCTACTTCTCCCCCACAAGCCACTAAGCTTAGACAATCTATCTTCTGTGTCTAAAGATTTGCCTATTTTGGATATTTCATATCAGTGGAATCACACAATATGTGACTTTTTGTCTCTGGTTGCTTTTTTTAGTGCAATGTTTTCAAAGTTCACCCATGTTGTAGCATGTAGCAGTACTACCCTGCTTTTTTGGCTGAATAATAATCTATTATATGGACTTCCACTGCAGGGGCCACGGGTTTGATCCCTGGTGGGAGATTTAGGATCCCATATCACACGGAGATTGGCCAAAAGAAAAAAAGAATGTTAAAAATTAAAAAATAAATAAAATGTCAAGTAAAACTGTAAGTCAGATATACGTAATGCCTATGAGAAGCGTCCCTGATGGCTCAGTTGGTAAAGACTTCTGCCTGCAATGTGGGAGACCCAGGATTGATCCCTGGGTGGGGAAGATCACCTGAAGAAGGAACTGGCAACCCACTCCAGAATTCTTGCCTGGAGAATTCCATGGACAGAGGAGCCTGGTAGGCTGCAGCCCATGGGGTCACAAAGAGTTGGACACGACTGAGCAACTTCACTTTCACTTTCACAATGCCTATGAGATTTGTTTTTTTGATTTAAAGAAACACTTAAGTAGTCTAGTTTCAAAACTGTAAGTGTTTAACTTGAAAGCAAATGCAGTGGCTAATTAGGTAAAAACCTCTTAGCTTTGAAAATGAGAAATTGTGGGTCAGGCAAACTGTACTTGATTGTTTTTTGGTCCAATCTGGCAACAATCACTGATGGCTGCTTAAACTCCCATCTGCTTAAGTGACAAGTTCCTGGGGAAATTCTGTAATAGGTCATTTGGGACCCCCAAAATCCAGTCAATATTCTTTTTTTATTTTTCTTTGAATGCCTTTTATTGGCTTCGAATAGAATCCAAACACATTTCTTTAGAGGTCTAACCTACTTATTTGTGCTGTTTCACCAAATGTTTGACTCTTGAGTATGTTCATATTTTTATTTTTTAAATATAAATTTATTTATTCTAATTGGAGGCTAATTACTCAATATTCTTAACATCACTAAATATGGGACCCCCAGACATATTTCTTCAAATGTGACACAAGAGGAAGTACATACTGCTGCCTATGAAATACTTTTGCCAAAATAACTGAATCTTAATCTAATCATGCTTCTAGATCTAACTACCAGTTTACAAAAAATATGGAGGCTAATAGAACAAGAAAAATGATACTACATGTCAGCCAAATATAGAATGTTGGAAAATCCAGAAGACAAAACGGTCCAGTTTATTCACCCAAAATATAGTATAGGAAGGAGATGGGGAAGTAGTATAGCCCAAAATAATCTTAAGAGACATATAAACCAAATAAATGATATGGATGTCCTCTTTCTGAGTTCTTCAGATACAGAATAAGATATAATAGACGTGGTAACACTATCAGTTTCCTAAATGAGAGGACACCTTTGGAATGAATTAAAGTGTTACTCAGAACATTCCCAAGGTGACTTTGTGCTTATTAAATTAGAAACTGCAGACATAAATCACTGCATTTTTAAGGGAATCCAAGGAAATCATTCCTATCTATAAATTCTGGAGAGAAAATAATTAGGTTATTTATTTTACTTTAATTACTTGGAGACAGTATTTTCCTTCTCACCTCAAGTAGGATGCACATCAATGAGTAGGAGTGAATTTTAACAGTTATTGTATTACTCTATAACCACAAAAACATACTGACTCACTCCTATTTAAGCACAGAAGCTAAATAAGATCCAGGTGAAATGCTAGGAAAGTCATTTCCAACTGAGATGCCAACTAGAGGTTCAGGTTTTTCATGGCAGTTCCAAAGTTCCCCTAAATCCTGAATGAATGAAACTTTGGAGTCAGTCACACCTGTAACTATTCCTGGTTCTGATACAGTTTTGTGAATTTGGGCAGGTAACAATTATTAAAAACAACTCTGTGGAATTTACAAGGCATAATTTACAATTCTCAAATGTACAGTTTCATGATTTTCGTGAATTATACCATTGACTAACTATCGCCAATTTCCATCAACCCATAAAGTTCTCTCCTGCCTATATTCAGCCAAACCTGCTCCCAGCCTGAGCGAACACTGATATGCTTCCTATTATCTACACATCTGCTTTTTCTAGACATTTTATATAAATGGAATCATACAACAGAGTCTTTTGCAGCTGGTATATTTTTAAGTTTCATCCATGTTGTAGCATGTAGTTTCCTTTTAACTGCCAAACACTATTCTATTGTATGGATATACCAGTTTACTCATTCACAAATTCAAGGACATTGGAATTGTTTCTACTGTTCACCTATTATGAGCAATGCCACTACAAACATTGGTGTACACGTTTGTGAATACAATTTTTCATTTCTCTTGGGTATAGTATCTACGAGTGGAATTGCTAGGTATAGTGACTTTATGTCTAACTTTTTGAAAAACTGCCAAACTGCTTTCCAAAGTTGCTGCACCACTGTACATTCCTACCAGTGATGTTTGGGGGTTCCAGTTCCTCCACATCTTTGCCAATAGGTGTTCTTTTCTCCTTTTGATTAAGATATTCTAGTGAGTATAAAGTGGTATCTCATAATCATTTCCCTAATGACTAATGACATTGAGCATCTTTTCACATGTATATCTCCATTAGTGAAATGTCTACTCAAATCTTTTGTCCACTTTTTGATTAGATAATGCATCTTCTTATTGTTATAAGTATTTTTAAGTTTAAAAAAAATTTTATTTTTGGCTGTGCTGAATCTTCATTGCTGCATAGGTTTTTCTCTTTTCTCTGTATGGGTTTTTCTGTGGAGAGTGGGGGCTACTCTCTAGTTGGGTTGCGGTGCATGGGCTTCTCATTGAGGTGGCTTCTCTTGTTGTGGAGCACAGGCTCTAGGCACTCAGGCTTCCGTAGTTGCAGCATGTGGGCTTAGCAGTTGTAGCTCCTGGGCTCTAGAGCACAGGCCCAATAGTTGTGGCACATGGGTTTAGTTGGTCCTCAGCATGTGGGATCATCTCTGATTGGGGGTCGAACCCATGTCTGCTGCATTGGCAGGCAGATTCCTTATCATTGAGCCACCAGGGAAGTCCCTAGGTATTCTGAATTTATTCTGGATACAAGTACTTTGTTGGCTATGTGATTTACATATATTTTCTTCTAGTCTGTGGCTAGTCTTTTTCTTAATACATGACTTAAAAGTGTTACTTTTTTACTAAGTATATAAATATATACTTATTTATATACTTATGTTTTTATATACTTATTTATATACTTATATTTTACTTATTTATATACTTATTTACTTATTTATACTTATACTTATTTATATACTTATATTTTACTAAGTATATATATATAATTTTTTTTTATTAAGTGTATCAGTTTTTTCTTTTATGGATCATGATTTTGGTGTCATATCTAGGTCATTTTTAACTCAACATCAAAAGATTTTTCCCCTTGCAATTCCCTAGGGAAGTCCTCCCAATGTAGGGGGCCTGGGTTTGATCCCTGTTTAGGGAACTACAGAGCACATGCATGTTGTAACAAAGATCCCAAGAGCCACAACTAAGACCCAGCACTGCCAAAATAAATAATTTTTTTAAAAAAAAGATTTCTCTCCTGTTTTCTTCCAGAAATTGTGTAGTTTTAGCTTTTTTACATTTTGGTGTACAATTCATTTGAATTAATTTTTATGTATTGTGTGAAGTAAGGATCAAAGTTCTTTTCCCACTATACATGAAAATTTGGGGCTTCCAGGTGTAAAGAATCCACCTGCCAATGCAGGAGATGCAAGAAACATCGGTTTGAGCCCTGGGTCTGGAGGATCCCCTGGAGTCGGAAATGCAACCCACTCTGGTATTCTTGCCTGGAAAATCCCATGGACAGAGGAGCCTGGTGGGTTACAGTCCATGGGGGCGCAAAGAGTTGGACACAACCGAGTGACTTGAGTAGCAGGAGCACACCTGTATATTCAGTTATCTCAGCACTACTTGTGTAAAAAGAAAATTACTGTTTCCCCACTGAATTGTTTTAGCACATTTGTTGAAAATCAAATGACCATAAATGTTAGAGTTTATTTCTAGGCTGTCTTTTGTGTTCCATTGATCTATACATTTATCCTGTGCCAATACCACACTGTATTCATTATTGTAGCTTCATAGTAAGTTTTGAAATCAGATAGTGGAAGTCTCAGAGAAGGAAATGGCAACCCATTCCAGTGTTCTTGCCTGGAGAATCCCAGGGACAGAGGAGCCTGGTGGGCTGCTGTCTATGGGGTTGCACAGGTTGGACACGACTGAAGTGACTTAGCAGCAGCAGCAGCAACAGTGGAAGTCTGCCCCTTTCACTTTTCTTTTTCAAAACCTGTGGTGGATTCATTTTGATATTTGGCAAAACTAATACAATTATGTAAAGTTTAAAAAAAAAAAAAACTGCTTTGGGTATTCTGGTTCCTTTGCATTTCCATATAAACTTTAGAATCCAACTTGTCAATTCTAAAAAGAGAAAGGACTGCTGGGGTTTTGATAGAGATTATATTGAATCTGTAGATCAATTTGAAGAGAGAACTGTCATCTTAACAAGTGTTCAATTTATGACAATGGTATACTTATTTACCTGGATCTTTGATTTCTCTCAGCAATGTTGTGTAGTTTTCAGTGTATAGGTCTTGAATTACTTTCATTATATTTATTTGGATTTTTCGTATACTCTTGTAAATAAAATTGTTCTCTTTAATTTTTAGATTGTTCGCTGATGGCATATATATTTATTTCTGTATGTAGATCTTGGTAGACTTTATTTAACGCTCCCATTTTGTCATATGTAAAAAGGAAATACCTGCCTAGCAAGATTCTGTGCAGAATAATATACATAAAATTTCAGCAGAAGGCTAGAAATGAAACCCTCTTTCTCACATACACACACACACACACAATTCAATCACCTAAAATGTGAGGTCACATTATTTTGAGCAAAGTGAAATGATCAGGATGAGGCTGGTACAGAAGACATGAGCATCACCAAGAGTATTATATCTGAATTTGCATAATCAAGGGGTTTTACTGCATTTTCATTAGTGTAGCAAATAGATGTTTGTTGATATTTTCTAACATCTGCATGTACTGATTTTATAATCAGAACAACAAATGCTACTTCTTAAAAAGTAAAAATTAGTAATCCATTACATTTCATAAAGGGCAAAAGTAAAAGGACACAGAAATGCTTGAATTCAATTTGCTGAGACCAATTAAATATACTTCCAGGAAAACTGCACAGTACTAGCACTCAGGCCACAAAAGTTGGTTTTCTGTCGCTTAGTCATAGCTGACTCTTTGGGACCCCATGAACTGCAGCACACCTGGCCACGAAAGTAAGATGTGTAATTTATGAACCACTGCAAAGTTCAGCAGGCTGTGGTACCTCAATGACTACAGAAGCAGATGCAAGGAAGACAGATTTCCCTGTGGCCTTAACCCATCCTAAATTCTCAAACTTCCAACAACTATGGCAGTTTTATTTTGATTATTTTCCCCCGCAAATTTTGGCTGTTCAGCTTGTGGGATCTCAGTTCCCCGACCAGGGACTGAACCCCAGGCCACCACAGTGAAAGCACAGAATCCTAGCCACTAGACCACCACGGAACTCCCATATTTTGACCTATTTTAATATACTTGGTTTCCACTTAAGATTAAATTTAAATAAGGCATTCTTCGTCTTTATAAAGTTTGAAAACTACTGATAAAAGAACAGAGTGAAACTGAGAAGCAGTCTAGTATCAGATCAGATCAGATCAGACACTCAGTCGTGTCCGACTCTTTACGACCCCATGAATCGCAGCACGCCAGGCCTCCCTGTCTATCACCAACTCCAGGAGTTCACTCAGACTCACGTCCATCAAGTCAGTGATGCCATCCAGCCATTTCATCCTCTGTCGTCCCCTTCTCTTCCTGCCCCCAATCCATTCCAGCATCAGAGTCTTTTCCAATGAGTCAACTCTTCGCATGAGGTGGCCAAAGTACTGGAGTTTCAGCTTTAGCATCATTCCTTCCAAAGAAATCCCAGGGCTGATCTCCTTCAATAAGGACTGGTTGAATCTCCTTGCAGTCCAAGGGACTCTCAAGAGTCTTCTCCAACACCACAGTTCAAAAGCATCAATTCTTCGGTGCTCTCACATCCATACATGACCAAAGGAAAAACCATAGCCTTGACTAGACGGACCTTTGTTTTCAAAGTAATGTCTCTGCTTTTGAATATGCTATCTAGGTTGGTCATAACTTTCCTTCCAAGGAGTAAGCGTCTTTTAATTTCATGGCTGCAGTCACCATCTGCAGTGATTTTGCAGCCCAGAAAAATAAAGTCTGACACTGTTTCCACTGTTTCCCCATCTATTTCCCATGAAGTCTAGTATAGACACGTGAAATCGTGTCTATATGTGTCTATACTAGACTAAACAAGCATTTATTGTTACACTAGACACAGTCTAGTACAGACACATGAAATCGTGCATTTATACAGATCCCTCCGATTCCAGTCCAACCCATCTCGTCCGGGATTGCCGTTAGTTAGGTGAGCCTCACTGCTCACCACTTACCTTCCAGCAGCACCATATTGCTTCACACCCCTATTGTACCTGTTTGAACCTAGGCTCTCAACTTTGAAATCGGGCAACCCTATTTTCAAATACGGCCCTGCCAACGAAGACTTACGTGATCTGGGCCTACCCCCGTCTATTTACATGTCTAGTTAATACATGTCTAGTATAGACATATGAAACAAGTAACAATAAATACTTGTTACACTCAAAAAGCATTTATTGTATGAATGACATTAATCTATTTAAAAATGCCATCATATTTGAGAGGAGTTCGGAAACCCCGAGCTCCTTCGGAAACCCCGAACTCCTGCGAAGTCTTAGAAAGCAAGGCAAACCGCCTGGCAGCTCGGCTACCGTTATTGCCCACCAAAGTGTCGGGAACAAGACGCCCACAGGCAGAACCCGGAAGGGCGGCGACCCTAAAGGCGGAGCAGGCGCGGGAGCCGGGCTGGCGCCGTAGGTGGGGCCTCGGGCTCCTTTTTTTATTATTGGAGTGCACCACTGCCAGTCTCGGCCTCCTTCCTCCCGTCCCCGCCTCTTCCGCTCAGGCAGTTTGTTAGGTGGCGGGTGAAACCCAGCGGTTACTTCCGGTTGGGGGAGAAAAGTTAGACCGAAGGCGGGGCCAGGAAGAGGGAGGAGGAGGAAGAGGAACGAGACGGACGGTGGGTGCTCTAGGTTGTTCGGTAGCGGCTGCGGCTCCGGCTCTCTTCCGGGAGGACGATGGACAGCCAGGGCAGGAAGGTGGTGGTGTGCGACAACGGCACCGGGGTAAGCGCTCGGCGGGGAGGCTGCAGCGGCCCCAGGCCGGGGCGCGGATGTGCGAGGAGCGCGCGGGCCTAAAGCGCCCGGAGCTGCATCCCTGGGCCCTCTGCCGCCCGGGCCGAGGGGCGCTGGCCAGCGCTTTCTACCCGCTTGGGTGTGGGGCTCGAGCGGGCTGGACTCCTTAGTAGCCCCGAGCTGGGCACTCCCGCAGCTCGGGGTCAGGACGGCGGGCGAGGCCGGCGATGGATGGGGTTCCCACCTGCTACCGGGCCGGGGCCGGCCCAGCGCTCTAGCCGCAGGAATTTGGCTCGAGGGCTGGAGGGGTAAAAGGCTAGGCTTGGGCGTTGCGAAAGGGCTTCATTCTCCAGGGTCGCCGGTGTGTAAAAAGGAAAAAGACCAAGAGGCCTTGCTCTTCCTGTAGAGTTGAAGATACGGAACAGGAGGCAGGAAACGGGTTTAAAGAAAAAAGGGAAGTGCTGTCATGCAATGAACCTCAGTCCTTTCGCAGTGTTTGAGGCTTTTGTTGTTTTGTTTTCTTGTTTTCTGAGAGGATGGAAGGCCAGATCGGTTGTGCATCATTTACTTTTTGTTCTCCATGCTGGATATTTGGCCCAGGTGCAGCCCCCCAGAGACCAATATGTTTCCGTGGTTGATCTTGATCCTTTAAGGCCTAAGTATTAATTCCACTAACCTTAGGGAAGTTAATCAGTTTGGGTACCCCTCCTCCTTTTTTCCCTTATTGGCAGACTTGTTGGTTAATGTTAGTATTTAAGATCCTAAAATGCAAATAATTGTAAAAATCAGAGTAAAACACCGATTTAGACATTATTTGAAAGTTGTTTCTTTCAGTCGCCCCTCCCCCAATTAAAAAAAATGTATTTTAGGCAGCGAAGTCATCAAATTAGAATACAGAACTCTTAGTTATTTTGGGTGAGTTGTGTGGTGATCACTTCCCCCTGCATTACAGCAATTTCTAACCATTTTCAAGCTGCAGTATTTTGTCACTTTATCCCCTTCCTTCCATAAATGTAATATATAAATTAAAATAGATTTTGCATGAACTTCAAGTTACTTTGGAAACTGGATCGTTGAGGGGAAAAAAGAGTTGATATTCACCGCCATAATACTGCCTTTGATTGAATTTTTACAAGCAATGATTATACTAGCTTTATCTGAACTAAGTTGAAAATGGATGAGAGTAAGAAGAGTGTTACCATTTTTTTTGGTGGCTCAGATGGTAAAGCATCTGTCTACAATGCGGGAGACCCGGGTTCAATCCCTGGGTTGGGAAGATCCCCTGGAGAAGGAAATGGCAATCCACTCCAGTACTATTGCCTGGAAAATCCCATGGACAGAGGAGCCTGGTAGGCTACGGTCCATGGGGTCCCAAAGAATTGGACACAACTGAGCGACTTCACTTTCACTTTCATACAAAATAGCATAGTACTTAAAAAGAGGCAGCTTCATCACCACAGAAACATTTAAAAAATTTATTTTCATTTATGTGTGTGTTCTTTATTAAAGTTATTTATGTGTTCACAAATGTGTATGTGTATGTGAAAGTTTTGAAGGGATTTGTGAGAAATTTATGTTCATCGTGGTTATCTGTGAGACTAGGGATAAGAGTAAGGTCAGGTGGGAAGGACTTCATGACTCAGTTATTGGGAAAATGTTCTTTGTTTTTTAACAAACCATGTAATGTTAAACTGTCTTTAAATGAAATTATAAATGTGTTCCTTTTACAGTTAAAACTCACTTTAAAGGTGCTTTTTAAAAAAAAATTGGCCTAATTCCACCCCCCCACCCCCCCTACCCCCCTCACCCCCCGTAGTCTCAAATTGACATCTAAATAAATGTAAATCTTTAAAAAATTGATACTAATGTATTTTTTTGTGACTATGCCAGGTTTTTTTTTTAGAAATTGAAGTCAGTTATATTTTAATGGATTCCTCCTCTTTGAAGGATAGTGAAACCAGTTTTTGTAGTATATGTTTTTTCATAATATTTAATTAAAAAAATTTTTTTTTCTCATTCTTAAACTTTTTTTTTGGGGGGCTTTGTGGCATGTGGGGATCTTAGTTCCCTGGCCAGGGACGGAACCCACACCCCCTATAGTGGAAGCAAGTCCCATAATTAGTTTTATGTTACTGTTTCATTAGCTTGTTAGAAAACTCATTGTATATCTGATTAGCCTTATGTCTAATCTATAATTTAAGAATCTTGTTCCTTAAGACAAAAGATAAGTTATTGTGACATAAGTAGAAAAGTGTAGTTAATTCAAACAAAACCTTGTGTAATATTTGGCATTGTATTTCTAGTTACTTTAAATATCCAGATTTTCTATAGGACATGATTGACTTCATGAAGAAACTTCATGAAGAAAGCTCTGATGTAGTACGTAGTCAAGAATGCTATGATATTTCTGAAAATTTAGAGAATTAGGAGCCACTTAGAGTCTGTATTTCTTTTTTTTTGCTGATCACTGGACTTTATTAAGATGAAATCACTGATAATTACACAGAAATTACTTGCCTAAGCCAAAATCCTTGAGATTCACATGAACTTAGTTACACAAATAAACATCATGTTCAAAACTATGAGGAAATATCCCAATGCCCAGGTGATGAAGGCTGGGGTGAACAAATATGCACACTTATTTCAAGCTGTTAAACAGTTTGTGGGCCACACAGGGGTCCCTTGCATGCAAGAAGTCCAAGAGCTCCTCTGTGCAGTCCTCCTCTGTCTGTGACCTGGAGGATACACGCTCATCACAGAGCTCGAGCCGCTCCTGAGCCTTTACACATTTCTCCAGCTGCTCGCATTGCTCTCTCACTGTTGTTAGGGGATCCACTAATTCCTCTTCCTCCTCTTCCTCCTCCTCGGGATCTCCGGACCCAGTCAGCATCCTTTGCTCGTTCTCTAGCCCCATGTCCGGCTGCGGCTCTGGACTCAACACAAGCAGCAACAGCGGCACCTATTCCACTTCAGTATCAAAAAGCGAGTCTGTATTTCTTATACTTCATAGTCCTCTTGATTTTATTTAGGTACCTGAAGGTCTAATGATTCCTCTGTGATTAAGAAGATACTAAAATTTAGTTTCTAAAAATTTATGAGAATAGTTGTTACTGTAAAGCAACTTGCCTCTTAACACATTTTAGGTTTTAAAATTATAGGCCATTTGAGAAGTTGATTTTTTTTTTTTTAAGCCTCTCTGGCAGGCCCTAAATGGAAAGCCCTAAGGGCAGATGAGTTCTTACCATCACACGCCAGATTGTGGTCCTGCTCCTCTACCTCTCCAGCTCCCAAGCTGACCAGGGCCTCTGTAGGGCCTCCTAGAGGAGGAAAGCTCATCCGATTCCAATACCTTATGCACTTCATCATCATAACCATCCAAACCTAAAATGGAGCCTGTATAAACCGCCACCTAAAATAAAGCTGGGGAAAGTGGCCAGATAGGTGAAGATGTGGAGATCTGCTTCAGCGTAGGTGCCTTTCAAGGGTTGGGCCCAGGCCCCTGATGTTGTGTATTTTCTTGCCAAACTTGGGTGATTTCATCAACATTGAGTTGGTTTACCTACAGTGAAGACTTCTGGAGCACCTGCTGTGTGACTGTTATAATTTTTAGGGTCCAGTGATACAGAGTAGCTGGTAGTGTTAAGATAGTTACACTTTTTTTTTTTAATTGTACTTATACAGTTCACATTTGTAGTTGATTACAGCTTGCTTTATCAGGCTTAAACAAATTTATATGTTGGATTTAGGAGTGTTTGAAGTAGAACCAAATCAAAAGTAGTTTAGCCCTAGAAAATGCTTTGGAATAAAGAGAATAAATATTTTGGTGATCTAAGATCAGAGTAATCACTATGCAATTAAATTATTATATCAGTGCCATTTGTTTAAAATAATAAAGGAAAAATATAAATTAAATAAGCCCAAATGAAGCTTTATAAATCCCAGTTTGTTTTTTGAGGGGAGAAAGATACCTTTAGAGCAAATGTACAAGGGCTTTTTTTTTTTTCTTGAAAGAAAATGATATTGTTCATGTTCTTACCATTTGATGACTCAGTGGGAAGTAAGGGAGCCTGTTTAAACCACAGTGCTATGAAGAGGAAACTATATATGGTAAAGTCTGTTTCTTAAACACAGCCTTATTGCACACAGTGAGAGAACTAAGTCACGAGGTCTTAAATGATTGAAGTGAGGGGAGGTATTTCACGAGTTAAAATTATGCCAAACAAGTAGTTTAGAAAAGAATATTTTCTTTGTATATTATTACCTTATGGTTTAGATCTTAAAAAAAAAAATACTGGCTTTTTTGCAAGAAAGGAAATGCCAGGTTGTCTGCTGGTTATATATGACTGAGAAATAGATCACTGTAATTATATTCTTGTTATTTTAACTGCTACTGTGTTGACATCTGAAATAATGTGATGTAGCGCGGCTATTGCCATTTTGACCAAACACTAGTTCGCTGTAGGAATTCTAGCACTGGATTACTGTGGCAGCATCTACTTCCAATAAACTACTGCTTAATCAGAGTAAATAATCTCATTAATTAGTGATTGCTGTCTTTAATTTGAACTAAAAGCCAACTTTCCATTTTTTTAATAATTTTTACAAATATTTATTTTAATTAATGCATTTATTTGGTGGCACCAGGTTAGCTATGGCACATGGGATCTTTAGTTGTGGCATGTGGAATCTAGTTTCCTGACCCCTGGTCTCCCTGCATTGGGAATGCAGAGTCTTAGCCACTGGACCTCCAGAGAAGTTCCTTCATCTTTTAATGAAGCACAGGAATAGTAGTTCGGAGTTATTTTTATAGTTTTAGGAATTCTTAATTTTTGTCTTCTTACCTTAGGCACTTGGCAAATATGTTGTCCTGTGAAATATGCTGGAACAAGAATTTTACCTCCCCAGCCTCCTGACTGCCTGGGGGGGGGGTGGGGGGGTGGGGATGGGACAGACACGACTTGACTTAGGCTCCATCCCAGGCTCCTCCTCCCACCTTCACCTAGTGTTAAGATTTCTCAGGTAAATCATTGGTTTGCATTTAATATGCTGAAATTGCCTTTACAAATGTGTAGATTCTTTTTTTCATTCATTTTACAATTTTCTTTAAGAATGTTTATACTCGTGGACACTTTTGTCTCACCTAGTGTGTTTATCTGCTCATTATGTCACTACATAAAAATTTAATGTGTACATTGTATTTGTTGTTTATATTTGGAATATATGTATAAATTATGACTAAAGCTGATACTTGTCTGGTGGTCATGACATTTTATTTATGTAGAAATATGAATATAGTGGCATAATGAGAAGAGATTCTCTGGTCTTACATCTGATTTCAGTTCACATCAAGTGAGCTGGCTTTTGACTTAAGGACTAGAGAGTTTGATTTAGAAGAGATGAGTGTAAGAGGTTTTTTCCTTTTAATTTGAATAGACTAGAAAATACTAAGTATTATTCTTTATCTGCTGCAGTTGTCGCTCCAGCTCTTTCTGGGTCAGATTGATAAATTATTTGGGAAGATATTGTGGAAAAATGAACTAACACTTCTGAATTCTGTTAAACACTTTTTTTTAGGGTGGGAAGTATATTGTTCTTTGCTATCAACCACTATTCAAGTAGAAGTAGGTATGAGTAAGCAGGATATCTATTGCATATGCCATCATATCACACTAACTTCAGCCTTGGAGGTAATCCAGAAAGAATCATATCATAGTTTTAGGTTTTAGAAAACCTAGGTTCAGTGGCAAACTGAGCAGGACTAGGTTTTGTGGGTTTGGAATAAAGCCTATTTGAATGGTATATTTTATGTAAATTCTAAAATGTGAACATGAATGAGGGGATATGAATTCAGGTGGTATTGAAAATGTGCAATTTTTAAATTTTAGACAGATTTTTTTCAGACTAGTAGCTTCAGTCTGCTGAAGACATGATTTTAACATATTTTTTTAAAGTACTATTTTTAAAAGACTTGCAGTTATGCATGGCAGAATGTACTAGGCTATTTATAATTAAATGTGGTTCATCAACATCATTTCCAACAAAGGTATCTTTGAAATAGAAAAAATTTGTATTTTAGAGGGTTAGTCAGAAGTCAGTGAGTTTCAGGTTGTTGCTAGCTTTTACCACCATCAAACAAAACAGTTCCTTGTATGTAACAGCTTTCTATGCACTTTTGTGTTATTTCTGTCATATGTCACATTCAGATATTGTTTTTCTCCTAAATTCTTCTAAGAGAATGTGGTGCCAAATCCATGGAACAATAGATTGTCTCAATATTGAACATATTCTCTATATTAAAATAATCATAGTATTGTACTCTTGAGTCAGCAGCAAAACTTCATTTTTATTGATCAGTTAAATAATACGCACCTGGTATGCGTCAGACTCTGCTCTAGGTGCTTGGGATTCATCAGTAGACACAAAAGTGTTTGCACAGGGTACTGTACCTTGCACGGAATCTTGTTAAGGGAGTGGTAGAGGTTGGTGACAGCCCCTCTCAGATCGCTTCTTCCTCCCACCCTGAAGTTTTAACTGCCTTTCCTGTAATGGCTGCTCTTAAAAATAAGGCTAAGCAGACTGTATTACTGATACAAGCATTAAAAACCCTTGGTTCTATTTTCAGTTTTACTGTAGTCATTAAATCTCCTAGTGTATCTGTTTCTTATTCATAAAGTGGAAGTATTATTAGAATCAATGCTACATCCTCATTGGAGAAGTACACTATCTAAATATGAACTTATGTCACCTGGTATTACTAGATGTTTCTCTAAATATAAAAATGTAAATAGCCAAAAATGCCTAATAAATGTTTATTTTAACTTGATGCTGGTCCAGATGCCATTTGATTTTCCCATTTTGGAAAATAATGTTACTTAAGTGAATTGCCAGACATGAAGGAAAGTCTGCTTTCGTTCTGTCCATTTTCTGACATTTCTTTTAAAAATCCTTAGCATTCTTTGAATGAATTTGTCCCTTCCTTGCTGTGCATCAAGGCAGCAGGTTCCAGCATGCACTGCTCAGCTTAGGTCCTTTGAGGCTTTCCCTAAGCGTTAACCAGTCAAGAAATGGGAACTCCAGTAGTAGGTCCATGAAGGAAACAAATGGAGGATATGATAGACCTGGTGATTACTTTGGGTAATTTGAAAGCACCAAAAGTTTAGAATATTATATAAATGCAAAGCAGTACTTTTCAGATGCAGTTGTTAAATGGATAATAGTGTAAATACTTTGACACTAACCCACTTTTTACTGTTCTTTTCCAGTTTGTGAAGTGTGGATATGCAGGCTCTAACTTTCCAGAACATATCTTCCCAGCTTTGGTTGGAAGACCTATTATCAGATCGACCACCAAAGTGGGAAACATTGAAATCAAGGTAATATTTTATTTATTGATAAATGAGGAGCAAAACCTACTGAAGTGTTCTTTGAATTAAGTAGTTTTAAGATGTTGATGCCTTGAAAAGCAAAGGAGGAGGGCCGAATTTCTTATATTTTAAATTTTTATCAACACGTGAAGAAAGGTACAGAAACTGAAAGTAATTTCGTCTGACTTTAAGTGTAGCCATTACTCTCTGAATACAATAAAAATAAGATTTTTATGTTGATGTGAATGCTGTATTAGTGACTTAAAGCCCTATAGTATAATTTTAAAAGAAATCAGCCTGGTATTTTTATGTCTTTCAATTTCATATATTTGTCATTCAGGGTTAGTGTCTCTTTGGGAGCTGAAACTTCTTACATGTTCTCATGGCCTGATGCCCCTACATTTTTATATAGCTAGTCAGGAAAAACAGAGTGTGCATCTTATTGGTTCCTTTTTTCACCAGTATAATAACTGATTTCCATAGTGTGCAGGAGGAAGCTGTGCAAGTCTTTATTTGACCTTGCATCATTTATCTTAGGACAAGGAGAAGGGCGGGAATGTTGTCATGGCCTACGAACCGTTCTTAACATGAGATTGGACCTTAATAGATTTTTATCTTCTATTAAAGGAGGTGGAAATCAAAAGGGAGTTAACAATATTTTAGAAGGGGGAAAAAAGAACAATCAAAAGTCAGTGGTTACCACTTGACTTAAAATCTTCAGATAGCCTAGGGATTAGGTTAGGTAATACGAAATGTAGTAGAATTTAGAAGCTGTTTTATGAATCATTTGTGAACAGACTAGCATCGTTGGTCCTATCTGGACAGTCCTTGACAAGACTTCAGAGAGTGTGTTAGGTTCTAAGTTAAGGTACCCGTCACTGGGACGTTTGTTTGAGGTGTCTAGAAAGCTGGTAATAGATAGTAGACATTTGCTGCTTAAGAGCTCTCTGCTGTTGGGACCAGAGGATTGAGTTACATGATGAATAAAAATACAAACTGAAACTTAGGTTCTGTGATAATGTTTTTAAAGACTTAAAAGAGTGAATGATTCTGGCCTCTGTTTTATTACAATCAGAAGGGATACTCAATATGAGAGTTTTTTGGTTTGGGTTTTTTTTTTTTAGGGTCTTTTGGGAATTTTATAGAATCCCATATTCTCTTTTTGTTAACTCCTTTTGTTCTGATTGAATTCCATCTTAAATGAACTCAGCTTAAAATTTAGCTAGTAATAGTGATAAGGATAAAGATTTTTAATAATGTTGAAAGTCACGTTTATTCAGTATCAGCCTTTTAAAGAAGAATGGTTTTTGAATATTCTTTATGGATAATAACATTTTTGAGGTATTAAGCTACATCACATAGAGCTATTTTTATTGTCTAGCATAGTCACAAATAATTACTTGTATTTTTCACTCCCACTTTTCTTGCTTTTTAAGGGGAAGTGATAGAAATGAGTCTAGCTGATACAAATAAGACATTTTTGCTAAGGAATTCCCCAGTAGCATTTGCTTGTATGGTTTGTCAGTCTGTTAAGTTGGTTTATTTCTGTTCAATCTGCTTAATCTTTTTAAGTCTTTCAAGTTAATTTGTTCTTCCAGTAGAAAACAGTGAAAGAAAAGAGAACTGTGTCAAATTTAACTTGACTACTAGAGCTTGGAAAATCACTCTACACACCCTTTACCTATTCAGCTAGACCTTTTCTGCTGTTTATTTTCCTTAATTAAGGTACTTAAATTCAGTAACAAATGAAAGAAATTTGACTTTTTTGGAATACCTATGCCTAGTGGATTGATTTATACTTTTTGTGTCTTGTTACCTAAAATGTGGTAGACTGAAAACTGGAAATTTAAATTGTTTAATGAGTTAACTTTCATTCAGGAGGTAATAACTGTCCGTGTTAATTTGGCCCTAATTATTAACTCCGTAAACTGTAGTAGTACTGCATCTGCCTCGACCTAATTTGTCTCTATTGCTTGTATGTTTAAAAATTTCAGTGAGGATTTTATTTAGGCCTTTTCTGACTCTCACTTCTACCTTCTCTCTCTTCACCTTTCTTGACCTGTTGAAGTAGAATAACAAAAAGATGGTAAGTGAGGTTACACACATGCTCTCTGTTTGTTTTCCACTTTTGCTTGGTGGGACAGTAGTTGTTGTTTTGTGTCCCTTTAGTATTGGGGAGGGGGGTGATTCCATATTTTAATTTCTAAGTACTTTGATTTTTAACCTTTTTCATTGCTTCAATTTGGTAGCAACTAATTAAGTCCTATACTCTCCTGATTGCATACATTACAATGGACCAAACCAGAACTAATTACTAACATAGTTTTGAATTGTTTTCCTTGTGTTTTTTGTAGATGAATGTTACAATTAAAATGGAATGTAGTGTGCATTATGTTAGAAACCAAGTGGCTTTCTTTAGGATGTGTGTGATCCAGAAAAGTGGGGTGAAGCTGTTGCACTTGGATCAATTCACTTTACTGACCACTGTTAAATTGAACATTGCTTGTCATAGCCTATATATGTATATATTTGCATCTGGTACAGTATCATATGTGTATTTAATAAACTAGGTAAGATTGTAATGTGCCAATGAACTATAAATAGTAAAGGAGAGAAAAAGAGATTGATTTGTTTCCTGTATTATCCTTATTTATGAGCAGATTTTACATTACCTGATTATAAATAAGAAAAAGGTCAAAGTCTTGTAAGACTTTTCCGTTGACAGTGGATTTTCCCTCTAAATAAAAACCATTGTGCCTTTTTCATTTGAACTAGAACTAGACACATCCCGGCAATTGAGTCTTTTATTATATTTTTCTGTGATAGTCTTAAGTTTTTCTATAGTAGATATTCTCATTTGTTTTTAATATTATTTGTAAGTAACTTTGACAGAGATAAATATCAGGCCTTTCTAGTGATAAGTATTTTAGCTAGTAACAGTAACTAGTTAAACTAGTGGCAAGTTTTCTTTTGAATAAACAAAAACATGGAAAACTGGGAATTACTCTATCTCTGAATAAAAGATCATACATTTGTCTTAAAATCCTAAGGAGAGTAAGAAAAGAGGGTACTTGCAGAGAACTCTTTAATGCTTTTTATGAAATTTCTTTCTTAGGAATTTAATTGTGGTTTTAGAGTATATTTGCTCTGATTTCCAAGCTGAGGTGATATTGTTCAGAATGATTCTTGGCGTATCTCATCTACACTGCTTGCTTTTCATAAAATATAAATGCCTTTAAAATGGCATCTCAGACAGTTACTGTAATTTTTCATTTTTTCAGATAACAGGTGATGGTTTAGGCTTGAGGTCCAGTGATGAGGTGGGTGGTAAAAAAAAAAAAAAAAACAAGGCCTGATCTGATCGCTTGTAATTTTGATCTTGAAGATGAAGGCAAGTTCCATAAAACTCTTAGCATTTTGGAGTTTGGGAAGTTGAAATGTTCTGGGGAAAACTATGTTTTAGGATTTTTTGGAATAAAATTTTAGATAAATTTTTGAATTAGGTAGCTTGAGTTACTCAAGAATGTTTGCACTAATTTGACAAGTTAACACTTGTTTTCTTCCATTTTAAATGTCCTTTTTGTTCAGAGGGATGGTAAGATACTTGATGCCAGATGTTTCTTTCAGTTAATTCTTCATAGTATGTGTGTCCTAGAAGTAGACACATGACACTTTTGAGTTGGTATTAGATCAGACATATGTAGGCCCCTATTCTTGCATGGAATAAGAACTAAATAGTCAGATGTAATTAGACCAGATTTATACTAAATTTGTTGAAATATAGTTGTGAATATGTATCAGTGATATAAACCATCTTAATTATCTAATCTATTACTACCTTGTATAACACACAGAAAGATACATTCCAGAAAAAAGTAACTAACATTATATATTAAATTATATTGATGGCCAGAAGTCATATAGGTATTTGGAGATACAGATTCCTCCCCCTGACATTTTATTATGAAGTATTTGGAATACACAGCAAAGTTAAAGGAATTTTACCATGAAACCCATACATCCATCACCTAGATTCTGACATTAATGTTTACTGTACTGATACATCACATATTTATCGGTTTATCCATCTGTCCATCAGTGTAGCTTGTCTTTCAATGTATTTGAAATTAACAGTATTCTTTTCCCTAAGTAATTCAACAAATGCATGTCATTTACTAGAGTTCTCGAATATAAGATTTTTAGTTTTTCATTTTTGTATCAGATAATTCTAAATAGTTAATATTTAAGAAGTTTTGAGTATTAAGGCATGGTACATTAATTTTACATGAAATTTAGTTGCAATAGAAACATTTTAGTGAATATTTCTAGCATCTGCTTTAACTTTGTTTTTCCTTTTTGTTGCTTTCAGTGGATTTTCCAGTGGTTTTCTTTTTTTTTGGTTGTTGTCTTTAAATAGAGTTCTCACCCTGGTTTCTTTCTTATCTCTTTTTTAAAATAATTATTTAAAAAAATTTTAAAGTCATATATTTATTTAAACTTCTGTTTTAAAACATCTTAAGATCTTACAGCAAATAGCTATTTTTGATACTAGCATTTTTTAAAAATTCATCAATATATGTTTAACTCAGGATTATTTAGTATTTTGACTAGCCAATTTTTAAAGTAAGCTTTAATTCTGAGACATCATTAGCCTTATACACATAAAATTTGACTTTTGAAATGTGGGTCATCTTAAGTATGTGCTCGTTGAAGACAAGACTTGTGAGTATTCTGCTTCCTGGGTGATAGCATAGTTTTCCAGTATTATACTTTAAGATTGGAAATGTCGCTTATGAGATAATTTTAAAGAAGAATTTCTTCTCTGTATCTTAATTTTTTGTATTTCTACAAATTATCTTTCATCTTGGTGAGGCACATATTGAAGCTTAATTTCAGTTTTAATTGAGGCATATCTAGGTAGATGTTTGTGAAATTTACAAGTTTGTGGTGCATATATCCATTATTACAGTATAATAAAAATCATTTTATTTTTTGCTTCTCATTATGCTGTATGGTACTACACTTATCATTTTGATATTTAGTACAAAGAAATGTGCTGCATGCGTTGAGCATTTTTCTACAAGTTTTTTTCCCCCTGATGTGCTATCTCACATATCACAGGCCTTATTTTTTGAACATTTGAGCAAAAGAAAGAGATGAAACCTCATACAAACCCCTCCAAAATATGAAAATGTGGGGTTTATTTGTGCTAATACTCTTCTTTTGGAAACATATTTATTAAAGGTAAGGTCAATTTATTGATTTAAACCACATTGTACATAAAAACTTATTTATGATTAAGATTTGCAAGACATTGTTCATTAAAGAAGAGATCGACTTTTTAACTTGTGGAATGAAGAAATTTATCTGAAAGTGCCAGAAATATTAAAATTAATTATTCCCCAGTTTTCCAAAATATAAGAGGATAATTTTCTGATGGTATTTTATGCAAAAATTTGGTCTAAAGCTTTGATATTATAATTTTCTAGGATCTTATGGTTGGTGATGAGGCAAGTGAATTACGCTCGATGTTAGAAGTTAATTACCCTATGGAAAATGGCATAGTACGAAATTGGGATGACATGAAACACCTATGGGACTACACATTTGGACCAGAAAAACTTAACATAGACACCAGGAATTGTAAAATTCTACTCACAGAACCTCCTATGAACCCAACCAAAAACAGAGAGAAGATTGTAGAGGTAAGTTTTTAGATGGGTTGTGCATATATGTTTCTGTGATGTGATATTAAAGCAAATTTTTTTGTTTTATCTTACCTTGTTGAGAATAAAGGAAATAAGAATAATTGTTACTTTCTCCCAGATCCTGTTTATTGAGCACCTAAGTATATGTTAGTCATTATAAGTAGAATATACCAGTAAACAAAGCCAGAATCCTGCTGCTATGAAATTTACCATCTAGCAGGGGAAAATAGACCCAAAAAAAATGAATTAATTGAATGGTTTATTAGAAGATACTAGATGCTGAAGGAGGGGTGGGAAAGAGTAAGGGAGATCGGACATGTAGGAAGGCTGCATTTTTCATAGGTTGTGGTAGTACGTATCTGTAAGGTGATATTTAAACGGAGGGAGTTAGCCAGTAACTAACTGGGGGAAAAGCATTCCAGGCAAAGGGAGTAACCAGTGTAAAGGTCTTGAAATGGGAGCAAGTGTGGCATATTAGTCAGCAAGGAAGCCAGTGTGGGAGAGCAATAGGAGATGAGGTGGGAGAAATAACGGGGCCAAATCATCTAGGGCCTTGTAGGCTCTTATAGGAAATTAGATTTAAACTCTGAGTGAAATGTAGGGCTGTTACAAGGAAGAGCTATTACAGATTGAGGTTTCTGTGGCTGCTGTGTTGAATGTAGAACATAAGGAGGCAAGGGTAGAAGAAAAACAAGTTTGGAGACTTTTTCAGTTATCTAGACACCCAGATAATGATGGTTAGGATTAGGGGTAATAGCAGAGAAGGTAATGGTAAGTGGCCAGATTGTGGCTCTGTTTTGAAGGTAGGGCCAAAAAAAAATCCTGATTTCTTAAATACATGTGATAGAGAGGTAACTCTGAAAGTTTCACTTGAGCAAAGGCTGAGAGTAGAACAGGATTTGGGAGGGAAATTGATCAGGAGTTCAGTTTTGGACATGTTAGGTTTCCTCTAGATATCCAAGCAAAAATGGTTATATATATAAGGTCAAGTTCAGGAAAAAAGTCTGAGACTGGAGGCATAAACTTGGGAGTCACGAGGATGAGATAATATAGTTAACCAAAGAAGTGATAGCAGACAGTGGGGGAATGCTGAGGGCCAGGGAGATGGGAGGGCTTGGGAAGGGAGGTGGAAACAGTAACGAGGTAGACAGTTAAAGAGCAAAAAATCTACATTCTTAATACTTTAGATGGGTAACTTTTCAACAGTTATCTTTCATTTTGTTATATATGAGGTAGGAAATTTTAATTACTTTGGATGTTATTAGCTTTCCAGATACTGCTTAATGTAAGTAAATGTTTTGTTTTACTCATTGACTATGTTGAGATGTTGATGGAAATTTTAGAAAAGATTTAAAATTTTTGTATTTTCAAATTTTGAGATTGTGGTTTTAGCTACAGAATCCATATCATTTCTTATGGTTCATTTTTTTTTCCCCTCCTAGCCACCCCTGAAACTATGAAAGATGGGCTTTATTGTATTTATATTTTAATTGTGCTTTGTACTCTAAATGATTTATAGTTACTAATAGTTTGTAATGGATAAGTGGTCATTTATAATTGCTCTTTATTTTTAGCAATGCATTGCAAAAACAGAGTGCAGAGATATTTTTGTATTGAATCAAGAGGTTACCAGACAAGGAAACCTCTTTCAAAAAAATAATACAGTAGCAGAATGGAAACCAAGTTTTCTTTCAAGTGAAAATTCAGGGAGATGGCTTTTGCTATGTAGTGGAAAACACCATATCTGTCATCCACTAACTAACTATTTGACTAGGACAGATATTTTTTTTAAACTGAAGAAATTACAAGAATTAGTCTTACTACACACTCTAAGGACTCTTCTTAGTTCAATGCTCTTTTTTACTTGTAAATACAAATTTCACTATGATTGATAATGCCCCATTTTAATCTCATTCAGAAAGTTGTTTCTGATCTACAAATACTTCTTAATGATCTTATGAATAAAAACACATTTGACAGACTGTCAAGTTGATAAATGCAAATACAGTTGATAAATGCAAATGACCTTTGAACAACACAAGGTTAAGGGTGCCAGTCCTCCTCAGTCAAAATTTGTGTAAAACTTTATAATTTGCCCTCTATATCCCAGGTTCTATATCCCTGGATTCAGCTGATCTTGGATTATGTGATGGTGTAGTATTTATTTATTGAAAAAAACCTTCAATTAAATGAACCTGCACAATTCAGAACAACCTGTGTTGTTCAAGGGTCAGCTGTGTACCAATTTCATCCCTGTAGCAGGGGGATAAAGGATGATGGAATAGAATACTAGTCAGAAAATTTAGTTGCTTAATTGATGAGTTTGTGTTTCAGAGTTGTAAAATTTATTAATTTATTAGGATTAAATTTTTTTTTAATTTAGTTTTATTGAAGTATGATTGATTTACAGTGCTGTGTTAAGTTTCAGGTATACAGAATAGTGATTTAGAGGTTTTTTTGTTTTGTTTTGGCTATAGCATGTGGGATCTTAGTTCCCTGACCAGGGATCATGCCCCCAGCAGTGGAAACACAGAGTTTTAACCACTGGACCACTATGGAATTCCCCAGAGTTGAAAAAATTTAAACTGTATATCATTCTCATTGTGGTCAGTTGTAAAATTTCTAAATATCAGATATTCATAGTGGTAGTCTGCAGTGCCAGTCAGTGAATGCTAACTGTGGATGACAGAGAAAATCCTACGGAATATTCCTGGCCAACCTGCGATACGGACAATGAGCAGCATTGTGAGCAGAGAGGATGTGAAGGAGCTCCTCATCCCTGCAGTGGACCTCAGCACAGGGTGGGGCGCAGACTCAGCAGCTGAGCAGCTTCTGAATCTGCCAGCATTCAAGAATTGTTTAGTTTTATTTCCCTGCTGTACCGTTTATTACCTGGAGGTAGAGCCACAGTCTTGCTTAGCCCAGGTTGAGGGAAAGGGATGGGAAGGTTGGCAGTTAAGTAGTTTGTATAGTTTGTCTTTGAATTAAAAGACATTTCCCTTAAGGGACATGCGTTGAGAAGGTCTTGTTCAAAAACAGAACACTTTGTTTCACTCTAATCTGCCATTAGTTAAAAACTCTCAGAAATCTTTGCTTTGTAGCACTTAAGAAATGGTTGGGGACTCTGTGTATTTAAAAAAAAAAAAAATCCGTCCTCAAAATTGAGGCTGTCTGACAGCAGGACTTTAAAAGAGGCAAGAAACAGCTGAAGAGAATGGAAGATTCTTTTGGGTCCTTTGATTCTATTTTGATCAGCTAATCCACTCTGGCCATCAAGAAAGCATATATTAATATATATATATTACATTATATGTATAATGTAATTTCTAAATACTAATGTTTTCCCTTTCCTTTTGCACTTTCAGGTAATGTTTGAAACTTACCAGTTTTCTGGTGTGTATGTAGCCATCCAGGCAGTCCTGACTCTGTATGCTCAAGGTAGGTGAAGCTTAACTTTCAGTATCATTAATTCAGCACACATTTGTTACATGTATTTTATGTCGGAGGAATTTGATTTCTCAGGAAGTTTTAAGTCCCAGAAAGCTCAGTTTCATATATTTATATTTATTCAAATATTCCACAGTTTGTCAAATAAAATATACACATTTTTATTTTCTTTACTAAACAATGAAGGACTTAAGAAACTTCTCAGTTTTTTTTAGTAAGTAGGAAGTTTCTTCTTTTAGGCTATTTAAGAAAATTTTTGAAGGGAAAAATGAACATGGAATCTGTCCTCATAATTGTCAAGAGTTTAAAAAAGCCAGAAAGGTCCATATAAAATTATCTTTGTCAAATACATAATAGATTAAATATAAAAGAAAAGACAGACGTTTGAGAGTACCTTCCCAACTTCTGAAGTGGGTTTAATGGAGGGGACCTATTTATCCTTTGTTTTCTTGATACTGCCATTAGTAACTGCCTCCATATCTACTGGGAATAAAATAGTAGCCATGTAGGGAGAAGTCTGTATCCTGATGATCTTGTGGAGAACTTATGAGGCCATCAGATACGTGCTCAGAGCCTGTTGGGCACTTAAAATGTAAAGATCCCTTAAGAACTTAGACTCTTAATGGGGGAAAGGTACAGAAATTGATTTAGCATGTCAGAGAAGGTTTCTGAAGGAGGTGACAACTGAATGTCAAGCCTTAGTACTTACGTGGTCTATGACAGTACAGCCAACCCTTGAACAGTGCTGATGTGAACTGTATGACTCCACTTACACGTGGATAGTTTTCAGTAGTAAATACTACAGTACTACAAGGTCCATAGTTGGTTGAATCGGGATGCAAAGGGCCAGCTGTAAGTTATATGCAGGTTAACCCCCACATTGTTCAAGGGTCAGTTGTGTTAGGAAACAGATTTTAATATTATGGTGATTCATGTGATTCTACACATGGATGAGTAAAAATCGCTTTGTCAAAATACGTACTAGGTTTTAAAGCTGTCTTTACTACTTCATGTAGATAACTAAGAAAATACCTGGGGAGAATTAAATTTTTAAAGAGGCTTTATTCATTCACCAAGTGTGGCATGAGCTTGGCGTTCTGTTTAGGACAGAGGATAAGGCAGTGAGTCAGCTACTCGATAAGCTACGTATGGTCTCCTTGCCCTTTAGTCCATTATAGCCAGGGTCTGAGGAGCTAGTGTTTGTCTGCATCTAGGAAATTGTGTTTCTTTTTTTTTTTTTAAGTACATTTCAGAATTTATTTTAGAAAATACTTTGGAAAAATAGACATTAAAAATTTTGAATCTAAGCTTTGAAACTGGTGATTCCAGTTAGGGGGTGGAGATGGGACACTTCTGCCGAAATGAATTTTTGCTTTAATTGAATAAAATTGACCTTAACAGATATTCCTAGCAATATTCATAAATTTATTTCTGTCCAAGGAGAAGGTATCCTCTCTTAACTCCTGATATTTAGCTGCTTTTGTTTAAATATTTAATTCATAGTTTTGAGAAGTGATAATCCAGTAATTCTAATCAAAAGAACTCTTCAGCCTAAGAGAACTCTTCACTTTGCATAAAAACAAGGTGGCTAAAAGCTACCAGTTAAATCAAAAAAGTAAGAAGCTACATTTGGAACAAGGAAAGGTTTTTGAATAAGAGAGGTGACATGGTGATTCAAGAAAGTATATCTGACTGCATTTTGTGTACAGGATTGAGGGGAATAACTGGAATTATGGAGTCTGAGTTAGAGGTTAAAATGGTCAGGGAGGGTATGAATGAAAAGTTAAGAACTAGATTGAGCTTTAAAGAATCCTTCAGAATTGAAGTAGAAAGAGTGAGTAATCTAGTGCTTTAGTTGGTATTACTGGGAGCATTTTTGGATTAATGATACTGTGGATTCTTCTTTCTTGCAATAGAAAGTCTCTTGTTTAAAAGAAAGCAACCTTAAGAGGCAGTATGATTTTTTTATGAACATTGCAAAATCAGTCAAGGAAAAACAAATTATATGAACTTAGTCAGAGATGGTTTGAATAAATGTGTTCAGAGATAAATTAGATGTTTTGTGCATAATAAGAAAGAGGGAGAGTCTATTCAGGGATGGGACAGTGATAAAATAATAAGCTTAAGCAACTGTAGATAATGCATATTCTGGTTAAAAGTATCATTAGACTTAAAAACTGCTAGAAAATGTGATTTAGAAAATTTTTTTTTACCTGAATTAACTCTGGCACAAAAGGTGAAACACTTTCAGTCATTTGTACTTTTATATATTTTTTAAAATTTCATTTTTTTATTATTATTTTTGTTTTTGGCCATACTGCACAGCATGTGGGATCTTAATTCCACACCCCCCTGACCAGGGATCAGACCCATGTGTCCCCTACATTAGAAGCATGCAGTCTTAACCACTGCACCATCAGGGAAGTCCCCATTTATACCATTAAATAGCACATAATGAGAAACAAAGAGACTTTCCAGGTGGGGCTAGTGGTAAAGAACCCACCTGCCAGTGCAGAAGATGTAACAGACATGAGTTCATCCCTGAGTCAGGAAGATCCCCTGGAGGAGGGCATGGCAACCCACTCCAGTATTCTTGCCTGAAGAATCTCATGGACAGAGGAACCTCGTGGGCTACAGTCCATAGGGTCACAAATAGCTGGACACGACTGAAGCGACTTAGAACGCACGCACTCGCAAGAGAGAAGATAGCTTCTTTGCTGGTCTTTTTTTAAAAAGTTTAACTGACAGTGTCTTTCTTGATTTTGGTGAATAATTGAAGTGATTCTTTGGCTAGTCAAGATGAGTTATTCTCAGATTTCTAGCTATTTTGTATCAACAGAAATTTTCCAAACAGCAGAGTTTTGAATATACTATATGACAAAAATAATAATAAAGAACTAGATTATTTCAGCAGATTCACTATTAACTTGTGTAATTACCCTTCACAGTGGTTTTCATAAAAGTTATCCATGATACTTCAGAGAATTTGACTTCAGGGGAATTCAGGGATCAAGATTAAAGTTAGGATTAAAGACCATGTTGTGTTTTTCAGTCCTCAGTCTGAGGGTCTGTTTCTTCCCATCACTGGGGGAGCACATGATTGGACTAAAGGTCTCACAGGAGGCATGTGAGAGAACACTGACTTCAGTGTCTGTCTGTTAGAAATAAACTGCAAAATAAGCAAATAATAAAGAAATGCTAGCTTTTAGACCATTTTGGTTGGTGATGTTTCTAATCAATTAGTAAAGAAGCCAGCATCTTTGAATATTGAAATACTTGAAATTTGCTGGCTTTGATTTCTGATTTGGCTTTTTGTTTACAACTTCATGATTCTTCTACAGGTTTATTAACTGGAGTCGTGGTGGACTCTGGAGATGGTGTGACTCACATTTGCCCAGTGTATGAAGGCTTTTCTCTCCCTCACCTTACCAGGAGACTGGATATTGCTGGGAGGGATATTACCAGATATCTTATCAAGGTAAGCAAAAGAGAATATCATGGAATTAGATTTTGTAAGTTTGTATATATATCTACTTAAAATTGAATGTATCACCTCAGGATTCTAGTGAATCTGCACCACCAGAGAAGTGGCCCAGTACTTTATTCATATAAAAATCTGTATGAGATTCACACACATGATCTCTTGTGTACTAATGAGAGTTCATCATTACGTAATTATAATTTGCCTTTCCTGAGGAATGGGAAGAGAGGTATGTTAAAGGTGGAAGAAGACTCTTAAGACTTTCTTGAACAACTTGGGCAGCCTTTCAGCCGTAAAACCCTCTTTGAACAAGATGTATATTAAAAATTATTTGTGAATGTAATTAGTGATGATATTCTTTAAAACATTGCTAGATAAAGTATACATTTAGGGCCACTCTTTGGAAGCATGTGTGGTTTTTGTAATGTGGGGGAAAGATTTAGAATATTGTCTGTTCCAGAACTCTGTATTTAGTACATTCTCTCCAGGTCAGTGGTTCTCAGTCAGGGATGCTGCTGCTCCTCCAGGGACACTTTGAAATGCCTGGAGACATTTTTGGTTGTTAACATCTTTGCAGGAAGGCTGCTAAACATTCTGCAATGAACAGGGCATCCCCCACAACAAAGGATTATAAGGTCCAATATGTCACTGGTACTACTGTGGGAAGACTGTTCTGGGTTGCGTTAAGTCTTCGTATTGACATTGGGTTAGTAATAATATTGGTAATGAGAATTATACTATCATTCTAAGCCAGAATTCTGTTTGAGGGTGACTGCCAAAGTATTGCCCAAAAGTTTTCTTTTGACTGTAAACACAAAGATCAGAGGATTTTTAGTTTTTTATGTGAAAAGTCTGATTTGTTTATGATGTATATCGTGTGTGTTTTGTTTTTCCTGTCAGGTTGAATTCTCATTTTTGTTTGTCTATTTAATAAATACTATTGCCCCTCTAATATGTGTCAGTCATATTTCACAATTATGGCATTGACTGAGTAAATTGCAGATTATAGGAATCCAGTGCTAAAATATTATTTATTAATAGATATTTTGCCTATTTATTATTTGTGAACTGTAAATTCTGTCACTCCCTATGAAACTTTTCTGTGAAAGTGAAATGTAAACTCTTTTATGGTGAGTAATATTCTCCTTTCTGAAATAGTAAGAGCTAAGGTTCTGCTGTCCATTGTATTTGGTATTGATGTAACATGCTTAGCATTAATCCCTTTTGTGGACTTGAACTCACTCAGATTAATTGTGGACTTAACTGCTGTTTTTTTGTACCAGCTGCTTCTGTTGCGGGGATATGCCTTCAACCATTCTGCTGATTTTGAAACGGTTCGCATGATTAAAGAAAAATTGTGTTATGTGGGATATAATATTGAGCAAGAGCAGAAACTGGCCTTAGAAACCACAGTATTGGTTGAATCTTACACAGTAAGTATATCCAGTGTATGATATATATATATGGTTTTAAAGTGGGCGACAGTGACTGTTGGTGTGTGCTTAAGGAGGTTTTCTTGGAATCCAGTTCTTTGGGTTTGGGTTGTTATAATTTGTATATATATGACCTTTAATGTCTTTCTACATTATGATACTATGATTTAATAAAGCAGGAATCATATATTGTTTTCTACTTTAGGATACAGTTAGATATGAAATGTTATTTTGAGATTCTAGTACCTAGAGTTGGAGAAGGCAATGGCACCCCACTCCAGTACTCTTGCCTGGAAAATCCCATGGACGGAGGAGGCTGGTAGGCTGCAGTCCATGGGGTCGGAAGAGTCGGACATGACTGAGTGACTTCACTTTCACTTTTTATTTTCATGCATTGGAGAAGGAAATGGCAACCCACTCCAGTGTTCTTGCCTGGAGAATCCCAGGGATAGGGGAGCCTGGTGGGCTGCTCTCTATGGGGTTGCATAGAGTCAGACACGACTTAAGTGACTTAGCAGCAGCAGTACCTGGAGTAGCATTTTTCAGCATGGGTTTCACGTAATGTTATTTCTCTGAGATGTTAGTAGGTATTGACAGAAATTAAAATGAAGGGTTACATTGTCAGATAAGTTTGGGAGACAGTCAGTTTCACTTTATTAAAGGACTTCTCAGAACCTTTGATATGCTGAATTGTGTATGATTATGGTATTCTTCAGCATTTCATGGGACTGGTATTCTAAGATACTTTGGAAAATGGTCTTCCTATAGAATTGCTTTAACAATTCAATAGGTGGCAGTCTTCCTGACTTAGTATTTTCTTAATGAGATGTTCAGAACAAATGTTAACTTGAAATTGTAACTAATGATTCTTAGAACCAAGTTATAGTTTATATCAGAGGAGTTGAATTTTCAGTGTATTGCTGCCTTAAGTCTGTCATTTTCATCTGGGTATAAAGTGCTTCCATACTGTGTCCTTGATCTGCTACTGTTGTTTAGTCGCTGCTGCTGCTGCTGCTAAGTCGCTTCAGTCGTGTCCGACTTTGTGCAACCCCATAGATGGCAGCCCACCAGGCTCCCCAGTCCCTGGGATTCTCCAGGCAAGAACGCTGGAGTGGGTTGCCATTTCCTTCTCCAATGCATGAAAGTGAAAAGTGAAAATGAAGTCGCTCAGTCGTGTCCGACTCTCAGCGACCCCATGGACTGCAGCCCACCAGGCTCCTCCACCCATGGGACTTTCCAGGCAAGAGTACTAAGTCATATCTAACTCTTTGCGAGCCCATGGACGCCTGCCAGGCTCTTCTGTCCATGCCATTTCCCAGGCAAGAATACTGGAGTGCGTTGCCATTTCCTTCTCCAGGGGATCTTCCCAACCCAGGGATTGAACCCTTGGCAGGCAGATTCTTTACCACTGAGCCACCAAAACTGAAATTGAGTGATAGGCAATAAAAGCAAGTATTCTTCCACCATTTAATTATATAAAACAGAGCATATCGTAAATATGTACAAAATAGTCACTTTAAAAATAATTTAAAATTTTTATAAGTTATGTTGTTTTATTTTAGAAGATAATGATCCAAATAGACAATAAATCAATACTTTGCAACTCAGTCATCTACAGATTTGCCCTAGGGATTCTTTCCTGAGGCCTTCTTGATAGTTCCCCTAGATTTATAATTTATTGTCTACCTGACTTTGGAAGAAAGTGTCATGAGACAGAGGATAAGGGAACTAGAAGTATAAAACATATTTTATCTCTTTATTCCTTTCTCAGAATTTGAGGCAGGTTACAAAAGTATTTGTGACAAATAAACGGGAACTGATGAAGAGGGGAAATAGTGGACAAATAGAGGATAGGATAAGGTTTGGTGCAGAGCAATTGGGAGGCATACAGTTTTAACAGTTCTGAAAGGTAAGTAGTTCCTAGGGTAGGTGCCCCTGGGCTGATCTCCAGCCAGAGCTTTGAGAAAAGCCACATTGTCCAGGTATAGATGTTTTATGCTAATGATACTCTGCCATGTGAAGTTTTCCCATATATCTTGGGTGATTTCATGTGGTTTTTAAAGTCACTGGATGGTTGCGTTTATTTTGTTAAGGGTAAATTAAAAAAATTTTTTTTTTATAAAGTTTATAAAAAGATAATTGTGGAGTTTTTGAAAGATGTGGTTGTGTTGCACGTACTGTATACAGTTAGAGCAAACGTGGAGTGAATGTCTTTAAGAACTTGCTTTGAGATACTTTGTCATGTTGGAAAGTGAGTTTGGGAATCTAAATATAGTTACTATAATTACATTATTTTAAACTGATATACTGTTAGAAATGTTAATGTAAAACTAATTCTGGTCTGTCATATAGAAATGTGTCAAATGCCAGTGTATACCAGCATGCTTGTTACTTAGGTCAATTCTGTGAATTGTGAGAGAGTTTTTGTTTAACATTTCTCATTTAATTAAACATAAACATGATGTAACTTAAGGGTTAACAGGGTCATATGTTAGTGGTATCTTACCAGTTGCTTAAATCTTGTTTTCTTAAAATTATATTTATCTATTTAAAAATTTAATAGAACCTAGTAAGTAGGATACAACAGAATTGCCTGCTAAAAAATAGGTTAGCGTCCTTAAGCTTTTTTGATCATAAGATTTTCCTTGGATTAAATGATTTGATAGAAGTTTCACACGTGATATAAAGTATTTGATGGCAAAAAAATAGTTCCCCAGAATAATTATTTGTTGAAAGAAATTTAAAATTTTTAATTGAATGTGTCTGTGTTACATGGTAAAAATCTATAAACTCAAAAATGTGTTAAAATGATAAAGAGAAGCAGCATTGACTCCGGCAAAAGTCCAGTTGCTGTGGGTGATCAGCACTATCTGTAGTGCTCACTTGCACACACCTGTAGACATCACACATTTGTGTATTGGTGACTCTTTAAAGAAATTCCTACTGTTTGGAGAGGCAGGACGTATCATTTCAAAAGCAGAACAGAGCATGATAATAAAAACAATTATTTTAATGTATTTTACTTTGTCTTCTTTCAAAAATGTATTTTGGGAGAAATATATTGCTAATGATTTTGCTTATAAAACAGGCATACTAGCATCTAAAGAATACTGGGAACTTTTAAAATCTTTTGCTGATACCTGATTGTTCTTGGTCTCTAGCTCCCAGATGGCCGCATTATCAAAGTCGGGGGAGAGAGGTTTGAAGCACCGGAAGCTCTGTTTCAGCCTCACTTGATCAATGTCGAGGGAGTAGGTGTTGCTGAATTGCTTTTTAACACAATCCAGGCGGCTGACATTGATACCAGGTACTTTAGAAATGGTTGTTTCAAAGTAGCTTATCAGAAATAGATGGAATATAAATAGCTAGAGCGACCAAGTTGTCTGTTGTCTCACCCGAGTTTTTGATAGGATGACACTGGTTGTTGAATGACATATATCATTGTGTCACAGATGCGCGTTTAAACTTATTTTGAAATAGTTTAAACGTTGCAAGTTTCCAGAATAGAAGGGAGGACTCTGTACACTACCCAGTTTTCCATTTTTCTGATTTCAGCAATCTACGTGTTTGTGTGCTCTCCCTTTCTCTCTCTCCTATTCTCAAGTCATTTGAGAATAGGTTGAATATGTAAGTCCTCTTTACTCCTTAATGTTTACTTTGTGGTTCTTAGGAATGAGGCTGTTCTCTTATAGCGGCAGTGCAGTTACTGAGTTCAGGGGATTGATTGCTGATGCACTTTTATCTGCCACCCTCATTTCAGTTTCGTTCTTTGTCCCAGTAATGTCCTTTATACAGTTTTTCTTTTTTCTGGTAAAGGGTCAGAACTAAGAGCATACCTTGTATTTAGTTGTCATGTCTCTTAGTAACCTTTCATGTGTTGTAATTCCTCAGTCTTTCATGACATTGATATTTTTGCAGACTACAGCTTGGGTATGAATGTTTTCTCATGATTAAATTTAGATTGTGCCTTTTTGGCTGCAACACTACTTAAGTGATGTGTCCCTCTTAGGTTATCACATCCAGAAGTGATGTCAGTTTGCTCCTGTTTGGTGTTACTAGTGTTAAACTCTTAGTGAAGTTTCCTGTTTTCTCCATTGTATCAGTTCAGTTCAGTCGCTCAGTCGTATCTGACTCTTTGCGACCCCATGGACTGCAGCACACTAGGCCTCCCTGTCCATCACCAACTCCTGGAGTTTACTCAAACTCATGTCCATTGAGTTGGTGATGCCATACAACCATCTCATCCTCTGTCGTCCCCTTCTCCTCCCGCCATCAATCTTTGCCATATTCAGGGTCTTTTCAAGTGAGTAACTCTTTGCATCATGTGGCCAAAGTATTGGAGTTTCATCTTCAACGTCAGTCCTTTCAATGAACATTAAGGACTGATTTCCTTTAGGATGGACTGGTTGGATCTCCTTGCAGTCCAAGGACTTTCAAGAGTCTTCTCCAACACCACACTTCAAAAGTATCAATTCTTCGGTGCTCAGCTTTCTTCACAGTCCAACTCTCACATCCATACATGACTACTGGAAAAACCATAGCCTTGACTAGACGGACATTTTTGGCAAAGCAATGTCTCTGCCTTTTAATATGCTGTCTAGGTTGGTCATAACTTTTCTTCCAAGGAGCAAGCGTCTTTTCATTTCATGGCTGCAGTCACCATCTGCAGTGATTTTGGAGCCCCCCAAAATAAAGTCTGTCACTGTTTCCATTGTTTCGCCATCTATTTGCCATGAAGTGATGGGACCGGATGCCATGATCTTCGTTTTCTGAATGTTGAGCTTTAAGCCAACTATTTCACTCTCCTCTTTCACTTTCATCAAGAGGCTCTTTAGTTCTTCTTCACTTTCTGCCATAAAGGTAATATCATCTGCATATCTGAGGTTATTGATATTTCTCCTGGCAGTCTTGATTCCAGCTTGTGCTTCTTCCAGGCCAGCGTTTCTCATGATGTACTCTGCATAGAAGTTAAATAAGCAGGGTGACAGTATACAGCCTTGATGTACTCCTTTTCCTATTTGGAACCAGTCTGTTGTTCCATGTCCAGTTTTAACTGTTGCTTCCTGACCTGCCTACAGATTTCTCAGGAGGCAGGTCAGGTGGTCTGGTATTCCCATCTCTTTCAGAATTTTCTAGTTCATTGTGATCCACACAGTCAAAGGCTTTGGCATAGTCAATAAAGCAGAAATAGATGTTTTTCTGGAACTCGTGCTTTTTCGATGATCCAGCGGATGTTGGCTATTTGATCTGTGGTTCCTCTGCCTTTTCTAAAACCAGCTTGAACATCTGAAAGTTCACAGTTCACATATTGTTGAAGCCTGGCTTGGAGAATTTTGAACATTACTTTGCTAGCGTGTGAGATGAATGCAATTGTGTAGTAGTTTGAACATTCTTTGGCATTGCCTTTCTTTGGGATTGGAATGAAAACTGACCTTTTCCAGTCATGTGGCCATTGCTGAATTTTCCAAATTTGCTGGCATATTGAGTGCAGAACTTTCACAGCATCATCTTTTAGGATTTGAGATAGCTCAACTGGAATTCCATCAACCTCCACTAGCTTTGTTCATAGTGATGCTTCCTAAGGCCCACTTGACTTCACATTCCAGGATGTCTGTCTCTAGGTGAGTGATCACACCATGGTGTGATTATCTGGGTCATGAAGATCTTTTTTGTACAGTTTTTCTGTGTATTCTTGCCACCTCTTCTTAGTATCTTCTGCTTCTGTTAGGTCCGTACCATTTCTGTCCTTTATTGAGCCCATCTTTGCATGAAGTGTTCCCTTGGTATCTCATTTTCTTGAAGAGATCTCTAGTCTTTTCCATTCTATTATTTTCCTCTGTTTCTTTGCACTGGTCACTGAGGAAGGCGTTCTTATCTCTCCTTGCTATTCTTTGGAACTCTGCATTCAAATGGGTATATCTTTCCTTTTCTCTTTTGCATTTCTTTTTCTTGGGGATGGTCTTGCTCCCTGTCTTCTAAACAGTGTCATGAACCACCGTCCATAGTTCATCAGGCACCCTGTCTATCAGATCTAGTCCCTTAAATCTATTTCTTACTTCCACTGTATAATCGTTAGGGATTTGATTTAGGTCATACCTGAATGGTCTAGTGATTTTCCCTACTTTGTTCAATTTAAGTCTGAATTTGGTAGTAAGGAGTTCATGATCTGAACCACAGTCAACTCCTAGTCTTGTTTTTGCTGACTGTATAGAGCTTCTCCATCTTTGGCTGCAAAGAATATAATCAGTCTGATTTCTGTATTGACCATCTGGTGATGTCCATGTGTAGAGTATTCTCTTGTGTTGTTGGAAGAGGGTGTTTGCTATGACCAGTGCATTCTCTTGGCAGAACTCTATTAGCCTTTGCCCTGCTTCATTCTGTACTCCAAGTTCAAATTTGCCTGATACTCCAGGTGTTTCTTGACTTCCTACTTTTGTATTCCAGTCCCCTATAATGAAAAGGACATCTTTTTTGGGTGTTAATTGCAGAAGGTCTTGTAGGTCTTCATAGAACTGTTCAACTTCTTCAGCATTACTGGTCGGGGCATAGACTAGGATTACTGTGATATTAAATGGTTTGCCTTGGAAATGAAGTGATCCTTGTGTTGTTTTTGAGATTGCATCCAAGTACTGCATTTCAAACTGTCTTGTTGACTATGATGGGTACGCCATTTCTCCTATGGGATTCTTGCCAACAGTAGTAGATATAATGGTCATCTGAGTTAAATTCACCCATTCCAGTCCATTTTAGTTCCCTGATTCCTAAAATGTTGACATGCACTCTTGCCAACTCCTGTTTGATCACTTCCAGTTTCTCTTGATTCATGAACCTAACATTCCAGGTTCCTATCCAATATTGCTCTTTACAGCATTGGAACTTGCTTCCATCACCAGTCACATCCACAACTGGGTGTTGTTTTTGCTTTGTCTCTATCTCTTCATTCTTTCTGGAGTTATTTCTCCACTGATCTCCAGTAGCATATTGGGGACCTACCAACCTGGAGAGTTCATCTTTCAGTGTCCTGTCTTTTTGCCTTTTCATACTGTTCATGGGGTTCTCAAGGCAGGAATACTGAAGTGGTTTGCCACTTCCTTCTCCAGTGGACCACATTTTGTCAGAACCTTCCACCATGACCCATCTGTCTTGGGTGGCCCTACATGGCATGGCTCACAGTTTCATTGAGTTAGACAAGGCTGTGCTCCATGTGATTAGATTGGTTAGTTTTCTGTGATTGTGGTTTTCAATTTGTCTGCCCTCTGATGGAAAAGGATAAGAGGCTTATGAAAGCTTCCTGATGGGATAGACTGACTGAGGGGGATACTGCATCTTGTTCTGATGGGCGGGGCCATGCTCAGTAAATCTTTAATCCAATTTCCTGTTGTTGGGTGGAGCTCTATTCCCTCCCTGCTATTTACCTGAGCCAAACTATGGTGGAGGTAATGAAGATAATGCTGACCTCCCTCAAAAGATCTCATGCATATACTGCTACAGTCCGAGCCCCCAACCCTGCAGCAGGCCACCACCAACCCACGCCTTCGCTGGAGGCTCCTAGACACCCATAGGCAAGTCTCCTGTGGGGTCACTGTTCCTTTCTCCTGGGTCCTGGTGCACAAGATTCTGTTGAACCCTCCAAGAGTCTATTTCCCAGTCTTAACGTAAGTTCTGGCAGCTTTATAGTGGGGTTAATGGCGACCTCCTCCAAGAGGACTTATGCCATATCCACACCCAGAGGCCCTGTCCCTGTGGCAGACTACTGCTGATCCGTACCTGCACAGAAGATGCTCAAACACAGTTCTGTCTCAGTCTCTGTGAGGTCCCCGGGTCCTGTGCGCACAAGGTTTGAGCCCTCTGAGCGTCCTCTCCATTGTATAGGTTGTCTTTTTTTTTTTTTCCTGATTTATAAGTTATTTGTGGGAAAGTATTTTCAGTAGTGTCCAACTCTCTGCAACCCCATGGACTGTAGCCCGCCAAGCTCCTCTGTCCATGGAATTCTCTAGGCAAGAATACTGGCGTGGGTAGCCATCCTTTTCTCCAAGAGATCTTCCCAACCCAGTGAATGAACCTGAGTCTCTTGCATTGCAGGCAGATTCTTTACCGTCTGAGCCATCAGAGAAGCCCGAAAATACTTTTGAGACTGTGTAAATCTCCTATTCTTCATCAGTTTCTGACTTCCACCCCTTTTATCATCAACTGATGGTTTTTGCCTAAATCCATTTTTATTGTGATGGTTGCAAAAAGATGGATTTTCTAATTCTGTCATTCCTTCTCTATTTATTAGTTGGCATTCTCGCATAAGGAACTGCCTTTTCTTCTCCTTTGTTTTTGTTAATTTTCAGTATGGACTTGCGATTTTATTCAGTGGATTATAGTTTTTATCCCTGCCTTATTCCATTCTGGTGCTGAATTGTTCCTGGTTTGGCCTGTGAGAGCCCCTGCAGCAGGCCTCTGTGTGCTTTGTCGTTTAGTCCCTAAGCCATGTCAGACTTGCTGGGACTCCATGGACTGTAACCAGGCTCCTCTGTTGGTGGGATTCTCCAGGCAAGAACATTGGAGTGGGTTGTTGTTTCCTTCTCCAGGGGCTCTTCTTTGCACCCTCATCTCTTCTGAACATGTTCTATTTCATTCTGTTTTGTGGCACAGGATATTCCCAGCTCATCTTTAATTTTGGTTTCTGAAAAGGCTGTTAAAACTAAACAAAGAAAGCACACTCAGAAGTATTATTCTCCCCACCTGTTGTCTTTCACCTTAGTGCTACTCCCTCTATTTCTTATTTTCTTACACAAGAGGTAGCATCTTGTGAATACTCTTTTGAACTTTGTTTTTTTCTCTTAATATATCTTAAACAATCTTATACCACTTCCTATATGTTGTTGTTGTTCTTTTTTCCAGTGTGTACATATAATGGCTTCTTCAGTGAATCCTGGTTATCTAGGTAGGGTCCAGTATTTATGCTGACAGATAATGCTGCAATTAATAACCTTGTGCACACTGTATCTTTGTATTGTTGGGATGTATGTCCTGAAAAAATGCCTGAGCGGGGAATAGTTGGGTCAAAAGGCGAATGCGTGTGGTTTTGTTATTGCTCAATTCCCTTCTCTTTCCTACAGTCATGTCTGAGGACACTACAGCTGTTCACAGAGTTTGTCAGCATTTTACTTGCATGTCAGTCTAATGAATGAGAAATGATACATCAATGTAATTTTAATTTGCATTTCTCTTAAGATTGAAGTTGCATATAGTTTTCTGTGTGTTGTATGCTAAGTTGCTTCAGTTGTGTCCAACTCTTTGCAACCCTTTGGACTGGAGCCCCTCCGGCTCCTCTGTCCATGGGGATTCTCCAGGCAAAAATACTGGAGTGGGTTACCATGGCCTCCTCCGGGGGTCTTCCTAACATAGGGATTGAACCCAAGTCTTTTATGTCTCCGGCATTGGCAGGCGGGTTCTTTACCACTGGAGCCAACTGGAAAGCCTGATGGACCATTTTTATATCTTTTCTTGGTGAATTATCTGTTTGTGGCTTTTGCCTGTTATCTGTAAAATTTTTGTAATTTTTTTTTCCTCTCAATTTTTAAAGAAGTTCATTTTATTTGAGCTCTGTGATCCATTTGCAGATATTTTGTAATTTTTCATTTTTCTCTTCTGGTGTTTCTGGCCACATAAAATTTTGGTTTTATTTAGTTATATAAGAAGATTTATAATCTTTTATTGCAGCTTGAGTTTGTCACAGAAAGCTCTCCTCTTCACCCAAGTTGAGAAATTCACTCAGAAACATTTTACTAAGCAAGTGTTTGCTTACTTCTTTATTTAACCCTAATGAAATAACTGCCTAATTTTTGTGGGAGGGTGGGGAACAGGACAATAATGGTAATTAGTAAAAATAGCAATTGGCTTAGAACAAGCTGTAAATCTAATGGAAGATGATCAGAAGTCTAACTTAGACTTCATAATTATGATAAGTTCTCATAATGAGGATTGGGTAGATGCTTTTGTCCCTTGATGTAATGATCACTAATAGCAAGATTATATATAAAACTGCATACCTGTTGGTGGTGATTGAAGTTTTGGTGATGCTAAAGCACTGGAGTCAGGTCGGTTCCCTTTCCACGTTGCTAGCCTCGGAAAGTTGCAGCACTCAGATTTTGTTCTGCATGTTCAGTGTATTGAAAGCATACATGTAGATGTTCACGGGCATATACCACATGTAGCTGTACTTCAGCTGCTTAGTTTATGTTACATTCATGCATGCATCTGCGGTTAAATATAATACAAAACTTCTAGAAGCTAGAATTACAATAGCCTGAGCCCTTGAGAACCTGAAAGGAAGTAAAACCCGGAAGCGAGTTTGAATGAAGCCAAAATGGATACAACCTAGCTCCTGAGTTTTACTAAAAAAGCTCCTCCGACTCTCACTTAGATTATACTGTTAATACTTTTACTCCATCTGCACTTATTTTAGATTTGATTATCTGGTATCATGACCAACAGCATATTTAAGGAAGAAAGACAGGGCTGCTATTAGAAGCAAGCACATCAATCTAACCAAAAATAATAGCCAGCGGCCTCAAAGCAGAGGAACAAAAGGGAAAACTACAAAAGGCAAATGGAAAAATTCAAAAGCTAGAAGTGGAGTCATGGTGGAATATAGTTTATTTTAGTAGACAACCACATCTAAGTGGCTCCATGGAAGCACTGTTACAGCCCAGCCCAAATACCGCTCCTTTGTTATGTGAACTAGGCGTTATTGAAAGACTTAATTACATTCGCAAGAAAATGTGTTATGTGCTTTAGGAGTATTGTCATCAAAATGGTAATAGATATTTTATATATAGTTTGTTATCTGTTTATAGTAGTAATAGCAAGCATTCAGCCCTGCAGTTTACATGTTGAATTTTAGTTAATTCTCCCAGCAACCTGAGGCTAATGTAAAGAAAAGCAGCTCTTGAGATACTGTTTTCCTAATCTGAAACCCCTAATGAATACCTGTTGTGTTTTCCTAGATCTGAGTTCTATAAGCACATTGTGCTTTCTGGAGGGTCTACTATGTACCCTGGTCTGCCATCCCGGTTGGAACGAGAGCTTAAACAGCTTTACTTAGAACGAGTATTGAAGGGTGATGTGGAAAAACTTTCTGTAAGTATCAGTCAATACTCCAACTGTTAGCATACTGTTAAAACCCTGTAAAATAGCTTGTGAATCTTGACAACCACCAGAGGGAGCAAGAAGTCTTCCTAAACAAACGTCTGCTGCAGCCCAGTGCAGCCTTGAAGAGTAGAAGTAAGTGCTTCAAGATGAGCTTTGTCTCAGCGGTCCTAGTGCCAGCTCACCTTTCTACTCAGTGAACTGAGACGGCCGGGTCCAGTGACATCTGTTTCGGTTCATCTGGAACCAGTAGCCTGAAGAACCTGCTGTACTGTGGAGAAAGGCTGTTGGGTTTTGTTTTTTTTTTTTTACTATGTCATCAACATTCAGTGCTACTCTTGGACTGTTTCGTATTTCTGATTTAAAATTATTTTCTGGCTGTTTGTTGCATATGTCTTTTATCTCCCCAATCAGATAGTCTCCAGTTCTTTTGCATCCGTGTCAACAATCATAGCTCTTAAAACAGACTTTAAATGATAGTTGTTCATACATAGAGTGGAAAGAAGTTTTTAAACCAGGGTGTAACAGTTGATGGTTATTTGACATTGATTTTTCTCTACAAACCCTGGAATGTGTGAAGTACACTATCTATACATACTATGTGCTCAGCTAGGAGTCATCTAATTCTAAGTTAATCTCTGAGGTTCACATGTACACCCGTGGTGGATTCATGTCAATGTAAGGCAAAACCACTACAATATTGTAAAGTAATTAGCCTCCAGTTAAAATAAATAAATGTATATTTAAAAAAAGAAAAGCAGTATAAAGTAAAACATTTTAATTTTGTTTTAAAAAAAATCTCTGAGGTTCATCTCACCAACTTTGATCAGTTGTTTTAGATAATGAGATTACATCATACAGAGGGCTTTATGTATTGGAGACACTATATTAGGACTTCCCTGATGGCTCAGACGGTAAAGTGTCTGTCTACAATACATCTTTCATTTGTGACTGAAATTATTGAAATTAAATTCTGTATGGACTCATACATTAAACCGATTAAAAGACTTAAAGGAGGCATGTTGTTGAAGTACTTCACTTGTCTGTCTGATGTTATTGAGTTATACATATAATTTAAAATCAGTCTTAGATGATTATTCAGCAAATACTACTTGAACTCCTATGTGCCAAACACTTGTCTGGGCAAAACAGTGGTGAACAAAACAAAATCTCTGCTTTTACTATGAATAATACTTTGGTTAGTAATAAGCACTATGAGGAAAAGTCAGGTTAGGGGCTCGAAAGTGTGCTTCTTCAGGTAAGAGTGATTAGAGAAGGAGCCCAATGAGATAACTTTTGAACAAAGGCTGAAGGGAATGAGGAGCCTGACTCTGGGGGGAAGAATCTTCCAGGCAGTAACAGTCCTGAGTTACGGGGAGTGTGTAGGAGTGGCTGGAGCAGAGTAAGCACGGGAGGGGACTAGGAGGTGAGTGCAGAAAGGCAGTCAGGGGATTTCCCAGGCGATCCAGTAGTTAAGACTCCACACTTCTACTGCAGGGGGTATGGGTTTGATCCCTGGTGGGGGTACTAATCCCACATGCCACATGGTACAACCAAAAAAAGAGGAAGGTAGTCAGGATGCAAGTCTTGTTCAGCCATGGTAAAGATTTTGGCTTTCCTTCTATTGAGATAGAATGAGATAGAGTCTTGGGAGGATCTTGAGCAGAGAAAGTAGTATCTGATTTGTTTAAAGGATCATTAAGTCTGATGTGGCGAGTACTTGCTTGAGGAAAGGGAGGAAGAAAGGTGACCGTTGCAGGATGGGTTAGGAGGCTCTCAGAGGAGGGAGGAGCTGATAGATGTTTGTAAAACAAATGAGGAGGTGTGAAGTGGTGTCTTAGAGAGTGGAAGAGAGAAGAGAAATGTCATGGGGTTGCTGAGCATCTCTGAGGGGCTCAGTTGAGGTAAAGCTTAAAGTGGATGTTGAGTTTTTCTCACCCCGCGCTCAGTTACTTGAGGGCAGGGGAAGAGCAGAGAGTTGATCACTTGAAATGGGATTCTGCTGAGCAAGGCAGAGAAGGACAGTGTCACTGAGGATGGTGTCAGGACGTGGTGGAGAGAGTGCGCCCACGCGCCACCGAGCAGGTCTGAGGAGAATTCCTCCGCATGAGGCTCTGTAGACACCATGGGCCCAGAGAGTGGTGGCTGGAATGGCCCAGAAGGGCGAGTTTCTGAGGGTCTCTGGAATGGCAGTGGTGAGAAACTGCAGCCCGTTGCAACAGCTGCAGGGCAGCGGTGTCCTCAAGGGCCAGCCAGGTTTCCCCAGGAGCAGGGTGGCCAGAGCACAGCCCAGGCCAGACCTGGCTGTTTGACAAATGAAGTTTTTGGGAACATGGCCAAGCGGACTCCTTTGTCACCTAATATGTTACCTGTTGTCACACACTGTCTCTGGCTGCCTTTAGCTATTGCCAGAGTAGGTCCTGCAGAGCTTCAAGTATTTATCCTCTGATCCCTGTAGAAAAAGTTTGCAGACCCCTGCCTAAGAGTGAAAAAGTAATGAACAGTTAGAACGGTAGGTTAGCCTCAGAATTAATCAGTAAACAGGTGTTTTTCTATGTCATATATTATGACAGATCCTACAGTTCATGTATGTGACATAAAGACAGTTAAGATGACGTAGCTATTTTGAGTCTTTTTGCACGATTTGTGACTTTGTAAATAAAACTGCTACTTCATTTTAAGGTTTCTCTTGCATGTGTTGACTTACCATACAGAAGGTCTCTCCTTGTTAGACAGCTAAGAGTGGCTACAGAGTGTAAAGCTTTTCCTGCTTGTCTTTAATTTTGTTTATTGTGTTCATTTTTTCCAACATCCTCATAATTTATCTTGACCATATTTGGCCTTGTTTATTCAAACATTTGTTTGAATTTGAGACAATAGAAAATGAGCTTTGCTTATAAGAACTTAAATCTTTGTTGCCTGGGACTACGATCATAAGAGCATAAGACCTTGAAGAAAGTAGAAGTCCTCTTATCCCAACTCTTCACTTGTTAGCTGGCTGGATGATTTGCCCATCAGTGGAACACCTGTCACAGCCAGGACTCCAGTACTTGGGCTTTTAGTAGGGTGACCGTGGAATTCATTGTTCGTATCAAGATGCTTTTGAGAGTGACAAGGGGTGCAGTTAACACTGGGGCCACGGGTGTAGGTAGGGAGTGTTCTAAACACACTGGGATGGATTTGCAATCTCCTGACTGTGCGTGGGGCAAGTTACACAAGGTCTCTCTCTCCTTCACATGTATACATCACAGGACCTTTGTGAGAATTTAAGAAAAAGTCATTTTCATAAGATAGAAAACACCATGCACGTGTGACATTTTACTGTCTCCTCTTTCTCCTGTAGAAATTCAAGATCCGCATTGAAGACCCGCCCCGCAGGAAGCACATGGTTTTCCTGGGAGGTGCAGTTCTAGCGGACATCATGAAGGACAAAGACAACTTCTGGATGACCCGACAGGAATACCAAGAAAAGGGTGTTCGTGTGCTGGAGAAACTCGGGGTGACGGTTCGATAAACTGTGAAGCTGGTTCCCATCACGCCCTAATGTGCTTTCTTTTTTTCCATTACTGCCAGTCTTTGAACTCATTCAACTCCAGGACCTGGAAGAGGCCTGTCTGCCTGTGCCCCTTGACTGGAAAGGTCAGGTTTTATTCTGGTGTCTTGCGGAAGTTGTGTTAAGTTTGTGTTCATGTGGGTAAATCTGACTGTTTAATTCTACCACTTCCCTGCGAACACAGGGAGAGGGCAAGGGTCCTGTCTGCTGCTTTGTTTCTTCTAAGTAGGCATTTAGATCATTCCTGTAGGCTTCCTATTTTCACTTTACTGCTCTAATGCTGCTAGTTTTAGTCTTTAGCACACTAGGTGGTATGCCTTTATTAGCATAAGAAAAAACTTAACAGGAGCTTTTACGTATTACTGGGGTCAGGACTGGGTGGGCGGCTGCTGAGCCCTTTGTGGAGTTTCCTCTGTAGTGTGGTGCTTTCTACAGTTACTGCTGCAGCTTTAAGTACCTTAAAACTTCTGGTGTTAACATTTTAGGGAAATGGTAGGCTCAGAACTAAACTGTTTGGGTGGGATTTTGCGTGGAGGACAGGGGTAGACTTTTGATATTCATTTTTTGATTTTTGAGCTTTTCTGCTCTAGGGTACGGGCGATGAACTTTATTTACAATACTTTGATTTGGCAGGTTTTCTTCTACTTTTGGTCTGCCTGGAACTGTTTCCATATGATGTAAAAAGCAGGTGTAGTGTCCCATTATTATGTGGTTTGGGGATTTTTTATTTGTTTTTTAAAATTAACCATGTCAGCTGGGATTAGACTCCCTAGAATCTATCAGTGGAAAAGTAACATTGAAAAAATGCTTTTGGAAATTCAAATTTCAGACAAAAAGTGCTTAAGAGCTGGTATTTTTTCTAAGTACTTCTATTTATACCAGAAGCATTAAAGTAACCCAGTGCCAAGTACCATTCTTGAAAAATTCTTTTATATAACCGACCAGTGCTTATTTAATAAAAACAAGTAGATACATATAAATAATTACTGGCAGTAGGTTATAATTATTGGGTTAAAAATAACATTGAAATATGGGACTTTCTGCCAGTTGGGTAATTTTCACTGATTTTCTTTTGTTGTTGGTATGTTTCGATTTAAAACCTGAAAGTGGAGTAAAATATGACTATTTAAAATGTTGGCTCCCCAAAAATCAAGATTTAAATATGTACTTGTACTGAAAAAACTAATCATAACTACTAAATCTTAGCCATCTTAGGCTTGAAAGAAAAGTTGGTATTTTGTAAATGTTTGCAGACTTTCCTGTCAGAAAATCATATTTATGAATCCTGTCGGTATTGCTTGGTCTCTGAAAAAAAATATCAAATAGTACCCAGACTTGAATTCCTTCTAAATTGAAAAATAAAGTAATAAGAGATTGTATCACTTCTGTTAATATTATGTATTTTTTTGTCTCTTTTACCTCAATTTGAACAAATAAAAGAAGTTTGCCTGCATGCTGGACATGCTTCAGTACACGTGAATAAGCCTGTGAATGTCTGTAAGATTTCAGTGACGTGGGTGTCAGAGTTACGCTGAAATTCTAAAATGTTCCTAAATTATGTACTTACCAATCCCCCTAGACTTTTGAAAACTGAGTTGTTAAAGGACATCAATGCAGAACTAGTATCTACCAGTTGTTTATTTCAGGTAAATGGATTGACTCCTGACCTTTGATCATGATTTTAAAATACGGAGATAGAAAACAACAAAGAATGGAATAGACTCTTAAATAAAACAATGAAGACATTTGTCCCTTGAATGTAGAATTTGGTTTTAATTTTGTAATTTTGCTATCAAACATGACCGTTAAAATATTAATATATAGAGAGTGTAATTTTTTAATTACATTTTTAAATTTTCCTATTCTAAGGTGAAATAATGCATTTAGTATAGTGATTTGGGGGTGGGGTAGGGAAATATCATTAATTGGAGTTGTCAGGTATGAGCCCTTCAGAAATGAAAGTGTTTTCTGTTTTAAAAGAGATGTGATTTATAGCTCTTGAAAACCATTGTCACTTAAATTCCCAATGATGTTTAAAATTCTTTTCTTTTAAAATCAGAATTGCCAATGCCTTGACCATTGAGAAGGGTTTCTTAGAAATAAGTCCTACATTAGAACTCTTTTCCTTAATATGGTATTGGATGTTAACTTTTACACAGTTCTGAGCACTGTCAACAATATCTGGAAAGTATTTTGAGAGATCAATGGAAAGTCAAACATCCTGATTTTAACATAAATACACTTCTTTTTGATTGAGGGAAAAAAATCAGATTTTTCAAAGTACATTTGAATTTTGTCTTTGTTTTTCCTCTCGATAGTATTTCTCTTTGGTTTCATTTTCTTATTTTTATTCATATTTTCATTTTTGCTAACACAGGACGGATTGACAACTTTATGCTAGTTGTTAGGCCAAGTTCAGTTCACTGTCAAATTATTTGACAAAAAAGAACTTACCTTTTGGTATGTTCTTAATTTCTGAAATGATTTTAAATGCATAAGAAAAAAATAGAATAAGAGCAAGTCACAGCTAAAGCTCCATTAGAGACATTTTTCCCTCTAGGAGACTGTTTTGTCTCCTGGAAGATTTAAGGAGGCTTTGTCAGTGTTAGAAATGCTTGAGAGACCTATATGAACATGCCTCTTCTCAAGGACATTTTAGCTCACCTCTGCAGACTTTTAGGCATGTTGTTTTTAAGAAAACAGCTAAAGACAGATGAAAATGTATTAAGCCAACCCTTTCTTACTTTTATACCAGCCTTTGAGGAGTAGATGCAGGTATTTTTGTTTCTCCTTCTCCATGAACTTGAATGCTAGAACCTCATGGCTCCCCTTCACTGCCAGAATTCCCAGGACATCCTCTGGTGTCTCATATGCAGTCTCTTCCTGGTCACCTAAATTGTCATGTGACCGCTCTCTCCGTGTTTCAGAGGAAGAAAATCTCAGGCCCTGTATTAGGTGTCATAGTGGATACAATGAATGTCTTGGTGCTCTTCACAGTTTTTTTCCACCCACAAACTTTAACCGCAAACTGTGTACAATTGACTGTGGTGATTACTGCTAATTTTAGAACCTTTAAGGAGGGTACCCAACTAAAAGTGAACGAGAAACTCAAGGATTGATTTTATCTCAATATTTAACATGCTGTCTAACCTTGGACTTGTCCAACCACCCACAGTACCTGGGGTATTTGTAGGATCACTTTTTTCCTCCAGTTAAAATTTCTTGAACTATTAGAAGATTGAAAATGCTACATCCAAGGTAAGTGGAGGAGGTGGGAGAAGGACCTGGGAAAGTGTTAAGTACTTCAGTTCAGTTCAGTCGCTCAGTCGTGTCCGACTCTTGGCAACCCCATGAATCGCAGCACGCCAGGCCTCCCTGTCCATCACCATCTCCCGGAGTTCACTCAAACTCACGTCCATCGAGTTGGTGATGCCATCCAGCCATCTCATCCTCTGTCGTCCCCTTTTCCTCCTGCCCCCAATCCCTCCCAGCATCAGAGTCTTTTGCAGTGAGTCAACTCTTTGCATGAGGTGGCCAAAGTACTGGAGTTGCAGGTTTTAGCATCATTCCTTCCAAAGAACACCCAGGGCTGATCTCCTTTAGAATGGACTGGTTGGATCTCCTTGCAGTCCAAGGGACTCTCAAGAGTCTTCTCCAACACCACAGTTTAAAAGCATCAATTCTTTGGTGCTCAGTTTTCTTCACAGTCCAACTCTCGCATCCATACGTGACCACTGGAAAAACCATAGCCTTGACTAGATGGACCTTTGTTGGCAAAGTAATGTCTGTGCTTTTCAATATGCTATCTAGGTTGTAAAGGCCAAATTACAGGCTTTTTAACCCCACCATATTGCAGTAACTTTAGCTATAGAATGAAAGTAGAATTGGGATGTAAATAAGGCAGTTCTCAGCATCAGCAGGGAATTGGTTCCAGGACACTACCCACGTTGTCCCCCCAAGGCCGCCAGAGCCCCTTATATAAAACAGCATGGTATTTATGTGTAACCTACGTACATCCTCCTGTGTTCTGTAAATCATTCCTAGATTTTGTCTGATAATATAATGTGAAGGCTGTGTAAACAGTTGCTAGGGCATGCAGCAAACTCAAGTTTTGCTTGTTGGATTTTTCTGGAATTTTTTTTCCTGAATATTTTCAATCTGCAGTTGATTGAATCCTCAAATGTGGAACCCGTTTTTTAGAGGGCCAAATGTAAGTTCCAGTGATTTTTTTTCACATTAAACTTAACATTTTAAAAGCATCCTTAAGCATCTTGCTCTTCGTTGGTTAAATAACATACAAAGTTAAGTTAAAAGAAGGTATTATATTTTCGTTTAAATCATCTTCACTGTAGCAATGACAAAAAAATAAATCTTATACCTACTGTATCTCAATTTTTGTTATGTGCAGATGTAAAATATTTTAACTGGCTAAATTAAAGTGTTAGTCACTCAATCCGACTCTGTGACCTGTGGACTGTAGCCTGTGAGGCTCCTCTGTCTATGAAATTCTCAAGGCAAGAGTACAGGAGTGCCATTCAGAAATCTTCCTGACCCAGGGATCAAACCCTGGTCTGCATTACAGGCAGATTCTTTACCATCTGAGCCACTAGGGAAGCCCCATCTAACTGTAGAGGGAATCCAAATCCTCTTTCTTTTCCCTTGGGCAGAACAGAGTTCCTGGCCTGTCTTTCTCATACCTACACTCAACTCCTAACCCACTAGAGGAAAAGGGAAAGACTGGAAAGGACTCTGCAAATAATTTCCCTTGAAATAGATGGATTAGAGTACTTTAACAAGGCTTGCATGAACTAGAAAGGTTTGGGATGTGCAGAAACCAGTCACAAGGATAAGGCACAGTTTTCAAGGCTAAGGTAGACCCCTGAGAACACTGCTGTTTGCCATTAATATCAAGTTGAGCTTTTACCTGTTGAATGCTTTTTTTGTTGTTTAAGATGAGTAAAAAGGAAACTAGTCAGCTGCTTTGTACTTCCTTGAACAGAGGTTTGAAACAGGGCCCCAACTCTCAAGAGTAAGAACTCCATGCATAAAAAAGTAATCACAAATATTCAAATGTAAAGGTATTAATACGAACTAAAGGTTGACATTTTAATTTGATCTTTTTTGTTAAATGAGTACCTTGATGTACAGGGGTTGTTGGAATTTTTATTATAGGTTTATCCTGCACAAGAAAATTTCCTGTCTATGGGAAATAAAATCGAAGGATTTCCTGAGTGAGAATTAGTTCTATTAACTTTTATGTTTTCATATTTCATGCCATCTTAGTGTTTGAAGTGTAAGAAATTTGGGCCTTCATTTGTAGCTATGGGGCTATCATATGATATCACTTATATGTAGAATCTTTTAAAAAAGATACAAGTGATTTACAAAACAGACTCACAGACTCTGAGGACAACTTAGGGTTACAGGGGATGGGGGGAAGTGGGAGGAGGCAGGATAGATTGAGAATTTGAGATTGACAAGTACATACTGCTATGTTTAAAATAGATAACCAGCGAAGAACTACTGGATTGCACAGGGACGGCTGCTCAATATTCTGTTTTAATCTAAATGGGAAAGGAATTTGAAATAGATAAGCTGTATATGTGTAACTGAATTGCTTTATTGTATGTCTGAAACTAATACAACATTGTTAATCAATTATACTCCAATATAAAATAAAAATTAAAAAAAATTTTGGGCCTTAACTGAGGTTCAAATATTGAAAATAAGTTGATAATACACATTTGACCCCTTAATATGAAATCTTCGATATACCTCCAAATGTGTGTGTGCTTGTATATATTTTTTTAGATCTATCTACATGTGAAAGCATCTGGCATTAGTTAAATCTAATGACTATTACAAGAAATATAGGTTTAGAACCTAAAACTATTGTCTAGGTACAATTCAGAAGATTTTAACCAGTTAGGGAAGCTGTTTTGCTTGTTTTTACCTAGCAGCTCAGGTGGAATTTAATGTTTAAGTGTCCTGTAGAAAATGAAGTAGCTAGGGTGTATTTACCTAAAATTTTTAAATATTCAAATTATTTGCCCCTCCATATCTTTCTGAAGTCAGAATCACATAGAGTATTTAAAAGTGCAGGTTTCTGGGCCCCACTCTGACATACTAAATTTGACTCTGGGATTTAAGTATTTGCTTGTTTCCCAGCTATGCTGGTGGTTCTGAGCCCTGCCAAAGCTCTCGCTACCCTGCTGTAGGATATTAACAGGATATTTAACTCCCCGGGGCCCACACCTGCATGCCCTTGTCCTCCTCTTCTGAAAAATTCTAGCGCTTTCCACAGACAGGTTCAGAAGTGAACAAGCCCTGGAAGCCAACTGCCCTCCACCCCACTGCCCCAAACATATCCTCAGTTTAGGTGGTGATAATATGTTTTGCTCAAAATGCAAATACTTCTGGGCTGGTTAAAGCACATTTACACATTTGTGAGAGCTAAAAGGGAGTCCAGTAACTCAAACAGATGCCTAATGAAGATTAGCAGCTCTTTGTGATTTAAGTGGAGGGAAGGTCTGTAAGTTTGGCCTGAGTCTATTGGGGAAAGCAGGCAGTCTTCTAAGAAGAAGTCACGAGGGCAAGCTTGCTTTCCTGGGGCCTAGGTAGACAGATGCGACTTGGGTGCTGGAAGTGGTCAAATATCCAGTGCTTATTCCAAAATTACTGTTTTTATAGATGGTTTCTCCTTGGCTTCTGACTTGCGTGGTTCCCAGCTCCCTGAACTCAAGTTAGTACAGCAGCTCTATGGATTGAAATGATTTGTAGTCCAGTCAAGGAGCCCACCTACCACAGACTTAGTTTTACTCTAAAGAAGAAATCTGTTTCAAGTTCCATGCAACTAACATACAAAGGAAGGTGGAGGCAATGTGGAGACCAGCTACACAGTCCCTATAATTCTCCAGGCCAGAATACTGGAGTGGGGAGCCTATCCCTTCTCCAGAGGATCTTCCCAACCCAGGAATCAAACCGGGGTCTCCTGCATTGCAGGCCGATTCTTCACCACCTGAGCTACCCAGGGAAGCCCTATATATAGTTGTTGCGGGTTTTGATTTTCTTTTCAAATGTAAGCTCAGTTCATTACATAATTAGGAAGTTTGTGAAATTTTAATATGTTAATTGACAACTACTAGAGGGAGAAACAAAAACTTACTCTTGCATTTGCTGTTTTTGGTGAGAACAGTTTTAGCCAGAGATTTGAATGGAGAGGAGACAGGAGGCCATGTAGCTACTCTGTATCAGAATTAAGTAACCAGCTGCAGGTGAGTACCATGCACCAGAGAAACAAGCAACCAGCTGTAGGTGAGCGGGTGGTTAGTTTTAAGCGCAGGAACGGTCTTAGGAGTTTGGTGGACCCTCTGGGTGAATAGGAAGTGACTTATCTTCTGAACCTAATTCTTACATAGCCCATATTGGTAAGTTTTAGCCTTTTCTGTGGATGGAGAGTGTGTGGTTGATGCTGGATGCATTTTCTTGTTTGCCTGCATATCTCATTCCTACTGTTTTCACCATGATAGGTTCTCTTAAATTTTCCATTTCACCCAAGAGCATACAGCAAGTATTGTTCAACCTTTTAAGCACCATGTCTGATAGTACAGTTAGCTAAAAATGCATAGCAGATGTTTAGAAGCCTTGTTTGTTCTCAGTGTTGGCCCAAAGGTTGTCCAAAAGTGGAAGTGTTTGTTTATAAATGTCCAATAGTTATTTTAATGACTGCTATCACTATATTTTCTTGGGACGTAAAAACTGATTGCAAAATTACAAGGTTCCCCAAAGCAGAGTGCTTGCTGTTCACAATGTGGATATGCTATTTGCCTTTTCTTGAACACAAGTGGAGGCGGTGCTTGGAAAACAGTCTTATGACTTTATGCTGCCATTCTTTTAAAATGATGTGACAATTTCATGGTTGTCTTTTTTTAAAAGTTTTGAATAAGTCTATTCTCAGAAAAGAGTTGGCTGAAAATTATCTTTCTTTTCCATTTTATATATGTAGCATCCTTAGGCCTTTAACATGTTTCTGTTCATCCCATTCAAAAGAAGCCAAGATTTGTAGTGTCAGCCAGTGGAACTCTGCAAGGTCTTTTAAAAAAAATAAAGTCTTCTTTGAGCATTCTAAAGGAAAGTTCTGTTTTGTTGCATTTGTGGGTCTTTTGAACAAATATATGACAGGAAAGATTTATGTAATGAAATTCCCATGTGTTTAGAGTCTATAGAAGCTTAGATTTATGGCCCTCCCTCCCCCATGTCTGCCATCAAATCATTGAGACCGGAAAACTTTTGAATACGGTCCCCATCACAAAAAAACCTTTGCTGTTCCCACATGCTATGAAGTGACACCTTAAACTCTTAGAACTCAAGCTTTGTTAACTGCCAAACGAAACTAAGTGCTGCTTCACTAGCTGATTTTTTTCAAAAGCTGGGGCCTTTCCCCACTCAATTTTAGTACAGTAATTACTTCCAAGAATATATCCTGTTTTCTTCAGGCTCGCAGCTTGTCTGCTGGAACAATTAGTTGTGAAGCAGACAGAGAAAGAGTTACATCTGCAAAAGGTAGGACAGGGTTAGGAGACGAAGAGGAGATAAGCCCCTCGTTTGTTTGTTTGTTTGCAAAACCAATACAATATTGTAAAGTTAAAAAAAAGCCCCTCATTGTAACTTACAGCCGCCCACCCTGCAAGGAGAGGGCTGGCCAAGAACATCGATGCTGATTTACGAGGAGAAATGAGGACACCTTTTACCCCAGATCTGGATTTGTGACAGTGTCGGTGTACAATGATTCCATTCAGACCAAGACAGAATTCCAAGTCTCCGAGGTGTTCCCTTCCCCACACCTCCACTCTTCCTCTCCTAGCCTTTCTGGCGACATTCAGGCTGGTGCTTCTCAAACTTTTGGGTGCCTGAGAACCTCTTGGGGAGCTAATGATGGCACAGATACCTGGCCCTCTTTCCAGAAACTGAGGTGACCCTCTCCAGAAGGGAACATTTGCTCTGAATCATAAACCTGGGAAGTTTTGTTCAGAATTAAGCTACACCCTCAATGATAAAAATCTGGGCATTTTTCCTCCAAAAGCTTTCATTTAATCGAGAGTTTTCTAACAGAATGAAGATAAGGGCTGTCCAGTCTAGAACTTCGCCAACAGGGACTCTTGGATTCCTGATTAATCTCTGTCTTTCTCCTCTCCCTACTATATGCCTTGAGAAACCTGGCTTCCTTTATTATTATATCTTAATTTTACTTACAAAGGAAAGCGTTGCCAGTCTCATCTGTTTCAAATGCCATTTCTTTGAAATCCCTTTTGGAAAAGGATCATGGTTTGCGGCCTTTCAGAGAACAAGAATACATCTTTAAAATTTTGGGGCCACTGGGCAGTATGCAGGATTTTAGTTCCCCTACCAGGGACCATTGAACCTCTGCCCCCTGCATTGGAAGCATGGAGTCTTAGCCACTGGACCACCAGGGAAGTCTCTAAGACCACCAGGGAAGTCTCTAAGAATGTATCTTACCTAAGTGTCCTTTGAACTTTTAAAGTTCTTTGGCTTTCTGTAAACTGAGCCAACAGGGGTCTTCAGGCCCTACATTCATTAATGGAGTCACACAGCAAGCATTAGCAACAAGGATGAAGTGGCGACACAAACCTGTAATGGTCATCACCCATCACCCTTTCCTCAGCGCACACTAGGATCCAGGTGCGGTCCCTCAGGCACTTTACTAGCATTCTCTTGTAATTTAAGTCAGATTTATTACCTTCACTTTGCAGATAGGAAAACACATAACAGATACAGTCACCGGAACAGGAGCTCAGAGCTAAGAAACGCAAGCATCTCTGACTGCACGACCTTGGCTTCAACGCCACCTTGCAGCAGTTCCGCGTGATGGTCATCAAGTCAGTCTGTCTCTCCAAGCCTTGATGACCCCACCCCTCGGGGACCTTGGGAAAAAGCACTTGTCTCTTGTGTGCCTTTATTTAACCCAGGCCGATGAGTAAAGTGCCCCAGCCCGGACGGAGTGGTTGACATCCCAAGTGCCATTTAAAAAGCGCTTTGATATGAAGTGCTCCGTAAGAACTTGTTCTTCTGTTTATAGCAAACCATTCCCATGAAGAAAATTAAGTGGAGACTGGGAGTGAACAAGTGAGTGAGCGGTCGGCTGGGCAAAGGCATTTAGATCCGAAGGGGCTTGTCACACACACTTTGAGGACTTATCAAGCTCAAACTTTTTTGTGGGGCGTGGGTAGGGGGGAGTCATTGCCTAGCAGGTGTTCATTCTGCCCCTGAATTTAGATCAGAACTTGACAAATTCATCCATGGAGTTTTCAAAATCTCCACTCCCAACAGGAAGGCAAGAAATGGAAAGAATGTCAGTCATGATTAGCAGTGGCCCCTGGAATCCAAATGGCCCTTGCAAAGAACACTTGGGGAGGGGAAACATTTGAATCACTTAAATCTGCTGAGAACTTGCCCTGTGTGGAATGCTCGGGAGCGTGGCGAGTGCATGAGCAAGCTCTCAGAGTGACTGTCATCCATGGGGGAATGACCTAATGGGAGGCCAGCCGTCTGTGGAGGCTAAACCGTAGAAGAGATGTTGCCTTCTGGAGACCGTGACTCTGCTCCCATTCAGGGCTGCTGTGTGTCACTTAAATTCGATTGCTCCCTGCATTCAAGGATGTCTCCCAGAGATCCCTGCAGTGCTGTTTAAGATGGCCATTACTGTTTTCAACCCCCTTTGGCCAGGAGCAGAGGGAGGAGTCTGGCTCTTGGTCTCCCTCCTGCTGCAGGAAGACTGCAGGAGGACGTGATTAGTGGTTAGCCTATCTCTAAAAGCCCTGGGGAGCCAGGGGTAGGAAGGAAGGAAGGAAGTTGTGTAGGATAAACAAAACAAAGCAAAACCAAAAAAAGCTGCAGGCAGAGTATTTCAGATGTGCAAGGATCTGTAATTCACATACTCATGGGACAGTTGAGGGTTAGGACCTGGGTTAAATGTTTTCATATGAAATGGAAATACCAGGAAAAAAGCAATGGAGAGGGTGGAGGGCCTGGCTTGGTTTAAAGAGGTCCTGGAAACAGATTCCTCTTATGCTTCTGAATCTTTAGAAGCATCAAGTCCTATACAAAAATTGTTTAAAAGTCTATCTAGCAGGTTTCACCACAAGGCCGTGTATATTGCTGGTCTGCCTTCAGTTTTCCATGACAGGATGAAATATACATTATTTGATTTAGTTGAAAATAACTGATCACTTTTTTAAAAAACTATGGTTTAAAAGAAGTGAATATATGAATAAAAAGTATGAAATGATCTCTCAAGTGCTCATCAAAACCCATTCCAAATGAAGGAGTCTCCAGCAGAAACTATTTTAGAGGAAGGGGACTGTTGCCTGGTGACCTTCACAATTCAGTACTTTTCTAATCAAAGATTCTTTAGGATTAATGCTGTGGGCAGCACCTCAGAGTTGCGGTTTTTTCAACATCTTAATGTCGAAAGATTTGGATAGAACCAAATAAACACCTTTAAAAAGTAGGAGTGGTGGGCATTTTAATAGGCTACTAAATTATCTCAATATAAAGGGTGCCAAGGATTATTAAGCCAAATGGAATGTTGCAATCGCAAGTATCAGCCTAGTGCAGCTGTTCTGGTGAGAGGCTTGAGGGCCAGCTCGCATGGGAGCCAAAGCTTTTGCAAGTTTTGTACATGTATAAGTGTTGAATTAATTTGAAGATCTGTCAAGTTGAACTTGATAGTGAACCAAAACAAGAAAACAACCAAAATCAACTCATGACAATGTTTGTTTCTGTTTGTGCAATATAAGCACATTTGAAAGTTCCTATGTACTGACTTTGTAGGAAACATCGTTTTTTCCTCACTGGATAGCATTCTTTTACCCTGTGTTAGTTACAGTCATTTAATCGTAAAGTTTGCATGTAAGTCTCATTGTTGAAAACCCTCGAGCAGCATCTGCTAAATCAGACAGTGGAGGACATGAAGAAACTTCCCAAGGCATTCAAGAGAACTTGAAAGGAACTACATGTCTGCAGGTGTCATCCTTTCTTCCCTTTTTAAGTAGCCCTCAAAACAGGTCTGAAGCCAGTGACATTTAAATTCACTTGTATTTGCATGAAAGTCGCTGAGTTTTGAATTGGAAGAAGTCAAGTGTTCTGCAAGGGCTCTAACCTAGGTGAGAGACAGCCTAGGGAATTTCCCTAAGAGTATTTGGTGAAACCCAAGTCCCCACAAGATACCTTACGGCCCAGGTGTTCTGTGTGGTCCAGCGAGTTAGGGCATCACTGGCTGAGCCTCCCTTGCAGCATATTAGAGTCTCAGGGAAGTCTAACAGGAAGGAAATGGGGGTGGACTTTTATCTACCCAGTGCCAAGTACCTCTCATAATCATTGCCTCCCTCTCACCTCCTGTCTCATTAATACAATGCAAAGCGCATTCTGGAAAACCCTGGTCATGGCCAGTAGCACAGATACAGTAGCAATAGTTCAGTCACTCAGTCGTGTCCTGCTCTTTGTGACCCCAAGGACTATGGCCTGCCGGGCTCCTCTGTCCATGAAATTCTCCAGGCAAGAATACTGGAGTGGGTTGCCATTTCCTTCTCCAAAGGCTCTTCCTGACCCAAAGCTCAAACCTGTGTCTCCTGCATTGCAGGCAGATTCTTTATCGACTGAGCCACCAGGGAAGCAGCACAGACACAGTAGTTGTGGCCAAATCCCACATTTCTGGGCCCCTTCTCATCTGGAAGCAACAGATTTCCAGGTGCTTGAAACAGTTATTGCTTCCAGTCTCCTCAAAAAGTTCACTTTAGAACTAAGATTTGAGGAGTTTCCAGATTTTATTGTTCATATTCAAAATAAGCCTTGGAATGCCAGAACAAGAGAGAGAAGGCAGTGACTGCAAAAGCAAGCACAGTAGACAAGAGCGCGTGAAGAAAGCCTAGCAGCTGGGCATTTTTCCTGGGTGGACTGTTGCCTCTTTGGTGCTGTATTCGGGAATGGTCATGATGCTTTTGGCCACCAAGCATCTTTGGAACTCTCTTCCCATGTTTAGTGGCTTTTCTACATTGTAAGTGCTGCCTCCTTGAGACAGAGGTCACTAATGCCTCCCAGCCTTTCTTGCAGGGAGGGTCTGTCTATCAGACACTCCTTCTTAGTAAGCAGACCCCAGAGGAATAGTTTTTTGCCCAGGGGGTTGGATGCAACAGGACTGCACCAGAGCAACTCAAGGCATCTGGTCATAGATGTGGGCAGCAGAGGCTGTGTCTGGAAGGGGAGGTGGCAGGTGTCCCCTTAGTAATTGAGAGAGCTCCCAAGTATCCCTTAGTAATGTTTTCTGCTTAAACCATCCAGGGCAGGTTACCTTGTTTGCAGTTAAGACCCTAACTAATATACGTATATACAGGCGTGCTCAGTTGTTCAGTCATGTCTGACTCTTTGTGACCCCAGGGACTGTAGCCCACCAGGCTCCTCTGTCCATGGAATTTTCCAAGCAAAGGATACTGGAGTGGGTTGCCATTTCCTCCTCCAGGGAGTCTTCTGGACCCAGGGATTGAACCCACGTCTCCTGCATTGGCAGGTGGATTCCTTACCACTGAGCCACTTGAGAAGCCCATCGTATAGGTACTCCATGCCCCAAATGGCCAGGATGCAATTCTTTTTTTTAAATTTTATTTATTTATGTGGCTGCTCTGGGTCTTAGTTGTAGCATGTGGGATCTAGCTCCCTGACCAGGGATTGAACCTGGGCCCCCTGCACTGAGAGCTCAGAGTCTTAGCCACTGGACCACCAGGGAAGTCCCCAGGATGCAATTCTGTCTTATACTTTGCACTGAAGGACATGGAGGTATTTCCGAAACATTTAGTTCAGTAGGATAGAATGTGTTTATTCTTTCAAATGTCCGATACAAGAGCTCTGTGTACCATGCAGAGTAGAGGCTGGCTCAGAATTTGTCAAACTAAAGATGGCTTTCTATTTCAAGTGAGAGGCTCCACTCAGTCCTCCTCCATCTGGTAGAGTGAGCATCCGACTTAAGATTCTCATAGGAATGGAAGGTCAGAAGGAGAGCAGAGCGTGTACTCAGCTACGTCCTGCTGAGTTTGTTTTTTTCACCCTAGTAATACGGTGAGAGTAATAAAATCCCAAATAAATTTCCAGGAAATGTGGAGGAATTTATAAATGAACGTAAAGTAAGACAAGTTCATAGTAGGGCTTTCCCCCTTTCCTAGAAAAGCTGTGAGTTGAATGAGGAGGCAGATGGTGAAGGATCAGAATTTTATTTGTGTCACTTCTGAAATCAAGCAGAAGTATTCATAACTAAGAATGCCACACTGCAAAATATTTTCCTTGATGTCAGGGGACTGTAGAATTATTTAATCAAATAAAACCAAAGATTCAAAATTTGTTCTGTACTATATAGGCTTAGCTTTGTTGTTCAGTCACTAAGTTGTCTTAACTCTTTGTGACCCCCATGGACTGTAGACACCAGGCTCCTCTGTCCTCTATTTCTGGGGAGTTTGCTAAAATTCATGTCCTTTGAGTGCTATCTAGCCATCTCATCCTCTGCCGCTTCCTTCTCCTTTTGTCTTCAATCTTTCCCAGCATCAGGGTCTTTTCCAATGCGTCAGCTCTTCACATCAGGTGGCCAAAGTCTTGGAGCTTCCGCATCAGTCCTTCCTTGAATATTCAGGGTTGATTTCCTTTAGGATTGACTGGTTAGATCTCCTTGCAATCCAAGGAACTCTCAAGAGTCTTCTCCAGCACCACAATTGAAAAGCATTGTGGCAATATTTACTTTTTTCTGAACCATTTGAGAGGCATCGTGCCCTTTATCTCTTAATATCTCAGTGTGTATTTCCTAAGAACAGGATATTCTCTTACAGAGCCACTGTACGGCAATCAAACTCAAGAAATCTAACACTGTTACAGTAATTTTTTTTTCTTCTACACTCCATATACTTTGGCCACCTCATGCGAATAGTTGACTCATTGGAAAAGACTGATGCTGGGAGGGATTGGGGGCAAGAGGAGAAGGGGATGACAGAGGATGAGATGGCTGGATGGCATCACTGACTCGATGGACGTGAGTCTGAGTGAACTCCGGGTGTTGGTGATGGACAGGGAGGCCTGGTGTGCTGCGATTCATGGGGTCACAAAGAGTCGGACACGACTGAGCGACTAAACTGAACTGAACTCTCCATATTTCAGTTTTGTCAACTGGCCCAACAAACTTTCAGAACATGTCCCCCACCTCAGTGCAGAATCAAATCCCGCACCACCTACAGCATTTAGATGTCTTCTCCCTTGTTTCTTTACTCTGGAACCATTCCTCAGCTTTGACGTGAACACTGAGATGTCTGAAGAACAGAAGCCAGTGATTTTCTGCAATGTTCCTCAATTCAGGTTCATCAGATGTTTCCTTGTGACGAGGTTCAAGTTGTATAACATTGGCCAAGTGACATAAGTCATTTTGGGTGATGTCCATCTGCTATGCTTCCTTTTGTTCACCTGATCAATGCGTGGGCAGGCTTCTCTATTGCAGAGTGACCGTTTTTGCCTTTTAACCAACAAGCAGTCTGTGGGGCGATATACCTTGTCTTCTAAGGGACTGGGACACTGCACTGATGGAGGAGGCTGCAGAGGGCAATTTTGAGAAGTGGCTTAAATTCTGACTGCCATTCGCTAGCCGTGTGACCTTGGGCAAATCACCTAACCTTTCAGATCCACCTTTCCTCATCTGTAGAATGGAGTAAAAATATTTCCCTTCCAGTGTCATCAAGAAGATAAATATGTAAAGTGCTTGGCGCTCAGGAGGCCTTCCACAAACATTAGTGCACTTCTCATTTCCTACCTCCACCTTTTAAAGGTGTCTGTAGAGCAGGTGGTTTGTTGATCCCACTCTTGTTTCCAGTGCTATGAAGGGACATCAAGGACCAGCAAGTCATACAGTGTGATGCCTATGGCAAGAGGCAGGAAACACCTTGCAATAGAGGCCCAATGGGAAACGTTGGAGCTGTCTTTGAAATGCCAGGAGCAGGGAGTGGAAGGGAAAGGAAAATGAAGTCGCTCAGTCATGTCTGACTCTTTGCAGCTCCATGGACTGTAGCCTACCAGGCTCCTCCATCCGTAGAATTTTCCAGGCAAGAGTATTGGAGTGGGTTGCCATTTCTTTCTCCAAGGGATCTTCCCAACCCAGGGATTGAACCCAGGTCTGTAGAATTGCAGGCAGATGCTTTACCCTCTGAGTCACCAGGGAAGCCTCTAAAGCTAATATTGGTTCCCAAGTGAAGTGAAAGTCACTCAGTCATGTCCGACTCTTTGTGACCTCATGGACTGTATAGTTCATGGAATTCTCCAGGCCAGAATACTGGAGTGGGTAGTCTTTCCCTTTTCCAGGGGACCTTCTCAACCCAGGGATCCACTGCAGGGGGTGGAGGCAGCAACAAAACTGCTGTCTTGAGCTCGTGGTCACACTTGGCCGGAGAGGTGGCTGTCAGGAAAAGGGCCAACGGGACTCAGGTTATGAGACTGACTTGGGCTCTAGGACTGCAGCTCTGCAGCCTCAAGGACCCCAGGGTTCACTGCACACCCAGACCAGAATCTGTTCTGCCCCCACCCCAGCTGCATCCCCAGGAAAACCAACCTTCTCCTCTCAGCCTTCATTTCCTTATCTGTAGGATGAGGGGTTTGACCAGATCTGTTGCTCTCTGTCCAGGTTGGGTATTAGAACCAGGAGGGAAATGTTAAGAAAATGCCAGTTCCTGGGCCTATTCCTAGATCAGTGAAATCAGAACCCAGACACATTAGAATTTTTCAGAAGTTCCCAGGTGATTCCGCTGTAAGCCAAATTTGAGAACCACAGGTCTCAATAATCTCACATGTTCTTCCTTGCCTTCAGCATCTAGGAGTCATGAATGGAATATTCTGAGGAAGTGAATTTTCTGGTGAACTTAAAATTCATCACCGAAAATTCTTTCTTGTTTCTATTCCTTCTTTTGCAAATATTTCTAAAGTGGGTAAGTCTAACTAATTGTGAAGGTCCTTCTTACCTTGATGATTCTATGGCTACATGAGAAGGATATTCTGAAAAACTGGAGTTTTCTGGTTAACTTAGAATTGCACCAAAAATTTCTATTCATTTTTTAAAACTTTTCTGAAGTGTACAGTTTCCTGCCTAGGGAAGCAGGGACAATAACTTCCTGACATGAGGCTACTGCCTGCCCTTCCCTAGCCAAGGCTGCTGCTGCTGCTGCTAAGTCGCTTCAGTCATGTCCAACTCTGTGCGATCCCATGGACTGCAACACACCAGGCTCCCCGTCCCTGGGATTCTCCAGGCAAGAACACTGGAGTGGGTTGCCATTTCCTTCTCCAATGCGTGAAAGTGAAAAGTGACAGTGAAGTGGCTCAGTCGTGTCTGACTCTCAGCGACCCCATGGACTGCAGCCTAGCAGGTTCCTCCATCCACGGGATTTTCCAGGCAAGAGTACTGGAGTGGGGTGCCACTAATTGATGATGCCTCCAACGTGCCTTAAAAGTCCTTCTCAACCTTAGGCAGCCACAAACAATCAATTTGCTGACTTGAGATGAAACCTGTCTGCCATTCTGGGTATGGTGAATTTAGCTCAATATTTCTTTCATAATGGGGAATCTTTCAGGGCTGCAAAGGTCACTTTCCAAATAGCCCTTCTTCCATTCCAATTCTTCCAAGTACATAGGACTATTGAACAGGTAATGTAGGGGACTGTGCTGAGGGTATACTGTGCTCACCCAATAAACTTTGGGTATAAACACATACAAATTTTTATAAAAGTATGCTTTGCTGCTATTTACTTTTTTTCCCCTCTCTTTTGAAATGTAGTTGATTTATAATGTTGTATTACTTTCTGACATACAACAAACTGAATAAGATATATTCTTTTTTTTTTTCATTTTATTTTATTTTATTTATTTTTTTAAACTTTACATAATTGTATTAGTTTTGCCAAATATCAAAATGAATCCGCCACAGGTATACATGTGTTCCCCATCCTGAACCCTCCTCCCTCCTCCCTCCCCATTCCATCCCTCTGGGTCGTCCCAGTGCACCAGCCCCAAGCATCCAGTATCGTGCATCGAACCTGGACTGGCAACTCGTTTCATACATGATATTTTACATGTTTCAATGCCATTCTCCCAAATCTTCCCACCCTCTCCCTCTCTCACAGAGTCCATAAGACTGTTCTATACATCAGTGTCTCTTTTGCTGTCTCGTACACAAGGTTATTGTTACCATCTTTCTAAATTCCATATATATGCGTTAGTATACTGTATTGGTGTTTTTCTTTCTGGCTTACTTCAATCTGTATAATAGGCTCCAGTTTCATCCACCTCATTAGTACTCTTTTGCAGATTCTTTTCCATTACGGTTTATTACCGGATATTGAATATAGTTCTTTGTGCTATACAGCAGGACCTTGTTGTTTTTCTGTTTTATAAATTTGCATTTGCTTGTCTCAAGCTTCTAATTTATCCCACCCACACTAGTTTCCCCTTTGGTCAATATAAATTTGATTTCTATTTCTGTGCATTTGTTTCTGTTTTGTAAATAATTTCATGTGTATCATATTTTAGATTCTACATATAAGTGATGTCACATGATATTTGTCTTTCTTGGTCTGACTTACTTTACTTAGCATGATAATCTATGGGTTCATCCATGTTGCTGCAAATGGCATGATATCATTCTTTCTTATGGCTGAGTAATATTCCATTATATATCCTCTGATATATGGAATATATCATATTCCATTATATATCATCTTCTTTATGTACTTATATGTCTGGACATTTGTGTTGCTTTCATGTCTTGGCTATTGTGAATAGTGCTGCAATGAACATTGTGGTGTTTCTTTTAGAATTACAGTTTTTGTCTTTTCTAGATATCCAGGATTGGGGTTGCTGGATCATCTGGTAACTTTATGTTTAGTTTTTTAAGGAACCTCCATACTGTTCTTAATAGTGGCTACAACAATTTACGTTCCTACCAACAATGCAGGAGGATTCTCTTTTTTCCATACCTTCTCCAGCATTTATTATTTGTATGCTTTTTAATGAAGGCTATTCTTGACTGGTGTGAGGTGATATCTCTCTATAGTTTTGATTTGCACTTGGTAGTGAAGTTGCTCAGTTGTGTCCGACTCTTTGTGACCCCATGGACTGTAGCCTACCAGGCTCCTCCGTCCATGGGATTTTCCAGGCAAGAGTACTGGAGTGGGTTGCCATTTCCTGCTCCAGGGGATCTTCGCAACTCAGGGATTGAACCCCGTCTCCCACATTGTAGGCAGACGCTTTTACCGTCTGAGCCACCAGGGAAGATTTGCATTTATCTAATAATTAACAATGTTGAGCACTTTTTCATATGCCTATTGGCCATCCATATGTCTTCTTTGGAGAAATGTCTATTTAGATCTGCTACCCTTTTTTAAATTGGGTTGTTTGGTTTATTTTGTTATTGAGTTGTATGAGCTGTTTGTACATTTTGGAATTAAGCCCTTGTTGGTTGCATCATTTGCAAATATTTTCTCTCAGTCTGTAGGTTGTCTTTTCATTTTGTTTATGGTTTCCTTTGCTGTGCAAAAGCTTATACGTTTGATTAGGTCTCATGGTCGGGAAGATTCCCTGGAGAAGGAAATGGCAATCCACTCCAGTACTCTTGCCTAGAAAATCCCATGGGCAGAGGGGCCTGGTAGGCTACAATCCATGGGGTTGCAAAGAGTTGGACAAGACTGAGCAACTTCACTTTCTTTCTTTCTTGTTTATTTTTGCTTTTATTTCTATTGCTTTGGGAAACTGACCTACAAAAACATTGGTATGATTTATGTTAATGTTTTTGCCTATGTTCTCTTCTGGTAATTTTATGGTATTATGTCTTATATTTAAGTCTTTAAGACATTTTGAGTTTATTTTTGTGTATGGTATTAGAGTGTGTTCTAACTTCATTGATTTACATGCAGCTGTCCAGCTTTCCTAAAAGCACTTGCCAAAGAGACTGTCTTTTCTCCATTGTATATTCTTTCCTCCTTTTTTGAAGATGAATTGACCATAGGTATAAGTTTGCCATTTTACTTACATTGAATACAGAGAAGACAGTTCTGGGAAAATGGTATAACCAATAGAGTAAGAGCCAGGGTTCAAATTCTAATTCTGCCACTCATTAGTCAGGTCACTTTGGACTAGTTACCAAACCTGTTGTCTATAAAATGTGGCTAATAATAGTATTCACCTCATAGGGTTATTGTGAAGCTTGAATGAAGTAGCAAAACTAACACATCCAGGGTCTGACATACAGGGAACACTCAACAAATGTTACCTATTTACCTTTGTTAGTACCATTCATGGAGGGTTTCAGTGAGTGAGTCATGATTAATAAAAATTGTGTAGAAGCATTATAGGTAGTAAAGATATTAGCAGTGGAGATAATAGAAGTACCCATGTTATGCCCCCAACACTAGCTGGTGGCAAGGACGTGTGAATCTGTGTCCATGAAGTGGATGCTTGTCGGTGAAGTCTTGGGTGGCAGTGACCCACATCTGGGATGTGGTCTCATAAGCCTGGGATAATCAGCAGAAGCTGTGGTGCTCCAGAGGTGGCATTTTTGGAAACTGGTGGATGTAGTCTTTGGTTGACCTGCCCATTGGCATCTGGAGATGAGGAGGAAGCTGGATGTCCCGCAGTGTTTGGGAGACTCTCACACAAGAATTGTTTCACGTCTTACGTGACTTTTGAATATTCTCCCATATTAAACACTGCAAAGGTAAATCAGCAATACATAGAACATGGTAATTCTGAAAATAAGTTCTAAAAAGTTACTGAAAAGCCCAATAATTTAGAAGACCATTCCATAGAGAGAAACTTAAATGGAAGCAAGACCTTGTCTGGCAATGATGGTGTGACTTATGCTGTACAGGCTGCTGACTCCATGCGCTAAACGTTTCTCTTTTTTTTAGATTTTCAGTATTTCCCCTTTTTAAAATTGGTTAATTTTTGGCTGTGTTGGGTCTTCATTGCTTTTCTCTAGTTGCGGTGGGTGGGGGCTACTCTTTGGCTGTGATGCACAGGCTTCTCACCGCGGTGTCTTCTCCTGTTGCTGAGCACAGGCTCTAGGGCACAAGGGCTTCAGCATGTGGCCTGGGGGCTCAGTAGTTGCAGCTCCCGGACTCTAGAGTATGGGCTCCATAGATCCAGTGCACAGGCTTTGTTGCTCGATGGCATGTGGGATTTTCCCTGACCAGGGCTTGAACCTGTGACGGCTGCATTTGCAGGTGAATTCTTTACCACTGAGCCACCAGGGAAGCTCTCTTTTTTTCCTAATTTAATTAAAAAAATTTTTTTAATAAATTGGTATTTATTTGGCTGCCTTATATCTTCATTGTATCATGTGAGGTCTTCTATAGTGCCACGCAAACTCTCTAGTTATGATGTGAGGGGCTTAGTTGCTCTGTGGCACGAGATCTCAGTTCCCCAACCAGCGATCAAACCCACGTCCCTTGCATTGCAAAGCTAATTCTTAATCCTTGGACCACCAGGGAAGGCCCTGCATTAAGCATTTTTAACTACAAATTTTTCTGAAGAGGGTTTCAATGCCGTAAGGCAGTACTATGCAGTGAAATGAACTGAAACATGTAACAGAGATTTGAGATTTCTTTGAAAAGACCTTGAACCAGATAGAAATTGGCAGATTCATGAAATGAAGCTCATGAATTTCGTTGTTGTTTTGAAAATATTGTTATAATATTGCCATATATATACACACACACACATATGTATACACACACACATAGGTACACGATAAGAAATCTAGGTTGTAATCTATACTTGAGCATGTATAGTTTGAAATATGTATTACTTGATTATACATTATCACCTGTTTATCTTTTATATCAGAGGAGTGGTTCTTGATGGAAGATGACTTTCCCCTCAGGGGACACTTGGCAATATCTGGAGAGTTTTTGGTTGTCATGACTTGGGGTAGAAGCCGGGGATGCTGCTGAACATCTACAAGCCTGGGATGAACTGCATGACAGCACTTCAAGAGTTACATGACCCCATGTCAGCAATTCTCACATGAAAAACTGTGTTAAAGTTAGGGTATTACATTAATATTTTTTTAATGTGTATAGTTGGCTTATGGACTTTACTGGTGGCTAAGTGGTAAAGAACCTGCCTGCTAATGCAGAAGATGCGGGTTCGATCCCTGGGTTGGGAAAATACCCTGGAGAAGGGAATGGCCACCCACTCCAGTATTCTTGCCTGGGAAATCCCAAGGACAGAGGAGCCTGGCAGGCTGCAGTCCGTGGGGTTGCAAAAGAGTTGGATATGACTTAGAGACTAAACAACAACAACAACAACAACAGTTGGCTTATATAATCCATGAATTTCATTTGGGATATTAAAAGGAGTTTACAAAATATTTGTTAAACAAGCACTAAACCACTGACCTAAATCAAAAAAAGTAGTAATCTAGGTAGACTTTGGATTTTCCATGTCCACCATTGCCCTTAAACTAGTTATGTAAATACCAAATGACTTTGAAAGGTTTTCTGTCCCTTAATCGGAAGCCAGAGGTCAAATGTGAAACTCCAGTGTGTCTAAATGGCTGAGTACCCACCCCCCAGCTGTGTTCCTCAAGCGACTGTCACCAAGCACCTGACCATTTCCTCATGTCAGGAAACTGTTCAGCACTTGGTGGATCTCGTCTTCTCCCCTCCAATCTGACAATGAGTTTTGAGAGAACACTGAGGAGGGTCCAAGTCACCCACAGGGTTTGGTAGAAACACTTCAGTCAGCACCCAGCTCCAGCTCGCTATCACAGTCCCTAACCTAGAGCAGAAGGCAACGGCACCCCACTCCAGGACTCTTGCCTGGCAAATCCCATGGATGGAGGAGCCTGGTGGGCTGCAGTCCATGCGGTTGCTAAGAGTCGGGCACGACTGAGCGACTTCACTTTCACTTCTCACTTTCATGCATTGGAGAAGGAAATGGCAACCCACTCCTGTGTTCTTGCCTGGAGAATCCCAGGGACGGGGGAGCCTGGTGGGCTGCTGTCTATGGGGTCACACAGAGTCGGACATGACTGAAGTGACTTAGCAGCAGCAGCAGCAGCAACCTAGAGCAACACAGCTGCCAGGAGGCAATAACGGCTTCCGCCCTGTGCCACAAATATCCTGAGAAGAATGTTTCAGAATTACTTAAAGGCGTGGCATTTCGTGTGGCTAAGATGTGGGAGAAGCGAGTTTGTATATAGCACCATTAGCACATTCCTTCCCAAGATGCATTGAAACGCTTTTGCTACAAATGGCGTAAAACAAATGGCATGGAAAATTCCAGAGTCTGCAAAACAAAATAGGGGTGAGCAGACTTCCAGCAGAGTACCTCAGCAGCACTTGGTCCCCATGCCACCACTTACCGTGTGTGTATCTTTGGACCCAGTCTATTCGTCTGCACCCTGACGGATGTCCTCCTTAGGCAAGGGATGTGGAATACCTAGCAGATGTCTGGCACACAAAAAAATGTACCACAGACAGTTCTTGCTTCATCAATCCACTCAGGGCTGTACAGCAGAGGAGGAAGATGGGGCCCGCAGTGTCAATACTGGATCTTGCTTTAAATGAGTTACATCCACAGCAGCTTGGATAGCCCTGCAGGTAGGGGGGGGCTCCTAGGCAGTAAGCCAGCCCTGAATGCTAAGCCACCTAGAGGCTACTTTCTCATTTAGGACTAGCTTTGGACCCTCAAACCATCTTTTTTTTTTTTTTTTGGTGTAGACCATTTTTAAAGTTTTTATTGAATTTGTTACAATGTTGTATTATTGCTTCTGTTTTATGTTTTGATTTTTGGGCTGTGAGGCATGTGGGATCTTAGCTCCCCAACCAGGGATGGAACCTACAACCCCTGCATTGGAAGGCAAAGTCTTAAGGACCACCAGGGAAGTCTCTCAAACCATTTTAAGAGATACCACTTGATCATTATAAGCACTCGCTATGTGCTAGATTATACATCCATAATCTTATTTAATTCTCATGATAATCCAAAACAGAGGTGCTATTGTCCCTTTTCACAGATGGGGAAAGTGAGGCCCGAGCAGTAATAGGAATTGTCCTGGCTCACAGTGGTGGGGACCACAGGATGAGGCAGGGCTGAGTCCAGGCATGACTCTTACCTGCTGCCCTTGCACCTGGTCAGGGCCTCATTCCTTCCTTCTGGGGAAATCACTGCCAAAAGCCAACTCTCACACCTCCTGGGAGGGGAATTTGTGGAGCTGGCCAGCCCTTCCCTGGGACTCCCAACTCACAGAGCCTCAGTCCATCACTCCAGCCTTGGCTCCCGGCAACCACATCTGCTTGGTGGAGAAACGGGTGGAGCCCGGAGAGCAGATTTATTGCATCTCCTGCGCCTTGGGCTCCATTCCAGCTGCACAGAATTGGAGAGGTGACAAGGATAAATGTGTTTGGCTCCAGGCTCCGTCACTGAGGATTTATTTAGCACCTGCAGTAATAAAAAATCACAACACTGCAGCGTGCAAGGCATTGCACGAGCCTGTGGGAGGATGCTGAGGTGGGACACAGAGGAGTTTGCTTGCTTTCCAGCTGCTTGCAATCTAGAGACAGAACAGAGGTGGTTCCTGGAGAACCTCAGAGAGGGAGCGAGGTGGGGCATCTCTGAGATGAGGAACTCGAGAGGCTGCGTGCTCTGAGGTCACGCAGTGACTGAGGAACGGGATGACAGCTGTAGAGTCTGTGACACGTATTTGAGGTTTTTTTCCCTTTAAAACACACATGGAAAAATTTAAGAATACAGCTAATCTAAAAAGGAGGGAAAAACCACCCCAGAGCCCACTGCCCAGAGATAACTACCATCACCCTTGTGAAGAACAGACATCTCCTAGTCTCTTCTTTCTCTGTGTAGACGGATGTGAACTTGCCAGCAATGTGTCCATATTTTACATACTGTTCAGGAACCTGCTTGTCTCCTTTAAGAGGCTCACCAGCTATTTAGTGCTTCCCTGCAAGGTGGCTACCTGCAGGGCATGGCAGAGGGGCACTTCCAGCTGGGACTCCCAGCTGGGCCTCAGGAGATAGGCGGGAGGCAGGTGGTGAAGGCGATGCTTGGAAGAGGGAAAGATGAGCCTGGTGAGACGTGTGGAGAGCACAGAGATGCTGAAAGGAGCTGGTTCAGGTCTAGGGGGCCTTGAAGGAGGCAGAAAGTATGTAGAAAGCAGTGTGCTTTGGGGTTCCTCCAAGAGATGGAGAATGCTGGCGAGCCTGGCTTTGTGGCAAAGAAAAGTCCCATCTCTGGGTTCTTTAGGTAAGCAAAGCAACCGGCAGTCCTACAGCCTCTCACATACCTTCAGATGGCACTTTGGGAGGAAGAAAGCATGAGACCAGTGTTTTCCAAATTGTGTTCCAGAGTACACAAATCCCACAAAAACAGTTCTCCAGAAAAGGGTTAAAAAAGGTTTGAGAAAAGAATCTAAAGTCACCCCACCTGGGAAAATCACAAGGCACAGATGCTTACCTCAGCCCTGGGAAGTAAGGAAACTGGCCTTAGCCAGGATTTCCCGAATGTATTTTCTCAGAACGGTGCTCACCATCTATGAGATTTCCCTCTTGCTCTGAGCCTAGTGATGGTGGAGAAGACACACCACAGAATACCGGGCTGGGAATCTCTCTCTCCATCAAGGTGTCTTCCTTACCATCAGCGGGAAGTTCCAGGCCTCATGCAGGTGTTGGGTGTGCATGCTCCGGCCCCTGCAGGGCCCTACAAGGGCAGAAATTGACCATCTCAAAAGATCTCCTCTGGCTCTAATATTCTGTTTCTGAAATCTATACCAATCAAATCTCACTTGGAGAGAATCCATAGGAGGTATGGTAGCCTCGGCCATCAAATTTGTTGGTTAACGTCACTCATTTAATCAACAAATATTTCTTGAGTTTCTGCTATGTGCCAGGAACTGTTCTAAGCATTGGAGATTCAGGAGGGAATCAGATAAGATCTTTTCCCTTATTGCTCTCATGAGGAAACAGGCTACAAATAAATAATAGCATCATATCTATATCTATATCTATCTATCTATATATATATAAAATCTAAATGTTATGAAGATAAAGTAGTGTAAGCATTGAATGTGAGATGGGGAGATGGAGAGGGGCCACTGTGTTAGATAAAGTGACCTGGGAAAGCTTTTCTAAAGTGGAAGTATAGAGCAGAGACCTACAGGAAGTCAAGGATGAAGCCAGGCATAGATTTCAAGGCAGAACATTTCAGGCAGATGGAATAGCAAGTGCAAAGGTCCTGAGGCAGGAGCACGTTTGGGGAACACCAAGGAGGCCAGTGTGGCTTGAGGGAGTAAAAGAGGGGAAGGGTGGTAGGAGATGAGGTCAGAGAGACAGTGGGGGCAAGACCTTGTAGGACTGAGGGTCACAGTGAGAACTCTGATTTTCTTCAGAGTGAGATGGGAAGCCACAGGAGGGATGGAGCAGGGGAGTAGTATGTGATACAAGGAAGAATTTCTATTCTCTCATGGGAGTAAACAATTTTCTAAATGGTGAGAACCCACTCTCTACTTCTGAAAATAGTAGAACTTATGAAAAGGAAATGAATTTTCATCTGATGACTAAGATCTCACAAGGATTGGCTATTCATGCATTATACATCTACTGTGTGCCAAGATTTCTGCTGGGCCCTAGGGATACAAATGTAGTTGATATGACTTTTAGTTCCTGACTATTGATACAGAGCCATCATAATTACTTTGTCCTCCTTATTAAGTAGAACTCTGAGCTTCCACTGGCTATGGCAGCGAGGAGTTCACTTTCAGTCCTAGTTCAGGAGGCAGATGGTCTCCATTTCCTCCATGGTTCTGTATGAATCCAGTAGCTCACAGCTGCCCGGGAGGGGAAGGGCCTCTGGTCTCTACTGTGTTGTGGATGATGCCAAGATGCTCACAGTCCAAGCCCAGTGGTCTTTTCAAAGGCAAGCACCCTATCCCTCAGTGCCAACCAGGGCCTCCAAGAGCATTCCCTTAGTTCCAGGATCGCAGCTTGTAAAAACACAGTGTCCCTGGGATGCACTTCCTACTCTCAGCAATCAGGTCGTGAATGGATGCTTGATGGGTGTGAAAGGCACAGTTCCTTCCCACAAGCCTCTTATAATCTTTGGTACAATAGACAAGCAAAGCAGCTGTGGCTGGGCTCTGTCGAGCAGTAGTATAGACTAGAGCCATTTTGCTTACAAAAAGAGTAAGACAAAGTAGACTATACAACCCATGTTCTTAAGTTGTTGCTTTTTTTATTCAGTGTAATGTTCAGTTTTTAATGTGACTGATAAACAAATGGGCTTCCCTGGTGGCTCAGATGGTAAAGAATCTGCCTGCATTGCGGGAGATCTGGGTTCGATTCCTGGGTCAGGAAGATCCCCTGGAGAAGGGATTGGCAACCCACTCCAGCATTCTTGCTTGGAGAATCCCATGGACAGAGGAGCCTGGCAGGCTATAGTCCAGGGGGTTGGAAAGAGTCAGACACGACTGAGCCACTAGCACTTTCCCTTTCAATACAAAAATTACTCACTTATAGTTTTGTGCAGCAGAGGAAGGCGTACAACAGGCTGCTTCAGTTCCTGGAAACGGTGCTGAATTTCTTAAGACTGCAGAACAGAAACAGAAGTTTATCTTTTAGTTTTATTTTTTTAAATGTATTTATAAATAAATAATATTTATTATTTAAAATAAACAGAAGTAATTTTTTAGTTTGTTTTTTATTTTTAAAAACACTTAGGCACTGAGTCTTCGTTGCAGCATGCAGGAGCTTTAGTTGTGGCATGTGAACTCTTAGTTGGGACATGTGGCATCTAGTTCCCTGACCAGAGATTGAACCTGGGCATCCTATGTTAGGAGCATGGAGTCTTAGCCACTGGACCACCAGGCAAGTCCCCCAGAAACAGAAGTTTATATTTTTACTTTTTCTTAGAGGAAGGACTTTCAGGGATCATTTTGATCAGATGAGAAAACTGGGTTTGTCACTTAACCTTGTCAAATTACTTGACCTCTCTAAGCCTCAGTTTCCTCCTCTTTTGGTTTTATTCCAGAGAGTATTTACCACAAATCACAGTCAGTCTTTTACTAGAAACGATAATCAGCTGAATAGAATTTCCTCTGTGTCTTCGTGTATCGTTGTGCTTTTGCTTCTTTCCCTAATTATTTAGGGAACATTTCTCTCTCCCTGGCTTCCCTGGTGGCTCAGAGGTTAAAGCATCTGCCTCCAACGCGGGAGACCTGGGTTTGATCCCTGGGTTGGGAAGATCCCCTGCAGAAGGAAATGGCAACCCACTCCAGTATTCTTGCCTGGAGAATCCCATGGATGGAGAAGCCTGGTAGGCTACAGTCCATGGGGTCGCAAAGAGTCTGACACGACTGAGCGACTTCACTTTCACTTTTCTCTCTCCAGCTCTCTTTTGTCTTCACTCTTTGGCCCTCCTTTTTTCTTTCTTTACCCCCTCTTAATTTGTTTACCAGTTTATCATGAAGGATACAGATGAACCACCAAGGTGCAGTCTGAAAGGGTCCCAAAGGCAGGAGCTTCTGTCCCCTGGGAACTGGGGTGGCCCACCCTCCCCGCGTGGAGATGTGTTCACCTACCTGGGAGCACCAAGGTTGTTTCTAAGATCGCTTGAAACTCAGTGATGGGAAGCAGGCTGGAGTAGGGTTGTACTGGGCCCCCCAACCTCACGTGGGCCCTCCTCTCAGCCTGGGAGGCCCCTTTTTCTCAGGAGGTAGAAATGCTGCAGTGACTTGTCACGGTGGAGTTTGTCCTCTGTGGTGTAGGACTTTCAGAGAAGGGTGGATGGGGCAGCGCTGCAGCGCTAATGAAGTTGAGGAAGTGCTGAGCTGCACAGGCCATGGATGGGGTAATTGAATTGGTGTCAGACACATAATGGCTTCAAGAGTCTTTTCTCTCTAATTGGTAAGAAGAGCCCTTCCCCTCACATCCTCTGTAAAAGCTCAAGGAGAAAAGGATGTCCACCCAGCTATACATCAACCCTGTCTATTGAGTGGGAGTTTTAGGAAACCATATGGAGAAGCACACTTTTAAAGAAGGCTTTGGAGACTGTTAACAGCAGCCTGGGCAGGGCACAGGAAGAGGCAAATGAGTGTTTTCCAGAAGATGCTGCCAGGTGATAAAATATTAAAACCAATACCAACACTCGCTCTTCAAGGAATGGTCTTAATGATTCTGTCAGATAGCTGGGCCCTGTGGTCAAATGGACATTGAGCTTTGTGCTTGATCAAAAATAGCTTTAATGGGTATCATGAATGGATGCCAAGAATGCTTAATGGGTGCCAGGCCCTGGGCTAAACAACTCTTACGCATGATCTCATTTAATCCTCACAACAATCCAGTGAGGGAGGCACTACTGTTACCCCATTTTACAGATGAGGAAACTGAGGTTTGCCCGAGATCACCAGCTATGATGACATGAAGCTTGGCTTGAAATCTAGGATTGCAATCCAAAGCCAGTGTTTCCTCTCTTTGACAAAAAACTATAAGGGTAAGGAAAACCAAATATACCTATATATGGTAAAAGATGGGCTTCCCTGGTGGCTCAGATGGTAACGAATCTGCCTGCAATGTAGGAGACCTGGGTTTGATCCCTGAGTTGGGAAGATCCCCTAGAGAAGGGAATGGCAATCCACTCTAGTGTTCTTCCTTAGAGAATCCCATGGACAGAGGAGCCTGGCGGGCTACAGTCCATGGGGTTGCACAGAGTCGGACACGACTGAGTGACTAGCACTTTCACTTTCACGTGGTAAAAGGTAGGATGAAAGAATTTACAATTAAAATTAGTTCTGTCTCATCAGATCCCAGTTCACTGCAGCCACCACTACTGATTGGTTGTGTTGCCTTCCAGCTGTAGAGAATACACACAAAGACGTGTACATGCTTGTGTGTCTAAATGTGTGCGTGTGCATGTCCAGTGGCCGTGCGCTTTCCTTACTGCACGCGCTGGGCTTTCTTTCATTCAATACGGTGTTGGATGGCTTTATCGTTAGTATGGAGACAGCCGCCTGGCCTTTAAATGGTTGCATAGCAGTTCATAACACGGATATATCCAAATTTAACCAGTCTGCTCTTCAGAGACATTTAGGGCTTTCTAGATCTTTCTTGGTCTTTCTCAGGTAAATGCCCCTGCTTGTGTGTGAGAGCAACGTTGTGCTTTTGATCACAAGAGCAGGATGACATCCTGGGATAGTTGGGGTCATTTTCAGATCACTGATGCGGCAAGTGCACTTATCTCGAGGGTGTTGCGGATGGCACCCAGGGGGCACGCAGGCTCTTGGCTTTGGGACATCCCCTCTGTACTGCCCTCTCGGTTTGATAGTAACAGACTTCAGCGCTGCCAGGTACCCCAGGGACACTTCTGCATGAGAACAAGAATGCTGAGTGCAGGGGATCCTCTCTCCAGCCACCATCTCATCCCACCACCCTTAGGCAGCAGAGGTCATCTGTTCTGCTGCCACCCCAGGCTGGTGGGGACCGTCACACCTAAGGGGGTGTAGGCTGAAGTAGAGAGAGGTGGAGCAGCTTGCCCAAGGTCACAGAGCAAACACGGTGGGGAGGCCTGAGGGGCAGGGCAGAGCGGGGTCTTCATCTCCTCATCCACTGCCCCCTCCACCGCCTTCTCATGAATCAAGAAAGGCTGCTCAGCGGAGTTTTGCCTCTTCTCTAGGCTGTACTGAGGCTTGAGAAGCCCCTGAAGCCCCTCCGGAGACCAGAGGAGGATGTGCAAGAGCCATTAGAAGGGGAGGGGTCATCCTCTGGTCACCTTTTTGTCTCCCTTTCACTTGAGTGAAGCTGACTTTTTGTCTCATTTGGAAATTTCTCATGCTGCTGTCTTTGTATCAGTCAGGACAGTCTTTGTTGGTAAAAAAAAAAAAAAAAAAAAAAAAATCCAAAATTATATTGGCCAAATACCAAGATTTATTTTTTCTTATTCATCTAGTTTCTGACTCAGGTTGTTCCCCATGTCAGCTGTTCATTTTGTAGTGACTCAGTGACCCAATCTGCTTTCCCCTCATGGTTCTTCACCTTAGTGGGTGGCTTCTATGATTGCCCTGAAGGAGGGCTGTGCAGTGCTGTGGGTGTGTGGAGAGAACACAGGAGGGTCACACTAAGAGCTGACTCTTAAATGTCTCTCTAGGTCATTTCCACTCATTGTCCATTGGCCAGATATAGGCAGGTGGCCACACCTAATTGCAAGATGAGGCAGTGGGGGGAGGGTGTTCCATGGGTCACCCTGACCAGTACATGTGTCTGTCAAGCCACAGCCTAGTGGGGCCAGGTGAATGTGGGTTGCACGAATAGGCCTGTGGTAACTATTGCTAATAGCAGCAGAGTTGGTTAAGAATCTGCCTGCAATGCAGTAGACCCCGTTTCAATTCCTAGGTTGGGAAGATCCGCTGGAAAAGGGATAGGCTACCAACTCCAGTATTCTTGGCCTTCCCTTGTGGCCCACCTGGTAAAGAATCTGCCTGCAATGCAGGAGACCTGGGTTCAATCCCTGGGTTGGGAAGATCCCCTGGAGAAGGGAAAGGCTACCCTCTTCAGTATTCTGGCCTGGAGAATTCTACGGACTGTACAGTCCATGAGGTCTCAAAGAGTCGGACACAACTCAGCAACTTTCATTTCACTTGGGAACCAATATTAGCTTTTAGGGGCTACTCAATTGCTAGTTCTTCTGCAGCGGACTTTTATTTTTCTTAACTATCTTATTACCAAATAAAATACACATACAGAAAACCCACACAACAAATTAACCTTAGAATATTATTACAAGGCAAATATTTTTTTCTACATAAATTGAAATTTATTGTCAATTTTATGCCTTCAATATGGGTATTTCTTTTTAAAAAAATTTTTATCAATGTATTTCTTTTGGCTGTACTGAGTCTTCAATGCTGCTCGGGGGCGTTCTCTAGTTGCTAGAGCAGGGTCTACTCTTCGTTGCAGCGCGCAGGCTTCTCACTACAGTGTCTTCTCTTGTTGCAGAGCGTCGGTTCTAGAGCCTGTTGGCTTTGGCAGTTGTGGCTCGCGGGTCTAGAGCACAGGCTCAGTAGTTGTGGTGCACAGCCTTGGTTCCTCAGTGGCGCGTGGGATCTTCTTGGATCAAGGATCGAACCTGTGTCCCTTGCGTTGGCAGGCAGATTCTTAACCTTTGGACCACCAGGAAAATCCTCAGATTGTGTTTATTTTCAATTGTGGTACACTAGCACATTTTCAAGGCTTAATACAATATCAGGTTGTGTTTTATATGTTAAGAGAAGCAAAGATAATATCATATTTTATGACACAAATACATTTTTAATCTTAACAGTTCTTAATTGAAGTTAATTAAATAATGTTGATTATAAGGTACTAATTTCTGCTGTACAGCAAAGTGACTCAGTTATATACATACATACATTCTTTTGTAAATATTCTTTTTTCATTATGGTTTATCCCAGGAGATTAGACCTAGTTCCCTATACTATACAGTGGACCTTCTTTTTTACCCATTCTAACTAAGTATAATAGTTTGCATCTACTAACCCCAAATCCCTAGTTCATCCTTCTCTCTCCCCCTCTCCCTCTTGGTAACCACAAGTCTGATCTCTATGTCTGTGAGTCTGTTTCTATTTTGTAGCTAAGTTCATTTATGCCATATTTTAGATTTTACATATAAGTGATATCATATGGTATTTGTCTTTTTCTGACTTACTTCACTTAGTAAGATAATCCCTAGTTGCATCCATGTTTCTGCAAATGGCATTATTTTACTTTTTATAGCTGAATAGTATTCCATTGTGGGCTTCCCAGGTGGCATTAGTGGTAAAGAACTTGTCACCAATGTGGGAGACATAAGAGATGTGGGTTTGATCCCTGGGTTGGGAAGACCCCCTGGTGGAGGACATGGCAACCCACTCCAGTATTCTTGCCTGGAGGATCCCATGGACAGAGGAGTCTCTATGCATGGTGGTCTACAGTCCATGGGGTCTCAAAGAGTTGGACACGACTGAAGTGACTGGGCATGCACACACGCAGTATTCCATTGTATCTATGTACCACATCTTCTTGATCCATTCATCTGTTGATAGACATTCAGTTTGTTTCCATGTTTTGGCTACTGTGGGGATAGTGCTACTATGAACACTGGGGTGCATATATCTTTTTGAATTATAGCTTTGTCCAGGTATATGCTCAGGAGTAGGATTGCTGGGTCATAGGATACTTCTTTTTTTAGTTTTCTGAAGAACCTCCATACTGTTTTCCATGGTGGTTTCACGAACTTACATTTCCACCAACAGTGTAGGTTTTCCCTTTTTTTCCACACCCTCTCTAGTATTTATTTGTAGACTTTTTAATGATGGCCATTCTGACTGGTGTGAAGTGGTACCTCACTATAGGTTTTATTTGCATTTGTCTAAAAATGAGTGAGGTTGAACATCTTTTCATGTGCCTACTGGTCATCTGTATGTCTCCTTTGGAGAAATGTCTATTATTAAGATTTTCTGATAAAGCAAATATGCTTGAAACTGCCTCTCAAGGTAAGAAATAAAAATTAATGGTAGAGTTAATTATTTTAACTTTTGGACTCAGCTCTCTGTTTTGTCCAACTTGAGTCTAACGCAGATTTGGAAAAGTGAAGTTCTGAATTTCTGACGTATGAGGCTCCAAGGGCTGCCTAATTTTGGCAGTGAACTTGCAGTGTGCCTGTGACTGAGGCCATGAAGAGGTCCTCCCCGCTCACAGTAAATGTGAGCACGGGGCTGTGGGGTGCCTGGGCCTGCTGCCGCCAGACTCTCCCCCGGTGCCCTAACTGTGCCCTTGGTCCCAGGGTCAGCCTGCTTCTCGTGGCCCCAGTGGTCCCAGAGTGTCTGTCCAGAGAGGCCTCCCCAACCATCCACTGTTCAACCCTTCCTCCTCTGGGCCAAACTGCAGCCTGAAGGTCAGTCTGACCCTGGGGACTCCCAGTTCTGGGCAGAAGCCCCATCGCCCCTGCCAAAGTATGTGTCAGCCTCAGTGCAGCGCACCATGGTTTGGTGACTTTGCAAAGGCTGAATCCTAGAAAGACCGCATGTTCCTGGTCGCCGGCTGCCCTGCCTTGGTGATGCTCGGCCGCCTCCCGGGAGCCCAGCGCACCTGCTGGGAGGCAGCAAGGGCAGGGCGCTCCCATCTCGCGCTGTCAACACATACTTCTAGGCTCAAGTCAGACCAGGAAAGCCTGGCTTTCTCCCATCCCCACACCCTGGTCCCCCTGCACCCATGGAGCAGCTGACCCAGGTTTTGATAGGAAAATGAGAATCTTTGTAGTTGGACGAGAGGAGCAGAAGCAAAGCCTCGCTGCCCTAACCTAGCCCAGACGCGGCCCTCCTTCTGAGGAAGGGGTGAGGAACCTCTTCTCCCTGTCTTTCCAGAGCATTTGGAACAAACTCCCGAAATACCATGCGGCTGAGTGCAAACCTTGTTTGCTATCATCAGGAGGAGTGATGAATCATGCAAAACATGCAGTTTCTCTCGTCCAAAATACAGCATATACACTTACATTTAGTGTCATTTGACATGTGCAGGGTGTTTTTTTTTAAATTCTTTTCTCTCTCTCTCTTTCTTTTTTTCCCCAAACCAAAAACACCAGCTGTAAAACCCACTGCTTCCTTCCCTGCCAAGTCTGCAGTGGTAGGAGGTGGCGGCAGCAGACAGCCAGGCCCCCTGTGCTCTGAGTCAGGCCTCCCTCTCAGTGGCTCACTGCCTGCAAAACAAACTTAAAAGCTGATGAATGGCACTTAGGGGCCGCAAGCATGCAGGGAGGCCTAAAATATTTGCAGAGGCGCACACTGTTCGTAGAATGAAAGGCCACTATGTAAATACCTGGGCCCCATCGAGTTGAGGCATCTTCAAAGTGGCTCCTGCTCCTTGCATCAAGCCAGCAAAGAAGCAAAGACATTCATTCAAAAGCAGCGTGCAGGAACCACACCACAACCTGGCCCCAGAGGGGAGAGTCAGAAAGGGACCACAGCCGCGGGTCCCGTGTTTCTCCTCCACTGCACACTGCACAGGATGGTTTTTGTGATGGCCTACAATGTCAGCTTTCAGGCTGAGCAGACATGATCAGTTTTCTCCCTTTTGGCAAGGAAAGGCTCTTTTGGAAGATGCTCAAAAGGCAGCCACAGTTGCTAATGGAGCATGGTGAGCATGAGACAGAGGTAGCTATTACCCAGGCTTGACAAAAGAAGACAAAAACATGAGAAGGTTTTTGCATCAAGCCACAAATATAACTCCCAAAGACACCCAGGTGAGTGCAGGAGCAGACCAGACACACCTGATACCCCGCACAGCATTCCCTAAGATTCCCAGAAAGTCCCACACAAATATGAAACCTGGCAACAGCCCTATGACCAAAGAGGAGGCTGGGAGCCAAACTCCAGGCAGATTTTTCACTAACCACATTGTCCGCTGGGATGCATTTAGAACATTCTTGGATTTCATACCACTTGGGTTGCCCCCTCTGAGCCAGAATGGGACAGACAGCCCCCATGCAGGAAGGAAACAGTTTTGTTTTACTCAAATTATTTGTTAGTGGTGATCTTTTACCTGGGTAGGCAGGAATTATCTTCAAGGTCAAAACCTAGTTTCATCCTCCTTTACTGCCTCTCTCTAAATGGCAAGGCGGCAGCACAGCGAGAGAGAAGGATGGCTGAAGGCATGCGTCATCTTCAGAGGTTTAATTGCTAGAGGAAGTAACATCAACAGTGGTAAAACAAACAAACAAAGCCAGGAAGGGTGCTAGGAATGGTTGTTCAAAGATCTGCAAGCTGCATTTGATTCTCCAGCCTAACCTAATCAGAGATCCTGAGAGCTGAGCAGAAGAGTAGCCCTAGTGTGGTGCAGAGACACCCCAGACAAGGCCCACCAGCATGAGTGTTTGAGTCAAGCAGGCTTCGATTCCCGAGAGAAAATCGCCAGCACCCAAGAGGGAGGCTGAGGACACTGCATTTACCTCGTCAGATGGCCAAGACTGAATCTGAATAAAGGGCTCTCTCATGTGATGGAAAAATTCCAACAAGGGACCAATGGAAAGACATAGAGCCTGAAGGAGAGAAAAACTGTCCTCAAGACCCGAAGGCAGCAGACTTCTCTGAACATGACTGTTTTTGACTTTTCTACAAGAAACAGATGCTGATCTTAGATAAGGGCTGCAGTGTGTCCTCTGAGAGATGCAAGAAGATATGGTCTCAGTGGAACTAGCCGAAGAAGGAAACAGAAGGAACAAAACAGTCTGAGATATAAGAAGAGATACAATGAGAGCTGGCAAAAATAAGAAGATAATATAGTCCCCAAAAGAGCCAGAGTCAAAACTGCATTTGAAGAGGAAAAGGGCAGAATTAAGAAATAGCCTTTTAACCAAAGAGAGGAAGAGGCCACAACTTTTTGTTCTCAGGATCCCATTATAAAAATTATTGAGGACTTCAAAAAGCTTCAGTTTGACTAGGGTATAGTTATTGATATGATTACATTAGAAACTGAAATTGAGAAATTAAAAGTATTTATTAAAACTTTATTTTAGATAATAAACCCTTTGCATGTTGACATAAATAACATTTTTAAAGAAAAATAACTACTTTCCAAATTTAAAAAATATTTTAGTGAGAAGAGAGTCACTGGCTTACATTTGCAAGTCTCTTTAACGTTTGACTTAATGGAAGAAATCTGTATTCTCATAGTTTTTTAAAAAATTGAGCTATAATTGACATATAACATACTAGTTTCAGATGTACAACATCTGATTACGTATTTGTATATATTGTGAAAGGATCAATACAGTAAGTCCATCACCACATGTAGTTACATTTTTTTTTCTTGTGATGATGAGAACTATTACAGTTTACTTTCTTTGCAACATTCAAATATACAGTATAGATTATTAACTATAGTCACCATACTATACATTATTCCCAGGACTTATTTCATTATTGGAAGTTTGTACCTTTTGACTCCCTTCACCCGTTTGGCCCTCTACACACTCCCTCCCTCTAGAAACCACCAATATGTCCTGTGTATTTATGAGATCATTTTTTTTTCTTCCTTTCAGAATCCACATAGAAGTGAATTATATGTGCTTATCTTTCTCTGACTTATTTCACTTAGCATAACGCCCTCAAGATTCATCCATGTTGTCACAAATGGCAAGCTTTCTGTCTTTTAAATAATATTGAGTGATGTTCGTGTGTGTGTGTGTGTGTGTGTGTGTGTGTAGTTGGCTACTGTAAATACCGTTCATAGAATGAACACCGGGGTGCATATATCTTTCTGAGTTAGTGTTTTTACTTCCCTTGGACAAACACCCAGAAGTGGAATTGCTGGATCTTATATTCTATTTTTAAGTTTTTGAGGAACCTCCATACTGTTTTCCATAGCAACTGCATCAATTTACATTTCCTTGGTGCACAAGGGTTCCCTTTTCTCCACATCCATGCCAGCACTTGTTATTTCTCGTCTGATTCCTAGCCCATTCTGTGATAGCCATTCTAACCAGGGTGAGGTGATATCTCATTATGGTTTTGATTTGCAATTCCCTGATGATTAATGTACTGTTAATATAATAAGCTGTTTCATGCACCTGTTGGCCATCTGTATGTCTTCTTCAGAAAGATGCCTATTTATTTCCTTTGTCCATTTTTAATAAATCAGATTGTTTGTGATTTTACTATTGATTTGTAAAAGTTCTTCATATATTTTGGATCTTAACCCCTTATCAGATATGTGATCTGTAAGTATTTTCTCCCATTCCATAGGTTTCCTGTTCACTTTGTTGATGGTTTCCTTTGTTGTGCAAAACCTTTTTAGTTTGATGTAGTCCCACTTATTTTTGCTGCCTTTGCTTTTGGTGTCAAATCCAAAAAATTATCACCAAGACCAATGTCAAAGAACTTTTCACCCACGTTTTCTTCTAGAAGTTTTATGGTTTCATGTCTTACGTTCAAGTTTTTAAGTCCATTTTGACTTAATGTTTGTGTGTGGTGTAAGCTAGTGGTCCAGCTTTATTCTTATCCATCTGGTTATCCAGTTTTCCCACCACCATTTGTTAAAGAGATGATTCTTTCCCCATTTTACATTCTTGGCTCCTTTTCTGTAAATAAATTGACCATGTAAGTGTGGGATTATTTTGGGGTTCTCTATTATAGTCCATTGATCCATGTGTCTGAATTTATGCTGATGCCATGCTGTTTTTATTACTATAACATTGTAATACAGTTTGAAATCAGAGAGCCTCCAGTTTTTTTCTTCTTTCTCAAAACTGCTTTAGCTATTCAGGGTCTTTTGTGGTTCTACACAAATTTTATGATTGCTTGTTCCATATCTCTGAAAAAAGCCATTGGAATTTTGATAGGGATTTATTGGGTCTTTAGATTGCTCTGGGTATTATGGACATTTTAACAATGTTAAATTTTCCAACCCATGAGCACAGAATATCTTTCCATTTATTTGCATCTTCTCCAATTTATTTCCTCAATGTCTTGCAGTTTTCAGTGTATAGGTCTTTTACCTCCTCGGATAAATTTTATTCCTAGGCAGTTTATTCTTTTCACTGTGATTGTAAATGGGATTATTTTCTTAATTTGTCTTCCTGATAATTCATTATTAATGTCTAGAAATGCAGCAGTCATTTGTATACTGATTTTGTAGGGAATTTTTGCATCTATGTTTATCAGGCTTATTGTCCTGGAATTTTCTTGTGGTGTCCTTGTCTGGTTTCAGTATTAGAGCACTGCTGATCTTATAAAATGAGTTTGTGTTTCCTCCTCTTTTATTTATAATTTTATTTAGGTTGTGCTGGGTCTCTGTTGCTGGGCAAGCTTTCTCTAGTTGTGGTGAGTAGGGGCCACTCTCTAGTTGAGGGCTATGAGCTTCTCATCACTCTGGCCCCTCTTGCTGCAGAGCGCAAGTTCTAGGTGTGCGGATTCGGTAGTTGCGGTGCATGGGCTCAGTTGCTCCACAGCATGTAAGACCCTCCTGGACCAGGGATCAAACCCAAGCCTCCTGCATTGCCCAGGCAGATTCTTTACCGCTGAAACAACAGGGAAGCCTTATTTTTTATTTTTTAGGGGAAGAGTTGGAGAAGGATTAGTGTTAATTTTTCTTTTTCCTCCTTCCTTCCTTGCTGTGTAGCACAGCTAGTGGGATCTTTGTTCCTTGAGCAGGGATTGAACCCAGGCCACAGCACTGAAAGTGCCAAGTCCTAATTACTGGACCACTAATGAATTCCCAATTCCATCTTGATAGGTTGCATGCTTCTAGAAATTTAGATTTTTTTCCCTAGGTTATACAATGTGTTGGTGTATAATTATCCATAGTAGTTGCTTAAGACCCTTTGTGTTTCTGTGCTATTAGTTGTAAAGTCTCCTCATTTATTTCTGATTTTACTTACTTGAGTCCATTCTCTTGGTCAGTGTACCTAAAGGTATGGCAGCTTCATCATTTTAAAGAACTTTAAAGCTTTTAGCTTTCTTAATCTTTTCTATTGCCTTTTAAGTCTTTGTTTCATTTATTTCCACTCTGATCTTTACTATGTCCTTCCTTCTGCCAACTTGGGCCTCATTTGCTCTTCTTTTTGTAGTTTCTTTTTAAAATTTTTATTTATTTTATTTATGGCTTCACTGGGTCTTTGTTGCTGTGTGTGGGCTTTCTTTAGTTGCAATAGGCAGGGGCTACTCTGCTATGGTGCTCTGACTTCTCACTGCTGTGGCTTCTCTTGTTGCAGAGCACGGGCTCTAGGTGAACAGGCTTCAGTAGTTGCAGCGCACAGGTTTAGTTGCCCCACGGCATGTGGGATCTTCCTGGACCAGGGATTGAACTCGTGTCTTCTGCATTGGCAGGCAGATTCTTTACTACTGAGCCACCAGGGAAGCCCTTGTAGTTTCTTGAAGTATAAATTAAGGTTGTCTATTTGAGCTATTTCTTGTTTCTTGAGGTAGGCATTTATCACCATAAACTTCCCTCTTAGAACGGCTCTTGCTGCACCCCATACATTTTGGTTGGAGAAGGAACCCTGAGTTGGGGAGATGCCCTGGAGAAGGGAATGGCAACCCACTCCAGTATTCTTGCCTGGAGAATTCCAAAGACAGGGGAGCCTGGTGGGATTGCAAAGCCTGGTGGGATCGCAGAGTTGGACATGACTGAGCACACAGCACTCATACATTTTGGTATGTTGTATTTCCATATTCACTTGTATCAAGGTATTTTCTGATTTCTCTTTTGATTTCTTCTTTGATCATTGGTTGTTTGGTAATATAATCTCCACATATTTGTGAATTTTCCAGCTTTATTACTGCAATTCATTCTTAGTTCATACTGTTATGGTTGAAAAAAATGTTTGCTATGATTTCAATCTTCTTAAATTTATTAAGACTTCTTTTATGGCCTAACAGGATCTATACTGGGGAAAAAAATCCACATGTGCTTCAGAAGAACATGTATCCTGTTACTTTTGGATGGCATGTTCTATATTTTTCTGTTACGTTCACATGATCTGACATGTTGACTAAGGCTGTTTCTTTGTTCATTTTCTGTCTGGATGATCTATTCATTGAAGAAAGTAGAATATTAAAGTCCCCTATTGTTATTGTGTTGCTGTCTCTTTCACACTTTAGGTCTTTTAATATTTGTTTTCTATATTTAGGTGTTCCTCCCAGGTGGGACTAGTGGTAACAAACCCGCCTGCCAGTGCAGGAGACACAAGAGATGTGGATTCGATCCCTGGGTCGGGAAGATCCCCTGGAGGAGGGCATTGCAACTCACTCCAGTATTCTTGCCTGGAGAATCCTATGGACAAAGGAGCCTGGCAGGCTATAGTCCACAGGGTTGCAAAAATCTGGACACGAATGAAGCGATTTAGCATGCATGAACCCTGGTGGTTCAGCTGGTAAAGAAACCATCTGCCATTGCAGGAGACACAAGAGACATGGGTTCGATCCTTAGGTCAGGAAGATCCCCTGGAGAAGGAAATGGAAACCCACTCCAGTATTCTTGCCTGGGAAATTCCATGGAAGAAGGAGCCCGGTGGGCTACCGTCCATGGGGTTGCAAAGGGTCAGACATGACTGAGCATGTGCGCGTGCTTGCGCGCATGCACACGCGCGCACACACACACACATTTGATGCAAAAATATTTACAAATGTTATATCATCTTATAGGATCGATCCCTTTGCCATTATATAATGGTCTTCTTTGTTTATCGCTACAGTCTTTGTTTTATTTATTTCTTTAGCTACATCGGGTCTTAGTTGCGGCGCAGGATCTTGGTTGCATCATGTTGTGGTGCCGGGCTCAGTAGCTGTGTTTCATGGGCTCTCCAGTTGTGGCACGTGGGCTCCAGAATGTGCGGTTCAGTAGTTGCAGATCATGGGCTCTGTTGCTCCATGGCATGCTGGATCTCAGTTCCTTGATCAGGGAAGCCGTGTACCCTGCACTACAAGGGGGATTCTTAACCACTGAGCCACCAGGGAAATCCTCTATAGTCTTTGTTTTAAAGTCTATTTTATCTGATATAATAGATTATCCTAGCCTTTGATTTCCATATCATGGAATATACCCTTTTCCATTATTTCAGTCTCTGTGTGTCCTTATATAAGAAGCGGATTTCTTATAGGCAGCACATAAGATGAGTCTACAGAGACACTTTATAATTAAAATGTCAAAAGTTGAAGACAAGAAGAGAATCTTAAAAGCAGCAAGAGGAAAACAACTTGTTGCACACAAGAACTACTTCACAACTATCAGCTGACCTTCAGCAGAAATTTTGTGGCCCAGAAGGCAGTGGCCGTGATATATTCAAAGAGCTTAAAGAAAAAATTTCCAACCAAGAATACTCCATGCCCAGAAATGTCCTTCAGATTTGAAGGAGGGATAAAGGTTTTCAGACAAGCAAAAGTTAAAGGAGTTCATTGTCACTAGACTAGCACTGTAAGAAATGTTAAAGAAAGGGCGCTAACTAGTAAAGAAAAACATATGAAACTACAAATCTCACTGGTAAAGATATCTATATAGTAAAATTCAGAATAATTGAATGCTGTAAAGATAGTGGATTAATCACTTATAAAGCTAGTATGAAGGTTAAAAGACAAAAGTAGTAAAAATAACCATAATTACGATAATTAGCTAAGGAATACACAAGATAAAGAGTAAAATATGAGAGCAAAAACAGAAAACATAGCGTGGGGAGATTAAAAATGTCGACTTTCAGAATATGTTCAAACTTAAATTGTAATCACCTTAAGATAGACTGTTGTAAGTGGTTATATGTACGTGTCGTGGTAACCGCAAAGCAAAAACCCATAGTAGACACACAAAAGATAAAGTAATCTAACCATACCATGAAAGAAAATTATCAAGTCACAAAGGAAGAGAGCCAGAGATGAAAAAAGGGACAGAGAAACTACAAAACAGTCAGAAAGCAACAAAATGGCAATATACATATCAAATAATTACTTGAGATGGAAATGGACTAAATTCTCCAATCAGAAGGCACAGAATGGCTTTCGAGCAGTGTAGGTAGACGCACAGCTGTATTTTTGTTCCTCTCCAAAGAGAATATATGTGCGCATACACACATCTGTGTACAAATACACAGAAAAATCTAGAAGGATGCACAGAGCTTATTTTTGGTGGGACAGAGGAGTGTTATGGGTTGAATTGTGTCTCTTCCATATTCATATGGAGCCCTGATCTCTTTCCTCAGAAAGTGAGCTTATTTGGGGATAGGTCTTTACAGAGATATAATCAAGTTAAAATTAGGCCACAGAGTGGACCTGAATCCATTAATGACTGATACCCTTAGACGTGCACGCATGCTAAGTCACTTCAGTTGTATCTGAGTCTTCGCTAACCTATGGACTGTAGCCCACCAGGCTCATCTGCCCATGGGATTCTCCAGGCAAGACTACTGGAGTGGACTGCCATGCCCGCTTCCAGGGGATCTTCCCATCCCAGGGATTGAACCTGCATCTCTTAAGTTTCCTGCATTGGCAGGTGTGTTCTTTACCACTAGCGCCACCTGGGAAGCCTCAATACCCTTATAAACGGGAAATTTGGACACAGAGAGGGAAGATGACGTGAACAGGCCCACAGGAGATGCTCATTTTTATACTTCTGTGGCCTATGACATTTTTATAACTGTGTATTAATTACTTTTATAATAATCAGAGCCCTCCTCTAAAACTAGGGGGAATAAAGAGATAAGACACAGTGAGAAGAAAAGCGTATGAAGCGTGACTGTCACATAGCTAACTGGCTTGTTTCCTCTTTATAAATTTACAGAGCATGTCACTTACTCTCCACCCTCTAATCCCAGCTGCACCCTGGTTCCAATACTGCCCTTAGAGGGGTCAACTTGCCTGGAAGGAACGGCTAACACTAGTGGCTTCTTTAGCTGAGGACATGGCAAAACCCTGATTTGCAAGGTCACCTGGTATCTGGTGGTGCAAGATGTCACCAGGGTCCTCTCCTTTAAGTCCACCCATCTGGTTTGTGCCTGAAGAGGTGGCTCAGACCGTAAAGGATCACCTGCAATGCAGGAGATCTGGGTTTGAACCCTGAGTTGGGGAGATGCCCTGGAGAAGGGAATGGCAACCCACTCTAGTATTCTCGCCTGGAGAATTCCACAGATAGAGGAGCCTGGTGGTCTGCAGTCCATGGGATTGCAAAGAGTCGGGACATACTGACTGACTAACACACACACACTCAAAGTGTGATATTTCTAACCAGCTAACCCCACAAATCAGAAAGCCCAGTGGGCCTGCAGTCAGAATGCCTGCAAGCAGTTGCACACTTCTATAAGCTCTAGCCACTCTTTCAAAAGGATGCACTGTGACAGCCTGCTCGAAAGCTGTGCTCAAATAACAAACCACCTCTAGTCCCTGGGCATCAGAATTCTTTACCAACACTCTCTTCCCTGGGAAGGTCTGATTTTCTGGGGGGTGCCCACCATGAAGAGTGAGTGGTAACTAGCAATGGGAGAGCAGTAGGAGAAACAGGGGCCCAGAAGATGAGGCCACTGACTCACACCCCAAATGCCACAGAAGGGGCCGGGGGTTCAGGAGGCAGTTGGTAAGGCAAGTTGTGTGCTCTGGCTCCTGAGGAATCAGCCAGCTCAGTGCCCTTCTGCAGCCATCACGAGGGCTGTGAAGGGGTCTGGGAGGGCCAGCCAGGAATCGAAACCTAGTTTAGTATTGCAGAGAGGTTAAGAAAAGGAAATCTCAGCACACATATTTTGTAGGTCTAAATACTCACAAAATTCCATAATGGCTTCAGCCTCCTTTGCTTCAAAAGACGGTGTCCTTTCCAGTTCCTGGGGTTTCCCAGGGTTCCAGAACAGAGGAGAAGCTGAGGAAGGAAGGAGTACCCTGTATGCTGGGCATACAGGGGCACCTCCTGTATGCTGCGCTGTAATGACAGGCGAACCGTAATCACGGAGTCCCACGACATGCTTTGGGTGTGTATTATCTCACTTGCTACACCTGCGGAGACCAAGGCTCAGAAGGGTGACATCACTTGCCCAAAGGCTAGTGGCTAGTGACAGCAGAAAGACTGTCCAGGGACCGGTTCATGTGGTTTCTCTATCCCTGTGTCCTCACCTGTGAAGTAGAAACTATTCCACAGAGGGTTGAAGGAGATGGTGGATAAAGTGTGCCCAGCTGCTGGCTGAGCACGTAGGGCACCAAACTAATCCTGTAGCAGCCTGATGGGCCCCAGGGAACAGGGAGGAGTAGGCAAGGCTCTTGCCTGGTGTCCACTTTTTAAGCCCACAAATGGGGAGGGGATGAGCAGAGCTATCAGTGAAGCCTGGCAAGGACCTGCAGTCAGTCAACCCAAGCTGGTTGGGTCATTGCCTCTTATGACTGCAGGTTACTTTAGTTCCTTACCCTTTCTTTCTTTTTTTAAAGAAAGTAGCTATTTTATTTCTTGGCTGCACTGTGGGACATGTAGGATCTTAGTTCCCCAACCAGGGATCAAACCCATGCCCCCTGCTTTGGGAGCACAGAGTCTTAGCCACTGGACTGCCAGGGAAGTCCCAGTTACTTACCCTTTCTAAACCTCCATTCCTCAGCTCCAAACAGAGACGCCAGGAGGGACATGCCTTGTGGGGTGGCATGAGGGCCAGGTGATCTTGGGCCCCCTGAAACTCTGGATGTGTCTCCAAGTTCTCTTTTTAAATCAGAGCAATTTATTCAGATTGTTATGAGTAAATGTATGCATATTGTCTCAGCAGATATTATTTTTCTTCTTGTCCTTCAGAGCATTCCCACTATTCCTTTACCATCAAACTTCTTGAAAACATGTTTTACATTTGATGTCCATGTTTACATGTCCTTCATGTTGACTTTTCACCCCCTATAATCTGGTTTGTGTGCCTCCTAGTTTATGTACGAACTCTCATGAAGTTCTCCAACGATCTCTTAATTACCAATCTTCATGGCTGCTTTCCCCTCACTTTCTAATTTCCACCATCTCCTGTTGCTTTTCATCTTTGCCAGCAGTTTGGAAATGTCACGCCTTTCTGGAAGAGTTGAGACTAGGATGAAGGGGCCCCTCTACACATCTCTTTTTAGGGCTCCTACTTGGCTTTCCAGAGAATAAGCGGAAACGCTCTTCTGTGACCCTTAAAAGACCCCACACTTCATTTTCTCCAAGGTATTGTCACTGCATGTAACGTTTGAGCATCCAAAGAGCCCATTTGGAACTGAAAGTGGGCCAAATATCACTAAAATCGAACCACTCTGAGGAGACTAAGGATCTTATAGTTTTAACAATTGAGTTCTGTGAGAAACTGTGTTCCAAACTTCACACACACACACACACACACACACACACGCACACACACTCTAAAGGTTCAGCAGGAACCAGTTGAAAACAACTCAGAGGAAGTGCAGCTGTTCCCTCTGAGGAGCACGCGTGGGGGAAGCCAGGAGAGGAGGAGGGGTGTTCCCCGGGTGGTGACATACGGCATTCTTTTCACTTGAGGCATCTGAGCCCGAGGAGCTGCTGTCTCCCCTGGGGAATATGACATAACCAGAGGCGGGAAGGGCCTCACAAAAACAGACTGGTGTCCACACATCCTTCTCCAAAGGAAGCCCCTTCCCATCCTGTGTGCAAGAGCTCCCACGTCCGCAGAGACTCAAATGCCACCCTGTCTCCAGCCAGAGAAACAGCCCAAAGCCAGCGATCTGATAGGATGTGTTTATATTTACATGGTACATTTTAAAGCAATGGCTACATTGGTCATACATATTAGAAACCATAAAAAAAAGTTAAGAACTAAAATGTACATCATACACTTGTATATATATTTTTTTACACAGAGGTAAAAAGGCTTATTATAAAAAAATCAATACAACGGGGTTTTCAGTATACAGGTAAAGAATGAATTATGCTTCAGGCACTTTAATTTGTTAATGTGAGCAAATAGCTTCAGTGTTGGGATCAGGGGAAGCTTCCAAACAGAAAATCTTTTGGTTAATGTTTTGTTACCACAGATACAAAAATAAAATCTGAATAATTTCTCTCAGATGATTGACGTTAAGTATGGCAAAGCTGACTGGGAAAATACGACAGACTGTTTGGCTGCAGTGTGGCAATTAGAGAGACGTATTTACATAAAATGTCCCCACGGCTGTCCTTGTGCCCTTCACCGCTGCCTTCTTCACAAACCAAAAAGGATGCGCGGCCTAAGATTCACCAGCGTTAACTCTTCAAAGGGGTGGAAAAGGACAAGGGGCGAAGGAAGATAGAAACAGATGATGGCTAGACGGACATGGCAAACAAGAAGTGGCCAGAACAGGTGTGTTCTTACTGAAATAAATAGGGACACTTGAACTGAGGTCTAACAGAACATACATTAGTGTTGTGCTTTGTAGAGAGGAGACCTTGAGAAAGACCCTGAGGAGATGCCTCAGGATGGGGGTTGAGTTGGGGGAGAAGATGGTCTCTCAACAGCATTTGGAGGCTGGCGGAAGGTTTTCTAGATGTTCTCCAAGATGGGAAGTGGTTCTTGTCTTGCACCACCAGATTAATAGATCTCTGCCCCTTTCCCAGACCGGAAGACCCAAACCAGTCACTCCAACAAACGAAAACACCTACCAAACAAACTCATAAGCACACTGGGTATTTACATGGATAATCTGAGGAAGAAATGCAAAGCACTCTCAGGTAAGCTGAGAATGTTCCCATGAAGGTAAGCGTGGCCAGCACTTTCCCAATATGATTGGCAGACTGGGAAAAAAGTCCCTTTCCTTGGAGACTGATGTCCTGTGTGCAGTAGAGAAGGGATGGTTGAGGGCGGGGAGTGGGGAGAGAGGAATGAGGCTGTGCGCTCAGCTGGCAGCAGCCACAGGAAGATCATGGCGGGAAGAACAGCCGGCGCAGACGAGCCTGTCCCCTGTGCTCTCCACGGTGTTCTGATTGTACAATGCGAGGTATAGGTAACCACTCTTCACTTTTTTTTTCCCTTTCTGCAGTAAGATTTGGGTATTCCTTGCACTATATTAGAAAAATATTCTTTTCCAGCTAATTAGAAGCCTTCTACGTGGCAAGGCGACAGGTGGACCCAGACTGCTGAACTAACCATCTGAGCAGTCAAAGTGGCAAGTCTGGGTTTAGGGTTGCAGGAGAAAGACACTTAGGCATTTGGAAGGATTTTTTATATATGGCCTTGTTTTTTCCCAAGTATAAACGAAGAATTTGGTGACGTGAAATTGAGTCCAAAATGAAAACAAAATGACAAACCCAAGAACAGAATGCAAGCCACCACTCTTCAAATTGATGACATTTAAAATCCCCCAGTTAATAGAAAATAGCCACTGGGGGGAAAGAAAGCTCCTTTGAAGTTTTACTTACCACAACCTTAGTGTTTCTTAACCGGACCATGTTCGGGAGAACACTGGTTTGTTTGAAAGAGACTATTTGGTTTGCAAAACAATGAGCAAAATTTCTTACTTCATTAGCGTTTTCTTCTGGTATTGCTAAATTTTTACAAGTGGTGGTGACATAATTTTAAAAAGATCTACTACTTTAGGGTCAGTGGGGACGCTCAGAGAAACCTGAAATCCCCTTTCTAGCCCTGGTCTGAGAGGATACAATGCAGTTTAAAGGATTTTCCTGATTCTCACAAGTTAATCTGAAGTTAAGGCTCAATTCTCAGTCATTTTAGGAGTGAATGTTTTGCATCAGTGAGTAACTGACAGATTTTGGGGGTGTTGGTCGAGAGAGACAAGATGATGGGCTCTAGACAGAAACTGCAGCTTACATGGGAAGTTTGGCTTTAGAAACGTTAAAGCGATCTCGTTTTGTGGTAGAATTTTGTTAACTAGATCACCTCCTATACATAGTAACTGACTGCAGGTTCAAAAATACAGGTTCAAAAATGGTAGGGTTTCACCATTCCGACAATCCATTACCACAGGAACTTGAGGAAGCAAGCTCGTTAGCAACAGGCAAGCTAGAACCAAGAGGAAGATGGCCTTTGGAGCTCTTGGGGAAAAAAACGACAAAACCCACCAAAAAAATCAGCAGTTCCTGCTGCAGGTGCCTTGAAACTGGACAAGGTGGGCAGGAAGGACATGAAATCAACACCTGTATGAGATAGTTAGCTTGATTACAGATTGTTAATAATACAGGAGCGTCTAGGCAGAGAGTCCTTTCCTTAGAACACTGTGCGCGTGTGCCTGGGTGTGGCCGATGCAGAGTGGGCGGCGGGGGTGCTGCTGAGTCCACCAGGCAGGCTCCCCAGGCTGGAAAGGCGCCTTGGGTACCTGGGAGCGGGGGGAGATGAGAAGATGTAGAAGACGAGTCCCCTTGGGGCTGTGGACGGGAGAGGGTTGGGAGGGAAACCGAGTCACACGGCCGCTTTGTGCTTCCCTCCGCAGCACCTGCACATCACTCCGCAGTGGTAGCAGGCTCGCAGAGGCAGGTAACAGCACATACAAGGGGCCAAGAAAGACAAGGCAATAAGAGCCATCCACCGGAGGCAAAACTTCTCGTCGCTGGTATCGCACGAGCACGGGTCTGTATAGTCCCCCTCGGGGTCCGACATACAGTGATAGAGCATGCTGTCTGCACACCACATACAGCTCACCCGGCGGATGCAAGTTCTCACGGAGTCGGGGGCGTCCTGACAGTGGCCCCTCCGGTTCTCCTCGTGGTTGAACATGTCCCGGCAGTACTCGCACCGGGAGCGCTCCCCGTCCTCTTTCCGCCTCCGGGACTTGCCCCGGGAGGGCTGGGTCTTGATCACGCTGCCCCCACGCCCTTTGGGGTCCTCGCCGAGGCCAAAGTCTGACGAGTCCACGTAAGGGTAGTTGTAATCGTGCTTGGGCACCTCGCCCTTGGCGAAGCGCACGTAGGAGTCCGCGTCCTCCGTGTGGTCCAGGTATTTGCCCCTCACCGGGGCGTGCCGGTAATCCTCGTAGCCGGTCATCCAGATCTTCTCCCGGGGGTTGATGCGCACGATTTCCTCGTCGTCGTCCGGGAAGCTCACCTGGCGGTAGGGCCTTGGCATCGGCTGCCCCAGGAAAAAGGAGACGTTACTTTATCGCAGCAGCTAAACAAACCAATCTTCAAATAATGCATCCTTCACCTTGGCAAAGGGCATTTCTTGAAGAAACAGACCCATCCTGTACTTAACAGCTTGCGGGTCAAAGATGTATTTCAAATTGTCTCAATCCCTTCCTGGGTCAGGAAATCATGTTAATGGGTCGGGACTGGCATTTCTCCCCTTTCTGTTGCAGTTTTGCCATAGATGTGGGTAAGTATACACACTGTGAGAATAAAGTTTGAAATTCCAGAAGCTGAACATGCCCAGATCAAAGGCAGACCTGAGATGTCCCTAGAATATCCTTATCTCCCTTCTGTGACCTCCCACCACTAAGGTGATGGTGACTGGCACCATGATTTCTAACAGCTTAGATTAGTTTCACCTGTTTTTGTCAGGCCATCCTCTCTCAAGACTATTTTTTCCCCCCAGAGAAGCAGAAGAGCTCTGGAGTGCATTGACCATTATGAGGTAAGTACATTTGTTATCTGTGTGTACTTAACAACTGCATACTAGTCCATGATATAGAATGTGTGTCTCACTGTGGGTCATGTTCAAAAAAGCAAAAGTGGATACCAGGGACTATGGAGGCTCATAGGTACCTTGTAATCTGGTTGGGGAGATAAGATGCTCAAATACACAGAGGGTAAGAGTGCAGGTTCCAGGGGCCAATAGTGTTTGAATCCTGCCAGGATCTCACAGGTGGTGAGTGGCAGAGTGGAATCTGAACCTGGGATGGCTGGACCCAGAGCCACACTGTCTAGACTTCAAACCTAACCTGCATTCTCCCTTAGGATGAAATTGTTATCCCTGTGGTTGGCCTCCTACAGTTTGCATCAGTGCCTTGTCCAGAGTGGCAGGTGCTGAATACAGTTATTGAGTGGATCCAGGTAAGCCTGCCTTGCACAGGGCATCCCAGTTGTGGCAGACAATGACATTGCCCACCTTAGAAGCCCTCTGAGCATGAAGACTTTTTAAGGAGTGAGAAGCATGGCTTTGACTGGAATTCAGACTATAGAATTTACTAGCAATTCGCTAAGCCGTGGACTTCGCTTCCCTGATGATCAAACCGCATAGGGCTATTGTGAGAACAAAGAGAAAGAATCTAAACGGTGTAAGCGCAGGCTCTGTCACAGAGGATGCACATGATAACTGTTGCCAATATTGTCATTATAATATTATCCTAGAATTTAGCACACACTAATTAAATTTACCCATCACTTCCCACCAGACTGTGAGCTCCTTGAGGGCAAGGGCCACGTCTCACAGGCTTTGTCCTAATTCCTGCCAGATTCTTGACGTCAGAGTTTCCCCAACTTTGGAAAATACAATCCTGCAGTATTTCAAAACAAAGTTTGGGAGCTGACACAGTCTTTGCTATTAATTTATTTCGAAAGAGAGTCAAAAAGTCAATTCCCATCTATTGCTACCATACTGTGATTTTACAAAGAACGTTTTCATGCCAAAATATTAGGAAGCACACACCCAATAAAACAATTTTGAAAAAAAGAGTCATATAAATCTAGCTTTATGTTATAAAACCTCAGTGCCTCGTGCTTTTTCTCTTTTCAAAGCAGACTGGTGGCCACATCACCCACATGGGCACCAGTCCATGCCCCACAGTTTGCGAACTTGCTCCAAAAAACAGCTGCTGGGTAAATATTTGTTATATTACTGAATTCCAGCTACAGCTCCCCAAGGAAGCTGGGGCCTGCAGCCCGTGATGCCAGGCCTTCGGCCCAAACATACAGTATTCTGTGGTACCAATTGTGGTTCTGTGCTGTCATACCCTTTGGACAGAGGAATGCAGGAGGCAGGGTAGCATCCTGGGTGAGCAGAGTCTGCCATCTAAATCTTGTTCCACCAGGGACCCTCTCCCTAAGCCTCAGCCTCCTCATCTATCAACTGGGGATGCAGAAGACCTGCTTCTGGGTAATTTGTGAGGATTAAAGGAGATAAATCACATGAAGGGTTTGGCAAGGTGCCTGGCACACAGAAAACCCTTGAGTGAGGGTGAGTTGCCTGTACCACCTCCAATATGGGATGGGGGAACAGAGTAGGAGAACAGAAGGGGCCTCGGCTCGGGCATGCGGCTGAAGGGAGGGCAAGGCAGCTGTTTCAGATCAGGAGGTCACCCCTGTGACCTCCAAGGAATAGGATCCCCGCTCACCTGCTCGAGGTGATAGTGGTCCGTGGGGTATGGGTCGTGGAGGTGACCCAGGGTATAAACCTTCCGATGCTCACAGGATGTGGGGGAGGAGATTGTGCGAGTAGGTTGTTCCCTCTTCTGAGACGAATTAGAAGAACTGTCTGTAGCTGTCTGTGTAGAAGGAGGTAACCATGAGTTAATTAAAAACAAAAACAAAACCCAAGTCCGCCCCAAAACTAACACACCGTCTACCCCCACTTGTGGCGTCTTGCTGGACTTCCCGAAATCTTGAGTTTATCCTGGCTGTGGGAGGCAGGAGGACCCCTGAAGGGCCTGGTTGTCTAAAAACGATGGGCAGAGAAACCCAGCCACCAGCCCCTGGAAAGCTGGGTTTGTTTTCTCAACTGTGGGAGCAGCAACTGGCTCTGGGGCAGGGCTCAGCACACCAGGCCACTCGCGGGTGCGTTCCAGTTGGATCAAGAATGGTCACTCGTTAGTGGCCCTGGTTAAGGTCCTTGGGCAAGCAGAGGAAATGCAAACAAGCAAAAAATCAAACCCATATGTTTCTTTGTGGGGTTAAGCCCAGCCTGAGAGTCTCAGAGATAAGGATACCTCAGGGGTATCATGGGTACTGGCTTTCCAGGAAGAAATTTTGTAATTGTTGGCTTGGAGGCAAGCCTGAGGGTCACTGTCTCTGGAGGGTGAGAACAGAGCTGTTTTCCCAGTAGAGGTGACGAATTCAGATTGGAGCCTCCATGAAGGTATCTTAGGAAGGTGATTAGATATCAGAATAGACTGTGGCTGTGGGCAGAGCACGGGCCCCATTGTCTCCCAGAACACACCTCGGGTGCTTCACACCCCCAGGTGATCCCAGGTGTGATGGTCACTGTCCACAACCTTGGGGCCCAGCAGCCACGTGCTCATAGAAGGCTCTGTCAAATGCAGCTGGGGCAACTGCCTTGAAAACCAGGGCCCCTGCGAATCCTATCCTCACTCCACTCCACCTTCTACTTCCTTAGAGTAATGGACCATTCTTCTCCTTTTATTTTTTTCACAAATGAAAAGATTTTCTTTGATATCGAGGTGTCCTATTTCTGGTAAACATCTAGAAACTCCTTAGTTGTTGCTTCTCATCCTTATATCCCCCTTACCCCATATGCTTATTTATATCCTTTTATTTTACTGTTTTTTTGTTAGTGTCATCGATCCTTTCCAGGGCAAGGCAAGGTTAAAACAAATAGACTTATAAGAGTTATTCTCCTCCCCTCCACTACGTTCACTTATACAGTAATAAATGCTCAGGAAAATAGGAGTATAAGTGTTCAGGAAAAAGAAAAGACACTCAGGGACTTCTCTGGTGGTTCAGTGGTTAAGACTCTGTGCTTCCACTGCAGGGGGTGTGGGTTTGATCCCTGGTTGGGGAACTAAGATCCCACATGCTGTACAGTGTGGCCAAAAAATAAAAGACACCTGTATTTCCACTATGCAGCACAACTGACATTAATTTTTAAAGCTTGGTGGACATGTGCAGCATGCTTTTGGAAACCCAGCCCTCCTGGATTTTTAATTCTGTTTGGTTTGTGTGATGTGGGGGTGATGCCTGTTTCCAATCCCACAATCTAGTGGCTGATTCAGATATGGACACACACTTCTCCCCTGAGGCAATCCAGAGAGACTTCTGATGGACAGGTCAGAAAAGATACTTGTCTCTACCTAGTTAAGAGCTAAGGGTCCTGTAAGCCTAGAATCCTGGTGAAGGTACAGGGAAAGAAAGAACCTGAGGATGGAGTGAAGCAAAAAACCAAGGGAAGAAGGATCCCACAGATACCACTTGAGCTTCTGGATCCAGCCAAGCCTGAATCCTGATCCACCCTAGGCTATCCCATAGAGAGGAGCCAATTCCCTTCAGTAATTTAACCCAGAATGCACTGGGTTCATCCATTGGGTGCACTTTCTTTTTTGTCACTGCCAATCCCTTCTCTGGGGCAGCCTTCCACCTGCACCACATTCCTGGCCTCTCTCTTGTCCCTTTCAGTCCTCTCCACAGCAGGTAGAGTGGAACAGGGTGTTCAGAGCCTGCTACTTCTCTCCTCTGCCTCTTGGGAGCCACCCAACTGGCAAATAGCATGTGCTGGCAACCTTGCTTGGGACTGTATGGTCTCCTTGGAAGGTTGAGGGCCCACCCACTGTGGGGAGGGTATGGAGACCCAGCACACGAGTGCCTGGTAGGGCAGGTCTGTCTAATCTCAGGGTCCAGTCTTGGGATGTCCACTTCCTGCAGATGTAAGCTGGGACTCACATCATCAGTAATAGAGGGTCTCTTCACTTTTTTCCTCAATTGGTTTAGAACCCTGATAGGAAAGAGTTGCTACTTACCCCTCAAATCCCGGAAACTGAAAGAGACCAAACCTAGACACACAGAATTTTTACTTCCTTTCAAATTCAGGTCCGTCCTCTAACTCGCACCCACCTTCTTTCCTTATGTCTTTGGAGGTACTGCTGCCCTCTTTAACACATGAGTGGTTTCCAGTTGACAGTACAACAAAGCATACAACCCTTCACAGTCTCACACTATGTGAAGGCTTATGATGTGCCAGGCACTGGCTACACGTGACTCCACCAGTGCAGGTAAAATACCGTTTCCACGTCATACACAGGAACACAGACACCTGAAGAAATTCGGGATCCTGCCAACTATGGCAAGCAACCACTGGCAGAGCGGGACTGAAATGCAGCCCCCGTCCGCCAAGCCCAGGGGGATCTCCATGCAGCACACAGCGGCTTATCAAGCCCAGGAGAGCCACCTGCTCTGTGTTCATCTTGTGAGCTTAACACAAGTACAACGCTTCCTAGTAAGACGATGTGTCCTGATTTATACAGACCCAGGTGGTAAGGGGTGGTGCCTCAGAATACAAAGGTTTCTACAGATCTCAGTAAATACTTTCTGAATGAGTAGATAAGGGCCTTTCTGTATGATTCAAATCCAAGGGTTAAACTCTTATCCAATACCCACGTGACAGTCACATCTTAGGTTAGAAGCTACCTCAGCATTAAACACGGTAATACGCACTTGGCATTTAGTTCTCAGAAACCCAGTTCACACATCACAGTCACCTCTGTGTTAGTCATCTGTTTACCCCAATCCACCCTGTTTTCTGTGACCTGTGTCCAGGTTAACAATGTATGGAAAGTCATTCTGAGAAATGAGGCACACCCAGTACTTCCTAGTCATCCTCAGCCAATCCGACGCCCCCTTCTGATGCTCCCAGCCTTCCTCCCGAGCCTGGACCAGCCTCTTCCCATTGCAGAGTCAAGTGCAAAGTTTCCTGGACCATTTTCTGACAATTCAGAGAATGTGAGACTGAGAAAGGCCTTTCGATGTCTCCTAATCTGATGACAAATCTCTACAGAGGAGCAGGGAGGCCAGAAGACTGAGGTGGGCTCTCAGTTCACTGCCTCCCTCGCCCGACTGCTCTGAGCTAAAGCATGCAGAAGAGGCTCCATTGGAAGCTGAGGCTTATTCCATTATCTGTGATATCAGATAAATCTTGTCAAGAGGCAAGTGTCTACCAGCAAAAGGAATGTATTATTAGGCTATTTCCAAGAAGAGGCAAGACGGAAAACCTTTCACCATATGCACCTCTGGACGAATGCCCCCGTTCTCTGCTTGTGGAAAAAAAAGCAGCCTGGACTGTACACATATGCACCTCAACAAGCAAGATTCTAGAACATGCCTGCCACTTGCGCGCACAAGCTCATGACACCCACCCACCTACTAATCTGAGAGCTTCACCTTCAACCTGGAAATACTGGCTGCCGTTTTCAACTCGCCTTCCTGGTGGGGCGGGGGAAATCTCTGAAGTGCTGTAGGTGTGAGCTCAAGAAGAACAAAAGCAGAGGTCCTCTGTGCTTGGGGACCTCAGCCTGCTTAGTGGGCTGGCTTTGGTGCGGGCTTCCTGAGTCAGAGAGAGCAGTCAGAAACAGCCTTTGATGCCACCCACTGTGAACAAGGCCAGACACTGCCATGGGGTGCCGCCTGCTTGTGGGAGGTCCCGGGCAACATGAAAGTGTGAGCACAACCACTGCTACCTCCGTGCGAGCTGCCAGAAAACCTTGCCTCTGGGTCCGGGTGTGACTCCAGCTCAGTGTCAAAGCCTGCTATTAAAGATGTGTCCGATTAAGAGGCCTGTAACCTAACACGAAGCACCGAACAACAGAAATGCAAGGGAATGTCCTAATACTAAATATCATGGTCTCAATCCAGGCACACTAGATTTGAATCAATTCTCTGCTAATTGTAAGTTGTCTGATTTTGGACAAGGTGACCTCTAACTCCAGTTTTCACATCTGTAAAATGGAGCTAAAATTGTCCTCAGGGTAACTGTAAAAACAAAATGAGATTAATCATTTCCATTTTCTAAACAGTTACTACTGATTTTATAAAAAAGCTACTGATCCTGTGATCCGGTCCCCTTGCTTAACTCCTTATAAAAGTTCAAGTGTTTTATCAGTGATTCTCTGGGTTTTTCTAAGCAAATTCCTATCACCCACAAAAGACAGTCTGGTCTCCTTTCCAATATTTGTAACTGCTTGTTTATTGTATCTTTGCCAAGGTTTCCAGCATGATGGAACCATTTTCAGAATGGCCCTTGCTGTCTTGAACTTGACTTTGATGGGACAACTTCTAACAATTCTCTATCGTATATAACGTTTCCAGATAACTGGAGTGGCTATAAAGTTCTAAAGTCTCTCTGTATTCGAGATAGCAAAGTGTGTGTGCTCAGTCGTGTCCAACTCTTTGTGACCCTATGGACTGTAGCCCACCAGACCCCTCTGTCCATGGAATTCTCTTTTCAACCCAGGGGCCAAACCTGCATCTCCCTACACTGGCAGGTGGATTCTTTATCATTGAGCCACTGGGGAAGCCCAGATTGCTATGGATTGTCACCAAAATATACTGGATGTAATCAGATGGTTCTTCTGTGTCTATTGAGATGATTATGGTCTTTCACCTTTGTTTCATTAATATAAGCTTTTTTAATATTAACCATCTTTGCATGCCTGGGATATCTACTTTACTGGTCTTTTATTAAGTTTGTTTTACAAATATTTGATGTGATTTGGTAGCATTTTACTTTAAAACTTTACATCTACATTCATAAATGAGTTTGACTCCGGTTTTTCTCTACTTGAATTCTTCTTGCCCATTTTTACAGCAGGGTTATGCAAGTCCTGCAAACTGAGCTAGGCAGTGTTCCACTGTTTTCTATATTTTGGGGAGTTCTTTCTTTTTTTAAAATAATTGAAGTATAGTTGAATTACAATATTGTGTTAGTTTCATGTGTACAGCAAAGTGATTCAGACACATATATATTTTGTCAGATTATTTTCCATTATAGGTTATCAAAAAATATTGAATATGGTTCCTTGTGCTACAAAGTACATCCTTCTCGCTTATCTATTTTATGTATGGGAGTTATGTTTTTAACCACCTAAATTTAGCCCTCCTTTTAAGGGGTATACCTTTGACTACATTTTCAAATTTTTCTACGGTTATAGAAAAACATGTATTTTGAGTAATAAGCTTTGCGTGGCCTGGTTCTAAAGCCCTCTAACAAGGCAGTAAGACAAGACTTTAACAAGGGAACACAGGAGGCTGAGAAAAGAAAGGGAAGGGAGGTGGAAGCAAGAGTCAGAGGGTACAGACATGAAAGAGTGGGTGCCGGGAACCTCCACATAATAAAGAGAGATGCGACCAGCCCAACCAAGTCCACACTGGTAGCAGAAACACTGGAAGGCTGGCAACCATTCATTTTCTTCTCCCTCTTGCGGATGGAGACAAATGGGATGAATGCCACCTCCAGAGAGGCAAGCACACAAGTCCAGCCACCTCATCCTCCCTGTGTCCTCAGAAGCACATGAGCTGTTGTGAACACACAGAGGGCAGAGCCAAGCCTGCTCCGAGCAGCTGCTTCTGGAGGGTGACAGGCCTACGTGTTTTGAATAAGGCACAGAAAATAAAGTGAAGGCACTGCTTAAGAAGCCAATCTGCGTCATCCAGGAATCATACAGAAACGTTAAGCAAAAATAGCACTTCTAGGAGAGAACTGGGGAACCTTGACTCCAGGCCAGGCGAGGACGTATGTCTCGGGATAGTTGTTGAAGCTCTGTGGGCCTCTGTCCTCGGGTGTAAAGTAAGGAGTTGCCCTGGATGATCTCCAAGGTTTCTTTGAGCTCTGAAAATTGTATGTGTGATCCTTCTGCCTTCCTCCTCAGAACGTTACAGAGGAGTTTGGCTAAGACTATTGCTTAGTTGATGAAGAGCCACAGGATGTGCGTCAACTGCTGCTGCTGCTGCTAAGTCGCTTCAGTCGTGTCCGATTCTGTGTGACCCCATAGATGGCAGCCCACCAGGCCTTGTCGTCCCTGGGATTCTCCAGGCAAGAACACTGGAGTGGGTTGCCATTTCCTCCTCCAATGCATGAAAGTGAAAAGTGAAAGTGAAGTCACTCAGTCATGTCCGACTCTTAGTGACCCCATGGACTGCAGCCTACCAGGCTCCTCCATCCATGGGATTTTCCAGGCAGGAGTACTGGAGTGGGTTGCCATTGCCTGCTACAGCTCAATAAAAAAACAAGAAGTCATCGCCACAGGGAAAAGAAAAGCTGCAGGACTGATTCAGATTAATAAAAGCAGGACTCTGCCCGGTCTTATAGGAGAAGGCAATGGCACCCCACTCCAGTACTCTTGCCTGGAAAATCCCATGGACGGAGGAGCCTGGTAGGCTGCAGTCCATGGGGTCGCTAAGAATTGGACACAGCTGAGCGACTTCACTTTCACTTTTCACTTTCATGCCTTTGAGAAGGAAATGGCAACCCACTCCAGTGTTCTTGCCTGGAGAATCCCAGGGACGGGGGAGCCTGGTGGGCTTCCGTCTATGGGGTCACACAGAGTCGGACACGACTGAAGCGACTTAGCAGCAGCAGCAGCCCTGTCTTATAGATGATTTATTTATTTATTTTTTTGGCCTCCTGGCTTGGGGGATCTTAGTTCCCTGACCAGGGACTGAACCTGGGCCCTCTGCAGTGTAAGTGCAGAATCCTAACCACTGGATCGCCAGGGAATTCCAGATATTTTGAATTTTTAAAGATGGCTAACTAGTAGTTCGGAGAAGGCAATGGCACCCCACTCCAGTACTCTTGCCTGGAAAATCCCATGGACGGAGGAGCCTGGTGGGCTGCAGTCCATGGGGTCGCTGAGGGTCGGACACGACTGAGCGACTTCACTTTGACTTTTCACTTTCATGCATTGGAGAAGGAAATGGCAACCCACTCCAGTGTTCTTGCCTGGAGAATCCCAGGGACGGGGGAGCTTGGTGGGCTGCCGTCTATGGGGTTGCACAGAGTCGGACACGACTGAAGTGACTTAGCAGCAACTAGTAGTTATGACCCTAATTTGTGTTATTTTTATTGCAGCTTACCACCAAAATATAGTTCAGCCACTGATGCCACCAAAGCAATATTCAGAATTCTTCCTATTGCAAGGGTTTCCATTTTATTTATACACATGAGCATTTGAAATTGAAAGTGTGAAAGTGTTAGTAGCTCAGTCGTGTGCGAACCTTTGCGACCCCTCATGGACTCTAGCCTGCCAGGCTCCTCTGTCCCTGGAATTCTCCAGGTAAGAATATTGGAGTGGGTAGCCATTCCCTTCTCCAGAGGGTCTTCCCAACCCAGGGAGTGAACCCTGGTCTCCTGCCTTGCAGGCAGATTCTTCACCGTCTCCACCTTGGATGGGGAGGTGGCACTGATCACATGGCACTCTGGGCAGCTATTGCCTCTCAGGAGACAGTAAAGTGGATGGATGTGGGTGTCAGGAGGCTGCTAGCTCAGGTGATCTGGGGTTGAACAAAGCAAGCCTTTCCACTCAGTAGCTATTAGAATGGCAGGCCTATCTATGGTCAATCCTTTTTCCCTGTGGTAAACAGAACGTCCCCCATTCTGTCAACAGGTCTTTGGGAACAGATAACACTGGCTCACCTGCCCTCAGGGCTTACACTGGTTCCAGGTGTTCTCTTTCGAAGAGGCAAGTAGAGCAGGAAGCCGGGCTAGCTAGCAGGCAGTGTGGGTCTGAGAGGGGCAGCTGGTGGTGGGAGAGGAGATGACTCTGTCCTAGACTCTAAGACATTATCCCATCCAGGACCCAGAGGAAAAAGTGGGCATTTGTCAATTGTGAAACAAAAACAACAAAACCAAAATTCCCACACATTAAAAAAAGTTTTATGTTTCTAAATTTTGAAGTTAGGTAAAATATTGACATGAAAGGAAAGGACTCTCAAACCCACAGCTTAGTTTCACTGGCAGGGCTGTGAGCAGGAAGTGGGTTTTGGGTAACCTTGAGCATGTACTCTGCATGAATTAATAAAATGGAAATAGTAGTATATTACTATCCACAGCTTAAACAGATGAGATGGTACATGTGTAAGCAAAGAAAGACACAAGCTGGTGGGCTAGCACAATGCCTCTGCCCTTCCTGAAATTGGGAGCATTTCAAAGCTTTTGTTTGAGCCTTAGACATTTCAGTGCTTTAATTTAGCCACTATAGGTATTACATGTTGAATAAAAGATCCTCCTCTTACTATGCAATGTGAGCTTGATAATTATTGGCATTCAGAAGATAAAGCAGCTCTCATCTGTCTTCTGAGAACTTCCATGCCATCCTATGCAGGGCTGGGCCTTAGCCAGCAGCATTTATGGGTTGCTGTTCCCTGGTGTCAGTCACAAAGCATAGCTGTTTTTCCCCCCAAAACATTTTTGCTTTTCTTAAGACACCACCATAGATTAGTTTTACTAGTTAAACTTTGTAGAATTAATTTACATTTTCAACCTATTTTCTCCTTTACTTATTCTCTCCCTACCCCCCTCTATCCCAGTCCCTTAATTCCAAGGGTAGAAATAACAGTTTTGATCAACTGATTTTCTAAAATGAGACTGGGGCTCCCAGGAGGGCATAGCAGAACCCCACATCACACTGAAGAGTCAGCTGAGGTTTGGAGCCAACGCACTAGTTGCGAAGTCCATTTTAGGTGGCTTTTTGGCAATGATGAGAATATGGTATATTTAATATATGTGAAATCTACTGAAACTTATTGAATAAATATTTCCCTTTCTCAACGTTCTCTGAAAGGCAGCAAGCAGATCTGGAGTTTGCATTCTAGGTGAACAAAGGATGGAGCTGGGTACAAGTTGCTTCACCTCTTCAAGTCTTGGTAACTTTATCTGCAGAAATGGAAGTGTCAAAAATGTTTAGAATCCCAGCCTCTCCCCAGCCTCTGAACTCTGCCTAAGCAGGAGTCACATATCCCCTTTCCAGACTTCCCTGGTGGTACGGTGGATAGGAATCCGCCGCCAATGCAGGAGACACAGGTTCTATCCCTAGTCTGGGAAGATTCCACATGCGGAGCAGCCAAGCCCATGCGCTGCACCTAGAACCTGTGCTCTGCAACGAGAGAAGCCACTGCACTGAGAAGCTGGAGCACTACAAGGAAGAGGAGTCCCCCGAGGTACAACCAGAGAAAGCCCAAGTGCAGCAATGAAGACCCAGTGCAAAGAGAAAAATTAAAAAAATAAATAACTAACCGTCCCCACCCCCGCCGAAATCCCCTTAGAAAAACAGAAAACAAACCCCATTTAGTACAAAATTGGTAGATTTGCCTTTGGATTTCATGTGTGTTGGGGATGGATTAAGTGGAAAACAAACTCGAGAAAAGGAAAGTTCTGTGGCATTCTGCACTCTTCTGCTTCTGTTAAGTAAAAGCTTGACATTTACAAAATTCCACAAATTTATTTTTTCTACTTAATCAAGAATGAAAATAACCACTACTTGCAAAGACTCAAAAGCTCACCTAGGACAAAAAAAAAAAAAAACACAATCCTGCTGCTTCACACTTTGGTTTCAACTAGTTCTAGTCATCGGAGAAGGCGATGGCACCCCACTCCAGTACTCTTGCCTGGAAAATCCCATGGATGGAGGAGCCTGGTAGGCTGCAGTCCATGGGGTCGCTGAGGGTCGGACACGACTGAACGACTTCACTTTCACTCTTCACTTTCATGCATTGGAGAAGGAAATGGCAATCCACTCCAGTGTTCTTGCCTGGAGAATCCCAGGGACGGTGGAGCCTGGTAGGCTGCCGTCTATGGGGTCGCACAGAGTCGGACACGACTGAGGCGACTTAGCAGCAGCAGCAGTAGCAGTTCTAGTCATGCTTTAGAAACACCTGGGGTGCGCAGAAGGGGTTGGAGATGTCATTAGGAGCAAGTGCTCTGAATAGCCAGAAAGTAATCAGATACAGCTGGTGATAAACAGGATGTCACCAGTTCAAGCATAGGGCACAAGGAAGAACTATGTTTTCCAGTCTCGGCAAACACGTGGCTAAAAGCTGATGATGCTGTAAAAGACATTTTTCCTACATGAAGGAGGACTGCCTACCTGAGAAATTAAAGGACGATGAGACACTGCAAATATAACCAGCCTTTCTTAACTGGGTTCTAGGAGAGAATTCCAACCCACACAAGATGCTATGAATGACTCTTCCCAATGCTGCAAAGGACCGTACAGTTAGTGCTATTCCAGGTGCACAGAAGAGAAGGTAATTCATTACAGAGGATGGATGCTGTGAAGTGTGAGGAATCCCTGTGGAGAAGGGCTGCCCAAACCCAGCAGCTATACTGAGGTGAGAGAATAAACCGAAACCTTTTTTAGGGTATGCCTTCCTATTGCTATTCTGGGGACTTTGGGGCTGTAACACTTGCTCAGGCTTCAAGTCTGTCATATGGATGTGCCACATGGGGCACTGGTCACATATTTATTCTCTTATCTCTTCTCCCCTTTCCAACTTGGGTCCAAGAGAAACCTAAAACTTAACTCTTGTATAAGGATGATGTATAAAAAATAGGACAGCTGAAAAACCATAAATATAATTATTCAACAGAGGAAGAGAAAAATGGTAGTGATGAATGGGAATGCTGAGGAGATGGTGTTCACTGCTCCTCTGCTGTGAACTAGCTGTGTTGTCTCAGGCAAGTCCTCCATCTGACATGGAGTGGCTTCCACGACTGTGTCTACAAAATGGGGCCAATCTTACTTTGTCTGCCAGAAGGAAGGAGGCTGACTTATCTGATGTGAACTCAAAATCCCTTTCAATTCCAAGACCTAGAATTCTGAGGAGCTGGCATCTCTACAGCTGTTCTCGCCTTCCCGCAAGCCAAACGTTTCCAGCTAATTCACATCAGTTCTCTTACTTTTCATGTGTCATTAGGACACACTGCTTTCTAACACAAGGCAGAAAAAACAGTCGGGAGGAGCAGAACACCGAGAGCACAGAACTCAACCTCTGCTGTGTATCTTCAGTCCCTTTAGCCCCCAGAAGGGAAAATCAGGGCTTCTGTAGCTAATCAGGATTACTGGATTCTCCCTTCTCCCTTGACTACATGCCCCACCTTTCCTGAGAAAACTCCCTCTCATTTTCCTTTTTAAAAAAGTCTCCGAATGGCCATCATCAAAAAAACTACAAACAATAAATGCTGGAGAGGGTGTGGAGAAAAGTGAACCTTTTTGTACTGTCGATGGGAATGTAAATTGATACAGCTACTATGGCAATTCCTTAAAAAACGAATGATAAAACTACCATATGACCCAGGAATCCCAGCTCTCAGCATATACCCTGAGAAAACAATAACTGAAAATGACACACGTACCCCAGTGTTCATTGCGGTACTGTTTACAATAGTTAGGACACAGAGCAACCTACATGTCCATCGACAGATGAAGGGATAAAGAAGCTGTAGTACGTATAGACGATGGAACATTACTCAGCCATAAAAAGTTACACATTTGAGTCAGTTAAAGTGAGGTGGATGAACCTAGAGCCTGTTATACAGACTGAAGTAAGCCAGAAAGAGAAAAACACATATTGTATATTAATGCATATACGTGGAATCTAGAAATATGGTACTGATGAAACTATTTACAAGGCAGGAATACATACAGAGACATAGAGAACAGACTTGTGGGCACAGAGGAGAGAGGAGAGGGTGGGATGAATTGAGAGAGTGGCGCTGAAACATACATCGCCATATGTAAAACAGAGAGCGAGTGGGAAGTTGCTGTGTAACACAGGGAGCTCAAGCCAATGCCCTGTGACAACCCAGAAGGGTGGCAGGGAGGTTCAAGAGGGAAGGGACATATGTATACTTTTGGCTGATTCATGATGTTATAAAGCAATTATCCTCCAATTAAAACTAAATTTAAAAAAATCAGTACATGTATATCATTTAATACCTCAAATAGCAATCTTGCCCCTCTCCAAGTGAGACAAGTGAGACAGCTTCTCACGCCCCAGAGAAATAAACCCAATTCTTGTGGTTCTGTCTTCTTGCATTTCTCTCCATCTTTTCAATGGCATCTTATTATACTCCTCGTTCTTGATTTGCAGATTGGGATATTATTTAAGACCTTCTTATTATGGAAGATGAGGACTTAGCTATTTTATACACCCCCAAGTATCTTTCTATAAAGCAAATATTTCCCTAATCCCCCAGCTTTAGAGCCAGAATCCAGCCACTCAGCACAATGACAGCTGAAGCACCGACAGCATTTGACCACAGATTCTCAGTGAGCCTGCTCTGAAGTCCGTGTGCCCTGCAGCTGCATTCTCCCAAGATCGTATTAAAATTCTCCCTGTCTAGCTATGAAGATGCTAATAACATTCAGAAGTGATTTTAGAGCTCTGTGGCAGTAAAGAAACCGCGAGGTTTCAATGGACCAAAGCCTACAAAATAGGAATTTAGAAAATTGTTCATTAAATGACCATAAAACCCAGAGCCTCTCTAGTTCTATACAGTCCATTTTCTCTACTCATTCTCTCCCCATCTTCATTGAGCCCCTTCCCCAAGGGCTCCAAACCCTCTGGCCCCAGAGGCTTCGACTGAAGGGATCTGGGTGGCCAGCCCCAGGCTGCAGAGCAAATCAGCTTGGCCCCTCCAAGGCACCACACTGCTCATCTCTCAAGTTCATGGGGGCCTTCTCCACAAGATACACTAGAGCACGTCTCCCCCACAAGACAAAAGCAATGAGAGGGTACAGAACTGAAGGTCTTTCCATGCTGTCCCTCTCAAGGATCCCTGGTTCTGAAGAGAGAAAGCCGTCTGCCAGGGGCATGGATGGGAGTATGCTGACTCTCAGCGATGCCTCCAAATGCCCACTGCAGACTGCTAGCCTTTGTTGTCATTGCTTTATATTCTTTGCATGACTCATAAATCTGCATCATGTGACTCAGGCATCAGAATCCACGCACCGCCCCGCCACCCATCCATATTTAATGCCTGGCCAGCTAGGTATTTCTGTTCACCTGGATGGATCACAGTAACTGAGGTCTGCCAGGGAGGAGAGATGATGGGGCTGGATGGGAGATGACAAGGAGCATTAACAGCCAAAGGGTGAGACTGGGTGGTGATGCTCAAACCTCACCTCCTAGCTGTGGACGCAACAGAAAACACGGCAAGAAAAATATGACATAAAGCTACTGAAAATCCCTCAAAACCACCAAGTGAAATGGCAACCCACTCCAGTATTGCCTGGGAAATGCCATGGACAGAGGAGCCCGGCAGGCTATAGTCCATGGGGTCGCAATGAGTTGGACACAACTGAAATGACTAAGTATGCAGGATAACAAGCCAATGAACACTTTGGCCATCAGATGCAAAGAGCTGACTCATTGGAACACATGGATGCATGTTATATGTTGGAGGATGACGTGGAGGAGGGGGCAACCCCAACCCCCCCGGTGGAGAAGTTGTTGGGCTTGGGAGCTCAAAAAGCATGGGCTGATGCTTTTTGAAAGCCGACTCTTTCCCTTATATGGGGAAAGACTGAAGGCAAGAGGAGAAAGGGGTGGCAGAGGATGAAATGGTTAGATAGCATCACTGACTCAATGGACATGAGTTTGAGCAAACTCTTGGAGATAGTGAAGTCAGAGAAGTCTGATGTGCTACAGTCCATGGGGTTGCAAAGTGCTGGACATGACTTAGCAACTGAATAACAACAATGAATAAAATATGAAACCCTGTGATTATTATACAGTATATTGGGGTTCAGATCACCCATTTATTGAGCACCTATACAGCCAAGCTTTATAGGGTTACAGAGACTATAACGATGAATAACCTGCTTTGAGCTAAGTAAAGTTACTTGTTCAGCAGATAAAATGTGAAAGTCAAAAAAGAAGCAGGCTTTTAAGTAGCAAGAGAGGGATAAACAAGAATGCTATAGGATTTGAAAGAAGAGAAAACAATCATAATTGGTTGAGGGTGAAACAGTAAGACACATGGATGGATAAACAGTCCAAGACCCAGAAAATCAGAGCAGTTGCTAATCTGGAGTCTCTGGTGGTGGCTCCGTCGGCAAAGATGTAGACACACACCAGGCTGGTGGCAGGAGGGGCGTGGGAGGACTGTAAAGGCAACTAGCAACGTATGGGCAGTTACGTGTGTGTCTGCATGCACGTTCACACATGCTGAGCTGGATGCTAATTTCATGTGGAGGACTTGCAACATGGTTCTACCATCCTGAGAAGACAGGCTGGTTTAGGGGCTGGGAGTCAGGAAACTGTGAGCAGAGACAGCCATGCTTTTTGAGCACCCAAGCCCAGCAACTTCTCCACCAGGGGGGTTTGGGGTTGCCCCCTCCTCCACGTCATCCTCCAACATATAACATGCATCCCTGTGTTGTTCAGTGTCCTATTTTCCTCCTGGTCCCAAGGAATGCCTTGGAATAGAGGGAACCCTTGGCTCCAGCAGCACAAACAGAGATCTCCTTCTGGTTCCTTCCTCTGAAGGTTTTCTCCTATACACACTATTCTCTTAGAAATTCTCCTTCTGGCTCATTATAAGCTGTAAGAGGGTCTATCACCACTTATACTCTTTCTAAATGAGTTCAAAGTCCTAATCCCTGTCTTACCGACATCAGCTTTGCTGCTGCTGCTAAGTCACTTCAGTCGTGTCCGACTCTGTGTGATCCCATAGATGGAAGCCCACCAGGCCTCCCCGTCCCTGGGATTCTCCAGGCAAGAACACTGGAGTGGGTTGCCATTTCCTTCTCCAATGCATGAAAGTGAAAAGTCAAAGTGAAGTCACTCAGTCATGTCCGACCCTCAGCGACCCCATGGACTGCAGCCCACCAGGCTCCTCCGTCCATGGGATTTTCTAGGCAAAAGTACTGGAGTGGGGTGCCATTGCCTTCTCCGACCGACATCAGCCTTAGAATGCAACAAACCTTGGGAAGCCATAGCCTCTATAGGTGTTAACCTGGCTGCTCACTTCCACAGCTCCAGCTTTTAGAGACATCCCTGACTTCTTTAGGACAAAAAGTCTCATGACAGGGAACTTGTGAACAAACAGGAAACCTGGTTCGTCAGCCCCTGACGACCCTCCCATCCTTACATGGGATGTTGCTAATGGTCACTGGCCTCGTGGCTGGGCTTGTCTTGGGGAAGGGAGGTACTGTTATTAAGAGGCCCCTGTGTGTAAACAAGTGGAATGAAGGTAAGGACTGTGTACGGCAGGGCCCACAGGGAATACAATGAAGCCGTGCTTCTCCCGCTGTGAGTTTCCAAGTGCCGGGAAACAGCAGGGCAGTTCCTACATGTCCTTCCAGGCGTTTGGCATTACCCTGAACAGCACGTCGATTCCCTGTGGATTAAAGGACAAACCCAGCAGGGATGCCGGCTTCTATGGCCCCAGTCCCTCTTGCCCGCTCCCGCTTCCATAAATCATGCTGGCAGGTAGCTGGGAAGCAGCTGTGGATGACAGCGTTGCTCTGGAGCACAGGAAGCCACCTTTTAACCCGCCTGCTGTTGTTTGTCTCTCAAACGTGACAAAGGAACAGATGTAAGCAACATGCCAACTGTTGAGAGGATCTGCTTGGAGCGCTATAGGAAGCCTGCTCAGAGTGCATCACACCAGCCGCTCCACGGAGGCACAACTGAGTTCATTTCCTGACACTCAGCCCCCAACTGCCACCGACAAGCACTCTCTGCTCATGCCAGGTTGGGGTCTGCAACGCTTAGACTACTCACCACGTACAGCCTGCTGCCGCCTTCACCCCTCGCCCTGAATCCCCTTCCCAGCCCTGTTCCAACACCATTAAAGTCCAGCCTCAGCTCCCAGGGGTCTTCTCTGACCCCCAGGCCCATCCTGGGCCAGAGCATTTAACAGTCTGTGCTGGTTTCTAAGCCTCTCACAGGGCCATATCCTCCCTGTCCAAACCATCTGGTTACCTCCCTGAGGGATGGAGCCGGGTTCACCCACCTCTGTCTTCCCAGAGTTGCGTTTTTCAAATCACTAGTTGCAGGATGAATGGGTCAGGAATCATGTTTACAGGGTTGCAACTAATATTTAAAATACTAAATTAAAAAAAAAAAAAACAGCTTATAAAAGATACTTTTGGGACAACTAAGGAATTATTGGGGAACTATTACGGGATATTATGAAATGCCTATTAATTTTCTTAGGTCCAGTTACGATGTTGTGTAGGAGAATATCTCGGAGAAGGCAATGGCACCCCACTCCAGTACTCTTGCCTGAAAAATCCCATGGACAGAGGAGCGGTAGGCTGCAGTCCATGGGGTCGCTAAGAGTCGGACACGACTGAAGCGACTTCACTTTGAGTTTTCACTTTCATGCACTGGAGAAGGAAATGGCAACCCACTCCAGTGTTCTTGCCTGGAGAATCCCAGGGATGGGGGAGCCTGGTGGGCTGCCCTCTATGGGGTCGCACAGAGTTGGACACAACTGAAGTGACTTAGCAGCAGAAGAATATCTTATTTTTTAGGAGATGCATGCTCAAGTTATTTAGAGGTGACTTACTTTCAACTGGATCAACAGAAAAAATACCTGTGTGCAAGCTGACACATATGCAGAGATAAGGCAAATAGGGTAAAACGTTATCACTGCTGACTCTAGATACAAAGTCTACAGGCTTTCACTGTACTTTAAATTTTAGGCTTTAAATTTTCCTGTGTGCTTGAAAAGTTTAATAATGAAACAGAAGAAAATAAAAAAGAAGAGGGAAAAATCAGAATGCAGGGCATGAAATATGATCTGGTTTGGGGTGTCTACTGGATGTGTATCCTAGGTTACAATTTAAATGTATTTCCTCCTTTGCATCAAGGCCCAGACTCTGAAATGCTGCCCTGCAGTTCCTCACTGCATCAAGCACATGGCAGGTGCACTCTGAACTGTTTAACTTCTAGAAGCACAGAATTTTAGTGAAGGGGCAAGCTGAGAAATCATTTAGTCTCCAGTTACATCCCATTAATGCCAGCTATGTCAAAATATCCAAGCCATTTCCTGCCTTAGCACATTTGGCCCTAACCTCAACTCAGCCTTCAGGACTCTTATCAGATATTTAATCACTCATCAGGAAGGCTGCTCCCCTCCCCCTCCATGCCAGGGAGGTGGTTAGTGGAAGACTCCAAGAGTAGGGTGCCAGTTGTCCCAGCGTGCCAGGGATTGAAGTATGTCTTTTGTGGGACTAAGGACTTTCAGTGCTAAAATTAGGACAGTCCCAGGCAAACCAGGATGGCTGTTCACCCTAAATGTGAAGGAAGACTGGGAGAGGGCCTTGAACAGATCCAGGAGGGCGGACACCATATGCCTTGCAGCATCATGGGAACACGAGGGGCTAGAGCAAATCCAGGGCAGCGAAATTATGATGAGACAGAGATCTCCCTGACAACATCCCAACAGCAACAGCAAATGCCAAATTGCCAAGTGTCTCTCATGCCCCCTAAACAGAACCTCTGATTATTCACCAACTCATGTGGAAAGCAAAAGACCATGGGAACTTACTGTAAAAACGTCATCATCACCAAGCTCAGCCTCATTGTGGATGGTGGAAGATGATGTTGTGGAGCCTAAAAAAGACACAAAAACCACAAAAAAGTGTTTCCAAAGAGGATAAGTCAAAGCCACTCATTTAAAGAAACCACATCCTACTCCTTTCATATGTGGATCACCAGCAGAAATGTTACTTGGGAATTAAATGCTTTAATTTTAAAATATAATTTATTTATTCATTTATGGCTGCTCTGGGTCTTTTTTACTACATGGGGACTTTCTCTAGCTGCGGCGAGCAGGGGCCTATTCTTTGTTGCGATGCACGGGCTTCTCACTGGTGGCTTTTCCTGTGCAACACAGACTCTAGGTGCGTGGGCTTCAGCAGTTGTGGTGCTCGGGCTCAGATGCTCCACGGCATGTGGAATCTTCCTGGACCAGGGATAGAACCTGTGTCCCTTGCATTATCAGGCACATTCTTAACCACTGTACCGCTAGGGAAGTCCTTACATACTTTTAACTTGCTCTTCTTTAATTGATTCTAGCCAGCATGTTCCCTAAATGAGCTTTGCTTACTGTTGTTCCCAAATCGATCCCTCAAACGTCCTCACTGATCAGTAGAGAACAGGCACACGGAGAGGCGCCGAGGAGGTGGTGCTCAGAGAGCCTACCCCTGGCTCTGAAGGAGCCCCCGACCACTAAGCACTGGATGGAGGAGCCCAGGTTAGACCTGCCACAATCGCACTGTGAAACTGGACTTGCATCTCTGGGCTTTTCATTTACCCACAGACAGACGTGAACTAAAGAGCTAGTATGGTCGCCTCCTCTTCTGAAATTTAGACACTATAAACCCCAGACTATGGGAGAAGCCACCTTCTAAACTGGTACCTGGGCAAAAAGGCTTTTCTCTTGCAATACTGGCAGTGAGTTTTGCAGGTCAACATTTAGGATAATGTCAAAAAAACACAAAAACCCAGTTAATTCTATCAGGGAATGAAATGGTTATTTACAGTTCAACTGATTTATTTGTTCATCTCTTTCTTCATTCTGGTAGGCAAATCATGTAACTTCTTCCTTTCCCTCCTAATAGCACCCCATTTATGTGGATCAAATTAACTAACCCTGTTAATGGCCAAAAAGGGAAAACATGCTTACATTTGCATAAGTGATAGAGTACCAAAAGAGAAATTCAGTCTGTATCATCTCCTTTTTCTTGGTTAGGCCTTATGAAATGCATATTTAGAAAGTATTTTGCTATTAACATAAAATTGAACTCAAAAGACTTGATCAGAAAGGGATGAGAAATATTTAAATTCCCAATGTAGGCTCAGAGGAGGAAAAACAAGTCCCATAATACCATGTGTGCAGTTCCTATTGCTCTGAGACTCTTAGATCTCTACTATTTGAGTCACTCTAGTCCATCAATGTTTAAACCAAGTTTGATAGAACAGAGCTAGGTAGAATGTATGAGAAAAAATTAAGAGAACCAAATTTTGTGTGTGGCTTCAGTGATTAAGCACATGGATATAGTACAAACTTCTCTCAGTAATACAGGAGTGGGCTTCCTTGATAGCCCAGTGGCTAAGACTCTGTGCTCCCAATGCAGCAGGGCCAGGTTTGATCCCTGGTAAGGGAACTAAATCCCACATGCTGCAACTAAGACACAACACAGCCAAATAAATAAATAAAAGAAAATAATACAGGAGCTATTTTCTCATCTAAACATTTAAAAGCTATGTTTAATAATAAGATTTTAAATATTATCCACTTGTGTCAGACTTATGGTGTACACACTGGTTTCTACTCATTTTGTCCACCCCCCATGGTTGTAGTTCTCAGATTCATTGTTCCAGCTAGAATTGTCTCCCTGATGATTTTAAGAGATTTTTTTTTTGATATCTGCTTTTCTCTTCTCCCCCAAATGAAGAAAATGACTTTAGAAAACATTTCTCTCTTATACACATGAAATACATATTCTTTTGTGATGAATCTAACCAAATTCTGAATATGGCTTTACTGTGCCTTGCTTCGGAGAAGGCATGGCACCCCACTCCAGTACTCTTGCCTGGAAAATCCATGGACAGAGCAGCCTGGTAGGCTGCAGTCCATGGGGTCGCTAAGAGCTGGGAACGACTAAGTGACTTCACTTTCACTTTTCACTTTCATGCACTGGAGAAGGAAATGGCAACCCACTCCAGTGTTCTTGCCTGGAGAATCCCAGGGACGGGGAAGCCTGGTGGGCTGCCGTCTCTGGGGTCTCACAGAGTCGGACACGACTGAAGCAACTTAGCAGCAGCAGCAGCAGCAGTGCCTTTCTTGATATTTCTTTGTTCACAGGTTGGCTATGACACCTTGAAACCTCTGATTTGATAACTGAATGTGTCGAAATGGAGAATTTGTGTGTTTGCATCTGTGGACATTCGAAAAGCCCCTGAGAACTGACTGCCCTAGAGCCTTTCAGGCCATTATTAAATGCCACACAGTGTCCACCAGCTGCTCACTCACAGACTGAGGAGTCACAGATTCCTTCTCCTTTCCAGTGGCAGCCGTACCCCTGGGCCCTCGTTACACAACAGTGGGAAGGCCTACAGCCTCTTCTGGGCCCATTAGAATCCATTCTCCACCTCTGGATCAAGACAGGTTGCACCCAAGCTTTTTTCTCAGGAAAAGGTGAAATATATCAAAAAGTCATTTACATGGATGTCAGAACTTGTCTTTCCGGAGCAGTCTAAAAAACCAGTTGGAATCACTCATTATTCTGAAATCCATTTCCTTCTACACTGCACTGTCACTTAGAGTATTTTTATCCTTGGATGTTCCTACAGTTTTGGCCTCTACCAACCTGGCCCCCAGCCCTCCTGCAAATAATCCACAAATATGTGATGGCAGACAACTGGGATTAAAAAGAACCTGGAAACTTCCCACAGCCCCACTGAGAATGCAGTGATAAATTCAATACCTTCTATTAGGTCTTCGATTGCTTTCCTCACTCCCCTGTCAAAGGCTCGAGCGTCAGCAGGGCTTTGGAAAGTAAGTCCAAACTTCCTATTGTCGACCTTCCAATGATGAAAGGTTGGGTTGGCTTTGGTGTAGACCAAGTCCTTTCTCACATAGCATTCCAATACCACCTGGAGGATTGAAACACACAGGTGGGTTACTTTTTAAATAGTCACGATGCTGTCTGGTTACAAAAATCTAAATAGGAATGACTGTTTTTGATGGCAACTGATGACCACCCCCCACCGCCTTCGTGCATCTGTGAAGGCTTCTTAGAGGAAGGCTTTCCCTGCCTCTGTTGAGCATCCACTCATTGCTGCTCCCCCCATCCCCAACTTGGTGGTCCTTGCTGTATTGCTCTGCTCCTTAACCATGCTCTACATTTCTCCAGCCCCTAGTTGGGGGTGGAGGGGTGGAGTGGGGTGGAGTGGGGCTCTAAGCTGAGGCCCAGTCTTGGGGCTTTGCTCTATTCTAGGTTGACTGCTTTTCCCTCAGGGACTTTGTATTCATGACTCTCAATCCTCCTTCTCTTGTCCTAATGCCCTTTCTCAGTGACCTCAAATTCAACAAGCTGGGAAAATAACTAACTTGCTCTGAAATTGCTGCCCTTAGTTTCCTATGCCAGCTTCTTATCTAGCAATGCCAACCTCTGTTAATTTTCTCTGGCTTGAATCTCCATGGTTTCCTTTTGCCTCTTCTGCTTGTTCTATCCCCTGTTTATGTTAAACACCAAGTACATTTCATTTTCCCTTCAGTATATTTTGTATCAACCCTGGTTCAGTTGCTACCACCCTGATCTAAGGTCTCTAATAAACCTTTTATCTGGATTATTAGAACATTCTAGCAATCTAGTCTCAGAACTGCCTTTTCACTAGGCTATGACTTGGAGGAGATTGTCTCAGACCTTTGATCTTTTTATCTCTAAAGCGGAAATAACACCAACATTATCAGTGAGAACATATACACGAACATGCTCTGCAAACACTGAACAGTGAGGAACCTGAAGGGTTGTACGTACTTCCCAGAATATTGCATCATGTTTTTTTACTCTTTTACTTCAGTTTTTATCACCTTCACAATTTAATACTTGATTTCATATTATTTTCTAAGAGTTTCATGTGCTTTAGTCTTGTTCCTTTAACTAGACTGTAAAAAGATCAAGATGTTTTATAAAATAACTCCCTCTATATACTGCTGGCAAAGATATCAGAGTTCAATATTACGGAATAAAAGAGGCATTGAAGTCATGTGAATGTAAACTCTATTCTTTATTCATAGATAGCTCCAAAATATCAACAATATTTATTTCTATAGTTTCATTATGTATATATCAAATGATTTCACTAATTTTTACCAGCTTTGATCTTGTTCAGCAAAGTTCTACATTTAATGAGATACTATTACTTTTAGACTAAGTGAAAGAGTGAAATTAATAAAAATTAGAGAATGTCTTTAAATGAATAAAATTTCAAGAATACATCTAAGCAAATAGAAATTATTGCCTAATAAATGTTCTCTAACTTAATAGATGAGCATAATAGTCAAACTGGCCTATCCAAGCATCGCAAGCAGTTAACTTTATTCCATTGTGTTGAAGGAAGACAATGGTCCCCTCACACAGTTCTATTTATGATTAAATTGCTTATTATGGCCATTTTCCCCTAAGAATAGTGCAATGATTAAATGTCAGCCCAGCCCCATTCCAAATTGGGGAAATCCAAATAACCAAGGCTTTAGCTAACAAATGTTATCTATTTTAGAATTTAATAGTCTCAATGCAAAATCTCAAAATAAACTTTTTTGTAAAAACAAACATTTCCAGTTTCTCCATATTTTTATGGTGAAAAAATTAGTCTTTCATTGACATTTTCTGAGTTTAAGATTATCCCAAAGGTACATTTTCCTAGAGAAGTGTAATAAATTCTTAGAAAAGTAAAGTTTGGCCATCTAAGCTATGTGGGAAGAGGGATGGGGAAGAGACCAGATACCATCTCTTTATCCTCTTAAATCTCTTTATCCTCTTCAACAAAATTATATCATTATATATCTATGTAAGTTTAATGACAAAAATGATAACATTCAAATACTGTAATCTTCATAACAGGTATAACCCTTTAGTGAAGTTCTGGCATAATAGGTATTAATCCTCTAAAATGAAGTTTGGCAATTTGACTAAAACTTGAGAAAGGCTTTTAAAAATGGCTTTTTCAATGAGAGGCATGGGGAGAAACATAAGTGATTATATATTCTTGTTGAAGGTATTTCATCCCTCATTTGAAGGTATTAACATTCTCAGACTGGTACATACTATTGCCTTCTGAACTGTATCTGTTGCATTTGACAAAAAAAATTACATTAATCTTCACCTGAATTCATAGAGTTGGCTTTATTTTAGAGCACCTGCTTTCATTAAAATCTAAGCACATGCAAGAAAATGCAAATACAGTTCCTAATAAGCACTCTTGGATGGGAGAGAGGTTTTTAAAAAAATTTCTTTGTCTTGTCCCTTCCAGCAAATATCATTTTGCTGTTTCACAATCTGTGATGAAAGTAAATAACCTTCTAGATGATGAACCAAACAATACATTTTGTGAAACTTGTGGTCATTTAGTTGGATTAAAATGAAATAGTCACTGGTGTTCCTTTATTTTTTTCTTCCATTTTTTAAAATCTTACCAGCCTGTGAAGTGGAGAAGGAAATGACAACCCACTCCAGTATTCTTGCCTAGAGAATCCTGTGGACAGAGGAGCCTGGTGGGCTGCTGTCTATGGGGTCGCACAGAATTGGACACGACTGAAGCAACTTAGCATGCATGCATGCACTGGAGACGGAAATAGCAACCAACTCTAGTGTTCTTGCCTGGAGAATCCCAGGGACAGAGGAGCCTGGTGGGCTACTGTCTATGGGGTCACACAGAGTCAGACACGATTGAAGCGACTTAGCAGAAGCAGCCTGCGAAGGGGCCTTCCCAGGCGGCGCTAGTGGTAAAGAACCCGCCTGCAGATGCAGGCGACACAGGAAATCGCGGGTTCGATCCCTGGGTCAGGAAGATCCCCTGGAGAAGGGCATGGCAACCCACTCCAGTATTCTTGCCTAGAGAATCCCCATGGACAGAGGAGCCTGGAGGGCTACACTCTATAGGGTCTCAAAAAGAATCCATACTGTCGAAGGTTCAATATAGCGGAGTCCATGAAGGTTCCATTCTTGCTCAGCTCTCTGTCTGTCCTCTCGACACCTCTCTACCTCCAGAGCTGCCCACTGACAGTATGGGCACTACCTTAGTTCCCTTCCTGCAGCTTCTTTATGTACTCATATAAGTTTGTGTGTGTGAGTCTGTTTAAATGTAGCCACACCTATACACTGGTCTTCAATTGGCCTTTTCCTCAAAAATATGTCTCAGAGATACAGGAAGGTAAAAAAGGACTGTGTTTAGTGGCTGTGTAATATTCCTCAGAACAGATATATGAGAATTGTTTTGCCATTCTCCATACTAATGGGCATTCAAGGTCATTTCTAACTAGTCACTTTTAAAGACAATGCTGAAATGAACATTCTTGAACATGTTCTCAAAGTTTGGTATTTGGGCTCTTGGGAGCCTTCCCTCTACAACCCCAGGTCCTTTCAAGGGGTTCAGGATGGCACAACTATTTTCATATATTAACACATTTTTGCTTTTCCATTGGGCTGCCAGCCCTGCTAATGCTGCAAAAGGAACGGTGGGTAAAACTGTTGTGCTGAGGCTCAATCAAAGCCCGGCAGTGGCACCAAACAGTACCAAAGCCACTGGATTCACCACTGGCACACACAGTGGAAAAAAGCCAGTTTTATGTAGGGTTGTCCTTAATGAACCAGTTAAAAATGACTGAAATCGTGACCCATGAATACACATCTTTCATTTTGTGTGATGAAATGGATGTACATGTAACTGGATTCTCCTGTGTCCACACTTGATCTGCTGTAATATGTTGCTTTGGTTGAAGCAGAAGAAACTCGGGCTTTGCACAAATGCACAGTTGGAAAGGGAAGAGTATCTCTCACAGCCTTTTTACTTCCGCTGCATATGGAAGAGTGATGACTGTCTCAAGGAAAACATGCGTAACTGCTGCCGTTGTGAGTTGAACTAACTGCTTTTCTCATGAATCATCGGGTTTACTTGAAAGAGCAACCTACAGATGAACTATGGTTATTCACACTTGGGTACCTTTTTTTGAAGATGAACACAGTGAACCTGTCACCTCAAGGAAAGCAAGGAGATATTTTTTGACAATAATAAAATTTGAACTTTCAAGTGAAAATTAGAATTTTGGACAGCTTGGCAATACTTAAAAAGACTTTTCTAATGATATTAGTGGTGATATTAAGAAATGTGATTTTTTTTTATACTGTATACTTAAGTGTATCAACATTTGGAAGATCTGTGTAACTCAGTAAACCATTATTTTCCAAATGACCAATGCATGATGTTACAAAATCAGGAATGAGTAAAAGATTGATGCAAAGAGAAAGGTGAATCAGTGGATTTTAATGTAATAAGAGTCTGAAAAGGTTTCAGAGTCTGCATTTAAGAAACTACTACAAACTGAGTTTTGGTTTAGATCGAAGTGTTAATATATCAATGATGATCTGAAAAGGCTATTAAAATAGTTCTACATCTTCCAACTGCATATCTGTGTGAGGCTGGATTTTCTTCATATACTTCAGTCAAAACAACATATTACAACAGACTGAAAGCAAGAGTAGATATTAGAATCCAGCTATCTTCTACTAGGTTAGATATTAAAGAGCTCTGCAGAAATGCAAAGCAATGCTATTCTTCTAATCATTTTTTTTTTCCTGGAAAATAGCTATATAGTTATTTGCCAGAAACAATGTCATTTATGCTAACCCTACTGTTTAAGATTTTTAACAATTTCAGTTTTAATTGCTAGTGTGGTAAATAGTAGTAGCTTATAGCCTATCAGACAAAAGCATTTTAGGGTCCTCAATAAATTTTTAGAGAGTAAAAGGATTCTGAGGCCAAAAATGTCTGAGAACTGCAGCTATCTATAAAGCTCGGTAAGTATATTTCCATAGGATAGAGTTTAGATGTAGAACTGCCAAGTGAAAAGGAATACACATTTAAAATTAATATCCTGCCAAATTGCCTTTCAAATAGTTTTGCCAGCTGGAACTGCCACTAAATGTGTGTGGGAGTGATCACAGACCTGCACTGGAATGATCAACCTTTTAGATTCTGTGATTAATCTTCATAAGGTAGTTTCTCATAGGATTCATTTAAGAAGTAAAAGCATCTAATCCATCAAAATAAGATTCAACTCAGCAATTTTTAATTTGCATATAACTTCTCAGGAAAACGTGACTGTCTTCAACTTAGAAAAAGTAACAACTGTGTGAATGAATACTTGCAACACAGACTTTTCCCATAGAAACAATGGCATCAACACAAGTTCACAGGTGTCAACACAAAATTCAAATAACAATAACAAAAACCAATGTGCTGAATTCTAGAACTGCACTACCTTGGAAAATCTATTGATAACACGGTTTCTACCAGAGACAGTACTTCATGTTCTGGTTGGAATACCAAGAACTCTGATACTATCCATTCTCTGTATTTCCAAAATGATCTCCACCTTCTCCTTGCCTTTCCACTACTGAGGGCGGGGGCGGGGGGTGGGGGGTGTCCTTCAACAACCTGTCCTGTTTGCAAGCTTCCAGGAGTATTCATACCCTCCAGTGGGCAGAAGTGCTGCATTATGGAAGCTGGAGGCCAAAGGAGGAGTCATCATTTGACCAAAAGCGTGTGTGTGTATGTGTGTGTGTGTGTGTGTGTGTGTGTGTTTTAGGAGTCCAGAATTTACCAGCACGTGAAACTTCCCAGTTTCACGTGAAACGGGGAAGTGAGGGATGGAAAGATGAAGGAGCACACCTAGGTGTACAGGGGTCTGACTTAACTAGTGACATAATTTATAGAAGTCTCAAAGTGTAGAGTCACAGAACGTAAAGGGGACAAGATGAGGGAGGGAGTGATGGAGAAACCCGACAGGAGGGGACGAAGCATACAATCCTTGTGCAATAGCCAACACACAACAGAAGCTGGTCCACAGCCAGGACTGCCCTCTTCCCATGCCGAGCTGGAATGGAGGGACCAAGATTTAGCTTCACAGTGAAATGGTCCAGGAGCTGTCTCTAATGATTACGTGCCCAAAGACTGGGGAAGTGGATTCTTTCCTGGAGCACTGACTTTCCCCACTACAAACTAGAAATAATAGTATCCTCCTCCTTTAGAATGTGGCAGAAATGTAACAGATTATTTACTTAAAGGGCCTCAAACAAAATTGTAGAACTTTACAATTATTATGTTCAAGCCAGTGATAAGAAACAAGTTTATAAATGTATCTATAAAATGAAGGGGCTGAATTATTAATAGACAATCTAAAGGCTATTTCAGGTTGACATATTCTAATGACAAATCACAGAAATACCAGGAAAAAACAGACCTAAAAATATATAACTGTTCAGGTTAGATAATCTGCTAACATAAAAGTAGTTAACAATAAAAATAAAAAGGAAAAAGTGAAAAAAATTTTCTATCAAAATTTTTGTAGGAAAACACCACCCTAAAATAAAAAAGGCAAGCAACAGATTATAAAAATATCTGCAGTAAAAATGGCAGATGAAGATGATTATCTTTGTTATACTTGGAGGGCATACATATCAAGGAGAATAGTCAGGCCCCAAAAAGTAAATATGCAAAGGACATTGACAGATAATTCACAGTGTTTAACAGAAAAACATTTGCTCTTATTGCTGATCAAAAATAAGATACCACAGTTATCCTAATCAAATTGGTAAAGATTTAAAATATCTGAGAAAATTCTCGTATATGGTGGTAACAGCTCTTTGTATAAGTATCAAAAGCCATAAAAATTTGACCTCCCTGCAGATTATTCCAAGTAGACAGCAAGTGTGGAAAATGCAGGTAGATAAATACAGGGGTAAGGGGGAGGGAGACAATCTTAATATCTGACACTAAGGAGATCATCAAATAAACAACAGAACATCAACCTGATACCAGCAACATGGAAAATGTCTTATGAGATATATAAAACTGTTTATGAGCTCTGATTATAGCTAGGTAAAAGTAAAAATATGCACAAAGGGGAAACACTATACCAAAGGGTTAAAGGTGGCTGTGCACATGTGACTTTGGCTCAGTTTGGGTTCAGGGTGTTAGTCGCTCAGTCGTGTCCGACTCTGTGAACCCATGGACTGTAGCCCGCCAGGCCCCTCTGTCCATGGAATTCTCCAGGCAAGAACACTGGAGTGGGTAGCCATTCCCTTCTCCAGGGGATCTTCCCGACTGAGGGATCAAACCTGGGGTCAGGTGAGAGAGAATCAAACACTCGTTTCAGGTTCCCTGATGGGACCCAGAACAAGTAGTCTTTCTGAATCTTAGTTTCTTCAGATATAACTATACAGGCTGCTGTAAGGATACAATGATGTACCTTAACTGAAGGGCTAGTGTTGTCCTTAGCCCCTAAGGAAATGCTGGATAAAGGGTATTTTACTTTTTTTGGGTTAGTGTATAATGCCTTTATTGTGAATATCTAATAAACAAGAATGTTTTAACTATTTGACTATATGTAAGGAATTTCTTGAATGGCCACATTTCTTAAAATATTTTCCCTTTACATTTTTGTTTCACTTTCAGAAATGAATCAAGTGTGAAAACACCATTTCTATTAATCCATATATAATGTTTAGAAATTGTTCTGCCTTATTTATTTTGAAACCTTTATAAACCCTAAGAAGTGGTGGCAAAAGAAGATTAAATTTGTATACCTAGCACATAAAACTCAATAGATGCCGCTGTTAAGGGTCTCAAATGTACCAGATATATTCCTGTGGTGTCTTTGTATTTTCTCTGTTAGGGTCCTGCACATTTTGAATCAATGGTTGGCTGTGGAGTATATATTCCAGGATCAAATACACAGAGGACCATGTTCTTCCAGGTCCAAGGCCACCAATTAAAAATAGACTTAGACACTCAATTTCCCTTCATATCATAGATTCCTTCGTAACAGAACTGGACATTCAATTCCTTCATGAAAATGTATGTTATAAACTATCAATGCCCCCATCCTTGTGAGATCATGAGTACTCTCCAAAGTGCATATTTTTAAGCATACAGAATTATCACAGAAGTATAATGCCACTGCTTTCCATTACTTTCTTTCCCCAAATATGTTTATTCATTAGCTGATGAAATAGAAGCTGCAGTATCTTTAAGATAAACATTAATTTAGAAGTAACAAAATTATCAGGACGACACTTCCTCCTTGCCTTCTACCTCTCACCAGCCCAACCTTGACAGCATGCTCCATGAATAAACCCAACCATTTAAAAAAACTCTGACTTCACAGATCACTACAATGTGATTCATAATAAAGGACATACTTCTGTTTCGAACATCTTGTTACAGTGAAAGAAAGACAGCTTAATTAATCAAAGACGCAAATAAGACCGCCTAACGCACCACTTCTAAGCAACTGAGTTATATGGTGTGTAGTGGAAAGTGACTTCGCTGGAAAGCCTGGGTTAGGTTTTGCAATTTGGTGCCAGCTCTGGGAGTTCCATCTTTGGAAGCTCTTGCAAGATTTTGAAGTCAGAGAAAGAAGGGGAAAAATACCTACAGGAAAAGGGCTATGGTTTAACATCAAGAAATCAGTCATTACTATGTAACCCACGCGTTGACGTCTGCCATTACCAGTTTGTCTTTCTGTCGTTCACCATGGATGAGAAAGCCGCTTCGTCCATTGCCTTCGGGGTGCATGACCTTACAGACCCCCACGCGACTGATCCCGCCTCCTTCCTGTGGGAACCATCCCCCGCTGGAGTCATCTCTGGTCATAACCACAGCCTTGACACGCACAATATAGCTGTCACTAAAACGACAACAAGAAGAACGGGGCATGACAATGGTCTGGAGCTGAGGGATGTGTTTCACAGAGCAAGGCTACCACAGCCAGCATTTTTGGGACTCATCAAAAGAAAATCTATGCCTGGCAGCAACCTTAAAAGGTAACCCATGTCAATGCTCAGGGAAAAATCCAAACTCTTAAACTCAGTATAAAATTTAAGTTAAAAAGGAAAGATGCCCAGTTGTTAAAAAATATTTGTGAGTCTTTGAGGATGTATGCAAGCATAACATTCTCCAGTTTCGGAAGTATTAACAATAAAATGAAAGAACTGCTATCTACAGTTTAGTATCTTTAAGTTAGGAAAGACAAATCTATTAACATAAGAGGACATTATGGTTTCAACCCTTAAAACTTGGTTTATAATGAATGACCATGGTTTAACATTTTATAAAGCTAATAATCTGATTTAGCATAAGAAGAGAATAACCCACTCCCAAATCACAAATTCACCATGGGATCATTTATACAGGTGGGAAAATATTTCAATTCCAATATCCTTTACACATGTGAAGCCTTCTGTTTATGACTTTATTTTTTCCAGTCTAAACTTCAATTTCGCAATAAGTTCTGCACATTGGCCAAAAATCCTCTTTCTCCTCCAGAGACCAACTCTAGCTTCTTTTCATTCTCCATCACTTTTGGGGAAATTTACAAGGCCATTAAATTCTCTCCTGCTGTTTTCTTTCTTGTTATAACATTCCTTTTTTTTTTTAATCCTTCAAACATATATTCCCAACTTCTATATGCAAGGTGGGTACCAGGTTCTAAGGAAACAAAAATGCAGAGTAACACAGAACCCTCTTTCTACCCTCCCAGATCCAGTGCTCAGAGCCTGATCAAGCGCCCTGCAATCTGCCAGAGACCACTCAGACCACCCCTCTGCACCTCACTCACCCCTACAGGCAAAGCCACCCAGGTTCCCCACCACCCCCTGCAGCTCATCCACTACTGTGACCCAACTCCCCTCCTATGGTGCCCCTGGGACTCCACAGCCAACATCCCTTTTGCTTCCTCAGTCCTCCCTTTCACACTTGTTTTTACTGTGGTAAAACACATATAATGGAACATTTACCATTTGAGCCATTTTAAGTGTATCACTTTGTGGCATTAAGCACATTTGCACTGTTCTGTGGCCATCACCAAAACATCAACCATCCATTTCCATAACTTTTTTCATGGAAACTCAGACTGTGCCCATTTGACAGTAACTCCCCATTCTCCTCTCTCCCAACCTCTGACAACCACCATCCTATTCCTCATCTCTATGAATCTGACTACTCCAGGTATCTCATATAAGTTCCTCTCACTTAAAAAAAAAAAAAAATTCTTTCTTTAGTATAATTTGGCTACACTGGGTATTAGTTGTGGCAGGCGGGATTTAGCTCCCTGTGCAGGGATTGAACCCAGGTGCCCTGCATTGGGAGCATGGAGTCTTAACCACTGGACCACCAGGTAAGCCCCTCCTTTCATTTTCTTAACAGAAATGAAAATGTGCTCTGGCTGAGTCACGTGGCCCATTCACGTGGCTGCCTTCCTTCCCCGCTGAGCCTAGATGATGGGTGGGGGTATTCACCTCTACTGCAGGCTACAGGGCTCCCTCCAGTTCCTCTGAAGCTCACTAGTCTGACCATGGACTGCCCCCCGCCCTGCATTTCTTCAATCTTCTTCAGATCTCTGGTCTTGTCCCCTCGTTCCTTGGAGATATTAGCAAGTGGGCTGACTATCCCTCCATCTCTTCATCATGACCTCTGGTATGATTCTTCATAATTGAGTTATTCACACCTAGGATCCTTCCAAGCTGCTGACCTCTCAGTTTCTGGAACTCTTCTCCTTCAATATCCTTGTCTTAGCCACTCATGCCTAGGTCACTCTCTTGACCTTGTCAGTCTTCAGCATCCTACACCCCAGCCACGATTTCTCAACAGTGCAGTTCACTCTCTCTAGATTGATCTCTCTTTTTTCCTTCTTTCATTCCAATCTGTCACCCCACTGGGGCCAAGGATCTCTTGTGCCCTACTCTCTGCACACTCATGTTCTCACTTGATCCCATTTATCCAATTTAAATTCCACGGTCTGCTGTGATGCTCTCATGCAAAACCTAAACATGTTTGCCTTCTCTTTGCTCAGTGAAGTTGCCTGGTGAAGTCCTACCATCCACTTAACTCCATACCTGCCCTCAGGCTGCAGCACATAGAGGCAAACACCGCACTCTTCTCTGCTCATAGGTCTAGTTTTGACCACTAAACCCGAGTGTGTCTACCCAGAATCCTGCTACATTTCCCTGATCCATCCCCAAGAAAACTGCTTCACATGTTCTCTTGCCCTCGCTCTCTCAGATGATGGAAGAGCTTGCTTTCATTTTACTAAGAAAATAGACCTACTCTGAAGAGACCCTGCACTGGCACCCAAGAGCATGCCTACTACTCGGTACCAGTATTTGCTGCCTCTCCCCCTTTAACTGTGGCCTAAAACCATCCCTGATCCAAGCTAGGGCTAACAACAACACTTAAATATTTCCTACTGCTAACAGTGCCCTAGTTCACATCTCTACACCCAGACCTCTTCCCTAGGTTCCTGATGAGTAACGCCAACTGCCCATGAGATTTCTCTGCTTTTGCATCTAGCAGGCACCCCAATTAACACATTTTAAGGTTGAACTCGTGATTCCCAACACCTCTGATCCTGTTGGTTCTTCCTTTGAAATATGTCCAGAACACTTCTCCGGCAATTACAACAGCCTTCTAACTGGTCTCTTTACTTCCACTTTTGCCCAGCTTTCTAAACATGTCGAAAGGTAACTCAGATTAAGACAGTCTATTCAAACCCTCCCATAGCTTCTTATATTACTCTGAGTAAAAGTCAAAACCTAGGGCTTACCTTACTCCCCTCCTTGCTCAACCCCACTTCAGTCCTGCTGTCCTTGGTGGTCCTCCATATTACACACTCTACCCCAGGGTGTGTATTTGCCGTTTCCTTCATTTCTAACCCCTTTTCCCACTCTTCTCTCCACACACCAACCAGGCTCATCTCCTTTCATTCCCATCTCTGTACAAGGTTATTCCATCAGAGAAGACTTCTCTGTCTGCTATGTATAAAGGAGCACCCTCCACCCCTATCTTAAACCTTCTCATCGTGTTTTGTCTCTGTTGTTGTTCAGTCACTCAGTTGTGTCCGATGCTCTGTGACCACATGGACTGCAGCATGCCAGGCTTCCCTGTCCTTCACTATCTCCCAGAGCTTGCTCAAACTCATGTCCATTGAGTTGGTGATGCCATCCAACCATCTCGTCCTCTGTCGTTCCCTCCTCCCTTTTGTCTCTCTAAAGTGAAGTCACTCAGTCGTGTCCGACTCTTTGCGAGCCCCTCTATGTGCTACTAAATCAACATCTGCCTATTTGTCAGCCCATTCTGCCCAATTAGAATGTAAACCCTACATGGGCAGGGACTTTGCCCTTCTTGTTTACTGCTGTATCCTGAGAACATAGAGTGATGTCTGATATGTACTGGGTTGGGGAATGATAGAGTTAAACTGACAATATTTGTAAACAGGCTCAAAAAAAAAATTTGTAGCTAACAAAATCCCTGAGAAAATAGTGTTCAATACTCATTTGCTTATAAGCCACAACAGCTTAACTGGGATAGGCTAAAGATTTCCTTTTTATTAATAGGAACACTGAATTTAAAAACTCACAAGGCTTCTATCATTAATCCATTCACCTCAGGATTCCACATGCATATTACTTTAGATCAGAAAGATTAAGAACATTTGTTTAGTTACATACAATTTGAAAATATGCTCCTCCTCCTTCCCCATTTATTCTAGAAAAACTAGGGGTTTCCAGGATGTGTCATTCTCCAGTATGAAACAGCTTTCTCAAATCTTCTATGAACATATTGCGGGTTCATCCCAACAGGAAATGGCCAAGGTAAGTAACAGAAACTCTCTACACCTTTTGCTAAAACACGCTTTTAGTTTTTTGGTTGCAGCTGTGTGCTTTTCTCCCTTCCTTTGAAGGGATTAAGTAAACATGAAAAAGGGAAGTTTGCATTACTTATGTTAGTGCCATCCACTTATTTCCAAAAAGTATTAAAAAAAAAAATTATTCATCAAAAAAACACCCCAACCCTGCCTTCCAGAGTGGAGGGGCGGTGCATTTTGGCCTTTGCTTGTGGTCTGCAGCATCTTCTTTGCTGCCCTGACTTCTCTGATGCACCTTCCTAAGGGCAGACCTCTCTGTGATGTGCTGTGTATGTTGGGGCTGAGGTGGGGCAAAAGCCCCCATCTCCTCTGGCAACAACCCTAACAGCCAGCATTAACTGAGGCTACTGGCTATTTAAAACAAGGCAGGGGGATAAAGTGCTGCACTAAAAGCTGCGAAGGATGTCTGGATAACTCAGCTGCATGGCCGCACGCCAGCTGCTTCCTATCTGTGGTGTACTTACGTTATCCAGGCCCTCACCCCACCCAGAACAGAGAGGACAATGAACTCTCCTACCAGAAAGGTATAAAGGAAGGTACACTCCCTTCCCACCTTCCCTGCCGCCTTCTGGAAAGAATTAACAACATGTTTAGACCAGATGTGGGGTTTATTTGTGGGGCAGGGGGATGCAGCAGGAAAGGCAAAAGCAGATTCATTTCTTCATTTGTACAAGGAAAAAGCTGCTGGTATGCTTAAGAAATTTTCCCCAAAACGCTATTGTCAAAAACAACCACCACCTAGTGCTTCTGAAAGTTTCAGCTATTTAAACCAGTGTAACTGATGAGGACCTGCTGAAGTTCCAGGCATGGGTCCAAACACCAACTGAATGGAGCCCTAGTGTCTGAACTTGAGTTAAACTGACCGTAAGAATCAATGTCATTACACAGAGAAGGAGAAATATAGTATGACAATCCTTATATGTGGAATCTAAAAAGAAACGATACAAAGGAACTTACAGAACAGAAAGAGACTCAGAGACTTTCTCACTCACAGAAAGAGAACCAACTTATGGTTGCCGGGGGGTCGGGGTGGGGGGAAGGGATAGTTAGGGAGTTGTGGATGGACGTGTACACACTGCTATATTTAAAATGGATAACCCACAGGATGTACTGTGTAGCACATGGAACTCTGCTCAATGTTATGTGGCAGCCTGCATGGAAGGGAATTTGGGGGAGAAGGGATACACGTACATGCATGGCTGAGTCCCTTCGCTGTTCACCTGAAACTATCACAACGTTGTTAATTGGCTGTACCCCAAAACAAACAAACAAAAAGTCATTACAAATGGTGTTTGACTACCACCCAAACACCACCATATTCTTTAGGTGCATTTTGAGTAATACTGGCTTTTCCAGATTGGGCTGGGGATTTGACCAAAGGTGGTTCCTTTAATGACTAAGCTTTATGGTGCCCACAGGTGGCCTTATTTGTAAAACCAGGACTTGCTGTCTTGTGATCACTCAACATGGAGCAGACATAGGTGACATCCTTTGGCAGGATGCTGCTGCTGCTGCTGCTAAGTCACTTCAGTCGTGTCTGACTCTGTGCGACCCCATAGACGGCAGCCCACCAGGCTCCCCCGTCCCTGGGATTCTCCAGGCAAGAACACTGGAGTGGGTTGCCATTGCCTTCTCCAATGCATGAAAGTGAAAAGTGAAAGTGAAGCCGCTCAGCCGTGTCCGACTCTAAGCGACCCCATGGACTGCAGCCTTCCAGGCTCCTCCCATGGGATTTTCCAGGCGTACTAGAGTGGGGTGCCACTGCCTTCTCCATTGGTAGGATGGGGAGGGATAGAAAGAACAAATTCAAAGCTAAATTATTTTGGGGTGCTGATTCCCAGGTGATACAAGTAGTTTTGGATCTCGGGCCTTTATGTTCTAATAAGTTCTCCTCAGAATAAAAGCAGGCCTTGTCTGGACCATATTACAGAAGTAAACAAAGGAATTGTAGGAAATGGTGATGAGGCATCATCCTGCCTGTAAACAATGTTTAGAGCCAGACAGGTCAGCACTGCTTTGGCCTCCTCAGTAGTTGAAGAAGATTCTTTTTTGAGCTTCAGTTACCTCATTTGCAAAAAACAAAGAGAGGATACCTCGCTGGGATGTCCTGAGGGTTAAAAGCAGTAATAGAGGTCAAGTGCCTGAGACGAGAAGTTTGGTCGATTGTAGCCATCGTAATTATTTTTGCTGAAAGGCTGACTTTTAGCTACAAATCAGGTCCTTTAATGGAGAAGGAAATGCAAATCCACTCCAGTATTCTTGCCTGGAAAATGGACAGAGGAGCCTGGCAGGCTACAGTCCACGGGGTTGCACGCGCGTACACACACACACACACACACACACACACACACACTTTACAGTCCATGGGGTTGCGTGCGCGTGCACACACACACACACCCTTTAAAAACCATCCTCCTGGGAATTCCCTGGCAGTCCAGTGGTTAGGAGTTTGCATTTTCACTGCTGAGGGCCGGGGTTCAATCCCTGGTCGGGGAACTAATATCACCGTGCTGTGTGGCCAAAAAAACAACAAACAAACAAAAACAGAATAAAAGTAAATTCTCTCAAAAAAAAGAAAAAAAAAAAAAAGATCAGCCTTCCTAACCACAAAGGACTGGGTTTCCTGACTGCCTGCCTTTTTCAGCTGTCAGAGAACAAACAGAGTGACAGGGAGGTTGTCAGACCTTGGACAACAGGAGGAAACCCCAAATGGACCTCCAGCAATTATTAATGCAAGGCAGCTTTATGAAGAACAGGTTCGAGCCTTTATTTCAGGCACACCTGTAGAGAATCCTTCCATCTGCCATCTGGGAACTGGCCCTCTGCTCTGACCCCGCCCCGATCGTCTTCAGAGATGGAGCCTGGAACTTTTACATCCTCCATAAATACTCCCTGCCCCCCTCCTTAGCCCGCTCTTATCTGATTACAGGGCTCCTTTATCTCTCCATTATGCTAAACATACATTCACTTCCTCCTGGCCCTCTTTCCCATCCTTCTCCACTTCACCAGACCTTGAGAGGGATTAGCAAGGATCGCGCCTCTCAGGCTCCCTCTTGGCCCCAGCACAACCCCTAGCCGCCCACTGAGCCAAATATAACACCAGGTCCTGGGCGGGCGGGGGGTGGGGTGGGTGGTGGATGGGTTGGGGCGGGTGGGGCGGGCACTCTTCATTGCAATCAGCCCCCCAACCATACCAACCTCCAGTCTTCCTTGTGCTTATAGATTTAGAAAAGCTCTGAGTTCACCAAATTGTATATATATATAAAGTATTAGGTATATGTATAAAATATAGGTGCATAAAATATATATCTTGTCATCTTTTTAAAAAGAATCAACAGACTATGTCAGCAGGATCAAATGAGCTAAGAAGCCAAAGGTATGGTTCATATTCTATTTAAGTGGGTGGTGGTTTCTTGAGTTCTATTAAGTATCAACTACTTAAGAATTTTTTTAAAGTACTGTACTGGCTTTAGAAATGTATATAATCCATACTTTACAGGCAAGGAAAGCTGTACATAAAGGAATTTTATGCATGGTGATAATGTGGTTTTTCAGCTCTATTCAAACCCCTGGAGGTAGAACACGTGCTCGCCTGCTTCAGTTCAGTTTAGTTGCTCACTCATGTCCGACTCTTTGTGACCCCATGGACTGCAGCACACCAGGCCTCCCTGTCCATCACCAACTCCCAGAGTTTACCCAAACTCATGTCCAATGAGCTGGTGAGGCCATCCAACCATCTCATCCTCTGTCATCCTCTTCTCCACTCGCCTTCAATCTTTCCCAGCATCAGGGTCTTTTCAAATAAGTTAGTTCTTCACATCAGGTGGCCAAAGTATGGGAAGTTTCAGCTTCAACATCAGTTCTTCCAATGAACATTCAGGACTGATTTCCTTTAGGATGGACTGGTTGGATCTCCTTGCAGTCCAAGGGACTCTCAAGAGTCTTCTCCAACACCACAGTTCAAAAGCATCAATTCTTCGGTGCTCAGCTTTCTTCACAGTCCAACTCTCACATCCATACATGACTACTGGAAAAACCATAGCCTTGACTAGATGGACCTTTGTTGGCAAGTAATGTCTCTGCTTTTGAATATGCTGTCTAGGTTGGTCATAACTTTTCTTCCAAGGAGCAAGCGTCTTTTCATTTCATGGCTGCAGTCACCATCTGAAGTGATTTTGGAGCCCCCCAAAATAAAGTCAGCCACTGTTTCCACTGTTTCCCCATCTATTTGCCATGAAGTATTGGGACTGGGTGCCTGCTTACTGTCTAAATTTGTATTGTTAGGCCATTACAGGCAACAGTGATAAGAAAAGCAGCTAGAGATGTAAGACCTGCAGGAGCCATTTCTGGTGAAGGCACCAGCTCTCCTCTCAAATACTAATGAGCAGCCATTAAGAAGCAGAGGACTTTTCTGAACATTAAGGAAGATAATTGGTTTACGTGAAATTAGAGTTGGGGGAGCTAAAACATGAGCTAAGATCACTGAAGAAAAAGGCTTCCTCAGTTACTTAACACCCATGAAATCAGCCATGAGGTACACTTGATGGAGTTGTCTTGGAAACCGCCCTACCCCATTATCTGCTAGTAAAAGAATCCTTGTACCTCAAACAGGTACCAACACTGTAATTTTGGATGATGCCAGGGCCCTCTGCCAGGGCATCAGATTTACCCAGAGAAGAAAGCAGGCTCTTCATCCAATCTTCACTGTGTCTCTGCATTTCTGAGACGCTGTAGCTCATCTTATCTAATCCCCAGAAGATTACAGCAGTGCTTTTCTATCTTTTATCTTTGTGATCCATTTATGTATTTTTAAAATGGCACGTAATGAGTTTTCAGAATGGAACCCCAATATATAATATGATACCTGGAAGGTGGTGGTCGTGGGTGCTTGCCTTGCAATGACAAGGGGATATAACCTTCATCCAGGAATTAATTAAGCTGAAAGCGTGAGGTTCCTGCTTATACTGTGGAGTGTGAATAGGTTTTCCTCCTTTGCTAGTGCTGGGCTCAGAATCTGGGCAGTGAAGATAATTAGAAAATATTTTAGGGATTTCCACTTTATTTTTTGGCAGGCGGCTTGCAGGATCTTAGTTCCCCCATGAGGGATTTGAACTCCAGGGCATGGCAGCGAAAGCAAGGCGTCCCAACCACTGGAACTGAAAGTGGAAGAGTTGTGTCCGACTCTTGGTGACCCCATGGACTATACAGTTCATGGAATTCTCCAGGCCAAAATACTGGAGTGGGGAGCCTTTTCCTTCTCCAGGGGATCTTCCCAACTCAGGGATCAAGCCCCGGTCTCCCGTGTTGCAGGCAGATTCTTTACCAGCTGAGCCACTAAGGAAGCCCAAGAATACTGGAGTGGGTAGCCTATCCCTTCTCCAGTGGATCTTCCTGACCCAGGACTCGAACTGGGATCTCCTGCATTTCAGGCAGATTCTTTACCAGCTGAGCTACCAGGGAAGCCCCTCCTAACCACTGGACTGCCCGAGAATTCCCTAGGAATCCCTACATTAATCTTGCATCATACCCAGTGAGTTCTGCTGTCCTGCAAGGCCACTGGAGCCCTCCTGTGTCCCACCCTGACACTGAAGGGGCGGTATGGGTGTGCCCCTTCTCATCCTCACGTGCCCCATGTAAGTCCAGCATCTTTGTTGTTCTTGCTACCTAGCTACCCTGAAGCATATAAACAGACCTCCTCACCCACACACTTTTTTCTGGTGCACATATAAGGGGTCATTTTCTCTATTATTATAAAAGGCATTGCCACACAATTGACACTTGAAATAGGAATGATTCTTAAATTTAATAATTTATAAATTATTCTTTAGAACCAATCTGAGCAAGCTGAACTTTATTAGACATGGGCCTCTAGTATTTTATTTTCCTACTGAAATTTTAATACTAGTGTTTCAGTGATTCAAAATAAATGCCAATGCCTTTGCTTACAATATTATCTGCAATTTTCTCCTTTACGTTACAATGTGCTGTGAAGAGATGTGTTTTCCAGTCTCCAAGTGCTACCTGACACTTTCAGGCCACGAGAGCCAGAGAAATACATGCACTGAACATCCCTGACACGTGAGGCTGAAACACACACCCAGAGGATGTCCACAGGCATGGACTCTGCCGGCTGCCCCAAGTAGAGGGTTGCTGCTGCTCACATGATCCATCATGGCCAAGAAAAGGAAAGGAAGCCAAGACACAAAGAACAAAGATCAGGGCTAGAAGTTAAACATATGATCTTGACAGAGGCTTAAGAGGCCTGGGAGGAAATAGTTGAGGAAATTCCAGAGACAATTAGGGGTCCTCTGACATCCCTGAGGCCTGGAAACACTGACCATGGAGCACTCTGATGAGCTAGAAACACTTACAGCTGGCTGAAGCAAGCTAGAGCTTCTGGTGGCCCCCATTCCCTCGCCTCAGTAACACCGCCAATTTCAAGAGCAAACCTTTCCACACTGTGAATGGGAGGTGATGATGCACACAGCAGTGCCCAGGTGTGCTGGAGGTGACCTTATAAAACACTGGTTTTGGGGCTTCCTTCTCAGCAAGATTTACAAAGTAGTATCAGAATCACTCCACTGTACTGTCTTTAAAACACAATTTAAAATTTAACCTCTAAGCTTTTATCACCTGCAGTTTGAGGATGCATACAGCCTCCACAGAGAAAGAGTGATTCAGCTAGATTCTATTTCTGTGGCTCTTGACTTTTTTTTTTCTTTTGGAAAAATCTTACCCAAACCTTTTGATTTTACTTATTTAACATATCCAATGCCTTAAGGATGGAGCTATAGTTCTTTTTTTTTTTCTTCAGCCAAAAAACCTTTCCTGCCTACATTTAAATTCAGAAACCACAAGAATACTAACTCTATAATATCCATAATGACAGACCACTTCTAACTGGGGCACAATAAAGACAAAGGCATTAGGGCTGTTATGCTGTTAATGTACAACGTAAAACCATAACACTGGGCAGTTTCAAACCTGGGCAATAAAGCGTTGGCTGAAGTAAATCTTAACACCCAAAAGGCAATTTTAGGAGTTGTGTCCAAGACAGATTTTTTAATGGCTCTTTGGCATCTCTCCCTGTGTCAATATAACTTTCCTGAGTGACTACCTCTTGAGGACAGTAATGCTCCCTGCTAGGAGAAGACAGGCCTGGCTGAGGTCAACTCTGGAGAAGATGCGGCAGGACGGGTGTGGTCATTCATCATCAGAAACGAACAATCAATGAAGAAAGTAATCATTTTTTCTTGAAATTTGAAAATGGCTTGCTCTAATCTCTATTAGTAGAAGAAATCCTAATTTCCCCACCCTTGTGGGTCCAGGCAACTAGAGACTCCTGGTACCCCATAGATCCTAGGTGGATTATCTGCTTGACCGACCACTGGGACCTCTGTATCCTTATCTGTCAAGGATCTATGCATGCATGCTAAATCTCTTCAGTTGTGTCTGACTCTGCGACCCCATGGACTATGGCCTGTCAGGCTCCTCAGTCCATGGATTCTCCGGGCAAGAATACTGGAATACTGGAGTGGGTTGTCATGCCCTCCTCCAAGGAATCTTCCCAACCCAGGGATCAAATCCTCTTACGTCTGCTGCATCGGGAGGCAGGTTCTTCACCACTAGTGCCACAAGGGAATCCCTTCAAGTATCTCAGTTCAATTCAGTCGCTCAGTCGTGTCCGACTCTTTGTGACCCCATGAATCGCAGCACGCCAGGCCTCCCTGTCCATCACCAACTCCCGGAGTTCACTCAAACTCACGTCCATCGAGTCAGTGATGCCATCCCCTTTCCCCTGGCCCCCAATCCCTCCCAGCATCAGAGTCTTTTCCAATGAGTCAACTCTTCACATGAGGTGGCCAAAGTACTGGAGTTTCAGCTTCAGCATCATTCCTTCCAAAGAACACCCAGGGCTGATCTGCTTTAGAATGGACTGGTTGGATTTCCTTGCAGTCCAAGGGACTCTCAAGAGTCTTCTCCAACACCACACTTCAAAAGCATCAATTCTTCGGCGCTCAGCCTTCTTCACAGTCCAACTCTCGCATCCATACATGACCACTGGAAAAACCATAGCCTTGACCAGATGGACCTTTGTTGGCAAAGTAATGTCTCTGCTTTTCAATATGCTATCTAGGTTGGTCATAACTCTCCTTCCAAGGAGTAAGCGTCTTTTAATTTCATGGCTGCAATCACCATCTGCAGTGATTCTGGAGCCCAAAAAAATCAAAAGTCTGACACTGTTTCCACTGTTTCCCCATCTACTTCCCATGAAGTGATGGAACCAGATGCCATGATCTTCGTTTTCTGAATGTTGAGCTTCAAGTCAACTTTTTCACTCTCCTCTTTCACTCTCATTAAGAGGCTTTTGAGTTCCTCTTCACTTTCTGCCATAAGGGTGGTGTCATCTGCATATCTGAGGTTATTGATATTTCTCCTGGCAATCTTGATTCTAGCCTGAGCTTCTTCCAGCCCAGTGTTTCTCACACTGCAGGTAATACCTGCTGCTCTGGATGCATTTTGTTGTTTTCTAAGACTTCTTCTTTGTTAATGTGGACCATTCTTTTTTTTTTTTTCCCCTAAGTCTTTATTGAATTTGTTACAATATTGCTTCTGTTTTTATGTTTTGGTTTTTTGGCCCTGGGGCATGTGGGATCTTAATATACTGACCAGGGATTGATCCCACATCCCCTGTCCTGAAAGGTGAAGTATTAACCACTAGATTGCCGGAGAAGTCCCTGGGATGGATTTTAAATTATTTTTGATTTTAAAATACTGGCTCTAGGAAAGTAACTCATACTACCCTCCTCCACCAACAAAAATTTTTAGAATTGGAAGTAAATATAATACAATTAAAGCTTTTTTTTTTTTAATGTACAATTCCACTGAATTCAAAAAAGTTAAACATTTTTTAGTAAAGACTTTTTAAAAACCCAGCATCAAACAATTCTCTGGGATGTCACATCGCAAAATACAATTATACTAGCATGAGGGGGATAATTCTGATTTAAGCTCTTTCAAGGCAAGTCTCCTTCACCAGGCAAGGCTGTCAGGCCCACCTGAATGTGTCCCCAATCTGCCTAGACTTCTCATTCCTTTTCTCATTCCGGGTACATTCAGGAACCACATGGGCTGTAGACAGTTACTGAAATAACAATCTTGTTATTTCAATATATATATATATATATATATATAATATATAATTATTATTATATCAATGTAGCTGTGTTTTGCTTTTTTAATAGGTAGATCTAATGATTGTCTTATTTTTTTCCCAAACTTTAAACTTTTTATTTTGTATTGAGATATAGCTGATTCCTTGGTGGCTCAGACAGTAAAGAATCTGCCTGCAATGCAGGAGACTTGGGTTCAGTCCCTGGGTCGGGAAGATCCCCTGACGAAGGTAATGGCTACCTACTCCAGTATTCCTGCCTGGAGAATTCCATGGACAGAGGATCCTGGCAGGCTACAGTCCATTGGGTTGCAAAGAATCAGACACAACTGAGCAACTAACTAGCCAATTAACAATGCTGTGGTAGTTTCACAGCGAAGGGAGTCAGCCATACATCTACATGTATCCATTCTCTCCCAAACCACCTCCCATCTAGGCTGGCACATAACATTGAGCAGAGTTCTATGTGCTATCCAGGAGATCCTTATTGGTTATCCATTTTAAATATAGCAGTGTGTCCATGACCTTCCCAAAGTCCCTATTTCAATGTTAATTCTATCATAGGCTTATACACAGATTTTCTAACATGGCTAACATGGATATTTTAGGACCACCTAAAACATTTTAGGAAATTATAGTGAAATTTTATCACAACAGTTCATTACGTTCAAGGCAATCAATGGTGATTTCTGAGTTATTCTCAAAAATCGTTAAAACACGAACAATTCTGACATGAATACACCACTTTAAAAAATGAAATTTATTTTATTCAAACCAGAATAGAATGACTCTACTTACAGACTAAAATGGTTCTGTCCTAAAGGGTGAGTTTCAGGGTGATCACACAGTGCTGGGGAGAGAGTTCTGGCAGGCAAGAGGCCAAAGTCTGAATCTAGGTTTATGATTTTGCTTTTATTGTCTGCTGCTTCACTGAGCCTGGAGTTCAGTGGAGTTCATAATTAATCAAGATCAAAGGATTACCAACTTGAAACAAACAAAATGACCCGCTGCTGAAGAACCCTTTCTTCTCCTACTTTTTTCTCCGAAAGCAATAATTTTCTTTGACTTTCCCTCTGTTTTACACACCCTTCCAAAAATGGTATTTACGATCCACATTTAAACCCCCAAAGGCCAGCTAATGGAAATGTTAGGTTACTAAACAAAATTAACTCTCACCACATTAAAGTACACATGTAATAGAAAAATTGGTGCTTCAAAACACAAATGGCAAAGGGAGTTGTTTCAAGTTAATAATCTCCAATTCAGGTCTTTAAATTGCAGCCCTTGAACTTCCGTGCCTGACTTTCTCAAAAATCTTCGCTTTCTTTCTCAACAAATTAGAGAAAACAAAAAGGAAGAGAGAGCTTAATGACCACATGCTGAAACGGTTAGGGAGAAAGCGCACAATATCAGCAACTTACTTTGAAATGCATAAAAAAATAACACGGCATCTTGGATGGACCAAGGGAGGGAGGAGGGATGGATGGACAGATTATGTTGTGATAAAGAAGTAACAGTAAAATGGTGGTTGTAGGCTGTAGTTTTGACTGTATACTTCTTTCAACTTTTCTGAACACTTGAAGACATAGGAGAGAGAGACAATTTATAGTGTTCTATCCCACGGACAGAGGAGCTTGTCAGGCTACAGTCCATGGGGTTGCAAAGAGTCAGACATGACTGGGCGACTAACACTTCATTCTAGATGGAGATCAACACTAAACGTAGAAGAAGCTGATAATGGTAGTGAAAAATCTGGTTACTTCTCCTCACGCTATCCAGGACACATTTCCTGTTTTTTCACCTGCCACCTACCACTGTCGCTCAGTCGTGTCCAACTCTTTGTGACCCCATGGACTGTAGCCTATCAGGCTCCTCTATCCATAGGATTTTCCAGGCAAGAGTGCTGGAGTGGATTGCCATTTCCTTCTCCAGGGGACCTTCCCGACCCAGGAATTGAACCCGGGTCTCCCACATTGCTGGCAGACGCTTTACCATCTGAGCCACCAGGGAAGCCCCACTCCAAAGCAAACCATGGCCAAAAGGTTGTGCTCAGTCAGGTCCTCTTTCGACCCTATAGACTGTAGCCCGCCGGGCTCCTCTGTCCACGGGATTCTCCAGCCAAGAATACTAGAGTGGGTTGCCATGCCCTTCTTCAGGGGATATTCCAGACCCAGTGATCAAACCTGTGTGTCTTGTGTCTCCTGCACTGTGGCAGATTCTTTACCCACTGAGTCACCTGGGAACCCTGGCCAAAAGGTTAGGAAACTACTTTATCAACCTATGGTAGTATGAAATTCTAAACCTACAAAATCTCTTACAAGTCAGCCCTTAATAAGGCCTGTTTTCAAAAGGAGGTGATAATTTAACTCGCAGGGAGGAAAATCAGCATGTTCTGTTAGTGACAGGCAGACTGGATTATGATTCATTGAACATGGACACTGTTTCAGGAGGCAAGAATTACCAATTCATTTAACTCCTTTTCTCCTAGAATTCTGCCACCTCCCTCATCAGAGATGAAAAACTGAATAAACAAAAGCACATGTGAAGCATTTGTTCTCCCTAAAGAATTCTAGATCCCTTCCATTCCCAGATGTGTAGAGGTGGGCCTGCAGGGGCAGTTCAGGTCTTCAATTATCACTAGTCAAGAGCCACACGAGTTAGTTACACACCTTTAAAGCAAGAAAGAATCATGGAAACCATCTGTTCCAGATCCCTCACTTAGATGGAAAAATTAAAGTCCAGACTGGAGAAGGGACTAGTTTAAGGTTACTGGCATTAGGGACAGATAAAGGACTAAGATCCAATCACTAAACAATCTCTACCCCAGACCTCCTACGCTTTATTTTAAAGAGGTCCAGAATTATGGCACAGGTCTCCTATCTCAGCTAGGTTGTATAGAGTATATAAGAGAGGTTTTTCTCATGGGTCTCTTAAAATACACAACTGACCGTTAAAAACATCAAAGAGAAAACAAGAGGTATCACTAACAGCATGGCCACGTGCAGAAAGGGCAGAGCTGGGGGGCAGGACTGGGAAGTCCTCCTTGGTTTGGCAGTTTCTCACCAACAGAGGCAATTCTTGTTTTGGGATCTACATGGCGTAACTAGTGCCCTAAACAAAAATGACCTCTTTTCCCTCCTGGCTGAGACAGTTCGGATTCTACCACTGAGTCCCAATTTCTCATGTATTGTTATAAAATGAGGGGGAGGGGCCCCATGACCTTTGAAGGTCCCTTTTCATCTTTGGCCTCTTTTTAACTTTGCATTAAAAAAAACCACATAGCCAAGGACTTCCCTGGTAGTCCAGTAGTTAAGACCCTACGCTTCCACCGAGGGGAGCTTGGGTTCCTGACTGCTGGTCAGGGAATTAAGATCCCACATTGTCACAGGTGTGGCCACAAAATAAATAAATAAATAAAACAAATAAAATGAAGTGTTTAAAAATAAAAATAAAGTGTGTCTTTAAAAAGCAAAACAAACAAACAAAAAATACATGGCTGTAAAGTCATGTCAGAGGGGTTAGGAAATATTCTACAAAAGCGTATCAGAAAACTTTCAGCAGTAAAATGCAACTGAAAACATCTTTCGAAGTGAAGAAAAAGTCTGAAACCACAAAGATCTGAAACCATGACAGATGAACAGATATGTTTCCTCACTGCAAGTGGTATTATGCAATTATAAAGTTCCCAGGAACAAACCTGGTTTATTGAAGTACTACGAAAAAGCAAGAAAATGATGAAAATTGAGTTTTAATAAGTTTAATAACATCTTTGGGTTTCCCTGGTGGCTAAGGTGGTAAAGAATCCACCTGCAGTTCAGGACACCTGGGTTCGATCCCTGGGTTGGGACGATCCTCTGGAGGAGGGCATGGCAACCCACTCCAGTATTCTTCCCTGGAGAATCCCCATGGACAAAGGAGCCTGGCAGGCTACAGTCCATGTGGTTGAAAAGAGTCAGACACAACTGAGCAACTAAGCACACACACAATAAGATCTTCGAACAAAACAGGCGCAATCTAGCCATCTAGCTGGGTTTACACATCCACGGATGTGAGATTCTCCTTAGCCACATGGAGGAAAATCTCCAAAACATACTTATGGAGCCAATTCAGGCAAGGAAGAGAAGAGGGATCTGCCTCTCTTTTCCCAAATGGTTCTTCCTACAGGCTTTATCATTTGACCTAAGACAGTTGCTCCGGTACCAATTTTTCTACTTTCAGAGAGAAAGGGGGACAATGTTAAGAAAAGGTAATGAAGCAACTGCATAGCTTAAAGATAGAGGGATACATTTACTTGTAGACCTCTGACAAACACTGTGTACTTCACATTTCACATTGGGCCCCGGCTGCTTCAATGTCACAAATGAGTTCCGGCCCAAAAGTTTTCTTGTAAATTAGCTGTTTGAAACTAGAAAACGTATTTTCCCCACAGAACAACATAAAATGGTGAGCAGCAGGATTCCCAAGTCAGTGCTCGAAAGCCTAATCAATTCCTAAAATACTTGAATCACAGACCCATTCCCAAATGGTTTTCACCACTCACTCATAGTCTCCTAACAGACACCTCTTTCCCTCCTTGGGTGGAAACAGCCAGTTCTACTTGGCTCTGGCTGGGTTTTGCCAAGAGTTTTCCTACCTGGGTGTGGGGTAGGGGAGACAGGACAAGCAAGGAGAAACTCCTAAACTCCAGAGGTAGGCTTCCTTTTGGAGCCTTGGACTTTGGCACTTCTTGAGTATCTTGAATAGCTCAAAACAGAGCAGCCTGACAGTCACCTGCTAATAAGGTTGAGGAACCTTTTCACCAAGCTTCCCTGATGGCTCAGAGGGTAAAGAATCTGCCTGCAATGAGGGAGACCTGGGTTCCTCCCTGGGTTGGGAAGATAACCTGGGGGAGGGCATCGCAACCCACCCCAGTACTTTCTACCATCTGAGCCACCAGGGAAGCCCCGCTCCAGTATTCTTGCATGGAGAATCTCCATGGACGGAGAAGCCTGTCGGGTTACAGTCCATGGGGTTGCAAAGATTCGGACATGACTGAGCAGCTACGCAGCAGCAGGAAGCAAGCAGACAAACCAAACGGAAAGCACTTAAGTGATCTGGACTCCCAAGGACTGGTTTCAATGCAGTGTGACAAGCGTAACAGTACCAATGCTTTAGGAATGTAAGCGAGTGTCACCGTTTTTTTCTTTTACAGTGGCAATGACAGCAGTTAATTAGGAAGGCAGGAACCAGGCAAGGCTCACAGGGTCATCATGCAGTAGCCACCCTTGGCTAGTCCTTGACTTACACACAGAGGGACAGGATTTGATCTATGAGGGCAATTTCCTTCTGAGATATTACAAAACAGAGCCATGCTCTTGGTACATGTGCTTCTGTGAAGTTTCTTTCCTGCCATAAAAAGAATTGGGAGGTAAGGAGAATGTGTAGGCCAACTACCTACCAAGATGGTCCACAGTTTAACACCATCTCCTTAAAATACGGTTTCATTTGTAGGAGAATATTCTAGTTTGAATTCAGAAAGAACTTCCAAGAAACACTAGGGCTAATGAGGAAGACTGACAGCCATTTGATTGTAAGACTTGGGATCTTCACAGAAAATGAGAGCTTTGGAGGCTAATAAGCTGCTGAATTTGGACTTTCTTCCTGGCTATCACCAACACACTTACTCCAGGGAGCCCAACCAAGCTCTTGGTCACCCATTCAGTGGTACCTAAAGACTACTGCCCAAGGCAGGTCAACCCAGCAGACAGGGCCAACTTCTCCCAGCAGAGAGCTTTACAGGTAAGGTGGCAGTCTTACAGGTAAGGTGGCAGTCTGGGTGGCCCAACAGATGCAATCACAACACCATGAAGCCATGCTGCAGGCTGTCATCTAGTATCAGGAGAGAGGATGAAAGGGCTCCTGTCCTAACGTCTCATCAAGAAGAACTACCCAGAGTCCAGCTCATTCACTAGTGTGTTTCAGCCACCGCCCAGGACTAAGCTCATCCCTAGGGATGTCATGATCCCTGAGGGAAGCATAAATACCCCATCTGGGACTGAAAACTGCTCCATATCAAGCCATTTCCCACCGTGAGAAACTCAGGATATGGGAGCTCTTGAGCAAACTGAAAAGGGTGATTGGACATGATGACACCTTTTCTTGTGCTTGTACACAAGGAATTAGCCCTCACATTTATTGAAAGTCAAATCCTATTTCAAAGGGCAGTTAATTTCACATCCATGTTCACTGAAGCATTATTCACAATAGCCAAGAGGTGGGAACTACCTCAAAGTTTATCAGGGGATAATGGGTAAAGAAAACACATTCAGCAGAATATTTTTCAGCTTTAAAAAGGGAAGAAATCCCATCATATGTTACAACATGGATGAACTCTGAGGATATTATGCTAAGTGAAATAAGTCAGTTACAAAGAGACAAATACTGCATGATTCCACTTTTAAACTCCAGTAAAGTAGTGAAACTCAGAGAAACAGAAAACAGAATGGAGGCTGTGAAGAGCTGGGGTAGGGGGATATGGGAGTTGTTTAATGGTTACAGTTTCAGTGTTTCAAGATGCAAAGGTTTCAGAGATGTGCTGTACAATAATGTACATACAGTAACACGAACACACTGGACACTTAAAAATGGTTTAGATGGTAAATTTTATGTTTTTTTGCCCCCTCCACACACAAAAAGTCATTTAGCTTGAGAAATAAAAAGGGGGCTCTTGAAGTAGGTATACTCAAAAATGACCTGAAATTCATAAATTTGGGGTTTTGGCTAAAGAACATTTCTGTTGTCCTCACATTACCACTGTTTAAAAAACCCCTACAAACTCTCCCCTAATTATGAAAGTAGTATATATCTGTTGTGCAAACTACACATATTATAAGCATGCTTTTAATCTAAGAAATATTCTTCTGTACCATGAGGAGAGATAAACAAAATGTCAGACCTTCTCATGGTAACTATCAAAGGGAGATCTTGTATTTCAAATATGAATTTAAGTGTTGCATACCCTTTTGTTCCTTGGGATACAAGGCAAATTGCATATATGAAAAACACAAACATTTCCTTCGTAATTGACTTCCTTGAGTCAAAAAATAGCTTTTCTTCCAAAATCCTCTCAAAGAAGAACGGAAGTCAAGCATAGCAGGCTTTCCCCTAGTTGGTAACTCTTAATGAATTCCCCTAATCCTTGGCCAATTATGTTCTAATAGAAAGTTTGTCGTGTTTACCAAATGAGCGACAGAATCCCTAAAAACTATTTTTTATGATGAGTACCTTTTTATTTCTTCTATTCCAACCTCAGTTTTTCAAATTATTTAAAACCTATACACGCACAGATGCATTTTTAATGATTCCATTTCTTTAACATGGGGGCTAGTGATGTTTTTTTAAATATTTTTCAAAGCAGAAAGAGGGGCTGTTTTATTTTTCTTTGGAATGAGCTCCTGCCAGATTTTGCACACTGCAGTTCTTTGGCGATGTGATGAGAACACATGCCCACCCACAGACACTAATTTTGCTCCTCACCCTTCCCAAGCAGCCTCTATGACACATGCTGTCTGCGCTCCATTTGATGGAATTCAAGAGGCTCAGTCAAACAGCAGGCCCTATGGGGCCAGAGCAATGGCAGGCACCCCATCTCTTCCACGGGATGGGCACAAGGAATGAGTGTTTAAAAGAAAGCCACAAAACAGCCAAATCCAACTTGGACATCTCCAATCTGAGTATTTTTACAATTCTATGAATTAACACTAAAAATGAACAGTCATCTTTGGGGCTGAAATCTGGAAAGAGATAGTATCTTGCTGTGGTTCTCTGCAAAGAGCTCTGTGAAGATAATGCAGAGAACTCCCTGGGCTTCGCTCAGAGTATGCATAAGGAAGGCAGCCTGTCCTGCGGGCCAGGAGCTTTCTCTGAGGGCTGAAGTGCCATCCAGGTGCCAAGGCATGTGCTTGCTCTTTGGTGATCATTAGCCATGAAGAAATGCTGGAGGACTTCCCTGGCAGTTCAGTAGTTAAGACTCTGTGCCGCCAATGCAGGGGGCATGGGTTTGATCCCTGGTTGGGGAACTAAGATCCCCATCTGCTGCATGGTGTGGCCAAACAACACAAAAATTAAAAAAAAAATTAGTTAAAAAAAAATTCTGGTGATTTAGAATCCAATTACGAATGGGCATAGCTTCTGTAACTGTCCCTTCTCCATCCTAAGTCAATCTGGGCATAGATGACAAGGCAAACAGGCTATCAGCAAACTTATACCTGGAAGAATGCTCAGGATTATTAAGAGTCCATGCTGGTCTGATAACAGAGTGGTCATCCACCCCATTCACATGTCCTTAAGAGCAGGGTTGATGCCATAAGCCGGTTCTGTATTTGTCTCTGGCTTATCTGAGCCACATAGAAAAGCCGATATTTCCAGATAAACGATACAAGATTTATCTACAAGTGCTAGTAATCCCAGAGAAGGCGATGGCACCCCACTCCAGTACTCTTGCCTGGAAAGTCCCATGGACAGAAGAGCCTAGTAGGCTGCAGTCCATGGGGTCGCAAAGAGTCAGACATGACTGAGCGACTTCACTTTCACTTTTCACTTTCATGCATTGGAGAAGGAAATGGCAACCCACTCCAGTGTTCTTGCCTGGAGAATCCCAGGGATGGGGGAGCCTGGTGGGCTGCCGTCTATGGGGTCACACAGAGTTGGACACGACTGAAGCGACTTAGCACCAGCAGCAGCAGCTAGTAATCCCACCCACTGTGAGGGCAGAGTGGCCATAAACCCCGGATGTGGGGAGGACAGTGTAACAGCAGAACAGTGAGCAAAGGACAACAGGAAATGGACAACAGGCTGATCCAGCCTTCCCCCGGGGCCACAGTTATAACCCGACATCCATAAATCATTCACCAAGCACCGCAAGAGCAGACTGTAGGCTCACTGAACAAGTCTTTCTAAATACAAATAAGGATTTTAATTTGATAGATAATCTATAGTATTTTTAAATGGTTACTTAGCTCATTATAGCTTTGAGTCATTAGAATATAATTTTAATAGATGCTCCATCTAGTCAAGGCTATGGTTTTTCCTTGCCTTGAGAGAGGTCATGTGTGGATGTGAGAGTTGGACTGTGAAGAAAGCTGAGCGCCAAAGGATTGATGCTTTTGAACTGTGGTGTTGGAGAAGACTCTTGAGAGTCCCTTGGACTGCAAGGAGATCCAACCAGTCCATTTTGAAGGAGATCAGCCCTGAAATTTCTTTGGAAGGAATTATGCTAAGGCTGAAACTCCAGTACTTTGGCCACCTCATGCGAAGAGTTGACTCATTGGAAAAGACTCTGACGCTGGGAGGGATTGGGGGCAGGAGGAAAAGGGGATGACAGAGGACAAGATGGCTGGATGACATCACTGACTCGATTGACCTGAGTCTGAGTGAACTCCGGGAGTGGTGATGGACGGGGAGGCCTGGAGTGCTGCGATTCATGGGGTCGCAAAGAGTCGGACACGGCTGAACGACTGAACTGAACTGAACTGAAAAAGGGGAGGGGTTTTTAAAACTCAAAGATTGGGAAAGATTGCTCCTGCTGTTTACTAATCAGCGTCACTTGAACATCCATGATACTATAAACTTTGAGAATTCACTTTCCTTGACTGCCACTCCCCTCAAGGAAGAAGGGGGAAAAATTCTTTGTCCAAGGCTACCGATCTACTTGGCTCAGAAAACACAGCCACCAAAACTATCAAATGAATTTTTGAGTAGGGCAGTTCTTTCTCTGATATGAGAGCCATCCAAGAAAAGATAGATTCATAAGAATCAGAAGGGAAGAGCTAAAAGTTGCTTCTATACAGAACAATTAGTGGCTCTGGAATATGGACTCTTAATAAGCCCGGGAGGAAACTGTTGCCTGTAACGACGGATCTCCACTGAAGAGGGAATGAAAGCAAGGATGGGGCTGGGCCCAGATCACAGCCTTTTAAAATTTAACATCACCCAGCACAGAGCTCTGAACAAGGGCGGCATCTCATTCAATATCTATTAATCACTTCCACGTTGAATGCTGGGAGACCCTAGGTACCAACTGTGCTTTGTATCCCCCGTCCCTCAAAAGGGAGAGAAGGAATCTGAAAACCAGGTGGCCACTTTGAACTGTGGCTCATGGGGCTTAACCTCCCAGGGGCTCCCAAGAGCTGCCAGAACCTGTAGGGATGGTAGAGATCAATATGCCATGAGGGTAAAAAGTAACTGACGTCAAAAGAAGTCTACACTGCCTTGAAATAACATGGACAAGACCTGAGTTAGTCTCAACTGCACCAGTCACAGGAGAACAAGACGTTTTCACAGACATAGAAAAACACTAATAAATCAAGAACTGTAAATGTTTTCGTATACTTGCCTAAAATACTTTCTGTAGGCCTCAAGAGGGGAAAAAGAAAAAAGATATCAAAGTCTAAGATTTTAGCAAAATCAGGACAAATTAGCTAATCTCCCCTTAATTCACATTAAGTCACATTATTTTTCTGAAGACTTTTGATAAAATGAGCTCTGGGCTGAGTGTAGCATCCCACCAAGGCTTGGAGAGACAACCCTGCTCACTATTAAATGGCAAAACTCAGGCTTCAGCTCAAGCTACATTTTTAAAGAAGAGTTTCTTCCATAACTTAAAAAAAAAAAGTTAATGAGAAGGAATGAAAAGGACTCTCACTTTGAATCTGAAGTATTTTTTAATATCACCAAGTGCTATTATTAAATATTCACTATATATGCATGTGTAGACATACACATAAAAATAAGCAGTACAGATGTGGGCAGGAAAATTCTTAGCAAAACCCCCACATATTTCAAATACTGTTCTTCCTCATTATTGTCCTCACCATAATTAGCATGTTACAGCCTAACAGGTGGCTTTCATTTATAGAAGACAAATTTAATAAAATTTGGAGATGGTCCTGTCTCCAGAAACAAACTGGCCATTCTAAAAAAAGTGTACCCCTTAATCTACAAAGGGCTTCCCTGGTGGCTCAGTGGTAAAGAATACCCCTACCGATGAAGGAGACACAGGTTCGATCCTTGGATTGGGAAGATACCCTGGAGAAGGAAATGTCAACCCACTCCAATATTCTTGCCTGGAGAATTTCATGGACAGAGGAGCCTGGCAGGCTACAGTCCATGGGGTCGAAAAGAGTTGGACACAACAGAATGACTCAACAACAACTAATCTATAAAACAAACAGAAACACACGGAGCAGACCCATTTCGTGCTGGTTCACCTTATCATCCCAATTTCTGAGTGTATTAAGATAAGTAAATCTAATACATTTACTGACAGTTTAAAGTACACATACCTCAAGGAAAACAAGTCATTATTACGAGCTTTACAAGAAAGGGGAAGAGAAAAAAAGACTGCCTTTTTTTCCAGCTTGGTAACCCCAGATCTGTTTAACACTCTCCAAGTGATAACAGAATTTACCACCACAGACAGGGCTGCTCTACAAATACTAAATCTTAGGCAAATTTGTGGGCAGTTGTGTTTTGGGTCCTGACCCAGTCATTCTGGACAGACAGACCAGAAAAGTATAAATAGTACTGCTATAAACTAACCATAGCATCTGTCCCCAACAAGTAGGATACAAAAAGTATTTTTATAAAATATGAGGAGACGCTGAATGGACTGTCAACACAGATAGGAATGTTTAATACACTCAAATAAACAAGATATGTGCCTTAACTAGTCAGGCATTGTTTAAATTTAGTGAGTGAAGAGAGGGTCAGACAGGCGACACAGCCTCCCAATTATGCAGAACAATCCTTCAGATCATGTGAAAGCTATAATTAAATGTTGGTACCAATCTCCTCCACCCTTTCTCCCACCTAGAAGTTAATGCATGAATTCAGTATGAGCAAATTTTAATTTGCAAAAAAAGAATTCACTTAGTAGAGGAATCAAGCTTTCTGGCACTAAGTCATCCATCTTGGAGGAGAAGAAAAAGCACAATATTAAAAACAAAAATCCAACACAATAAATACAATAGTTTTATCATTAGACTACCTCCTTAGTGCATCTTCTCTTTATTCTTCTGTGTGTTTGTTTTAAGCTACCCCACTCCCCGCCTTAAAAGGTATATACCACCTCTGCTGTTTCCTAGGCAGTATCATTTAGGGCTTACTAAAAGGTTTGGGTTAACACCATTTCTATCTGAACATGCAAGGAGAAATTTGTTTCCAAAAAGGGAGATGAGTGGATAAGAGATCTGTGTCGATTAAAAGACCAGTGGTTACCTGTCTGTCCTTGCACGTGGGCACACGCGCGCGCACACACACACACACACACACTCTTTAGTTACTTAAAATCAGAATAATTCCCCCCTCCCTTAAGAAATGTTAAAAGCAGACACCAGGAAGGTTAGGCAGAGGAGAAACCACAAGAAAATAAAGTTCATGTAAACAGTAAGCACATACCTGGCGGGTGATGCCATTTCCTCTACATTGTAGAGCCCAAGTGCTGGATATTAGCATTATTGCTACTACAGCGCTTCCGATAAAAATGGATCAGCTCTTGCGGACCTGAGAACCAGCTGGCTGCCTGAGAAGTGGTTTCCCCCATATATGATTCAGTCTCCTTGACAAATATACTGCATCGCACTGGATGAGTCATCCGAGGGTTAGTCCGCATTTTATAGGCCTGTTGTGTCATTACTCACATTCAACATCCTGCTTCTCAAAAGTGGAAGCTGGAAGCTTGACAGCTGACAGATGCTTTTTCCAATTAAAATATTGTTTAAAAAAAAAATTCCTGTAAGTTACGATGATCAATCATGGATGATACTGTGAAATGACCAAGGGAGTAAATGGCACAGCTCAATACCCAAGACTACAGTCTAGACAACCACAAGTATAAGCTGTTTACCTGCCCCATCCCCAGATAATTTTGTTCAGCACTGAAAACAAAGACCCCTCCCCTCCTCTTTTAAGTTGTCAGTGAAATTAGCACAGGCATTTTGGTTCTTATGTTGTAAGGTTACCAAGTTGCAGGAGCTTTGTGGAAAAAAAAAAAAGATACACGTCAAAATTTTGTCCCTGGGATAATGCTGTTAGGTGGGTAGTGGCACTGTGTTTACAAAATGTCTACTTTAAAGAAAAAGTATGCTTGGGATGAAATGCTATAATATCTGAGACTCGTTATGAAATATTTTTGGCCCCCAAAAAGGGAAGTTTAAAGAAATGTGACAAAATCTTGATTACTGTTGCATCTGTTTAGTGAGTATATGGGAATTGTCTCCATTATTCTCTCTTGAGTATCTTTGACACTTTGCATAACAAAATGTTTTCAAAAACTAAAAAAGAAAATCAGTTGCTGTGGTCTAACAGTACTGACCCTTTTCTAGTTAGTATGAACTCACCATACATGTCAATGGGGGCATCATATGTGGCCCGGTGGGTGTGGGGGCTCCCAGCTGGAAGGCATGATACATGTGTCCTGAGGCCACTGTGAGGGCTGCTCCCATCCCCTGAACCAAAGCCTGGTGTCTTCACCTCCCAAGCCTGTCTGGTGGCTGTTCCTCACGCCTTCTTTGAGGATATAAGCCCCAGCTTCGTTGTGAGCTCAATGTTGACATTACGAGGGAGAGGTGACCTGCCAGCTTCCTTATATGGTTTTGGAAAGTCTCCAGTCGAGGTTATATAAGTCTGATTTGAGTCCTCTCGCACCAACCAGGTGGCACAACGTTTGCACGACTTACTTTATGCTCAAATTGGATTACTTAAACCACCGGAAGGAGGAAGAGAGCTTTGATTTTATGGCCAGAAAAAAACCATATATGGAAGCTCCAATTTATGTTACAGGAAATCACTCTTGAAACTAGATGTTGTTTAGAAAAACATCTGTGTCGCTAGGTAGGTTCTCAAAGTGCGACAAGTCATCACAGGACACTGGAAAGACAGAGGTCCTAGGATAGGAAAGGAGGAAGGATCAGGCCGAGGCTCCCACCTCAGTCAATAGCCAACCCAGTCCTCAAGGGACTGGGCCCAAGAGGGCTGCAAACCGGCTGCAAACGGTCATGATGGCCCCCATACCACATCACGTGACCCTCACAAATCCAAAATGTTCAGAACCATGTGGCCTGGAACTGAAGCTTTTCTAGTTTTGAGATTCTTTCCTCAATTAGACTGTAAGCTACAGGCTTATCAAAAGGTCCTCTTGATTAAAAATAACCTTTCACATACTTGCAAACTAAAACTGACCTTAGCGCAACAGGTAAAAATGGGAGGGGGTGGAATTAACTTCCAGCCTAATCTGAGTTTCCATGAGTAGTGAAGAAATAAATCCATAGTTCATTAAAGAACTATAGAATTCATATTTCATTAATTAAAAATATGAGTAATAACAGTAATAATGTAAACACAAAGAATGAGAATATGACAAATATGGTAAAATGTTAACAAATGGAGATTTGGATATAAAGTTCTTCATACTATCCATTTCACACTTAGAGAAAAGTTGCAAGTTTCAAAATAAAAGTTAAACACAGAAACACAAGAAAATATATAACCCTTGTTACCAAAAGAAGTTTATGGATTTAATAACCACCATAGTTCTGCTGCTGCTCCCCTCCCCTATTAAAAGAGAAAAAACTTAGACCTAAATGTAAACATTAGAAAGGGTTTCCCTGGTGGCTCAGTGGTAAACAATCTGCCTGTCAAGGCAGAAGATTCGGGTTCAATCCCTGGGTCAGGAAGATCCCCCAGAAGAAGGAAATGGCAACTCAAACTCCAGTATTCTTGCCTGGGAAATTCCATGGACAGCGGAGCGTGGCGGGCTACAGTCCATGGGGCTGCAAAGAGTCGGACACAACTTAGTGACTCCACAACAACAATGAACATTGGGAAAGCCTCTGAATTAGGACCCTTCATTGGGTCTTCCTTGCAGACAATTTAATAATAGGCTCCAAAACCAGAGTGAAAGCTAAACAACCCCCCCAAGCACACATTTTGGAAAGAAAATATACTATATCCTCTAGAATAGTTTGCTTGTTTAGTCTTGCACCTCACAAACTGATTTGACTGCAGGAACCCCTCACCCATTCCTATCATTAAGAGTTGAAGAAAGCACTTTGGGAACTACTGCTGTAGATCATGGGTTACAGAATGCTTCCTCCCTCCCAATCTTTAAGTCTTCTTCAGAACCTACCTCACTTGTAACAACAAAATAGATGTCCAGACTTGGTTTCTGTGCTTTATAATGGAGATTTCTATTTGGCTGACTTCCTGGTGGCTCAGATGGTAAAGAATCTGCCTGCAATGTGGGAGATGCCAGTACAGTCCCTGAGTTGGGAAGATCCCCTGGAGAAGGGAATGGCAACCCACTCTAGTATTCCTGCCTGGAGAGTCCCATGGACAGAGGAGCCTGGTGAGCTACAGTCCATGGGGTTGCAAAGAGTTGTACATGCCTGAGCGACTAACACACACACACAAGCTGATGATTGCTGGAGGTTTCCTGACCACCCAACGGTGCCCTTGCCACCGTCCGTGCCAGTTGAGGACCCTGCACCTGTGCAGGGCAGGCTGATGGCTCACACTGGATGTTGGTGTTTCTGTTAAGAGGGGGCAGTCCCTGGGCAAGAACATCTGATGGAGCAGCGTGGGCCCAGCTCCACTTCACCTTACTCATTATCAGTACTGGGCCTTGGAATTTGAAAGCCAGCCTGGAAATCTTTGACTTCTTAATCCCCTAGGTCTTCACACATTCATCTCTGAGCACTGATTTTGGGGTGTTAAGAAGCAGAACTTGCTGGGAAGAACATTTTAATTCTTGCAATATATTAAATTATATAAGAGTTTTAGCAATTATCTGATGTATGTATGGGGGGGTGGTGGTAGCTAAAGTACAAATACTGGTTAATGTTAAGATTTAAAAGCATAAAAGTAAATGTGAATGTCAATGATGTAGGTACCCAAGACTGTGTGTGTATTGGTAAAGAGCTTGAAAGTGAAAGTGAAAGTCGCTCAGTTGTGTCCGACTCTTTGGGACCCCATGGGCTATACAGTCCATGAAGTTCTCTAGGCCAGAATACTGGAGCAGGTAGCCTTTCCCTTCTCCAGGGGATCTTCCCAACCCAGGGATCAAACCCAGGTCTCCCACATTGCAGGCGGATTCTTTACCAGCTGAGCCACAAGGGAAGCCCAAGAAAACTGGAGTGGGTAGCCTATCCCTTCTCCAGGGGATCTTCCCGGCTCAGAAATTGAACCAGGGTCTCCTGCATTGCAGGTGGATTCTTTACCAACTGAGATATCAGGAAGCTTGAGCCTGGAGTTAAATTATCTTGGTTCAAAATCCTGTATGGCCTTTACTTATGTAACTTCTCTAAGCCTTTTCTTCTTGTAAAATGGGCATAATACTATTAACAACCTCAGAGAAGCATTCTGAATGGGATAGATGTGATCATACACAGTAAGTACTCAGCATATGGCCCGGCCACTTACAGAGCACTCGTTCATTTATGCAAACAATGATGAGGATGTCTGCAAGTTTTATGAACCTAGACTGTCAGGGGCAGGCACATCGTGGCCAGTCACCACACTGGTCTGATCACCTATCATCTGTGGCCATTTCAGAGGTATAAATGCAGAGCTGAGTGGTTGTGACAAAAACCACATGGTTCCCAGAGCTGAAAATATTTACTATCCAGACCTTTACAGAAAAAGTTTTTTGACCCCCTGGTGACCACCATTTGGGTGGATAAAGAACCAGGTCTTTTCCCTATAGAAGTTTTGGTCATTGCTCCCTTAATCTGCTTAATATCTCAATTTAGAACCAGATGCACAGTTATTATTTATGTTGATCTGGTCCACATGAGCTGTGTAGCTCATGCTTTCCTTACAATGCAGAACACTCACCATAGCACTCTGTCTCATGGCGGGTGGGGAAATCTACAGAGCCTGAGGTTGTCTGCTGGTCTTTCCTGCCTCCCCTCCTTCCTGACCTCCCCTATTTCAGAGTCCAGTGACCTCAGCTGATGTGAGTCCACAGCTGTAATTCTCCTCCCCCAAGTCACATCTGTGCATTATGTTGAAACCACATGTGTCCCCAGAGCCTCAGGCAAGAGGTGAAAGATGATCTGGAAGAGGCATTCAGGAAGCTGTGCCAACAGAAATGAAGGGTGCTTTCAAGAGAGCTGGACAGCCATGGGTGGGATTCATACTGCCTGAGGGGCCTTCAGAAATGGGGGGCTGCTCCAACATGGCCGCTGCCCGCAGGAGTCCAGGAAGGAGACTGTGGACCAACCCAGAAAAATGAAGAATACGCCTCAAAGGCAGGTCCCAAGATGTATCACTGCATCCATCGTGCTATTTTCTTTGGCAGGAATGCTTGTTTATTTGGGGGAAAATAAACCCACAGCATTAATGGATAACACAGGTGAAGGGACTCTTGGGACTGGTCTCTGGGAGAGGAAATTTGAACAAAAGAAACAATTCACACTGCTTTCAGTTAGTTATCTTATTAAAAAAACAAAAAAACAAAAAAAACAAAAAAACAGTCGTAGCCAGCTGCTGGGACAGAGACTGTATCTGGGGTGCACTTTAGTCTTTCTGGAGGTCACTTGCCTTCCTGGCAAACATCAACATCCCTGTGAGGGCAGTCCAATAGAAAATGGCCTGTGTTACATACTAAAGTGAAGGATGACGGCTGGGCCGGGGCTGGTCAAGGAAGAGAAGGGAGGCAGACGGTTTCTGTTGTTACATCTTGAGAGCAGCAGTTCAGAGATGGCACACAGAGCGATGTATATCCCTTGAAGCCAAGTCGGTGTTCAGCTGTGTTCTTTAAAGTGTAACTGTCTAGCACAGGGGTAAAGTAAGACTCTCTCCAAAGCTCATGGTTAATTTAGGGATGTCTTTGGTAAGAGCCGGAAGATCTGCAATGATTAAACACATATGAGCTATTAACCTAAGTAGATTTTTTTTTTTAAAGAGACCACATGATGTGAAAACCTTTCAGAGCTGGGCTTATGGATTCAGAAGTGAAGTGAAGTCGCTCAGTCGTGTCCGACTCTTTGCAACCCCATGGACCGTAGCCCACCAGGCTCCTCCGTCCATGGGATTTTCCAGGCATGAATACTGGAGTGGGTTGCCATTTCTTTCTCCAGGGGATCTTCCTGACCCAGAGATCGAACCCAGGTCTCCCGCATTGTAGGCAGACGCTTTAATGTCTGAGCTACCAGGGAAGCCCTATGGATTCAGCCAGGTATCTTTAGGGGAAGGCAACAGCAACTCACATTTACCCAGTGCCCTTTTGAGGTGGGGTGCTATATGACTATATCAACACAGCCACAATTTTTGTTCCTGGCTTGTGTGGAGAAAAGAGGGATGAGCGACTAGGTCAACTTAGGTTAGATAGTCTGAGTTTTTTCAGAACAGGATGTTCTACAAACAAGACTGATAAAAGAAGGACTCTGAAATACATCAGAAATATGGCAACGCCACCCTGGAAAATTACTAAAGGAGCCATGGACTTGATGAGCAAAGAATACATAAAAGCATTCTGGGTCTGGGTCCATGGTAGGGCCACAGGCCAGGCGTCCATCAGATCATGTTACCTTCCAGACTGGACTAACAGGGCAACAGGACTTGGCCTCAGAGACCTGGGCTGGAGACAGAAGTCACGCTTCCAGGGGTAGAACTTTAAGTTCAGGGGATGAAGTCGCCTCAAGATGTAGAAAGACACACATACATACATACTCTCTCTCTCTCTCTCAACACACACAGGAGTGCCTCAGGGGTAACTATCTAGTGAACTTGACATCCACCAGGCTGAACAGTGAGGTAGGTCTATGCTTGAAATCTCTGCTTAGGCTTCCCTGGTGCCTCAGATGTAAAGAATCCACGTACAATGCAAGAGACCTGGGTTCAACCCCTGGGTCAGGAAGATCCCCTGGAGAAGAGAATGGCGACCCACTCCAGTATTCTGGCCTGAAAAATCCCATGGACAGAGAGGCCTGGCGGGCTACAAGTCCATGCGGTCACAAAAAGTCAGATACGACTAAACAACTAACACTTTTTCACTTCTTCACTTCATGCTTGAAATCTGCTTAACACTTGAGGCTTATTCCTCAAGGTACACTTGTGTCATGAGGATCACAGCACAGATTGAACATACTGGACCCAAATCTCCATCAGTTCAGCTCAGCCCACCCTGCTGTTTTCCTAACTTGCAGCCAGAATTAGATGCGAAGCCGCTCAAACATTGTCTAGTTCCAGGGATAGTCTTCAGACTGGAGACTAACCACTCACCCTGATTGCTGCTGGTCACCAAAAAATTATCCAAGACAATGGTAGCCACCTGTTTGTCAGATGGCTCTACAGATATTTGGCTGTGGAAACAGAAATCTTTTCTGGGAACTCCTAACAGTAACTTTTAAATCATCCACCTATGTACATAGCACACATGCATGAAACCCTGCAAATTTATTCTATTGGGAAGCAGTAGCTTGGGCCACAAGTAGGTTCCCTTGTGGCTCAGCTGGTAAAGAATCCGCCTGCAATGTGGGAGACCTGGGTTCGATCCCTGGGTTGGGAAGATCCCCTGGAGAAGGGTCAGGCTACCCACTCCAGTATTCTGGCCTGGAGAATTCCATGGACTGCATAGTCCATGGGATCGCAAAGAGTCGGACACGACTGAGCGACTTTCACTTCACTTCACAGCTTGGGCCTGACTTTACCATTAGTTGTATGACCTCAGGATGCAGAGACCCTTCCTTGTGTAGAAAACCCAGGGCTTAAACTAGTTTAGTCTCTCAAGCTCCCAAGTTGTACAGAGAATGGACTGATAACAGGAAAATTGCCCAGTGATGCAAGCAGACAGAGAAGACAGGGGAGTAAAGAGCTGGGCCATGCCAGAGGATCAAGACTGAGGAGCTGGGGGCATAGCTATGTTCCTGACCCTGGATCTCAGAGGCCAGCTTAAACTAACCCACTTGTTTAAAGGATGTGAATCTCATGCCAAAGCTAGAACTGACTTTTCCTTACCAACATTAGTCAACAATAGCAGCTAATGTCAACATTAGCCACGCTTGTGTTATAGGCAGGTGCTGAGCCTTATAATCTCACAGAACTTTTAACCACAGACAGACTGGAGAGGGAACAGCCTAGCATACCTTCTTCTCCATCTTCATGGCTATCAGTACCACAGTGACAGCATCTCTCTAGGATTTGCATGTTACCTTTGCCATTGGACTTGAGATGCTTAAGTTTTTTTTTTCCTTCTTCTTTTTTTTTTTTAACTTTTGTAGCTCAGCATATGGCAAATGGTAAACCCTTGGCAGATTGAATTTCTTTCATTCATTCAACAGACACATTATCCTTTATTGCTTAATAGAGGGTGGAGATGAAGATAATAGAAAGGGAAGGAACGACAGAAAGGTGGTGACAGACTCTTGAAATGAGTATTTTTTTCTTCATTACAGAAGTATTAGGTTTATGGCAGAGCATTTAGGGAATACGAAGAAAAACATTCACCTGAGTGACATCTCGGTGGTAGAACTTAAGAGCGTTACCTGCGTCTAAAGTTATGTGATGCGTGTTTACTAATTTAAAGTATTCTTTGCCACTACCTGAATCCTGTTAATAAATAATTCGGAAATAATATTTCCCTGTTTTTCTATTTATTCATTTCTGATTTAAAAAACACAAAAGATAAGGTGTGCAGGGCTTAGCCAGATTCCCCCCCCCTCCCCCGTTTTAGTTCAGCATCCCCAAAGGGCAAGTAAGTAATTTACGGGTTTAGCACCTTATAAGCCTTAGAGGTGCTAGTGCTAAAGGATCTGCCTGCCAATGCTGGAGACATAAGAGATGCGGGTTCAAACCCTGGGTCGGGAAGATCCCCTGGAGGAGGGCATAGCAGCCCACTCCAGTATTCTTGCCTGGAGAATCCTCATGGACAGAGAAGCCTAGCGGGCTACAGTCCATAGGATCACAGAGTTGAACATGACTGAGCGACTTGGCATGCACACAAGCCTTAGATATTAATTAAAAACCAGAAGAGCAGTCTAGAATTCTAAAATGAGTCTCAGAGGTATCTACTTCTACACCAACCACATTTGACAGAGGAGGCAACTAAGACCAGTGGCCACGTTTCTTATGCAGATATAGCTGTACCAGCAGGAAAGCAACGGGCCTGAGACCTGTGACATTCAGCCCATCACTCCCTACTGAGAATTACCTACCTGGCTGAACCCCAAACCGTCCCTACATTCTGTCACACTGTTAACTTCTGGTTTTTGAAAAGCATCCAGATGATTCCAAAACAAGAAAAGCAGATGACAGTGTCCAGAATATGTCCCTACACTAGAATTCTCAGGTGGCAGGTTAAGTAAATCACCATCAGGTTAGCCAAAGTCACTCATTATTCTGTAAAGTGCTTCTGATTATTTAAAAACCGGGCCAGTGAACCTGAGTTGGGGCTTGCTGGTCTATGTACTGTGACTATCAGATAAAGACTACAGATCACTGACACAGGCACCCACTTCTCGAGGTCTATGTAGGGAAGGCACAGGTGGTGAGCATACAACTTGCTTCAGGTGTCTCCCTTTCCCAGGAACCCCAAGAGTGGTCACGATAAAACCCGCTGGAAGAGGGGAGGAAAGAATTCAAAGTATTTCACCAAACAAAGGACCTTGCTCTGGGTGGAGCTAGTTAAGGTGAAGGTGGCTTCTAGGGAAGTCTCACAAATTCATGGTTAACCTTCCAAATTCAACCTGCTCAGCCAGAGAACAGAAGCAAGAGGCTGGGTATATTTAAAGACAGAAGAGGCTCTCCCTCTGGAGGGAACACAGCCCCCAGTATTGGCAGAGATCTGGGGACCCTTCATCCACGTGTGTCTCCTGGTCCACTGCTCCCCTTGATGTGACTCTGGTATTAGAAGACGCAGTACAGGGACTTCCCTGGTGGTCCAGCAGTTAGGACTCTGCGCTTCCACTGCAGAGGGTACCGGTTCCATTCCTTGTAGGGAAATTAAGATCCCACATGCCATGTGGCGTGGCCAAACAAATGAAATAAAAAAATAAAGATGCAGTACATATTCATCTCTCAACATGGACTCTAAATGCTAGCCGACCACCTCATTTCCTGCTCCATCGTAAAAACAGTGGTCCTAAAAACAAACAAACAAACAAACAAAAACACACAAAACAAAGCAGTGGTCCTTCTTCCTAAGACTGGAGGGAGGAGGCAAAAGATTGCATGCTGGCCTCCTACAGAGCTGTCAAGGGTACTTACGACCATGAGTGATTTTCATCATGTGTAAAGCTCTACTCAGAGGAGGAAGAGACCTGTGGGAGAGATAACATGCCCCTGATTGAACCTCAACTTGACCGGCACCCACCCCTAGCACGGTACTCAGTATGGCACTCACCGGAGGAAGAACAGGGACAGAGGAGGACTTACTCACTCTCTTCACTTGGTTGCCATTTAAAAGGACAGCCTTCAAGTCTTATTAAAACAAGTATCGGATGGCTAAGATGGAACAGTGAGGGGGAATGGACAATGAATGCGGGTCCCACCTATTTTATAAATGAAAAACCAGAAAGTAAGCCCCAAACGCACACACTGGAATAAAATATAAAAGGTATGTTTGTGGCAGAGCCAAGAATAGGTCCTGCGTGTCCTTGAATTTCATCTTTCAGAGTGCTTTTGAACAAGGTTTGTTCCTATGTGTTCTTTGTTTGAAGTCGCCCCAAATATCATCTCTGCTCCTCTTTCTCCACTCAACAGGGAGAAAACTGTTCCATGGACTTCATTTGTTTGTTTCCTTCGGGCCCTGAGGAATTGTCTCTGCTACGGAGAATGTGCAGGATATGAAGAGCAAGTCTTAACATTAGAACATTCCACATTATCAGGGTGGGACCAGTTCAGCTCAGAGGGATTCTGCTGCCACTGAATAGAAGCTGAAAATAAACACAAACATAGACAACATAGTGCACAGGATGCCAACGTTTGCAAAAGATTACACCCAGAGAGACTAGAACGGGAAGGGAAGCCACGCCCACCCTCCCCAGCTCTACCCACCACGCCTCCTCCTTAGAAGACAACCGCTAACTGTGCAGGAGGACACAGGCAGCCCACTTTCCCTGTCCCCTACATTTCAACTTTGGATCTTGTCAGCTCGGTTTATATTTCAGCATGAGGAAGGGGGAATGCCTATGGGCCGCTGAATAGCACCAAATATTTATAATCTACTGCTGAGTAAGGCATCATGGGAAGAACATGGCACACATTCCCTGGGCTGGCCAGAGCTTCACTGGCCGATTTCACAACAGACCTGGCCTGTTTAAGTAAGGGTAATCTGTAAAAAGATTAGCCAGGGCATAATAAGTAATCAATTTATCTGCACAATGTTAAGTATAGATGTATCTATTCTTTTTGACTTAGTTAACTGTTCTGCTTAGGTAACATATTCATGATTCATAAATCAAACTATAAAAAGGTATTCTACCATGACATCCCATCTGTCCTATTCCTTCTTCCACCCAACAAACCTGTAGTAACCACCTTTTAAAAGTTGTGTATCCTTTCACGGTTTACGCAAATTTATCTTTTCTCACCCTTTCTCACAAAAAAGGTAGCATGTCATTCACATGTTCTGGATTTTGCTTTTTATCCACTGGAGATCTCTCCACATGGGAACAGAGACAACTGATTCATTCCCTTTTTACATTTGAACAATATCTACTATAAGGATGCACCATGGTTTACTTAACTGGTCCCGTATTAACGAACATTTAGGCTCTTCTGAACCTTTTGCCCTTGAAAACAATCTTGTGATGAACAACTTTATATATCAGAGTTGCCTTTATACATTAAGATGCCTACTTACTGCTCTGTAACTATCTGACCATGGTACAGAGATAGAAAGAAGAAGATCTTACAACTGCAAATCCATCTGAAATCAAGACAAAGCCCCTCTAAAGCAAAAACACACACAATTATGGAAGTATATAAAAGGACATTTTGATTTGGTATGATACATATAGACTCCATCCACATTTGTAGAAGGAGTGAGATGGAATTCAATTATTATTTAAAAGCTTGCTCATTCTGCATTCTTTTCCTTCTCCTGCTCACCACCCCCCCACCCAAAGCCTCACCATTCATTCACTCTAGGGGCTAACCATTCTAACAGCGTTCTATCTCACAGACCCTGTGCCCAAGCAATGACTATGAGGTGTCTGGTGCTACCTGAGAGAGCAGAGAACAACCCTGTCTGTCCCTGGTCATTATCTGAACCCAAACCCAAAGGTCCAGCTGGAGGTGCAGGCACAGAGCCATCTGCACCCCTGGGGATGGCTGTAGGCTGCTCCTTGCATCAGAGCCTACATCCCAGGTAAACCCCCCAAAGTCAGTAGCAAACAGGACCCCTCAGCAGAGCCCAGAGAGGGCCCAAGGGGCAGTCTGAGCCCTTTCCAGACACCGCCTCCAGCACAGAAGCAGGAAATTCTAAGCTGTTCATGGAGCTGACTCATAATCCTTTTTTCACAAGCATCCTGAAGGTTCTATTCTAAGTTTACCAAAGGGAACATGCCTTCAGGCAGAAGCAGAGCAGCACACAAGTGGTTGCGGCTGGGGCCTCAATGAGCATTTCCTCCATGACAGGTCGAGGTCCCACCAGAAGGGCTAAGAAAAGTACCGAAGAGACCAAATGCCATTTACACCTTCTTGCAGAGGTCACACGCATCATTACCTGTGTTTGCACACAGTGATGGCTTAATTACCCCAGGGTTATGGTCAAACATTAAAAATGAATTATGCTTCTTTGGGCCCTAATTGGAACAAACCAAATGTATAAGAGCATTTTAAAAATAAATGGGAAAAAAAAAACCTGAACATGGATTTGCTATTACATGAAATTACATAATTACTGTTAATTTTCTTGGGTGTGACAATAAGTATTATGGGTATATTTTTAGGTCATTATTTCTTAGAGATACATATTGGAAGATTTATGGATGAAATGATGCATGAAATTTGCTTTAAAATACCCCCTCCCCACCAACAAAAGTGTGTGATGAATGACTGCTGAGTCGTGAGTACATGGTGTCCATTATACAGCCTTCTTTATCTTTGAGATTATGTAAATCACTTTATAAGAAAACAGTTGTTATAATAGCTAAATTCCACTGAGACCTCACTACTGATGAGACCAGGTAGCTCAACCCCTAGGGGTGATAGGGTGGTCACCCCTTTTGGGTGACCACACAAAAGCAAGTCAACTCAGTAAATTCCCATAATAGAAGAGTCTTTTTCCTGTCAAGTAAGACATGGTTCTCAAACCCGGCTGCACGTTGGGAGTTCTGTGGGTTTTGTCTTTTTCTTGGTAATTGTTTGAGGGCATGATATGGTTTGGATTTCTTGATTTTTTTTCAGTTACTTAGGCAGTTCTAATGGACAAGCAAAGTTTGAGAATCTTTGCTCCAGAAACCTGACAGAGTGGCTAAGGAAAAAGAAGTAAATGTGAGAGGACGGGACAGCTGGCTGCTCTCTGCTTGAGTCCGCCTGTGACCCGCCCCCACCTTAGTCTACTCAGTTGGCTCTCCAGGGCCCCCAAGTTTGGGATCCGGGCCAAGCTTCCCTGAATTACTGGTGCAATTAAAGATGACACTAAAGCTATATAGTTAAAAAAACAAAACAAAACAGGGACTTGGCAAATAGATAAAAACCAGAAGCTGGGCCTACTTTAAATCCAGACAAGCGAGGACCTGTTATCTGGCTTGCAGTTCACAGGCAGTGTTCCACCGACTGTACGCCCTCCCCGCCCAGCATTAAGGGCCAACGTGTGTCCTGCTGATGCCAGACGGTGTTCGTTACAGAAAAGCTTCTGTGGCTGGCTGGTCTTAGGCAGCTTAATGGGTGAGAGCTGCTGGGCGATGGAGCCCTAACAGCTGGCCTTATTCAAAGCAGAGAGGAAGTGGCAATTCTCCTCTTGGAAGTGTGAGCCTCACCTCACAGAGGGACTGGGGAAATTCTCCTGCAACAGGTGGCATATTCTGCTCTACAACTGTGGGCCTGTGCCCACATTCCTGTGGCAATGGGGTTCATTCTGGTGTCATTCTCAGGGTCCTGGGAGAGGTGGGGGGCTTCCATCTGTGGATGCTCCTCATGGATGGGAACCCTCTGACCCTCCCTCACGACTACCCTGAAGTATTCCCTCTTTACACAGGACAGGCAACGCGATGACACCATCATCAGCCTGGCCATCGACAGCAGAGCAAATTCCAAAGCCTATTTCCACAGCCACATCCTCCAAGATAAACTGCACACGGCACCACGCACTCTCACCTGTAGGAAATCACCCAAAGGCTTCTGGTGGCCCAGCCTTCCTGGATGAACCTGTGAGTCACCATGAGCCTAAAGATACAAAACCCTTGAACTTTTCTTCTATCGCTTCACGGGAACATGCAGCTGTCCTCTGCCCTGGTGAACCTCAGCTGAGAGCCACTCTCCAGCCGCTCCATGGAGCCCGGAAGGAGAGAGGAGTCCTTTTCACATGCCCAGCTTTAGAGTCCTGGTGAAGAACACCAAGCTGAGGACCCTCCGCTACAGAAACACACACGCACACACAGACACACACTCACACCTTCAGATTTGAATTCTGTGTATCACAAAGGGTAAACAGACCTGGAAGACAAGTCAACCCAGGGCCAAAGCCAGACTTTGGCCTCTACTCCTTGGATGCGGGAAACCTCCTGCTCCCAGCCAGCTCCATCAGAAGCTACACAAGTGCCAAAGGCAAGGCCAACTCAGCTGGTAGTTAATACAATAGGTGTGTGTGCGTGTGTGCTAAGTATCTTCAGCTGTATTCGACTCTTTGCGACCCTATGGACTGTAAGCCACCAGGCTCCTCTGTCCAAGGGACTCTCCAGGCAAGAATACTGGAGTGGGTTGCCATGCCCTCCTCCAGGGGATCTTCCTGACCCAGGGATTGAACTTGCCTCTCCTGTGTCTTCTGCATTGGCAGGTGGGTTCTCTACAACTAGTGCTACCTGGGAAGCCCACAGTAGGTGTAAATAAGTCTAATTTTTACTTCCAAAACACAGCCTGACAGGTCTTAGTCAATACTGCCCACTCACCCTCAAACCCCTGCCTTTAAAGTTTTGTCCTAGAAGACTCTTGCTATTGTTTCAAAGATGCTGTCCCAAGCCAAAGCTGCCTGGAATCCTTCTTCTGAAACTACCTTCATGGCTAGTCTTATAATAAATGAGCCATTAAAAAAAAAAAAAAAAAGAGCAATCTTTATTTTTTGGCTAAGCACGATTTCTTAACTTATTAGATCCATCCACTAAAGCTTATTCTTGACTTACTCACCAAACTTAGCTCTGATGAACTTAAGGCCGTTTCCAAAATCTACCTGCCTTAACAACAGAAATATTTAATATCATCATCTTTTTTTTTTTTCTTTCTTCTGAAGAGTTCCAAAAAGGTTTCCGAAAATGTTTCAAGAATTGGTTGGGAGATGGAGATGGGCATGGAGGCTCCTGATCACAGCTTTGAAAGATAAATGCCAAGTACTAAGGTATATACTCAGATACAAAACTATATGCTCTGATACAATTGCATTATAATAACCCAAAACTCAAGCTACATGCTCATATCCTATGGTACATTTTATGTGATTAAAATCCATCACGCAGCATCAAATGGCACTGTCATTGTTGTTCGGTCGCTCAGTTGTGTCCGACTCTTTGCAACCCCATGAACTGCAACACATCAGACTTACCTGTCCTTCAGTATCTTCCGAAGTTTGCAAATGCCATTAATAGTAATCATAATGAAATGTTAGTTGACACCGACCTGACGTGCCAAGGACACTGTGCCTTCATGTGTCCTCTTGAAACCCCACAGCAGTTATCTAAAACAGGGCCTGTGAGGATCCACCCTTTACCGGTGGGGAGACTGCCACCCAGAGAATGGAGAACCCAGCCTATGAAGCCACAGAGCAGCAGAACCAAAAGAGTGGTCTGACTCTGGAGCATACAGCTCTCAACCCCTGGGCGCACTGCCAAACCTCACCCAGTCAGCAGCCACAGCAGAGCTGCCCTTTATGCACTAACCCAACAGTGGCAGGGCACCCTGGAGAGGCAAAGAGAACATCTATCAAGGCGGTCCTGGGCCTTCCACCACGACACATGGGGAGGAGGTTGTGTAGCACATAGCATTTCAAAGACCGGGTGAGCAGCTGTCCTCCCAGCAAAGATCAGAAGCACCCACGATATTCAATTCTCAGCCCGGCTAGTTCAGCAACCCAGGACTGAACCCTCCCCTGGTGTCTTGCCCCAGCCTACACCAGTGATGGGTAGATAACCAACCAATGCTTGTGCGGAATGGAGCAACGCATCCATGGGCTGGTCTGGGTGGTGCTGAGAGACACCCTATGGTTAAACACTCGGAGCTCAAGTCGCACAGTCCTGCTCTCCCTGCCCCATCGATTTCTAGCTGAGTTCTTGGACAACTTATTTCATCTTTCTAAACTGCATTTTCTCCATCTGTAAAATGGAGAGACAATGGCACCTACTCTGGGGTATCTTAAAGTCTGTGATGCCAATTACGTGTACGTGTAATAAAGAGCATCACACCAGAGTAAGCACTTAATAAATGCTGCTGCTGCTGTTAAGTCGCTTCAGTCGTGTCCAACTCTGTGCGACCTCATAGACGGCAGCCCACCAGGCTCCCCCGTCCCCGGGATTCTCCAGGCAAGAACACTGGAGTGGGTTGCCATTTCCTTCTCCAATGCATGAAAGTGAAAAGTGAAAGTGAAGTCGCTCAGTCGTGTCCAACTCCTAGTGACCCCATGGACTTCAGCCCACCAGGCTCCTCCGTCCATGGGATTTTCCAGGCAAGAGTACTGGAGTGGGGGTGCCATTGCCTTCTCTGTAATAATAAATGCTAGTTCTCAGCAAAGGTTCAGTATACGACAGGCAGTGCGGACCGAAGATGTAAGAATCACAGAGTACCTTGGGGCAGGGTTCTCCTCCCCACTCCACTGGTTAGCACCGGTGCCCAAGCAGAGAAATTCGACTGTGTCATATCCTTTGGCAAATGATAACTATACAATCCATCAGGTTCTTCCTGGACCTCTGAAGTCAACCTGAAACTCCTCCCTGTAACAGGGAATTACTTGGGGCTTTCAAACACCAGTGGAATTTCCCCCTTTTCTCTTGAAAGGCCATCCTGACATTAGGAGGTTGGCTGTGGTTCCGTACTTCTCAAAGCAGGGGTTTCCTAAGCTTCACATCTACTTCGCGTTTTCCCAAGATACGTTACATTTGAATAACCACTCTAAAGGTGGTAGGGAGTGGGGGAGTGTTACAGACCTGGGGACTGGTCTAAAATAGTGGCTTCCCAGGCCCATCTGGAGGGTTCCTGGGCTGGCAGCTACTGGAGCCTGAACTGGGGGCAGAGGAACAACCTAAACAAGAGAATGAAATGAAAAAACAAGCCCCCTGGACCTCACCACGCCTTACAGGTCCCAAGATGACAGAGAGGAAGAGCTGTGAATTTGGGGGAAAAAAAAAAAAGGCTTCTTCCCAGAAGCCTAAGGAGAAAAAAGTCAGTGAGGAGGGGTGCTTTTGAAAGGATTTTTAAAAATCCCTGCTGCTGCTTATTAAGCTGTTAACACTCTACCTGGAAGAAGGGTGTCTCACCCACAGCCCTGAGCGGTCTTAGGTTAGGGCTGGTCACCCCTCAGCCAGGCCACCAGGGAGAGGAGCTTCTGGGGCTTCACCTCGAAGCCCCACCTGGCAGCTGACCTCACAGCACCATCCTATAGATTGTAATGTGAGCCCCACATGTGATTGAAGTTTTTCTAGCAGTCACGTTAAAAAAGCAATGAAACCGTGGCAAAACTCATTATTAGAAAATAGAGATGACATAATCCAGTATATCTAAAATATTTTCGTTTCGACACTCATCAGGATGAAAGAATTACCAACGAGGTATTTTACATTTTTTTTCTTGGTGCTAAGGCTTCAAAATCCAATGTGTATTTTACACTCACAGCCCGGTTGGGTTCACACCAGCTCTGTTTCAAGTGCACAGCAGCCCAGGTGGACAGCAGCTAAGCCAGTGCGGGTCTAGAGCAGTGGGGCTGTTCCCGATCTGGTCACCGGAATTGCCAAGGGGGAGGGGGCGGCGCCTGGTGCAAAACATGACACCCCAACCCCACCTGGGAAGGGCTCAGCGAAAGGCCCTGGCTGTCCTCCAAGTTCTGCTGCGGCGCAAGGCGCCACCCACACGGCCTGGTCCCCATGGCCTCTTCCCTCTGAAAGAGTTATACAAGGCTTCCATTTAAAATAGACCCACCAGTGGCTAGCTTGGGACTGGTAAGCACAAAAAACTGGAGACCAAAGACAGTTTCCCAGAGGTGGACTCACTGGGCCGAGGAGTAAGGTGCCCAGGCCTACTGAACCAAGCTGGTCTAATTTGTCTACTGGGTCTGAGCTTGGCCCCAAGCTTCAACGTGACTCTTCTCTTTTTCTTTGAGTAGTCATGAACACCGTGTATACCTCATCTGTGAAAGGAAGAAGAAAGGTGGAAGATGATGCAAGAATACATTATGGTCCTCTGAGGGGTACATTCAACACTTCAAGGGGGCAGAGATATTTCTAGAGCTATTATTCTGCAGTGGATATACAGCAGGGGATTTAATATCTGTTTGTTTTTTAAATTTATTTATTTGGCTGTGCCGGGTCTCAGTTGGGATGTTAGTTGTGACATGTAGGATCTAGTTCCCTGACCAGGGATTGAACCTGGGCCCCTAGCATTGGGAGCATAGTGTTAGTGAGTGGACCACCAGGGAAATCCCAGCAAGGCATTTAAATGTCCTCAGACAGGGCTCTATGCAGCTGTCATTGTATCTCCTGAGGACCCTGGCCAGAAAGAGGCCACCTTTAACTTGGTGGAGGTGCGCTGACCATGCCCATCAACATCCCCTGCAGGTTCCACCATCACCTGGGCTTCCAGAGCACGGGGCTAAGCTTTTCTGGTTTAGCCTTACTTGCTGGGAAGCCTAAATCGAGATCCTTCAAAGGAAAAGCCTGACACACCGGGTATGGAAAAGTTCTCTTATCATTTGGAGAAAATAATTTAGGGCTGGGTAGATAAACATGTACAGGAAATACTTCTATAGAGGTCTTGATCCTCTGAAGATTAATAACCCACAGAACTGGAGACCAGCCTCAAACTCGGAGGAAATAGGCAAGTTATAAAAACAGGAAGAACGGGAAGTTTATTTTTGGATGAATATTTGTTCTAGTGAAGCTCTCGATCCTGACAAAAACCTTGATCTGCAGGTCATTTGCTGTGGTGGAGCAGCTGCAGCGTGTGTTTCCACAAGCTGTCCCACCAGAGATTTCCGGGTCTTTCTGGAAAGGGCCTCGCCCCACTCCTGCAAAACATCTGCCTCGCTGCCACCACTCAGGGCCTCTTTCCTCCCACATTCCTGCTAGAAAGCCTGGCCATCGCCACCAGACCCCTCTGCTTCTGTCCCGAGGGCTCAAAGCTGGCCCATCTCCCCCCAGGCGTTCCAGACGTTCTGCCACGTCTGTTGCTGTGTGATATGATCAGCCTTCCTCCACGACTGCCAGCCCGCCTGGCCCCACCAGCCTCTCCGTTTCTCAGTCTATAACCCCTGTCACCATACCTTCCGTGGTTCCTGGTTGCTTTGAGAAGAAAAGCCAAATCTCTTCCAGTTTGATAAGACAGAGCTCTACACAGTCTGGTCCAGCCCATCTTTACAGCCCTAACTCTCTATGCAGGCCTGGCTATGTAATTTGCGGGACCCTTGAAAATGGAAATTAATTTGTAGGGCCCTTTGTTCGAAAATTATTAAGGATTTTACAATGGCAAGAGCAGAGCATTAAATTGTGGTGGGGACCTTGTAAGCTGAAGTGCCATGCGATGGCAATGGCTGCACATCCATGAGGCAGGCCCCCACCAACCCGCCTCCCTCAGACCCCCCCCAGCAGGCAGTGGGCACGGCCACCACTAAGAACCCTTTTCACCCTCCTCAGCCTCAGTGACCAGCATCCCTCCCCTCCATCCTCTCAGGTAACCGGTTCAGAGGCCCCTTCCACTGGTTCACGGTATGGTTTAATCTACCTGTCTCTCCTTCACATCTGAGTTAGGCCAAGAGTCCCAGGGCTCCACGTTCATTGCTTAGCCATTTCTGCGCCCTTCCCTCCCACCTTTCCAGAACAAAACTTGGTACACACATTAGAAAAGAAAGTGAAGTGGCTCGGTTGTGTCCGACTCTCTGTGACCCCATGGACTGTGTAGCCTGACACACTCCTCTGCCCATGGGATTTTCCAGGCAAGAATACTGGAGTGGGTTGCCATTTCCTTCTCCAGGGGATCTTCCTGACCCAGGAATCGAACCTGGGTCTCCTGCACTGCAGGCAGACTCTTTACCATCTGAGCCACCAGAGAAGCTAGGTCTCTACAAATTTCTACTGAATAGCCACTAGGAATACTGCCCTCTGCCTCTAACAGCCAATTACAGAGCCTCCTATGACCTTGCCAAGTGACCTGTTAAAGGAATAATTTTTTTTAAAATTCCCTCAAGATTTGCTTTTCCATAAGAGATGCCCAGGTTCTCCAGAGAAATAATCACACGAGTTTTGAGGATGTCTGAACAGGAACTTCCATTAACCACCATTATGAAACCTACTGGCTGGACACCAAGGCTGCACACACTGACTTTGGCAGTGGCTTCACAAGTGGCCCAGCTGGCACAGAGACAGAAATCTCACCACCCTGCTGGCTGCAGCCAGCTCTGGGGGGGTGGGGGGTGGGGTGGGGTTGGGGGGGGGTAGGAATGGAAGAGGGACAGGAAACAGGAGAGCCAGCATACCCTCCCACCTCTCAAGGGGAGAGGGAGCCATGTTTAATTTAATGCACCCTATGAACTATGAATGGGAAGTTAAGTTCAAGACAAGAAACTTGGGTTCTCACCTAAAAGCTTGAAATGGTTTCTCGTTTCCATTAACATGATGAACTTCTCAAGGAAAATGCTTATGGGCCCTTAAGTTCCTTTTGAGTGAAGAAGCAGAATGAGATAAGGAGCAGAAAAGAGGGACAATGATCACCACTACCCCTTAAAGGTTGACCCAATATTTTATTCTTTAACGAAGAAAAATATTGGAAATCCCAAACAGCTTTCTACATATTCAGGCGAGGTAGATTTTTCCAGCAATTGTCATCTGATCATTCTTATGGGAGACGGTGAGGCCGAGGAAGGGAAGGATATTATATCAGAAAGCACAGGTATTAACTATATGTGCCCTCTGGTATTAAAAGATCTTCAAGGAACCTCCTCTCCCAATAAGTCACTCAGTAAGAATAATCATAGTAACAGCAGCAGCTATGATTGATGAGCAGGTTAAACATGGGGTGAGGGCTGGACCAGTTGTTCTCAGTCACATCTCTCCTGGCATTGAGATCATCTATACTTTCCTCATTTATTGGTTCCCCTGTTTATTGTGCAGCTCCCTCTTAAGAATCGAAGGTTACCTCTGATTACCCAAGACCCAGCACTGTGCTGCCAGCCCAGTAAGGTCTTAACATCATCATGGATTTATCAAGAGGATATCTCCGTCCTTACAGTCTGGTTCCCAGTTTAGAGAGAAATCAAGGCTCATGGTGTGTGTCTAAGGAAGGACATTGCAGGTTTTGACTCTTTGGATGTCACTCTGTGGGTGTTGAGCACTTCGTTGTTTCAGAAGTTTCAGGCCTCCCATCTTTTACAACAGCCCCTCAAGAGCCCCGCTTTCCCTGCCATGCAAACATTTCCCACTGTTGGCTCTTTAAGAGGTACATTTTTTTTTTAACCTGAAGCTGATTTCAATATTAAAGAAAAATAACTTGATTGTGAAGTATTCAGCAAATACTCTGAATATCTAAAACCCCTATATGTGGAATCTAGAAAAATGATATAGATGAACTTATTTGCAAAAAGAGAGACCCAGATATAGAGAACAAACTTAGGGATATTACAGGGGTAAGGTGGAGTGGGATGAATTGGGAGACTGGGACTGACATATATACACTACTATATACAAAATAGATAACAAGAACCTCCTGTATAGCACACAGAACTATACTCAAGGCTCTGTGATGACCTAAATGGGAAGGAAATCTAAAAAAGAGGGGATGTATGTTTATGTATAGCTGATTCACTTTGTTGCACAGCAGAAACACAACACTGTAAAGCAACTATACTCAATAAATTAAAAAAAAAAAAAAAAAAACAATAAAATAAAGCCTCTAAGTGGGGTCTGGGGGGCCCTCCACTGTGATGGGGTAATTTTGTGGGGGAGTATCCTAAAAGGGTTAGGGTTAGTTCTGTGGGGGGGGGGGGGTTATGTGGTCATTCATTGCTGGTTTCCCCAGCTGTCAGTAAAGAATGCAGGAGATGGAAGTTACAAATGGCTACCAGAACAGTCTCCTCCTTAGTCTGTGCTCCAGCCTCTTGGCTGTACTTTTTGTGTTAAGGAATATAGACACCATTCTCCAGCTATGACCAGGGAAAAAGCAGTGGGAACTCCCTCCATTAGAGGCTTCTGAGTTTTTTATCTAATAATTTATAACCTTCATCAATTATTTTTCACACAAAATGATGGCAAGCATACTTAGTTCTCAGTTTACTGAACGGACAGTATCAGCTAAATATACTCAATTCTGATATGAGTGAGTGAAAAATAATGCAAAAATTGCAAATATACTGGGTAAGTGCTTCCAAATTATATTTGAAATAAATAGGACTTAAGCTGGAAAGGTTGGGTAATACTGCACATGTAAACTCCAGAGTGAAGATACAATAGCATTTAGTTAACCAAAATTAGAAATATTAAAGTAATGAGCCCTATGAAACACAGACTGCAGAGTTGTTTTCAATTCAGGATCTGTCTAGACTAAAACACTGGGCTGGAGGAAGCACAAGCTGGAATCAAGATTGCCGGGAGAAATATCAATAACCTCAGATACGCAGATGACACCACCCTTATGGCAGAAAGTGAAGAAAAACTAAAGAGCCTCTTGATGAAAGTAAAAGTGGAGAGTGAAAAAGTTGGCTTAAAGCTCAACATTCAGAAAACAAAGATCATGGCATCCGGTCCCATCACTTCATGGGAAATAGATGGGGAAACAGTGGAAACAGTGTCAGACTTTATTTTTCTGGGTTCCAAAATCTCTGCAGATGGTGATTGCAGCCATGAAATTAAAAGACACTTACTCCTTGGAAGGAAAGTATGAGCAACCTAGGCAGCATATTGAAAAGCAGAGACTTTACTTTGTCAACAAAGGTCCGTCTAGTCAAGGCTATGGTTTTTCCAGTGGTCATGTATGGATGTGAGAGTTGGACTATAAAGAAAGCTGAGTGCAGAAGAATTGATGCTTTTGAACTGTGATGTTGGAGAAGACACTTGAGAGTTCCTTGGACTGCAAGGAGATCCAACCAGTCCATCCTAAAGGAGATCAGTCCTGTGTGTTCATTGGAAGGACTGATATTGAAGCTGAAACTCCAATACTTTGGCCACCTGATGTGAAGAGCTGACTCATTTGAAAAGACCCTGATGCTGGGAAAGACTGAGGGCAGGAGGAGAAGGGGACAACAGAGGATGAGATGATTGGATGGCATCTCCAACTCGATGGACATGGGTTTGGGTAGACTCTGGGAGTTGGTGATGGACAGGGAGGCCTGGTGTGCTGCAGTTCATGGGGTTGCAAAGAGTCGGACACGACTGAGCAACTGAACTGATACTGATTAACTAAAAATGCAAATTTTAACCTAAACATATAAGTTTAGGTAAAAAGGGAATCTACAAACACTGAAAAACTAGGGAGACCAAACATCTAAAAGCCACCCTGAGTTAGCAATCAGGCTGGTGTCAAGGCCAAGGTTAGTGCATTAGCCAGCCTTACCCAGGAGCTGTGTGCAGGCCCGTGTATTTTAACACAGTGTTTTTGGAGGGGAGAGGTTTAACCTGAGTCAATCCAGAGCATACCAAACTGAATCTGAGCCCTTGAGGCAAGGATCTCCCATTAGGGGTAGGGCCAGAAACATTATCAGTGCCGACAAAAGGTGGGTGAGGTAATGCCAGCCCAGGGCGCCTTGAGGGCGGGCCGCACCATCCCCACCCCTGCCTCCCATCCGTTCTGGGAGGTGCTCAGATTAGCCAAGGTCCTGGCCACGGGCTTGTGACTCCATTTCTGGAGACTTCTCAGTGAGGACCTTCATGAACAGCTCTGCAGTCTACCTTGGTGAGGGTGTCTGGGAGGGCCTAGTGTCCCTCACTGGGGGGTTTATCATGTGCTCTTAGGGGCTGTTATCAGTGGCACAGGAAGTCCCTCAGTTTCCTCTGCAGACTCTACCAGCACAGACAAGGGGTCAAAACGAGGGTGGAGGGAGAGGATGGTGAGAAAGCAATTTTCCCCTTACATACACACAGTCTCTCCTGGTGTGTCCTTGGTTATTTCCTAGGTCCCCAAAACAAAACCAAACTCTTGAGCATGTGGTCCAATATTACAAATTTCTGTACTTTTATCATGTATTGAGAATATGTTATTATAAATTTAATCCTATGATCTTCCTCAGTCTAGCGCCCAGCCCATGCTCCCCCACTGTGTCCCTGGCTGAGAGGTAAACTGCTATCCTGAGCAACCACACAAGCCACCAATTCAACCAGTGTTCACAAGCAGTGCAGGCCAATCGTCTAGGGATCTGCCTCTGGTGGGGGAGGGGGACACGAGACCCCACATTTCTAACAGCTCCTCAGGGATGCTGGCCCTGTGGAGCGAGCTGTGGGCACCAGCATCTGGCCATCCTGACTGGCCCAGCTGTTTCTTCGCTCTGCCTTCTCAGGCCCCTGTCCCTCTTTCCTCTGATGGGTGAAAAGGCCCTCTGCCTCAGAGCTGTGCCCCAGCGTCAGGAATTCACCTGGCAACTCTCCCTTCTTCTTGCCCCAGCAGATGCCTCATCCCCCTTCCAGGGGCAGCAATACAAAGATAGATTAGTCTTTTTTTTTTTTAAAGGGAACATCTTGCCTTGGGAAGCACAGTCTTTCCCTTGAAACTTAAAAGATTCTGAAGACACCCTACTTTTACAATTAAGAATAATTCTGCTATTTTATTTCCCTCTTACCTCCTAAAAGTGTGTTAAGGGGCAGGAGGGAGACTCATACTTTGAACTTTTGGGAAGGAAGAGGACAAGGAAACACGTAGATTTTTTGAAAACATTAACACAGGGTTCAACTTCAAACTTTGTTTTAGCCTAAACACCTCAGTCTCCATAAGTATCTAAAACGTTGTCAAATAACAGATTTCTAGATTTGAAAGCAAAACAAATCCCTCCCCATCAACAAACACCTAAAAAGAAATGGAGATTTTGTGTTTCTGCCGCAGGGATGAGGAATACCAGTGCCCTCTCACTGTTCAATTAATGTGACAAAACAAACAATTATCAAGAAACTTTGGCAGGGTTCTCAGCAAGGTACAAGTTCAGACAATGGCTGAAGGCATTTCTTTTAGGTACAGAAATGGAGCTGCTCAAACTTGAATGAGGGTTAAGAAGCTATCAGCTATGCACAGATTTTGAAGGAGCTGGAACTTCTGCAGGGGCAAAACTGCATAAGTTTAACAAAATGTAGTACATGTTTAATATCTGGAAAGTAAAGCAAGTTTGTTGAAATATTTTAAGCAAAAAAGATATATACTACCTGTGATCCACCACCTAGAGAACACTACTGCTGACAAAGCAACCTGCAATCACGAGTCTTAGTTGGACAAAGCCAGGTATCCTGATACACTGGGGCTTCCCTGGTGACTCAGTGGTTAAGAATCCAACTGCCAAAGCAGGAGATGGGGGCTCAATCCTTGGGTCAGGAAGCTCCCCTGGAGAAGAAAATGGCAACCCACTCTAGTATTCTTGCCTGGAGAATTCCATGGATAGAGGAGCCTGGGGGGCTATAGTCCAGGGGGTTACAAAGAGTCGGATACGACTGAGTAACTTGCACACACATGTCTGATGGTCTGGGGAGAGGAACCAAAATCACCTTCAGAGAGAATGACTGGTGAGCCAGACTTAACGAAAAAAAAAAAAGGAAAAGGAGAAGTGTTTCCTGAAATAACCAAAGCTGCACCTGGACCCAGCCCTTCACCACAAGATCATGCAGCAAAACTGAAAGAACGCTATCTCCAGAGGTCACTGACTCTGCTATGGAAATCCCCACCCGAGTCTCCGGATGGGGGGAAGGTGTTTCCTCTGCTGGAGGTCAGTGGCAGTCCTGGCCATGGCAGGGGCTGGAGAGAAGCAGCGCTAACATGATCTAACATGGCCAATACAGTGGCCTGTGGAGGGCAGCAATGACTTAATTGTCAAGAGGGGCAGTAAAGGGCTGGAATGGGGGGACACCTGTAGAGATGCACGGGTTCTACAACCCTGACTCTGAGTTCACATCCAGACTCTGTCAAAAACTGTGGGGACTGTGGGCAAATTACTCCCTGTCTCTGTAAAAGAAGGTGGAGCACTGAAGAACTGATGCTTTTGAACAGTGGTGCCGGAGAAGAGTCCTGACAGTCCCTTGGACTGCAAGATCAACCCAGTCAATCCTAAAGGAAATCAACCCTGAACATTCACTGGAAGGACTGAAGCTGAAGCTCCAATACTTTGGCCACCTGATGGGAAGAGCTGACTCATTGGAAAAGACTCTGATGCTGGGAAAGACTGAAGGCAAAAGGAGAAGAGGGTGGCAGAGAATGAGATGGTTGGATGGCATCAAAAACTCAACCAATATGAATTTGAGCAAACTCTAGGAGATGATGAAAGACAGGGAAGCCTGGCGTGTGTAGTCCATGGGGTCGCAAAGAGTCGGACACGACTTAGTGACTGAAGACAAACAAATGCCTTTGCAAAGGGGGATGTGACAACAGAAATTATTTGAATAAAGATGAACTTAGTGATATATATCACCAAGCTTCTTTCCAGAAAGGGTACACTAAATTCTACTTCCAGCAGCAGTGTATGAAAAATGCACCCTCACTAAAGCCATACCAGTATTAATATTTTTCTATATGATAATTAATAACAATTGAAAGGGCTATAGTTTCGTTTGCATTACTTTATCAGTTGGGGAATAACTGCTATAAAACTGCTACTATGTTTCCACTGCATTACTTTAGTAATGTGTTGGGATGACTATTTTGTTCCATGTTTAACCAACTTTATTGTTCTCTTTTAGCCAGTTAGCTTAGCATTTTTTAAAATATTAAGTTGTCTATTTTTCTACTGGTTTTCTTAGTGTCTCTTTTTGTAATTTCCTGAATTCTTCAGAGTTTATATTAATTCTATATATCACAAGCAAGGCAATTTTTTTGCTTTTTATGTCTGTTAAATTGTCTTGTGATATCACACAAACCAAAGTTTGGAGATGTATCACTGAGTTTCTGTGTAATTTCTTCCAATACTTCTATTTGTGGGCAATCATTCTTCCCTTAAAGATGAGTTAAACATCTACCTATGAGTTCTTCTAGTTTACTATTTTAAGGTTTTCATTTTTTAAATATTTACTTCTTAGTTTTGAGATAAAATGTGAGGTGAGGCTCTACGTTCTAAGGAAATCATAAAACCCATGGTACAATGGAGTTATGTTGAAATGGGGAAATTGTTAAGAAATTACAGCCACAGGATCAAAATGGGATTTACATGGGACCTACTCTCAGTAATGAATTAGCTCATTAAAAAACTGTATTTGACAATAAATAGGATTAATCAGAACATGCCAGGGACACTCAGTCCTCCTCCTTCCCAGCCCTGTGCTTCCTCAGTGTGGTCTGGATTGTTGGGAGCTGAAGGAAAAGGCTGAGGGATAAAAGCAGAGGGCAGCACAATGAGATGGTGGATGATCCATCAGGCCCTTCCGATCCCAGAACTCAAAGGATGAAAGATGCTACCTTCATTAAATAGTAGAAAATAAGGAACCATGAGGAGCCAGTTAGGAGTTTAAAACCGATTTCTCCTTTGCCTCCTTCTCAAAAGGCAAAAGATCACGGAACTAGCTGCTGCTGCTAAGTTGCTTCAGTCGTGTCTGACTCTGTGCGACCCCATAGACGGCAGCCCACCAGACTCCCCCGTCCCTGGGATTCTCCAGGCAAGAACACTGGAGTGGGTTGCCATTTCCTTCTCCAATGCATGAAAGTGAAAAGTCAAAGTGAGTCGCTCGGTCGTGTCCGACTCTTAGAGACCCCATGGACTGCAGCCTACCAGGCTCCTCTGTCCATGGCATTTTCCAGGCAAGAGTACTGGAGTGGGGTGCCATTGCCTTCTCCACAGAACTAGCTATTAACTAGCTATTTTTCTTATACAAAGTTATTGGTACAGAGATCAAAACAATGTAGCATCATGTTATCCAAAATAACACTGAGGACAGCATTCAGCCACCTCTTAGCTGCCTGCACAGAGATGCAGTACTGTTGCGGGGAGCACACTACGTGGGCAATGGTCACCTCTCCCCAACCTGCCCCTCCACCCGGGCCTCCAACCCCAAATCCAGAGCTGGAGACTACAGTTTTACTAAATACCTGTTTGTTGAACAATCATAGTTTTTGCCTTTGTGATAAGCATAATAAAGGGATTTACCAGATATAAGAGAGACTTTGATGTCTCTTGGTCTGTGGCCCCCTTCTCCAAACAACCACCTCAAATATCCTCTCATACTGGGGAGCATATGGACTAGTCTTTTTGAAGAAGTCATTCATTCATTCAACAACTGTCATTGCCAATTGACAGGCTACTCCTGATAAAGGGAGAAGAAAGCCATGGTGCAGTCAGAAAGATCTGGGTTCCAGACTTCAGCTCCCGCACTTACCAGCTGGGGATCTTCGTAAACTACAAAATTTATGAACCTGGGCGCCTCCTCTCTAAAATGGGCTTAAAACCACACAAGTAAAGGTTGCTGTGAGGGCTACTTAAGGAGGTGGGAGAAGTACCCAGGCAAGAAAACTGTAAAATGAAAATCAATAGTGACTGTTACCTGTGGGGGCTGTGGGGTTGGGGGGTTTGGGGGAGGGCAGGGTGGGAAAAGCTTTCCCTGTGTCATATGCATCTGTGGACAAGACGTCTCCTCAGATGTAAATTTTTTAAAGTCCAGCAAATAATTTAAATTCTCATTTCCTCCCAGGTAGCTAATCTGCTAAAAATAGACCAACCACAGCTCAACAACTAAACAATTACACATCATTAGGTTCGGAAAGATGAGTCCGCAGATGAATCCCGGCTTTTAACATTCACAGGCGTCTGGCAAAGTGCGCTGCTTTTAGAGGTGGGTCACGGTTGGGAGGTGGCTGCTGGCGCCCTGCACAGGCTTCTCTGTTGGGAAGCCGCTGTGAATGGACATGAACAGGGCTTAATGGACCTTCTGTTTTAAAGCAGCCTCAATAAACCCCTGAGCTGAGGACTACCTTTGAGCCAAATCTGACGGCGGAACACACACTATCTGAAGACTGGTTTCTTACCAGTATGTTTCATAGACACTCATCAAACCCTCACCTGACTCACTTGAACCTGACGAGAGAAGCGCACTCCCCTGCAGTTTACTGAATGCCCGTGGGAGTGGGGCTCCTCCCTCTGTGCCGTCTGTCCATTTCTGATACTGGGCTTGCCAGGAGCCCTGAGCTGTCTGGCTTATTACCTCCTGGCACATCAAGCCCAGTTCTGACCACAGTGAGACTCAAAGAAGGTGGAAGGGATAGTCCTTTTATATGAATTAAAAAAATATTTTTAAACCACTACGTTTTCATATGATGCTACTTCCATGTCTTATTTTAGGTAACTTTATGCCAATCCAAGTGATGTTTATTTTCTAAACGAGGAAAATGAGACTGCTTCAGGTTGGTGTTGACTCTAGCCACAAGGGGTCCAGAGATGGCTGGTGACCAAGACTTGCCACATCTTTCAACTTCCCTCTATCACCAGATCCTCCTAAGGGGTCCAGCCCACTGGCCGCTCATCCACGTGTTCCTCCTCAACTTCCTTAATTTCATCCTAGGTTTTTGTCCAACTTGGGATCTAAGTATCCAGTGTTGCCCCATCTGCGGCCCCATTCCTGGCCCCTCCAAGCTCTTCTCTCACCAACTTTAATCCTCCACAGATTTCATCGATCACTCATCCCAGCCCAACCATCCCTCAAGGACACTCCCCAGTTTTCCTCCAACAACTGCATCCCTAAGACAGAAGTTGGAAACCTCTGCCACTGGACTCACCCCATCCTTAGCTGCCACCCTAAGTGTTCCATGTTGGCGCTTCCTGTCCTCCCAGCCGGTCCTTACCACCATCTCTCATAGGCTCCCACAGGGGTCTGGCTGATCTCTCTGCCTCTGACCTCAAGTCCATCTTGCACATCACTCCCAATTCCACTTGAAGCAAGTCATTTAGCCTCGCTAAACTTTCAGTTTCCCCACTGGTAGTAGGGGGCATGGATAACACCATCGTAAAGGGCTGTTATGAGGTTGCGAGACATTAAAGGTTGTCAGGCACCTGGTGTCAAACTCAAATGTCTCTGCCTTACAGTCCTGCAGCAATCCCTTCACACCTTGTGAAAAACCATCCATGGCTCCCTATGGCTTACAGAGGAGTGAGTTCCGCATTCAAGGTGTTTTCTTCCATCTGCCCCAAACCACTGTTTTTAAACCTTACCTTTCAAACTAGTCCTTTTCGCCTCAAATGTCTTGGCCAATACCTGCTCTGTCTTAAGAGGCCAATGGTTTGAGATTTGGAATCAGACTGTCTTGGGTTCAAATTTCCATTCTAAACACTTACGAGCTTCCTTGGGCAAATTACTGAAGTGCTCCAGGGCTTAGGTTTTTGGTTTTTTAAAAATATTTACTTATCTATTTATTTACTTGGATGCTCCAGGTCTTGGTTGCGTCACACTCAATCTTCAGTCTTCGCTGCAGTATACGGGACCTTCAGCTGTAGCATGAGGGACCCTTAGTTGGTTCATGTGAACTCTTGGTTGTGGCACATGGGCTCTAGTTCCCTGACCAGGTATAGAACCTGGGCCCTCTACACCGGGAGTATGAAGTCTTAGCCACTGGACCACCAGGGAAGTCCCTTGGCTTTAGTTTGTTCACAGGAAAGAAGCTGCTCTGAGGATTACATGGGATAACAAAGGTGAGGCCTCAGTCAAGCGCCTGGAGTGCAGGGAGCACTCAGTAAGCACTGACTACTCTTCTTACGAGTCCTATCCATCCTCTTGCTCTGCAATCTGAACATGTGTTAAATACTTTGACCTACAACACCTCTTTCTCTGCACAGCTAAGCCTGTCCTGCAAGGCTCAACCCAGATGTGACCTTCTCCATGAGGGGTTTACCTGAAACCCACCCATCTAATTTCCTTCCCCTTCTGAAAACCTACAGCAAGTAGCCTTACTCTTGGGCCCTTCACGGTGAAAGCTCCTGAGTGTCTGCCCCACTGTAAGATGCCCTGGACTTGGCTGACGACATTTACGGACAGGCCCCACGCCTGATTCATCTTTGTGTTCGCCACACAGTCCTGCGTAGGGCAGAACGTTGGTAAATATTTGCTGAGCGAAAGAACAAATTTTTGGAGGAAAGGCAAGAGAGAGTTCCAAGCTTTGAAGACTAAGGACCCAGCACCATGGTGTAACTGAGCAACAGGACAGAGATGAATTTGTCCCGGGACACACCGGAGAAGTAAAGAAAGTTTTATTCCAAAGGAGCACTGAAGCCAAACTACACAAAGTAAAATGAAGTCAGCCTCCTCCTGTCTACTGCAAGTGAAGCCTGGCTGCCCCTACCAGAGCCAAGAGTGGCCGCCATTTTAAACAAATAAGTCATGCTGCCTCTAGGCACAAACAGCCCTCCAGGCTTCAATCCTGAGGGGAGGGGACTTATATATCCTGTGCTTGAAAAACTAGATCTTGGATCCCAAGAGGCTATTCTAAACTTCTACCAGGCATGTCTGCTTAGCAGTTCACTCCTTAAAAGCCTGTGCTGGTAACAAGTACAGCTGCATTCTTAATCACTTACACCCCACAACCAACTAAAGATAGCTTGAGGAGGTCTGCCATATGCCAAATTCTTCTTTTAAATAAGAACACAAGAACCGTTCATGCAAGAAAAATTCAGTCATGGCCGTAAGAAAAGGGAAAGACTTGGCTTTTCTTTGTTTTGAATGAAATACTGACAGAGAAAAATTTTGATATAGAAACAGATGCTCATTATATCCTGACCCTCCATTCGCCAGACTTATGTGATCAACACGGCCTGGCCTATGAGACCCTCACCCCAGCATGGATGGAAACCCTGAAGATGACCCAGGCCGGCCAGAAGTCAGCCAACAGCAATACCAAGTAATAGACCCAGGCCTCGTAGCCACCCTCTTGAACAAATAAGATACATTAACTCTTCTTCTTGGCAACTGGCATAGGTGGTTTAGGACATCTTTCTTTTCCTTTTTATCCAAATCCTACCAATCTATCAAGGCAAAATTGAATCCCCTTCTCTTCTGTGAAGCTTCTCTCAAGTGCCTAAAACCAAGGTAAAAGTCTGACATAGAGGGGTGGGATGGGACGGGAGGTGGGAAAGAGGGTCAAGAGGGAGGAGACATTTGTAAACCTATGGCTGATTCGTGTCAACGTTTGGCAGAAACCAACACAAAACTGTAAAGCAATTATCCTTCAGTTAAAAATAAATAAATTTTTAAAAAAGAGATAAATCTCCCCTTTCTCCCATCAAATTTCTACAATGTTTTTGGCACTTTTTTGACCTTTGTTCACAATACAAGGTAACGTAATTATATTTAATTCAGACTCTGACCTTTCTAACCAGACTGCCAGCTTCTTGAGGATGGGACTCTTAGTTAGACTTCTTCAGACATGGCACTTCCTCCAAAGCATGTGATAGGGTTATCTGCAGCCTCAGAGGATATACAGGTACAAACACTTTTCCAGTGAAACCACTGATGCACAGCCCTTCTGCCATCAATTTTAGTGATTATCCACTGACTTTCTCAGGCTTAGCTCTCTTACATCACCTTCCACAATTTCACTCCTCACTCCTCCTTAAATAGTATATGACATTTTAATTAAATCAAGATTTGGAGGTACAGTGGTATGATTATTGGCTTCAATGGTGGCTCAGATGGTAAAGAATCTGCCTGCAAAGCAGCAGACCTGGGTTTGATCTGTGGGTTGGGAAGATCCCCTGAGAAGGAAATGGCAAACTCCAGTATTCTTGCCTGGAGAAATCCTTGGACAGAGGAGCCTGGGAGGCCCCAAGCCATGGGGGTCACAGAGTCAGACATGACTGACACTTTTACTTTAGTATGATTATATAAATATTTGAAGTGGACCTTGTAAAATGTGATGGTTATGTTTTCTTTCTTATAAGCTTTGTTTTATTCCTACATTAAAAACGGGCCTTCTTTTAAAATGGTTGCTTACTTTTCAGTGTATCGATTACTATTTTATCTACACCCTGGGCCAGAGCTGAAAAACGTGCTCTCAATAGGATCAAAAGCATTTCTGCTCAAAGTGCCACCCCTTCTGGGACCATCCATCCTGCACCACGCCCTCTAGACTGGCTGCATGGCTGCAGCTTCTTTCCTCTATTTCTGTTCTGTGCTGGATTTCTGGATTGTGTGGTGTTCTCTTTCTTTCTCCCAAGCCCTGATGGAATGGTCTTTCACTCCCAGTTTTTGGTTCAGGACTGCATTGGAACCCTAGCCTTTAGAATTCTGTAGCAGAAACTGCCATCTATCCCACCCCCAACTTTGCACCACCCACCCAGCAGGCAGTCTGCTTTCAGCTTTCTCTGCTAAGCCAGCATTCACACACTGGCATTTCATCTTGCAAGATTTGGTTGCTATCTCTCTGGGAGGTTTCTGGGTTCATACTGTTTTCATTCCTCACTGTCATTTTATTAGGGTTTTGGGAAGAAGCAGATATATAAATACATACACTTGTTAGTTTACTATGTTTAACCAGAAGTCAAGGACTGAATGTTTACAAACAGAATTACAAGGTCAGTCACCATGTATTATACCATTTTTTCTTTTCCCTTCTAGCATCAAGTACAAAGATTCATAAGTAGTGGGAGCTCAAGAAGTATTTGCCAGTAGTGGTGGGTCAATAATTTAATTAAATCAATGCTGACATTTAGACCACTCACTGATTATAAATGGTAAAGCAATCAGGATATTAAAACATAAATATGCATTCATTTTCTTAGGTAACGCTAAAGGTACATGTAGCAACTTGACCACTACTACGAGCACCTTGGAGAAGGCAATGGCACCCGACTCCTGTATTCTTGCCTGGAAAATCCCATGGATGGAGGAGCCTGGTAGGCTGCAGTCCCTGAGGTTGCTAAGAGTCGGACACGACTGAGCGACTTCACTTTGACTTTTCACTTTCATGCACTGGAGAAGGAAATGGCAACCCACTCCAGTGTTCTTGCCTGGAGAATCCCAGGGACGGGGGAGCCTGGTGGGCTGCCGTCTATGGGGTCGCACAGAGTTGGACACGACTGAAGTGACTTAGCAGCAGCTGTAAAGAATCTGCCTGCCAAGCAGGAGATGCAGGTTCAATCCCTATGTCAGCAAGATCGCCTGGAGAAGGAAATGGCAACCCACTCCAGTGTTCTTGCCTGGAGAATCCCAGGGACGGGGGAGCCTGGTGGGCTGCCGTCTATGGGGTCACACAGAGTTGGACACAACTGAAGTGACTTAGCAGCAGCAGTAGCAGCAGGAGTACCTCACCTTCCAACATGGTAAAAAGACTTCTTTGCAATACAACAAAGCAAAAAAATCTTTAAGAATAATATGTCTATTTTGTTATTTGGGGGCTTCCCTGGTAACCCAGCTGGTAAAGAATCTGCCTGCAATGCAGGAGACCCCAGTTTGATTCCTGGGTTGGGAAGATCCACTGGAGAAGGGATAGGCTACCCACTCCAGTATTCTTGGGCTTCCCTGGTGGTTCAGCTGGTAAAGAATCTGCCTGCAGTGTGGAATTGCAGAATTCCATGGACTATTCCATGGGGTCACAGAGTCCGACAGACTGAGTGACTTTCCCTTTTGTTATTTTACTTTTTGCCCAAACAGTCATGAATAAATACCAACTGTTGGCAGAACGCCAAAGTTCTTTGCGTTCAAGATAAAGTCATTCATTAATTTAACAACTACTTAAGATTCTACTGTACTGAAATTCAGGTACTTTCTAGGTGACACTAGTATACTCGAGAGAAGACAAATGTGGTTCCTGCGCATGTACAGGCAGACTGACCATGAACATATAAATCAATAGACAGTGGTACCTCCTACCCAGATTTAAAGTTGGACTACTGAGTGAATGGTGTGTCATTTGTCAGTGACAGGGAGAAGGGGGTGAATGGGCTGCCCAGCTCCAGGAGAGTGGAAGGTCTGTTTTGGACATTTAAATTTAGATGTATCTTAGACATCCATGTAGCGATACCGACACAAATCTGGAGCTCTGGGAATCGCCAGCCTGGAGGAATCAACCTGAGTCATCTGTACACAGAATAGTACATAAAGCCATTAGACGAAATGGCACCTGGGGGTGGGGGCGCATTCCGGCACCTAAGGAGATGAAGCCTTAGTAATAAACACATAGTAATTCCCATCAGAGTTCACTACGCAATCACAGCATCTTAAGACAAAGTAGATGTTAAGTGTACACCTATATGAGTGCCTGAATTACAGCAATGTAATTCCACAAAGCAGCTGCATCTGAAGTTATTAAGATCAACAGGCAAGGTATAGGTATGCAAAAAAATCATAATTAAGGTTTTTACTTTGCAAGACGGCAGAAAATTTGTGCCAGTATTAACCAAAAAAGGGTTAGAGGCTGATGAGCACATTTGGTCAAAGTGAGAAACAGAAATGAATCTACCATGTTTGGGGCATTTTATACCTCTGCCAAAGAATTTATTGGCACAATCCTTACTTTTAACTAACACTGAACCAACTAGCATTTGATTTACATCCAAAATCCCAAATACATCCCCAGAAGCCAAATATAAAGCATCAGACTTCACTCAAGGTCCACAGTGAATCCTGAAACGTCCAAGTTTCAAGAAGCAGCTATACTTGGCAGTACTGTTTGTCATGTACAAACCAAACAATGGCCCTCCTAAGGAAACAACTATTTCCAGAAAGGATAAAGTATAGGAGGAGGCTTCCATGGTAGCTTAGAGTAAAGACTCTGCCTGCAATGCAGGAGACCCAGGTTCCATCCCTGGGTCAGGAAGATCCCCAGGAGAAGGAATACTCACTCCAGTATTCTTGCCTAGAAATTTTCATGGACAGAGGAGCCTGGCTACTCAAAATTTGGTCCAAAGCGCAGCCTGCAGCAGTATCAGGAAAACTTCACACATCATTGACTGGAGACATATATGGCTTTTGCTACTAGAACATTATTGTACATGTCTTTTGCTACAGGAACGTTATTGATCGGAGATACAATTAACATCACTGTGGAAAGCTGTTAGAGCTTAAAACTGATCAAGGGTTTATTATACAACTTATGATTGTTGTTATCATTCACATTTTGCGCCATTAGATTTTTGTTCCAACCTTGTGTATAGTGTATATTATAAATGAAAGTATAATACTGTAAAATTTTCAAGTGACACATTACAAAATTTCTCATTTCTACAAGAGCCCTCCTTTGTCCTTTCTACAAGGACAAAGATCACCTTGTCCGCTATCAGGTAAAATAAAAGAATATATTTTAAAGGAAGTAATACCCACAGGACTTAAAAAAAAAAGCTGCCAGAAAGCACAATCTGCTCTTCCGGGGGAAAGCACACAGTATACTTGTAATAGATGTTCTGTTCCCTGCACAGAGATGCCTGCTATACTGCCTATCACGCTCTCACGAATTATTACAATGCTTTAGTAAGATATACACAACGTTTCAAATAAATACATTACATGCAAAAAAAGTTGTTGATATTCAAACAGGGGTGCTTCAATATTCACTTACAAAACAAATCACCGGCCCTAGGCATTAGTTTCTGCAAAATCCCCCAGTCAACATCAGAAATACAGGCTTGCAGCCTGCTGAATTGGAACTTGTAGCTCAACAAGATCCCCCCACCAGGTGACTCACATCCTACTTTCATGCCCTGGTCTAAAAGGCCTGGACCTCAAGGCACTTGCTCGCACTATGCTGGTCAGACCAGTAATTAGGTGAATATGATATTTAAACACTTTATTCCAGAAGCAGCAGCACTGTCAGTTTGAAAAAAAAAGGTACATTCATGCTCATTATATTCCCCTTTAAGAGTTCTAAGGATTGTGTGTAAGCAGGCAACCACGTAAAATAAAGTTAAAAGCTGTAACCACATATACTCACAAAGTTAACCACATATATTAAATATATTAATGAATTACAGGGGAACTAAGTAAGCACAAGTATATACAACATATCTTTAACCAAACCAAGTTGTTTCAAAAGTTTGTCTCTTATTGGACAGCTGAACAGTCTCAGTAAAGACAGTTTTCTTGGGGATTTTTCTCAAGGAGCACGTATAATCTAACATTAGATGCTCATTCCTACTGGATCTCATTCATTCATTTGGCAGATCTTGCTTAACCAGGCACTAAATGCAGCAACAAACAAAACAGGCAAACTGCCCACTGTCCTCCTGGAACTAAACCCTAGGGTACACAGATAAGAGTGGACCTGGGGTCTCTGGAATTGGAGAGTCAACAATCCCCTCCACCACACACACAAGTCTGGGACACAAGATCTAGGAGAAGCCACTGAGCAGCAAAGAGTACAAGTGCAGGTCTACAAAACTTCGAGTTCAGTTCAGTTCAGTCGCTCAGGCGTGTCCGACTGAGACTCCATGAATCGCAGCACGCCAGGCCTCCCTGTCCATCACCAACCCCTGGAGTTCACCCAAACTCATGTCCATCGAGTCGGTGATGCCATCCAGCCAACTCATCGTCTGTCGTCCCCTTCTCCTCCTGCCCCCAATCCCTTCCAGCATCAGGGTCTTTTCCAATGAGTCAACTCTTCCCATGAGGTGGCCAAAGTACTGGAGTTTCAGCTTCAGCACTGGTTTCTTGCAAATGCAGGCATGACAGTCATCCCACGTACAGGTCCCCAACTTGGACATCAGCCTTTTCCTTCTGCCAAACAAATCTCTCCTTCCCTCCCCAACAACTGGCCTGGAAACCTTTCTTGGTTTCATTCCCCACTTCCCTCCCATCTTTGGTGCAGTATTTACACAATGTTATAAATATGATTAGCAATGATGGGGATGACAATGGCAGCTTGCTAACGTTTACCACGCATTTTCTTCCGTGCCAGGTGATCTATTGATATTTAACTGTACCTCCATCAGCCCACTTTCCAGAAGAGGAAATTAAGGCTCAGAGTTTATGCAATTGCTCTAGGTCACCTGACTAACAAATGGCCGAATCAGGACTCAAACTGCCTTCTTACAGCACGTCTCAGTTCGGTGGAGGCAAGTACAGAATTGACATAAAAATATTGATAGAGAAAGCTGTTTCTCAGGGAGTTACTGAAATATCCTTCTCATCTTTCCTTTTATCACTAAAATAGCAGTTAACAAGGGCCAGTGCTGTCGATTCCCGTTTTCCTTCTTGCTTAGTTCTTTTCTTCTGACTCGAAAGTATTTCGAGCTAAAATGTTAAAAAATGATTCTTTTTTCCTTTATCATGAATTCGTTACAAATACAAAGTAACTGTGAATGATTGTCCAAAGGAGCAGGATGAAAACTCCCCCACCCAATTAAGTCCAATACACACACCTGAACTTAATGGGCCTTCAACACCCCCAGAAGATTAATCAGCACCCGTTGGGCTCTGCTGAACACAAAGGCGATTTTGTGGGAGGAATGCTGGGAGCAATCCTCTTTTCTGTGATTACACCTCGTTTTATAACAATGTTCAGACATTTGGTTTGAGCAAGTATAGTAATTACATTTCTCACTTTGAACTAATTTAAGCAGCTACATCTGAGCTCCTCCACAAGTCCTCACACTCATTGGCCCTCCTCCTCCTACCCGGATCCCGCCTGTCTGAGAAGACCTCTTTGCCCAGGGACCGTCCTCACTTTCTTGCAGGGGCTTTTTGTGCTTCAAAACTAATTCTGCAAGCTGACCCCTACAATGGGCAGCAACCCCCCAAATACACACACACCCTTTCTTCCTGGCACTCATTTGGATGATCCCCGTGGGGACAGAAAGCCACCAAGCCGCCCAGACTTCCCTGCCATCCCACTGTGTCACCTGGGGCTCCACTTCCTAGGAGGCTTAGTGTCCCCATCTGTTAAATGGCACTTCCGGCCTAGATGTTGTTGATGGACACTCTTTGGAGCTCCTGATGCTACCCCGAGGTTGGAAGAGCAACAGCCCAGAGGTGGATGCCAGCCCTTCGGAGCCCAGGCAAAACGCCCGGAGCCACAAACACCATCCCAGAGGCAGTAAATCCCTCAGCTTGTGCCCCACAGAGAAAACATGAGAAAGTACGCTTCCTAATCCTGCTCACCCAAAGCTCCACCCACACACTTTGCAGTCCTTCAACCTCCTTAGAATTCACTCTCCATGGAGGTCAAGATTAATCAAAATGTTCAAAATGCAGTAAGCAACACCAGTGTCCACCCCCTCCTCCTCCCCTAAATCGAAGAGCCTAGTTTTGCAAAGTGAAACCCACATTTTTATCTGTGCACCCACTCTTGTCTCAAAGATGTCAAAGAGCTTTTAGAGAGGCCGTGACGATGGGACGGGCTAAGTGGTCGTGGAAACCAAGTCCACCACTACACCCTCTGTGAACCACACCTGAAATGTCCTGACTTTTTATCTCTGGGGAGGGTCTTTTCTATTGAGGTCAGGGGCAGATGGCAACAGACTTCAGGGTGTGTTTTTATTTCCCTTTCCTTCTGCTTGACAAACCAGCCCTCTGGGCTGCAGGTGTGACAGGTCAGAAATAGTTAACATCAAGTTCTCCTTTGCTGGGAGCGAACCTGTTCCACCAGAATGGCCAGATAAAGGGAGCCGCCACTTCCTTAGAGATAAGATCGCTGTTCTGCACTCAGACCTGAGTGAGGCAGGGCGGGCCACCAGCCACTAGCCCGCCCACCGCTCAAGCGGGCTTCTGCTTCAAGTCACTGGACACTACCTGGGGCAGTGGAAAGTTGAATCTCTTTCTTAAATGGGGCATTCAGCAACTTAATTCATGGTTAACTGTCCCACAATGCAGCCTCTGACCTCACAGCTAATGTTAACAATGAAAAACTCCCAAATCACAATGACTTCTTAACAACAAATGGCTCCCCCTCGCCGTGTGTGCCTGCTGCACACTCGAGTCTGTGTGGTGGGGAGGTGGGCAATTAACATCTATGCCTGAATTCGAGGGAAACATTGTCTGCAGTGAAAACCCATCAAATGACAATCTTTAGAGACATTTAAATTCTCCTTGTCAAGTAAAGATTCAGTGAGAGGGGGTTTGATTGACCCTGAAGCTGTGTGGCCACAGATGCAGGAGAAAAGCTAGTAAAATCAAAGAGGTGGGTGCACGGCACACAAAGCTTCTCTCTGATCCAGGTTGAGTGAAGGGATGCTGCTTATTTCAAGTAATTTTATGCTGAATCTTTTTTAAAAAAAGATTTCTTGGCCATGCAGCGTGGCATGTGGGATCTTAGTTCTCTGACCAGGGATCGAACCCATGCCTGCTGCGTTGGAAGCACAGTCTTAAGCATGGGACCACCAGGGAAGTTTCCATGCTGAGTCCTGCTGTACAGAAGATTGTCACACACACCTGAACGCACGTGCTCTGCAAATCTAGATGTTGGTGTCTGTTTTGCTTAAATCAAAAGACCAACTTGAATTTGGATCCTGCTGTCCTTTTACCTGTGAAGACACTGTATTGGCTCAAGCTTCACCTGGGGAGCACAGGTAACTCCCCAGAACTCCAGTTCCAGAACAAGTCTCCCTTTGGCTGTTGGTAGTGTCTTAAATCTTAAAATACTACTACTAACACAAAACGGTGTGACGCCCCGGTTGTAATTTTACTCTCCAGAACGAACAATAAAAATATCAAAAGCTGGGCGAGGAAGCAGAGGACTAAAAGGGCAGGAAGAAAAAAAAAAGAATGTTATCAGAACGTTATGACATAGCCCACGTGTGGAGGGTAACTCCCCAGCATGCCATCACCCCAGGCCAGGCCTCTGTTCCTCCACTTTCCTCCTTCTTTCTCAGAGTCCCTTAGGGTATCTTACACCATCACAAATCCTTGGCAAAGTCTAGAATCTTGGTAGTCAATAAACCAAATGGGTGAGGGGCACTAGATCCCCCATGCGCACTCACTTGGCTTCGACAGGATTTACCTGTCTCTGTTTCAGCTCGAGAGAGTTCCTCACAAATCCAGTCTCTTGGGTCCCTTCTCCTGTCTCGCTGGGGCTGTTTATCAGACGGGCATGATCTGTCCCTTCTGTTTACACCTTGCGTGCGTGCTCAGTCGCCTCAATCGTGTCTGACTCTTTGCGACCCTTGGACTGTAACCCTGCCACATTCCTCTGTCCACGGGATTCTCCAGACAGGAATACTGGAGTGGGTTGCCATGTCCTCCTCCAGGGGATTTTCCTGACCCAGGGGTCGAACCCATATCTCTTATGTCTCCTGCATTGGCAGGCAGGGTTCTTTACCACTAGCACCACCGAGGAAGCCCATAAAAGGTATGTGTGCACATGTGCTGAGTCGCTTCAGTCGTGTCCGACTCTTTGCGACCCTATGACTGAGCCAGCCAGGCTCTTCTATCCAAAGGATTCTCCAGGTAAAAATATGGGAGTGGGTTGCCATGACCTCCTCCAGGGGATCTTCCCGACCTAGAGATTGAACCTGAATCTCCAACATTGGCAGGCAGACTGTTTACCACTGAACCACCTAGGAAGCGAACTGGTGGTAGAGCTGCAAATTGCTCAGCCAGCCCTAAAGTCCCCTTTCAAGGCTTTTGTGTACAAAATCCCAGTCTCCAGTCCCAGGAATCTGTCAGGTTTTCTGGAGTTTTCCTTCAGCCTATAAATACTGCCCCGATGCTGGCTTTCATCATAGCCCTCATCCTTTAATCCATACCCTCAGGAACAGCAGGAGACTCAAGTTTAATCCCTGGGTCAGGAAGATCCCCTGGAGAAGGAAGTGGCAAGCCACTTCAGTATCCTTGCCTGGGAAATCCCACGGACAGAGGAGCCTGGCGGGCTACAGTCCATGGAGTCACAAGAATCACACACGACTGAGTGACTAAACCACCACCAGGCAATTAACAGTGATTTCAACATCGTAGATGCCAATTACAGAGCACCTCTTCGTGGATTCTTAGGAACATACATCATCGGACTTAATACTTACAACAGCCTAGGAAAGGAGATATTATGGTTTCTCTTTTACTTGAGGTTTTGAATGGTTCAGGTGATTTACCCCTGGTCACATGGCTAATAAGTAACAGAGAGGAGGTGACATCAGGCCTGCCTCAGTCTAGAAGGACGTTGATACAAGGAGGCCCCTGGGGCTACTGAACACCTGGAATACAGCTGGTCCAAACGACGTGCTCTACAAGTGTAAAATATACACTGCCTTTCAAAGGTGTTGTATCCAAAATGCAAAATATCTCAATAACAATTTTTATTATTGATTACATACATATTGAAACAACTATTTAGACAGGTTGAGTTAAATAAATAAAATTTATTAAAATTAATCTCACCTATTTATTTTTTTTAAAACACACTGCTCCCAGACCATTTAATGTCACTTATGCAGTTCCTGAGGTATTTGCATTGGACAGCACTTGTCTAAATCCTCCAGTCTTTACAGAGAGGTCCTACTGCCTCCCTGCTTTCCTGCAGTAATGCAGCTCTTTAGTAATTTACATGTTGTACACTATTTTAAAAAGAACAGAGACTGTGGTGGTCCAGTGGCTAAGAGTCTGTGCTCCCAACGCAGAGGGCCTGAGTACAATCCCTGGTTAGGAAACCAGATCCCGCATGCTGCAACTAAGAGTTTGAATGCCGCAACTAAAGATTCCACTTGCAACTGAGACCTGGCGCAGTCAAATATATAAACAAAAATATTAAAAAAAATAAATCCACCTCAACAGTCTCACCTACAGTAATAAAAACTTAGTTTCCGGATGAAGATTTCAAGAATAATTTTTAATGCAAAGTAAAAAAAAAAAGTATAAATTCACATACAGATGTCAGAATCTGCAAGCAGCCTAGACAGGGCTGTCCCTCGTCCCTGCAGTGCCAGGATCTCCAACATGGTCTTGGCATTTGGTCAAACCTCCTTCTCAGGCAGTCTCCCTTTTAAAATTTAACTTAATTTTCAACTTTTTTATTTTGTATTGGGGTAGAGCCGATTAAACAATGTTGTGACCGTTTCAGGTAAACAGCAAAGGGGCTCAGCCACACATATACATACATGTATCTGTTCTCCCCCAACCTCCCCTCCCATCCAGTGCTCGGGCAGTCTCCCTTTTATCTCTATTTGCACTTACCATCTTGGTTCTTGACCTCAATAGATGAAAATGGTTCTCAAATCATATCAAAAGGGGACCTAGCTTTTTGCTCCTAAGGATGAGAATTTCATAGATGAGAAGGTAGGGAAAAGATGTCAGGCACTGAATCTACAGTAAAAATCAGAAGGAGCTATGGCCCATACCTTTCGCTGGGGGAGTGGGTCTCAGGGCAGTGCACCTGGCTGGCTGGCATCTGGAAGGGGTCCAGAGGCTGCCTGCTCTGGCTGCCTTCACTGTGGAATGCCTATCCGCTGAAGTTCCCGACTACTGCAACTGCTAACCCGAAGTGTTCGTTCTCTCTCAGGGTTTTCCATTTTTATGTTATAATCATCAACATCAGCTGTAGCAGATAGCCTTTTTTCAACTGCTTGCGCTCCATGTACCAGGCACTGTGCTGAACACGCAACCCAGGTTATCTCACTTAATCCTCTGAGGAATGACTCAGCTCTGGGCCCAGGCAAGACTCACCCAACACAGCAGGCTCTACAAAGCCAGCCACACGGAGGGAGACTGAGTCTCCCTGCCCTCCTTCCCCAGCATTTCTAGGGTAACCCCATGGCATGCAAGCCACCCAGCAGCAGGCTCTACAAGCCCCACAGAGGGAGACTGAGTCTCCCTGCCCTCCTTCCCCAGCATTTCTAGGGTAACCCCATGGCATGCAAGCCACCCAGCAGCAGGCTCTACAAGCCCCACAGAGGGAGACTGAGTCTCCCTGCCCTCCTTCCCCAGCATTTCTAGGGTACCCCAGCGACGTGCAAGCCACCCAACAGCAGGCTCTACAAGCCACACGGAGGGAGACTGGGTCTCCCTGCCCTCCTTCCCCAGCGTTCCTAGGGTACCCCAGCGGCGTGCAAGCAGGTAAGCTGATTTGGTCAGTTGCCAAAGTGCTGACACGGTATCATTTAATCGTTACTTTAATTACGTGCCTTCAAACAGCACTCTCACATGATGACCTGTCAAATGGCACTTTACCTGTGCACTGGACTGGGCCACACAGGCATAAGCTAAGCAAAGTTAACTGGCCTGAAGGAACTTGTAAAACTAAATTACAACAGGGGACAAAAGTTAGGGATGGAGTGTCGGCCTAAACAGCTCACTTCCTTGTCTTAATTGGCTTCCATCTTGGTGTTAATTGACTTTGGAGTTAAGAGCCTTTCATACAAATCGAGGGAAGCTGACCTTTGGAGCGCTGGTGACTTGTTGAGTAAATATGTCTTTATGGACTTCATAAAATGCAGATAGTGTAAACACACACTCAGGAACTATTAAAAGCACTGGGTGGCTGGAGTAAGGCACAAAGGTGGCCTTTAAGATTCCTGAGTACTCCGTAGTTGGATGTTTCAGAAAACGAACATCCAGGATATAGTTACAATTTAGGGAATAGATCTCAAACTTTGGCTTGCAGGCAGAGGATTCACTTGGGGAGCTTTTCAAAAATACAGATTCTCCAGGCCACATGCCCAGAGAGGCTGATCCAGGAGGTCTGGATAGCCTGCTGACATCTGTATTCTAACAAGCTCTCCAGACTACCAACTCTGAGTAGATGGCCCAGGACCAGCTTTGAAAAACTACGATTTCAGTGCTATAAGCAGTTCACTCACCTTCTCACCTGTTCTTCCTTATTCCCACTAAAGAATACAAGCTGGGGAACACAGAAGACCAGAGTCCTTCATTCAGGAGCGGAGGGATCTTCTGAAGCAGGAGGGAACTCCCTTTCCCCCCCTGCCCATTATCCAAGAGCAATAACTGACCCCAGCAAGTTCTCAGGCTGGCAACAGGAGAGCCTTCTTTATGTCTCTGAATGGGAAAGAGATCAGCTCCCCCAGAACAGCTGAGACCCATCCACAAAGTCAAGGGTGCACATTCAGCACAGGGAGCCACATTTTCCACACATATAGCCCGTTATCTCTACACTGACCACAGCCCCCATGTCAGGGAGATGTCAACATGCACAGCATCCACGAGCCTGAAGCAGCTGGAGAAACACCTCCAGTTCTGGATCCCTGTTTTATAAGACACACGGCTGGACATGAACACTGATAAGGAGACTGGGACGGTGTCTGGGCAGCAGAAGCTCTCCTCATGTATCAGCGGGGAGATAGAACAGCAGAGAGCTGGCTGTCATGGCCACAGAGGACAGTAGTTCCATAGACAAGCTGCTGACGATCAGGGCCACATATCCATGTCACCTGGCACGAGGGCCCCTTATCTTGGAATTATCTGGGCAGAGGGAGAAGAGCCATCTGGGGCAGCAGAACAGCACCTACTTACCAGCCCTGCATTAGTAAGATCTCCACAGACCCTGCGTTTCCATCCCTGGGGTGGGGTGCTCTCACATGAGCAAATATGCCCTCAATCATGAGTAACCCTTTCCCCAAAGCTTATCAAAGTGGTTCATGACAGCATTTGCTTTTTTCCTACTCAACATGGAGAGTGCCAAATTAAGTGTCAAACGTGGTGACACGTTTGACAAGGCCAGAAAGTGTCAAATCTACAAACAGTTCATAAAGGACTATAGATTTCCAACAACCAAAGTGATGAACCGCAGGTAAAACAGACTTGGTATTTTTATTGCAAAATTCACGAAAGCTGTAGAAGAAGTTGCTAATATTCCCACTCGAGGTGTATGCCATTTCAGAGCCTCTATGGACCCAGTTTCCACCCATGGGCCACTAGCAAAACGACTTAAAGAGGAAAACAGCACGTCTCACATAAACAAGAGCCTAACACGTTGAAAGGGAGAGTTGTTTTTCTCACGGGCATGGCCTCAGCACACACTCGTTCTCATGCGTTTGCTTAAATTAAGTGATTATGAATTTCGCCTGCCAGGTTTTGACTCCTCCTTTCCAAACAGAGGAAAGGCAGACGGGCTGACACGCCTCTTTGGTTCTTTACACTTTTTTTTTGTGCTGTTGTTCCATATGGTTGTCACCACTGAGGCTCTGGACATGAAGTGCTCGCCCATGGGTGCTTCCCTGGTTATTATTGTGCCAGCCTCCCGGTGATCCTGATCTCCTGCCTGGGAGGGGCTCATCACCCACAGCACTCGCACCCAAGGCCAGCTCCGCTGTAAGCTCTCCTGCAAGGCCGTCTGGACCTTGAAAGCTTTCTGGGAGGTTCCAATCCTTTCTCAAGACTCATTAGGTTAGGCAGAAATACACTCACTCACTGCAAGAACCTTTAGGCGATACACAAACTTTAGCACCATTGGCCTCATCTCAAAGTCTATCTTGCCTCCAACGTCTTGAGTCTTGAGCGGAGCTGTTTTTTGCGGTGGGGGGAGGTAGAAGAGGGGAGCCTAGGAGACTAGGCACAGATTGACAGGAACTGGAAACCTACAGGTAAGGATGTGAAATTGATTTGATTTCACAACTCCGGCTCACGCAGATGTGCTCAGACGGCCATTTTTTCCAGAAAGAAGTCTTTGAGATTTCTTATGACGTCATTAGTTGACTTGGTCTCATTTAAAATAAATAAATAACCTGTTTTAGTGGTAGCAAAATATGCACATTGTAAAATTTACCATTGGACCCATCTTTAAGTGTATGGTTCAGTGACATTAAGTACATATGTTCACACTGTTGTGCAAGACTCTCCCGTTTTTAAGAGCGCCCTTCACACTTTCTCCTAAGATATTAAAACACTTTTGCAACCTCTCCCACATTTACATCCTGTGCCACATTTTCAGATGACAAGCTACAATCTTAATACCTGGCATCAGTTTTGTTAGCAACATCTGTCTTAACTCAATGTATTTTTCAGTTCTAGGTAAAGCATATGATTCTATATCTGTTTTCCTTTAAATTCAAACAGATGCCGGTCTTATAAAGATAAAAGGTTTGTCAAAAATCAAATTCAAGAACAATTCTTGTTTCCTGTAAAATAACTGGCCCCATTCTACCCACCCCCTAAAAGACAAAATAAAAAAACACTCCTGTATTTACTACTTAATTAAAATAGCTAAATTCATATCCTAAAGGCATCTGTATTACATCACTAAGGAAAACTTCTGAAAAAAATTATTAGGGCTTTTAAAGTTTCAGTCAAACTTTTTAAAAAGTTAATAAAAAACAGTTGTAATTTTGGACAGCTGTAGGTGATTTTTTGGTGTGTTTTAGAGTGTTCTTCATTAAAAAAAAAAAAAGCCTCTTGAATCAACAATTAGAATTTATTTTGCATTGTCTCTTATGGTTTCACTTTACATGTAACATCCATCAATTTGGTATCTTCCTCCCTAAGAGATGATTTACTAACGTGAATGAGATGGAATCATGAAGAAAGAGTGGGAAGGAAAACAGCAATGGTCCCCTCCCCTGATAAGGATGTGTGTGACCTGAATTCCCTTCTGTATGACAGATGACTCAGGTAAATGACTCAGGGGCAGTGATACGGGAACATTTTTTTTTAGCTACAACTGACATTTAACATTATATTAGTTTCAGGTGTACAACATGATTTGCTATTTGTATATACCTAAAAAATGATCACCACAATAAAGTCTGGTTAACACCCATCACCCAGGGGGATCTTTCAAAAGAGGAAGGCTTGGGTGGTGCCATCTTTATTGGTCATAGCCCTCTAGGCTTGGTGGGTGTTCCCTTCTTCCAAATCTTGATTAGTCTAAGACACAGTATAATCTAGATTTTTTTGAAATACTGACACAGGGTGTGAGGGTGAAATTCTAATTCAGTTGGTCTAGGGAAGAGAAAGGTGAAAGTGGAAAGACAGACAGATGTTGTGTCCTAGAAAGCATGCCAAACCAACCTGGATATGTTCCTCCTGCGGCCTCTTGTTAAAACTGATAAACTGCCCTTGTTAGGACAGTCTGGGGAGGAGTTCTGGTTCAGGCTGCGGGCATGGGTGGATTGGACCACAGTGGTCTCTTCTCCTGGTCACTGCTGCACTGCTCCATGTGGAACAAGAGGATTGTGGAAGGAGGATCTGTGGGCAAATCATTTATAAGCAAACCGCCCTGATGGTTTGGATGATCCAAAAGCAATGTGATGTGGAACCTGAAACCCCACAAAGCAATCTTTAGGCTCACAAGGGATCCTTTACTCTATGAATAAGAAGGATGCCCAGCTGATGGAGACTAAAGGGGGAGCATGTAAAATACCAAGAGAAGGAAATTTTTTAAGTACACGTTATCCATCTGACACAAGCAGTATGAATCTTGTTATCCAAGAGGAGCCCTGACTGAGAACTATAGTTCCAAAGCAGGACTGGGAAATGGATCATCTCATCATGGCAAGGTGGCACATGCTTCCCAGCATGTGTGTTTGACTGTGGGCTCTTGGGGAGAGCGTGTCTTGCTTTGGAGATTTTTATTCTTCCTCAAGCCTAGGTTTCTACACGGTTATAACACTTAGTGGCTATCTCATTTGGTAAAGAGAAAAATCCCAATTTTATCAGAGTTAACTTGTGGGGCAGCGGCCTTACAAAAATTAAAATAAACATGCTACCATAAAAAATACTCATTATATGACTAGCTCGTCAACTCTTCCCTCCCTCTTTGCTGTAACAGGCACCTGTTGGCTTAGAAATGTTCGGAGTTCTCACCCTAGTGTGCCAAAACTGGCACCCTTCCCATGCTGGTATCTACCAATCCCCCACCCCCACCCCTGAGACCTGCATATCAAATATTATTTCCTGCTGTCTATGACCACATCGCCTTGGCAGTTAACCTCAAAAGCAAACACATGGGGAGGAGAGAAGTCCCTGGAGCTGGGGAGGAAGGACAAGCCTCAGGGAAGTTTCAAACATTTTTGCTAGTGCCCAGGTGCAAAAACCTTGGTCACGTGTATTTCAACGTCTCATCAAAGGCCTCATCTTTTCTTCCCCAGGATGGAGAGCTGAATGAAACACTCCTCTGCCTCCACTCCCTACCCTCCTGTTCTTGAAACACACATATGGGACCCCCCTACCACCCGAAGGTGAACCACACAGGAACAGTGTCTGGCAGCTCACCTATTCTCCACGTGTTCAGGGGCTGACCGAGGCTGGCACTCTGTTCAATGTTGATGGCTCCTCGGCAACACGGGCTACGTTTATTTAAATTGAACAAGTTATAATCATCTTTTTCTGGTGTCCAGGGAGTTCAACGGTTCAGGGTAACAACTGTCATGAATGTCTGACACAACACCCAAAACAGGACTGGAGCCAAGGGCAGATGACATCTGCTTGCCTACATATCCCAAGGAACCAACTAGCTGTGTGACCCTGGGTTCATCGCTCGACTTCTCTGGATTGCAAGAAGGGAGATGGCATTTTCCTAAGCTGCTCTCCAGCTCTACATTTTATGGTCAAGTCGCAACCATTTTACTTTACTGAGAAAGGGCGATGTAGTCTCCACTTCACAAGGGCAATTTCAACTGAGCAGTGCTGTGTTCCTGCAGGAGAAACAATACTAAAAAAAAAAAAAAAAGTTTAAATTTAAACTATACTAAAAAAAAATAGTAAAAATACAAGAAGTAGTAAAAAAACAACAACAACAAAAAGAAAAACCCCAAACCCTCACTTGATTTCTTACTAGCCTGAAAGTTTGATCTACAAAGTAGGTTGGTTAACTTTGCTTTGAATTTCACAGCTTCCCTATCTTCCAATAAACATAACAACCTCTTCAGAACAAAGATTCCTAGAGCAGTGCCTGCTTCGGTTCATTACAGCCAGAAGGAAAGCCCTGCCCAGATCCGGTGGGGTAAGAACTCTTAGGGGCCTCTCTGACTCCAGCCTAGCCTAGCCCGTAGCCTCCAACTAATTGGAATTTACCGACAGTACATCACTTTATCATTTCTTTGATTCAGAACTTTAAACAGCACCATTCCACCTAAAGCACGAAAGCTCAAAGATGGATTTTGATAGCCTGGCATGCAATAAGCCTAAAATTTAGCCTCACCTACCCGGACCAGCTCTTTCTCAGAGTTCCCCCGGCATATACCCAGGGGTGGGATTTCCTTGTCTGTGAAAGAAACCTTTGGACGCCGGATGCCTCCTCTCCAACCTGCCTGACCTGCCCCCTCCCCAACTATCCCCACCACCATCCTTATCTGAGTCCGCTAAAATTCGAGTCACCTGGATGAAAGTGAACTTTCCCCTTGGCTAGTGCAGCAAGAGGTACTTTAACTTCTTTGCATTTGTCTCTATTTTTAAAAAGAATATTATACTTACAAAAGTTTTCTTAAAAGAGGGACTCTGGGGCTTCCCTGGTGGCTCAGTGGTAGAGAATCCACTGAATGTGCCACAACTACTGAACCTGTGCTCTAGAGCCCAGGAGCTGCAACTACCGAGCCCCTGCGCCCTGGATCCCGTGTTCCACAACAAGAGACGCCGCCACAAGAACCCCACGCACCACATCTAGAGAGTAGCCCCCGACTGCCACAACTAGAGGAAAGCAGTGACGAAGACCCAGCACAGCCAAAAATAAATAAATACAATTAGTTTTTTTTAAAAAAGAACTCTCCTTACCATACTGGAACTACAAGAGTTCTTCAGTATTATTACTATTCAATCCCTTTATTTTAGAGACGAGAAAGCCACGTCCGGAGAGACCACCTGACATCTTGGGCACATTGGTGGCAAAGAAGTGAAGGGGACCGAAGTTTCCCAACTCCCAGAACTTGCTGCACAAAGCAAACTGCTCCCCATCTGCTCTGCTACTTGGTATCCATTCAAAAGCTTCTCCTGTTGGGTGTATCCTTTTTCCCCACAATAGAGAGTCCTGTGCTGCACAATGCAGGTGTTCGATAAATGCAAGAGGAGAAAGTGGGGAAAGCTGGAAGACAGAAGACAAGCTCCCCCAGGCCCTCCTCCTTATGAGAAGACCCAACTTTGTACCAAGTCTCTGTGGGGGAAGGTCCTGACTCATTTTCAACTCCCCCCACCCACCTCCAACTAACGCCCTCTGCTTTCCTTCAGACCTTCCACCCAATCCTCAATCGCCCGGAGTATAAACACACCCTCTGCATATGCATCCCACGTGAATGTCCATGGAATTCTCCAGGCCAGAATACTGGAGTGGGTAGTCTTTTTCTTCTCCAGGGGATCTTCCCAACCCAGGGATCGAACCGAGGTCTCCTGCTTGGCAGGCAGATTCTTTACCACTGAGCCACCTGGGAAGCCCCCTGAATGACCACACTCATGTCCTTACATACAGAATGAGGGTCACAGCAATGATTCCCAATTAAGTGTAAGTATGCAAGGGCAGAAAAACTAAGGGACCAGCCCTCTTGCCCCAGAGATTATAGCCGTATTTTTTAACAACTGTGAGTTGAGAAAAATATGACAAACATCCACCATGAATTCAGTAGTATTTTATTGAGGTTCTATTTTATTTTATAAATGCAACGGCATACATTGAAAGAGTAATACATGTAAGTGGGTGATGCTATATACATATTTGCTTCACAAACAACACTTGAAATGCTTATGGGTCCCCAGCCACTTGGGAAACTGCTGGGTAGAGGCACTGGTTCAAGACTTCAGAGGTGGATGCCTAAATGCTGGGCGTGCATGTTACTCACTCAGTCATGTCCAACTCTTTTTGGTCCCATGGGCTGTAGACTGCCAGGCTCCTCTGTCCATAGGATTCTCCAGGCAAGAATACTATAGTGGGTTGCCACTCCCTTCTCCAGGGGATCTTCCTGACCCAGGGATCGAACCCAGATCTCCTGCACAGCAGGCAGATTATTTACCATCTGAGCCACCAGGGAAGCCCCTAAATGCTGGGGAAGGACCTTAAGTCTCTTATCACCTTCCTCTGAAATCTACCAATGGGCCAATGAAGATACCACCAGAAAGGGTCCATAGTCAGCTCACTTCAGATTTCTCATTCCATCTACCTTCTTGTTGTATTTACTACTATCACAGGCGGTGGTATTTCCAGCACTTCTTTTTTGGGGGAGAAGGGTCTTATTCTAGTCCTCCGGTCTATTCTTGGCTTTCCTGGCAATGCTGCCTCAGGTAGAAAGCCACTTTCAGTTTCTCCCCAGGAATTATCTCTAAAGAGTAAGTGCTGACAAGTGATGGATAATTTGCATTTTAACCCTATTCAAATTTGGGTAAATGGTTTAATATGCATGCTAATATTCTATCATTATTCCAATTAAGGAAACTATTATGTTAAAGTGTTTAATCAGGAGAATTAGGGAGAACTCCAGACACCTAAAATTAACCTCTAATAGTCTTGACATTCATTTTATTTAAGTGCAATTTGCTAAGCTATAAGCAACTCGCTGCCTAAGACTTCTGTTTAGGCACGTGGGGATTCCTGATAAGACCTAAGAGCAATTCATTTCCTAACTAGATTGCAGTCTAAAAGAATAAACTAAAAGGGCTGCAATTTAAATACAATCAAGTCCCCAAGCAGTCACATTCCAGAAGACTTAAACATCATCATCTTGATCCCCAGGAACAACAATGCTATTCGCATCAGAAACAACACAACCGCTTCCTCTTTCTCTGACCTTCTCGGTTTAATTACTTCCTGTGATTTCTTCTAGGGCTGAGTGTGCTTGCTCCCAGGGTGGCTGGCTTTCCATAGGAGACCCATTTGTCTGGAAGGTGCAGAATGCCAGCTGACAGACATTATACACAAAGTGCTGGGACTTCCTATTTCTCTTTCAGTGATGGATTTCTTGGGCTGTTTGGCATTCACCAAGAACTTTTTTTTTTAAGTCGTAAGAAAAGAAAAAATTCTTCCAGCACCTTACCATCTAAAGATCAAGCTACACCTCAAAGCTGAAAGTCCTGCCAACAATGGGTAAAGGCAGGCCCTTGATAATATCTCTCTGTGTGGAAACACCACCTTCTTGACCAATGAGCTTCTTCAGCAAGTTCCAAATGCCAAGTATGTGAGGTTGCCTCTGAAGACACAAACCTGGCAGCTGGGAGCTCACCGTCATCACAAAGACAGGCTCTTGCTACTCAAACAGGGGTCCTTGGATCTGCGCCAGCAGCATCGGGAAGTTGGTTAAAATGGCAGCATCTCAGGCCTTCCTAAACCAGAATCCTCATTTTATAAGATTCCCATGCACATTCAAGTTTAATCCTCTTCTCAAAATAGCTAGGCTAAAACCAGGTCTTAATGAACAGCAAGCTTCGTTAACTATTTTGCTCACACACACTCCATCAAGGGCAAGGTGGCTGGTTGTCTTTCCAAAAGCAGTCTCTGTAGAACTGCTCTTTGTATCAGTACAGAAAATGCCATCTCTGTGGGTACTGGTTCTCTGCTCCACAGAGCTGAACAGGAGAGCGAGGAAAAAATGTCACCTCGCTGTCCTGAGGCATTTATGGGATTCTGTTCATGCATGCTAAGTCACTTCAGCTGTGACCAACTCTATGCAACCCTGTGGACTGTAGCCCATCAGGCTCCTCTGTCCAGGGAGCTTTCCAGGCAAGAATACTAGAGTGAGTTGCCATTTCCTACTTCAGGGGATCTTCCCGACCCATAGATCGAACCTGGGTCTCCTGTAACACAGGTGGATTCTTTACCGTTTGAGCCACTAAGGAAGCCCTTTACAGAGTTCTATTTCATTTGCTCAATGGTAATATAAGTCAAACTGTACATGCAACAGATTCTTTGCAAAAACTGAGGATCTATGCAGTTGTTCATAAATAGTTGTTCTACAGACACAAGATGTGAAGTCAAAGGACCTGGGTAAAAATAACAAATCCTGCTCTGTGACCTCAGACAAGATACTTAACCTGGCTGAATCTTTGCTTCGCCTGCAGCTGTGGACACTGTTGATTCATGGACAAAATCCATCCACATGTGAGTGCATGAGTGTACGTGTATGAACACACAACACACACTCACCCTAAAAATTACTCAAGAACTTGTTAGGGAATCTGGGAAGGGTGTGGAGCTCCTCTAAAGCTTTGAACAAGGAGTTCCCTGTACCCCAAATCTGGGAATCCCAACGCCTGCAGCTTGAGGGGTAACTCTGCAGAGGACGAAGAGGGCAAACACCTCTGGTGGCCAATCAGTCCATCATCCAGATAACTCTGGTGTCACGCCCTTAAGGCATAAGGAAGTGCCTAGCACCCTAGAATGTAAGCTCCCCGAGGGCAAAGGCTCCCTCTGAGCCACAGCTGGGGTCCTGTCTGGCAGGAAGGTGGCTGGAACACTGTGTGAAGTAAGTGAAGGGCACTCTGCAGCCAGTCACTCCCTCTCCTCCAGTCTCACCCTAACTACTATTTATTTTATCCAATAAATAATTTATACATGGCTTTTCAATTAGTGACCAAGTATTTTCTAAAGTGAAGTTCCTTAGATTCAGAGAATACTACATTTCCAATGGACACCTGTCATCTGATATCCACTACTTTTCCTTAGGATAAAAAGACATGTAAGAACAGAACTGGTTCACAAACAGCAGACTCCTAATCTGAAATCTGTGCATGCGTGCTCAGTCATGTATGACTCTTTGCGACCCCATGGCTCCTCTGTTCATGGAATTTTCCAGGCAAGAATAGTGCATCGGGTTGCCTTTCCTCCTCTAGAGGATCTTCCCAACCCAGGGATCGAACCTGCGAGACTCCTGTGTGTCCACCATTGGCAGGCAGATTCTTTACCACTGTGCCACCTGGGAAGCCTGAAACTTGTTGACCCACAGTCTAACAAGAAGACAAGCATTAGCCTTCGGGGCCAGAAGTAGCGTTAGGCCAGGGCACACCATCCAGGCACAGCAGACCTGTTTCAGAATTTTGAGCCCAAGAAAAATCCCAGATTTTGATTTAACCTATTAAACAAAGGAGAGACATTTAATTACTCTGTTTAAGACTATATTTACACTTATTCAGCTTTAAAAGTTCTACAAAAAAATGAGTAAACTTATTGGGATGTAGATGATTAAATCTCTGGCCGAGCATCCACTATATTCCCTGGATGGAAATATAAACACAAACACCAATATGGCACACAAATAGACAAAACAAGCCATATGCCAGCTTACTCCTAAGAGAACTCTCAGCCTCATCCATTCCCCCCACAAGCCTACTGATGCGTTGTTTTAGAAAGAATTTGAACGCTGTTGATAATATGAGTTCTAGACCAGACAGGGGTGGCAAGAGAGCGAAGGATGCTATTACATAGGTAAGTAAACTGACAGTAAGCATCAGAAGAGGAAAGAAGTAGAGAATGACCCCAAAGCTCACGTTTCCTGCACCACCATAATGGCAGCCTGCCCCTCTGAGTAGTTTTTAAAAACAAACAACTTCAAGTCTTTCTGGATGTACATACAATATGAATAATCATTTAATTTTTTATATAAGGTAAAACTTTTTCAATTAATGAACATTTAATCAATCAATGAATGTTTGCAGAAAGCCTACTATGGGGCTTAGCACTCTGCCTGAAGATGGGTGTACAGGTCAATAAGCTATTATTCCCACACCTGGAAGGGCAGATGGGCCAAGCTTCTGGGTGCATTCTCAGGGTGGGATGCAAATACAAAATAAACAGTGTTTATCTGAAAAATCAATACTGGAGGCCAGAGCCAAAGCAATGAGAAAAAAAAGTAAGAGGAATAAACAGTGAAAATGAAAGACAAGGATGAACCAGGAAGGACAATTTTAACAACTCACCCTGATAATTAAGTTTTAAGCACTTATGAATGGACCACAGGAAATATATCTAAGATTGGAACCGCAATTTGAAAAATCGTTATTTTTACAAAGAGGAGGAGCCAAACCCATACATTTTGAAGGTGCTCATATTGTTTTATCTCTTCAATCACAACTGCTAAATGCCAGGATGAAGTAAAAATTTGTTTCTTCACCTGTATGCTCCTGTGTGTGCTTACCTGCTCAGTCGTGTCCAACTCTTTGCGACCCTGTGGATTATAGCCTGCCAGACTTTACTGTTCATGGGATTCTCTGGGCAAGAATACTGGAGTGGGGTAGCCATTCCTTTCTCCAGGGAATCTTCCCAACCTAGGGATCAAACGCAGGTCTCCTGCATTGCAGGTGGATTCTTAATTGTCTGCATGCTCTTGGGGCAATCAACATAGAAATTCTGTTTTAAAATAAATATTCAGCTGTCCTTTGAAAGTAGCATAAATAACATAAGCAGGATTTGCTATCATGTGTATTACCTGAGAAATGAGTAATTACAAAACAGTTGGTCCTTAATTTAGCCAAGACCTATGCCAGTTAATATCAAGCATTTTACTAAGATCCTGGCCTGACTTCCTTCCCGACAGGGACCCCATCAAGCTGCGGTAACCGTCGTGCATGCCTACCATGGCAGGCACGCAGAAAACACATTTTGCTTCACAGAGCATGCTGCCCACCAGTGCAAAATATTCCTTCTACTCCAGTGACTAAAAGCCCTTAGACAATGCCTTAAAAAATACTGATCAAAAAGAAACATTTACAATAGTTAACAAGTTTATCAATATGACTGGGTCTTTTAAAAAAAAAAGCAGCCCAATTTACTTAAGAGAAAATAAGCCAAAACAAACAGCCAAATGCAAAAACTTCCTGCTCCGCCTCTATTATCATCTTGTTCAAGTTTCTGAGGATTTTGCTGTTAGACTGTATATTTGTGTTCCACCCCGTAACATAGAACTCCGCCAACAGTGGCGCTCATCGGCACAGCTGTCTCCAACTTCAAGTGTTAAGACTCCACGAGAACCCTGTAGCTATTGCAAATTGTTAATATTTTGATCTCGGCAGACACTATCCTGAAGAGGCAGAAAACCAGGCTTATTGAGTTTAGACCCTTCCACTTCCCAGTTCCCACAACAGTGATTGGAATCAAAACGCTTTTGACTTTTGCATCACAGATCACCAACACCAGATAGTTCTCAACCAGTTTCCACAAGACATGTCAAGGGCTACAGGTAAAACATGGGAGTTTCTCAGAAGGAGGCTTATACACACCCTAAGTTAACCAAATACAACAATTATAATTATTGCATTTGTCAACAGGGACAAAACAACATTTTAAAATAATCAGATTTGTTTTTTTTAACTTAATAGATCTTTATTAAAAGCAACCACAATGTGCCTGATGATATTAGGCCAACAAGTAGAAAACTAGGCAACAGAAGTAACCCTGAATCCCAAAAGGTCATATTTTGGGACAGATGTAGCTGTGTATAATAAACCCAACTCTAAATGGTGATAACTGTCATACAGTGTGGAGGGAAAGTGCTATAAAGAGTCCACAATTTTTCCTTAGGGAGTGAGGGAGGGGAAAGTCCAGGAGGACCTCAGAAGAGGAATGACTCAGGGCTAGTAGTAGGGGAATGAGCAGGATTTCACATGTTGGAAAGGAAAAGAACATTCTGGAATAAACAGCATGAGCGAGTGGACCATTCAGAAGAACAGTTTTAATACTGATACTGATCCACTTTTTATATATGTTATTGGTTAAAGGGATCAGAAAGCAGAGGGAATCAGGTACAGCTGGAAGGGAAGTAGCATCTGTTAAGATCCCTGTGGAAACAAACTCAGCAGATGGAGGTTAGTGAACGCCCACCACCTACCAAGACTATAACCTTGCAGTAGGCTCTTAACTTTATACAATGACAATGTCCTGGCTTATAAGTTGTTAAAGGTCTTTCCAAGTTTTTGTTTTGTTTTGCTTTCAAGATTTTCTAAGGAAGAGACCAAGATTTTCTAAGAGATCAAGATTCCAATTCTTAGTCGACTCCAGGATTCTATTCTGGTAGAGCAGAAACACACCTACTTTTTTAAGGCTAAGGCAAAGAGAAGGGATCAATACTTGTTCCATTGTGTCTAATTTTCATAACTACTTACTTCAATAACTATAGAGCTAACATTCCAGTAATAATCAACTCTGAATTCACATTCTTTCCATTTGCTTAAGGTGTAACAAGCCCAAGTTTACTTAAATTCACTTTAATACAGTATGTGCCTCATAGCATTTTCAGGGAAGATAAGGGAAGTGAAAAAAGTTATGGCAATGACAGGATGTCACTAATTCAGAAGAATTAGGGACAGTATGACGGGCAGAAACGGTCTGAGCTTTAAAGTCAGAATGACTAAGGCTGGCCACCCTCTGCCCTTCTGAGATAGCACCTTGTGGTGCTTGAAAACACAGTCCTTCCTGAGACAGCCTACTAGGGTTATTTAACCTCTCTGGGTCTTGATTTCACCCCCCTATAAATGGAGGTAGTAAAACCATATGTGCTTCCCTGGAGGCTCAGTGGTAAAGAAGCCGTCTGCCAATGCAGGAGACACGAGTTCGATCCCCAGATTGAGAAGATCCCCTGGAGAAGGAAATGGCAACTCACTCCAGTATTCTTGCCTGGAGAATCCTGTGGACGGAGAAGTCAGGCGAGCTACAGTCCATGGGGTGGCTAAAGAGTCAGACATGACTGAGCGACTAAACAACAAACAAAACCATATACAGCATAGAACTGTTGAAAAGACTAAAGGAGTAAAGCGCTATAAAAAATATTTGCTGTCTTCGGTAAGTAATGTAAGCTTCCTCATCGGTTAAATGTGGTAACACCTCCCTCACATGGTTATTTGAAAGTGAGACTGTAAAAAACCTCTTTCGGTGTCCAGCGATGAGCCGACGCCAGAAACCTGTGTTATTCCTAGTGTGTGCTGTAAGCTTTACACAGGCTAGCTCATTTAATTCTCACAGCAACTCCATGAAATCAGTAGTTTTTATTCCCATTTTATTCACTCAGATAAAAGCAAAGTGAGATACATCAGTAACTTGCCTTGGATCAGAAGGTGACCAAATGGCTAAGCCTTGAGCCATATGTTACAAATGCATTTAAAGCAGGATCTTTGGCCTTTGGCTGAAATAACCAGTTAGACATTTTTCAGTCAGTTGAGACTGAGAGTAAAGACATCAGGGAATTATTCTTAATTCTGTGAAGTGTAATCATTGTCTTGTGGTTTCACATAAGAGTATGCTTATCTTTTGGAAAGTAAGCTCAAGTAATTGAATATAAGAGTCCTAGTGTCTAATTTCTTTGAAATGGTTCAGCAAAAAATATTTAAGCTTTTTAAGTTTTTTTCCAAATGGGAAACCTTTCAACATTAGGGAAAGTATGAGTGAGGGCGGAGTTATAAATCCATCCTCAGCAAGATGTGTGTTTCCGAGAAGAGTTCATCAACAAAATAGAAAGCTGAACGGTAGCTGAGTGGCTCTTGAGTTACTGCTCCTTGAGAAGAGTTTCTTCATTTTGTCTGCAAATTTCCAAATCATTTATAGCCATGATCCAGTGATTTAAAGATATAGACGAAACACACATGATTTAAAAAATTTTTTTTCCATTTCCTCTGTACAAAAGGTCACTTTCAATAATTTATTGAATTATTTTAATTATCTTTAATTTTTAATTTAATTATCTTTAATTTTCACTTACTGAAAAAATCTGTAGAGTTATAAATCTTTTTTTTTTTTTTTTTAGAGTTATAAATCTTAACATGCATTTCTGTGTGGAGAGGGACAGAAGGGTCAGGGTACTTTTTATACTGAAGCTATTGTTTAGGACCATCAGCAAAAAGAGCTTTACTAAATTTATAAGCATATATTCATTAGAGAGGAATTTTAAAATGACAGAAAAAAGAATATTAGAAGACAAAACATATATTTTTAAAAATTAAGCACAATTTTACCACTTGCAAGGTTTTGATTTATTGCTAAATGTAATATATTTAAATACCTGTATTGTTTAATAAAAACCTTAAATATATGTGGGCTGTCAGGAAGATCTATTTTACCTAAGACACAAATATATCTCCCTTTAGTTTCCAGTTTGATGTCACTTCCTTGTAACACACCTTGCCTACTTCCAAAAGGTTCCTGAGGAAGCTCAAACATAAAAACCATTAGAACAGAAAACAGAAAATAGATAGAAATGCATACAGAGGAGTGGGAAATAAATCTAGCAAAAACCTAAGCTAATATGGCTACCATAACCAAGCAAAAATTTTAGCTCTGAGCTTGAGACGGTGGTAGTAAATAATAAAACAAAACAGAAAACCAATCACAGCATGCCCTGTAAGTCTGAAAGAAACGTTCTTCTGGGCACCAGCATTTAAAAGGAATTTTTCTGATGCGCCATTACATAAGAACGATGAACAATATAATGGACAGTGTCCACAAATGGCAGTTTATACAGCCCATGCAGCCCATTTTTTTACCAGGCATTTCTTGTCTCATGACAAGGTCATTGCATTAAAAGTAATTCAGAAAAGGCCATTTTTGCAGCAGGCTAAGGCGCCACAGCTTTCTGATTCTCTAACTGAAACCAGAACCTATCCTCAAATATCCATTGTCTTAACTGGGCTTCTGACAGCGGTAGGGACAGCCAGTTCCATGCCAAACTGCTCTGAAAGCCTGGAAGAGAAATATTTATTTCTTGTTGGTGATTCCACCTGAAATCCCTTTGCTTTGGATATCAGATGGGATAGGATACAAAGCTGACCTGCTCTAGAAAGGAAGCGGCCAGGCCAGCATCCTTGAGCAAAGGAGGCTAGGAACCCCAATCTAGGGTGATGAACCAATCAATCTCCAACAAGCCCTGAGCACGGCAACCTTCCCTTCCTGCTACTACTGCTATTTGTGTGTGCAGGGACAAACAAGGACCCATAAAAATACCTGTTTATTATTAATAATCATGTCCAAAAGGGGGCAAGGCCCAGCAGCATATTCCTTACCCCACCCCGTATTTCAGCCCTAGAAGGGCAACATTTTTCATTTTACCATTTCAAGATACAGTCTATGAAGGCCAAGCAAAGGTCTAACATAGAAAGACCAACAGATGTGGTGGGACATGGGACATGCACACCAGGTAAGATCCTCTCAGGCTACTTATGGGACGGGTGTCCTAAGTCGGGTGTCTGGCAGACTAGGGGTTACTGCAGCCAAAGCTCCCTGGGGACCCAGAGAAAGGAAATACCCTTTCCCAAACACCAACTCTCCCAACACCCCCTCCCGCCCAGCCGGGCGACAGCAGACGCCAAAGGACAACGGGACACTAAAAAAAAAAAAAGTGAGTAGATGCTTACAGCACAGCATTCTATCACCTGCTGCAAGACAAGCCCTCCCCGCCGGCCAGCCCTGAGTCACTTCCCCTCTCTGCATTGGGTCTCAATGCTCGCGGGGCCAAAAGACCCGGGGCCTCTGGCGCTGGATACCTGCAGCCCCCAAGTCGGCGCAGACACACGCTGGGCCTCCCTCTAGGCAAGTTCCCGTGGCTGCCGACCCGCTCTCTGCGCCCCAGCCGGCGCCGCCGCTACCTTGGCTAATGGCAGCTCTGAATGAAAGGAGCCAAGACAGGCTCCGGATTTATGAATGTGCAGGGGAGGAGGGGAGAGATATCATGTGACAATAAAGGAGAGCGTCTTATTCACAAAAAAAAAAGTGGCTGTGGCGGGCACAGCCACGGAGCAGCAGCGGCCGCCGCGATGCGGTGACCGCTCGGACCCGAGGCCGACGATCTCAGGCACCCGGCCCGGCAGTCCAACCTCTAGTCGCACCCGCGACTGGAAACGCCTCGGGCGCTGGCAGAAGAAAGGCAAAGCCGCCTCGGCGGCCGCAGGTCCACGAAAAGCTGCACCTCGGCCAGGGGCTGAAGGAAGGCACGGGTCCCGCGAGGGGAGGTGGGGCCGCCGGACAGCCCCTCCAGCGAAGAGCCCCGAGCTTTGTTCGCCTCGGGCCCGCGGGCCGGGCACGCACTCCTGTGCACGCGCGCACACACAGATATACACAAAGATATACACAGAGACACACAGAGATATACACACAAGGGCCCCGCAGCGCGCTGCCCCGCAGGCTCCCACCCTCCCCCGCCGCACACCCTCGGATCCGCCCCCCGAGCAGCCCAGACCCCGCGGGGCGCCTGTCCCCGGCCGGCAAACGCGTGCACACACACGCACACGCGCCGCGGGGCCCCAGGGCTGCTCCAGCACGCCGGCCCGCGCGGGGACCCGGGTGCACGCAGACCCTAGCGCAACCCGCGCCCAGTCCTCCCTTAGCTCCGCAGTGTTTTTTATGAATGAAAATGTGGTATGCAAATGAGAGCGATTCAAGAAAACGACATGGCGGAGCCTGGGCCCCAGTGGGCTTCCGAAGGGACCGCGGGGCTAGCGGAGGGGGCGGGAGAGTCACAAAAGTCACCGGGTCAAAACCCACCGACCCCTGGAAGCCGGAGCGGGGGTGTCAGGTGTTCCGCTCCCGCCGCCGAGGATCTCGAGAGGAGGGGTGATTTGAATCCCCGGAGAGGGATCGGGGACCGCCCGGAGGTCACCCGCGCGCCCTTGGCCCCTGCAGCGGCCACCAGCCCGCCGACCCAACACGCGCCCCCTCCAGCCTGCAGCAGTTTTCGCCCCCTCCTCACTTCATCAACAAGGGGGGAAATCTCGCGTCCCACACCCCACAGACCAGCGAGTCGCTGCACCCCAAGCCAAGTTCACCCAAACAGCGTCCCCGCCCGCGTCCTCAGCCCCGGCCCCCACGCTGCCCTCACGGGGCACCCTCGTCCCACCCCCGCGGCCAAACTTACTCGTCCGGGTGTGTTTCTTCGGTCATTTTCCTGTTCACCTAGACGCCTGTCCCGCGGAGGGCAGCTTTGCTCCCTTCATCTTCCTTTCCGCTCATCCTCCCCCCCACCCCCCTTCTTCACATCTCCGGAGATCGCCTGATTTGGTTGGGGGGAGCTGCTAGAGATGAAGGGGGCGCCGCAGAAGCCAGAAGGGGAAGCAGGGCGACGGGAGCGCGGGGTGAGGTCTGGGAGAAGGGGTGCACAGGCAAGCTTCGCGGGGAGTGAGCGCCGCAGGGCCGAGGGGCAAAGGCGGGCGGGGGCTCCGAAGGCTCGGGAGCGGGCGGAGCGGGGAGATTTGGGCAGGGGACGGCGGTAGGGGAGAGGAGGAGAAAAACAAGCGCGCGGTGGAGCGGCGGGGACTGCTGAGAGCAGGAGAAGAGGGCCGGCCGCGGGCGGGGGCTCGGCCCGGGGTTGCCCCAGGGGGGCCGGGCCAATCACGGTTCCGGGGAGCGCTCGGCGGCCAGGGGAGGTGCGCCCGGAAGGCGGTGCAGGGCGCCCCGTCCGAGCCCCATCTCTCGACTCTACCGATTTACTCCATATTGGATTCTCACCACCGCCAACAGGAGGAGGAAGTAGGGCGGAAGCGATGACGTCTTCCCAGCGGCCAGAGGTGGTGGAGTGCAAAAAGCTTCCTACTTGCGACCGAAAAAAAAAAAAAAAAAAGGAGGAAAAAAAAAAAAAAAAAAACTTTGTCCGGCCTACTGAGCATGCCCGACTTCCTTCCCCCCCCTCCTCCCCCGCCCCCCGCCAAGTCCCTCCCGGCTTCCACTCCCTGAGGAGCCCCGGAGCGGAGTTGTTTGCGCCGCGTTTAACTCCGGATCCTCCCGCGTTAGCGCTCCGGGTTTTAAGATGCCCGAGAGGAGGGAGGAGGTGGCAGCGGGGGACTCGCACACATCTGGCCTCCGGTTCCCTCCCTCCTCCCAAACCCCTGGATTAAAAATCGGAGGGAAGAGGAGGAGGGGGAAGACAGGGAGCTCTGGGGTGGCCGGAGGGTTGCTGGCCTTCGGAAGACCAACTAACCCCACCTTGGGTCGGGAGGGTGGGAGCGGAACAGGTGCATTTGCCAAGATTCTGAATGGCAGAGGCTTTTCAGTTTCTCGTGAATCTCGGGATCTCTTTTCTTGGTAGGGGCTTGGGCGTTTTTAAGGAATCATTATTTGTACATTGAAAAAAAAAAATCCAGCAGAAGCCAGGAGCGTTTGCATTCCAGTAGAAATGAAGGACTTTCCCAGGTTAAAATGCAAATCCAAATATGTTTTTTAAATAAATCTCAAGTTGGTGGAGGATAGTCCTTGTCCTGGGCCCTTGAATGCCAGTTTCTGGCCCAGAGGTTGCCAGCCCCATGGGCTTCGGCACAGTGAGGTGGCGACCCCTGCTTCTGTTCTGTCTCCCCTTTGTTTTTAAATTATTTTCCTAACCCGGCCTGGGACCGTGCGCCAGGATAGGCCCGTACTTTTAAACACAGCACTGTCTAGGCAAAGGGCAAGCAACCTGCACAACTGTGCCAGGGTCTTTGCTTGGCTTGATGCTCTGCTGTTGCAGTTTTGAAATTCTTTATGGTGTTTAAACTAGGGGCTTCACATTGCTACTTTGCAGGGGTCCCAGAAATTCCATAGCCAGTGAATATTTCCTTCTGGGGTCTAGCTAGGGAGCAAGAGATATAGTCTCTGTTCCTTCCTGCTCTCCGAGCACTTTTAGATTCTCCTGACTGTCCCAAGACACTACACAAAAAATTTTAACTTAATGGCAATCACTGAACCAATTAAGAGAAGACTAAATATATGCCTCAAATGTTGCACAGGTAAAGGGTATATGTATGCATTTGGAGAGTCACAGTACTCTGAAGAAAGTTACGAGTTTTCACCTTGAGTCAAGGGAAAACTAGTGGTTTACCCTAGGCTTTGTGTTTAATCTTAACCATGATCTTTGTGGACACAGATTGGGGTTAAACCCAATCAACCACTCCATGCTAAGTGCTGGTATGTGGTGGTAAAAAGGGCACTAGACAGGGGAGGAACACCTAGGTTCTGGTTTCCTCCTAGTAGCCCCAAGACCCTGAGTGAGGCTTTTAGCAATTCTTCAGTTTCTTTATAAAACAAGGATACCAAGGCCACACTTGTCTTTCTCAGTCTTTGAGACCACTGAGGGTTTATGAGAAAGCACTGAACAAAACAAGACCTCATTGGCATCTAAATCCCCATGAGGTGAAGGCATCTACCCAGTTCTCACCTTTGCCCATTTGTTGCTGTTCTCAGCAATGTTTGAAAGAAGTCGTATTCAGTCATTCCTGAACTTCAGGAACATGGACATTTATCTTGTCAGAAATATCCACCCAATGGGCGTCACCCTCTAGTTCAGAGTACTCAAATGACAAGGTTACAGGTGAGATGATTATTTTCTGCAGGTAGGCAAGCTGAATCTGTCATTACAACTCATTCATCCATCTCCCTGCTAATAACAGTGAATGACTGGCCCAACCCAGGAGCAAAAGAAAACATTCCAAGGTCCAACAGTCACCAAGTCCCAACTTGGATGTTCTGCTGCCAGACTCCAGCAGGTCCTTAAGTTCTCTGAGCCTCACACTATCCTGTATTAACAAGGTAATATCCACAACATAGCGTTGTTGGAGGATTAAATGGCTATAAAATGAAGGCACTGTGTTAAGCACACTGCAAATACGAGATTAACGGCAACCCTTGCTACCCTTTAGCCAGTGGATTATCAAATGCTCTCCCTTTCGCTCCTGGTCCTTTATGTTCCTCTAAAGAAAACCTTCCAATTTTTGCCTTGTTCATTACGCAAAAGGAATCTTTTTGATGAAAATGTCCCAAGCAGGTCACCCCTCCCGCATCAATCGCTAACTATGACTGGCAGCTCCGAGAATAAATAGCGGTATTGAGTGAATAACTCAGATGTTTATTGATCGGAATAGCAGGGTGTTATCAAAGCCTACTGGATAGTTACCATAATTGGGGATATCACGGATTCAGAGTTTTAATGACATTGCTTAAAAGAGCTAAATACCCACATCCTTGTCTCGCCCCGACAAACAGCAAAACAAGGGGCAGTCAACCCAAGGGTGTCTCGTACAGTGTGTCAAAAGTAATGTCGATCTGCTCACACTTCAGGGTAACTCAGCGGAGTCTCCCGTAGGACCCCCAGCTACTCGCCTCCGAACCCGAGTCCGGGGCGGAGGAGCACCCCCTCCCGAATCCTCCGGGCTGGCCGCCGGGAAAGCCCGGAACCCGAGAGACCCTCGGCGGCCTCGGGACGGGCATGCTCAGTAGACCCGCGTGCTAGTTTCAATCGGAAGCCTAGGCCCCCGTTCCCTCCCGCCCCGCATGGGCGCGGGGAGAAGCGGACATTTTCTCCTCCACAATCCGCTCTCTCCGGTCCTTCGCCCCCTTTCTGCGTCCTCCCACTTTTCGCCCGTCTGGGTCCGACTGGGCGCTGGTGTAGATCTCTCGGGAGTGGGCTGGTGATAGTGACTCCCTTCGCCCTCCCCCAGGGTTAGGGGGGTTGCAGGGTAGGGGGTGGTTGGGGAGGACTCCACTGTGCCCTAAGGTGGTTTGTGCCGCCCGACCGCGGCCCTCAGGAGCCCCCCAACTGCCGCAGCGCCCCCGACTCCCCGCCCCGCGAGGCGTGCGCAGCTGCGCCCCGCCTGTCCTCATCTCACCCTCATCCTGCCCCTTCGGTATTTCTCAATGACCGGCGCTCGGAGGACACTTCCGACCTGGGAGGGAGCGGGTATCATTAGCGCCAGCTTTATCAGTTCCTTCCGGTCTTGCCAGGAGCCCAGCCTTGCGCGCAGCTTGGCCGCGCCCCGGGCTCTCGGGTGCCTTTATTTTTCTGTTTAAACAAGCAGTCGTGTGTGCCTGGGTGTGCCAAACGAATGTGCAGCCCGGCTGCTCCGCCCTCCCCCGCACCAGACCCGCCGGCCGGAATGGAAACCCAAGCTCTCTCGAAAAGAAACGGATGATGCAAACTTAGAAACTGACCCGGCGTCCGGGAACGATGCCCCTGCGGGGCGCGGCGTCCCAATCCCGGCATGAATGGCTGGAGCCCGATTGCATAATCGGCGCTGTATAAATAGCCGACGGGCTGGCCGCTGACGCGCTCGCTGGTCCCGTTATCGTGAATACTTCATCCCCGATGCTTTCACTCCCGGGTCATTTTCCCTTTCAGCTGCAAGGCTGGGATTTTAAATAGCAGAGATGAAAGGCTCTCATTCCTGCCTCCCTGCTCCCTTGAGTTCATGTATTATGAATGAAACCTCGCTGCTTCCTGATGGCTCACTTCAGGTAGGGGAGAGACTAAGTCAAGGCAGCGGTCCACCGAACCTCGTGTGTGTGTGTGTGTGTGTGTGTGTGTGTGTGTGTGTAGGAGAGAGACTCAGAGTCAAGGCAGCGGTCCACCGAACCTCGTGTGTGTATGTGTGTGTGAAAAGGCAGCGGTCCACCGAGCCTCGTGTGTGTGTGTGTGTGTGTGTGTGTGTGTGTGTGTCCCAGAGGGAGAGAAAGCAAGAATAAATGATTGACAGGGCTGGGCAACCGTCTCATCGAGAAAACGTAACCGCTGATGGTTTGCCTCTGGAGTTTCAGTTTACAACTCTACAGCCTCATTGTAAGATAGATTATGCAAAGGGTCTTTTCGGCTGTGGCTGCTCACTCGCCTTCGGCCTCCGAGAAGTGCTGCTTCAGTCGGAGGAGCTGGTTCCCTTTCTCGGAGGCAGCAGACATCCCTAACTGTAAAAGCCCTGGGGACCTCTGAGGTCTGGAAGAAAAGCAGTGCCACGGGTCAGTTTAGCCACTCTCTTGTTTCTTAGAAGCTTCTGCTATGTCCAAAGATGAGGAAGTACAAAAACTTATTCTTCCCAACTGTATTCACAAATACATGGTTGTTTTAAAAATGATAGTGTGCAGAGGGTTTTTGTTTTTTTCTTTTTAACCCTTTCTCTTAAACACCAAGTTTCGACTTATTTTCTCAAAATAAATGACTGGTTCTTCACCAATGCATTTCCGGTAAGTGAAAGGCAGTGGCCTGGTCATTATTTTTCAAACCAGAGGCTCATTGCTTCAACCTGGATTTAAAATGCCAGGTCCTTTGTGACGCTTTGGGATTATAGGAGACCATGAACCCAGGGTCCTGCCCTCCAAGGTTTTCTGTAAGGTGAGGCAACAGTCCTATACAGAAAACATTAGGGCAATGGCTGACACCTTTAAAACATGAGGTAAGCAGGAGAGAAAGCAGAGGTCAGGGAAAGGAAGGCTCCCCAGAATACAGGGTGTCTGAGCCACATCCTGAAGGAAGGCGAGACAGTGTAGATAACTGACAGCCCAGTGAACCCAGAAGCCCCAAGGTGGACAGGGTGGGGAGCCAGGGTAACAGAAAGGCTGAGAAGGATGGGTCTGGGAGGCAACAGAGGTCATGCTAAAGGAGGTTAGACTATCTTGAAGTCTTGGAATCTTTTGGAGCAGGTTCACAGCTGAGCTTTGTCCAGTCCCAGCTCTTTGCAGTGTCCCCTTGGTTGCACAAACATAGAGACATTGGGCATCCATTGTCTGGGGGTTTGGAAACTGATAGCCCCACGGTCAGATAAGGCTCCAGATAAATTCTGTTTATGCATACCTTTTTTCAAAAAAAAAAGAAACTAACAGTTTAAAATCAGACCACTTCACATAAAAAATCAAGATTTTTGGCTCCTCTTAAAAAATACTCCAAAGATGAAGGAACTATGAGTGCCAAATTCTTGTTTGATAACAGTTGACTCTTGGTGAATGAATGGTGGCTGGCCCGTCTGTCAGGCTTCTGGCTCCTGTAGGCATTTGAGTTTTTCACTCTGACATAAAAGAATCCTTTATGACTGCATCAAGGCCCCACTCTGTGACCCAAAGTAGGCCAAGCTTGGCAATAAGTACACAGCGTTTTACATGAGGATTTCCTGGCCTCTTGGAAGGAAAGATACCAATCTTCAATCTCCTACTCCAAGACTATTATAAATTAGGCCAAATAATAAAATAGATTAGAGTGAGCTCAGTCAGAGCCCAGTGGCAGGGAAGCAATGAGGCCTCTAAAACAACACTTAGCCCCAGCCCAGACTCTGCTTCTGGGAAACTCAACAAAAGATCTCTGCCAACATGGCAGCTGAGGTTCAAGTGATCTACTGGAAAATTCCCCAAATGGAATAATGTTTGTACCCCAAACTTATGGAGCAGCATATATAAGTTTCATAAGACATTTTAAGCAGGGAATGCTAAACTCAGATTTACACTTTTAACAGATTACTCCAGGCATGGAGAATGATTTGCAGGAAGCAAAGGATGGTTAGGGAGAAATTTTCTTCTTCCATGACAGAAATAATAATTCATGACAAAGCACAGTGGCATTGGCCATGGAGATGGAAAATAATTCCAAAGACACAAGTGGGATGGAAATGAGTTGGCTTTCTGACCTATTAGATATGGAGACTAATGGAAAGGTCTGGGATAACTTATAAGTTGTTGACCTGGGAAATTGGATGTATCTTAGAGTCTTCAACATGATTAGGGTAAAAGGAGAAGGGCTTGGTCACCAATAGACAGTTGTTACCACTCAACTCTGAGACCAACTAAGTATGTCGGGGATTGAGGGATATAAAGGGAAGCTAGAACATAGGAAAGCAGAACCTCGAGATAGAAATGGAGGGACAGTTCCCTGAGGACGTCATTTGAGCAACTGGAGTCAACCTTGCCTCAAACTTGAGGATGATCTGGACTTTTTAGATCAATTGGGCTTCTGTCACTTCCAGCCAAAATAATTCTAACTACCAAAAGAGAAAGCCATATTTAGGAGAGTGAAAAAGATTGAGAGGAACTAAGTAATGGAACATAAGGGAATTTTAGAATGTATGTTTGCAATTTCACATAGGGACGTCTGGGGTCAGTGCCAGGGAGTTTCACAGAGATTCTGACTTAATAGAACAGACTTCTCCCAGGAAGTTAGTCAACATTTTATGAGTTGTACCAGCCTCTCTTTTTGGCCTCAGCTTTCCATTGTCACCACCCTATTTCACATCACCAGTTCCCTTCACATTCTTAACCTTATGCCTCATTTTTCTGCCTTTATTCCCCAGTCCCTTTCTTCTGTAAAGCTTATAACTGAGAAAGGATGTTTCATAATATAAAAGAACATAAACTTGTAGAATTGGAAGAAAATGAAAGATCATATGTTTGTAGCAACTGTGGCTCCAATAAACCAAACATTCTACCCAAGCTTTTTGGAATGGGTAAAGGAAAAGAGGAAAACAAAATTCAGTAAGATATGGTCCCTTTATCAGTTAGCTTTTGCTGTGTAACAAACCACCACAAGGGACTTCCCCCGCTGTTCACTGGTTAAGTCTCTCTGCTTCCACTACAGGGGGTGCCAACTTGATCCTTGGTGGTGGAACTAAGATCCCGCATGCAGGACAGCGTGGCCAAAAACCAAATAAACATTTTATTATCTCATGAGTCTCCAGTTTTTCAACAGGGTGACTGCTCTAACCTCAGCCAGCTTAGCTAGGGCTGGATGAGCCAGGAAGGGCTCTCCTGTATCTGGTGATTGGCAGGCTGACTGGTCTAGCCTGAGCTGGAGGAGCTCATCTCTGCTCCACGAGATCTGTTATCCTCTAGAAGGCCTGCCCAGACTAGATCACATGGTGGGGGTGGCAGGGTTCCCAGATCAGCAAGGCAAACCCCAAAGTGCATGCATTTTTCAAGCCTCTACTTGCATCACATTTGTTAATACTGTCTCATTAGCCAGAGAAGTCACACAGCCAACCCAGAGTCAAAAGTCAAGACCCAGGGAAATAGACTCTCCTTCCTGAAGAGAAGAGAAGCGGAGTCACATGGCAAGGGATGTGCATACAAGGATGGGAGGAATCTGTAATCTTTTTATAGTCTACTTCAATCTCTAGCCCAAATTTCACAATTAGAGAAGGATATTTATAATAATAATATACATTGATCACACATATGGTTTATAATGATTTATACAAGTATATGATAAATGTATTAGAAAATATACAACTAAATAAATATTTTTAATATAAGTATTATATGTCTACATATAGGTATCCTATTTATGTATAGGAGTACTATTGATAGAATTAACCTCTGCCTTTACAATCATTGATTTATGGCTAAGTGACTAAGTGTGCTTAATATTTAATAGATTTGTGCATGCTATAAAACTCTTCTCAATAATTTAGCAAATAAAGAGAGACCTTTTGAACTTATGCTTTTCCCTTCTTCCTCACATGAAAAGCCCGTCTCTGATATGTCTTTCTTCTTAAAATAGGTATATCCCTAAAGAGATCTAGACAATTGAAATGTTTGTTAAAAAAAGCAAAAACACCAAAACACATATAAAAAACACTAGGGAAATTTTATTTAAGGTTACTATAGTTGGAATAATCTGGCAAAGCAAAATCATCCCTTAATTTGTTCATTATATTAACTCAGATTTTATGCATCATTTTGGAACTAAAGCAAAGCTCACTTGTATACTTTTTTGATGGTGGAAGAGGTAGTGTTCTTGATGGGAAAGTGATGATGAAAAGTTGAGAGGTAGTGGTGAAGGTAGTGTGATGGTGGTGGAACTGATGGTAGTGGAGGTGATTATGATGATTATAGAAATCATGGTGGTGGAAGGATCTGAAATAAAAACCTTCAGTTTGCTGTAAGTTTCCCTGTGGACCTCTCGCCAGATCCCAGATGTACAGACAGCTGAGCAAAGGCACCAAAGAAAGGGACAAAAAAACAGTTAAGTCAGAGAAGAGAAGCAGATAAAGGATAGGATAAGATGCCCTGTAGGCCAGGCAATTTCCCATGATGCCAGGAGAGGAAACCAAATACTCTACGCCTCAGTCGAGCATCACTTGCCCTCCTCTTAGCTGGGCTGGGTGCTCCTCCGTTGCGTGCTCTCATCATTTTCTGTCCTAGAGCTCTTTACAGCTTTTGTAATTTGATATCTGCTTGTCTCCCAAGCTTACGGAGAGCAGAGAACACATCTTTTTCTCTCTTATCCAGTAGTCACTCTGGCTACAATTGTTGTTTAGTCGCTCAGTCATGTCCGACTCTTTGCGACCCCATGGACTGCAGCAAGCCAGGCTACCCTGTCCTTCACCATCTCCCAGAGCTTGTTCAAACTCATGTCCATTGAGTCAGTTATACCATCCAACCATCTCCTCTGTTGTCCCCTTCTCCTCCTGCCCTCACTCTTTCCCAGCATCAAGGTGTTTTTTAATGAGTGGGTACCCTGTAATACTTACTGAGTAAGTGAATGACACATCATCATTCTTGCCTTCTTTCTTTTCCCCTAAAAGTGAATTTTGCTCTATGGCATCAGAGAAAATGCCCTTCTGAGTGACTCCTTGTGTGCTGCTGGCCTAGCTTTCTGGTTTCAGATAGGGGCTGGGAAGGTCCACAGTTGAACAGTAGTATATTAATAAAATCATGGAGTACTCAAGTTGAAAGAACATTAAAGAACCACCTGGTTTAAGATGAGGAAACAGGAAATCAGATAAGCCAAGGGACTCCATTAAGACCACACAGATAGTCAGGGTCACATCCAAAATCATACCTCAGGAACTCAAAGTCCAAATTCCATAACTAAGGTGCCTTTTTTGGAATAATACAGGATGTACCCTTGGCACTTAGTTCTAGTTATGGTGATGGGAGGCATTGTTGCTTATTGATGTGGAAGCTCATTCCTAAAGGGGAAAATGAAAAGTTGCTTTTGGCTTTCCAAAAACTACTCAGGGAGCTGTACATTTTTATCTTGCATTTTTGCTCATGTTAAATTCTACTGAGCACTGCTGGTCTAGGGCAGTGATGGTAATCCCTTTCTCTAGTTCTTGGTTTAGGGGTGGCTATGGTTTCTTCTTTTAACTGGGTGGTGTTTGTTTGTTTTTTTTTTCTGTGCTTCCTTACACTGAACTGTCACAGGGTGACCAGTAAAATGAAAGGTGTCTGCTAGGGAAATTCTGGGAAAGATTTGAATCTATGAACAAAAGAGAGATATGTGGTTAGAGGGAGTGCTCCCCTCTACCAGTGATGTTCAGCGCTCCCAGGAGGTGAAAACCAAAATAGTCAAAGAAGAGCTGACCAAGAATCCTGAAGTTGTTGAGCTCCTGAGTTAACCAGACTTGGAACTCACCTACCTCTGGACTCTAGGTTATGTGTAAGAGTACGTCCTTGTTATTTAAGCCACTTTTTACCAGTACACATGAGATGGTTGGATGGCATCACTGGCTCAATGGACATGAGTTTGAGTAAACTCTGGGAGTTGGTGATGACAGGGAGGCCTGGTGTGCTGCAGTCCATGGGGTCGCAAAGAGTTGGACACAACTGAGCAACTGAACTGAACTGATAGGTTGTGTGCTCTTAACATGTGATGGTTTGTTCCCTTGTTATTTGTGATGATAAAAGTAAGCCCTGTTCATTGTACAAATATTTGAAGTGTAAAAAAATATTGCAAGGGAAATAACATTTCAATAATCCTACCTCCTTGGTATAACCCCTGTTAATACTCTGAATGTGTATCTTTATAGACTTTTTTCCTTTATATAGTATATATTTGAATAAAATACAATATGTATTTTAAAACATCCTGTATCATTTTTGTTTCACAATTAACAATAAATAATCTGTAAGCAAATTTACATCATCGTTTGCATTGGAATTCTCATTTCACACCAGTTAACACAATGATCAACATCACAAAAAGAACAAACATTATCATCAGCAACATCATCATAAATCTTTCAATAGCCTGGACTTGAAGGTTCTGCCTGAAGTCTGTCTTCTAGTTCTGGACTCAAATTTTAACCATTAACCTTTTACCCAACACCAAACAGCTTAGCGGATTCCCCAGTGGCTCAGATGGTAAAGGATGAGCAGAAAAACCATCAGATACTCCAACATATCAAACCTGATATTTTTGGTTAGCAGATCTTTTAAAATGCTGGTAGCAGATTAAATGTGTTCATTTTTATCTCAGTGCTTGCTCTCCCGTAGCTGTATAATCTCTACTTTCCTATCTCTTCTTCCTCATTTCCATTCCCTCCTACACCTACCATAGTCTAGCTTTTGTTTTCACCACTTCACACAAGCTGCTCTGAGGTTTATTGTTGTTGTTGGTCCCTGGGGGCTCAGTGGTAAAGAATCCACCTGTAGTGCAGGAGCTGCAGGAGAGGCAAGTTTAATCTCTGCATTGGGAAGATCCCCTGGAGAAGGAAATGGAGAGCAGCCTGGCAGGCTACAGTCCACCAGGCCGAGAAAGAATCGGACATGATCTAGCAACTAAACAACAACAACAAAACTTCACCCAAGCTGCTCTGGGGTTAGATCTCTTTATCTGATTGCTAAATCTGGTGATCTTTCTTCAGTATTGATTGGTAACCTAACCTAGCTGACCACTTCCACCTTCTTAAAACTCTTCCTCCAGCAGCTTCCACGTGGTCAACTTCTGATTCCTCTTTACTTCTCTGTTACTGAGCAGCTAAGCGTTATTGTAAGAGTATGCAGTAATGTTAGTAATGCTGGCATCTACTGAGAGCTTCCCAAGTGCCAGGCAATGTTTTAAATTTTAAACTACAACTCAATTTCACCAAAGCAGGAGCTAAAAAACTGTTTCTTAACAATAAATATTTTCTTAAAAGTAAATAGTTTTGGCTCTGCCAGCCCTGTGATCCATGTCACAACCATTAATCTCAGCCAGTATAGCTCGGAAAGTGACCACAGACAGTACATAAATGAATGAGTATGGCTGTGTTCCAAGAAAACTTTATCTACAAAACAGGTGACTCAGTTTGGTGCAGGGACTGTAGTTTGCCAAACTCTGCTCTAAAATCTAAGTTATGCCATAGCAGGAGTTTTTTTCTGTTTTGATGTATGATAGATAGTTAGGAAATATTTGCTGAATGAATACTTTCCTTCTAAGAGAGGAACTATGTATTTTAATCTCCATTTTACAAACAGGGATGCGGAAGCACTGAAGTTAAATAACTTGCCCAAAGTCACCAACTGGTATGTGACAAATCCAGGATCTAAACCCACACAAGTCTGACGTCAAAGCTTGTGCTTTTAATCACCTACTCTAGAGCGGTGGCATGGAGGAGAAGATGGGCAGCTATTTTCATGGGAGTCCAGAGTTCTTTTAGTTGGATCTTGAAGAATGAAGAAGAATTCAGCAGGAGGAAGGAGAGTGGGAAGGGGGAGGCTTTTCGTGCTAAAGATGTAAAAACTGTAAGCATACAAAAACAGATACATTAAGTGTTATTTGCTCAATTGTGTCCGACTCTTTTCAACCCTATGGACTATAACTCTCCAGGCTCCTCTGTTCATGGAATTCTCCAGGCAAGAATACTGGAGTGGGTAGTTATTCCCTTCTCCAGGGGATCTTCTCAACCCAGGGATCAAACCCTGGTCTCTTGCTTTGCGGGCAAATTCTTTACCATCTAAGCCACCAGGGAAGCCTATACAAAAAATGGATTCCTGATATAAAAAGAACTGGCAGCCAAGGAAGAAATTGCTTAGGGAATGCATTCACTTTTCAGTAATTCACATGTCCTGACACAGGGTTTAAGGTGGAAAGTGGTACTGCTGCTGCTGCTGCTGCGTCACTTCAGTTGTGTTCGACTCTGTGCAACCCCATGGACTGCGGCCTACCAGGCTCCGCTGTCCCTGGGATTCTCCAGGCAAGAACACTGGAGTGGGTTGCCATTTCCTTCTCCAATGCATGAAAGTGGAAGTGAAGTCACTCAGCCGTGTCTGACTCTTAGCGACCCCATGGACTGCAGCCTACCAGGCTCCTCTGCCCATGGGATTTTCCAGGCAAGAGTACTGGAGTGGGGTGCCATTGCCTTCTCTGGGAAAGTGGTACAGATGAGGCTAAAGAAGCATGCTGAAGGGCCTGATATGACATGTGAACAAATTTGGATTTGGATTTGGAGGCAGATGGGCTACAAAAGTGTTTTGAGCCTGAGAAAGAATGACCATATTTGCATTTTAGGTCAATTTTTAAAATTACATTTTATTTTAAAATTAGATGATACATGACTATTGTACCACATTCAAAAGCTGAAAAGGTCTTCCCTTTGCCCGCCTCCAGCCATGCAGTTCACTGTCCCAGAGGCACCCACGGTTTCCAGTTAGAAAGATAACTTTCACTGTAGTGGGAAGAATCGATTGGGTCGGGGTGAACTGGATGTTTTATTAATTTAGTTAATTAGTAAAGTTACCAGTAAATTGATTTAGTTTTTCTCCTTAGGGTGGATGATAATGATAAAAGGTTGAGGAAGACTGCCCAACACTTTTATAAAATCATTTTATAAATTGCTCCTCTGTTAAATCTTCTTCAAACGACTCAAGTTGTGTGCATCTGTGTCTGCCCATGCACTAAACTGCTAATGGAGAGTGGGCTAGGATGGTGGATAGTTATCCACATGGTGCATAATCATGACGAAGGGACTTCCCTGACAGACCAGTGGCTAAGATGCCACACTGCCAGTGTAGGGGGCCTGAGTTGGATCTCTAGTCAGGTAACGAGATTCTGCATGCCACAATTAAAGATACTATTTGCCACAACTAAGACCTGGCTCAACCAAATAAATAAATATATTTTTAAAAAAAATAGCCATGTAACTTCTGGGTAGTAAGTGCGAACTGGTGGGATTAGAATCCTGGCCCTGCTGAATGACCTTTAACCTCTCTGTGCTCTTGCAAAATGGGGATAATAATGGTACATACCTGCTAGAGGTTGGGAAAATCTGACCCAGGGTATGTTAGCTATTATTTGAGGAAGGGGTTTTTGGAGAGGGTGGAAGAAAAAAGCTTTTGCAGTAGGAATGAGGAATATAGAGAGTGCCAACACCACTTCCCATGCCCACAGGCATGGGATAATGAATAGTATCAGTTCTAGAATTCAACAGAGGAAGAAAGTACCTTAGGGAAAACAGTCAGTATGCTGTTAAGGAAAGAACTAAAGGGTTAAAAGGTGAAAAGAAATTTATTTATAATTGAATGGAGGTTCTGGGGCACAGAGGAAAAGGCCTGAGAAAGGAGAGGGCAGAAGTTGGAAAGAAAACCCAGAGCAGGGTGGCAGATTAGAGATTAGGATAAGGGAGAAGAGACCTGGCTGGAGGCAGGGCCACTGTCTCTGACAGCTCTGGGCTGAGCAGAGCAGGGAGTGGACAACTATGGTCGTTTCTAACCAGCTGCCTATTTTTGTAGAGCCCATCAGCTGAGAATGGTTTCTACATTTGTAAAATTACAATTAAGAATAGTATTTCATGATGCAGGAAAATGATATGGAATTTAATGTCAGTATTTATAAACAAAGTTTTATTGGATCACAGCCATGCTGATTCATTTACATATGGTCTATGGCTGCCTTCACACTCCAAGAGTAGAACTGAGTAGTTTACACAAAGACCAAATGGCCCACACATAGCTAAAAGTATTTACTATCTGGCCCTTTACAGAAAGTTTGTCAGCCCTTGCTCTGGTAGGTCATTCATAGTCCCTAATATGAATGACAACCCCTGGAATTGTACAACACAGGGCCTTGGCCATAGGAGTACTCATTTTGGATGGTGGTAAAGGATAACAGTGAGGAAAGGCCTGGATGAAATTATAAGGCCTCAAGGCTCTTTTTGAAATGTGGGTGCAAGGTTGTTTTGTCAGAACAAAGCAAGACTGTCGGCCTGGATTCAAGCCACCAGCTCTTGGATGGTGAGGAGCAAGGTGTGGTAGACACAACTGGTGGCCCACACAATCTCCATTTCTCCCATTGTTCCTTGCAAACAGAAGCATGATTTTATCAAGATGGTAATGTGCCCTATTAAAAATAATCATCTCAAATAAGGAAAGTGCTCAAAGAAGGATGGGTACATGTCAAAAGGACACAGAATTCAGCTTAAAGGGGCCCGTAACGGCAAACCTGCAACACTTTGAGCATCAAAATATGTAAAGATAGTTGTTGACTTTAACTCATTGAATAAACTAGGAATCCATGAGTTGAGACTGAAACAAACAAATAAATGGAGGAGGAAGAAAAGTTGGTCTATATAATATATAGTAAAAAGAAAAGTAATGAATTCCAGAATAAATGACAGAATTAGAAAATCATGATTTTGCAGTCACCTTAATATTATTTCAGGCAAGATTAATGAATGCTAAAATCAGCAGATGAAAATTTGATGAGAAACATGACATTTATAGGCTTCCCAGGTGGTGCAGTGGTAAAGAATTCACCTGCCGATGCAAGAGATGCAAGAGATGCAGGTTCAATCCCTGGGTTGGGAGGATCCCCTGAAGAAGGAAATGGGAACCCACTTCAGTATTCTCACCTGAAAAATTCCATGGACACAGGAGCCTTGCAGGTTAGAGTCCATGGGGTTGCAAAAAGTCAGACACTACTGAGCTCACACACAGCAGCACAACATTGATTGGAGTTGCCAGGCAGCTTCCTCACATTCTTATTAATTTAATTTAAGGGGAAAATAGTAACTTTGTAGAAGGGAAATCTGACCAGTATCATTTTACTCCCTTAACCAAGTGATCACCTCCTAAAATGATGCCCCAAGGAGGACATCATATCATTTCTGTAGGATTCTAGTCAAAAATATGTAAGCAGAATCACGAGAAAACAGAAAAACCCAAATACAGTTTTACAAGTAATTGCCCTATGATTTTCAAAAATGTCAATGATATGAAAGATGACGGTTTGAGGAACTTTCTAGATTAAAGCAGACTAAAGCCACATGACAACAAAATGCAATGTTTGATTCTGGGTTGGTTTCCTGGACTGGAAAATATATTTTTCTTTGTGATAAAGCCCGGGAGTGAGACAACTGGCAAAAGTTATAGTTTAAATAATAACATTGGATCAATGTTAATATTTTGATTTTGATGATTATACTATGGTTATGTAAGAGAAGATCCTTATTTTAAGGAAGTACATACTAAAGTATGTAATAGTAAATATGTATGAGAGAGAAAATGATAAAGTACATGTGGTGAATGTTTTTTTTTAATGATTACTTTTTTTTAATTGGAAGATAATTGCTTTACAATGTTGTGCTGGTTTCTGCCCTATATCAACACGAATCAGCCACAGGCATAGACAGGTAATTTCTCCCAAATTGCAGATCACATATCCAGCTACCTACTGTAAACCTATGTCTGTGGTCCACAATCACTTCAACAGTTACAAAGATGAACACACACACACACACACACATACACACACATAAAAGATTCTTTCTCCTGCTCTCTCTCTTCTTCTAACCACCATCCAGATACTTTCCCAAGTCAGAAACTCAGGCGTCATCCTCTCCTCTTCCTATTTTCTCACCCCTGATATGTGATTAGTCATCCAGGTCTTGATGACTGTATTTCCTAAATAGTTTCTGAATCCATTTCCTCCTCTTCATTCTCATTAACCGGATAGATGCCTCATCATCTCTCATGGCATTTTTTTCATTAACCTTCTAAACAATCTCCCTGCCTCTGTCCTTTGCTCCCCTAACATACTGTTGTCCATTATCCTTCTAAAATGTAAATATGATCACTATGCCTTCTTATTTTAAAAGTTCCTGTCAATTAACTGTTTATGATCATAGCTGCCCCTTGGTCCCTAATTCCTAGTGTGGTATGACAGTGCTCACAGATTAATCTTTGTCTCTTGGCTGCCTTCAGCGCCACATCTCAGAAGGACAGTTGACTGCCCTGGCTGGTCTGTTATATTCTCAGGAGATGACTTTTCCTGCTGCTGCTACTGCTGCCAAGTCGCTCCAGTCGTGTCCAACCCTGTGCGACCCCATAAACGGCAGCCCACCAGGCTCCCCCGTCCCTGGGATTCTCCAGACAAGAACACTGGAGTGGGTTTCCATTTCCTTCTCCAATGCATGAAAGTGAAAAGTCAAAGTGAAGTTGCTCAGTAGTGTCCAACTTCCAGAGACCCCACGGACTGCAGCCCACCAGGCTCCTCCGCCCGTGGGATTTTCCAGGCAAGAGTACTGGAGTGGGTTGCCGTTGCTTCAGTAAACCAGTGGTCTCCCCTTGCTCCAGTGCTCTATTACTCACAGCAAGTTGTAACTCACTTTATTCCATGTCAGATGACCTGATGACCTACATTTTTATTTATAGCAAAAATAAATTTCATGTATCAATTGAAATGAGATGTTGGAGCCACATGTGTGACGGTGAGAGTTGAGCATCGCCTGAATCCAGCGAATGTCATTCATATAGGTGATGTTTTAATCTATGTATGCTGGCCCACGTAGGTGAGCCCAAAACGCACCCTGGCTCTGCACAATGGGTCTCCTGTTGTGTTGACTGTTTTTGAGTTAAGCAAGCCTAGAGTCCTGGGACTGACTCCTCCATTTCCTGAAGCCAGCTTCTGGGACTTGAGTAGGATGGAGAGTCAGTAACAGAGCTGGAAATGAAATTATTCAACTTTGGAGATGCCAGCAATGAGCTTTATCCTTTAATAACCTTTCCTGCTCAGTTCCTAGAAAAATACTTTTTTTTTTCCCCCAAACCCAAATGAAATGGACCCATTAAAACCTTCCCTCACCCGGGCAGATTTAAACATTCCTCCTAGGAGAGCCCTTGGTACTGACCACCCTATAAGGCAATTACATATTTGCACGTCCATTTCTCTGCTTCTTGTTTCCCACATCTGAACACAAATCTTACTCCTTTTAGTATGTCCTCCATGAGCATATGTTCCCTAAGTAAAGCTTGACATGTAAGGAATAATCAAAATGTGTGTGTTGACTAAATGAATGGGTGGTTCTTCTAGGTTCCAAGTGGAGTGTGATGGAGAGGATTGGGACCTGGTTACCACTGCCAGTTAGTTCTTCCACTAACTAACTTTGTGATGACCATCTTCTTCCAATAGCTCCTTCCCCGCATTGATGAAGTGGACACAATAACACCCACCTGGCAAGAGTTGTTTTGAAAATTAAAAGTTACTAATTATTTACTCATTCACTTGTAGGGATAAATTCTATTCTTGAATAGAGTTCAAGAATAGAATTCAAGAATTCACTATGTTAGGTACCAGAGGTATAGCATTCTCTTTTCCTCATAAAGCTTTTCAATTTAGCAAGAAAGGCAAATTCAGTGTTAGTCACTCAGTCGTGTCTGACTCTTTGTGACCCCATGGACTGTAGATCACCAGGCTCCTCTGTCCATGGAATTCTTCAGGCAAGAATACTGGAGTGGGTTGCCATTCCCTTCTCCAGGGGATCTTCCTGACCCAGGGATTGAAGCTGGGTCTTCCACATTGCAGGCAGATTCTTTACCATCTGAGCCACCTGGGAAGTTCAGATAATTAAACAAATATCTACAACAAACTATAGTGAGAATTATAACAGGGAAAGACTAAGACACCATGGGAAAATAGAACAGGAGGTGTGATTAGTCCAGGAGTTAGGAAAGACCTATCCAAATAGTGTAAAACATTGATAAAGTACAATACTCATGTCAGATAAGATAGTGGTATAGATGACACTGCCTTTGACATAGGAGGCAGGCATCACATTGTGAAGTAAGGCTTCCTGGAGAAGATGGAACCTTTTGTTGAGCTGAATCCAACTTCCTCTGAGGTTGCTGACTCATCTTTATCAGAAAGGCGTGCTCTTTGAATTGAGTTTCCAGAATCAAAGATGGATTTGCCTTCATCTGTCTACTCCAATTGCCTTGTGGCTCTAAAAACCAAACCCTTCAGTTAATGAAGAATGTAAACCACAGAGACAGGGCTGCTGAAGGGACTTTGGAGGGGCCGGTGATGTTTGTAGGCCAGGCAGCAGTGTGACACTTGACTTCTGCCTGCAAATGCATCCAGAGTCTGACTGCCTCAGACCACTTCTGTAACCCCCTGGTCCAGGCCACCGTTACCCATCACTGGGATGCCTGTAAAACTTCTGAAATGGTCTTCCTGTTTTTACCTGTGCCTTCCTACCATCTGCCTCCACACGTATGCCAACACTAAAGTTTTTTGTTCCTTCCTTTAGGCACATTAACTTGAAGAAGACCAGCTGTTTGTAAGGAAAGGATGGCTTGGATGAAAGAATATGGAAGGAATTATGCTCACTTGCAGGATGAGGAAATGCAGGTAAGTGCTGTCTGCCTACTTCACAGTGGGAACCTGCGGTAGGTAAATAAACAAGACTGAATAAGACTTCCGCTGCTATGTTTGTATGAAAGTGGTTTTAGATAAGCCTCTGCTCCTTCATCTTTTTCCAGACTCCCCTCCTCCACATTTCCCACACATTCCCTGTTTCCTGGCTGCAAACATCCCATCTCTCTGCCCCCTCATCTCCTTCTTTTCCTGACTCACCCTTCACAGTCTCCCAGCAAAGCCCAATATCCTCTTGTCTGTCAAAGCCAGCCCCAGACAATCATCATGATGTTCCAGATTCAAGGAAGGAGCCAGTGCCCTATGGTCAGCTTCCAAGGGCATGGAACTAAAATGCTAGACATTCAGTGCGGGTTTGCGGTGAGGGCAGTTGACCTGACCCAGGGTTTCAGATAGGAACACATCTTCCAAGGATGATCTGTTTCAGATCTTGGCATTGTTCAAATGCCAACAAGGTAAGGAATGGAGATGTCTTCTGTTCCAACACCTCTATTTTTTGCTCCTCAATTATTTTTCTGATTTTTAAAAAATTTATAATAAAGTTGAATGGAAAAGCAATGAAATCCATGGATTCTTCAACTAGATTAACAGTTGTTAGCATTTGCTTTCCTTTTCTATCCTCTTTTCTTCTTTCATACTGAGATTGTCTATTCTCTATCTATCTGTTTATCTATCTAATGTTGGGGAGGAAAAATTTTTCCTCTACTCTTCTTGATTCTTTGGTTGGTCTAATAATCAAATCAATGTAAGACAGATTAACAGGAGGAAAATGAATTTAATTACATACACATGGGACCCCCATAAGAATCTGAGACCTGAGGGCAAGAGTGGTTGTAAGCTTAGATGCCACCCTGAGATAAGTAATGGGATAGGGGCCTGGGACTTCAAAGGAGAGGGGGTAAGTTTCAGGACAGCAAGAAGAGCAGATGTTTGGCAATTAGGTGGTCGCCCTGCCAAACAAATGGGTTTCCCAGGTGGTGCTAGTGGTACAGAACCCGCCTGGCAGTGCTAGAGACATAAGAGATGCAGGTTCGATCCCTGGGTCAGAAAGATCCCCTGGGGGTGGGCATGGCAACCCACTCCAGTATTCTTCCCTGAGAATCTCACAGACAGAGGAGCCTGGTGGGCTACAGTCCATAGGGTCACAAAGAATCAGACACAACTGAAACGACTTTAGCACACACACATGCTGGACAGATAGCTCATTTAGATGAAAGTTATCTCTGGTAATAGCTGTCTATGAGCCAGGCCTTCTATCTAAATTCTTTTAGGCAGTTAAGGGGAGGTAAAAAGTTCTTCCTTCGTCTTTTGGGTGTCCATTATCTTCAGCTCAGAATAATTCGCATGGTGAAACGGCACATTTCGGGGAGGCTTGTTCTGAACCCCTTCACTATCCACATACACATACATGGTAAACCTTTAGAAAGTAAATTGAAGACAACTTGGTACTTCACTGCAAACACTTCATCATGCTTTTCCAAAAGGTTAAAGACATTTTCTTATAAAACACAATCTCATTATCATATCCACAAAATCTAAAATTAGTAAAATATTATTATCTGAAAGTCCCAAGTTTTCCAATTGTCCCAGAAATATCTTTAAAAGTCTTTCCCATTCCATGCCCCTCACCCTCAACCCAATCAAGGATCAGCTGTTGCGTTGTTTTGCACTGGTTTGTCACAGCTCTTTGGTTTCCTTTCATTTAGAACAGTCTCCTCACTTGTTGTTCTTGTTTGTCTTTCACAACATTGACATTTTTAAAGAGTCCAGACCAGTTGTCCTTTTGAATGGCTTAAACCTGGACTTGCCAGATTGTTTCCTTGTGATCAGGCACTCTGGATAAATATTTTTTGGCAAGAACATAACATGGACATTTTGGGGATTTCCCATTGCAAGTCCTCAGGAGGTGTATATCAATTTGCCCTGTTATTGGTGATGCTAATTTTGACTGCTTGGTTTTGGTGGTACCCATCAGATAGTTCTGTTGTAAAGGTACTTTTTACCCTTTGTCAGTAATGAAGAATAAAAGAGAAGTAATACTCTGAGACCAAGAAATATCCTGTTCTCCAAACATTTTACCCAGTGCCTTAGCAACTACTGATAATCTTTGCTCAAAGCATTTATTATTTCATCAGTGGTTGGAAAATGGTAATATTCTGATTATTTCATTCCTTCTACACTTATTATCTATCATTTATTTGTTGGAAAAAAAGCATTCCATCCCACCTTTTAAAAATGTGTAACTCTGAGTTCTAGATTCCTTTTCCTTTTGTTCAATGTTATAATCCTTTATTATCACCATTTTTAATGTTCAGATTTGGTCCATAGAGCCATTATCTTTAATATTTGATTATTCATATTGACGTCTAAGATTATTATTCCAGGGCAAACAGTTTTCTGTTGCTTTGTATTTTGTTTTTGTTTTTTTGGAGTAGGGTTTGGGATTAGATTCTGGACCAGAAATTTGAAGCTCTAATTAGGATTCCATGTTCTGAGATGTGTAGCCATTTGAAGAATTTCTAGTTGGCTTAAACCACATGTGCTCATGAAATTTGAATCAGAAAAAAAGAAACTCATTTATTTAGTCAGAAAAGATGAAGTCATAGAGGGGTCACCAGAAACCACCATTTTCATTACACCATGAAATTATCTGGACATGGAACAACAGACTGGTTCCAAATAGGAAAAGGAGTATGTCAAGGCTGTATATTGTCACCCTGCTTATTTAATTATATGCAGAGTACATCATGAGAACTGCTGGACTGGAAGAAACACAAGCTGGAATCAAGATTGCCAGGAGAAATATCAATAACCTCAGATATGCAGATGACACCACCCTTATGGCAGAAAGTGAAGAAGAACTCAAAAGCCTCTTGATGAAAGTGAAAGAGGAGAGTGAAAAAGTTGGCTTAAAGCTCAACATTCAGAAAACGAAGATCATGGCATCCAATCCCACCACTTCATGGGAAATAGATGGGGAAACAGTGGAAACAGTGTCAGACTTTATTTTTTGGGCTCCAAAATCACTGCAGATGGTGACAGCAACCATGAAATTAAAAGATGCTTACTCCTTGGAAGGAGAGTTATGTCCAACCTAGATAGCATATTGAAAAGCAGAGACATTACTTTGCCAACGAAGGTCCGTCTAGTCAAGGCTATGGTTTTTCCTGTGGTCATGTATGGATGTGAGAGTTGGACTGTGAAGAAGGCTGAGCACCGAAGAATTGATGCTTTTGAACTGTGGTATTGGAGAAGACTCTTGAGAGTCCCTTGGACTGCAAGGAGATCCACCCAATCCATTCTGAAGGAGATCAGTCCAGGGTGTTCATTGGAAGGACTGACGCTAAGGCTGAAAATCCAGTACTTTGGCCACCTCATGCAAAGAGTTGACTCATTGGAAAAGACTCTGATGCTGGGAGGGATTGGGGGCAGGAGGAGAAGGGGATGACAGAGGATGAGATGGCTGGATGGCATCACTGACTCGATGGACGTGAGTCTGAGTGAACTCCGGGAGTTGAGGATGGACAGGAAGGCCTGGCGTGCTGTGATTCATGGGGTCACAAAGAGTCGGACACGACTGAGTGAATGACCTGATCTGATCTGATAGATAGCTACAAAGTCCTCTTTGGATGAACCTTATTGTCTCTCATAAGTCTGACATTGCCCTGGAGGGTTTTAGACTAAAAGAAAATGTTCTCTCAGTTCAGTTCAGTCGCTCAGTCGTGTCTGACTCTTTGCGACCCCATGAATCACAGCACGCCAGGCCTCCCTGTCCATCACCAACTCCCAGAGTTCACTGAGACTCAAGTCCATCGAGTCAGTGATGCCATCCAGCCATCTCATCCTCTGTCGTCCCCTTCTCCTCCTGCCCCCAATCCCTCCCAGCATCAGAGTCTTTTCCAATGAGTCAGCTCTTCACATGAGGTGGCCAAAGTACTGGAGTTTCAGCTTCAGCATCATTCCCTCCAAAGAAATCCCAGGGCTGATCTTCAGAATGGACTGGTTGGATCTCCTTGCAGTCCAAGGGACTCTCAAGAGTCTTCTCCAACACCACAGTTCAAAAGCATCAATTCTTCGGCACTCAGCCTTCTTCACAGTCCAACTCTCACATCCATACATGACCACAGGAAAAACCATAGCCTTGACTAGATGGACCTTTGTTGGCAAAGTAACGTCTCTGCTTTTCAATATGCTATCTAGGTTGGACATAACTCTCCTTCCAAGGAGTAAGCATCTTTTAATTTCATGGTTGCTGTCACCATCTGCAGTGATTTTGGAGCCCAAAAAAATAAAGTCTGACACTGTTTCCACTGTTTCCCCATCTATTTCCCATGAAGTGGTGGGACCGGATGCCATGATCTTCATTTTCTGAATGTTGAGCTTTAAGCCAACTTTTTCACTCTCCACTTTCATTTTCATCAAGAGGCTTTTGAGTTCCTCCTCACTTTCTGCCATAAGGGTGGTGTCATCTGCATATCTGAGGTTATTGATATTTCTCCTGGCAATCTTGATTCCAGCTTGTGTTTCTTCCAGTCCAGCGTTTCTCATGATGTACTCTGCATATAAGTTAAATAAGCAGGGTGACAATATACAGCCTTGACATACTCCTTTTCCTATTTGGAACCAGTGTGTTGTTCCATGTCCAGTTCTAACTGTTGCTTCCTGAGCTGCATACAGATTTCTCAAGAGGCAGGTCAGGTGGTCTGGTATTCCCATCTCTTAAAGAATTTTCCAGTTTAATGTGATCCACACAGTCAAAGGCTTTGGCATAGTCAATAAAGCAGAAATAGATGTTTTTCTGGAACTCTCTTGCTTTTTCCATGATCCAGCAGATATTGGCAATTTGATCTCTGGTTCCTCTGCCTTTTCTAAAACCAGCTTGAACATCAGAAAGTTCATGGTTCACATATTGCTGAAGCCTGGCCTGGAGAATTTTGAGCATTACTTTACTAGTATGTGAGATGAGTACAATTGTGTGGTAGTTTGAGCATTCTTTGGCATTGCCTTTCTTTGGGATTGGAATGAAAACTGACCTTTTCCAGTCCTGACGCCACTGCTGAGTCTTCCAAATTTGCTGGCATATTGAGTGCAGCACTTTCACAGCATCATCTTTCAGGATTTAGAATAGCTCAACTGGAATTCTATCACCTCCACTAGCTTTGTTTGTAGTGATGCTTTCTAAGGCCCACTTGATTTTACATTCCAGGATGTCTGGCTCTAGGTCAGTGATCACACCATCGTGATTAGCTGGTTCAAATCCCAGGTCTTTCTCAGCTGTGTGACTTAACCTCTCATCTCTTTCCTAAAGCAGATAATGAGAATACATGTATCCTCTATTTTTGGAAAGTTTGCTTTTATGCCCCTTCAATTTTATAAAAGTACCTGTTTTCTATAACTGCAAGAAATCTGAAGAGGGTTTTCATTTTTCAGACAAAAAGGTAAAAAGTGAAAAAGGCATTCAACATTGGTTTTGCTGGAGCCAACGTAGAGGCAAGGCACCTCAAACAACAACAGTGAAACCACCAAGCTCCTTTCCTGGGAACCACTCTCAGCATCTCAGTATCCAGCCCCACTGCTTTTAGTTGTGTCTGTGAGCATCTGTGCTTTATCTCCATTTACTCTATGTATCTGTTATCAAGATGCATCCTAAGGTAATTGCTTCTTTGCTTTACACCATTTCGACTTAGAAAAGGTTTCACAGGAACACTCTCCTTTTAGAGAGTGGGGGAAATCTGTACTGTTAACCTCACTCTAAAGATTTTGTCATGATTAAAAGTGATGTAGCTTTAGCGCTTGTAAATAGTAGGAACTCAGGGCAAGTCATTCCTTTCAAAAGAGAAGTAGAGAAGGGAACTAAGTTGGGTTGCATGAATGGCTATAAGCCTGTGGTGTAATAGCTAAACAAATGTAAATGAGTTGGCTGTGTCAAGGTAGAGAAGCTCTGAAACCATTTCCTCTGCTCACGGACGCCTGTAGCAAACGCATCTCACATACACGCTCCGTGGAATACAGGCTTGATGGAGCAGGGATTTTCATGTGTTTTATTCACTGTTTTGCTCCCAGTGTGTAAAACATAGTAGGTGGCTTATTCAGTTCAGTTCAGTCACTCAGTCGTGTCCGACTCTTTGCAACCCCATGCACTCAGCACACCAGGCCTCCCTGTCCATCACCAACTCCCGGAGTTTACTCAAACTCATGTCCATTGAGTTGATGATGCCATCCAACCATCTCATCCTCTGTCATCCCCTTCTCCTCCTGCCTTCAATATAAAGGTGGCTTATTATATATCTTTTGAATGAATGAATAAGTGAATGAGTGAATCAGCATAGCTTATGAGATAAAATAGTTATGTACTGCTTATGTAAAGAAAGCAGAGTGCCAAAGAAATGATGCCTTAGAACTGTGGTGCTGGAGAAGACTTCTGAAAATTCCCTGGACAGCAAGGAGATCAGCAAGAATATCAAACCAGTCAATCTGAAGGGAAATCAACCCTGAATACTCTTTGGAAGGACTGATGCTGAAGCTGAAGCTCCAGTATTTTGGTCATCTGATGCAAACAGCCGACTAACTGGAAAAGTCCCTGATGCTGGGAAAGATTGAAGGCAGAAGGAGAAGAGGGTATCAGAAGATGAGATGGCTGGATGGCGTCACCAATTCTATGGACATGAACTTGGGCAAACTTTGGGAGATGGTGAGGGAGAGGGAGGCCTGGCGTGTGGCAGTCGATGGGGTCACAAAGAGTTGTATACAACTGGGCGATTGAACAATAGCTGCTTGTGCTACTCCAAAGTATTAGCCTGTATCCTTCTCCCCCTTTTCTAGAGTTGGATTCCTATGACATAAAGTAGTGTATCAGTTTGCTACCACCACAGTTATGCTGTCTAACTAATTATCCTGAAGCTCAAACAATGGTCCTTTATTTGCATGCTCATAGGTCTACAGGTTGGCTTGGCTTAACTGAGCTAGGCTGGCTTTTCACTCTGGGATCCAAGCACCAGGTTGGATTCAACTGTGTTTCATATGTCTCTCATCCTCCTTGGACCAGTGGCTACCTGGGGCATGTGATCTGTTCTCTCTCTCTCCTTCTGGGGCACAAGATGCAGGGAATGGGTGTTTGTGTGGGGAATACGCATAGTCTCTCTAAGTTGACCTTTAGCTTTTCCCATCATTCTCCTGACAATTTCAGTGGATGATTTTATTTTATTTTTTAATTAGTGGAAAATGGCTTTACTTACAATTTTGTGTTGGTTTCTGCTGTACAACAATGCGAACCAGTCATAATTAAGTATATATATCCCTTCCCTCTTAAGTTTCCCTCCCCTTCCCCCATCCCACCCTCTAGGTCATCACAGGGCACCAGGCTGGGCTCCCTGTGCTATTTAGCAACTTCCCAAGAGTCGGACACAACTTAGTGACTAAACCACCAACACTACTATCTATTTTGCACATAATAGTGTATATATGTCAGTGCTACTTTCCCAATTTGTCCCACCCTCACCTTCCCCTGCTGTGTCCACAAGTCTGTTCCCTACTAGGATCATCAGTACCATTTTTCTAGATTCCTTATATATGCAATAATATATGTTTGTTTTTCTTTTTCTGACTTACTGCACTCTGTATAAGAGAGTCTAGGTTCATCCACCTCACTACAACTGACTCAAATTCATTCCTTTTTATGGCTGAGCAATATTCCATTGTATAAATGTAGGTGGGTGATTTTGGATCTCCTAGATACATATACACACACTTCACATTTCCCTCTTATAGACAAGCAGGAATTCTCAGAGGTAATACAAGATCCCAGGGTTAAGAAAGGAGCCAGGTACCTATGAATGGACACTTTCTTACCTCCTGAACTTTCTGGAAGTGACTTGACTAAATTCTGAGCCAAGAGCTCTTGTTCTCAGTTTTGAGGTGGGTAAGAACCGAGAGCAGTTTATTCCCCAAGTTATGCATGTATAATAAATCATGGCAGGGTAAAGAAAAAACAATGTAATCACAACAAAACTTTACAGAGCTCCTTCAGCCCCCTATCCCATCTCCAGCTTCCTCATGCTGACCACACCTGCGTCTCACAACAGATGACTTTATAGGGAAAGCTGTAAAGCTGTGGCCCTGAAAAGGCAGCAGACAACACTCCTTTTGTAGGAGATCCTGCAACCTACCTCTGTATCCCTAATCTACCCTCTTTCCTGCATCCCCACTCACCTTGGCTTTCTTTTCTAGAGCTTAATCCCCCTTTCTGTAAAGTTTAAGTCTTTTTGAGTATTTTTCTTTTGCTCTTGGAATGGACCTTGGGGAGAATTCAGTGCATCTTCTACACTTTATAGATGAGAAAACCAAGGTCCAGAGAAGGTGGGTGTCACACTAAACCGGGAATTCCAGCCTCTGGTTTCCCTTTGGCACCCTTTCCTTTGTGTGGGATTGCTTCTCCTCTCCTCAAAGCAAATAAAAAGAAATAGAGAGCTCTGCTCTACTATAGCAGAGCTCCGCTCTATACAAAATAGGGTACAAATGCTAGGCATCAATTATGGGATGAGCTGCAGGAAATGGCTTTTATCAATACTTCATTTTCACATTCATCTTGACTAAAATTAAGGGCATCTGTAGGTCATATAATCCCCCCTCCCTTTTTTCTGGTGGCATAATCCAAGTGAAATGCATTTCTCTTGGCACATATTTACCCTTCTTAAAAGCCTGGGGGCTTTCTCCTTCAGTTTGGAGCTCTGCTCCTGGTAGCTGCAAGCAAAGCAGATTGTCTTCCTTCCCTTTCAGATTGAAACTCCCTGGTGAACTGGCACTTGGCTTGGCTTGCAGAAGAAAGCGCCCCCTCAGGAACCTCTCCCTCGTCTAAGCTGTGCTTGAAATGCTACCAACAGGGATAGTCACTAATATTTACTGAGTATTTACTATGTGCCAGGTACTGTTCTAAGGATGTCATGTGTATTAATTCATTTAGCCTACCAACCATCCCATGCGAGTCGGTACTATTAATGTTAAACCCTTTTTAGGGACAAGAAAAACTAGGTAGAGAAAGGTTAAGTAACTTGCATAAAGTCTTTCACTGGTAATTAGAGGTAGAAGTAGGATCTGAACCCGGTTGTCTGTTTTGTGGCTTAACAGTTTAATTGTAAGATGAGCAGCTTTGGCTTTTTTCAGAGGCTTACAGCAGCAGCTATGGCAGACTCAAGCTCTTGAGGTTTCAAGCTATGAATATGTGAACTGAAGTCACAGTTGATTTGCATTTCTGGATTTAGGAACAGCTAGTGGCTCAGCGGTAAAGAATCCACCTGCCAATGCAGGAGACGCAGGAGACCTGGATTCAATCCCAGGATCAGGAAGGTCCCCTGGAGAAGAAAATGGCAAGCCACTCCAATATTCTTGCCTGGGAAATCCCATGGACAGAGAAGCCTGGCAGGCTACAGTCCAGGGGGTCTCAAAAGAGTCTGACACAACTGAGGGACTGAGGATGTATGTGTACATTATTTATGAACTAACTGACCAACTAACAGTCAGGCCCCCGTGGAAGCAGGATGAGAGCAGAACCGGGATTTGCATGTAGTTACCGCGAGGCCTAACTCCTTTTTCAGACAATCTCTCTGGAAGGGAGGCCTCAAACTATGGATCCCTAGCGTGGCCTTGAAAAGGCAGCAGACAACCCTCCTTTTGTAGGCACCTCCCAAAATAACTCTCAACAGGATATGGCTCGTTATATTAGTTCTGTAGTTTTATTTTCCAAATGATGCTTGTCTTTGAAGCTTGGCTGGGAAAGCTGTAGCTAAGATTAAATGAAGTTCAATGTTTTATGACAATACTTCTTTAGATTTGCACATGACTTAAAAAATATATATATATTTCATATTATATTTATTTATATAATATATATTTTAATCTCTTAAAACCTGTGACATAAAATATTGGACTGTTTCCATCCTGTCATTCATTTTCCACTTTTGATATCAGCACTGAGCGCCTCTTGTTGTCAAGCACTTCACTGGAGCTTGGGAAAACATACTGAGCAGAAACCAACCAGCCTCTGATCTCAAGGATCTCACAGGTAAGTGTGCCAGGCAGCCATGAGATGGGCTAAGGAGGCCAGGGTCTGGTGCTAGGAGCATGTGCACTGAAGCAATTTGGTATAGTTCTGGCAGGTCAGGGAAGGAAAACTTAAGCCAAGATGGAGGAGCAGCAGGTGCAAAAGCCCTGGACTATGTCCAGGATCGAGGACTTGGCCAGGGAGGCTGAGCAGAGCCAGGGAGGAGAGGGCAGTGGCAGGGGCAACCAGAGAGGCAACAAGCACCAGATCACATGGCTTTTCATTTATTTCCTTTTAATTTGGCTGCCTCCAGTCTTAGCTGTGGCATGTGGGATCTAGTTCCCTGACCAGGGACTGAGCTCGGGCTCCCTGCATTGGTAGCTTGGGGTCTTAGTTACTGAACCACCAGGGAAGTACCCTCATCTTTTTTTTTCACATGGCTTTTACAAATTGTAGTATCCAGGCACTACCCATAAAGGTTCTGATTCAGTTGGAGGAGGGACTAGGTAGGTATACTGGTTGTCTTCTTTTTTTAGGGTCCCTCAGCTAAAGCAGCCAGAGTTGACAATCCAAGGTAATTTCATCCTTAACCTAAGGGCCATGCTCAGATGCTCAATTGTGTCTGACTCTTTGTGACCCCATGGACTGTAGCCTGCCAGGCTCCTCTGTTCATGAAATTCTCTCAGCAAGAATACTGAAGTGGGGTGCCATTTCCTACTCCAGGGGATCTTCCTGACCCCAGGGATCAAATGCACGTTTCTTAGTCTCCTGCACTGGCAGGCGGATTCTTTACCACTTGTGCCACCTGGGAAGCTGCTTAATTGTTGACAGCAGGGGATTACATGATTCAGATATATATCTTATGTCCCTAGAATGTCTGCACATACATATACCCAGTGAAGAAAAAAGGAAGCCTTAGAAAATGTACTTAAATAGCTCTCAACTTTACAAAAAACACTTTTTTTAAGATGAAGAAATAGAAGCCACATTAGACGTGCATTCCCCACCCCCCCCAATTCTACTTAGGTATTTGTTAGACTCTCTGGCTTTAGAAATTTGAATTCAAATAGAGTGGTGCAAATTTTTAAGTCTTCAAAAAATTTCCCCTTGTCCTCAGAAAACTCTCATCTTAAAGCATGAAGCTCCTTCCTTTAAAGTGAAAACTTTGTACTCACCTAGGCTCTATATAGGCTTCCATGGTGGCTTAATGGTAAAGAATCTGCCAGCCCTACAGGAGGCTTGGGTTCGATCCCTGGGTCAGGAAGATCTCCTGGAGAAGGAAATGGCATCCCACTCCAGTATTCTTAGCTGGGAAATCCCATGCACAGAGGAGCCTGGCAAGCTCCAGTCCATGGGGTCACAAAAGAATCAGACACAACTTAGTGACTAAAGAACAAGAAGGCCCTCTATATTTTTAAAAACATTTCCATAAATGAACCACAGTTCTTGATAATTATTCTGATTTGAATACTTTTGTTGCAATAGGGAATTTATGATACTAGAATTCATGAGATATCTTTCCAAATAAATTGCCTTCCAAATAAATCAGTTTGTTAATATTGAAAGTGTTTCCCTAATAATATTTCATCTGATTCTTATGTGGAAATTGAGGAGCAAAGACATGAATGACCCTTTCAAGGTCAAACAGAAGTGAATAGCCCAGCCAGAACTAAGTCTCAGTTCTCCTGCATTCTATCTTCCTGGCACTTTTTTTCTCTCTGGGAAAAAATAACTGGGAAATATGATCTCATAAATCAGGACTTTTCAGAAGATTTGGGCCATGTGATTATAATAATTGTAACATACTGTTCCCTGTTGTAGTCTGCAGACATTAACTTGATTACGCCTTATAACTCTACTTCAAGGTGCAAATTATTTCCATTTCACCTTTGTTCACTGGGTTCCCTGTTTTCCCCATTAGATAGTCAGCTCCGTGAGGGCAGGTGCAATGTGTATCTTGTTGTTGTTCAGTCGCCCAGTCATGTCCAACTCTTTGTGACACCATGAACCGCACCATGCCAGGCCTCTCTGTCCCTCACCATCTTCTGAAGCTTGCCCAAGTTCATGTCTGTTGCATCAGTGATGCCATCTAGCCATCTCATCCTCTGATGCCCTTGTCTCCTTCTGTCCTTGATCTTCCCCAGCATCAGAAATGTGTTATCTTATGTACCAATATACCCTCCCCACCCCCCACAAATACCTAGCAGATAAGTAGGCAGTCAATAAAAATGTGTTACTCATCTTGGAAATTTTTGGAGGACAAGAACTACAACTGTTGTCTTTACTTTGTCTAATATCCCCATATGTGGCCTCTGGGACTTAGTAAATTCTTAACTAACTAGTTAGCCTCCTGAATTAATCCAAACTTTAAAAAGATAGGACGTCGGCATCTCTTCTATTTTTAGGGTAACCTACCATCCTCCTTTGCTCAGAAGCATCCCACTTTCATCACGGAAAAGTTCTGAATTAAAGGAAAACTTTCAATCCCAAGAAGACCAGGATACCTGGTCACTCTAATTAGACACAACATAAGATTTTTCACCTGTAAAAATATACCTTTTGACCTAATGGTTCTCCAAATGTGATTCCCTGGATGGACAGTGCTAGTATCTCCTTCAAATCTGTAGGAAACAGGCAATTTTTGAGGTCCTTCTGAATTCAAAATTACTAGGGTAGGCCCAGCAATCTGAATTTTAACAAGCTCCCCAGGTAACTCTGAAGGTCTTTCCTGTAGCTCAAACAGTAAAGAATCTGCCTGAAATGCAGGAAACCCAGGTTTGACCCCTGGGTCAGGAAGATCCCCTGGAGATGGGACTGGCAACCGACTCCAGTATTCTTGCCTGGAAAATTCCGTGGACAGGGGAGCCTGGTGGGCTACAGTCCGAGGGATTGCAATGAGTCGGACACAACTGAGCAGCTAACACTACTACACTACCAGGTAACTCTAATGCCAGATAAAGTCCGTCAAGCTACGTATTGTTTGATCAGGCAGGAGTGTAAATAGGTCTGAAAGCAGACCACTGAGACAATCCCACTCTGTCTCTCTTTGGCTTTAACTTTCTTTGGTTGCTTCAAATCCTCTAATTCTGGCTAAGCTTGCTTTCCATTGAAGTGGTAAAGAAGGCGTGGGTGGGTGCCTGTTGGCACACCCTGTGGCTTCAAAACTTGGAAGACTTGGTTTACAATAAGGTTGTTTCCAAGCCACACTGGTTTCAGCAGCAGCCTCACGTTTCTCTTACTGGGCACAGTGGGTAGAGCAAAGGAAAGAAAGTATTTCCATACAGGAGTGAGCAAGAATGTGCCATGTATAGGTTCAGGAACCAGAGGACAGTAGTAATACTTCAGAATAGTGTCTTTTGGAAAGGATAGGATTTTCTCCCTTGTTTATATCACCAGATGTGTATCACACAAGACTGGGCCAGACCCAACATGTACTCCCACATCCTCCAGTTATTCAAATTCCTGAAACATCAATGAATCCAGCCAGGCATTTTGTTGGTCAATCAGCCAGGCATTTTGTTGGTTTCTGTAACACTGGACACTTCAGATAGGATTCCTAGGTACACAGATACCTTAGACTCCTGAGGGAGATAAGGAGGAACAAAAGGCACCTGAATGGTTTATCCTTTTTCCAGATAGGGAAACTAAGTGGCTAAGTGACTTGCCTGGATGACTTCAGAAGGGACATTAGAGCCAGGAAGAGAAGTCAGGGCCTTGAGGCTTCGGCACGCAGCTGGGGCCATTCTTGCTGATAGGCATTCATCTTTAAAGACCCAAGGATGGGGAGCTTTTCTGAATGACTTATCAGACAGATGGCTTCCGGCCGTGGAACTCACTATGGATGGCTGTCAAGGATTAACATTCTATTTGCAGGTCTCCCCCATGAAGTATGTTTTGTTGTTACTGTTGTTTTTTAAAACTTGCTTCTTAACATGGCTCCTTCCTGGTTTGGTTTGTCTGGAGAATGGCGTTCGTCTGCTTCTCTCTGGGGTGTTAGACCACAAAGGGGTAAAGGTGTGGGCACCATGCGAGAACATAAACCTGTGGACAGTGCCAGCCAAAACCAGTTTCTGACTCACCAAGAAAGGATGTGCTGGGACTCCATAAGATGCCAGGACATTTTTCTAGAGCAATGTCTTGACCGAATGACCTTGCAAAACTACCTCCTTGCCGTCTCCATTTTCTTACCCTGCTGTCATTCCTTTAACTAGGGCTGAGTAAAATATCCTCTCAAGTTGATCTCCAAATTTATACAAACTAAAGATAGTAAGGGGTAACACAAATAGTGTTTATTAAGTGCCAAGATCTCTCTCTGGTGGCTCAGATGGTAAAGAATCTGCTTGCAATGCAGGAGATGTAGGTTTGATCCCTGGGTTGGGAAGATCCCCTGGAGGAGAGCATGGCAACCCACTTCAGTATTCTTACCTGGAGAATCCTCATGGATAAAGGAGCCTGGCGGGCTACAGTCCATAGGATCACAAAGAGTCAGACACGACCAATCAACCAAGCACACAGCACAAGATCTCTCCAAGGTGCCTTACGTATATTATTAACTAACTCGTACAGTTGCCTTCTCAGGTAGGTACTATTATTACCCCCATTTTGCAGATGAGGAAAACTGAAGCACAGAGAGGTTAGATTCCTTGCTCAGGATCACACAGCTAATGAACAGATAATTTGATTCCAGATTTTGTGCTCTCAATTGCTTCCCCCAGGATTATACAGGGTAAATTAAGCTGATCTTCCAATCTTCTCCACTGAAAATATATCTACAATGCTATCAATCTGATTGCAGCAAACATTTCACTTGGATTCCATAGGCCAGATACAGGTGAGGTTATATACTAATAACTAGAACATGAGCTGTTTGAGGACTTTCAAGTCCTCCTTGTAGACCTAACACCTCACTCATAGCAAAAGCTCACTAAGTGTTCACAAAAGCATTTGGAAAACCATAAGATCTTTTTAAGATTGTTCCACAAATTCTCATAGGTACCCATATCTCGATACCAATCCAGACAACCTCATCAGCGTCTCTACTGCTTCCTTCTTTCTCTCTTTTTATATATCACGCATGCTTTGTACAGATACTCTTCAGCCCACAGAGCTTTGCCAATTATTCCTCAGTCAGTCCTTCAGGCAGCCCAAGCAGGATGTACCCAGCTGCAGTGCCTGACAATTCCCGGCTTGCTCACTGGCTCACTCTCTTCAGCCCTTTCCCCTCCCTTTTTCACCAAGTATTAATAGAACACATTTCCACACTACCAGCTTGGCCTAGTCAGTGCTTAAAAAAAATAATCAAAAACTTTTAAATGCTTTTCAGTGGTTACAGAACAATAAAGTCAGTTAAAAGGAACACCAATGGCGACTTCCCTGGTGGTCCAGTGGTTAAGAACCCGCCTTCCAATATAGGGGACGAGGATCCCATTCTTGGTTGGGGAACTAAGATCCCACATTCCGTGGGGTAACTAACCCATGTACCACAACTAGAGAAGCCTGTGCACTATAATAAAGCCCAGCTCAATCAAAATTTAAAACAATATATATATTTTCAAATAAAGGAGTACCAGTGGTGTTAGTTCACTGAAAGTGAAAGTCACTCAGTGGTGTCTGACTCTTTGTGACCCCATGGACTATACAGTCCATGGAATTCTCCAGGCCAGTATACTGGAGTGGGTAGCCTTTCCCTTCTCCAGGGGATCTACCCAACCCAGGTCTCCCGCATTGCAGGCAGATTCTTTACCGGCTGAGCCACAGGAGAAGCCCAAGAATACTGGAGTGGGCAGCCTATCCCTTCTCCAGCGAATCTTCCCAACCCAGGGATTGAACTAGGGTCTCCTGCATTGCAGGTGGATTCTTTACTAACTGAACTATCAGGGAAGCCCATTAGTTGGCAATGATTTGAATTATGATGAACACACAACTTTCATAGCATTAAGAAAGTGATTCTTCTATTAGCATGATTTCTCCAGGAGGTGCTTGGGAAGTGAGCCTCAGCCAGTAACCTGGGGAGACAGCACATGACAGACAGGTAGGCCTGGGGTCTTCAAGACTTAAAAGTGTCAGCCAGTGGAGATCAGTCTTCTTGTTTAGTTTCTGTTTTCTTTCGTTTTCTTTGTTTCTATGAGATCAGTTTTTAAAAATATCCATCTATTTATTTATTTGGCCACATGACATGTGGGATCATAGTTCACCAACCGGGAATCAAACCCATGCACTCTGCAGTGGAAGGTCAAAGTCCTTAGGAAGTCCCTATTTTTTATTAAGTTAGTTTTATTAAGTTTTTATTAAGTTAGTTTTATTAAGTTAGTTAAGTGATGCTAATTAAGTTAGTTTAATTAAGTTAGTTTCTACATAATGTACTATGTAGTGACTGGATATTTGCATACATTATTAAATGAAATGATACATTATGAAATGATTATGAAATATACATTATGAATTGATCACCAAGAAGTCTAGCAACTGTCTGTCTTCATACAAAGGTACTACATTATTATCGACTGTATTTCTTATGCTGTAGATTACACCCCCATGACTTTTTTATAACTGGAGATTTGTCCCTCCTAATCCACTTCACCTGTTTTGCACCCTTTCCCACCTGAGACCTGAGTCTTAGCTAGAAGGCTGAAGCTGTCCCAGGTGGCTTGGAGCCTTCCTAGGTATGATCTTAAGGCCTCATGCAGCTGAGTCTGTCTCATCCAGACTTGCCTCCAGTTTCCTTCAGCCCATCAACCACATGTGGCTTATGCCGCCCTCTGCCTTCTTGGTTTCCGCCTGCCTGTTTGGTGGCAGCCCTGAGGCTTCCGCTAGAGATCTCCAGGGGCTTCCCAAGGGGTGCTAGTGGTAACCCACCTGCCAATGCAGGAGACTTAAGGGACATGAGTTCCATCCTTGGGTTGGGAAGATCCCCTGAAGGAGGGCATGTCAACCCACTCCAGTATTCTTGCCTGGAGAATCCCATGGACAGAGGAGCCTGGCAGGCTACAGTCCATGGGGTTGCAAAGAGTTGAACACGACTGAGTGACTAAGCACAGCAAAATGAGATCTCCAGTCCTCTGACTGGATCTCTGATTGGAGGCTTTGGTTCCAATGTATATATCACCACAATCTTAGATTTACATATGCTAATTTGTGACAGCCAACAGTTGTATAGCTACTTGTCTCGGGGAGTTTTGTAAGCACAAAGTTGTGTTTCCTCAGACCAGTGCAGCCGTCCTAGATAGTTTATAAAACACAGGTTGCAGAGCCCCAACTTCAGTTTCTGATTCAATCTGTCCCGGGTGGAGCCCAATAATCTGCATTTCTAACAGGTTCAGATGCTGATCCAGGTGCCACGCTTAGAGAACCTCTCTGTAGAGCATCAGATAGCCTGCAGGTGGGCTTGTTCGAAATGCTCTTGTGCAACATGGGAAGGGTGTTAGATAATGTTCTCTTTTCTCCTTTTTTTAATTGAGGTGTAGTTGATTTACTGGCTTCCGAGGTGGCACTAGTGGAAAAGAACCTGCCTGCCAACGCACGAGACACAAGTGACGCAGGTTCCATCCCTGGGTTGGGAAGGAGACTAAGAAACGTGCATTTGATCCCTGGGTCGGGAAGATCCCCTGGAGTAGGAAATGGCGACCCACTCCAGTATTCTTGCCTGGAGAATTCCATGGACAGAGGAGCCTGGTGGGCCACACTCCATGGGGTCACCAAGAATTAAATACAACTGAGCGACACCACACAGCACACAGCACAGTTGATTTACACTGTTGCCTCAGTGGATAATTTTTTCTTAATAGAAGAAAGGCTGAAAGGCACTCTTCATCCTAGCTCTCTACAAGCTTTGACAGATGATACCATCTGAGAGTTGGAAAATCAGATGGTTCTTACAGGCCTTCATAGTGGACTTCAAAATAGAGGAGGGGCAACGGGAAAGCACCAGCATTGGTGACTGCCCGCTGTGTGCCGGACACTGTACTGAGCACTTTGCCTCCATAATAATCTCAGGGGCTCAACCGCCCAGTGTGGTTGGTGTTATGCTTCCATTTTGCAGATGAGGAAACCATGGGTTAGAGGGCAGAGGCTCTACAGCAGCGCTTCCCAATTGATCTGCTGGAATGAGTTGTGGATGCTGAGCTATTGATCTCCTCAGATCCAGTGGTGCCAGGATGGAGGCTGAGGGGCCTGGAACACCATGCCAGTCACCACCTGGGAGAACACAGCCTCCTCCCCATGCTCTACCAGTTCACTGCAGGGAGCCCCGGCCACAGAACTGGCCCTTGGTGAACCCAGATTTAGAGGCAGACTGTGCTCCTGTGACTTCCAACTCTCACAGCACCGGAGGGCAGGGCAAGACTTACGGGGGGATCTTGGGAGCCTGCTCATGGCCAAAGGCAAAGAGAGTTCTGAGATGGAACCTTTTCAGGATTAAGGCTGAGGCATTAAACAAAAACTTCTCAGGTAACTCTGAGAAACATGGACACCTTTTTTGTAAGAAAAAGAAAGTTCTCTGATATTTGTGCACTACAGTCTCAGGGTACAACTTAGAGAAAGAGGAGAGAAAGTGGTCCCGGGCCATCCCAGCTCCCCAGAGCTGCCATCAGTAAGGTCAGAAGATGGCCAGACCGTGTCCTTGGTGAGCGGTGGAAGAATCAGAGATTTATGACCCATATTTTCTTGGTCTCTTGATTGGATGATTGGAGCTTCCTATGATTTGTCTGCTGGCTGAATAGTTTGGTGTCTGCACAAGCCCAAATGCCATAGGCAGACTCCAGCAGAACCAATGGCTACATATGTTGAAGGAAAGTTTGAGTAACTCTAATGACTTTCATGCATTGGAGAAGGAGATGGCAACCCACTCCAGTGTTCTTGCCTGGAGAATCCCAGGGACGGGGGAGCCTGGTGAGCTGCCATCTATGGGGTCGCACAGAGTCAGACACGACTGAAGCGACTTAGCAGCAGCAGCAGCAATGACTTCTGGCTGCTTAGAGCATTGATTTTTTTTCTTTTTTAAATGTACTTATAATTACTAAGATCCAAAACAGCCTCGGATTATAGAGCACAAGGTGTATACTATTAGTTCTTAAGGCAACTCTGGACATATTCTGCCTTCAGAGGGGGCCAGTTCGTACATTAGTTAATATATTAGGAGCTTCTAGTTCAAGCCAAAGGTTTCCATTGGTATGACTTCAGGACAACTGCTGCTTCTATTCGTTCCCAAGGGAAAGGCAACTTTCAGGGAGATAGCCTCATGTCTCCATAAAGGTTTGGGGAGACAGTTCAGGGAGTTCTGCAGCCTCTTTTTTTTTTTGTTCTGAGCATGATCTGTGATCTTCTGGCACCTTCTCTCTTTCCCTAGGAAGTTTCGTTCTTAAAACCTCCCACCAGCTCATGCTGTGGGGATGGAGGGCATTTTCTAGGGAGACTGATCATTCCTTGTGTTTGTGAAGGGTGATCCAGACTTTCGTATTACAGAGAACACTAAAAATTATTATTATTTTTTCTGGAGGCTGCTCCTGCTTTTATAAATGAAGAACTGAGGCCTAGGGAAGTTAAATAGTTATCTAAAATGTCACAGCCAGCAAGAGGCAGGGTCAATGATGATAAATCAGGGTCTCTGTCAGGACACTAGACTAATCTATTTATGGGTAGGGGATTCAGGCTCCATGAAGTCCATGGAGGGAAGCTCTTATTAAGTTCATTTGGTGTGTTACTTCTCTGCTGTCTTCATATATAGGATTGGAGTAGGGAGACAAGAACACACTCTAATGAGAGTTTTGGGAGAACAGTCATAACTCCTATGTCCTTTCATGAGGTTGAAGTCTAGAAGGCTGTGGAAAGGTGCCCCTTCCCCATCTTTCTCCTAATTCAGAAACTAGATCAAGAAACCAGAGCTAATGGAATCAACATAAAATAGATACTCCCTTTCACTTGTCTAAATTAGTCCAGCTAAAGAAATATTTGAGAAAGATAATACCAGGGAGACTAAGATATGTATGTAATTAAAATTAAAAAATACATAGGGACTTCCCTGGTGGTCCAGTGGCTAAGAGTCTGCCCTCCCAATACAGGGGTCCCAGGTTTGATCCCTTGTCAGGGAACTGGATCCCACCTGCTGCAACTAAGACCCAGTGCAGCCAAATAAATACATAAATAGAAACAAATATTTAAAAATACATAAAGAATATAAAGATTGTGCCTGAATGACCTGATTTTTTCTGAGGTTACGCTTAGCTGAAAGGCAACTATATATCCAGATCTGGGAAAAGAAGGCTGCAAGACCCGTGACCCATATATACAGACCATAGGACTGGCACTGGTTACACAGATATATCCTAGGGAAGGGTGGAGAGAATTTTACAGCCTCCCATTAATTCATTCTGAAAGGATTTACAGGACATGTACCATGTGTCAGAGTTAGTATACCCACCACTGAAGCCTGTATGGCCCCGTCTCTGTGAGTTCTTGGTCCAGCAGAGAGATGAGACTATAGGCTGGAGGGGAGGGGGGCGCAGACACGGACAGTTCAGCCTGGGTTGAGAGTGATTAGGGCACCACCTGAGCAAGGCCACTGTGCTCTCATTCTACCTGCGGCCACCAAGGCTTAGTGCTGACAATAAATGGAATATTGCCTGCGATCTAGCAGCCATCAGATCGCAACCACTCCCTAAGGTGAGCCCTGAGAAAACTCTGGATGTGAAAATAGAGGATATTGGCTCCAGATAGCTGGCTGAGGTGCATATCAAAGGAATGATTTCAGTGAGCCCAGACTCTTGCATCTTCCCATACATAGAATGACGCTAAAGTCCTTAGCTTGAGACATCTGGTTTTCTTTGATTAACAATATTTTTTTGACATTCAGACTATTTGCCCTTTGTTTCAAAATTATATATCCTGGCTTACCGTCCCCCGCCCCCCTCCCCCCCACCTCCTCAGAGCAGTTCTCTTAGGGTTACTTGAGATGCTACCTCTTGGGCTCGAAGCCCTAAAAATTCCCACCAAATATAACATAATTCAACTTTTAGGTTGTGAATTTATTTTTAAGTCAAAACTGACATGGTCTCAGAGGGATCACCCCATTTTAGGTAATTGATTCCTTTGTGGATTTGTTCTTCCCTGTAAATGGATTTCAGATTCCTAAAGAAGTTCAGTTGGGTGACAGAAGTCAGTAGACTTTACAGCGACACCCACTGCCACACTCATAATTCCAGACATTGCTTCAGGGATTACATTTTCATAGTCAAATGTCAGTAGATCTGGTCTGATATCTGAAGATGAATTTGAAATCAATAGCAGTCTATTATCCACTATTAGAAGTGTGGTTTTAGGCATTGTTGACTAAAAGGAGTTGCTTAAAGCAATCTCCATCCAAAATCTCTTTAATAAAAACATCTGACATATATTGATCACTTACTTTGTGATACACTGCGTGTGTGTGTGTGTGTGTGTGTGTTAGCACATTGAATCCTCCCCACAACCCATGAATGGGTCCTATTATTATCTTCAATTTATGGGTGAATAACTGAAGCTGCGAGTAAATGATTAGCCCAAGATCACACAAGGGGGCAGTGGCTTAGTAGGGATTTGTAACTCCTATACCCATGCTTTGAATCCAAGCAGCTTAATCACTGCATTAAACTGAATCTTTACCTGAAATAATGCAATACCCAAGGCAATTTTCTGTTTCAGGCCTTTTGAAGATGTGGGAGGGGCTCCTTAATCTTAGAGAAGTGGATAGTTTGAGGAAATTATGTTTAGGGTAATATTGATAATTCTCACATATCCTTTTATTTAAAAGATGACTTTATTTACAAAGACTCTTAATGAGGGGAAGGGATTCATCCCTAATACCCAAGGAGAGAGGACCACAGGCTAACGCCTGTGCCTCTGCATGGTGGCAGCAGCAATGGCGTGGAGAACGGTTTCCCCATCTGTGCAGGGGGAGGGGTCATTGTATTTTCCTGTTAGGATTCTGGTGAGGCTCAAATGAGATGATGTCTGTCAAGTTTCTGGCACTGTGCTCAACAATTAACACTGCTACTCAAGGTTTTAGAGGGAGAGAGAAGTAGTTTGACTAAATAATCCAAAGGATTTTTAAAAATTAATTAATTTATTTTTTGGTTGCACTGTGCAGCATGCTGGATCTTAGAGCCCTATTCAGGGATCAAACTGTGCCCCCTGCATGGGGAGCACAGGGTCTTAACCCCTGGATCACCAGGGACATCCTTGCAAGTATTTTTTTTAATTAAGATAAGTGGGCATGGTAGGACTAGAATGAAAACATTGCATATATTTTAAAAGAGATAGATCAAACATCAAAGATGTGTGATGCCAGTTATGAGGACGATTCAGGATCTGCCTCAGACATCTATCTGTTGGGACTGTTTCAAAGATAGTGGCTGTGTTGCTAGGCCCTCAAAAGTTTTTTCCTCTTTGTTGCCTCCAGCACCCAGAAAAGGGGCCCCCCTATGACTTCCCTTGAGATATAAATGATGCCTCTGAGATCCAGGGAAGAGGGTCTAAGTGGCCCATTACAAGTTTGTTGTTTCCCCCCAAAACTCCCTTGTGTTTACTGAACCCAGGAAGGCTGTGGGGAAGGTTGGTCTTCTAGGTACCATCTAGAAGGGGAATGCAGTTGGGCCAAGGGATGCTTTCTATGAAGCATGGCAAGCCCGAGGAATCTTGATAACTTCCCTTCTGTGTTGCCTAACCCCTTTCTGCATCCCTTAAAGATTAGCAGTAAAACCCATCCACCACCCTTGTGAAGGAAGCTGACCTAATACCATTATTTCCTGTTTTCATCTCTGAGGCCAGGAAAGGTTGTACTATTCCTCACAATCACACAAAAAGTTCGGAGGTGACCTAGAGGTTCAAGCACATGTCTTCCTGATCTTGGGTGGCCTTGGCCTGCAGTGGCTTGAAGCAGGATTTCCTAACCACCAGACCAGTGGCCAATGACAAGGCCCTGGCCTTTATGGCTTTTCAGAAAAATGAATTTCCACAAAGAAATGGAACATAGTGAAACAAGTAAAGTGTTTATTACAGGGAAAAGAATGGACACATGGGCAGGCTCAGAAAAAGAGTCATGATCTTGTGGTAGTTTGAATCATTTATATGGGGCATTCTTTGGGGTTTCCTTGGCCAATCATCTTGCTTTGTCTGGTTCTGAGTCTGTATTTGTTTATCTGAAGGTCCTTCCGTGTGTGTGCACGTATCTCTTAGCCAAGATGGATTCTAGCGAAGAGGCCTATCGGTAGGTTGACATCACTCCCCTTTTCACCTCCAAAGAGCCTACCTGCGCATGCAGAGTTGGGGAGGCCTCCTTGACTTTGAGAATGAGATATATGTGGTCTCTTGTTGGGGCAGGGCTCAGCTCCTCTTCCTCTATCTTGCAGTATCTGTCCACAGGGGACAAACACCTGCAGCTCAGCCCAGGACCCATCTATCTCCTGCGTCATCCCAGTGTTTATTCTTGTATACTTGCCACCCATGGACCACTTGCATCTCAACAAGGGCCCTTCTGGAGGTCGTGGTTGGGAGACCCGGATGCAGAGCTAAGGGACGGGTGCTCCAATCCCAGCTTCACTGGTGAAGCTAGAGTGGCCGTGGAACATTTCATGTCCCTGTTAAAACTTTAGTCCCACCCTTGTAAATTAAATGAGATGATCTCTGCAAAGGCTGAGCACAGGGCCTGGCGATGGGAAAACCCTCAACAGATGTTGGCTCGTCACATTCCTTCTTCTAAGTAATTCAAAGGAGTATATTTAGAAATTTAAGGGGAGAAACCTGCCAGTTTTTGCATTCACATCCAGACAACGATGACCTTCTTACCTCATTCAGAAATTGCATAGAGGGACTTCCCTGGTGATGTTATAGTTAGAAATCTACCTGCTGATGTAGGGGACATGAGTTCATTTCCTGGTCTGGGAAGATTCCACATGCCATGGAGCAACTGAGACCATGCCATGACTACTAAGCCCATGCACCTAGAACCTGTACTCCACAACAAAAGAAGCCACCACAATGAGAAGCCCCTGCACTGCAACTAGAGAGTAGTCCACACTCACCGCAACTAGAAAAAGCCTGTGCAAAGCAGCAAAGACCCAGATAATAAATCAATTAGGTTCAATTTTTTAAAAGTTGCATGGAACTGTCCTTATTCAGCGCCATCCCCATGTAAAAGCTGACATGTTTCTGTAGCATAAGAGGTCCTGGTAAACTTTTAGCATTGACACTTGGGTTGGGGAGGCTGGGATTCTTGATACATCTTTAAAACCAGCAGGGGTGGCATTTTCATCAAGAAAAGGGAAACTGGCTATATAGCAGCTTCGAGCCCTCTTAAGTGAGATTCCCATGTTGAAGAATTACTGGAGTCAATTGTGGTGTGGGGTTCCACACATGGGCCGTCTCACTGAAGAATTAGTTTGTAGGGAGGTAGTTCATTTACCCGGTGGATCCAAAGGAGCAGAAAATTCTCCTTGCCTACCATTCCTGGGAAGGATGTCTGCCCCAGGGATCCAGGAGGAGACTGTTAAAGAAAAAAGAAAAAATACTCAGTGAATGGGGTTTTATAGTTGGGGAGAGAGATTGGGCTCAACTCAAAATACAGCATGGGCAAATGGGAATTCACAGCCAGAGAGCAGAATGGAGGTCAGCGGATGAAAATTTACTAATGGGAAACATCAAGGGTGATGGGGATTCTGGCTAAATGACTTCATAGGACTCTTGCTGAAGATAGACCAGGGTGACCAGGCATCACCTGGGGATGGTAGAAGATGAGGGGCCCCATAAGGTGTTGAGGGTGGGGAGGGTTCTGGTTAAACTTGACTTAGCAGGGTTCCTGCCAAAACTGGATGTTACAAGGAAGTGCACAGCTCAGGATCATGACTAGGGTTCAGACAAGCACAGAATCTTTGTCCAGGTTGTAGCTTTCACATTCCCCAGTGCCTGCCAGCTACTGGACTTCCGGGATGTCTCTAACTTTTGTTGGTAAAGGAAGTCGTTGTCCTGGAGAGAAAATCGGTCAGGTTTACAAACACCCAGATATGTGTAGGGGAGGAGAAGCCTCCTGTACAGTAAGGAGTCCTTGTCTCACTGGGAGAGTTTACACCCCAGGAGTAAATGAAACCCAGTGAAGAGAAAAATCCGTGATTGGCTAAAGGGGAAGCTTGCATCTGACCCAAGTAGCCTGGAACATCACTTGGATTTCCTCGAGGAGGCTGAAAACAGTTGCTGTCCATTATTTCTTTTGTAATGAAACCCTCTAGAGAAAGAGAGGGTTGGATTTTCATTAGCCCTCAAACCCCTTACCAGGATGAGATTCTGTGCCTGGAGATGCCAGGTGCCCAGGCTCAGATGTGCTGAGTATACAGGCTCAGGGAGGCTGCCTTGCATCCCCAGCCTGCCTGGGCTTTCCTCTTACTGGCAGGACAAATGGATAGAACACCACCTGGTTTCTCCTATTAATAATTTCATTTATTACCCAAGAGATGAGTGATGATCTCTAGTTATAAGAGGCTGATTTGGGAGAAAACCTGGGATGGAGGATCCCAGTTTAACTCTTTTCTGACCAGCACACACTTAACAGGATGCCAAGATCCTACCCTGTCTTCCTCCCTCCCCATTTCCGGCCCAGGCTAGTTGGAGGAAGAAGTCTACAAAGCCGGATTATTTTTAGCCTTTGAGGCGAGGCTGATCCACCCCTCCCCTCCCCCTTTCCTTTGAAATGTAGTCCTTTTCTTGTTTCCAGCCCAGCTAGGGAGAGTTCTCTCCCAAACCTGTCCTTGAGCAAAGAGAGCTCAAAGCTGTGCCATCAGCAGGAAGTCCAGGACCCCGGGGATTCCGAGGTACAGCTGACCCGCCAGTAGGAAGCGTTTAAAGGAACTGAAGTAACCGTGCTTCTGGCAGTTAGGATTTAAGTCATAAGTCAGTTTGAACATCAAAGCTGTTTAGGCAGCATCCCATAGAATATTTGGAGGGGAGAGAGAGAGACAGAAAGAGAGAGAGAGAAGGAGAAAGAGAGAGAGAGACAAAAGAATCGGCATGGAAACATTGATTACTCAGGTAAACACAGAAATATCATTTCTATGATAAAAAAAGAATGCCCCACACCGCAGTTTCAGTTACTTAAAAAAGAAGGAAGTATGTCTTTAAAAAATTATTAAGAAATATTTCAAACATATGAAAAGTACAGAGTATATTGTAACTCATGAATATGAACTCCTAACATCCTGACATCATTTAGGACCATTGACATTTAAAAAAAATTTTAGGGAATAAAAAATTTATAAATAGCAATTGCCCTCTTATGCTCACCCCTCACTTCCTCACCCCATCTGAGGGGCTGTGTATCTCTCTAGTCCACAAGAGTTTCAAAGTAGTTCCAAAGCAGTAAAAGAAAAGGAAACTTGTAAATTAGTCATTGCTGTTAGAAAACATGGGCTTCCCCAGTGGCTTGGATGGTAAAGAATCTGCCTGCAATGCAGGAGACTCTGGATTCGATCCCTAGGTTGGGAAGATCCCTTGGGGAAGGAAATGGTAACCTTAAAACATTCCTCTTCTGTACGGCAGCAATACCACCCTCGTCTAGGTTCTGGGATGGGTCTGGAATGGGCCTCAACAATGACAGGAGAGAAACCCAGGACCCCAAGGAGTGAGGTGTCTGTAGCTGCCCTTGTGTACATGCAGGGGCAGAAGTTGGGAAGGAAGGATGTGACTCTCTCTTGCACCCCAGCCCCAACCCCTCCAAACAGGGGACCCTAGCATAGATGGGCTGCTGCCTGCATGCTGGTTGCGTGACTGCCTCTGTGAATGAACGAATGCACGCCCAGACCCTGCCCACAGTGCAGTCCAGGCCCTGAACTCCATTCTAATCGATCTTCATCAGTAAAAACTTCTTTAGAGGGGATTCATCTTGTTAAGGGCTTCCCTTGTGGCTCAGATGGTAAAGAATCTGCCTGCAGCGCGGGAGGCCTGGGTTGGATCCCTGAGTTGGGAAGATCCCATGGAGGAGGGCATGGCAACCCACTCCAGTATTCTTGCCTGGAGAATCCCCATGGACAGAGGAGCCTGGTGGGCTACAGTCCATGGAGTCGCAAAGAGTAACTAAGCAACTAAGTAACTGAGCAACTAAGCATAGCACATCTTGTTACTTAATGTAGTGAATGGAGTGATCTATAGAACTTCCTCACTAAGGAAAATCTTTTTAAAATTTTTTAGCCATGCTGTGTGCCATGTGGGATTTTAGTTCCCTAACTAGGGGTCGAACCTGTGTCCCCTGCAGTGGAAGTGTAGAGTCTTCAGCACCGGACTGCTAGGAAAATCTACTAAGTTTCTTTAAAAGAGTTTAATTGGGCAGTAGGGTTTTCATTAATACACAATAGAAAGTTTTAGCTAGGAGAATCTCTTTCTCTTTCTCTCTCTTTCTCACACACACACAGCAAAGAAAGAAAAGTATTAGAACCTGAAGTCAAACAATGCTTGTGTGCTTCAGTCATGTCTGATTCTTTGTGACCCTATGGGCTATAGCCTGCCAGGTTCCTCTGCCCATGGAATTCTCTAGGCAAGAATACTAGAGTGGGTTGCCATTCCCAAACCCAGGCGCAAGAGCCCACGCATCTTCCGCCTGCCATGGCTTTTATGAGCTCACTGGCTCTGCTGAGGGGCGCCGCTAGGGCTGCAGGAAAGAGGTTTTAAAACTCCCAGAGATGCCAGCTTTTTGGTTGGGATTCAAAGCCAGGTTTCAGTAACACCAAATTCCAACCCTCGCTTCCCAGTGTTCTAAGGGATGGCATCAATTTTTCCCCAGGAGTCCAGGCTGGACAGAGGGTAAGTGGTGGGAGGCCTGGGGTGGTAAAGAGCTATCTGGACCCAGTAGAAAGGGACTATGCAGTGACTTTTGGCTGAATGGTCATCATGAGATCAGATGCTGAGTGGGTGTCAGGCTGTGTGTTTACTCACTGAATCCTTGTAACAAACCCATGAAGTAGGAACTATTGAACCCTCATGTACAGATGAGGAAACTGAGACCCAGAAAGCTTAAGTAACTTGTCCAAAGTCACACAAAAGAAAGTGGTGGGCCTGAGGTTCTTTCCCAGGCTGAGGACTGCACACTTTACGTCTTTTTTTTTCTTTAAAGTTGGGGTCATAAAAGAGTCAGACGTGACTTAGTGACTAAACAGCAATAATTTACATACAGTAAAATTTACCCTTTTTAGTGGTGTACAATTCTGTGAGCAATTTACAGCTGTATGCAACAAATGCATACAGTTGTAAACCTACCACCACAACCAACATTTAAAGTGGCTAAATCACCCTCAAACATTCCCTGGCCCCCCTTGTAGTCAGTCCCCTCCTTCCATTCACCAGTGGCTCTGGGCATCCAATAATCTGTTTTCTGCCCATTTTGCCTTTTCCAGAATAAATGGAACCATATAGCCCTTTGAAATTGGCTTGTTTGACTTAGCAAAGTGCATGTGAGATTCCTTCTTCTATTGCTGCATACACCTGCTGTTGGTTCCTTTTTTCTTTTTGAATAAGTACTATTATCAGTACATTGTATGGATGTACCACGTTGGTTTCCATTCACTAGTTGAAGAATATTTGGGGTACCCAGTTTGGGTACAGGTGCATAAACATATGTGTACAGGTTTTCTTGCGAGTGGAAATTTTCATTTCTCTTGAGTAAACACTTAGGAGTGGGATTTGCACAGCTCATGATTCTAGCCAGACTCCAAGATGCTCTAGGACTTGATATCCAGGCTCCTGGAGATGTGATAGCCCCTGCTGCAGGGGAGAAGGCAGGGAGCAAAAATTTTCTTTTGATCATACCTTCCAAAAACCTCCAAAATATTTTTTTTTGTTTTAGTCTTTATATGGAAAAATGATAATGTTATAATCACAACAAAGTCTTAAGATTAAAATGTGACTTTTAGATCTGTGATGAGTATGGAAAACTAAATGCTACTCTTTTTTTCTTCACTATTTGTAATCTTATTTCTCATATCCCAGACAAAACTCAACCTCCCTCCCTGCCCATGACATACATATTTCCAGATGTTTCCTATGTCGTTTCGAAAGGCATTATGGTCAGATTCAGGTATCAGACGGAAGATATAGATGAAGTTTTCCTCCCCTCCTTGCTTGAGAATTCTGCTCTTTCCTTTCAGGTTTATTTTAACTCTATTCCCATTCTCCCCCACTTCTCTACCCCTCTCCCTAATTCTCACGCATCATCTGCCTCAGAAGAGAAGCTAGATTCTCAATCGAAGCCTCTTTGCTATATTTGGTTAAAGATCTCTGTATCAAGTTGAGGACATTTAGATGTTAGGCAAACCACGTCACCCCACGTTGTGTCCTGATGTGTGTATGTAAGAGGTGTGTGAAGCATCCCACTTCTAATGAAACCGCTCTTCCCATTTTTACATGGTGAGTCAGTGGCCCTCCCACAAGATGGGTTCTAGTGAACTGGCAAAATGAAACTTGGTGAGAAGAATTCACTTGCCATGCCTTCTCGGTGTGGGTAGATGGATCATTTTCTCCTCCTTCTTCGGGCTGGGTGTGCCAAGAACCTGTCTCAGAGTTAATGCCTGCTTGGTTATGATAGAAAGGTTCACATTTGAGAAAAACGTGAGCAAGGATGGAGGAAACCCACTCCGCTGTGCCCTAGGGAGCCATTTTCAGAAGTCCAGTGATATCTTGGAAGGTTCCTGAGCGCCTTAGCCTAGGTTCTTCCAAAAGCAGAAGTGAAGTGAAAGTCGCTCAGTCATGTCCAACTCTTTGTGACCCCATGGACTATGCAGTATATGGAATTCTCCAGTCCAGAATACTGGAGTGGGTAGCCTTTCCCTTCTCCAGGGGATCTTCCCAACCCAGGGATTGAACCCAGGTCTCCCAGATTGCAGGTAGATTCTTTACCAGCTGAGCCACCAGGGAAGCTCATGAATACTGGGGTGGGTAGCCTAACCCTTCTCCAGTGGATCTTCCAGACCCAGGAATTGAACTGGGGTCTCCTGCATTGCAGGCAGATTCTTTACCAACTGAGCTACCAGGGAAGCCCTTCCAAAAGCAGAGCTTGATGGGAATGCTTATATGTGAGTTCTTTGTTTGAGAGTGAAACAGAAGGTGGGAGAGGCAGCTAAGGAATGAGTTACTGAATTGGCTGTCTCCTGAGAGGCTTTGTGAAATACAAGACAGGAACATCGGGTGTGGGGGAAGAGAGGATGAAGAAACAGGTATCTTCTGCTCCCACGTGCTAGAGGGCAACCCACGGACCTTCATACCACCACCCTCCCCTGGTCTGTGGCAGCATGTGGGGAAAGCCATCCCTGCGTAGGTCTGTAGGCTGCACAATGTCACTTCAGCCACTGCCGGAGTTGGTTGAGCTTCAAGCTCTTGCTGAGTAAACAGCAAAGCTTTTTGGAACTTCCTGCGACCTGGATCCAGCCTTTGTCTTCCTAGCACCCTGGCTGTAAACCTCTAGTTGCCCCCATGAGCTGGCAGGAAGGGTGGCCATGGAATTTCTATCTGGAAGAGGCCTGGGGGCAGCCATCTGGTAGGTCTTGAAACCGTGTTTCCAGAGCACATGTTGCTTTTACTTAGACTGTATGTTTATTGGGGGTGGTTGTAGGATAGCTGGGAAGGGGGGGTCTGAGCTCTGGACACCGCTGCCAGGGTGAGGTCTTTTTGAGTGAGTTCTGCCTGTGTTCTTAGAGCCCGCAAGGCTTTTCGTGCCCAACCTCTTCACAGAACCGTGCAGAGTACTCGCTTGGCTGAGCTTTTCCCTTTCTTGTCCAGTGTGCCCACTCCCTCACTGGGGAGAAGGTGAGGGCGAGCAAAGGAGAAACCCTCCCCCAGTACAGTTGTGAGCTGCAAATGAGGTGCTGGCTGCCAAGCCTTCAGGGAAATATCTTCAACCTCCAAAGTTTGTGACTCCCAGGTTCCAGGCGGTGTGGTCCAAGCACAACAGAGAGCTGGCGGTGAGGCAGTGTCCTCTGGTGCCAAGCATTTGCCTCAGGGAGCTGTGGCGGGCACATGCATCATCATTCTCAGTCACCCTTCAGACCTGAAGGAAAGGCGACCTCTGTGTTTGTGATCTGTGATCCTCTATGCGTGTCTCGACTGGAAAAGCAGTTGTGAACTACCATGTGTCTAACGTCCTCAGGGATTGTCTCTGTAACCTTGGTTTTGCTTCTGGCAAACATCTTGTTTTCATCCCTAATTTGTTTTAGCTTTCTTTCTTTCTTTTCTTTTTTTGAGAACCCTAGGTTTTTTGATTTGCTTTAATTATTTTATTTTATTTTTTTGACTGCACTGAGCAGCATGCAGGATCTTACCAGGGCTGAACTCACACCCCCTGCAGTGGAAGCTGACCTTTTAACCACTCGACTGCCAGGGACGTCCCCCCAGTTAGCTTTGACTTGAGGAAGGGTCTGGGCAGAATACTGAAGATAATCGCCTTGATTTCTTTGCTCAGTGGTTTTGCTCACCTGTCTGTCCCCTTCATTCTCCCTCCCTGTCCCAGCTCCTGCCATCAATTTGTCTACATTCTTCAAGCTCCAAATCCTCCAGTTGTCTGTGGTCTGTCTGCTCCGGCTCCCAGAGGTCACTTTCTCTTCCGAAAGTGTGGCCCTTTTCTGATCATCTCTCTTGGTAATGCATAACTTCTGCCTGATGATACCTCTGGTCTTACACTTTATCTTTTCAGGTATTTTTGCCTTATCTTTATCCATACATCCCCAAATTCTCCCTTCTCTCTGGTGGATGGTATACTCCTTGAATTTGTATCCTCCACAGGGCCTGGTCTAGTGTCTTAGACACCATAGGATCAATAAATGCTTCTTGAATCAACAGCAACCAAAAATAGATAAAAGGACTTGAGGAAATTGTGGATGCTCTAATGGTTTTATCCTCGCTGGATCTTAAACATGTTAGGGAAATTGACTGCTCTTCAGCCCTATCTCCAGGATCCGAATAGTGACCATTTTGTACCAGTGTTTTCCAAGGTTGCTTGCTAGCATCTTCCTTCCTTCCCTAAATATGAACTAAATACCATTCCTGACAGCAGTCATCAACATCTGAAGCCTAGTGCAGGCTTCAGAAAGAGACCTCCTTGTTCAGATGCTGGCTCTGCTTCTCTGCTGTGTGACCTTGGACAGAGGGACTTAAACTTTCTGAGCTTCTCTTCCCTCATTTATAAAGTGGAAATAATAAGGGTTGTTTGGCAGGTGCGATGAGGTAATGCATATATAGCATTTGGCAAGGACCACGTGGCAGGTACTCAGAGGACTATGATTGGGGCCTGTCCTTAGGGAAATCACTGTTCAACAGGGAAATGCACACTAACACCATGGGGTGTCTTAAGCTGGGCACCCTGAAGCTGGGCTGGGATCCCGGGTTTGAGTGCAAGTAGAAAATCCTTGCCTGGAAAATCCCATAGATGGAGGAGCCTGGTAGGCTACAGTCCATGGGGTCTCAAACAGTAGGACACGGCTGACCAACTTCACTTTCACTTTTCACTTTTATGCATTGGAGAAGGAAATGGCAACCCACTCCAATATTCTTGCCTGGAGAATCCCAGGGATGGGGCAGCCTGGTGGGAGGCCGTCTGTGGGGTCACACAGAGTTGGACACGACTGAAGTGACTAGCAGCAGCAGCAGCAGCAGTTTATTTGGGAGGTGATTCCAGAAAGCACCGGAAGGAAGTAGGGAAGTGAGAGAATACAGGATACTTTATTTATTTTTAATATTAATTAATTTATTTCACTGCACCGTGTCTTACCTGCAGCATGAAGGCTCTTTAGTTACGGCATGCGAGATCCAGTTTCCTAATCAAGGTTTGAACCCAGGCCCCCTGTATGGAGAGCACAGAGCCTTAGCCACAGGACCACCAGGGAAGTCCGCAGTACAGGATACTTTAATAAACAGGTTACCACTGAGGGCATCAGGAGCTCAGTCCTGCTGGGCAAGGGCCGAAAGCACAGCTCAGAGTTGTCCCTGCCTCTCTTTAAGGGCAAAAAGCTGGGGTGTTCTTCACCATCTCCTGTTATTCATTGCTTAGGGGTTGCTCCCAATGGCTTCCCTCCCTGGTGCTTTCAGACTGCTCTCCACCAGCAGTCAAAGAGAGCTTTCAGGCCAGGAGGCCTGCAGAAGAGAGCCTGGGCTCAGGGGTCTTCGCTCCTGTGGGACCATGTGCCGGGGGGCTATGATGAAAGCAGTTGTGATGAATTTACTCCTGTTAGTCACAAGAGCTGGTGGAGAAAGCTAATAAACCTCGTTGGAGTGGTCCAAGGGGAAGGTTTAGGTCTGATGCCCACGCCTCTGATGAGAACCTTGCTGCCTCTGCAAAGAATTGGTTGTGCTGGGGTGAAGCTCAAATCTCAGCCTCCGCCGGCTCTTCCGGCACTGAAGGTCAGCTCTGGGAACGCAGAGACTCCCATAGGAACTCTAGAGAAGCACTGAGTACTCCTGGTCTCCGCAAGAGCTGGGGGCCCTGCAGTGTCACAAACTGGGAAGGAAAAGAGTGAGCTGATTGGTTCCAAGAGGAGACTGCTGCTTCCGGCCCCTCCCTCAGCTTTTACAATCTGAGATAACAGAGGACAAGGGAAAAGATCTGTAAAAACACAGCACTTTGGAGGGAAAGGTATTGCAATTTTGCCTTTATACGTTCCTCATTTAGGTCTGTCTTTCCCCCTGATATTCTCCAGAACCTATCGTTCAAAGGAAAGGGGCTGGAGAGAATTCAAGAAATGTTCCTTAATCCACTGGAGGGCTTCAGTGGGCCCATTGGAAACTCACAGCAAATCTAATTTATAGGCATAGCCAGACTAGGAGGTGTGAGACAGAGTGACTTAAAGGTGCCTCGCGGGCACCCTCGGGTTCACAGATCCTTGCACTCTGTGCTCACTCCCACGTCTGATCCTTCCTGGTCCATTTAAAGCTGTAGTGGCAGTTGTGTGCCTGGGGGGATGACTCTTTCTGTTTCATCATTGCTTCTATCAGAATGTGTCCTGAGGTGAATGTGTTCCCCCGAAGTCCATATCTACCCAGAACTTCAGCATGTGATCCTCTTAAAAACATTTTTCAAAACTTTATTTATTATTTTATTCTTGGCTGCACTGGGTCTTCATTGCTGCACCCTGGCTTTCTCTATTTGCAGTGCACGGGCAAGATGAGACCATACTAAATAAGAGTGGGCTTAATCCTAGCCAGTAAGGAGAGGGAGATTTGAACAAAGAGACACAGATCCACAGGGAAGAGGCTGTGAGAAAGCAGAGACAGAGACTGCAGGGGTGAAGTTTCCAGCCAACGAATGCCAAGGGCTGCTGGCAACCATTAGACACAGGGAAGAGGGAGCTTTCAGAGGGAGTAGACACCTTGCTTTTTGACTTGTAGCCTCCAGAACTGTAAGACAATAAATGTCTGTTGTTCTGAGACACCCAGGGGTGCCACTTGGTTATGGCAGCCTTAAGAAACTACCACAGAGGCCTGGCGCTCTGCAGTCTGCGGGGTCGCAGAGTCGGACACGACTGAGCAACTGAACTGAACTGAGGAAACTATACTACAGAGTATAAGCCGCTTGGGGGCAGTGGTAATGTCTTCCCCACCTGTGCCCCTGACAGTGTTTAGTTCAAAGCATATTGATTGACCCAAGATGTTACAGGAACTTCTTGAAAAGTATACATTACTGGAAGGTATGGCTTTTTAGAGCCTGACTACTGTTGCAGCTGCAGAAATGAGGGTGTCAGACGCTGAGATGGGGCAGTGAGGCAGTGGGCAGGTGCCTCCTGGAAGGACTGGACAGTACTAGGGAGGGCAGTTAGGGGGAACCAAGGCTTCCTTCATCTGCTTCCCAGTTTTGGTGAGAGCTGGCCTGATTTCAGGGCCCTCGTGTCTAATTATGTGGGTTCAAAAAGGCTCAGACACCCCTCTGGGAGGAGGCCAAATCCTCAGGAATCCAAGATCTTGACTGTGGCTTCCTCCACCTGAGCTCCAAAGGACCAGGTATCATGGGGGTGGGGTGGAGAGAGGGGAAGATGGTTTGGGCTTGAAGTCAATTCAGCAGCCTGTCATTCTCTTTCACCCTCTGTGAGAGATCAGACAGTCACTGCACGGCTCTAAGTTCCTGGCAGCACTGTTTAGGAGAGCAAGATTTTGGAAATGACCCAAATGTCTGACAATTGATGATGGGTTCCATAAAGTATGGTTTAGCCAGACACTGGAATTCTATTCTGCCATTAACAATGTCATGGATGATTGTCTATTGACATGATAAAAGGGTGTAATATATGGAAAACACATACACACATGTAATATGTTACATATCTGAGACATGTATGACACATGCATGCAGCTATAGGAAAAGATCCATGAGAAAATAAGACCATGGTTATAATAGGGCTTTTGTCTGACTGGTGAGATTATGGATGACTTCTCTGCAATGGGCAATATTGTTTGTCATATGAAACTAAAGTTGTTGAGGCTTTTCTGGTGGCTCAGCACTAGAGAATCTGCCTGCCAGTGCAGGAGACACGGGTTTGATCCCTGATTCAGGAAGATCCCACGTGCCTTGGAGCAACTAAGCCCGTGAACCACAACTACTGAGCCTGTGCTCTAGAGCCTGGGAGCCAGCCGCAGCTACTGAAGCCTGCGTACCCTAGAGCGCATGCTTCACAACAAGAGGAGCTGCAGCAGTGAGAAGCCTACGCACTGCAACGAGAGAGTAGCCCCCACTGGCCGCAATTAGATGAAAGCCCTCATGGCAATGAAGGCCTAGCACAGCCAAAACCAAATAAATAAAATTATTTTTTAAAAAACCCCTAAAATTCTTAGTTTTAAAAAAATGCTCCTGCAGTATTCTGCAGGATGAGTCATGAGCATCTTCCCTCCTCCCCTATCAGAATTTACTTTTCTGCTTTTCTTTGCCCAGGTTTGGGCTCTCTTTCTCTCTCAGTGAGTCAACTGACAGCCGTGACAGAAGCACAGAGGTGAGCTCATTGCTGCGGGAGGCGGGAGGTCTGGCCCGCAGGTCCTGGCAGCCCCTTGGGAGTCACTTCCTAGGTGCTGCAGGACCTGAGGTTACCTGCGTTGGTCCTGCCACATCATGCAGGACGGTGGCGGCTTCCCTGACCTCGACTTTCCTATATCATCCAACTTCATGTCTGCCTTTCATTTTCTCTATTAAATATAGTCTTCCTTGAAATCCCAAATCCCACAGCTTGTCTCTAAATATTGATTTTATTTTATTAATTAAAAATTTTTTTATTTGGCTGAGTTGGGTCTTAGTTCTGGCACTCTGGATCTTTAGTTGTAAAATGTGAGCTTTTAGTTGTGGTATATGGGATTTAGTTCCCTGACCAGGGATCAAACCCAGGCCTCTGCATTGGGAGGGTGAAGTCTTAGCCACTGGACCACCAATGTTGTTAGTTGCTCAGTTGTGTCTGACTCTGTGCCCCTGTGGGCTGTAGCCTGTCAGGCTACTCTGTCCATGGAATTCTCCAGGAAAGAATACTGGAGTGGGTGGCCGTTCCCTTCTCCAGGGAATCTTCCTGACCCAGGGATAGCAAGGAAGTCCCTAAATATTGATTTAAAAAATTTACAATATTCTACTCGAGTTCAACTCAGCCAGTATTTATTTTACTGCTTACTTTGTGCCAGGCATGGAGTTAAACTGCTGGGGAGCAAGGATCACTGAGATAAGGGTCTACCCTCAAGGAGGGACTGTGGCCAACGCAACATTGAGGTGCCAGGCATGTTGCTGAGGACTTCATAAGCAGTCTCACTTTTAAGTTAATCTATACAAACAACCTTCAGGGGAGCACTAATATTTTTATGGTACAGAGGAAAATTAAGGTATGTATTTAATAGCAAGATGGGAACTTAAATCCAGTTCTGTTTGACTCTATTACAACTACTACCCTATTCTAACTACCTTGTGGTCTCCAGAGTTTTCCACTGTACAGGGCTCAGTTGGCAGTAAGTCATAGTTTACTCAACTAGGGTCAGCCCTTCATACCTGTGGGTTCTGCATACATGGATTCAACCAACTCTATGGGTCAAAAAAAATATATATATATTTTAATTGCAGAATGTTCCGAAGAGTAAAACTTGAATTTGCCACACATCAGTAACGGTTTACATAGATTTACACTATGCTTGGCCGCTTAGTTGTGTCTGACTCTGTGACTCCATGGACTGTAGCATGCCAGGCTCCTCTGTCCATGGACTTTTCCAGGCAAGAATATTGGAGTGGGTTGCTATTTCCTTCTCCAGGGTATCTTCCCCACCCAGGGATCGAGCAGGAGTCTCTTGAGTCTCCTGCATTGGCAGGCAGATTTTTACCACCTGGGAAGCTCACATTGTATTTACAACTATTTATATAGTATTTGCATTATAATAGGTAGTACGGGTAATCCAGGAATGACTTAAAGTATACAGGAGGATACATGTAGGTTATAGGGAAATATACAGTTTTACAAAGGGCATTTGAGCATCCATGGATTTTAGTGTCTTGGTAGGGGAGTTGGGGGTCAGGGGAATGGTGGGAGGGGGGAGAGTCCTGGAACCAATACCCTGTGGATACTGAGGGACAACTGTATTCCTTATTTGAACAACTGTATACTTTTTAAGTATTTCCACCATTATAAGGAGACACTGATATAATCATTTTCATGTAGCTTTTGCTGACCTTTAAAAAATTTGCACACACATGTTATGTGTGCGTGAGAAGAAAGACTAGAAATAAATACATTAAACATTTAATAACAATTACACATAGGGAGTGTGATTGGGGGCATAGCCACTTTAAAAAATACTTTATTTTTAGAGCAGTTTTAAATGAATAGCAGGAAGACAGGAGGAGGAGGGGATGACAGAAGATGAGGTGGTTGGATGGCATCACCGACTCGATGAACATGAGTTTGAGCAAGCTCTGAGAGTTGGTGATGGACAGGGAAGCCTGGTGTGCTACAGTCTATGGGGTCGCAAAGAGCCAGACATGACTAAGTGAATGAACTGAACTGAACTGAACTAAATGAATAGCAAAACTGAGGGGGAGATGCAGATACTGCTTATCCATTCCCTCCCCCATATCTCTAGCCTCTCTCACCATCAACATCTCCCACCAGAGAGGTACATTTGTTACAATTAATGACCTACACTGACACATTATTACCAACCAGAGCTCATAGTTGACATTAGAGTTTACTCTTGGTGTTGTACATTCTAAGGGTTTTGACAAGTGTATAATGATATGTACCTAGCATTACAGTATCATGCAGAGTATATTCACTGCCCTGAAAATCCTCAGGGCTCTCTATTCATCCTTCCCTCTCTACAACCCCTGACAACCACTGATCTTTTTGCTACCTTCGTAGCTTTACCTTTCTTCAGAATGTCATATAGTTGGAATCACACAGTATGTAGCCTTTCCTGATTGGCTTCTTTCACTTAGTAAAATGCATTAAAAGTTCATCTGTGTCTTTTCATGGCTTGATAGCTAACTTCTTTTCAGTACTAATTAATATTCCATTGTCTGGATGTACTACAGTTTATTTATCTGTTCACCTGTTGAAGGGCATCTTGGTTGCTTCCAAATGTTGGCAATTATGAATAAAGCTGCTATAAACATCAGTGTACAGGGTATTGTGTGGACAAAAGTTTTTAACTCATTTGGATAAATATCAAGGGATGAAATTGCAGGATCATATGGTGAGAATATAACTTTGTAAGAAACTCCCAAGCTGTCTTCTGAAGTGGCTATACCATTTTGCATTCCTACCAGCAATGAATGAGAGTTCATGTTGCTCCAGATCCCTGGGCGCTGTTAGCAATTTGAATTTGTGCTCCGGTGGGGCTTCTCTGGTGGCTCAGATGGTAAAGAATTTGCCTGCAATGTGGGAGATGTGGGTTCAATCCTTGGGTCAGGAAGATCCCCTGGAGAAGGGAATGATTTCTCCAACTATTCTTGTCCTGAGAATCTCAAAGACAGAGGAGCCTGGCAGGCTACAGTCCATGTGGCCACAAAGACTCTGACATGACTGAGCGACTAAGTGCACACACATGCACATTCTAATAGGTATGCAGTGGTATATCATTGCTGCTTTAATCTGCAATTCCCTATTGACATACGATGTTGAGCATCTTTTAATATGCTTATTTTCCATCTACAAATCTTTGATGAGGTGTCTGTTCAGGTCTTTGGTCCATTGTTTAATCAGGTTGTTCATTTTCTTATTGTTGAATTGTAAGAGTTCTTTGTATATTTTGGATATCAGCCCTCTATTAGATGTGTCTTTTGAAAATATTTTCTCTCAGGTTGTGGCTTATGTTCTCATTCTCTTGAGAATTTTCACTTTTTACTTTACACATTTTAGTATTGTTTGAGTTTTTTTCTCAAAGGGCAATTTTTTTTTTTATAAAAGTTTTTTTTTAAACATTGCCTTTCAATGCATTACAAATAAAGTATGATTTATCAGTAATATAACTGCTTTTAGGAGGATTCCTCGACAAAACAAAGATTTCCCATAGCCAATGAGCTTACTTTCTCTGGCCTTGCGAAGAGGAGAGAGTAGCAAGCATGGCGATATCTCCCACTGGAGGTAATGAACTTTCTAATAGCTGTGTGTGGTTATGACTGTGCCATAAATTTCAGAGTTTAATGACTATATTATGCATTTATATGTCTGATAGAAGCTTGGATAAATAGGAGAGTCTCTGCCTCCCTGAAAAGAAATCCTAATGAATTAGATTCCCTTTGGCTAAAGGAAAAAAAAAACAAAAAACTGGAGCCAGCTGTCTCAGCTAGAGAGAGCAAAGAGGAAGTTTAAAAAAGAGAGAGCACAGCAGAAGCCAGAAGAAGACACTTGACAGAAGGTATACTTCTTCAGCTGATGGACTTCTGTGGTCTGTAGAGGATGAGGCTCCACGTTTATGGTCAAGGACCTAGGGTCCCAGACAAGCTCCATGGTAAAGTGACTGTATGACTTGAACAAGATGCTAATTTTTTACTTTTTTTGATCCCTCCTTTCCTTATTTTGGAAAATGCAGGTGCTCATAGTATTAGCGACCTCACAAGGTTGTTATGAGAATAAACGATGCTTCAGTTTCAAAGTAATTTGGAAAGAAGTGCTTGTTCTGATATGCTATCCAAACGTTCTTTGGGTATTTAGACAAAATCGTGTTTGAATGCCTACTGTGTGCAAACACTGGGCATAACAAGAACAACAATGCTTGGCATTTAACCTCAAGAACCTGTTCAGTTCAGTCAGTTCAGTTCAGTCGCTCAGTCGTGTCCGACTCTTTGCGACCCCATGAATCACAGCATGCCAGGCCTCCCTGTCCATCACCAACTCCCGGAGTTCACTCAAACTCATGTCCATCGAATTGGTGATGCCATCCAGCCATCTCATCCTCTGTCGTCCCCTTCTTTTCCTGCCCCCAATCCCTCCCAGCATCAGAGTCTTTTCCAATGAGTCAACTCTTTGCATGAGGTGGCCCAAGTATTGGAGTTTCAGCTTCAGCATCATTCCTTCCAAAGAACACCCAGGGCTGATCTCCTTCAGAATGGACTGGTTGGATCTCCTAGCAGTCCAAGGGACTCTCAAGAGTCTTCTCCAACACCACAGTTCAAAAGCATCAATTCTTCGGCACTCAGCTTTCTCCAACAAAGGTCTGTCTAGTCTAGAACCTGTTAGGCAATGTGAAAAGTGAAATATGTGAAAGGAGCACCAGACTACTGTTGCGCTGGAACTTATATCAGGCAATCTGCTCTTTGAATATGGGGTCATCTGTGTTGTCCATGATTATAAGAAGGCTCTTCGTGTCTTACAAAGCAGATTTCAGGCTCCTTGAGGCTAGGGCCATGGCTTCTTTTCCCTCCTACAGAAACATATATAGTGTTGAGTGAGTCATATCTATTACCATGTGGAGGGCTCTCTCTGGACTAGGCTCTTGTTGAGATCTTTTAGATATATTTTATTTTTATTTAAAAATTTTAAAAGCCCACTGAATTGCACACTTTTTTATTTTTTAAACTTAATGAATTATTTATTTTTGCTTGCATCAGGTCTTAGTTGTGGCCCCATGGTATGTGGGATCCTAGTTCCCAGACTAGAGAATGAACCCTTGTGCCCTGCACTGAAAGGTATACTCTCAACCACTGGACCACAGGGGAAGTAGGCTCCTTGAAGGTATCCCATGGACTATAGCCCACCAGACTCCTCTGTTCATGGAACTCTTCAGGGAAGAATACTGGAGTGGGTTGCCATTTCCTACTCTAGGGGATCTTCCTGACCCAGGGATTGAACCTGGGTCCCCTGCATTGCAGGCAGATTCTTTACCAGGGGATAAGGCCATGACTTCTTTCCCCTCCTACAGCAACATGTGTTGTGTCAAGCAAGCCTTATCTATAACCTTGCACTGGAGGCTCTCTCTAGACTAGGTTCTGTGTTGAGATCTTTTAGTTGTATTTTTAGATAGATTGTATGTGATCTTTCTGAAGAAGGAAATAGCAACCTGCTCCAGTATTCTTGCCTGGAGAATTTCACGGACAAAGAAGCCTGCTACAGTCTGTGGGGTCCCAAAGAGTTGGACATGACTGAACTATCACTATGTGATCTTTAAAACAACTCTATGAGACAAGTAATAGGGTTATTTCAATCTTCCAGTGAGAAAAAGGAGGCACAGAACAGTTAAAGAGCTGTCAAGCAGCCTCTCAGCTGGTGAGTGGTGGAGTCAGAATTTGAACCTCGAATAATCTACCTTCACAGCCTATATTCTTAGCTGCTGTGCTGAAGCTCTGGAAACGTGTTAACTGGTTGCTAAATTCATCTAGGGTCGAAAGTAGAGAACTTGGTGTTGCGTTTAAGAGAAGGCATGAGGTGAAGTACTGGAGAGCCCAGAGTCGTAAGAGGGAGCCTTTGAGCTCTTATCCTGGTCCTGGGGCTGGCAGGGTGGGGAGGGGAGGGGGTGTTCCTGTAGATGGCATTTTCTTGGTCCTGCACTATGAGAACCAGGAATACTTTCTCTCGTTTGGAAACAACCAATTAAAGATGCCTGGACTTCCCTGATGGTACAGTGGATAAGAATCTGCCTGCCAATGCAGGGAATATGGGTTCGATCCCATGCCATGGAACCACTAAGCCTATACTGTGCCACAAATACTGAACCACAAATACTGAAATGACTGAGGGGAATAAACACCCCAACTCCTCTCTCTTGCAGCGGCTCATTTCGGGCCACTCACATAAGTTTCACCCAACCAGATGCCAGAGAGCAGAAGAGCCAGCTCATGTATTTACAGCAGTCAGCAATCTGAACACAGAGTAGAGAAAGGGGCTGGACGGTCAAATGGAGAACACCCAGTGCCTGTGTGCACAGAAGTGAGTAGAAGCTGCTCTAAAAATAACCAAGAGGCTCTCAATGGGGAAGTATCTAAATGAACGGTGACACAGCCATTCTAGGGAACATGGTGCAGCAGTCACAAGGATGGAAGAGATCAATAAATATTGGTGTGGATGGATCACTGAGATGTATCCTTGAATGGTGAAGCAGATTGCAGAAAGATACTTGGAGTGGATGGTGTGTTTATCTCACTCTCTCTCTTTCTCACACACACACACACACATTCACACACTATGATAAATCTATTAAATGCTCTTAAGTCTACTGTTTATTATGGTGTATGGTGTATATGTATATACACATGCATAAGGTCTGGAATGGACTTCCCTGGTGGCTCAGATGGTAAAACGTCTGCCTACAATGCAGGAGACCTGGGTTCAATCCCTGGGTCAGGAGGAAGATCTCCTGGAGAAGGAAATGGCAACCCACTCCAGTATTCTTGCCTGGAAAAACCCATGGACCGAGAAGCCTGATAGGCTACAGTCCAAATGATAATAGTAGACTGCACCAGGGCGTAGGAAGAGGCTGGGGGGTCAAAGGGGACTTTAGTTGTGGTAGACACCGGTGGTGGCCATTTCCTACCCTCTTCCATTCTTTCATGCTAATAATTCAAATTTTGTTCAAGTATTTAAAGGGCAACACTACTCAGGGAAGGCAGGTCCAGGCATGGCTGATCTAAGTCAAGTACACTTAGACCAGTTCTCTTTCCCTGTGATTTATTTAGTGGTAGGCATGCTACCTAGTCTGCTGGTGACTTCTACAAGTACTTTTTTCTCTAATAACAAAGAGAAAATGTAGTGGACAAAGAGTTTGCCTTTACACTTCCTGTCTTAGAGTGGTGTTGTTTGAAAATGTGATGCTTGGAGCTATGGCAACCCTCTTATGACCATGAGGCAGAGACTTGGAAAATGGTGGAGTTCATTCTGGCATACTGACATCTCGGTGTTTCAAAGCAAATATTTTTCTTCTTCAAACTTCTTGTGGCCTGAGATATTTAAATGCCTTTATTGCTTAACCCATTGTAGGCAGGCATTCTGATACAATTAAATACATCCTAACTTAAGGCAGTGGGCTTCCCAGGTGGCTCAGTGGTAAAAAATCCATCTGCCAATGCAGGAGATGCAAAAGACGCAGGCTCAGTCCCTGGGTCAGGAAAATCCCCTGAAGTAGGAACTGGCAATCCACTCCAGCATTCTTACCTGGAAACTCCCATGGACAGAGGAGCCTGGCAGGCTACAGCTCATGGGTTGCAAAGAGTTGAACATGACCGACTGACTGAGCACACAGCCAACCAATGCAGTAGCTTAATCTGAACTAGCTTAAGTATTTTCTTAGGAGAATTTATTCCTATGCTGCTGATGTAACTGAGCATTTGTTTGTGAAGCTCCCTCAGGGGTTGTGCTTCATCTCCAGAATGGATCTGGCTCAGCTACTGGCTTCCCGGGGCTCTCTTCACCCTTCGGGTCCTTGTTTGTCTCTTCCTCTGGACTGCTTTGATTGGTGGTACACGTGGACAACAGTTTAGGAATAAACCCTCTGTTCCCTCCTGAAGCCGCTCCATCCCCTGCACGCTCTCAGATTGGGGAGCCCTTCCCACATAACTCTCTGCAGGGTAGGGGGCTGCTGTTCGGTAACCAAAGAGATCTGGGGAGACTGGAAAGGTGCAGGGCAGGAAAGGCCATTAGGACCAGGCCGAAAGCCGAGAACCCCGTGTCTGGGCAGGATTCCTTTGTTCCACACCTAGGCCAGCTTATGTATGTTATAAACATGCATACATTCATTCTAGGTTTATCCAGGGACTTCTATGGCTCCTGTGATTTCTGCGGGTGCTTTTAAATCTCTAGCACTCACTTTCATGCATTGGAGAAGGAAATGGCAACCCACTCCAGTGTTCTTGCCTGGAGAATCCCAGGGACCGGGGAGCCTGGTGGGCTGCCGTCTCTGGGGTCGCACAGAGTCGGACATGACTGAAGTGACTTAGCAGCAGCAGCAGCAGCAGCACTCACTGCCTCTGCTGGAGGTCCTAGACGCTGGATTTTAAGCCCACAGAGATGAGGTATGTGAAAACAGCTTAAAGAGGAGCATGAGTGGCTTGGGTAGGTTTGCCTCTGCGAAGGGTCACTCTGGGGGCCGAAGACCACTGGGGGGCCTTTCTGGTAGGTTGAGGGAGGGAAGCTGATGTTTCAGTTCAGGTCCAGGGGAGAGAGTACGGGGGAGGGAATCAGTGCAAACTCCTAGCTTCCTTTCACCATGGGTGATGCTCTACCCATGGTGGCAAGGCATGTTTTCTGTCTTCTTCAAAGCAAGGGCAGAGGTCTTTTGGAGGCTATTTTCAGGGATGTTTCAGAGAACTTTCTCTAAAGGTCTTCCTTTGTGGCATTTGGCGGTCAGTCCCTCATTAATCATTTCCTTTGAGGCAGGAGGGCTCGGCAGGGGGATGGAAGACTGGGACTTGAGTTGTTTCTTTGTCACCCTGCACTCTGCACCCCTACTGTGAGTGGCTGGACCTCCTTCCTCCCTGCCTCTCCACCTACCCTCTTCCACTTCGCTGCCCTCAGGGTCACAGGAAAGAGCTAGGTGGGAGGCTGGGAGGGAGGGAGAAGAAAGAGCCAACTTTAGCCTCAGATGCCCAGCTGCTTTATTATGCATGCCTTCCTCTTTCTCACTGTTTTTGGGAAAGGCTGAAAATAAACACTTTTGTAATACTGACTTGTAATTCACACTTTCCTGACAAGTTGCTCACACTGCAGCCCCAGCCGCTCAAAGAGGGGTTTGACGCAAGCCTTTTTCAGCAGGCGCTTTCTAATTCAGAATGTTCTAGCACAGCTGATCTTGCTACTTCTAAACTAGTCGAGGGGCTGAGGAGGGAATCTGGGAGCCTTGGGCCAGAGCACCACCAGGGTCTCCACTACAGATTCAGACTCTGGTCCTCGGGGGTGTTGTTCAACTCACTTTTCAAGGCATGCTGTGGAATCTCTGAAAACCTCTTATTAACTCAAGACCTGTATTCTATAGACCAGAGCAGTGACTCTCCCACTAAAATGACCAGACTGCTTAATGAGGAACTGGAATAAAACCCCAAGTTCTAGACTCCCAGACCATGTGTCTCCTAGTAAGCCATGCTTTATTCCTTTCTTGGACTTTCTTTCTTTTAAGTTTTTACTGGGTTGGCCAAAGAGTTCGTGCAGGTTTTTCAAAAACCAATATGATGGAGAGTTTCAAACATACACAAAAGTAGAGAAGCAAGTTTAATGAATGCACAGGTACCCGTTAGTTAGTTGCAGTAACCAGTAGTGGTCTGACATTTTCGTTTGATCTGATCCACAACATCCTCCTTTGCAATCAGACATTATGTCATTTGATCTGTTAATACAGCCGTGTGTATCTGTAACAGAAAGCTTTTAAAAATAACACAACCACAGTACCATTATCATACCCACAAAATGAACATCTCTTAGTGCCATATTGCTTGTGTGTGTGTGTGCTCAGTCACATCCGACTCTTTGCGACCCCATGGACTGTAGCCCACCAGCTTCCTCTGCCCATGGAATTTTCCAGGCAAGAATATTGGAGTGTGTTGCCATTTCCTACTCCAAGCCATCGAACCTGTATCTCTCACGTCTCCTGCATTGGCAGGCGGATATTATCTAGCTCATATTCAATATTCTCCATTTATGTCATAAATGTCTTTTACAGCTTGTTTAAATCAGGATCCAAACAAGATCCACACATTGTATTTGTTGATTTTTTAAAAAGGTTTTTTCAACTGTAATTGTCTGCCCTCCCATACTTTCCTCAGACCTAATGTTTGTTGAAAAAACTGGGTCATCTGTACTTTTCGAATTTCCTGAATTCTACCTTCAGGTTGTATCCTGCTGGTTGGTGTCCCTTAACATATTTCTCCATCCCATTTCCTGGAAGTTGGTACTTAGATGTAGAGCCGTGGTTCTCACCTGGAAGAGATTGCCACCTCCTTCCTCCCCTCCGTTTGGTAAAGTGTAGAGGCACATTGACGGTCACAGCCAGCTGATAGTGCTATTCGCATCTAGTGGGTAGAGGCCAGAGAAGCTGCTAAACGTCCTATACACACAAGAAATTATGTGTCCCCAAGTGTGAATTTTGAGAAACCCTGACTGAGAGACTTGATTAGATTCAAGTTTTCTTTTTTGTGAGGGAGGCAAGGATATTTCATAGGCAGTGCTGAGAACTTCCTGTGGCATCAGGAGGAGGATACTCTGTCTCACGTTAAGGTGATCCTAATGTCCATCAGTGGGTTTAGGAGGTGTCAGCCTGACATGCCCATTATCAAGTTAGTGACACAGGTATCTGGAGAGCAAGAGAGAGCCTCCTTAAGAGCTGAAAACCAGGTGTGTCTTTGGCAAATAGGGATATATGGCCATCTCCTATCTATTGACTTTCCAAGAGCTTTATTCAGCTTTAACTAAATCTCTTCAAGGAAATTAGAGAATCTAAGGGAACATTTCATGCAAAGATGAGCACAATAAAGGACAGAAATGGTATGGCCCTAACAGAAGCAGAAGATATTAAGAAGAGGTGGCAAGAATACACAGAAGAACTATACAGAAAAGATCTTCATGACCCAGATAGAGATCCACTCCCCGATGGGATGGAGAAATATGTTAAGGGACACCAACCAGCAGGATACAACCTGAAGGTAGAATTCAGGAAATTTGAAAATTACAGATGACCCAGTTTTTTCAACAAACATTAGGTCTGGGGAAAGTATGGGAGGGCAGACAATTACAGTTTAAAAAAACCTTTAAAAAAACCCAACAAATACAATGTGTGGATCTTGTTTGGATCCTGATTTAAACAAGCTGCAAAAAGACATTTATGACATAAATGGAGAATATTGAATATGAGCTAGATAATGACCCACCATGGTATGATCACTCACCTAGAGCCAGACATCCTGGAATGCAAAGTCAAGTGGGCCTTATGAAGCATCACTACGAACAAATCTAGTGGAGGTGATGGAATTCAAATCCTGAAAGATGATGCTGTGAAAGTGCTGCACTCAATATGCCAGGAAATTTGGAAAACTCAGCAGTGGCCACAGGACTGGAAAAGGTCACTTTTCATCCCAATCCCAAAGAAAGGCAGTGCCAAAGAATGCTCAAACTACCGCACAATTGTACTCATCTCACACTCCGGCAAAGTAATGCTGAAAATTCTCCAAGCCAGGCTTCAACAGTACATGAACCGTGAACTTCTAGATGTTCAAGCTGGACTTAGAAAAGGCAGAGGAACCAGAGATCAAATTGCCAACATCCTTTGGATCATTGAAAAAGCAAGAGAGTTCCAGATAAACATCTATTTCTGCTTTATTGACTATGCCAAAGCCTTTGACTGTGTAGATCACAACCAACTGTGGAAAATTCTTCAAGAGATGGGAATACTAGACCACCTGACCTGCCTCCTGAGAAATCTGTATGCAGGTCAGGAAGCAACAGTTAGAACTGGACATGGAACAACAGACTGGTTCCAAATCAGGAAAGGAGTATGTCAAGGCTGTATATTGTCACCCTGCTTATTTAACTTATATGCAGAGTACATCATGAGAAATGCTGGGCTGGATGAAGTACAAGCTGGAATCAAGATTGTTGGGAGAAATATCAATAACCTCAGATATGTAGATGACATCACGCTCATGGCAGAAAGTGAAGAAAAACTAAAGAGCCTCTTGATGAAAGTGAAAGTGGAGAGTGAAAAAGTTGGCTTAAAGCTCAACATTCAAAAAACGAAGATCATGACATCTGGTTCCATCACTTCATGGCAACTAGATGGGGAAACAATGGAAACAGTGACAGACTTTATTTTTTGGGCTCCAAAATCACTGCAGATGGAGACTGCAACCATGAAGGTAAAAGATGCTCGCTCCTTGGAAGAAAAACTATGACCAACCTAGACAGCATATTAAAAAGCAGAGGCATTACTTTGCCAACAAACATCCATTTAGTCAAAGCTATGGTTTTTCCAGTAGTCATGTATGGATGTGAGAGTTGGACTATAAAGAAAGCTGAGTGCTGAAGAACTGATGCTTTTGAACTGTGGTGTTGGAGAAGACTCTTGAGAGTCCCTTGGACTGCAAGGAGAGGCAACCAGTCAATTCTAAAGGAAATCAGTCCTGAATATTCATTAGAAGGACTGAAGCTGAAACTCCAATACTTTGGCCACCTGATGTGAAGAACTGACTCATTTGAAAAGACCCTGATGCTGGGAAAGATTGAAGGCGGGAGGAGAAGGGGATGACAGAGGATGAGATGGTTGGATGGCATCACGTGATGGACATATGTTTGAGTAGGCTCCAGTAGTTGGTGATGGACAGGGAAGCCCGGTGTGCTGCAGTCCATGGGGTTGCAAAGAGTCGGACATGACTGAGTGACTGAACTGAGCTGAACTGAAATTTCTTTCTCTCCTCCCTGTTATTTTTTTGTTAATAGATATTTATTGGAGTATAGCTTATTCAAAATGTTAGTTTCTGGGCTTCCCTGGTGGCTCAGTGGTAAAGGATCTGCCTTCCAATGTAGGAAACACGGGTTCGATCCCTGATGGGGAAGATCCCACATGCTTTGGAGCAACTAAGCCCGTGTGTCACAACTATTGAGATTGTGCTCTTAAGCCTGGGAGCTGCAACTACTGAAGCTCTCATGCCTGGAGCCTATGCTCAGCAACAAGAAAAGAGCTCTCATTGCAGCTAGAGAGCAGTCCCCACTCTTGACAACTAGAGAAAGTCAGAGCAGCAACAAAGACCTAGCACAGCCAAAAATAAACATTTTTTAAAAATGTTAATTTCTGCTGTACAACAAAATGAATCAGTTACACATGTACATTTATCCACTTTTTTTTAAGATTCTTTTCCTATATAGGTCATTACAGAGTATTGAGCAGAGTTCCCCATGCTACACAGTTATCTATATTATTAACTATTTTATATATAGTAGTATGTATATGTCAATCCCAATCTCCCAGTTTATCCCCCCTTACTCCCATAGTTTAGTTCAGTTCAGTTCAGTTCAGTCGCTCAGTCGTGTCTGACTCTTTGCAACCCCAAGAATCACGGCACGTCAGGCCTCCCTGTCCATCACTAATTCCCAGAGTACACACAGACTCACGTCCATCAAATCAGTGATGCCATCTAGCCATCTCATCCTCTGTCGTCCCCTTCTCCTCCTGCCCCTAATCCCTCCCAGCATCAGACTCTTTTCCAATGAGTCTTTGCATGAGGTGGCCAAAGTACTGGAGTTTCAGCTTTAGCATCATTCCTTCCAAAGAAATCCCAGGGCTGATCTCCTTCAGAATGGACTGGTTGGATCTCCTTGTAGTCCAGGGGACTGTCAAGAGTCTTCTCCAACACCACAGTTCAAAAGCATCAATGGTTACTCCCATAGTAACCATGTTTATTTTCTACATTTATAATTCTATTTCTGTCTTGTAAATTAGTTCATTTGTACCCATATTTTTGGATTCCACATGTAAATGATATAATATGACATTTGTCTTTTCTCTGTTTGACTTTCCCCCAGTTTTTATAAAAGTTACAGGTGCACATAAAGACCCACCTTATTCTCCTAGACTTGCTGAAGCAATTTCCTCATCCATTCGTGTTTTCTCTTCCTAAGAGGCAACCATTTTCAATTTTTTCAGCTGGTTCTTTTAATATTTAGCTTTGCATGACCTAATAATGGGCTTAAATGGTTGCTTCTTAGGCAATTTAAATTTTGGGCATTTTCTAATGACTGCTCCCTAATGAACACAATCGTTTCTCTATCTTTCCAATAATGCTCCCCAGTCCCCCATTCAAGTAGTTTTTCTATCCCTTTTATGTTCTCAGAATAGTTAAATTCTAACTTGAGTTGTCTGCTCACGTAAAAGAGAAGGATATTTTAAAGCCAATTAGAAGCTCTGATCTTGTGAGTGGGGCTTGTTGATTGTGGACTTCATCATAGGGTTATCTGACTGTTTCTTTAGGAAATCTCCAGTGTCACGGTGTTTAAGCCTTTCTTCTTGGGCCAATAGGATTGCTCAGAGAAGACTTCCAGCCTTCTGCCTGGAGGAGATAGGCCTGGCTGCCGGGGTTCCAGGAGCCAAGTGGGGCTAGAGGGCTGACAGTCTCAGTATTCAGTACACAGACTTTCATGTTTTGTCATAATTCCCTTGCCATCAATTGTACCTGCTGTGTCCTGGGCCCTCTGTTACCTTCCTCTAGAAAACAGCCTGAGTCTAACAGCAGGATTGTGGAAGAGCAGTTGCCCAGTTGCACAGAGTTGGGGAGGGAACCTAGAGATCAAACTATTATATGTATTTTTAAACAGCTTTGTTGAGGTATAATAGACATACCATAAATAGCACTTGTTTACAATGTACAATTTGATAAGTAGGTATATACCTTACGAATGTACACACTTGTGAAACCATCACTACAGTCAAAATAACAAGCATATTGGGACTTCCGTGGGGGTCCCGTGGTTAAGACATCACATTCCCAATGCAGTGGGGCCAGGTTCGATCCCTGGTCAGGGAAATAGATCCCCCACGTTGCAACTAAAGATCCTGCATGCAACAATTAAGATCTAGCACAGTCAAATATAGAAGTAAATACATAAATATTTTTAAAAAATATATTGAGCATGTTAACCACCCTACACTTTTCTATCTATCCCCAGGCAACTATTCATTTTCTGAATGTTGCTATAGATCAGTATGCATTTCTAAAATTTTACATAAATATAATCATACATTTTGTGCTCTTTGGGGGAGGGATTCTGGATTTTTTCCCCCACTTAGTGTATATATGGAGAAGGAAATGGCAACCCACTCCAGTATTCTTGCCTGGAAAATCCCATGGATGGAGGAGCCTGGTGGGCTGCAGTCCATGGGGTCGCTAAGAGTTGGACACGACTGAGTGACTTCACTTTCACTTTTCACTTTCATGCATTGAAGGAGGAAATGGCAACCCACTCCAATATTCTTGCCTGGAGAATCCCAGGGACAGAGGAGCCTGTTGGGCTGCCGTCTATGGGGTCGCACAGAGTTGGACATGACTGATGCAACTTAGCAGCAGCAGCAAGTGTATATATATTTTAAAGTTTATTTATTTATTTTTGGCTGCACTGGGTCTTTGTTGCTGTGGGCCGGCTTCCTCTAGTTGCGGCGAGCAGGGCTACACTCTAGTTGCAGAGCATGGGCTTCTCACTGCAGTGTCTTCTCTTCTTGCAGAGCAAGGACTCTAGGGTGTGCAGCTCAGTAGTTGTGATACACAGGCTCTAGAGTGCAAGCTCAGTTGTTGTGGTGCACAGGGTTAGTTGCACCATGGCCTGTGGGATCTTCTCAGACCAGGAATCAAACCTGTGTCCCCAGCATTGGCTGGCAGATTCTTAATCACTGGACCACCTGGAAAGCCCCCAGTGTAATTATTCTGAGATTCATCCATGTTGTTGAGTGTATCTATAGTTCATTTCTTTTATTGCTAACTGGTATCTTATTGTATCAATAGGTCACAATTTACTCACTTGTTGTTGGACATTTGGATGGTTTCCAGGTTTTGGTTATTACAAATAAAGCTGTTGTGAACATGCATAGGCAAGTCGCAGTGTGGACAGAGTTTTCCATTTTTCTTGGGTTAACACCTAGGAGTGAAGTGACTGTGCCACAGGAGGTGTCTATTTAACTTTTAATGAATCAGCTCACTGTTTTCCTAAATGACTGTATCTGTAACATTCCCATCAATGATGGATGAGAAAATTCTAGTTGCTCCACATCCTTGTTAGCACATTGATTTGGTCACTTGGTCTTTTAAATTGAGACATTCTACTAACTGTGCAGTGGTATCTCATTGTGGTTTAAATTTGCATTTCTGAATGGCTAATGATGCTGAGGAGCTTTGCATGTGCTTATTTGCCATGTGTATATCCTCTTTGGACGAGGGGAATTGTCCAAATCTCTTGCCCATTAAAAAAATATGATTGTTTTGTTTCTTAAATTGATTTTTAAGATTTCTTTCCATCATTTGGATGCAAATCTTTTATCAAGTATGTGACTTGAAGTTCAGTTCAGTTCAGTCGCTCAGTCGTGTCCGACTCTTTGTGACCCCATGAATTGCAGCACGCCAGGCCTCCCTGTCCATCACCAACTCTCGGAGTTCACCCAAACTCATGTGCATCGAGTCGGTGATGCCATCCAGCCATCTCATACTCTGTCGTCCCCCTTCTCCTCCTGCCCTCAATCCCTCCCAGCATCAGGGTCTTTTCCAATGAGTCAACTCTTCGCATGAGGTGGCCAAAGTATTGGAGTTTCAGCCTCAGCATCAGTCCTTCCAATGAACACCCACAGCTGGTCTCATTTAGGATGGACTGGTTGGACCTTCTTGCAGTCCAAGGAACTCTCAAGAGTCTTCTCCAACACCACAGTTCAAAAGCATCAATTCTTCAGCGCTCAGCCTTCTTCACAGTCCAACTCTCACATCCATACATGACCACAGGAAAAACCATAGCCTTGACTAGATGGACCTTTGTTGGCAAAGTAATGTCTCTGCTTTTCAATATGCTATCTAGGTTGGACATAACTTTCCTTCCAAGGAGTAAGCATCTTTTAATTTCATGGTTGCTGTCACCATCTGCAGTGATTTTGGAGCCCCAAAAAATAAAGTCTGACACTGTTTCCACTGTTTCCCCATCTATTTGCCATGAAGTGATAGGACCGGATGCCATGATCCTAGTTTTCTGAATGTTGAGCTTTAAGCCAACTTTTTCACTCTCCTCTTTCACTTTCATCAAGAGGCTTTTTAGTTCCTCTTCACTTTCTGCCATAAGGGTGGTGTCATCTGCATATCTGAGGTTATTGATATTTCTCCCGGCAATCTTGACTCCAGCTTGTGCTACTTCCATCCCAGCGTTTCTCATGATGTACTCTGCATAGAAGCAGGGTATATATAGCCAGTCTGTGGCTTGTCTTTTCAGTCTCTTAACAATGTTTTTCAGAAAGCATTTGCTTCAGAAAGCAAATGTTCTTAATTTTGATGAAATCCAACTTATCGATCTTTTCCTTTTATTCATTGATCTTTTGGTGTTGTACCTAAGAAATCTTCGCTTAATCTAAGGTCACAAAGATGTTCTCCTCTTTTCTTCTAGAAGTTTTATACTTCTAGGCTTTAGATTTGGGTCTGTGATCCATTTTGAATGAATTTTTAAAATATGGTGTGAGGTATGGATCAGACTTATGGTTTTTGTATATGGATATCCAGTTGTTCTGGCATTATTTGTCAAAAAGACTCTGATTTCCCAATAAATTGCCTTTGCACTTTTGCAAGGATTTATTTCTGTATTTTCCATTCTAGCCCATCGTTCTACTTGTTTCTCTTGAATTCAATACCACACTGTCTTGATTACTGTAGCTTTATACTAAATCTTGAAGTTGGGTAGTGTAAGTCTTCTACTTTAGTCTTTTTTTTCTAAGTTGAATTAGCTATTTTAGGTACTTCTCATTTACAAACAGATTGTAGAATCAGCTTCTTAGTGTTAAAATTAACAGTGTAATGTAAAATACTCATTGGGCTTTTGGCTGAAATTGTAGTGCATCTGTAGATCAAATTGGGGGAGTTTATATCTTAGCAACATTGAGCATTCCAACCCAATAAAACAGTATATCTCCCTATTTATTTAAATATTCTTTATTTTTCTTCACGATGTTTTTTAGTTCTCATTATATAGGACTTACACATCTTTTGTCAGATTTATCCCTAAGCATTTCATATATTTAAATGGTATTGAAAATGGTATTATATTTTAAATTCTATGTCCTATAAGTTGTTGCTAGTATATAGTAATGTAATTTGAGTTTTGGGGACGAGGGTGAGGGGCACACCACCTTGCTTGCGGGATCTTAGTTCCCAGACCAGGCATCAAACCTGTGCCCCCTGCAGTGGAAGCTTGGAGTCTTAACCACTGGACTGCCAGGGAATTCCCATAATTTTATTTTTTTAACATTATTCTTATATATTGAAACTTTACTAAACTCATTTATTAATTCTAGTAGCTATTTTTGTACCTTGTGTAGGATTTTCTACATAGATAATCACATCATCTGTGAATAAAGACAATATTACTACTTCTTTTCCAACCTGGATACCTTTGTTTCTTTGTCTTGCTTATTTGCAGTGGCTAGAGCCTGTTCAATTTAGGATCTATGCGCTGAGAGCAAACATCCTTTCTTCTTTCTGATGTTATTGGGAAAGCAATCAGTATTTCACCACTAAGTATTGATATGGTGTTGGCTGTAGGTTTTCCTAGATATTCTTTATCAGGTTGCAGAAGTTCCTGTATGTACTTTGTTGAAAATTTTTATCAGGAAAGTTAGATTTTCTTTTTTGTATCTATTGAGATGGTCACACTGGTTTTCTTTTTAAATTTGTTGACATAGTGAATTAAATGTATTGATTTTCAACTGTGAAATTAACTTTGTAATGCTAGGATGAAACCTGCTTGGTTATGTGATTCTTTTTATATGTTGACTTGCTAAAATTTTAAGAAATTTGCACCTACAAATTTCTAATCACTGTGTTGTACACCTGAAGCTAATATAATATTGTATATAAATTGTTAGAATTTAAAAACAGAAATTTGCATCTATGTTCATGAGGAGTATTGATGTGTCATTTTCTTTTCATGCAATCAATGTCTTTGTCTGGTTTGATGTCATTGAATACTGGCCTCATAGGACTCCTCACCTCCTCTTTAATTTTCTATAAGAGTTTGTATATAATTAGCATTATTTCCTTAAGTTTTAGGTATTGTCGTTATTTTTTTTCTTAATCTACTTTGGGTTTAATTTGCTCTTCTTTTTCTAGTTTCTTAAGTTGGAAGAAAGCTGTGTTGTTGATTTGAGACTTTCTTCTTTTTTTTTCCCTAACAAGTGTTTACTGCTATAGATTTCCCTCTTTTAGTCCTGCTTTAATTGTATCCACAAATTTTGATGTATTTGATAAAATGTTTTCACTTTCAGTTCAAAAACTTTCTAATTTCTCTTTTTATTTCTTCTTTGACTTATAGGTTAAGAATTGTTAACTAATGTTTTAGTTTTTAAACATTTGGGATTTTTGAGATAAATTTGACTTCTGTTGTAATTTCCTTTTGGTCACAGAATGTAGTTTATGTGACTTGAGTCCTTTTAAATTTATGAAGATTTGTTTTATAGGCCCAGAGTAGGGACTATTTTGATAAATGATCTGTGTACACTGAAGAGTCGTGTGTTCTGGCCAATTTGGGGTGGAAATAAAAACTATCTCAGAACAGTAAGCTGGGATAATCACAGAGCTCATCTTTCTTTTCTGTTTCTCAGGGATGGCTGTACTTTGTTGCCTAGTATCCAATGTCTTGAGAACAATTGTTTCATGTATTTTATCTGTTTTATCAATTGTGTCTGCTGAGGGAGTAAAACTGATTGCTGCTGCTCCATCTTGGCCTAACGGGAAATCTCCTCCAACTGCTTTTAATCAATATTCTTGTTGGTCCTGCCTTGAAAGTAAAAGCATTAGTTGCTCAGTCATGTCCAACTCTTTGTGACCCCATGGACTGTAGCCCACCAGGCTCCTCTCTCCGTGGAATTCTCCAGGCAAGAATACTGGAGTAGTGATTCCCTTCTCCAGGGGATCTTCCTGACCCAGGGATCACTCCTGGGTCACCTGCATTGCAGGCAGGTTCTTTACTGTCTGAGCCACCAGGGAAGTCCTACCTTAATCTTCTACTTTTAGAACTACCTGGTTCTGACAATTCCTGAGCCTTTAGGAGGGGAGAGAGTTCTAAGATGTCAGTTGTGTTGTTCTTGGCTTTCCTCACTACTGGCTCTGGAATCTAATAAAAATTCTAGGACCATTACTAAATAGAGCTGGGAATACACAAGACACACTGAAATTAGACGATTATACTGTCATTTTCTCACGTGTCTACATTGCCTTGGGCAGGACCTCAAACTCAAATACCCACAAGGACCACTACCAGGAGGAGAAATGATACAGAGCACAGTGCTAAAGAACGGGGTGGGGTGGGTGCTGACATAGCTCATCTTGTTTAGACAACCCTGCTCTAATCTCTTGTGGCCTCATATCATCAGATCATCCATGAATTCAGGGATGCTGGAAATTTAAAATTTCATGCAAAATTTCTTCTTTTAAAAATCTTGACAAGTAATCCAAATTTTTAAAAATGTTGTGGTTTAATTGAAAATTCAGCTAAGACTTTATCTGCCTTGTTGGACTGCCCAATTGGTACCTTTGGGCTTTCCTCCTTTGCATGTTCTTGCTCCATCATGCAGGCAACTTTCCCTACTTCCTCGTGTACCTGCTCCCCAAACACAGGCTCACTCAGGACTCTGGTTTGCCATGGCACTCACTCTACCCCTAGTCTACATATTCTACACTCATTCTATCCCTATTCTACCCATATTCTACACTCTACCCTATTCTACACTCTTAATTCAAATGCCCAGCACCATGTAACTGACTCAATGTCACAGTGTTTCAATTTTAGATTCCCAGAAGGGAGAATGTGATTGTCTAGCTTTGGTCTTATCAACTGTGGTTGGAGAGAGTCAGTTGGGGTCATTTTACTGTCCTCTGGGAACTTGGGTTGTGGCAAGTTTCAATGGATAGTGAGGAAATGATTGGCTTTCTACTGAAACTGGCTAAATCATATGATGGAAGAGCTGGAAATGATCTTAGAAAATAATCTGGTCAGACATCATCGTATTACATAGGAAGGGCCTGAGGCTTAGAAAAGTGAAGTGGCTTCTCCAGGTTCAAAGACTTCATTAGTTAATAGCAGGGTTGGGTCTGGGATGTAATTGCCCAGCCAACTTTTCTTTCTTCTGTGTTCCATGAAAGCATTAAATACATCAGTATCCTTAATGCAATGCTTGAGGCAGAGTAGATAATCAATGAATATTTGTTGAATAAAGTGATGTACTGAGTTTTTTTCTATGATGTTAGTGTACTTTATAAGTTAGGGTAAGGTTTAGCTACATATAACAGAAAATCTTCAAAACAACAATTCCTATACAATGAAGGTTTATTAAATTCTCATGCGAAAGAAATCTGGAGTTGGGATGGACATTTAGGATGTCAACAATAACTCTTTTTAAATTAAAAAAAATTTTTTTTGGTTGAACTGTGCAGCACATGGGATCTTAGTTTCCTGACCAGTGATCAAACCCATGCTCCCTGCATTGAAAGCACGGAGAAGGAAATGGCAACCAGTACTCTTGCCTGGAAAATCCCATGGACGGAGGAGCCTGGTGGGTTACAGTCTGTGGAGTCGCAAAGAGTTGAACACGATTGAGCGACTTCACTTTCTTTCTTCTTTCTAACACTGGACCATGAGGGAAGTCCCTAGCATGATAGCTCTGTTTCCTGATTTCTGTTTGTCTTCCTTAGTGCACAGCGTCCATCCTGAAATTGGTCTTATAGCCCTGGAACTTTAGCCATACACTTGAATTTCAAGATGGAAGAATATTGAATGGGTCCATGGCAAAAAAGTTTCCTGGAAGTTCCACTCAACTTTTGCTTAAATCTCACAGTTTGAAACCTAGACAAATGGTCCCACTTGGTTCCAAGGGGGGCTAGGAAAAGAAAATTGGGCATATTGTCTTCTTGATAAATCTGGGTTTTGTTAAAGAAGTAGGGTGTTATGGGTATTTGGTTGGCAAGAATTGAAAAGCATGTCTGCCAGAATTGAAAAAAGTTAATAATTGATTAAAATGTTTCCTGTACTTTTGATATGCACAATAACCAGAACAAGAATGTGCAGGTCTTTAAAGATAATTATCAGAAGAGGTGCAAACAGAACAAAATGCTGGTTTGGCTTAGATAATATTCCAAAGTTCTGGTTCAATTGTTTTAGAAAACATTGGTTCAATTGTTGTTCATATGCATTTAATAGGATTTTATTGGTTTTCATAGAAATCTTTTTGGGTGAGTCCACAATTTAGAAAAAATAGTGTTTTATTTCAGTTCAGTACTGGGTTTCACAAATTAGTGTGATTTCTTCCAATTTTTGGTTCATAACTTGGGCCACCTCCAGTTCCTAGTTATGATGTATCCACAGTAGGAATTTTGCAATTACGGTTTAGAATAGTAGACATAGGCCAGAGGACTGATTTCTGCACAGGCAGGAGTTTATTAATCCTGCTTTTCCTATGTAGGAACTAATAATCCTAATGCCTTTGAATAATTCTAAATTTATCTCTGTGATTTGGTATGGCTGAAGGTTCCACTTGTGAAATATGTGCCAAAATTAACACATTAGTCTGTTTCATTCTTGCTCAGTAATTTAAAACTTCTCTATTCTAACTCATAAGTTTTGCATTCCGTGGTTTGAGAGTTCTTTTACCATGTTAGCTCTAGAACACTATCTGGATTTTGCTTTGAAAAATGCAATGTTCCTCAGAAGATGCACTTAAAAGTAGAAATTGGGGACGTCCCTGCAAAGAGTCAAACATGACTGAGCAACTAAGCACAACAAAGCCATAACACCTGGTTGTCCACTGGTTAAGAATCTGCCTGCCAGTGCAGGGGATATGAGTTTGATCCTGGTCCTAGAAGGCCCCACAAGCCGTGGAGCAAATAGCCCATGCTGCATGACTTCTGAGCCTGGGAGCCACAGCTACTGAAGCCCAAGCACCCTGGGACCCATGCTCTGCAGCAAAATAAGCCACCAAAATGAGATGTGCATGCACCTCAATGAAGAGTATCCCCTGCTCTGTGCAATTAAAGTCCATGTGCAACAGCTGCTGTTGCGAGACCCAGTGCAGCCAAAAATAAATAGATAACTAGCTAACTAAATAAAAAATGACCAAATAAAAGTAGAGATTGTAAAAAGAAAAAAGAAGTAGAGATTGATGGTTCAATTTTTAAAATGGGGACTAGAGAGGTATTGTAAATTTCAGAAGTGGAATATGTGTTGGGAGTGATGGAACTTGTTACAGGAAATCCAGGGCCCTCAAGGAAGTGTGTTTCAGCATTGCCACATAGCATACCATTTTAATGAAAAATTAGAGATCTGAATTCATATGAAATATCTCAACTTTTACATATGAGCCACTAATTAAAAAAAATTAAAATCAATAAATGGATTGCTACTCTGCAGCCCAAACAATATATGCCGTCAGGGCTGCTTCCTGGGCTTCTGGTTTTCAGGGTCTGATTTAAATGCTCTACATTTTCCCATGTGTTTCTTGTTCTCTTCTGCGCTTTCCTTGATGGTTTTGTACTCATTGTTTTGCATAATAATGTTGGTAAGATATTTAAAAGTGGCTTCTTTCATTGGTGTTATCATATTGCCTAAGATTCAAACTTGTCTAAGGAAGAATAACTCAATGAAAAGATGTTAATGAAACCAGGAATTCGGTTCTCTGGGTATAACTACATGCTTTTCATAGCCACTGGCCATCTTTATGAAACTCATCTGGTCATTTTGCACATATGGCCACTGGTCATAAAGTAGACAAGGCCTAATGATGTAAATGGTGACTTACAACCCACTCCATAAAATCAATCAAGTGGCAGATTTGCATGTTTATATGCTTCTCATTTATTTTCCAAAATGCATTCCGTGAGTGCCAACTGTGTGCTGGGCCTGGGAAAGAGTGGCAAGTGCAATGTAGAAGGGCAATGCTTTTCTCTGGACTTCCCTTATGTGTTTTTAAGGGAATTAAGTGAACTGAAAGGGAAGGAGGCATTTGCTCTCTAGTGGTAAACTGTGATGATGTGAGCCTTGAGGCAATCAGGACACATAATTTATTCATTAGGGGAAAACTAGTCTAAGAGGATAAAGCCAGTATGTTCAGAGAAGCATCATCTCTCACCTGGATATGGACCACCTTCCTGACTTGTCTTCCTTGGGCTCCACCCTTGCTCTCTGACAGTCTACTCACAATACCAAATCTGCCTTGGGTCCCCACCTCACACAACGCAAAAACTGAAGTCTTTATCATGGTGTTTATGGCTCCCACATGAGCTGACCCTGTTTGGCCTCCCTGCCCGCGTCTCCCACAGTAATCACCTTCCTTCACTCGAATCCAATTGTTCTTCCTAAATGCTAGGTGGGACTCGGTGCAGAAGGTTCCTCGTTCCTGGGAAAATTTTCTGTAACTACTTCAAAACTAATGCTTAGTACTCCCCAAAACCATGCTCAAATCTCACCTTCTTGTGGAGGCTTGGTTAGTCAAATATGCTTGCCTAAACTTGACCTGCTTTCTTTTTTTTTCCTTTTTTTAGTTGCAGCATGTGAACTCTTAGTTGAGACATGTGGGATCTAGTTCCCAGACCAGGGCTCGAACCTGGGTCCTCTGCATTGGGACAGTGGAGTCTTAGCCACTGGGCCACCAGAAAGTCCCTTGACCCAGAATTCTTAATCTTATCTATATATAGATATAATCTTATCTATATATATCGTATCTATATAGACCTATATAGACATCATCAGGGTCTTGACAAAATTCTGTCTTTTGTTAAGGTATATCCTAAATACTTCTTTAACATGACCCCACCCTATCAGTCTAGTCAGTTTAGCAAAAAAGACAATAAGGCTAACTGGACCTTAGGTTGGGTTGGATGAAATTTAAGACTGCTTCCTTTGTGAGGACTAACCAGAACAATTTTTGATTTGACTCAAGCTCATTGGCTATGTTCCCCCAAATGCTAAAAGCCTATCATATAAAAATAATCATAATAGTAACAGTTGCCATTATTATATAATTAATATACATTATTATTATTATTTTAAGATAGCTGACACCAATACAATATTTTTAACGTGCCAGGGTGTCAGGCACTGTTATAAGTGTTTTATGTATATTCACTCATATACAATCCTCACAGTAGCCTTGCTGTCCTTTTTATTAGTCAGAAAATTGAGACACAGATATTAAATAAACTACCCAAGTTCCCAGAGCTAATGAGTCACAGGGTCACAACTTAAATCAGGCATATGATTCAGAGTCCATGGTATTTTCCTTTTTATATGACAGAGACTCCACCTCACACTGGTTTGAGCTAAGAGTGGAACATACCCCCTCCTGTAACTAACCAGTCCCTGGGTAAGGCCTTCATTCTGGCTCGATTCTGTCCAAGTACTGAGACCATCAGGATCTGGTGCTCTGTCTTCTTCTTGCCTTGGCTTCATTCCCAGGCAGCCTCTCTCCCCATGGTGACCCCAGAACTGTTAGGCCCACATTATCAACTTCAAGTTTAGAAGAGAGAAAATCTGTTTCCAGCAGTTCCTACACGAGTCTCAGGATAGAGTCTCAGGGAATGATGGAGTTGTAAGTGAGCCGTGGTATGCCGACGGGCCAGATCTTGGTGGTGTGCCAACCTGTTCAATGCAGGTGGGTTCATCAGAACCACACAGGCCTAGAGTAGTGAGGAGATGTCCCTCGAAAGATGAATAGACATGTTACAAGCAGGGAGATGGATAGCAGGCAAGGAAGAATACTGGGTGGCTGCTATAAGAAGTTTGCTTGCTTGTTTTTTGTTTGCTTGCTCATTTTTTACTGTTGCTTTTGTTTTCACACATGAGGAATCTGAAGTTCATAAAGACTAAGTAACTTGCCCAAGGCCATAGACGTAGAGACTGTCTGACCAGGAATTGAATTCCAAAGCTGTGCCAGGCAGCCATTAAGATACACTAGATGTGGTTAGAATGGCAGGTGGCAGGGTGGTATATGTCTGGCCCCATGTCCAGTCACACCACCACTTCTTCCTGCCTTTGAGCTCAGCTCTGAGTGGCTCCAGCTCTGTGACCACTAGAACTGGTCTTGTAGAAGCAAGGCCATGAAAGGTGACTGCAGTGGGTGGGGGATTGGCGCTTCCTTGAAATGGCAAACTCAGTGACCTAGAGGAACCTTGCTTCTATGGGCTAATTTGACTAATTTTAGGCTGCTAATTAGCCTTTGGGAATTATTTTTCACTCCAGAAATTTTCCAGTTTTATTTATACAGGGTGACTTAGCCTTTTCACAGACCACATCATTTCCTTATTTTTGGATCTGTTTTAGAAAACCACCAGTCCCCAGAGCCTCCCAAAAAGCAGTGCTGGAAGCTGAGGCATAGCTCAGAGCTGAGTGTCTATACCTTCAGAGGCAAGGAGGGTCTGGAGGCTAGAAGCCTGCACCCATTCTTCTTTCCTTCATTCTGTCCTCCTTCCTTCTTCTCTCCCTCCCTCCCTCCCTCCCTCCTTAAAAACCCTCCATTCTTATTTTGCTTGGCTCATACTCATTTATAAATGCTACTAAACATCTATTAGAAGTCAAAATTTTATGAAGAGTTTAAAAGAAGACAGGATATGTTTTTGGACAGACGTTTATAATTTACTTTCAAAAAGTTCAGCAGAGACAGAGAAACTCGAGTTTGTGCTATTTGGTTTAAGCTCCATCTCCAAGGGTAGCATCTCTAGCCAAGAACACACAGTCCAGAGCCATATTCATTCTATTCAGGAAGCACGGACAACTCCTACAAGCACTGCTGCTGCTGCTGCTAAGTCGCTGCAGTCGTGTCCGACTCTGTGCGACCCCATAGACGGCAGCCCACCAGGCTCCCCTGTCCCTTCTCCAATGCATGAAAGGAAAAGTGAGAGTGAAGTCACTCAGTTGTGTCTGACTCTTAGTCACCCCATGGACTGCAGCCTACCAGGCTCCTCCGTCCATGGGATTTTCCAGGCGAGAGTACTGGAGTGGGGTGCCATTGCCTTCTCCCCTACAAGCACTAACCCTATTCATAGCTTGGCCAATACCTTATGCTTCATAGTAAGCACAGTGAATGTCAGAAAGGGGTTTTATTGTTGAAAATAGTAGTGCTTGCACAGTGAAAGTGGGTTCCTGGTTTAATGAAATTGAATATATTTTAAATGTGGGGATGGGCTGAAATATTTCAAAGGCACTTGGATAAACAGGGTAGAAGAATCTAGCAAAGTCTGTAGCCTGAACTTTTAGGGTAGGCAACAGAGTGCTGTCCTGTGCTTAGTCACTCAGTTGTGTCCAACTCTTTGCCACCCCATGGACTGTAGCCCGCCAGGCTCCTCTGTCCATGGGGATTCTCCAGGCAAGAATACTGGTGTGGGTTGCCATGCCCTCCCTCGGGGGATCTTCCCAACCCAGGGATCGACTCCAGGTCTCCCGAATTGCAGGCGGATTCTTTACTGTCTGAGCCACCAGGGAAGCCCAAGAATACTGGAATGGGTAGCCTATCCCTTCTCCAGGGGATCTTCTCCACTGGGGTCTCCTGCATTGCAGGTCGATTCTTTACCAGCTGAGCCACAAGGGAAGCCCAGGCAACAGACAATGGATTCCTAAATGGTCCCATATCCAGCCAATGGTTTAGGAGAATTGTCACCTGTGTGTGCAACAGAATCTTGTTTCTGGAATGTTACCTGTCAGTCTCAGATATTTATTTATTTACTTGCCTGGGTCTTAGTGGCAGCATACAGGATATTTAGTTGTGGCATGTAGGATTTAGTTCTCTGATCAGAGATCGAACCTGGGCCCCCTTTATTGGGAGAGCAGAGTCTTAGCCACTGGACCACCAGGGAGGTCCCTGTCAGTCTCAGATAAATCTTTCATATGAGGTGGTGGGCAGAGTATTTCCAAAGGTAGAGAGTTTACCCTTCATGGAGCTTATGGAACAAGCTTTATACAGTATTGTGTTTGCTTGTTGGTAAGCTGTTTTTTAGTAAATGTTTGTATATATGATAGAATTTGACCTGAAGTTTCCCAGCAATGTAACAGGGCAGGGAGGCTGTTTGGAAGCAGCTAATTCTCACCTTCTCCAACTTCTTCAGTGGCTACTGTTTTCACCAAAAAGAACCAAATTGACATCAGTTTTCAGTAGCTCCCTCTTTTTACAGAATGTGCAGTTTTAGCTAGATAAATGAATGATGGAAATAGCAGTTGGGACTAAAAACAAAACAAAACAAAAAACAGCCTCACAAAAGGACACCCCATGCTTCATACAAAGCATAAGCAGGAACAGGGGGCTTCAGAAAGGCAGGAAAGGATGAATAGGACTTTTTCTCTTTGTTTTTCTTTATTGATGTCTGTTTAATTGAGGTATAGTTCACAGAACATAAAATCCACCACTGTCAAGGGCAAAATTTGATGAGTTTTGACAAATGTATGTGAGGAATCTTTGGGCTTTCCTGGTGGCTCAGTGCTAGAGAATTTGCCTGCCAATGCAAGAGATGTGGGTTCAATCCCTAGGTTGGGAAGATCCCCTGGAAAAAGAAATGGCAACCCGTTCTGGTATTCTTGCCTGGAAAATTCCATGGACAGAGGAGCCTGGAGGGCTGAAGTCCATGGGATAAAAGTCCCAGTCCAAGGAGTGGGACATGACTGAAAGACTGAGGGCACACGTGAGGAATTGGCCTGGCTAAGTGGCCGCCATCTTGCTGGCGTGGGTGGGGGTGGGCACGTGGGAGAGGCAGTGGGCTCTGGGGTGGTAGTGGCTCCCTTATGAGGTTAGTTCTTTAGCTGGGTTCTCAGCGTTGCTCTCAGAGAAGGCAATGGCACCCCACTCCAGTACTCTTGCCTATAAAATCCCATGGATGGAGGAGCCTGGTAGGCTACAGTCCATGGGGTCGCTAAGAGTTGGACACGACTGAGCGACTTCACTTTCACTTTTCACTTTCATGCATTGGAGAAAGAAATGGCAACCCACTCCAGTGTTCTTGCCTGGGGAATCCCAGGGATGGGGGAGCCTGGTGGGCTGCCGTCTATAGGGTCGCAGAGTTGGACACGACTGAAGTGACTTAACAGCAGCAGAGCGTTGCTCTAGGAAATTCAGCCTAAAGCCTGTTTCTCTACTCCCACAGTGAGTTCAGCTGGAGTGGTTTTCAAGATAATTAACAAGTAATAGAGCAGGACACTGACTGACCTGCAAGGATGCTGTGACCAGTCAGAAGGGAAGTGGCTGCGAGCGGCCAGTCGGACCACAGGTGCACGCCAGCTGAATGTCAGCCTGAGGACAACCGATGTCCTTTTGAAAGTCCCTGTCTCCTTAAGCCATTTGTTGCCTAAAACCGAGAACCCTGACTTGAATAAAACTAGTCTTTAATGAGAGAAGTCAGTTTACAGCAAGCAGGGAAAAGTAGATTTCATCTCGAGGGGGGCCAGGTGCTGGTTTCTATTACCCCCAGGACCCAACATATCTCTGTTCTTGCATAGCCTGGTTGTTCTGTGAGATTGCCCTGTATCCTTCCCATGGCTCCCTTTTTGACTTAAGTTGACCATTGTTTCTGACTTTGGCTAAATTAAACAGCTGAGAGCTTTGATGACCTCTTGGTAGCTAGCTGCCTCTTTGTAGAGGCAAACAACAGAAGGGTGGTTAGATCCCGTGAGTTCCAAACAGGAATGAAAAACACGGATCGTACATGGTCTTTGTGAAAAGTGGTGTGCTCCTGTATCATTCTAAAACGGCATTTTAAAACTTATTTTCTCTATCAACAGAGCAATAGAAAATAGGTATAAGTGAGAATATGGTGGCTTAGAGGAACAAGGCTATGTAATTAGTTCCCTTGAGAGCTTAGAAACCCTCACTTTGCATAGGAGACATTCCTGTCTTTCGTCCTTTAAAGAGATAGAAAATTAAAAATAAGAAAAAGCCTCAGTAGGTACTGTTAACTGATGATTGATTTAATAATGGAGCACACATTGGGCAGATTCTACGAAACAGCTTAAAGTGAGACCCCAAAGGAAGAATTTGAGTGCAAGTGAATTATTTAGGAGACGATTCTAGGAAACAACTATAGCAAAGTGGAGAAGTGACATAGGAAGGGAAGGCAGCTGAGAGAGGGCACTTTATTAAGTAAGTTAGTAGAATGTGTAAATGGAGCCACACTGCATCCAAGAGCTTTGGAGCCCAGTGTACAAAACTCACTTCCTACCTATGCTATTCAAGAGGAGAGGGAGTTGGTATATTTACACACCAACTCCTGTCAGCAGTTGGTTGAGGGTCACTGCAGGTGGCAGCTGTTAAGGAATTGGTAGAGCAGTTTCCAATAGATAGAAGAAGCCTTTAAGCTAAAAGATGCAGGTTGGCAACTGGAAATGGGGCAGCTGCCTTGGAATAAAGGGAGAGGGGAAATGCATGTGACACTGAGAGCTTCTGCTAGAGCATACTCATGACCCCTTCCCCTGTCTGCCTGCCTGTGTGAGGTCCCATCTCCATAATAAAGCATCGCATGCCAGTGACATGTTCATATGAAGGTAGACTCAAATTGATTTGAGGTTTAAGATCAATGGGAGAAAAAGTGAATTCTTTGTTTAATTATTGCTTAAAACCCATCTCTTCTGTTTGACTGCAAATTTTATGAGGACAGAGGCCGTGTCTTTATTTAATTGCTTTTTTAAAACAAATGTATTATTAATTGTATTATTGATGATTGATTTATTGATTGATTGGACTGTGCTGAGTCTTAGTTGAAGCTTATGGGATCTAGTTCCCTAACCAGGGATCAAACCCAAGCCCCCTGCATGGAGAGTACAGAGTCTTAGCCACTGGACCACCAGGGAGGTCCCTATTTAATTACTGTTTTATTCTCAGACTCTAGCATGGTGCCTGGCACATAGCAGAAACTCAATAATACATTTTTAAAAATTGAAGTATAGGCTTTACATTGATTCAGGTAAAATAATGCATTTTTACTGACTGAATATTGCATAATCAGAAACGATGTGAAGTACTGCTAGATGTGTAAAATTTGGGAAAATCTGAATGTGTACAACATAAAAAAAAGTGTATCTTTACAGCTCCCAACACGTCATTATTAATTTAAGAATATATTACTCTATGACAAACAAGTTGATTTGCTTATAGAATTATAAATATTTAGAAGTCTGAAGACCTTGTAAAGCACTAAAGTTTTTTTTTTCTTCTTTTTTAACTCAAAAAAGTCTAAGGAGGGAGAAAGAAAAAAGTTGATTTTTCAGCTGTTTGTTTTCTTTTCCCTCCCAACACTCTGAGGCTTCTATGTGCTATTAAAACAAGGCCAAGAATCGCTGGCTTGAATTTCGTCTTTCCTTGGAGGCAGAAGTTCCCTTCTTAGGCCTCCAGGGTCTTTCCAGTCTGCAGCTTCTTCAAACAGGGCCTGACCAACTCAGAAATGATCTTTTTTTTGTTGACCAACTTCAGGCACATGTGTTATTTCATGGAAGGATATTTTTAAAAAGAAAGTCGACATCATATCCATTTGCAAGAGAGGAGAGTATTTTCAGAGGCTACTATGAGAAGGAGGGTAACCTTTGTACTCCCATGGAGAGCTTTCAGTCTGGGTTTTTATGGGGAACCTCATTTAATTCCTCTCTCCCAGCTCTCCTTCTCTCCTTACTTCCCTCCTTCCCCCTCTCTCTCCCTCCCTTCCTTCCTTCTTGCTGGAGCTAGTTTTCTCTGTTCTTTGGTTAAACGTTTTTGTTGGATGGATTTTTACATTGGGGAGGGACAAGTATTTTTTTGTTGAAAAAATACATCTCAGGCTACCCGAATCCACTTGGACTCAGGGAATAAAATTGGGAAACTGAATTTTCTCAGACTGCATAGACACTTTACTATCCCTGTTTCATGTACTTCGAAAGGCAGCCAATTCATGTATGAAGCTGCAGAGAGAGTTCAGCTAATTATTAAGTGAAGTGTTCCAGGCAAGAACAAGGAGCTGGAGCTTATATTAAAGCAACCACCATAAATGCCCCCTCTCCTCCAACAAAAGTCAACAGTGTACTAATTAAATCCCTCTCTTCTATCTGGATGCTGTTTAAAAAAATCTTCTTGTCCATTGGAAACAATGGTTAGAATGTTTATGTAGCCAAGGGAGGTGGGGAGAAGTGTTTGAAATTAAAAAAAAAAAATGTTTCATGTGGTGTTTCAGAAGCTGAACAATAAAATATTGCAACATTTATACCAACCAACCCTATGGTTATGGGTGCAACCATACATAATTAAATCTCATTTTCATTTCTTTTATTTTTGAAGAGCTCAGAGATTTTCCTTTTAGCTAAACACAGGACAGGACATTTCATTGATAATAGACAGAGAATGGAGGGAGGTATGCTAATGGAATGACCTTGTTAGTGGGCCGTCAGGATACAGGCTTTGGTCTATGACAGTTGAGCATAAAACTGACCCTCAAAACTATCTAAAGATTTTGTCTAAGAAAACCCAATGCTATGTACTCCCTAGTTATTTATTTTGCTGTTCTTCAGTCACTAAGTTGTGTCCAGCTTATTAAGTCATGTCTCACACTTATAGAGAAACACAATTAAGTTCTATAAACCTGAACATGTAAATAAAAGTTAAAATCCAGAAAAAAGAGAGAATAAGCATTCTCTCCTTAGTCTATCCATTTGGTTCTTCCCAATGGTAACTCAAGGAAATGGCAGCCCATTCCAGTATTCTTGCCTGGGAAACCTCATGGACAGAGGAGCCTGGCAGGCTATAGTTCAAAAAAGAGTCAGACACAACTTAGTGACTAAACAACAATAACAACAACAAACGAAACTCAAATTCCTTTTCCAACCTTATTTGCCACTTTTCTCCCACATAAAATTATTTCTTAAGCAGACCTAGTCCCCACATCTGTGTATTAACTGAAGAATACTGCCAGTCTTAAACTTTAGAATGATACTGTGCAAATGTTGGGTTTTGATTTGTTAATATGTTTGAATCCATAATATTGACATCTATACTCTCAAGAAGTCAGCGTATTTCTAATCTTGTTTTATGCCCAAGTCTATAATTGTTCTTATTAAAGAGCTGTGGAACAATCTGACTTCAAAAGGAAAGAGGAATATTGGTGGGTGGGCAGAAATAAGATATATCCTCTCATTTTTACATAGAAATAGAAACCTTAGCTGAACATAATGCTGCTCTGCTAAAGACTATGGTAGGACCATCTGCCCATGCAGACAAAGTTCCGAGTGTGGGGTAAGCAAAAGTGATGCGTGTACCTTCCAGATAGCACTTTTAATGGGAGGGAACTTACCTTGAACTTCCCCATCCTCTGCCCTGCCACTGGTGACAGAAGCATGGACGTTACCATGAGACATCCTAGACTTGGAGATAAAGACTATGCCTCTGGATGGCAGAGCAACCAAATAGAAGAGCCTGGGTCCTCAAATCTGGGTGCCATGATGTCAGCCCTGAATTGTTTACATTCAGACTATGACATAAAGGAAAATGACACTGTCTCGTTTAAACTATGCTCTCTTTCGGAGCAGCTAAGCTTGTAACTTAATAACAGCACTGAAACTTTCTAGTCAAAGTGGTAAACTACAGAAATTTTACTTTGATTATCTGGACAGATCAGGCCCCAGAGGACATTTTTCAAAACTTGCTTCAAACTCTTATGCTTTGTGTAACTACTCTTCTCAGTACTTGGGGGGGCTAAGCTGAACCTTAGGAAGTTAAACTATTTCTGTGGGAGTCACTGATGTTGGATGAGAGCAAGAGAAGCTACTAGAAAGAGACAAGAGGCCTGCCAGGCTAGACTTACCTGTAGCCTGATCAAATGAACTGATGAATCTAAAGAAAAAGTAGTTCTCAAGCAGGGTTTGTCAACTATGGAAGAGAAATGCCAGTGGCGTCATCCTTGCTTTGCAAGTGGGAGAGGAATTTCACTAAGCTCTCCTAGAGGATTTCTGGCCTCAGAGCATTGCAGGAATGGACTGGAAACGGATTGCCAGGCTTCATGGCAAGATAGCACCGAGGCAGCAAACCACGTAAGGCTTTTCTCTGGCTGAGCCATTAAACTTTATTTTTTTCTTTTCTGTTGACAGAAATTAGAGAACAACCAATTTTGTACTTTTCAGTGTACAGGTCTTTCACTGCTTTGATGAAATTTATTCTTAAGTATTTTATTCTTTTTGATGCTATTATACATAGAATTTTCTTAATTTCCTTTTTGGATGGTTCATTGCTAGTGTATAGAAATCCAACTGATTTTTGTATATTGATATTTTTAAAAAAAACTTTCAATTTTATACTGGAGTATAGTAGGCAGACTTTATTTTCTTGGGCTCCAAAATCACTGCAGATGGTGACTGCAGCCATGAAATTAAAAGACACTTGCTCGTTGGAAGAAAACCTATGACCAACCTAGACAGCATATTAAAAAGCAGAGACATTACTTTGCTGACAAAGGTCTGTCTAGTTAAAGCTATGATTTTTCTAGTAGTCATATATGGATGTGAGAGTTGGATTCTAAAGAGAGCTGAGCGCTGAAGAATTGATGGTTTTGAACTGTGGTGTTGGAGAAGACTCTTGAGAGTCCCTTGGACTGCAAGGAGATCCAACCAGTCCATCCTAAAGGAAATCAGTCCTGAATATTCATTGGAAGGACAGATGCTGAAGCTGAAACTCCAATATTTTGGCCACCTGATGCAAAGAACTGACTCACTGGAAAAGACCCTGATGCTGGGAAAGAATGAAGGCGGGAGGAGAAGGGGATGACAGAGGATGAGAGGGCTGGATGGCATCACCAATTTGTGGGCATGAGTTTGAGCAAGCTCCGGGAGCTGGTGATGGACAGGGAAGCCTGGCGTGCTGCAGTCCATGGGGTTGCAAAGACCCAGACACGACTGAGCAACTGAACTGAACTGATAGCTGATTAACAATGTTGTGATAGTTTCAGGTGGACAGTAAATGGATTCAGCCATACATATACATGTATCCATTCTCCCCAAACTCCCCTCCCATCCAGGCTGTCACATAACATTGGGCAGAATTCCCTGTGCTATACAGTAGGAACTTGTTGATCATCCATTTTTAATATAGCAGTGTGGACATGTTGATCCCAGTTCTATAACTATCCCTTCCCCCTATCCTTCCCCCTTCTTGCCCCAACCATAAGTTTGTTCTCTAAATCTGTGAGTCTTTTTCTGTTTTGTAAATAAGTTCATTTGTATAATTTCTTTTTAGAGTCCACTTATGAGTGATATTATATGATATTTCTCTTCAGTGACTTACTTCACTTAGGATGATAATCTCTAGGTCTGTCTGTGTTTCTGCAAATGGCATTATTTCATTCTTTTTAATGTGAGCCATTAAACTTTTGATTCATCACATCAGCTTTGCTCTGATGCCTGCTCACCAAGCCATCTTCTCCTGCAATGAAAGTGGATCTTCTACAATGAAAGTGCTGACCGTAGAGATTTTGTTCATTTCTGGTCTTTGTGACTTGGCTGGTTCATGGGAAATTTAAAAAGTAGCTGCAGGCTAGGATGTGTGTGGGCGTGCATGCTAAGGCACCTCAGCCACGTCTAACTCTTCGCCACCTATGGAGTGTAGCCCACCAGGCTCCTCTGTTCATGGGATCCTCCAGGCAAGAGTACTGGAATGGGTTGCCATGCACTTTTCCAGCAGTTTAGGATACAGCTTTTCAAATAGCTGGCATGGAGAGTGAATAATGCAGACCATGCTGACACGGGAGATCTGGGCCCAGGTGGAGTTACTATATATTCGCGTTCTGGTGTCTACCTCAGGCTTTTCAGTAGAATGAAGTCATCTTTCAGCCCTGCTGACCCCTCAATGAGTCTCTTTAACCGATGAAAAATCCTCTTGGTGGTCCTATCCTTATCTACTAGGAAGCTTTTAGGCCAATGGCCAGTAACTTTTTTTTTATTGAACTATAGTTGATTTACAATATTCTGTTAGTTTCAGGGACAGTGAATTGATGGCCAGCAACTTTTTACTTCTAATAAGTGAAACATTGGATGGTCAAGTTCACCCCATGCAAGTTCCCTGAGTTGTATCCAGCTCCAGTACACTGGTCCTAACCCTGTGCCACTTTCTTTCACTCAGGGCAGCATATTAGGATGTATCCATACAGAGGAAATCCTGAATCTTCTCTTCAGTTTGTAACGAGAAGAATCAATCTTTGCAAAGCATGTTTTCCTTCTGCCATGCGTTGTCCTGATGGACTCACAACCCAGAGTGTGGAGGCTGTAGCTACAAACTTTGAAGGACCTAATTCTACACTGGCCTGATCTTTCTCTGCTGAGGGCCAGGGTTTCTTCCAGATTTGAAAAATAATAACATTCTGGCTCTTTCTGAGAGTTTCTTGTCTATGTGAATGCCCTTTATACTGAGATAAAAATTGTATCATTTGCCCTTTGCTTTTTACCATAATTTGTAATTTTAATATTACTTGTGATCAATTTTTTCCTAAGTTTTCATTTTCTAGTCTAAAATATATATGGTCAGTTTTATTTTGGAGAATAGAAAGCTATGTATTTTCAGCTGGAAATAAATAAGAATGGTGAGCTGGGAGTTCGGTTTAATGGAAAGAGCAGTATTAATTTCAGAGTCAGGTTTTTAGCTGCAATTCTCAACAAAGTACTTCATTTTACTGAGACTTAATTTAATCATCTGTTAAAAGGGTATTTTTGCAGGATTGTTGGGAAGGTTAAATGTCATTTGTAAAGTACCAGCCAGCACTTGGGAGAGAAGACATCAGCAGAGAATGTCCCGCTTTACCTCTCTGTCTGGTGGAGGTGCCCAGAGCCACGCAAGGTTCAACTACTCAGCTGGGGCTGTTTTCAATCCCCAGGGAGCACCCTTTGCAGGTGACTCTCTAGACTGGGCTGTGGGAATTGCTGGTGCCAGGAGTGGGGCTGGGGAAGCAAAGTGTGCTTGTGTGCACAGGTATGTGTCTGCCAACATTTAGGGATTTTGAGGGAAGAACCAGAGTTTATTTATGTTTTTTGGCTCGTCCTTGTAAACCATCCTTGTGACATCTGAGACTTGGGTTCTGTGATGGATAAATTAGTACAGTCCTTAGTGCTTTTAAGAGAGAGTAGGATTCGTTGATAAGAAGTCATAGCTGGCTAGGGGAAGGAGGGGATTGATTTCTTGGGCCAACAGTGAGAGAAGCTCTGGGGAGGTCCCCATGTCCCTAAATGTCCCTATGTGCTTCTTCTCTTATATACTAATTTGAAATACCACAGGACAGTTTTTCCTTCTTTGGGGATCCATCCTTCCCTCCCTCCATCCCTTCCTGTTGTTTGCCTTTTCTTTAATTACACATCTAGGTAGTTCGCCCTGGCCAACACACTTGTGTCCTTGTTTGAGTCACTGTATCCCTCTAGGTCTCTTAAAATTTGAAAGTGAAAGTCACTCAGTCGAGTCTGACTCTTTGCAACCCTAGGGACTATACAGTCCTTGGAATTCTCCAGGCCAGAATACTGGAGTGGATAGCCTTTCCCTTCTCCAGGGGATCCTCCCAACCCAGGGATTGAACCCAGATCTCTGGCATTGCAGGCGGATGCTTTACCAGCTAAGCCACAAGGGAAGCCCAATTAAAATTAGCTACCTATCTAATTCATCTCCTCCAGCACCAGCCATCCCCACTATTCTGAATACAGAAGATTGTTACCAACCTGGATGTTGGCTTCTTTCAGGAAAGTTTTCCACGATTTGGGAAAGTGTCCTATTAATTTTAGACTCTAGCTGATGAACATTATCCCTGGGATTGTCCTGATAGTCGTGCCAAACTGTAGGACCCGAGGGGATGAGAGGAGCAGGGATAAAGATGATGTTTATGTTCCTGCTGGTTTTAGGCAGTGTGAGAATTAGCGTGAAGAGTCCTGGTTGTAAGGCCCAGGCGGACACTGATTAGCTGGGTGAACTTGACGTCTCTGTGTTTTACTTTCTTCCTCTGTTAAGTGAGGTGGATTGTACTTGTCTTGCTGTAGTTGAGGAGAGCCCGTGTTCACTCACTGACTCACCAAGTATCTTTTGAGTGTTGGTTGTTGTTCCAGGCATCATTCTCAGAAGCGATGCTATGATGGTGAGCCAAATAGCCAAGGCTCTCACATTCTTATAATCCAGGGGGGAAGACAGACAGAAAACAAACTGAAAAAAAATGAGCTACTTTTTTTGGATTGTAGTAGAGTCTTTGACCCCACTCCGGTACTCTTGCCTGGAAAATCCCATGGATGGAGGAGCCTGGTGGGCTGCAGTCTATGGGGTCACGAAGAGTCAGACACGACTGAGCGACTTCCCTTTCACTTTTCACTTTCATGCATTGGAGAAGGAAATGGCAACCCACTCCAGTGTTCTTGCCTGGAGAATCCCAGGGATGGGGGAGCCTGGTGGGCTGCCGTCTATGGGGTTGCACAGAGTCGGACACGACTGAAACGACTTAGCAGCAGCAGCAGCAGAGTCTTTGAAGACACTGTAGGCATAACAGTAGGTGAAAGCAGCTTGCAACAAGTATTTATGGCCCTCCCACCCATAGCTACTTCTGTTCTCTGTCTTTGCTCTGTGTATGGCTTTGGGAATGTACTCTTTACTTGCGTACTGATTCACTGGAGCTGCATAGGGAAGACCACGGAGATGGCATTTCTTCATTTTGGGGTTAATTCATTTCTTTGTGGTCCCATCATTGAACTTCCTCATGTGTGTCTTGTTCCCCATCAAGTAAACACATCTCTCCTGGCTTAGGGATGCACAACCCATATTCTGGTGTCTTATTAGGGGTGATGGGTTATTGTCATAGCGACTGCCTTCAAGACTCAACAGTCAGTTCCTGTAAGAGCTTAGCCCTGACTTTTCAGGCTGTAGTTAATTCTTCTTTCTCCTCCAATACCAAAGCTGATCTAATACCCCCACTTCTAATCTTCAAGAGGGAGAAATTCTTGACTTTCAAGGAAGTCTGGCTCCCAGAGGTTTCAAGTCTTTATAAAAGAATAAAAGCAAGAGCAAACACAAAGGGGCCTCCTTGTCAGGATGATGGAAGATGCTGCCCAGGGCCTGTGTGAGAAGCCCTCCTTTATGCTTGCCCCTTTCCAGACCTCGTGGGCAATTGTGCAGAGGGCTCCAGTGGTGAGCGCTCCGTCTGCATTTGGTAGTGTTAGTTTTTAAGTTTTGCGGCTCTTTGGATCCTGATGCTAGATTCAAAGGCCAGATTTATAAGGTCAGGGGAATCAAAGACGGCCAGTGACTCACACACTTTCATGTGTCTCAGCCCTTGCCCATTGGCAGTTTCTGGGCCCACTTGTAACCACTGTCCTGGAGCCAGTGCAGGTAAAGGAAAGGACCTTAGCAAACAGGGAAGGGGTGGGGGGCGGCCTGCCTGAGCCTGAGCCGGAGCCCAGGGCCTGTGATGTGGTCAGGCGACTGTGCACCCAACTCGGCAGGCCCTGCCAACCCCTGGCAGACAGGCCAGGGCACACACCGCCGGCGCCTGCAAGAGCTCCTGGGTCGCCTGTAGGGTGGGGCTGGCTGGGTCTTTGCTCCCCGTGCTGCCCTGCGGATGTGAGGTGGAAAACAGCCAGGGAGAGGAAAACAGCAGTATGTTGGTAAAAACCCTGTAAATGCCTGCTTGACTCTCTGACTTCATGTGCATCTTTTCTGCTAGCAAGAATGGGCTTCTGTTCTAAAGATATTTGGGAGACAATATATTACTTCTCTAATCTTCAAACTGTAGGTCATGACCTATCAGTAGAACATGAACTCAATCTGCCTGTGTGTCGTGTCCGACTCTTTGCAACCCTATGGACTATATAGCCTGCCAGGCTCCTCTGTCTATGGAATTATCCAGACAAGAATACCAGAGCGGACTGCTATTCCCTTCTCCAGGGGATCTGCCGAACCCCATGTCTCCTGTGGCTCCTACATTGCAGGCAGATTCTTTACCACTGACGCACCAGGAAATCAATCTAGTGGGTGACAAACGACATAGAAGAAGAAAAGAAATGATTGAGTTAATGTGAAGTCTTTACGTGCGGTATGGAATGTGGTTGTGTAAGGTGTGTTTTTAGTTTTAGGAGATGCATGCTAAACTATTTATGTTGAGTGTCATGATGTCTGTAATTTACTTTCAAATAGTTCAACCAAAAAATATGTTTGTATATGCATGAGTGTGTATTGAGAGAAAGATGATGTAATACGACCAAGTGTTAACTGCTGGCAGGTTTGGGTCATTGGTTCTCAATGGGAGTGATTTTTACTCCCCAAGGGACACTTGGCAATGACTAGAGACATTTCTGGTTGTTACAGCTGGGCATGTGGTGGTGGGGGGGTAGGTAGGGTGCAGGGGATAGAGACTAGGGTTGCTGCTAAACATACCACAAGGCACAGAACAGCCTCCCTCCAAAGAATTATGACCCCAAATGTCATTTTTGCTGAGGTCAAGAAATCCTGCTTTCCATGAATAGTGTTTTGTATCACTTTTTCAACTTTCTGTAGGTTTGAAAACTTTCAAAAATAAATAAATGAAATGAAATAGACTCATGAAGAACTGAAAGTCTCAGAGTACATGTCATGTTGCACAGAATAAAGGTAACTGTTGTTTGATTAAAATTGGTTTTATTTCAGTCTTAACTATGTCACTTTATGTGCTGTGGATCATAGTAGAAAGCATTTCTTATAAGGATTGTTTCAAATATTAGAAAAACACTGCCTTATTCATATCCTTGTGTACTTGCTGTCCGGGAGATGGAGAAGCTTGTCAAACTCTGCCCACTTTCACCTCATCTGAAATGATTAGGTAATCTTTTGTAATTTTAACTTTTAACATTAAAATTACAAAACCATTTTATATTGGGGTATAATTGATTAACAATGTACAGTAATCTTATTACACATTTTTTTTTTTTTTGCGTATACTGTGCTGCTGCTGCTAAGTCACGTTAGTCACGTCCGACTCTGTGCGACCCCATAGAAGGCAACCCAAAAGGCTCCCCCATCCCTGGGATTCTCCCAGCAAGAACACTGGAGTGGGTTGCCATTTCCTTCTCCAATGCATGAAAATGAAAAGTGAAAGGGAAGTCGCTCAGTCGTGTCTGACTCTTAGCGACCCATGGACTGCAGCCTACCAGGCTCCTCCATCCATGGGATTTTCCAGGCAAGAGTACTGGAGTGGGGTGCCATTGCCTTCTCCAGTACACTGTGCTAAGCAGTTTATATGTGTGCCCTTATTTAATCTTCACAAGAACTCCTGTGCAGTGGGTGTTATTCAAGACAAATGGAGGCTTGGAGATTAAATTGAAGATGTAAGGGCACACAGATGTTAAAAGGCAGAACAGAGACATAGGTCTCTTGGACTCCAAAAGCCAACTCTGCCCTTCTGTTTCTAACCCTCTCGCACTTTGTAAACTCACCATTGCTTGGTTTGGGAGTGAGAGGAACCTTCTTCTCCTGGAGGATGGATGAGGGGTGTCAGCTACCAGCCACACCCTCTGCTTCTTTGCAGTTCTTCTGAAGTTAGCGCAGTGAGTCTGAGCTCTTCTTTTGGACCTGAAGAAAGACAGTGTTCATCTTGAAGTGGTAGAAATTTGACCTGAAATGAATCTTTAGGGTTGAAGGGCAAAAAGTCAACAAGTGTTTATGAAAATATTTGACTCAGGGAGTTCCCTGGTGGTCCAGTGGTTAGGACTCAGCACTTTCCCTGCCGGGACCTGAGTTCAATCCCTGGTCAGGGAACTAAGATCCTGAAAGCCATACAGGGTGCAGCCAAAAAATAATTTTTTTTTGGCCAACCCGACAAAGCCAATCCTAAATACTGATTTCCAAGAAGCCCAGTGTGCTGTGCTTGAGGGGCAAAAACAAGGAGCTCACATATCTCCTTCCAACAGACAATTTCTGGAGTGTAAATGAAGCTTCAGCGAGTTGACTGAGATCTTTAATAGTTACCCTAACCAGTGTGATCAGCATAAAGATGCCCTCAGCCCTCAAGTAAGTGTGGGCTCTTACTTCTTAGGACAAGAAAAGACCAAGTCTGGTCTCAAGGGGGAGAACAGTGACTTCCAGTCAGGATGCCCCAGTTTCTAACCTTTAACTGGAAACCTTCAGTTATCTAGAACTGTCTGGCTTTCACTTCCCACTTTTAACTGGCCACCTATTCCTGGCAATTCTAATGAGTTGTTCCTTCACATTGCAATCGTCACTGCCTCGTCTTGGATCCCTAGCACGTTTCACCAGGAGTCCAGCTCTTGGACCATTGTAATAGTCTGATGCAGGTTTGAGCATTGCCCAATTGAAAACATCTATCTTACCTCATTACTCTCTTACACAAATATTTGCAATTCCATTTTCATTACTGAATAAAAATCCTCATTTCATGGTATGGGATCTACTGCTTTTTAAAATTCTCTCCTAAAACATAAAAGAGAGAGAGAGAAAAATATTCTCTCCTACATTTCCACGCTCACCTACCCCTTCCCGTCACATTGCCTCTGCATCAACAGGCAGCCCCCTGGAGATGCCCATGTCTTTGCACTTCATCCTTCTCTACTTCTAGTGTTTCACCCCACTGAGCCTGCCTGGCAAACTCCTACTAGATTTCACTGAATCTAAGACAATCGAATGCAAGATACATCACTGTTTTGTACCAATAAAAGAAAAAAAAAGATGCTAATTAAGTGATCTCATTATTTTTTAATTACTTAGGATTTTTAATGCTTATTAAAAGAACTTTTAGATATCATCGTAAATATCATATATAAATAACTTATGCATTCAAAACAGGAATCATATCAATGTAATAAATTGATTGAAATAGTCCCCAAACTTATTTACATTCAATCTGCCTCTCTTTTTTTTTCTATAACTTCCTTTTTCTTTGTTAACTACTACAATCAACATTTTCATAGGTCATTTGTATAAAGAGATATGTTGATCAATTATCTGGATGATTCAATGTTGGGAGGGAGGGCTAATATACTAGATATTGAACATTATTAATGAAAATGATGAGCCTAAACTGAGATAAAAATTTAACAAGAAAAAATGTAAAACTTTAAACTGTGACTAGCTGGGGTTTATGTGTCAAAATCTCATATTTTGGGGAATGAGCATCATACCAACCCTCTGAAAAAGGGGTGAAGGTTAGGCAAACTGACCAACCTGCCTACTTCAGTCAAGCATCAACAAAGTGTAGCCAGATTGGTGGACACGAGAAATGAAAATTATAAATGCCACCTAGTAACCTGTGAAATGTGAGACTCAATATAAATATTTCATTGCCTCAAAAAAAACTCAGGAGGCCCTAAGCTTGGTTATCTATGGAATTGATAGGAATTTCTGGGGCAGCTTCCCTGGAAAGATTTTCCTTGGAGCGGTGCTAGCAGTTCAGCCCATGGTTGATGCAGAGAGGTTGTTTTTGCAGCTTACAAAGCAGAGGCTAAGTGCTGTTTGTGGACTCTGGGACCTGGTAACACTCCTTCCTATTATCTAGCACATTTTATTATATTTTTAAAAATTGTTGATTTGGCTGCGTCAGGTCTTCGTTGCATCACGTGGGATCTTCATTGTGGTGCCCAGACTCTCTAGCTGTGACATGTGGCCTCTGGACCACACAGGCTCAGTAGTCGCTGTGTGGGGTCTTATTTTCCCCTTGGCATGTGGGATCTTAGTTCCCCGATCAGGGATCAAACCCATTTACCCTGCACCGAAAGGTGGATTCTTAACCACTGGATATCAGGGAAGTGCCTATTTAGCACACTTTAAAGCTGTATAAAGTCCTTGGAGAAGATTTATCACCCACAGGTAACTTCAAACGGACAACTCTGATCTTGGTTAACTTACTTACTAAAAAAAATTTCATCTTCTGGTGTTTGGGGGGAACTGTGTGATTTGGTCTCTTTGGTGAGCATCATGCATTCTCACCTTGGTTCTTGGTTTGGTAGGGACCTCACTGCAGGTGGACATGCAAGCTGGAACTCTGCTGTTTTAATACTGGGGAGGGAATGCCTATCTCCATTTGGCTGTAAAGATATTCCAGAAGCTTGCTGTATGGACCCTTCAAAGAAGGGATCTTGGGGAGTCAGTCCTCAGTTTCTGGAAGGAAAACCTGGGACCAGTCCTTTGTAAGCCTGCTTTTTGTCCCAATCACACTTACTGGCTGGTCTTTCTGGTCTTTAGGCTCCGGCGTGTGGCCCCTGCTATGGTCATTTGAAAGAAAAGTGAAAGTGTTAGTTGCTCAGTTGTCTGGCTCTTGGCAACATCATGGACTGTAGCCTGCCAGGCTCTTCTGTCCATAGAATTCTCCAAGCAAGAATACTGGAGTGGGTTCCCATTCCGTTCTCTAGGGGATCTTCCCCACCCAGGGATTGAATCCAGGTCTCCTGCACTGCAGGCAGAATCTTTACTGTCTGAGCCAACAGAGAATTTGAGAAGAGGTAAAAGGAGTCTTCTGAGGGCCAGATACTCTGCCTTCAGCATCAGCTGGGGTGCTCTATCAGGCAGAGTTTCTCCTGGTCAACCCAGGATTTTAGAGTTTTGCCACAACAGAGAATTGGCATCTACCTCTACTTCCTGGTCTCTATCATAGAAGGTTAGTGATGATTATCTTGTAATGATTACCTTCCCCTTTCAGTCTTAAATCACCTGTAATACAAAGGGATCCTCACACACAGACTGTGCATAGAACTCTTGATTGAAGACTGAGTCATTACATGGTTTTGTGTGTAGATGGGGAAGAGTATTAAGTGGGATTTTTTTTTTCCCTCCAGTTTTTAATGATTGTGCTGCTGCTGCTAAGTCGCTTCAGTCGTGTCCGACTCTGTGTGACCCCACAGACGGCAGCCCACCAGGCTCCCCCGTCCCTGGAATTCTCCAGACAAGAACACTGGAGTGGGTTGCCATTTCCTTCTCCAATGCATGAAAGTGAAAAGTGAAAGTGAAGTCGCTCAGTCGTGTCCGACTCTTCGAGACCCCATAGACTGCAGCCTACCAGGCTCCTCCGTCCACGTGATTTTCCAGGCAAGAGTACTGGAGTGGGTTGCCATTGCCTTCTCCGTAATTGACTGTGGTAATATACATAACATAAAATTTACCTTTTTAACTTTAAGTGTGCAATTAGATGACATAAAGTATATTCATATTGTTGTTTGACCATGACCATCATCCATCTCCAGAGTACTTCCAATCTTCCCAAATGTTTTCCCCACTTAACAAAAAAATCGAGCTGTAATTCACACACTATAAAGTTCATCCCTTTTCAAGTGAACAGTTCAGTGGGTTTTAGTTTGCTCACGAGGTTGTGCAGCCATCAACACTACTGAATTGCAGGATGTTTTAATCTGATCACTCTTTAAAAAGATATCATTTTAATTAATTACTAAATTTTACTGTGCTGAGTCTTAGTTGCGGCACGTGGGATCTTTAGTTGCAGCACAGGAACTCTTAGTTGCAGCACTTGGGAATCTTAGTTTCCTGGGCCCCTTGTATTGGGAGCTTGGAGTCTTAACCACTGGACCACCAGGGAATTTCCTCTGATCACTTTTTAATTCTAGTTTTCCACACAGCATCACCATCTCCATCGTCAGTTGCCTTTGTGATGTTGTTGCATGTCTTAAGAGGGCTTCACTGTGGTCTCTGGAATTTTCTCCCAAGCTACTGACATCTGTTCTGCAAGTTTTGATGCCAACACTTTTCTAACTGTGTCTGATGGTGTCAGGAAATGACACTGTGATATGATTACCCACCTACCTGGCCACCAGTGATAGCATGACACACTGATTTAGAGATGTTAAATGTGGAAAAATGCACTCTTAGGGTTGGTGAATGTAATATTTATCTTTCTGGTTCCAACCCCAAAGTTGCTGTGTTTCTTGTGACTCAGTCCCTGACTCAATTCTCTGAATGGCGTCATTCACATTATTTCAAACTCCAGGCTTTGGATAAAATCCTATTATTCCCCATATTGTATCTGCTTTATCTATACATTTTAAAAAACATATTGTTTCTATCTCCAGACCAGGAACCCCTACTTATGAGATGTAACCTTGCTACTTGGACCAATAAAATCGGCCTCCCTGGGAACTTGCTAGAGACACAGAGTCTCAGATCCCATCCCAGAACTCCGGGATAAAAATCTGCATTTTAATACAAATTTCAAGTGATTCAAATTCACATAGGACTTTGAGGAACATTTGTCTAAAGCACTTATGACTGTGGCATTAGCAGTTGCTGTTATACAATTTGTTGTGTGCAGATGCTAAGGAGACACATCTCTATTGACTATGTGCTATGTGTCAGTATCTTGTTCATTTCCAAGCCACAATTCTTGAGAGTCAGATCCTTACTTGCTTATACGTCATTCATTTATTCAACTCTAACTTAGTGATTTGTATGTGCCAGGCACTAGAAATACAGAGTTGAACAAGACCTGGGCCCTGATCACAGTTACTATAAGGTTGGAATAGAAGCATAGTGCCCCAAACGCCATAGGAACTCAGGTATTGTTACCAGGGTGGCTGATTCCAGTAGGTTGGTGTAAGTCCCTTATCCAGGTAGCCTGGATATGAGCAGTGGATGGGTGGAACTTGTTATGTGGACTCCAGGTTGAAGGCAGGCAACTCAGTGTGTAAAAGGGAATGATCATGACTGATGTTAAACAGGAAGAAGTACTACACAGCAACCCAGAAACATGGACATTGGAACTGAAGCTGATGAAACAGGAACCAAATAAGCTGTATTCTTTGGCCAGCATGCTCAGGAAGCTGGCATTTTTTTGGTTTGTTTATTTGTTCACCTAAGTCCAGGGGTCTGAAGACTCTGGCCCATGAGCCAAGTCTGGGCCACTATTTGTTTATAAATGAAGCTTTGTTGGAAAACAGCCCTGTTTATTGGTTTACGTATTATTTACTGATGCTTTCACACTACAGCGGTAGAACTGAGTAATTGCAACAGTAATGGTCCACAAAGCTGAGAATATTTACTATCCCACCCTTTACCAAAAACGTTTGCTGACCTCTGATCTAGTCTTCCACTTTAGTTAAAATTAAAAAAAAAATTTCAATGACTTTTTAAAGTATGCATACATTTAAATAGAAAAAGTCTACAATGATACGTCCTAAAATGATAAATCCTAAAAGATGATGCTGTGAAAGTGCTGCATTCAATATGCCAGCAAATTTGGAAAACTCAGTAGTGGCCACAGGACTGGAAAAGGCAATGCCAAAAAAAGGCAATGCCAAAGAATGCTCAAACTACTGCACAGTTGCACTCATCTCACACTCCAGCAAAGTAATGCTGAAAATTCTCCAAGCCAGGCTTCAACAATATGTGAACCGTGAACTTCCAGATGTTCAAACTAGACTTAGAAAAGGCAGAGGAACCAGAGATCAAATTGCCAGCATCTGTGGGATCATCAAAAAAGCAAGAGAATTCCAGAAAAGCATCTATTTCTGCTTTATTGACTATGCCAAAGCCTTTGACTGTGTGGATAACAACCAACTGTAGAAAATTCTTCAAGAGATGGGAATACCAGACTACCTGACCTGCCTCCTGAGAAATCTGTATGCAGGTCAGGAAGCAACAGTTAGAACTGGACATGGAACAACAGACTGGTTCCAAATTGGGAAAGGAGTATATCAAGGCTGTATATTGTCACCCTGCTTATTTAACTTATATGCAGAGTACATCATGAGAAATGCTGGGCTGGATGAAGCACAAGCTGGAATCAAGATTGCCGGGAGAAATATCAATAACCTCAGATATGCAGATGACACCACCCTTATGGTAGAAAGTGAAGAACTAAAGAGTATCTTGATGAAAGTGAAAGAGGAGAGTGAAAAAGTTGGCTTAAAACTCAACATTCAGAAAACGAAGATCATGGCATCTGGTCCCATCACTTCATGGCAAATAGATGGGGAACCAGTGGAAACAGTGGCTGACTTTATTTTGGGGGCTCCAAAATCACTGCAGATGGTGATTGCAGACATGAAATTAAAATACTCTTACTCCTTGGAAGGAAAGTTATGAGCAACCTAGACAGCATATTAAAAAGCAGAGACATTACTTTGTCAACAAAGGTCCGTCTAGTCAAGGCTATGGTTTTTCCAGTGGTCATGTGTGGATGTGAGAGTTGGACTATAAAGAAAGCTGAACGCTGAAGAATTGATGCTTTTGAACTGTGGTGTTGGAGAAGACTCTTGAGAGTCCCTTGGACTGCAAGGAGATCCAACCAGTCCATCCTAAAGGATACCAGTCCTGGGTGTTCATTGGAAGGACTGATGTTGAAGCTGAAACTCCAATACTTTGGCCACTTGATGCGAAGAGCTGACTTATTGGAAAAGACCCTGATGTTGGGAAAGATTGAAGGCAGGAGGAGACGGTGCCGACAGAGGATGAGATGGTTGGATGGGATCTCCAACTCAATGGACATGAGTTTGGGTGAACTCCGGGAGTTGGTGATGGACAGGGAGGCCTGGCGTGCTGCAGTTCATGGGCTTGCAAAGAGTTGGACACGACTGAGCAACTGAACTGAACTGAACTAGGTTACCAGTTTATTATAGAAGAATATAACTTAGGAACAACCTCAGGAACTCAGCAACTCAGGAAGATATGCCTAGGGCATGGTCACAGAGCTTCCATGCTCTCCCAACACCTCCAGGTGATGACCAACTTGAAAGCTCTGTCCTTTTGGGTTTTTATGGAGGACTCATTACCTAGTCAGAATTGATTAGATCATCAACCATTGGTGATTGAACCCAACCTCCAGCCCCTCTCTCCTCCCAGAAGGTCTCCTCTCTAGTCACAGGGTTGGTTCCCCTGGTAACTAACCTGGGTACTTAGATAACCTAGAGGCTTTCCACAGGACACTCATTAACATAAGAAATGACATCAGGATCTATCTCAACACTTAGGAAATTCCAAGGATTTTAGCAGCTCTGTGCCAGGAACTGACCAAAGACTAAATACACACATTTTATTATAAATCACAATATCACACAAGCTTTTAAAGGTGTTTTTGGCTTATTTGCTTTGTTTTGGTTACTTGTTGAAAGGATTGTTTCAATTTAAATCCTCATCAGATGTGTCTAAGAATGCCTGCTTCCCAGAACCTCCAACTAGGTATTGTTGAAATTAATAGTAACAGAACCTTTGCCACTTTCACTCTTGGTTTCCTGTTTCCTAGCAGACTGATCTCCTCTTCATATTGACCATTTAGGCTACACCCCACAATGGCACCCCACTGCAGTACTCTTGCCTGGAAAATCCCATGGATGGAGGAGCCTGGTAGGCTGCAGTCCATGGGGTCGCACAGAGTCGGACACGACTGAAGCAACTTAGCAGCAGCAGCAGCCACTTCTTAGGACCACTTAAGTCCCTAACTACTAATACTTGGCAATGCTGGCCATCAGCATCAACATCAGCTAGTTCTGGATTCAGCCCTATCGTGTACATGCCTCTTTCTCTCACCTTGCTCTAACACGTGTCAACCGGTGAGTCTGGTGGGGTCACATAACCTGCCATGTACTAGATCACACATCACAGAAAAGCAAAAGTTCTATTATGAGGGTGGGTGACCACTCTCCTCCTGTTTTTGGCCAACATCCTTTAGAGAATAGTGAAAACTTTCTGCCTCTACTCGCAATCCCCTGAGATTCTGCTGAAATGGAGGAGTCAGTCAGGAACTTCCAGCTGCCTGATCCAGGGACTTCCTTTTAGGTCTGTCCTTCTCTTGGCAGATTTCAATACTTGACTCTCCTTCTTGGGAAGGTGTCTTGTCCACAACGTGCAGTTAACTGTTCACACTCAGGTCTCCTTTGCTGGCTCTTCTTCCCTTGAATGCCTTTTAAATACTAATATTCTTGATGTTCTTGCTCTCCTTAGTTCTTGCCTCTTTTTGTTCATGCTTCATACCTACAAACCTCTAAAGCTGTGATTTGCAGATGGCTTACCTGCTCTAATCCTTTCTTGGTCACTTCCAAATCAACCTATCCACAATATAACTCACCCTCCCCTGTCTCCTCACCAGAACAGGTTCTACCACTCCTGTCTCCTTTCTCTCTGAGCAGAATCACCATCTACCAACTGCTCAGCTTAGAAACCTCAGAGATATTTCTTTTTCTGCTCTCTGCCTTGTCTGTCAACATCCAACCTGTTGTCAGACCCTGTTGGCTTTCTGTATGAATGTTCATTTGCGAAGACCACCTGAAACTGAAATGCAGCCTCCTCATCCTTGACTTAATGGTCAGAGCAATTTTCTATCCCATTTTCTGCTTCCTGATTCTCCAGTCAGATTTCTTTCATGCTGCTGCCAAAGCTATCTTCCTACAATGCAAATGTGATCAAGTTCTTTTCCCACCAAAATAATCTCTTAATGACTTCTCATAGATAACAGAAGCCTTCATAATCTGGTCCCTGCCTTCCTTTTCTGGTTTAAACCTGTAGGTCTTCCTGCCCAGCAGCCAGTCCATGCTCCTGGCAGGTCACCTTCTGGTCTCAGTTTGCCCTGGGCCCCTGCCCAGGATGCCCTGACTTAGCCCCTTCTGAATCCTGGACACCTGGCATCACTCACTTCCTGCTCTTTGGCCCTTGGCACCTCTGTCCTTTCACTGGTAAATCAGTTATCACGTTGTTATTCCAGTGAATCCTATGCCTTCCCCTTCTCTGCTGCCAGATGCTGTGTTCAGGGTAGACCAGACCTTGCTTGATTCATCTCTGTCTATACAGGGCTTTGCACAGGGCCAGGCACAGAGGAGTCACTCCTCTAACGTTTGTTCCTCTAATGACCTCATCAAGCTTGCTTGGTAACTGATATTTGAAAGTGTATGTGTATCTATATTTGTGAGTGTGTATGTGCATGCGTCCACGCAAGCTAAGTTGCTTCAGTTGGGTCAGATAGACTCTTTGCGATCCTGTGGACTGCAGCCCACCATGCTCCTCTGTCCATGGGATTCTCCAGGCAAGAATACTGGAGTGGGTTGCCGTGTCCTCCTCCAGGGGATCTTCCCAACCCAGGGATCAAACTTGCATCTCTTATGTCTCCTGCATTGGCAGGCAGGTTCTTTACCACTAGCGCCACTGGGAAGCCCATGTATTTGTATATATGTGTGTGTGTGTGTGTGTGTGTGTATGTGTGTGTGTGTATTTATCTCACTTTGCTGTACACCTGAAACTAACACAATATTGTAAATCTATGCTTGAATATAGAAAACTCCCACAGGGAATTTCCTGGCAGTCCAGTGGTTAGGACTCCTCGCTTTCCCTGGGGAGGGCACAGGTTCCATCCCCAGTCAGAAACTGCAAGTCATGGCCCGCTCCAAAAATTCCTGCAGATGTTAGATTCTAACTATAGCCAGTATTCTATCAGTAATCAACTTCCATATTGATCTAAATTCTTGTTGTTGTTCATCAGATCCACATCTTCTCTGTATAAGATACTAATACGAAGTTGGTGTTTTCTGTAGTTCCATCACAAATTCAGACTGAGTCAGCTGTTGGCGGGGTGGAGGGAAGTGCAAATCAAACCGGTCTTGAGACCAAAAAAATGAAGCAGGCAGCTCTATATAACCAATGGGTCAGTTTATTATGGGGTTACTTACTCACAGGTGGGGTCTGGAAGCATTTACAACTGCATTCCCTGCCCCTAAGGGGTCATGGGGGCAACTTTATAGCTAATCTAGGGTATGGGGGTGTGTGCTTAGAAACAGGACGTGTATTTCTAAGTCAAGATTTATGAATGGGTAACTAGTCTTGTGGGTGCTGAGAACAGGTCAACACAAGTTTTCATCATTGTTTGCAGACTAACAGAGCATAGAGGCCACCTGGATCTAATGATCATTAAACAATATCTATTAACTACAAAGCCCTAGATGACTGAAAAGAGATTTACTACACAGCACAGCCCTAAGGTGGGGTCAGTAGAAGGACAAGAGGAACTGAATGGGCCCACAATGGCATCAGTAATGCTAATAGCCATACACCTCCTAAAAGTGGCCTGTTTATTTTCACCTCCAAACAAGAAATAAAAAGGCACATGAAAATGAGGCAAACAAACAGAGCCAACATTCATAGCAGTTCCTTCACCAAGTGCTTTGGGATTTTAGTTTGTTCCTACTAGTTTCTAGAAAGACATTTGCTGCCATAAAAAAGAATGAAATTTTGCCCTTTGCAGTAACATGGGTAAACTTGGAGGGTATTATGCTAACTGAAAGAACCCAGACAGAAAAAGAAAAATAATAAATTATATTACTTATACGTGGAATCTAAAAAAATACAATAAACTAGTGAGTATAACAACAACAATAAAAAAGCAGACACACAGGTATAGAGAACAAACTAGCGGTTACCAGTGGGGAGAAGTGGGGAGAGACAATGTAAGGGTAGGGGATTAAGAAATACAAACTATTATGCATAAAATAAGCCACAAGGATATACTGTACAACATAGGAAATACAGCTAATATTTTATAATGAATATAAATGGAACATAATGTTTACAATTTGTGCATCACTATATTGTATACCTGTAACTTATGTAACATTGTATAGCAATAATACTTCAATTTAAAAAATTAATAAAAAATATAAATTAAAAAAATTTAAAGAGAAAAAATTTTATAAAAAAATGAAAGGCATTTGCTCAGGCTGACTGGGCCTGGGGCAATCCCATGGGGGCCAAGGGTGTTGGCAGTCCTGCCTGGGAGCAGGTGGATATTGCTGGGAAGGCTACCCGCCCTCTCTGAGCCTCGGTGTCCTCACCTGTAAAGTGGAGACAATGACCCTGCGGTATAGGCTTGTCGCGCAAGGTGGGGGATGCGATGCTTCAGAGAGGGCTCATGGCCTGGCATGTAGTAAGCACTCCACGCGCAGCTGTCACAGCGGTAACCCACTGCACACCAGACGAAGGTGACCCAGAGTTCCTGCTCCACGCAGGCCTCCCCTCCCCCTTGGCCAACACAACTGCTTTACGCCAACGAGAGACATGGTTTCAGGGAAGTCACCTGGAGTGGGGCCGCTGCAAGGTGCTTAGTCAAGGCCCTCTTGCTTTGAAATACAGTGACCAGGGAAGAAGCTTTTAGGGGTTCAGGGTGTGTTCAGGGGTTCTGTGAACCCTCTGAAACCATATTGATCAATTTTGTGCAAAAGTGTATTTTTCCCAGGAAAGAGGTCTTGGTTTTTATCAGTTTCACAGAGAGGTCTGTGATCTTAAAACACGTTAGGAACCACTGGCTTGGAGTCCAACCAGCCTGGGACACCTGGGGACACACACATTCCTCTGAGTCTCCTAGGGCCTCACTGAAACGGTGCCGAGAGCTGGAGCCAGTCCCAGCCCAAACCCTTTGTCAGCCTGGAGTGCCGCTCTGGACATGTAGACGGAAGAATGAGAAATCCCTTGTCAAGACTGACAGGTGAAGTGATGTGGCTTTGTGGTGGCAGAGATCCTCTCTCCAGGCCCTGTTCCACCTGGGACTGTCAACCCTCAGTCTTAGATGGGAGCTGTAACACCAGCAGGGGGCTGTGGCAGCCTCTGTAACAAGGCTTCTGGGTGTGTGTGTGTGTGGTGTGTGTATGTGAGTGCGTGGATGGATCTGCCTGGATCCTGGGTGGCAGATGTTGGCACCAGCTGCTGGGGGTGGGAGGTGCAGTCTGTGGTCCAGGAAGTTTACAGAAGAGAGATCTCCTGTAATTCTCATCTAAAGGGAGGACCGCCTCCATCTTATTACAGGGCTCTAACCACCTCCTGCTAAAGCAAGCTGGAAGCTATAGGAGCACCCTGTCCTGGAGGAACGACTTCTGGGCACAATGGTAGGCTTCTCCCCACATCTCGTGCTGGGAGAAGGTTCTGCATAGGGCTTCCCACTACCTGCCTTGTCCTCATGGCGACATTCAGAATACAGAAACATCTCAGGTGTGAGCTCTCAGAGACTGAAGGCACATGTCCACTGGCAATCAGGTGTGCTCAGATTGCCTGACTCCCTGTTTTGACACCCTGGGTTTAGTGGGATGAGACAGGTGTCTGGAGGTGCTCCGTGGCAAACAAATTTCCCGATGGAAATGCATTTATTCAGAAGCAAATTGTTGCTTCCTTGGGCAGGATGTCTTAGAGGTCTTTAAGTTGCTCAGCTTTCCCTCCAGGTGAATGGAAGTCCGTTATGCCCCTGGCTGAAGGAGAAAGAGATGATGCGGTAATAGCTCAAGCTTGTCTTCATGCAGATATTACATTCAGGTTTTTACAATGAATGTTTGATTTTCCCTGGAGGAATATTTATTTCCAAATCTACCAAATGCTTCTCGAGGCAGCCTCCACGCGGATTTTAATTGCTAAACCCACTTATTCTGACTCAGTGTCTGTTTGGTAAAATGTCTAGAGATACAAAAAATAGGGAGAGGAGTGAGCTGGGCCCAGATGCTTCTTTATGACTAACCGAATGTCCACCCAAAGTTGGGAGATGAGCAGCCGGCTGGCGTGTCATAGGTGGGTGGGTTTCTCATAACTCTTATTTAAAGCTGTGCCCTATTGTACTAAAATTATAATTTGTGAA